>NC_059328.1:105674515-106874515 GCF_018350155.1 Leopardus geoffroyi
ATGGCTAGAATGAAGTGAGCAAAGGTTACACAATAAACTAATAGTGGTTATCTCTGAGATGGCATTTAGAGACTTCTACATTTAATTTTCTGTATATCCATATTATTTTGTCTTTTACATTAAGCATATATTACTTTTATAACTGGGAAATACATGATCCCAAGTTTTTATTTATTTATTTTTATTTATTTTTTTTTTTAACGTTTATTTATTTTTGAGATAGAGGGAGACAGAGCATGAACGGGGGAGGGGCAGAGAGAGACGGAGACACAGAATCGGAAGCAGGCTCCAGGCTCTGAGCCATCAGCCCAGAGCCCAACGCGGGGCTCAAACTCACAGACCGCGAGATCGGACCGCGAGATCGTGACCTGAGCTGAAGTCGGACGCTTAACCGACTGCACCACCCAGGCGCCCTGATCCCAAGTTTTTAAAAAAGAAAATGAATGTGTGTGTGTGTGTGTGTGTGTGTGTGTGTGTGTGTGTGTGTGTGGCATGCATTGAAAATCTGAGAGAACACAGCTCAAACTTTATAATTAGATAAACCTGGATTCCAATCCTAGGGTTACCACTTACCACATGTATGAACATAAGCAAATTACTTAATCTTTCTGAGTTTATCTGTAACATGCAACTAATAATAATACCTACCTTTGGGGAAGATTATATTAGATACTGCAAGTGAAAAGTACTTAGCATAGCATCTGACACAGTGTAAGTAGTACTTAAATAGTAGCTTTATAAATATATATCAAACACCAAAATGTTAACTGATTTTGCTATTATTAACTTTTTCATTACAAAAGTAATATACTAAAATACGGATATATAGGGTGCCTGGGTGGCTCAGTCAGTTAAGCATCCGACTCTTTATCTCAGTTCAGGTCTTGATCTCAGGGTCTTGAGTTCAAGCTCTACACTGGGCTCCACATTGGGCGTGAAGCCTACTTAGAAAAATATATATATATACTGCACGCACACACACACACACACACACAATATTATAGATATACAGAAAATGCTATACATATCCAGAAAACCAAATGTGAAAGTCTCTAAAAATATTCAACAATACAGAAGCAAACAATCAAAAGTAAAATCCTTGGGGCACCTGGCTGGCTTAGAGCATGTAACTCTTGATCTCAGGGTCATGAGTGCAAGCCCCACACTGGACATGGAGACAACTTAAAAAAAAAAAAAAAAAGATTAAATAAAATAAAAGTAAAATCCTCTACACACGTACTCCAATCCCACCTCCCCCCTATGGTATTAATATTTTGAAACCTTCCAAATCTTTTTCTATATATCATATATTATAGCTTGGGTAATTTTTACATAAGATAGGGAGAGATCATATTATATTTATTCTGAATCTTGTTTTTTCCATGTAATAATATACTGGAAGGTGTGTCATGTCAATAAATACAGGTAGCACACTCTTTTTAATAGTTATACGGTACTTCACAGTACAAATGTATATATTTATGACATTCAAACTATCACTATCACAAATGTTTCAATAAATATAACTGTGTATCTTTATGCATGGTAACAGTATTTCTACACTAACAAATTTCTGAAAATGACTCCCTGGATGTAAGGGAACATATTTAAAACTTTGCACATTACCCTCCAAGAAAGCTACACCAATGAAGAGCCTCACCAACAATATCAAATTATCCATGTGTCCACCAGCCCTGGGTTCTGGCAATCCTTCAAATTTTTACTCATTTTCTAGGTATAAAATGATTATCATTGTTGGTTTAATGTTCATGTATCTGTTATTAGTAAGACTGAGTATATTTTTATACTATTGCTAATACTTTTTCTATTTCATCCTATAAAATTTAAATAGTGATTACATGCAACGTCCCTAAGAAAAAGCAAAATCTTCCCATAAAAAAATAAAGCTCACTTCTAGTAATAGGTTTATATAGAATCCATGAGTTAGAGAAATCTAGAGAAAGAAAAGATGATTCTGAGATGGTTTAAATTAAGATGCGGCAGTCTGTAGCACAGAGAAGGTGCTCAGTAACAGGAAAAAGTAAAGGAAACAGGGCAGCCAGCCAGCAGTTTCAAAAAGGTAAAGTGAATGTGGGCCTCAGAAAAAGTAAAGGAGAGGAAAAAGGCATTCCACATAGACAAAGGACATAAGCAAATCCTAAAGGGAGGTATGAAAATAGTTGTGAAGAACTGTCAGACCTATACAGAGCACAGAGTCTGTATTTGGGAAAAAAAAAATAAGATCTCAAGTGTTAATTGTGAGAAGGCCTTACATGACAAGATAAAATCTTAGATTTGATTTAACAAAGACAAAATATATCTTTAAGTGAGAGTGACAAAAATAAAATGTAAATTAAAGATTAATCTGACATATTTAAAGTTTGAAGTAATAGAAGCAGGGAAATGAATGAGACTAACCAAAATGAGGTGATAAAGGCATAGTATGACAGTGGGATAAAAAGTAAAGGAACCTCTATAATTTTAAGCTATATAACTTCTGAATAAAAATAAGGGGGTAGGGGTGTCTGGGTGGCTCAGTAGGTTAAGCGTCCAACTTCGGCTTAGGTCATGATCTCACAGTTTTGTGAGTTTGAGCCCCATGTCGGGCTCTGTGCTGACAGCTCAGAGCCTGGAGCCTGCTTCAGATTCTGTGTCTCCCTCTCTCTGTGTCCCTCCCCGGCTCACACTCCATCTCTCTCAAAAAAATGAATAAACATTAAAAAAAAAAAAATAGTGAAGTAAGTGTATACATCTACTTTTTTTCTCTTCCACTAAACATTTATACAAAGAAGAAAAACAACTTTATACAAGACATAAAATCCACGGATAGAAAAAATGGAAGAAAGAAAAGAGCAACAAATTTTTGGAAACTGGAACCTTTGCCTTGATAGATCCACAAGAACTAAATCCTAGGGCACCTGGGTGGCTCATTCGGTTAAGCATCCAACTTCAGCTCTGGTTGATGGCCCGTATCCAGTTCTCTGCTGTCGGCAGAGAGCCCACTTTGGATCCTCTGTCCCCCCTTCTCTCTGCTTCTCCCCCTCTGGCACACTCGCACATGCACACTCTCTCTTTCAAAAAAAAGAAAAGAAAAAAGAACTGAATCCTAAGCCAACAAAGGGAGAAGCAGAAAACTACCTCAATATATGTTAGAATCCCCCAAAGTCTCAGGAACTGGTGACTCCAGGTAGAGTAGTGGGAGGTGTGTATGAATGAAAGCTAAAGTAAAAAGGATTGGTTCCGGGTGCCTGGGTGGCTCAGTTAAGCGTCTGACTTCGGCTCAGGTCATGATCTCATGGCTTATGGGTTCGGGCCCTGTGTCGGGCTCTGTGCAGCTCGGGGCCTAGAGCCTGCTTTGGATTCTGTGTCTCCTTCTCCCTTCCCTGCTTGTGCTCGCGTGCGCTCTCTCTCTCTCTCTCTCTCTCTCTTTCTCAAAAATAAACATACATTAAAAAAAAATTAAAAAAAAAAAAAAAAGGATTGCTTCAACATCTGCTTAAGCAGCAGGTGGATTTCCAGGTCCTCACCCTGTTCCTTCTAGCAGGGAAACTGCCCAATATATGGAAACAAACGAAAATGAAAATACAACAATCCAAACGTTTTGGGATGCAGCAAAGGCAGTCCTGAGAGGAAAATATATTGCAATCCAGGCCTATCTCAAGAAACAAGAAAAATTCCAAATACAAAATCTAACAGCACACCTAAAGGAAATAGAAGCAGAGCAGCAAAGACACCCCAAGTGCCCCCTTCCTTTCATTTCTAATTGTGGTATAGCTTACACAGAGCAAAGTGCAAAAATATTAATTATGCAACTCAATTAATTTTTATATATGTATATACCCATGTGACCACAACCCAGATAATACAGAATACCATCACTCCAGACAGCTTTCTTTTTTTTAGGTTTTTTTTTTTTTAAAGTTTATTTATTTGTTTTTGAGAGAGAGAAAGAAAGAGAGAGAGAGAGAGAGAGAGACAGAATCCGCAGCAGGCTCCAGGCTCTCAGCTGTGAGCACAGAGCCCGATGTGGGACTCCAACTCACAAACCACGAAATCATGACCTGAGCCGAAGTTGGATGCTTAACCCACTGAACGACCCAGGCGCCCCCAGACCGCGTTCTTGTGCACTGTCCTTACCCCCTCCATCATAAAAATAACTACTCTTCTGACCTATGTTTATTATGGGTTAATTTTGCTATCTTTATTTTCAAATCATCAGAATCATATGGAATATATATGGCTTCTTTCACACAGTATTGCATCTATGAGAGGTATCCATATTTTGCAAAATAGTAGTTTATTGCTGTGTAATATTGTTATGCAACTGTGTCATAATTTATTTTATACATTCTATCATAACTGGACCTTTGCATTGTTTCCGGTTTCATACTATTATGAATGAAGTTGTTTTTTTTTTTTAATTTTTTTTTAACATTTATTCATTTTTAAGAGTGAGAGAGACAGAGCATGAACGGGGGAGGGGCAGAGAGAGAGTGGGAGACACAGAATTGGAAACAGGCTCCAGGCTCTGAGCCATCAGCCCAGAGCCCGACGCGGGGCTCGAACTCACGGACCGCGAGATCGTGACCTGGCTGAAGTCGGACGCTTAACCGACTGCGCCACCCAGGCGCCCCTTATGAATGAAGTTTTTATGAACATTCTTATATATGTCTTTGGGGAACACAAATATGTATTCATTTTTGTTGGGTATACACAGAATTTAAATTTCTGGGACATATGGCAAACATATGCTTCATTTAGTGGATACTTCCAAACTATTTTCCAGAGTGACCATACCCATTTACACTCATATCAGCAGTGTATTGGATTCCGGTTGCTCATCAGTCCTTCTAATTTTAGCCATTCTGGTGTGCACTGATGGTTGATAATGTATCTCATCATGGTTCATCTTTTTAAAATAAGTGTATTTATTTATTTTGAGAGAGAGAGAAAGATTGAGCAGGGAAGGGGCAGAGACAGAGTGGGACAGAGGATCCAAAGCAGACTGTGTGCTGACAGCAGAGAGCCCGATACAGGGCTCGAACCCACAAATTGTGAGATCATGACCTGAGCCGAAGTCAGACTCTTAACCAACAGTCCCCCAGGCGTCCTGGTTTATCTTTCCCTAATGATGTTTATCTTTAACTAATGATGTTGAACACCTTTTCATAAACTTATTGACTATCTGATAAAAAAAAAAAAAAAAGAAAGAAACTGCCCTAATTCCACCCTGTCAAAAGACTGATTTGTTCTCTGGAGAGTATAAATCATTTTGATCTATTTGCCCTAGTTGGGGGAAACCAGGCAAAGCTGGAAGTGAGAGTACCATACTGAAAACAGGGAAACTAACAGCAGTGTATGCAAAATGGGTGCTTCACTCTTCCCTTGCTGTACTGCCTCTTCCCTGTATTCCATGTTTCCTCTTGGTTTACTCCTACTGGTGAAGAGTATCCTCTACTAAGGTCTTGAGAAACAGTGTAAGGGAGAGCTTGGATATATGAAAACATCTTTCTTATATTTCACTAACTGATAGTTTGCCTAGGTATGCAATTCTATGTCGGAATTATTTCCCCTAAGAATTCTGAAGGCATTGCTCCATTGTCTTCTACTGTCGGGTGTGACTACTGAGAAGCAAGACCAATCTGATTCCAGATTCTTTTGAACTGACCAATTTTTTTTCTCTGTAGCTTGTAGGATACTCTTTGTATCTGATGCTGAAATCTCATGATATTGTGCCTTGATGTGGGTGTGTTTTCATTCACTGGTCTGTCCCCTTCAATTTGAAAACTCATGTCTTCTACTGCTGGAACATTCTTTTAAACAAAAACAACAAAGCTTGGTTAAAAGAGATGAAAATGGTTGTTACTGGGGAGAAGGAACTGAGAGAGGGAGTAGAGGACTGTTTTTGTAAGAAATCACGTAAAACTAAGTCTTTAAATATATGCATGGATAATTTTGATTAAAATAACATACATTTAAATGTTTAAATATATGTATTTTAATTCATTTTTTAAAATTTTAATATTTCTTCATTTTTGAGAAACAGGGAGAGACAGAGCACAAGTTGGCGAGGGGCAGAGAGACAGAGAGAGAGAGAGACACCCACACAGAATCCAAAGCAGGCTCCAAGCTCCCAGCTGTCAGCACAGAGCCCAACACAGGACTCGAACTCATGAACCGCAAGGTCACAACCTGATCTGAAGTCAGATGCTTAACCGACTGAGCCACCCAGGCGCCCCAATTTTATTTCATTTTTTTAATGTTTATTTATTTTATTATTTATTTTGAGAGAGAGCATGAGCAGGGGAGGGGCAGAGAGAGGGGGAGAGAGAGAATCCCAAGCAGGCTCTGCACTGTCAGCACAGAGCCTGATGTGGGCTCAAACTCACAAACCGTGAGATCATGACGTGAGCCAAAATCAAGAGTCCAACGCTTAACCAACTGAGCCACCCAGGTACCCCTAAATAAATATTTTAAATATATTTACATGATTAAAACATTTCATATGTTTAAATATACGTATGTTTTATGGAGGAGAAAAAAAAGATGACGTGATAACCAACCAGATAAATACATGAAAGAACCTAAAACACCTCTAGTTGCTTAGCCTGGGGAACTGGAAAAACTGTGACAGTCGTGAAAGATACAGAAAAGTCAGGAAGGGCAACACATTTGAAGGAAATGCTTGTGAGTATATACATAAATAGCGTATTAAATATTATTCAAATAGAGATAGCTCTTAAACAGATGAAAATATAGAAAAGAAGTTTATGTGAGAGAACAGGAATAAAAATTTTTGAGAATTCTTTTTAAGAATCTTTAATATAGGGGTGCCTAGGTGGCTCAGTCAGTTAAGCCTCCGACTTCGGCTCAGGTCACGATCTTGCAGTTCACAAGTTCCAGCCCCTCATCGGGCTCTGTGCTGACAGCTTAGAGCCTGGAGCCTGCTTCGGATTCTGTGTCTCTCTGTCTCTCAAAAATGAATAAATGTTAAAAAAATATTTTTTTTAAATGTTGACAATGTAGACGAATTGCCAACAATCAAATTGTCTCTACCCCCTACTAGTTATGAGACTTCAGACAAACCACTTATTCACTCTGTGCCTTAGTTTCCTCATTTGTAAAACAATAATACATACCTCATAAGACTGTTGCAAAAATTAAATAATACATACATATATATGAAGACTAAATGAAAATACATTTAGAATAACTGGCATATATTAATAAATGCTATTATAAATTAATTCATGATGTTAATGACTTTATTAATACTACCCTTTCAGAGATATTTTCATGTTAACAGTGCATAAAGATATGAATCCCAACATTCATTTATTCAACCAATACTCACTGAACGTCCTAGGCACCACTGGGAGCAGTGGAGAGTGTGGTGAAAAAGGAAGGTAAACATCCTGTTCTCATGGAACTTAAATTCTAATTAATTGTAAAAGGCATAAACTTTGTCCATTCAACTATAGTGAAAATGTAGAGGGGAAAATGCAAAATGAAAAAACGATGAAGAGGGGCACCTGGATGGCTCAGTCGCCAGAACATACAACTGTTGATCTCAGGGTTGTCAGTTTGAGCCCCACAATGGGTGTAGAGATTATTAAAAAAAAGAAAAAAGAAAGAAATGATGAAGAGATGTAAATTTAGAGAATTAATTTGGAAAGTGAGAGACGTTTCTAACATACAGAATAGCCACAAAACAAAAAGTGCAACCTGGCCTATAGTAGGAACTTAATAAATGTTTAATCATTCCTAAAAATAGATGGCTCTACAAGCAAGGCCTATCACTGGATGTGCATGATGGACCCACCAGATACAATCCAGCGAGCTCAAGCCTTAGATTTCAGAAAGGTCTTAAATGTATTTTTTTACTGGGGCGCCTGGGTGGCTCAGTGGTTGAGCATCCAATTCTTGATTTCAGCTCAGGTCATGATCTCACAGTTCGGTTCATGGAATGGAGGCTGTTGGGCTGTGTGCTGACAGCTCAGAGCCTGCTTGGGATTCTCTCTACACCACCCCCTCCCACCCCTCCCACATGTGCGTTTGCACACACATACATGCTTTCTCTCTCTCTCTTTCTCTCTCTCAAAACTTAAAAAAAAAAAAAAAAAAAAAAAACAAAAAACAAGTTTTTTTAAAAAATGTATTCTTTTTCTGTTCCATCTAAATGAAATCTGCTATACCACCATAGATAGAAATGTTACCCTTGCACCCCTACATAGGATTGTACCACTAAGGAATTAACCTTTAAAATAAATACTGTGAGTGAACAGCTTGAAGGAAAAAAAAAAGGATGGCTCCGAAAACAGTTTCTACTATCAAGGATTCAAATTTTACTAGTTTTGAAATGAAATACCCACAATATGTCATGACCTGAGTAAAATCAAGGGGAAAAAAGGGTCTGTTTCCTTGACTATTACAATTTAGTTTCTGAAGATCACCACTTGGCACTATGAAAATCCCTACTGTTATTGCCTTAAGAAAGTCATCAACAGCAGAGAACCACAAAAAACTTTTCATAAAACATCCATAAACAACATATTGTTCTCATCTGTTAGTGGATTGAGTAGAGGGGTAGGGCTGGAATGCAAAAACTAAGATTAGAGACCACTATTTTATAACAATAAGAAAACTAGAGTTCCAATAATGCAGTGGTATCTACTTCTTAATTTCTAAGAAAACAGAAGATTCCAGTTGATGCCACAAATCTAAATCATAGATCTGCACAGATCTAATATGAGGATGAAGGTTCTTTTTAAAAAATGTTAATTGTATTTCAAATGCTGAATTAGTAAATTATATTTAATATACTTTTCATGGGAATGCAAGCTGGTGCAGCCACTCTGGAAAACAGTATAGAGGTTCCTCAAAAAACTAAAAATAGAACTACCCTATGACCCAGCAATTGCACTATTCGGTATTTATCCAAGGGATATAGGTGTGCAGTTTCTAAGGGACACACGCACCCCCCATGTTCATAGCAGCACTATCAACAATAGCCAAAGTATGGAAAGAGCCCAAATGTCCATTGATGGATGAATGAATAAAGAACATGTGGTGTGTGTGTGTGTGTGTGTGTGTGTGTGTGTGTGTATATATATATATATAAATGTATATATAGTATATACACATATACAAATATATATATACTATACTATACACACACACACACACACACACACACACACCACACACACACAATGGAGTATTACTCAGCAACCAAAAAGAATGAAATCTTGCCATCTGCAACTACGTGGATGGAACTAGAGGGTATTATGCTAAGTGAAATTAGTCAGAGAAAGACAAATTTCATATGACTTCACTCATATCAGGACTTTAAGAGACAAAACAGATGAACATAAGGGAAGGGAAACAAAAATAATATAAAAACAGGGAGGGGGACAAAACAGAAGAGACTCATAAATATGGAGAACAAACTGAGGATTACTGGAGGGGGTGTGGGAGGGGAGATGGGCTAAATGGGTAAGGGGTACTAAGGAATCTACTCCTGAATTTGTTGTACTATATGCTAATTTGGATGTAAATTTAAAAATAAATAAATAAGTGGTAAAAAAAAGAATAAGCAACACTTTTGTAAAAAAGAAAATAATATACTTTTCAAAAAGTTTTTGCAATAA
The DNA here is from genome assembly GCF_018350155.1 of Leopardus geoffroyi. Classification (NCBI taxonomy): domain Eukaryota; kingdom Metazoa; phylum Chordata; class Mammalia; order Carnivora; family Felidae; genus Leopardus; species Leopardus geoffroyi. The sequence continues at coordinate 105,684,166 of NC_059328.1, forward strand.
AGTATCTTGACACCTTGACTTTATACCACATAAATTCCTTTTTTCCCCTATCTGAAAAAAGTAAAAGTAATGGGTAAGAATTTTGTTAATTAATGTTTTCAAAACTATAATTTAAATAGTTGAAAAGAAACATTCTTCCTAAATGTCAGCCTCACAAACCCAAAGAGTGTTCCTTCCTTTACCTTCCGCTACATTCTCCATCCACAATAAGTGGTACCTAATAGCACAAGAGGAGGTGTCTACTAACGAGAATACCAGAATCAAGGGAAGAAATACCTACACTCCTACACTTTCATTCACATCTCTGGTATGAATACTGAATTAGAAGTCAAATACCTGCTCTTTCCCCAACCAGCACCTTAGCCAATACATTACGAATCATGCAAGCAATTTAAAAAGTGTTCCTCAAAATTGTTAGTGTTCCACAGACAAAAAACAGCCAGCCTACCTTCATTAACTACCTACCCACCCACTTCTACTTGCCAATGGTAAGTAGAATTAGTAAACAATAACAGAATATGGGGAATTATCAATTCATGCAAAGAAAAAGGCATTATCGCATTAGACCTATTACTTTAACATAACTCGTAAAAGAGTAGAGTATAAACCACATCTTACTCTACTTGTGATCCAGCACCATGTTAAGACACAGTGAAAACGCAAAGGAACCAGGTTCCCTGCAAGATACGGAATGGCCACCAACAGTCCCTAAATCATACTCTACGTACAACTTACACGATCTTCACGCATTATTAACACTGCAGATGAACTTAAATGAACCTTAGAAAAGTTAAATAATGATCACAAACATCTTTTGCAGACATATGTGAAGATGGAATTAGCAAGTTTTGGAGGGAATCTTAACAAAAAGCAGAAAGATAAAACAGAAAAAAAATCAAAGAAATAGGTATAATGTCTCTAGTCCCTAAAATGGCTCTGAGGAAAGATTTGACCATGCAATAAAAAATTCCGACCTGAAAACCATTTACTTTCTTTTCACTGAGCACAGTACATTTCCACCCTTGTCCCTCCACTCAGTCCACATATCCCAAAACACAGCAGGCTATAAAAGTCCACAATGCATCTATGACCACTTCCTTTTGAAATAAAGGGGCAAAAGAAGAAAGGAAGGAAGAAAATACATTTTCTAATTTAATTATCAGGTGTGGAATGTATCAATAACTTGGAAGAGATGTGAGAATGTTTCAACATCAAAAAGGAAATCTACAAAATACAGAAACAGGCTGTCAAAGGATATTAAACAAAACTAAATGTTTCATCAGCAAGGATTCTGCACAAATAAATACTATTTTCTGCTTCAGATTTAAGCTGATATCGATCAGCTAATGAAATGTGGTCAAAAGACTGTCATTCTGATCACTGTTGTTTAAAAAAACAAAATAAAGCAGCCCCACCCACACTGCTGGAAAAAAGCTTCTGACATATGCACTAAACTTGTTTACCAAGGCCACCTCTTAATAAGAGAAATGCTTTGCAACTTGACTAGGGTTATGTAACTATTTTGCAATGTGTTATCAGTTTAAAATCATGTTTATTTACTCCCTAGTTTTAACACATAGGTTATTCTTCTATAAGGTCAGGTGGCCGTAATAATAGCATCTTTCCAATTTTATTCCATCATTCAGAACTTCCCACAATAGAACTTTAGCCATTAATTTTATCCACTTTTCCTCTAAATTTTTTAAAAGATTATACGATATTGACATGTGACAAATTAACTTCTTTAAATAGCTCTGTTCCCAAAAACATGGTAGTAAAGGTAATAAATTTGTTAGTGACAACTTTTATAGCAAAACCTGGGTACCACAAAATAATACTGCAGTTCATGGAAAAAATCCAATTTCAGTTTCAAGGTGGGAACACCAGTGAATCCCTTCCCCTGCTGTATTTTCAAGCAATTCACCACCAACTTCTGGCTTCTTTTTTAAGGATTTTTTTTAAGGATTTTATTTTGCAAGAGAATCGCCAAAGTCTGCAAGGTAAACTACGATCCCTAAAATGAAATACTTCCCAAGGATAAATAACTGCAATATAGTGGAAAGAGGACTAGGAATTTAGAGACCTCATCTGCACTACACCCCACTCCATCACTTAGACATGATTGGCTAGATTTTTTTTGTTGTTGTTAATGTTCAAGCTTCGCCTTTAGAAGAGATGTTCACTGAAAAATCACAAGGAACTGAACTTTTCTTAAAGAATGGGGACTACCTCGGTCTACACCAAACAAGATTTAAACCTGGGGTTCTTGCTGTAGGGCAAGATCTGCCCTGAACAACCATTACTCAAACTTCAGTCCTCAGCAGCTAAAGATACTAGAGGCACTAAATACGTGAATGCCAGTTTCGAAGGGGGGGGGGGGGGGTGTACAGCCTAGAGAAACAGAGTATCCAAAGATTTTTTATTTTAAATGTAAATGTTTAAACGTTTGGAAGTTTAACACTTCAGCTAAACAGCAAGGCGGTCCAGTGTTTCTAAACCCGAATTACTTTTAAGGTAAAACGAACCATTCTGCCCACAGTCATTCTGTATCAAGCCGTTCCGCGGGCAGAGTTGAAAGACGACCACATCGCACACCAGCACGCAGCCAGCCGAGGGGAGGCAGGCCAAGCCCAGCGCGGGGAGCCGCTCCAGCAGCACTCGCCCCACGCAAGTCCCACCCGCACGCTCCCTCCCTCCACCCGGGTCTCCCCAGTTCCCTAGGTCGGCCCCTCCCCCCGTTCCTCCCCTCCCCCACAACCCCCTCGCTGTCCCCGCGTGTCCTAGCTCCCTCAGCCCCAATTACGGCCCCTCAGCCCAGGGTCTCCTCAGCTGCCAACCTCTTCAGCCCCTCTTCCTTTGGAGGCGCCCCAGCCCTCCTTCTACTCACCGGGGTTAGCAGCAGTCGCCGCCATGGCCGCAGATGCCACTGCCGTCGCACCACCCCCCTCCCAGTGGGAGGAGCCGCCGCCACCGAACTGGGGGAAGGGGGAGGGGAGAGCCACTCCCCAAACGCGGTACCCTACAGCCGCCACCGCTACCGCGGAATCTAAGATGGCGGCTGCGGCAACCCCCCCCCCCCCCCCTTCGGCCCCAGCCTCTGCGGAGCACAGACCCCACCCACGGAGTGGGTGGAGTCATTCGCCGAGACCCGCCTGCTCGGGGAAACTGGCCAATAGAAACGCCAAGAGGTAGGGCCGGCCACTGTGCCTGCCGGTTCATTGGAGGAGGGGCCCTGAAAAAGAAGTCCAGCTGTCTCTCTAATCCCGCCTCCTGTGCGTCAGAGGTCAGTGATCAAGTGACGTCAGTGAAAAACAATTTTACTAAAAAGCTTCGCTAAGTGGTGGTTTCGCTGGGCTGACCGCTGTGCAGACGATTGGTTTTGTAAATCTTCTTTAGATTCTCTAATGCTTGAACTTTACCCAGTGATTTGTAATCCTTTCTAGAGTTTTTTTTTTTTTTTTTCTCCTTTAAGGATCTTTTCCCTGGTGGAAAAAGTTCAATAACTAATTTTTGAGTGCTTGCTATGGAACTGGTAGTGTAAAAGGATCTGGGCATTTAAGGTCTGGTAAGGGAGATAGATACCTACTGCGAAAACGGAAGGCAATGTATGCAGAAGTGAGTGGGATGACTTCGTTTGGTCAAACTTAGGGACATACTGATGGGATTTTAGTAGGGAAGTGCTAAGATGAGGACTGAACAAATTTTTTAATAATCGGAAAGCATTGAGCATTCGCTCCAGAAGCTGTCCAAACTGTTTTATGTGTATTTACTCATTCGGTCCTCACAACACAGTGATGTAGATTCTATTATTATTTCCATTTTGCAGATAAGGAAACAGAAGCAAAGCGATTAAGCAAGTGATAACCAACTAGTAAGTAATGGTGTGCTTGGCAAACTGGAGAAGTTTGTCTCCAGGGACATGTTTTAGCACTACAGTTTTAGCTCACCTTACATATATTTCACAAATTGTTTAATATAAATTTAATTCGAATTTTAACAGAAACTCCGTCATGCTATTGAGCATCTTTGCATTCTTATAGGTTATATATGTAATACAAGGATTACATTGATTCATTTCTCTCGTTTAGTTAACAGCACAGTTTATCTTAGCTGAGGTAGCTTAACATAATTTGTATATTATTGTTTACATTTGTTAAATTAATTTTTTCTTTGTTGCTATTTTGTTGTGTTGTATTTCCAATTCATCATAAAAGAAAAATCATCCACTCAAAAGAAGTATATTGAAACATAAGAAGTAGTGATTAAAAAAAAGTCACAAGTACAGTATTTCAATTCAAAATTGTGTAGTAAAGCTAGGGGCATCTGGGTGGCTCAGTTAGTTAAGTGTCTGACTTAGGCTCAGGTCATGACCTCAAAGTTCCTGAGTTCAAACCCCAAGGTTCCTGAGTGGGAGCCCCACATTGAGCTCTGTGCTGACAGCTCAGAGCCTGGAGCCTCCTTTGGATTCTGTGTCTCCCTCTCTGCCCCTCCTCAGCTGACACTCTATTTTCTTTCTCTCTCAAAAATAAATAAACATTAAAAAAAAAAAAAACAGAATCAAAATTTTGTAGTAAAGATAGCCAGCTATTAAACAAGATCGCAATTTAGGGGGCACTTGGGTGGCTCAACATTTAAGCAGCCAACCCTTGATTTTGGCTCAGGTCATGATCTCGTGGTTGATGAGACCGAGCCTGGTTTTGGGTTCTATGCTGACAGCACGGATACTGCTTGGGATTCTCTCTCTCCCTCTCTCCCTCTCTGCTCCTTCCCTGTGCACACACAAGCTCTTTAAATAAATAAATAAATAAATAAATAAATAAATAAATAAATAAACATTTTTTAAAAGTCTGCAGTTTAGATATAGACTGTAAGTTTTGTGCCTTTTCATGTGGTAAGTTCATCCAAGCAGCAATAAATAAATGAATAAATAAAAATGTAAATAGAAAGTACAACTATGAATAACTAAAAACTGGATTTTATTGGGCCAGCAATCCATTTGTCTATTGCCTGCTACATTTTGGCTGTTAGGAACTTTTGTCAGTGACTCAAAAAGCCATCAAAGCTTTCAAGTCATATTTGAACCAAATACAATGACCTCATTGCCATGTAAAATGTGTTTTTCCAGAATGAATGCAAAATAATGTTTTCCAGTATGAAATAGATGAATTTGTGGATAAAAAAGATCAAGTTACATCCCTGGTTTAAAAAATGGCAAAAGTCATTTTGTTTCAGCAGTGCTTGTACAACTAGCTACAAAGTTAACAACATGGGAATGCAAGCTGGTGCAGTCACGCTGGAAAACAGTATGGAGGCTCCTCAAAAAACTAAAAATAGAACTACCCTACGACCCAGCAATTGCACTACTAGGAATTTATACACGGGAGATAGGTGTGCAGTTTCTAAGGGACACATGCACCCCCATGTTTACGGCAGCACTATCAACAATAGCCAAAGTATGGAAAGAGCCCAAATGTCCATTGATGGATGAATGGATAAAGAAAATGTGGTATGTATATACATATATATATATATATGTATATATATATATATATATATATATATTTATTTATTTATACACACACACTCTCTCTCTCTCTCTCTCTCTCTCTCACACACACACACACACACACACACACACACACACACACAATGGAGTATTACTCGGCAATCAAAAAAAAATGAAATCTTGCCATTTGCAACTACGTGGATGGAACTGGAGGGTATTATGCTAAGTGAAATTAGTCAGAGAAAGACAAAAATCATAAGACTTCACTCATATGAGGACTTTAAGAGACAAAACAGATGAACATAGGGAAAGGAAACAAAAATAATATAAAAACAGGGAGGGGGACAAAACAGAAGAGACTCATAAATATGGAGAACAAACTGAGGGTTACTGGAGGGGTTGTGGGAGGGGGGATGGGCTAAATGGGTAAGGGGCACTAAGGAATCTACTCCTCAAATAATTGTTGCACTACATTCTAACTAATTTGGATGTAAATTTTAAAAAATAAAAAATAAAATTTAAAAAAGTTAACAACAAATGTTTTGCTTAGAGAAAGTTTAACAAGCTATTGGCAAAAATCCCTAATCAAATACCACACAGAATCATGGTATAGAGCATGAAAGGGCAATATTAGCCCTGTACTTGCTAACAGTGGACACCACCAATGTACATAATATGAACCATTTCACAGCATATATGCAGTACATAAGAAAAAATGCCCAGAAACTTCCTGTTAGGATTATCATTCAAAATTAAAGTTACACTAATTCTAAAAGACATATGCACCTGTGTGTTTACTGCAGCATTATTTGCAATAGCCAAGATATGGAAGCAATTCAAGTGTCCATGGACCTATGAATGGATAAAGATGTGGTATACAATGGAATATTACCATAAAAAAGAATGAAATCTTGCTATTTGCAACAACATGGGTGGATCCAGGGAATAAAATGCTAAGTGAAATAAGTCAGTCAAAGACAAATACCATATGATTTCACTCATATGTGGAATTTAAGAAACAAAACAAATGAACAAAGAAAAAAAGAGACTCTTAAAATATAAAGGACAAACTGGTGGTTGCCACAAGGGTTGGGGTGGGGGGGGAGAGAAGTGAAATAGGTGAAGGAGATAATGAGTACACTTCCTCTGATGATCACTGAGTAATGTATAGAATTGTTGAATTACTGTATTGAACACCTGAAATAACACTGTATGTTAACTATACTGGAATTAAAAAATAAATAAAAATTTGTTTAAAAATAAAATAAAAATCATATATATTTTATACATTGCTAAAGTATGATATATGTCATAGTAAAGATAAGAAAAAAGAAAACTTTTGAAAGGATGCACAGAAAACCATTACCTATACTTAGTTCCAGGGCAACAAATTGGAGTCTAAATGGGAGAAACTCTTAGTTTCCACTGAATTTTTTTGTAATATTTTGAAAGGTAAAAAGCTTATATGTAGGTCTGGAGAATGCTAAGAGAAATAAAAACACTGACACAGTAAAAAAGAAAAAAAAAATTGAAGTTGCAGAAAAAGACCTTTTCATTTAGAAAAACTTTCATTTAACAAGAAATTGTTTTGGGGGCGGCTGGGTGGCTCAGTCGGTTGAGCGTCCGACTTGGGCTCAGGTCATGATCTCCCGGTTTGTGGGTTCAAGCCCCACATCGGGCTCTGTGCTGGCAGTTCAGAGCCTGGAGCTTGCTTGGATTCTGTCTCCCTCTCTCTCTGCCCCTCCCTCACGCACGCTCTGTCTCTGTCTCTCAAAAAATGAATAAACGTTAAAAAAAAATAAATAAAGGGGCACCCGGGTGGCTTAGTCGGTTGAGCATCCGACTTTGGCTCAGGTCATGATCTCACAGCTCATGAGTTTGAGCCCTGCGTCAGGCTCTGTGCTGACAGCTCGGAGCCTGGAGCCTGCTTCAGATTATGTGCCTCCCTCTCTCTCTGCCCCAACCCAGTCGCGTTCTGTCTCTGTCTCTCTCAAAAATAAATAGACATTAAAATAGTAAATAAAATAAAATAAAATAGAATTATTTTGTGAGGTGTGAGAAAGTCTGAAAAAATATCTTGGGATCAACACTGATAGAGTTGTAGCCTTGGGTGAGGGAAGGCCATTATTTCTACAAAAAAGAAAATGTCAGTCCACTTTCTGTTTTATTCAGGGAACAGTTGGTAGCCAAGGAGTAGTTCTCCTGAGCCTGCTTAAGTATAGAACAAATTAGTAAAAACTGTAAATATAGTAAAATAGCATCCAGTGAGCATAATCTTTGAAAAGAAATGGGTAAATGTTAGAAGACTTTTTTCTGCAGTAAAGTAAGGAGCAAGTAATGGCGAAGATGCTGTCACAAGGGCTGGAGTAGAATATCCCTTTTCTACTATACAGATAAAACTAACAAAAAGCATTTTTTTCCAAGTAGATTTATCTGAGCACCGTTTTCAGTATTTTCACTAACTTGAATTTATGACTTCAAGTTAAAAATGCCATGACTTTTAATCTTAAGAACAAAGTATCAGGATTTTGTAAGAAAACCAGACAGTTGTGCAAATGCCTTGACCACCAAGAGTTTATGATTTCCCAATATATGATAATTTTATTTCTTCACTGGAGAAAAAAAAAAACGAATGACACATTATTGAACATGTTTTAACCACATCAAAATGTCACAACTGAATGGGGGGAGAAAAACTTTTCAAAGTTGAATGTAACCCATACAACTAAATACAACTCCTGCTCTCTCCCAAATTGAAACATTCCGCTTTTGAGGTTGCTGTATGCTGTATGCCCTTCTACACATGTCCTTCAGTTAGAAACCCTACATCAGGGCACCTTGGTTAAGCAACCAACTGGCTCAGGTCATGATCTCACGGTTCCTGACTTTGAACCCCACGTTGGGCTCTGTGCTGACACCTCAGATCCTAGAGCCTGCTTTGGATTCTGTGTCTTCCTCTCTCTTGACCACTCCCCCACTCATGCTGTGTCTGGCTCTCTCTCTCTCTCAAAATGAATGAACATTTAAAAAATTAAAAAGAAACTCTACATCATACAAAGTCCACGTTAGATAAAAAACCATTCATTCAGAATGACCTGATGATAGCCCCACTCATTGCAATATCTGACAACCCACTGTGAATTCAGATTTTCTAATTCTAGTAGAAATGAAAATTAAGAAGTTGATTAAGAAATAACTGGGGCACCTGGGTGGCTCTGTTAGTTAGGTGTCTGACTTTGGCTCAGGTCATGACCTCACAGTTCACAAGTTCAGGCCCCACATCGGGCTCTGTGCTGACAGCTCAGAGCCCAGAACTTGCTTTGGATCCTGTGTCTCCCTCTCTCTGCCCCTCCCCGCTCACGCTCGCATGCTTGCACACACGCTCTCTTTTTCTCTCTCTCAAAAATCAACACTGTTAAAAATTTGTTTAAAAAATGACCTATTGCACATGTTTTCAGCGTACCGATATTAAAGTTACTATTGCTACTATTAATTTTTTACCTGTTACAAGTTGTTTTGTTACCTTGATAATGATGGCAAGGCAGTTTTTTTAATTATTTAAAATGGTGATCTGCGGATGCACCAGTTTTAGTGTCTCCAGATATAGTTACCAGATTTAGCAAATAAAAATACAGGTTGCCTAGTCAATTTAAACTTCAGATAGGGGCACCTGGGTGGCGCAGTCGGTTAAGCGTCCGACTTCAGCCAGGTCACGATCTCGCGGTCCGTGAGTTCGAGCCCCGCGTCAGGCTCTGGGCTGATGGCTCAGAGCCTGGAGCCTGTTTCCGATTCTGTGTCTCCCTCTCTCTCTGCCCCTCCCCCGTTCATGCTCTGTCTCTCTCTGTCCCCAAAATAAATAAACGTTGAAAAAAAAAATTTTTTTTAAATAAAAAAAATAAAAATAAAAATAAAATAAAATAAACTTCAGATAAATGACAAATGACTTAAAAAATTTTTTTTAACTTTATCTATTTTTGAGAGAGAGAAGAGAGACAGAGTGCGAGCAGGAGACGGGCAGAGAGCGAGGGAGACACAGAATCCAAAGCAGGCTCCAGGCTCCAAGCTGTCAGCACAGAGCTCCATGCGGGGCTCAAACTCACAAAATCATGACCTGAGCCAAAGTCCGATGCTTAACTGACTGAGCCACCCAGATGCCCCACAAGTGACTTTTTTTGGTAAAAGTATGTTCCAAATGTCGCATAGGACATATTTATGTGTTTTTAAACACTCATCTTTCATCCAGAAACCCTACTCCTGGAGGTTAAAATTTTAAGGAACACTGATCCAGGTTTTTTGCTGGGGGGGGGGGGGGGAGACTGCAGGCAGAAAATCCACTTAGGTAAGTAGCTACTGCAGAAACCCAGGACAGCAATTACAAGGATCTGACACAGGTCAATGAAACTGAAAAGACAATGATTGCCACAAGTACCGTTTTGACAAATAATCAAAAAGGTTTGCCATGGAACTGTACGTGTATGGAATGAAAGGAAGCTGTGACGTCAAAAGAAGGATTTGGGATAATATCAATAACAGAGATAGGGGCTAACTGGAAGTTCAGGTTTGTTCTGTTCATATTTATTTGTTGGATTGGTTGGTAGGACAGCCAGGTAAAAATGCTTATTAAGCATATGAAATCATAGGGCATCTGCCCAAAAGAGAGGTTGGGACCTAGATGTAAACTTCACCAACTGCAAGACACTGTGGTTTCATAGAATGCTAGCACCTTAGTTAAAAGAGAGAGGCTAAAGGACACAAAAAATGCCTCAAGAAATGCCTGTTTCAGTCTGAGGAATGTCAACTATTCAAGATGGAGGCAGAGGTCAACAAGATGAAACTGATGTTCCAGAAAGCTGACTCTGATCCAGATTACATTCAGTACAGACCAGAATATGAAATCAAGACTAATCATCCTGAGTCAGCAAGCAAGAAAAATCCAGTTACACTCTTAACGGAATCATTAGCAATAAAGTCTCAGTATCAAACTTTGCATGCATGCTTTAAGCCATTAGCTGTTGGGCAGAAAGAGACTAAGAGCTGTGTTTGTGCCACTGTCCTTAAGACTACGACCATAATGCAAGAACTACAAAAGCAAACAGAGTTGGAGCTGTCACTGTGGACTAAAAAGAAAACTGTGGCAGAGCAATTAAAATCTCACATGTCAGAGTTATGAAGAAATGGACTTGCCAAAGAGAACTCTCATGGAGGGGCGCCTGGGTGGCGCAGTCGGTTAAGCGTCCGACTTCAGCCAGGTCACGATCTCGCGGTCCGTGAGTTCGAGCCCCGCGTCGGGCTCTGGGCTGATGGCTCAGAGCCTGGAGCCTGTTTCCGATTCTGTGTCTCCCTCTCTCTCTGCCCCTCCCCCGTTCATGCTCTGTCTCTCTCTGTCTCAAAAATAAATAAACGTTGAAAAAAAAAAATTAAAAAAAAAAAAAAAGAGAACTCTCATGGAGAAGAGATCCATTCCAGAAAATTTTAGGAAGATGTCTTTTCAGCACTTGATGACTAGAGGTAGGGGGATGGGAAGGAGATTTGGCTTGACTGACTGGATAATTGATGCCTTTCACAAGATAGGGGAACATAAGAAGGGCAAAGAGTAATCAATAAAGTTCAGCTGAAAGGATGGGATGGGAATAAAGGGATTTTAAAAATATATGCACACACAGGGGCGCCTGGGTGGTTCAGTCAGTTAAGCATCCAACTTCGGCTCAGGTCATGATCTCATGGTCCGTGAGTTTGAGCCCCGCGTCAGGCTCTGTGCTGACAGCTCAGAGCCTGGAGCCTGCTTTGGATTCTATGTCTCCCTGTCTCTCTGTGCCTTTCCCACCCCACCCCCCCATTCATGCTCTGTCTTTCTTTGTCAAAAATAAGTAAACATTAAAAATTTTGAAAAATATATGCACACCCACTTAGTCTTATAATTTCAGACAAGGAAGTTTAACACTATTTTGCATCTGTTTTTGTATAATTGGGATACCATAGATGTCTTGGCCTACTGTAAGAGAATATTTATGCACCATTTATGCAGTCAAACGTGAATGGCCATGCTTTGGAAATTAAAGGATAGAAAGAAAAAAAAGAAAGAAAGAGAGAAATGCCTATTTCAGACAATGGAAGAAGGAAGAGGCAATCTGGAAGAAGCAAGGCAATGAAGCAAAAGGAATTTCGAGATAAAAGATTTTGGGCAATAGCATCACGTGTTCAGAGATGAGGATGAGAAAATCTAAGGAGAGTAGATACAGCAGAAACCATAGTTGAGTGAGTGAGAGTGTACAGAAAGTGAGTAAACGTAGTCAGATAGCTGGCATACAACACCTTTTCAAGAAATATGGGGGCACCTCGTGACTCAGTCGATTGGGCATCCGACTTGGGCTCAGGTCATGGTCTCACCGTTTGTGAGTCCAAGCTGCTGTCAGCACAGAGCCTGTTTCTAATCCTCTGTCTCCCTCTCTCTCTGCCCTTCTTCCACTCACACTTTCTCAAAAATAAACATTTTAAAAAAACACTAAGAAATATGGCAATGAAGGGGCACCTGGGTGGCTCAGTTGGTTAAGCGTCCAACTCTTGATTTTGGCTCAGGTCATGATCTCACAGTTCGTGGGTTCCAGCCCCACTCTGGGCTCTGTGCTGACTGTATTGAGCCTATTTGGGATTCTCTCTCTCTCTCTCTCTCTCTCTCTCTCTCTCTCTCTCTCCCCTCCTCTATGCGTGTGCACACTCTCTCCATCTCTCCAAATAAATAAAAACTTGAAGGAAGGGAGGAAGGAAGGAAGGAAAGAAGGAAGGAAGGGTGGAAAGAAGGAAAGAAAGAAAGAAAGAAAGAAAGAAAGAAAGAAAGAAAGAAAGAAAGAAAGAAAGAAAGAAAAGCAACGAAGGCAAAGTAATCAGATGGTAGCTGGGATGGGTACGTAGAGTACAAATAGAAAAGTATGTCTACAGACTGAGCTTGTGAAAAGCGTTGCAAATTAAAGATGAAGAAAATGTATATGCCTGAGAAAACAAGTAAGACCTGGTGCTGGAGGAGACCAGCAGATAGGTTAGGCCGCGTATGGACATATTACTCTCAAAAAACCAAGGCACATTTTGCTGAAAATGTGTAAACATTTTGAAGTGGAAGAAAGAGAGGTGTTGACTCATACGCAGTGGCTTTGATGCTCAAAGAGTTAATAGGTCAAACTTCTGCTGAGAACAAAAGGTAGAAATGCTGTTGGTTCTAGCTACAGAGCTGTGGGTAATTTGGGGAAGTGTATGACTAAGAATGTATACATAAAATGATGATCTACTTCTCTGAGACCCTAAAGTCAGAAGGCATAAATGTTCATGAAACTACAGAGCATTGTTACTACTTGGTCTGCCAATATCAGAAGCCAGAGGTAAGGAAGTAAACTGAGGAATTTACCCAGGATTAGAGAACAGGTTGACAAATTAGGTCAGTATCTTGGGGGTGGGAGATTCTAGAGCTGCAGAAGGAGATGAGACTGGTCAGGGAAACAAGAGAAGCTAGGAGAGGTTATGGGGCTGAGCAGAGAGGTTAAATTCTGGAAGCTGATGTTGATAGCACCTTCAAATGTGAGGGAGTGGGAGTGTCAAAGGATAGAAACTGAGAACATATATCACAAAAGTAAAAATATATTGTCAGTATGTGTGTGTTTATGTATATATATAACCTTTAAATCAATGAATAAGAGAGGAATAGCCCAATGACAAGAAGAGAAAGGATAGGTACAGGATATCTGAAAGTGATGTACAAACAAAAATTCAAATACCATACTAATGAGGGAACGGCATGGGTTTGTTTGTTTTTTTTATGTTTTTGTTTTATTGTTGTTGTTTTATTTCTGAGTGAGAGAGAATGAGAGGACAAGCAGGGGAAGGGCAGAGAGAAAGGGAGACACAGAATCCAAAGCAGGCTCCAGGCTCTGAGCTGTCAGTGCAGACCCCAATGCAGGGCTCAAACCCACAAACCGCGAGATCATGACCTGAGCCAAAGTCAAATGCTTAACTGGCTGAGCCATCCAGGCACCCCAGAGAAATGCAAGTTTTTAAAAACTGAGATGTTGTTTTTGCCTGTTAGCTGGACGAATATTTCAAAGATTGAAAGTAACCTATATTGGTGACACTGGAAAAATAAACACTTTCATACCTATTTTGTATATTACAATAACCTTTCTAGTGTGTGACTTGGCAATACCTGTTAGTATTCTAAATATTCATATCCTACAACCTAGCATTTATATTTTTACCATTTTGAGGAATTTATCTCACAAAAACATTTCCACAAGTGCTCAGAAAAATATGTGCAAGGATACCCATTGCAATGTTGCTAAGAAATTTGAGGGGCTCCTGGGTGGCTCAGTTGGTTGAGCAACCGACTTTGGCTCAGGTCATGATCTCACGGTTTGTGAGTTCGAGCCCCTTGCCGGGCTCTGTGCTGACAGCTCAGAACCTGGAACCTGCTTTGAATTCTGTCTCCCTCTCTCTCTGCCCCTCCCCCACTTGTGCTCTGTCTCTCAAAAATAAATAAGTGTGAAAATAATTTAAAAAAAAAAAGAAATCTGAAACAACCCAAATGCCCACTAATAGTGAAAAAAAATCAGGGATATGTATGTAATGGAGTACCTACATACTTAGCAGCCATTAAAATGAATTAAGTTGATCTAAATGTATTAAAATAGAAAGATGTCCAAGGTATATTATTAAATGGGGGAAAAAGCATAAAATGAGCATTATCTTGTAAATGATAATAATTATAATAAATATAGAAATTAAAGCTGGAAAAATCCACCAAACTATTAATAGTTTGTCTCTGGAGCATAGGATTAATAGGAGATTTCTATCTTTTGGTACATATTTCTGTAATGTTTGAAGGACATCTATAATTATAAAAAAAAATATGCAGCAATTTTGTTTTAAGGTCCATCACTAAACAATGGTAGCTATCATAATGAGCAGCAAAGCCTGGTTTTGTTTCAGACTTTAGTTTTTCGTACCCTGAAAACTGAGAGGTAGTACCCTCACCTCTCCCACACAATTTGTGATTGTATGGTCAGGGGCAAGAGAAATTTGGAAACAGAAAATTATTTTATTTTATTTTTCTCCAAGAATTAGTGACAGATTATTTTCTTCAATAATATTTTTAAATGTTTATTTATTTTTGAGAGAGAGAGACAGAGACAAGAGTGCAAGTGGGGGAAGGGCAGAGAGAGAGAGGGAGACAAAGAATCCAAAGCAGGCTCCCAGCTCTGAGCTGTCAGCACAGAGCCTGATGCGGGACTCGAACTCACAAATTTTGAGATGGTGACCTGAGCTAAAGTCCGACTCTGAACCGACTAAACCACCCAGATCCCCCCCCACCAAATATTTTTAAATTGCTACATTTGGAATTTGGAAACTGAAAATATTTTTAATTGCTACATTTAGAATTTAAATTGCTACATATTATTTGGAAAAATAAAAGTGAGAGCTGGGACCATACCTCATTCTCCGTTCTGTCCCCCGAATCTAGCAAATGACTGACACATTATTGGCATTCAGTAAAATTTATTAAATATAGCACCTCTTCCAGAAGAGTTACTTTTCTAAAGGTTGATAATATTTTGAAAATTTATCTAATACTCAAAACAATTTTTTGAGTAGATAATATGTACATGGTACAATATAAACCACCCAATTTCTCATCTTGAAGCCCCAGAATAATTCTCTCCAGAAATATTCTGTATATTTATAAGCATATGTAAATACAGATAGACAAGTTTGCACGAGAGCGTGCATGCACACACATACATACACCCTATAAACGTTTTTTTGTTTGTTTTTTTGTTGTTGTTGTTTTTGAGAGAGAGAGACCGAGACAGCACAAGTTGGGGAGGGGCAGAGACACAGGGAGACGGAGAATCCCAAGCAGGCTCTGCTCTGTCACGCCGAGCCCCACGCAGGTACCAGGAGATCATGATCTGAGCTGAAACCAAGAGTTAGAGTCTTAACCGACTGAGCCACCCAGGCACCCCTAAAAGTTTTTTGATGAACCAAATAAAACCTTAGAGGAAATAGTAAATTTCACTATATATGAACACATGTAATACCTAATACTAAGTAAAATAGTTTAGACTTTTCTGATTCAAATGTTCTAAGTAAATTCTTTTTGAGAAAAAGCAGATTTTTGAGCTTCAACTGATCTTGTTGGTAAATAGTTCCCAAACTTGAGCATGCATTACAGTCCCCCTAGAAGGGCTGGTTAAAGTTTCTGATTCATTAAGGGGCATGGATGAGGGTCCAAGAATTTGCATTTCTAACAATGTCCCACATGTCACCGCTAATCCAGAGAACCGTTGCAGAGACCAAAAAGCTGGCTCCTGACCCATCTTCTACCACCCATGTGATCCACTTACAAGGTATTACTTGAGCTATTAACCTTGGCTGCCCCAGCCCTTGGAGAGTTGTGGAAATATTCTTCTACTGACCTGGGCTCCAATTTAATCTAGTGGATCATTTTCTCACTCACTATGGGAGTGTCTGAAACTTGATCATGTTTTAGTTGAACTATTCATGAAGCTTCTGAGTTCAGCGTGGGAGTGGGGAAGGGACAGAGCTACCAATCACTCTCCTTTCGTAAGAGGGCGTTGATAAAAAGGGGAGAGGCTGCCAAGACATGTGCTTGAGCAGGAAGAGACTGCCCTGCCAACAGCCAGCCTTGGCTATCACTCTCTCAAGAGGTAAATAACTATCTGTATTGTCTTTCTAGTGAAGTTTTTATGGGAATAATTACAACAATCCTTCTGAGTTTTGTAGAGCTTCTCTGCAAACTTGGGAAGTACTAGGGAAATGACTGAGGGAAAAGTAAAGGGCTTTTATGCAAAAGTGAAACTTTACAAGGTACAGCGTTGTTTTGAAACAAGCTTGGGGAACCCCTGTGGGTCCTATTGTCTAGAGGATGTCTTTGATTTTAGGGATTATAGTAGGAGAGTGTCATTATTGTATTTCTTCATCATCACCTCTCCCTTTAGAGTAAACTTATGGCCCGGACAGAAAAGCTGGATCTTTTTAGGTTGTTTTTGTTGTCGTCTTGTTTTGGTTTTTGTATATTTATCTTTAAGAAATACAGGGCAACAGATGGGGGAAATGAAGTGATTTGAGAAGGCAACATAGGAAAGGAAGAGGGGATTAATCTTTCGGGGAAGTATCAAGTGAAAGTGGAACTAACATCCGATACAGATTTGTAACTGCTGTTGTTGTGTGTCCTACTTTAGCAGTACCAAACTTTACATAAACCGATAGATTCCTGCCCTATCTCCTTTTCCCTATTCTAGTCCTGGGCAGTTCTGCTGCTCATCTCAAATAAAACAGGAACCTTAAGAACCACTTTAAAAATTCTAGGACATGGAAAAAAGGTTTTGGATTTATCTGCCAAGAAAAGTGACTTTACCTAAAAGGTCTTAAAGACTTTTTCTTTTCAAGAGAGAGGAGCATCCACAAGCTGGAGAAATGGGCAGAGGGATAGAGAGAGAATCTCAAGCAGGACCCATGCTCAGTACAGAGCTTGACACAGGGCTCAATCCCACAATATTGGGATCATGACCTGAGCTGAAATCAAAAGTCTGATGCTCAACCCACCCAGGCACCCCTGCCTAAGAGGTCTTAGAGGAAAGGAAACTGAATATCCAAGGCTGCAATAATTTGTGATTTTTTTTTTTGCATTCTAAAAAACTTTTTACATAATTTTGTATTCAAAATCTTGTTTTTTTTTTT
Organism: Leopardus geoffroyi; assembly: GCF_018350155.1. Classification (NCBI taxonomy): domain Eukaryota; kingdom Metazoa; phylum Chordata; class Mammalia; order Carnivora; family Felidae; genus Leopardus; species Leopardus geoffroyi. The sequence continues at coordinate 105,701,414 of NC_059328.1, forward strand.
TTAAGAGAAACCTCCAACTTGTATAAACTTCAGGCCTTATAAAACCTAGATATGATCCCTGAATATGAAAATAAGAGCCAAGAGCATGCATGGCATACTTGGAACCAAAACAACATCAGCCTTTTTCTTTCCTTTTCCTTTTTTAATAAGAATGTATTTTACTTTTTTTTTTTAATTTTTTAACGTTGTTTTTTTTTTTTTTTTTTTTTTTAATTTATTTTTGAGACAGGGAGAGACGGAGCATGAACAGGGGAGGGTCAGAGAGAGGGAGACACAGAATCTGAAACAGGCTCCAGGCTCTGAGCTGTCAGCACAGAGCCCGACGAGGGGCTCAAACTCATGAACCGCGATATCATGACCTGAGCCGAAGTCGGCCGCTTAACCTACTGAGCCACCCAGGCGCCCCTGTATTTTACTTTTTGAGGTGGAGGGAGGAAAGGTATCAGCCTAACAGGATCAAAATTAGCTTATTGGAATTTAGCATCTGTGAGTGAGAAGTTTGAATAAGTGAACTAGAGACCTTTGATTCAAAGTTCAGAAATTCAAGGGGCGCCTGGGTGGCTCAGCCGTTTGAGCGTCTGACTTTGGCTCAGGTCATGATCTCACGGTTCATGAGTTTGAGCTCCCCGTCGGGCTCTGTGCTGACAGCTCGGAGCCTGGAGCCTGCTTCAGATTCTGCGCCTCTCTCTCTCTCTCCCAAAATAAATAAACATTGAAAAAAATAAAAATAAAAAAAGTTCAGAAATTCAGATTCAATGAGATAAGGAGGAAAATCAGAGATGACTTTCCAAATGCTGAACGTTTTCCATCCCTCTGCAATATTTGAGGCTCTTGGTAACACACCTCCTTGAATTATCTCATCGCTTCAATTTCATGACTCTCCACTCTTCAGGTGTTCCTACTATAACTATTCCATCTGTGGTTTCTAGCTCTCTTTCCTCCACCGTAGAAGCAGACATTCCCTTGTTTCAAATTCTCCTTTGGCCATCTCATCTACTTCTATGATTTCAACTACCCTGCATTTGGGTGACTCAGCTCTAAAGATCTTGCTCTTCTTTACTCCTAAACTTCAGTCCCACATTTCTGCCTCTTGAGCATATCACACCAGTGCCTTTAAATTCAACCTACTCCAAACTGAACTCATCATATTCCCTTTGAATATCTGCTAATTCCTAAAATAAATAGTTCTATTAATGGCAGCATTTTTCTTTCAGCCATCCAAAGTCAAACCCCAGGTCATCTTTATCACTTCTTCTTCCTCCCATATGTTCATTTAATGTATAAATCATGTCAAATCCTTTCTCATCCATTCCTTCCTTTTTGTTACTATGTTATCCTAGTTTATACTTTTCTTGCCTCTTGCTAAGACTGTTTCAACTCCTTCTAATTGTTTTCCACCCTATGGTGTCTATTTGCTGTCTCCAATACCTTTTATATACTGTTGCCAGCTATCTTTTTAGAGCATGGCTTTGATGATTTACCTTCCTTCCTTCAACAAGCATGAATTGTATATGCCCAATATTCCCGGCACTGATATAGATACTAATTCATTTATGTAGGTATACTAAACACCTACAATGTGCCAGCCCTGCCATAGGCACTGAAGCTATGTCACTAATGGGACACAGACTAAGGCTTAGAGCTTACATTCCAGTTAGGGTCAGTGGGAGGTACAGTAAGATATGGCCCCTGCTCTCACTTATCTGTTCTAAATCCTTCAATGGTTCCCCCATGCCTGGAAAAGAAAATTCGAATTCTTTATGTTGACTTTCAAGGCTCATTATGATTTGTTTTTCCTCCCAAGTTTTTACTTAAATTCCAGTTACTTAAAAATATGGAATGCTTCAGGGCATTCCCTGGGTGGCTTAGTCAATTGAGTATTCAACTCTTGATTTCAGCTCAGGTCATGATCCCAGGGTCGTGGGATCAAGCTCCATGTCGGGCTCCATGCTGAGCGTGGAGCCTGTTTAACATTCCCTCCTTCTCTCCTACTTCCCCTCTCCCCACTCACATGTTCTCTCTCTGTCTCTCTCTCTCTCTCTCTCCCTCTCTCTCAAATAAAGGAAAAGAAAAAAGGGGGGGATGGAAGGCTTCATGAATTTGTGTGTCATCCTTGCACAGGGGCCAGGGACTGGAATGTTGAATGACACAAAGATGACACAATTTATAATTCAGGCAGGGCAGAAGTGGGCGTATCCAATGATGGTAGCCTCGGTGCCCAACAAAATCATCCAGTGCCAGCAGTGCCCTAACCAGACTTCTCCTGTGCTGAACATGACTGTGGTTGGTTCCCAATGCCTCGTCTCCCTTTGTTTCTGCCTGGTTTTTTTTTTAATTTTTATGTTTATTTATTGCTGACACAGAGAGAGAGACAGAGCATGAATGGGGAGGGGCAGAGAGAGAGGGAGACACAGAATCAGAAGCAGGCTCCAGGCTCTGAGCTATCAGCATAGAGCCTGACGCAGGGCTCGAACTCACAGACTGTGAGATCAAGACCTGAGCCAAAGTCGGACGCCAACTGAGCCACCCAGGCGCCCCTCATTTCTGCCTATTTTATAAGACCAATTCTACTTCATTCTGGAAGCTGACTAGCCTCTTCCTCCTTGCAATAAATACTTTTTTTTGCTCAGGTGAGGGACATTGTTTCTGTTGCTTGCAACAAAGAATCTTGAGTGATATAAAAGTATTCTTTCTTCCTCTGGACTTGGGGAGGAAGAGAGAATATGAAGAGGAAATATAAGAGGTCTAGATTTATTGGGGCCATTCTTGCTACTATAGGAAATCAGCCTGTGTATACACTCAACATAGAAGAAAGGTGGGACTGTGAAATATAATAGACACATCAAGGCAGAACCCTGGTAACACCTTGAATCTCTGGATCCAACCATAACTAAAGTTAACTTTACTCTGGACTTCAGCCTCATAAGTTAATAAATTCCATGTATTGTTTAATATCACTCACGTGAACTTTTTGTCACTTGCAACCAAATGCATCCTACCTGATACCTTTTCATTCCGTCTTTGAAAAGGAATCCTTTGCCTGATTCTGCAGTAGGCTTTTAGCTATTCTACTTCTCTTCTTTCTTTCCCATTTGAACTCCTCATAAATGATGTAAAATCTTAGTGTCTTCATTTCCTCACTGCCCTTTCCTGCTTAATCCACCGAAGGCTGGATTACTTCTTTACCACTCTGCTGACACTATTTTCTTTGAGATCACCAATAGTCTTTTCCTGTCTTAATGCCACGTTCTCAAAGTCATTCATTTGTTCAGCATTTTTTACATGCCCACTTTAGCAGAGTGTAGTGCTACATCCACTCATTGAACAGATATTTATTGAATAGCCAATATATCCCAAACTTTTAGTATAAAAAACAAACAAATCCTACTTTCAGGTCGGATTACTATTTTGTCACAGAAGACAGACTCTGAAGTAATCGTAGTAAACCATAGTGAATATTACTAGAATATCTCCCTGGAAAATTAACATTTAATCTAAAGCCTAAAAGTTGAATATAGAAGGATGGAAATAATACAAAGAGAATATTAATGACAAGGCTTAGAGGCAAAGGAGGATCATGCAAAAGTCACGGAACTGTGAGAAGTCCAGCATTTCTGGGTGACAAAGTACGAAGGAGAGAGTGGAGAAACAAGGTTAGATCAAATTATGGAGAGCCTTGGAACTGCATTAAAAAGTTTGAAGACTGTAGGCAGCTGGTGACAGATTTTAATCAGAAGACTGATGGATTTCCATTTATTAAAGACCACTTTGTGGTTTGGAAGGGAACACAAGTATTTTCAGGAATTCTGAGAGTATTTGCAGGAGTCTGGTATTTGATGACCTAGAGTACAGTGATGACCATGGGAATAAAGGGAATTGAGAAAGAAAGAAAGAAAGAAAGAAAGAAAGAAAGAAAGAAAGAAAGAAAGAAAGAAAGAAAGAAAGAGAGTTGACTTGAGAGAGAATTTTGGAAGTAGGCCCAAAAGGATATTAATAGATGTAGGGAGTAAGAAGCTACTGAAATGTAGAACACAAGAGTTCCACATGACCCTGCTCTGAAAAGCACTGTAGAAAGGTGAGGAAATCAATAATGTGATATATATGTACATGAGATATTAAGGGAAATACAAATATCTACCAATTTTCCCACATTTCCAGCTGCCAGGAGGAGCCCCAGACTAGTTTTTCTCTTATCCCCAGTCTTTTTTTATAAGCATTTTCTCTAAGTTTATTTGGGGGGGGGGGAGGGGCAGAGAGATAAAGAGAGAGAGAATCCCAAGCAGGCTCCACGCTGTCAGCATGGGGTTCGAACTCACATAACCATGAGATCATGACCTGAGCAGAAACCAAGAGTTGGACACTCAGACTGAGCCACCCAGGCACCCCATCTTTTATCCTCAGTCTCAAAACCACTTCCTTACAATTCTCTGCCAAAGGTACAAGTCTGCCCATCGTGAAGACAATTACTGATATTGTTTCCCAGAGCTGCTTAGCTCCTAGCTGTCCCAAACTAATCTTTTATGAAACAAGCATTCTCTCTGTGTTCCCAAAAGATTCACTAAACCTTTTTTTTTTTTTTTTCCAAAACAAATCTGTTTGCATTTTCTTTCTCTCTAGGCTTGGAGGATGTTCAGGGTTCTTTCTTTCATGATGTACTTCTCATGGGTTACTCAGAAGTTCCCTCACTAGGGTTATCTAACTGCAGATCCCTCAGAATCAATGTCCCTCCACTGGCTTTACAGCACTGAATCCAAGTCTACCTCCAACCACTTTCTGTTAAGGTAACTTCCTTCCAGCGGGAATCCCTTTCAGGCTAGATCCTCTTTCGAATGATGCCCGGGGTTGGTCCCTATCTATGGGGTCATTATCTGGCCCTCAGGAAAAAAAAAAAATTCTCCTTGATCAATCTCAATTCTGCCTTCTTTTATTTTAAAGTTTTTTTTTTTAAGTTTATTTCTTTATTTTGAGAGAGAGACAGAGAGACAGAGTGCATGCACGCCTGCGGGGTAGGAGCTGAGAGAGAATCCAGAGTGGGCTCTACCCTGTCAGCCCATCGAGGGGCTCCATTTCACAAATCATGCGATCGTGACCTGAGTTGGACGCTCAACTGACTGAGCCACCCAGGGGCCCCAATTCTGCCTTCTTTTCTGTTGCTACAGCCTGCTTCAGTCAACTTCTTTCTTTCATTTTATCATAGTAAGAGCACATAACAGGATTTACCCTCTTAACAAATTTTTTAGTGTGCGATACATTATCATTACTACTGGTACAATGTACAGCAGATCTCTAGAGCTGGTTCATCTTGCTTAACTACAATTTTATGCCTGTTGATTGATAACTCCCCATGATTAGTGATGTTCAGCATCTTTTCATCTGCTTATTGGCCATTTGTATAACTCCCTTAGAGAAATGTCTATTCAGATCCTTTGCCCAGTTTTTTAAAAAGTTTATTTATTTTGAGAGAGAGAGAAAGAGAGAGAAAGAGTGCAAGCAGGGGAGGGGCAGAGAGAGAGGGAAAGAGAGAATCCCAAGCAGGCTCTGTGCTGTCAGCACAGGGCTCAAACTCACGAACTGTGAGATCATGAACTGACCCGAAATCAAGAGTCGGACACTTAACTAAGCCACCCAGGAGCCCCCCTGTGCCCAATTTTTAATTAGGTTATTTGTATTCCCATTATTTAGTTATAAGAATTCTTTATATATTCTAGATAGAAGTCCCTTATCGGATATATGACTTGCAAATATTTTCTCCCATTCTTTGGGTTGTCTTTTCACGTTCTTCATAGTGTCCTTTGAAGAACAGAAGTTTTAAACATTTTTTTCTCAAATCTATTTATTTTGAGAGAAAGAAAGCATGAGTGGGGGAGGGGCAGAGAGGGAGGGAGAGAGAATCCCCAGCAGGCTCTGCATTGTCAGCACAGAGCCAGACTTGGGGCTCAATCTCATCAACCATGAGAGCATGATATGAGTCAAGCCAAAACCAAGAGTTGGTCGCTCAAGTGACTGAGCTCCCCAGGTGCCCCCAAATGTTTTTCTTTTTTTTTTAACTGAAGTATAGTTGATACACAATGTTACAATGTTAGATTAATTTCACGCATACAACGGTTAGTGATTTGACAAATTTATATGCTAGTGCTTTGCTAACCACAAGTGTAGCTACCACCTGTCACCATAAATGCTATTACAATACCACTGATTATACTCCCTATGCTGTCCCTTTTATCCTTATGACTTAGTCATTCCATAATTAGAAGCCTGTACCTCCCACTCCCCTTCATCCATTTTGCCCATACCCCACATCCCTCCCCTCTGGTAACCATTAGTTTGTTCTCTATATTTATGGATATATTTCTGCTTTTTATTTGTTTAATTCTTTGTTTTTTAGGTTGTTTTTGGGGTTTTTTTTGTTTTTGTTTTTGTTTTTTTTTTAGAGCCCACACATAACAAATCATACGTTGTTTGTCTTTGTCTGACTTATTTCACTTGGAATAATACCCTCTAGGTCCACCCATATTGTCATAAACAGCGATGTCTCATCCTTTCTGTGGCTGAGTAAAATCCCATTTTATATACATATATACACCACATCTTTATCCATTCATCTGTTGACAGACACTTGAAAAAGTCTTAAGTTTTGACAAATTCCAACTTATCTATTTTTCTCTGCTGTTGCTTGTGCTTTTGATGTAATAGCTAAAAATTCTTTGCCAAATCCAAGGTTATGAAGATCTACTCTTTTGTTTTCTTTTAAGAGCTTTGTAGAGTTAGGTCTTTGATCTATTTTGAGGTAGTTTTTATATATGGTGTGAAGTAAGGGTTCAACTTCATTCTTTTGCATGTGGCTGTCCTGTTGTCCCAGCACAATGTTTTCTTTCCTCACTGAATGGTGTTGGCATCCTTGTCAAAAATCGGTTGACAATAGATATATGAGTTTATTTCTAGACTTCCAAATCTATCCCACCTAAATATATGTCTATCCTTGGGGTAGTGCCACACTGTCTTAATAACGGTAACTTTACAGTGAGTTTTGAAATCGGGAAGTGGGAGTTTTCTGGTTTTCTTCCTTTCAGTGTTGATTTGGTGGACTAAGTTTTAATAACCAAAATTGATCCCTTCTGGGATGTACTTCATTTTTCATTAAAAGATGGGAATGACAGGGGCACCTGGGTGGGTCAGTCAGTTAAATGTCCGACTCTTGATTGTGGGTCAGGTCATGATCTCACAGCTCATGGAATCAAGCCCCACGTCAGTCTCTGTGGGTCAACGCAGATCCTGCTTGGGATTAGCTCTCTCCCTCTCTCTCTCTCTGCCAATCTCCTGCTCTCTCTCACACACACTCTCTCTCTCTCTCTCAAAATAAATAAACATATTTTGTAAAAACAATGGGAATGACAGCACAGTTAAACATAATAATTAGAAAAAATAAAATAATTTTATGTTCATACCCAGTAAGTTAAGACTCCAGAACAAATTAGTTACAATATGTACTCTTAGAATTTGGAAGAAAAAAAAATCTTAGAGAAAGATTTGGATGTAACACAGAATTGGGCTGTTCAAGGTAGCTTTCCCTGGTTCTTACCAGCCAAGGAAGCTCTAGTTGATTTCTGAGCTATACATGTTTGCTCATGTTTTGCCTTGGAGTATTTTTCCAGAGGTTTTAGGCTTTTATGTGTATATATTTTGAACATCACCCATACTAACTTTATCAATTTCATAAGTGCTTCTTAAATAAGCCTCGCTTTTTTTTTTTTTTTTTTTTTTTTTTTGCAAATCTCCTTTGGTTTTGACATGTTATTAAGAAAACACACACATACACATACAAACCAATCAACTTGTTTTATCCTCTTTTGTCTAGGAATATGACAAACCTGAAGATACCTGAGGAGGTAGCTACTGCTGTACAAGGGTAAAGAAGTGTGTGTTCCCATGGATGATTCAAGCCTGTCCAGCAGTATTGATGTAGACAAAGGCTTTGCCATCGCCTTTGTTGTTCTTCTGTTTCTGTTCCTAATCGTGATGATTTTTCGGTGTGCCAAGTTGGTGAAGAACCCCTATGAGGCCAGCTCCACAACAGCAGAACCGTCGCTGAGCTGAACTATGAAAAAGCCTGACAGACTCCTCCTCAGGGGAGATATTAAATCTTCTATACAGGTGTTTATGATCTGGACTTCATATTGGTTCCCCTCTCTGTGTGTCAGCCTTCTCACTCTGGCATTCCACAATAGGCACAGGAGGGTGAGTTGAGAATAATAAAAAGGATGAAACACAAGCCAGTTTATATTCCTATTCAGGGAAATGGTTACAAAGTGGGACAGAGACAGGTTGAACTCATTGATTAAAATAAGGCCATGGGTTTCAATTCTCCAGTATCAAATGTCGTTAAGATAGTTGGACATAATTTTTGATGTAATGCAATACAATATAATAATGCTGGGGCACCTGACTCTTGATTTTGGCTCAGGTCATGATATTGTGTTCATGGGCTCGAGCCCCACATCAGGTTCTGTGCTGATAGCATGGAGCCTGCTTGGGGGTTCTCTGTCTCCCTCTCTCTCTGCCTCTTCCCTGCTCATACACTCTCTCTCTCTCAAAATAAATAAATAAAAATTTAAAAAATAATGCTTGCAAGGCCCACCTAAAACCAGAATTCCTAGAGGTGGTCCTAGAAGATCCCTCTGGTTGTGCAAATATAAGGCCAGCAGGAACCAATTGTTCTTTGATAAGAGTCTAACAGGACCTTTTTAGTGTGTGAGGTTTTAAAAAAAATCTGCTACCCTTCTCAAGTGGGCAGAGCTGTGTGGTAGAGGGGGAGCAATTTGTCTTCAGGGAATCCCTTAATCTTTCTCAACCCCACATTTCCTCATTTATAAAATAATATCTAGTAGATTGAAAGGGGCCCTCCAAGAGATACGTCCATGTCTTCCCCTGGAAACCTATGAATGTTTTTACATATTTGGCAAAAGGATCTTTGCAGATATAATTAAGAATCTTAAGATGAATTCTTCCTGGATTAGCTGGGTGAGCCCTAAGTCCAATGACAAATGTCCTTTGTAAAAGACAGACGAGAAGATACAGAGAGACAGAGGAAAAGGCTCTGTGAAGACAGAGGCAGAGATTGGAGTCATGCAGCCACAAACTAAAGAACACTTGGCTGGAACCAACAGAAGCTAGAAGAGGCAAGGGAAGATTCTCATCAGAGCCTTTGGAGGGAGCACAGCCCTGCCAACACCTTGATTTTTGGATTGCTAGCCTCTAGAACTGTAAGAGAATAAATTCCTGTTGTTTTAAGCCAACGAGTCTATGGTAATTGGTTATGGCAATCACAGGAAACTCATATGTAATACACAACGATGATGGTGGTAATTATCATGATCAGTCCAAGAATCTTTTAAAAGAAAACAGAAAAGGCACTCCTGGGTGGCTCAGTTAGTTAAGAGTCTGACTCTTGATTTCAGTTCAGGTCATGATCTCACAGTTTGTGAGACGGAGCCCCAAAGAACCTGCTCAAGATTCTCTCTTTCCCTCCACCACTTGTGCTCTCTCAGAAAGAAACAAAGGAAAAAAAGGAAGGAAGGAAGGAAAGAAGGAAGGAAGGAAGGGAGGGAGGGAGGGAGGAAGGAAATTATAATCTGTACTCTCCAAAGTCTGAAGTTAGGGCAATTTGGTAGACCATCGTCAACTGATAGGAAAGTGCATAAGAGAATTCACTAGAAGGAGAGAGGGCATCTAGGCCATGGATCAATGCTCAACACAGGTTTTGCTGAAGAGGATTGAGTCTGAGTCTGGCCCAGTAAGTGATAGAGATAGTGATAGTGAAAACTCTTAGGTCTATACTGGCCAAATGTTCTAGGTAACAGTGACTTAGCATGTGGATGTGAACTAAGACAGCCATAACCTTGGAAGCTAAGTGTGGGGCATCACTTGGGCTTGTGCAGGAACTTGGACCAGCACGCAGTCCCTTCAGAGGAGACATGTATTCATGGGACAATGCTGAACCAGACTTTAGCAGCAATACCAAATGGTATGGAGAAATAAACAGTCATGCACTGTTACCAGAGACTTGATAGTTGTTTCTGTTTTCTGACTCCTTGAAACAGAACTGCCCTCTCCTTGGCCTGAGTAAGTTCCCAGGGTTATTTGAAAATTGAGGCAGGGGAACCAAAGCTTTGAAATGGAGATACTAGACTATGCCTTCACCAGAACAGAGTGTGCTATATTGGATAAACTAAGGGGAGAGAGCAAGAGAGGGAGAGAGAAAGGTGATTTGTACACTGATTTGATAAAAAGAAATTCAGGACAAGGTGCAGGTCAGGGTAAAATGAAAGCAGATTAAGATTGATGTCAGTATTAGGGGCTCCTGGGTGGCTCAGTCAGTTAAGCATCCAACTTCAGCTCAGGTCATGATTTCTTGGTTCATGAGTTCAAGCCCCATATCAGCCTCTGTGTTGACAGCTCAGAGCCCGGAGCCTGCTTCAGATTCTCTCTCTCTCTCTCTCTCTCTCTCTCTCTCAAAAATAAATAAACATTAAAAAATTAAAAAAAACCCCACACAATTGATGTTAGTACTGGAAGGCTACCATGTATTCCCCCATGGAAATCAGATAGTAACCTTTCCCCCACCCCTTAAAAAAAAAAAAAAAAGGCAAGGTGAACACATGATTGATGAGAGCATCAATATGCAGTCACTAGAGAGTCACAGGTTTGACTATTACCTGACTTTCTACAGTAACCTATATGAGAAAAAATTGCATCAGTCAGAAGTGAATTATCTGTGGAAGAAAAAAAAAAAGAGTGACCCAAGGCAAAGTCACAGCCAGTGTGAATGCTGTTCAGGAGAGAAAGCAGCTTAGCCATTGGTCAGTAGAGTATTTCCAGTCTCAATGGCTAGATAGTCCTTGGCGTGTACACTCAGGGAGTTGAAACCCACATAATTTGGATCTGTCTGGTTTTATTATTCATATCATCTCTGTTAATCTGATGTCCTTAAACATTCCTTTCACTCAACTTAAACTGGCAGCTTACAGATCTAAGTGGTCTGTGAAGTTTTATTGGCTAGACCCTTTCCAGTGTTTAAAATCTACAAAGTGGGTGTGGGTGTGTGTTGGGATCCATATGTGTTTTTTTGAGTTGATGTTTTAAAATTATTATTATGAAAGTAAAAAAGGCACATTGCAAAAATGTTTTTCAAACATTACTTAAGGGTAAAAATGCAAAAAGTTCCTAGACACTGTCTTGTTTCCTAATCCTTCTATTCAGAGGTAATTGAAGTTAAGGTAGTATTTTTTTTTTAATGTATGCGTGTGTGTCCCTCCAGGCATGTTCCTTTTCTTTTCATTTTTAGTGTCATAATTTTGAATATACTATCCATTGTCATGTTTTAAAATTCAAAAGGTATAGGGACATCTGGGTGGTTCAGTTAGTTAAGTGTCCGACTCTTGATTTAAGCTCAGGTCATGATCTCATGGTTTGTGAGTTCAAGCCCCATGATGGGCTCCATGCTAATGGTACAGAGACTGCTTGGGATTCTTTCTCTCTGTCCCTCTCTCTGCCTCTCTCTCTCTCTCTCTCTCAAAAATAAATAAACTTAAAAAATTTTTTAATTCAAAAGGTATAAAGTAGTATACTGTGAAAACCCTTACTCCCATTCTTATCTGCCACCTTCCATTTGCCCTCTTCTCAGAAACCAGTATTAATCTCTTATGTATCCTTCCAGTAATCTTTTATGTATATGTAAGGAAAATATATTTTTAAACGGATTATTTACACAAATAATAGCATGCTATATACCATGTTCTACACCTGCTCTTCTCATTTAATAATGTTTCTTGGGCGACTGGGTGGCTCAGTTGGTTGAGCATCTGACCCTTGGTTTTAGCTCAGGTCATGATCTCACAGTTTGTGAGTTTGAGCCCCACATCTGGCACTGCACTGGCAGTGCAGAGTCTGCTTGGGATTCTCTCTCTCCCTCTCTCTCTACTCCTCCCCAGCTCATGTGCGCTCTCTCTCTCTCTCTCTCTCTCAAAATAAATAAATAAAAACTTAAAAAGTATTTAATAATGTTTCTTTTTTTTTCTGGTGAAACTCCTAAACTAACTTTCTTTCTTTCTTTCTTTCTTTCTTTTGCTTTTTAATATAATTTATTTTCAAGTTAGCTAACATACAGTGTATACAGTGTGCTCTTGGTTTCAGGGCACATTCCCATGATTCATAGCTCACATATAACACCCAGTACTCATCTCAACAAGTGACCTCCTCAATGCCCATCACCCATTTTCCCCTCTTCCCCGCCCCCTTCCATCAATCCCATTTGTTCTCTGTATTTAAGAGTCTCTTATGGGTTTGCCTCCCTCTCTATTTGAAACTATTTTCCCCTTCCCTTTCCGCATTAATAATGTTTCTTAAAGATCACCCCATATCAATGCACAAAAAGCTTCCTTTTTTAAAAAACATAGTTGAAGAGTATTCCATTGTTTGAGTGTGCCATAATTTGTTTAACCAACACCAGCTGATGGAAATCTGTTTTGTTTCTAAATACTTTGCTATTTCACACAATGTTCCAGAAGATAATTTAGCACTTACATCATATCAAAGGTATGAATATTCAAATGTATTCAATTTCTAATATATGTAGTTTAATTCCTAGAAGTTGAATTGCTGATTTAAAAAGTATAGCAGAACATTTAAAAAAATTTTTTTAGAGAGAGAGAGAGAGCATGAGTGGGGAGAGGGGCAGAGGGAGAGAGAATCTTTATATATATTTTTTCTTTTAATATTTATTTATTTATTTATTTATTTTGAGAGAGAGAGAGAGAAAGAGAGAGAGAGAGAGAGAGAGAGAGAGAGAGAATCCCAAGCAGGCTCCATGCTGTCAGTGCAGAGCCCGATGCAGCACTTGATCCCACAAACTGCAAGACAATGACCTGAGCCAAAATCAAGAGTCAGTTACATAACTAAGCCATCCAGGTACCCTGAGAGAGACGGAGAGAGAGAATCTTAAGCAGGCTCCATGCTCAATCCCCCAACCCTAGGATCATTATCTGAGCCAATATCAAGAGTTGGATGCTCAACTGACTGAACCACTCAGACATCCCCAATATTTTTTTAATTAGTTGTCAACATTCAAAACTCGAACGCTTTCATATAAAAAAATATTGATTTTTAAGCTCACTTGAAAAATTGGAAATCCAGCAACACCATATCTATGACATAGAGCAAAAATTAACTGGAGCTAAGTAGCAACTGTCCCCTTTGGTGAGACACGTATTTCTCAGGTGACCACAGTCCTCACCCACCCCATTTGGCTCCTTTACATTACTTTCCTGATGCCTAAAACCCTTTGAGTTTTTAATCCCCATATTCTTTCATTTTGATTCTGAGATCACTCAACATTGTTTAGATTATGATTTAATTTCCCTTAAGTCTGTCTGTAGGAAAAGGATCATTTGACATTCCAATGTTTTGAACCCTGTGCTATGATTTCTCGTGCTTAAGTATTAAGTAGCACATGGTTGTGATTTTTCAATGCATCACAAGGGATTACAGGAATGACTGTGCTGAGCACACCGTGAGTATTCCAAGCAGTATAGCAATTATTTATTACTTTATACTATTAAATTGGCAATAAACTGTCTACTTCAATTATTTGTACATTTTAATAACATGAATCATTTATATCAGGAGTTGATCATTTCTTTTTTTTATATTTATTTATTTATTTATTTATTTATTTATCTATTTTTGAGAGACAGAGAAAGAGCATGAGCTGGGGGAGGGGCAGAGAGGGAGACACAGAATCCCACGCAGGCTCCAGGCTCCGAGCTGTCAGCACAGAGCCTGATACAGGGCTTGAACCCACGAACTGTGAGACCATGACATGAGCTGAAGTCGGACACTTAACTGACCGAACTCCCCCCCAGGCGTCCCCCATTTCTTTTTTTTAAAGATATTCCAGATACATTGGTTCCCTGCCTGTATGTCAATCTTCAGTTAAATTCAAGGAATACATGAAGATTTTTTTTTTTTTTCAACGTTTATTTATTTTTGGGACAGAGAGAGACAGAGCATGAACGGGGGAGGGGCAGAGAGAGAGGGAGACACAGAATCGGAAACAGGCTCCAGGCTCTGAGCCATCAGCCCAGAGCCTGACGCGGGGCTGGAACTCACGGACCGCGAGATCGTGACCTGGCTGAAGTCGGACGCTTAACCGACTGCGCCACCCAGGCGCCCCAGAAGATTTTTTTTTTTAATTTAAGTTTCTTTATTTATTTTGAGAGAGAGAGAGAGACAGTGCAAGGGGAAGGGGCAGAGAGAGAGGGAGAAAGAATCCCAAGCAGGCCTTGCACTGTCAGCACAGAGCCTGATGTGGGGCTTGAAACCACGAAGCGTGAGATCATGACCTGAGCAGAAACCAAGAGTCAGACACTTAACGACTGAGCCACCAAGGTGCCCCAGTTCTTGATTCTTTCTTTTTTTTTTTATTTTAGTGTTTATTCATTTTTTGAGAGAGAGACACACACACTGAGTGTGAGTGGGGGTGGGCAGAGAGAGAGGGAGACACAGAATCTGAAGCAAGCTCCAGGCTCTGAGCTGTCAGTACAGAGCCAGACACGGGTCTCGAACTCATGAACCATGAGACCATGACCTGAGCCAAAGTTGGATGCTTAACCGACTGAGCCAGACAGGTGCCCCAGGACTTGATCACTTCTGACAAAAGTTAGTCTCCAGAGCTTGGCTCCCTAAATATTGGGGCCCTACCCCAGAAAGGATTACACAGCTCAAACCTGCCTTTCCTATAGTGATTCTCGAATTTGAGCAAACAAATTACCTGGAGATCTTATTAAAATTCAGATTCTGATTCAGTACATCCCGAGTGGGGTCAGAGATTTAGAATGTCTAACAAGCCCCTTGACTGCATGTTGAGTAGCAAGAGTCTTAGAAGACACCTCCTGGGGCGCCTGGGTGGCTCAGTCAGTTAAGCAGCGGACTCTTGATTTTGGCTCAGGTCATGATCTCATGGTTTGTGAGTTTGAGCCCTGCATCAGGCTCTGTGCTCACATCAGTGGAGCCTGCTTCAGATCCTCTGTCTCCCTCTTTCTGCCCCTTCCTTCCTCGTTCTCTCAAAAGTAAATAAATGTTTAAAAAAATAAAACAAACAAACAAACAAACAAACAAAAAGAAGACACTTCCTAAGTCCCTCTGCTGATTTCTACCAGACTTCTTGAAGGCAATGAAGAAATCAGTTTGGATATGATACCCTAAATAGCTCCTGTTTCTCTTCAACATTGTCCATTCTTCATTCTCTCCCCGCAAACCACCCCCTCCAGACACACAGCAGAAAGCTGAAAGAATCTAACTAATAGAAACATAATTAGGACAGAACACATTTCCCTTCATTTATCACACATGACAGGGCACCACATGTACAGGGCAATACGTCAGATGCTAGGGGAAACAAAGATGATTAATGATTAAGGCTAAGGTCCTTAGTCTGGGGTGCCTGGGTGGCTCAGTCGGTTAAGTGGCTGACTCTTGATGTTGGCTCAGGTCATGATCTCCGTTTTGAGTTCAAGCCCTGAATCCGGCTTTGTGCTCACAGCAGGGAGCCTGCTTCAGATCCTCGGCTTCCTCTTTCTGCCCATACCCCGCTCACACTCACTCTCTCTCTCTCTCAAAAACAAACAAATGTTTAAAAAAAATTTTTTTTAAGACAGGTCCTCAGCTTTAAGTTGATCACTAACCAGCAAAAGAGATAGAGACATATAGAGATAGGTCACAAGTGGAAGGAATTAAGGTAATGAAATAGAGACAGCAGTTAGTTCCGCAGAGGGCAAGTGATAGCCTAGATACAATGACTTTTTTTTTTTTTTTTAATTTTTTTTTTCAACGTTTATTTATTTTTGGGACAGAGAGAGACAGAGCATGAACGGGGGAGGGGCAGAGAGAGAGGGAGACACAGAATCAGAAACAGGCTCCAGGCTCTGAGCCATCAGCCCAGAGCCCGACGCGGGGCTCGAACTCACGGACCGCGAGATCGTGACCTGGCTGAAGTCGGACGCTTAACCGACTGCGCCACCCAGGCGCCCCACAATGACTTTTTTTTAATTGAAGTATAATTGACATACAATATTATATTAGTTTCAGGTGTACAACAGTGATTTCCCAATTCTATACACTACAAAATGCTCACCATGATAAGTGTAGTTACCATCTGTCATGATACAAAGCTATTACAATATTAACTATATTCTCCAGGCTGTACTTTTCATCCCCATGACTTTCTTATTTTATAACTAGAAGTTCATACCTCTTGTTTTTAATTTTATTTATTTAAGACCTCTCTACATCCACTGTGGGGCTTGAACTCACCACCCCAAGGTGAAGAGTCGCACTCTCTTCCCAGTGAGTCAGCCAGGCGCCCTGTATAGTCTGTACTTCTTAAATCCCTTCACCTGTTTTGCCCTCCCTTCGGGCAACCACCAGTTTGTTCTCTATATTGATGAGTCTGTTTCTGTTTTCCATTTGTTTTTTTAGATCCCACATATAAGTGAGATTGTATGGTAGGACAGTGTTTCTTAAAACTCTGGTCCCCCCTACCTGTAGCATGGGCATCACAGGGAAAATGTTAGATGTGAAGATTCTCAGACTGCACCCAAGTCTACTCCAAAGGTGGTGTGGGGGTGGCAATCTGTGTTTCAACAAACCCTCAAGGTAATTCCGATACATGATAACGTTTGACAACTGCTGGGTCTATGAAAATTTCACAGAGGAGGGGCACCTGGGTGGCTCAGTCAGTCGGAAGCGACCGACTTCGGCTCAGGTCATGATCTCATGGTCCGTGAGTTCGAATCCTGCGTCGGGCTCTGTGCTGACAGCTCAGAGCCTGGAGCCTCTCTCTGACCCTCCCCCAGTCATGCTCTGTCTCTCTCTGTCTCAAAAATAAATAAACATAAAAAAAATTTCACAGAGGAGACATTTGAGGTGGACCCTTAGAGAATTCATATTACAGCAGACAGAAAGAGAAGGGCATCCCAGGAGATCACAATGAACAAAGGTATGGAGATGAGAAATTGAAATGTGTAAACATGTTGGGGAAATAGCGCTTAAGCAGGTATGTGAAGGGAAAACATGGGAAATGTGGCCAGAGAGGCAAATGAGGGCCAAATTTTAAAGAGCCTCAAATTTCATACTGTAAAGTTTGAACCTTATTTTATAGACATAAAGAAAATATAGGTTTAAAGCAGGGGAGAGACAGTGATCAGAAATGTATTTTAAAGCTCTGTGTGGGACTGGTCTACCATGAGGCTACCAATTAAGAGGCTAGTTAGTCCTGGCAAGAAATAAGAGCTAAATACAATAGAATTAAAATAGAAAAGAGAGAAAATATATGTCAAACATTTCCAAAGTAGGATAAACAAGCTGTATTGAATAATGGTTTAAGACCACAAGCTTTAGGGCCAAACTGCCTGGCGCTGACACTTTTTAGCTCTGTGCCTTTGGGAAATATAACTGTGTGTCTCAGTTTTCTCATCCACAGAAAATATCCAATAATAGTTCCTACCTCACAGCACTATTATGAGGACTAAAATGAATAATCGTAAAGTGCTTAGAACAGTGCCTGGTATCAAGTAAACATTCAATAAATATGGTGTGTGTGTGTGTGTGTGTGTGCGCGCGCGCGAGTGTTTTTTAGGGAGTAATATGTCTAAAATGTTTAGTTCAAGTTAGAAAATAATACCATAAGATGAGTTGGGAACATGCTGAATTTGCAATGTCTAGAAGACACCTTCACTTTTCTGGACCTCATTTCCTAGGGTCTTAGCAATTGGAAACAGGCGCTCACAGTAGTCCCAGGAAACTAGTGGACAGGCGAAATGAGCATAGATAAAGGGGAGGTTATCAAGGCTGCCTGGGCCCCATTTCCAGTCTTACACAGAAGATCTGGTTTGTACCTTTATTTATTTTTTTTATATTTTTATTTTTGAGAGAGAGATAGAGTGCAAGTACAGGAGGGGCAGAGGGAGAGGGAGAGGGAGACACAAAATCTGGATCAGGCTCCGAGCTGTTGGCACACGGGCCCGATGCAGTGCTCGAACTCACAAACTGTGAGATCATGACCTGAGCCGAAGTCAGACGCTCAACTGACTGAGCCACCCAGGTGCCCCTCTGGTTTATGCCTTTTATTTTTATTTATTTATTTTTAACGTTTATTTATTTTTGAAACAGGGAGAGACAGCATGAATGAGGGAGGGTCAGAGAGAGAGGGAGACACAGAATCTGAAACAGGCTCCAGGCTCTGAGCTGTCAGCACAGAGCCTGACGTGGGGCTCAAACTCACAGACCGTGAGATCATGACCTGAGCCGAAGTCAGATGCTTAACCGACTGAGCCACCCAGGCGCCCCAGGTTTGTGCCTTTTAATTGAAGTTAGGTGTCATTAATGTAAATATAGCTGAACAAGTTAGAGCAATAATGAGATAATGTAGTCAATAGTGCTGGCTCATCAAATACGCCCAATTCTCTCTCTTTCCAAATGTGAGACATGACTGATCTTCCTGGCCCCCTTGTGGTTGGGTAGGGCCCTATGACTCAGTCAGGCCAATGAGTTGTTAATGAGAGTGTCCTGAATCACTTTAATTGCCAATATGAGACCGTCTAGCAGTCTCTCCCTCTGGCCTGACTTACTTATCAGCCTGGGTTCCTGAGTAGCTATCCTAGCAGAGCTCCAAAGTCAACTTTCTAGAGATGATTATGCAGTGTGAGCAACAAGTACACAGTTTTTGTTTTAAAGTTTGGGAGTTGTTTGTTTCCACAACACTATAGTCTATCCTGATGCAGATACTATTTTAAGACCCATCAAATTCTAGGGGCGCCTGGGTGGCTCAGTTGGTTAAGCATCTGACTTCGGCTCAGGTCATGATCTTACGGTCTGTGGGTTTGAGCCCCATGTCAAGCTCTGTGCTGATAGCTCAGAGCCTGGAAACTTCTTGGGATTCTGTGTCTCCCTCTTTCTCTACCCCTACCCTGCTCTCTCTCTCTCTCTCAAAATTAAACATTAAAAAAAATTTTAAAAAGACCTATCAAATTCTTAAAAATTAAATAGACACTTAACATCCAATCCTAATGAGGGTGTGGGGAAACATACTTTCAGAGATTTGCTAGGAGTAAAAATTGTTTCAACCTTTTTGAAAAGTAATTTGACAGTAGATTCTATTAAAATGAAAAGAGGTACATATATATACATATATATGTGAATATATATGTGTGTATATATTTTAACTCAGATTCCATTATGGGGAATCTCTTCCACAGAAATAAAAGTACTACTTCAAAAGCACGTTAATGTTTATTGTTGCATTATTCATAATGAATACATGCTGTAGTGAGAGCATCTTTCTAATTATGGTTTATCCACACTATTAAGTATTATGCAATTATGAAAAAGACAAATGTTGACTTCAAAGGATATCCACATGTGAAATAAAAACTAAACAAATCCACATTTAGGGGAGGCTGGCTGGCTCAGCAAGCAGTGCATGCGACTATCGATCTCAGGGTTGAGCCCTGCATTGGGTGTAAAGATGACTAAAAAATAAAATCTTTTTTAAAAATCCAGATTCATGACCTTGTAAGTACAAGCCTAGAAAACTAATCTATTTTACCTCAAAGCAGCAGGTGTAGTGATGAGAGGGGAGGAGAGGATATTGTCACGTTTGTCTCATTCTATCTTGATATTCCTCCACTTGTTACAATTTGCACCACTTCGTAATATAACAAACTAAAGTGAGAAAAACACCTAAACCTAACGGTTTGCTGAGTCTTTAAACAATAAACTTAGTGTGACTGCCAGGGGTTGGGGTGGCGGAAGAGGTGGAGCTTCGAGAATATACTCTAGGCCACGCCTACTTCACCCGCCCAGTGGCCTCTCACGTGTACCCTGGAAGGCTCTCCTTTGACGCATGCGTACTTGCCCGAGGTTGCCTGGCCTTGGAGGGGCGCTCAGAGGCTTAGGATTTGACCCCGGCAGGCTACCGTCGTGGCGACCGGAACGGCACCTGAGGTTTGCTTCCGGGCGTCTCTTTTGCTTCCCTTTCCCTCCCTCCCTCACGCTTCATCCCCTCCCCCTGCTCCCTTTTCCGTACGGTTTCGTTCTTCCCCGTCGAGGCCGACCCCAGAGTCTCGAGTCTGGGGTCTGGTTGGTGAAAAGAAGTGTTGTAGTTGGAGGCAGGGAGGTGTGGGAAGTACTGTTAATTGAGGTATTTGGAGATCCGGGGCCCGTCTGGAATGTTTTGTTTGTGGGAGGAGGTTGGGCGAGGGTGGGAAGGAAGTCTTCCCCGAGAGGCGAGCGGGGGCGGGGTTGAGCTGGGTTTGCGGGGTGGGTGGGACGCACCCCCAGAAAGGGTAGCGCGGGGGTGGGGTTGGTGTGTGGGCAAAGGAAAAATGGAGGCGGTGAGAACTGGTCTTGGAGTCGCACGGCATTCTGGCATCAGTTTTGCTCCAACCGTTTGATCAAAAAAGCAGTTAACACTAATGCGTAGGCTATTTGGATTGTAGTTTTTAGGTAGCCACGTTTTATTCCCAGATTGCTTTAATTTTCCTTTACTTTTGGGAAGCCTCTTTGCTTTTGTATGCATAAGTGTGAATAGACTTTAAAAAGTAAGTTTCCACGTGGAAGCAAGGTAATGTAAAGCGAACAAGTAATTAAAGAGAAAACAGTGAATTATAAACCAACGCCCCCCCATCCAAGTGGAGATATTTGTTCAAATTAGGCATAGCATGCAAACAAAGATTTCTCTCTTTAGTCAGTTAAGGAACACAGGTCACAGAAATACCTTCCTCAGCAAATTGGTTCTCTTCTGTTTCCTAAAACATTATTTTTTGGTAGCCTCTGTTGCGTATCATATGTTTTCCATGCCCTCACGCTTTTAAACCTTATCCAGGCCCATCTTCTGTAGAATAAGATCGGTACAAAATCTTAGCATCGGATACAGGGGAACGGAGAGGGAGAACATAGAATGGAACTTAATTGTATTTGAATGAGAAGTAGTAGTGTAGGAATGAGTTTTAGAGACTGAAGTTTGGCGGTTATAATAATTGCAAAGGTAATCTTAGTTTTCTCTTCCACGTAGGGGACAACAGCATGTCTTCCATCCCTGGGTGCATTGGTTTGGGTGCAGCCGCAGCTGCGGTGGAGTCTGATGAGATCGCAGAGCTGCAACAAGCGGTGGTTGAGGAGCTGGGTATCTCAATGGAGGAACTGAGGCAGTTCATCGATGAAGAACTGGAGAAGATGGACTGTGTACAGCAGCGAAAGAAGCAACTAGCGGAGTTGGAGACGTGGGTAATACAGAAGGAATCTGAGGTGGCCCATGTTGATCAGCTCTTTGATGATGCATCCAGGTGAGGACTACACGGAAAATCGGAGATCTCCCCTTGGCAGACATTTTAGAAGTGTAATTGCTCATGACGTTGTGCCAGTCTCTTTATTCTTTACAAGGTACAGACGTGTAGGACCTTTCTGTTTCTCAAAGGTTACGGCCAACAATCTGACCTCACGGTCGCAGGGTGGCTCAGTCATTTGGGCATCTGACTCTTGATTTCGGCTCAGGTCATCATCTCTCCCATCGTGGGATCTGGCCCCATGTTGGGCTCTGTGCTAATGGCGTGAACCGACTTGGGATTCTCTCCCTCTCTCTCTGCCCCTTCCCCACACCCTGTCTCTCTTTCTTTCAAAACAAACAAACAAACAAACAAACATTTTAAAAAATCCAACCTCACAACCACCCGTTATATGTAGAATATTCATCTATTGGAAGCCAGTGTATGGTCTACAGTAGAATGGTCAAGGTCTTGAGTCTTTTCCCCTTCTTTCTCCTGTACTCTGCTTCAGAACAACTGCACAGTTTTCTTAGTGGGATGATCTAGGGAGTGAGGATTGTAAGTCGTTGCTGTCTTATGAAACTGTGGAACATGAGCCCTGTATCTACTCATAAATTCCCAGAAGATTGGTGCCTAGTATGCCTTAGTTGTCACTTAGAACACATTTTCATATAGCAAGGTAAATGATGAGATATGGTTAATGTACTTTCAGGTTATTTTGGATTTTGTTAGGGCCTAGTCTGAAACCACTATTTAAACATATTTTAATGAGAAAAGCATTTTATTATTATTATTATTAAGTTTATTTTTGAGAGAAAGAGAGAGAGCACCAGCAGGGGAGGGGCAGAGAGAGAGAAGGAGAGGGAGACACAGAATTTGAAGCAGGATCCTGGTTCTGAGCTGTCAGCGCAGAGCCCAATGCGGGGCTCGAACTCATGAGCCGTGAGATCATGACCTGAGCCGCAGTTGGATGCTTAACCGATTGAGCCCCCCAGGTGTCCTGAGAAAAGCATTTTAAATTCTAAATGGAGACACTTTGGAATATGACCTGTTTAAATTGAGGTCAGTGTATACTTAAATATATATAAATTCTGATGGCTTTTATACCTATTTCTGCTGGCTTTGACCTTTTCTACATGTGTTCCAATATTAGGGCAGTGACTAACTGTGAGTCTTTGGTGAAGGACTTTTATTCCAAACTGGGACTACAATACCGGGACAGTAGCTCTGAGGATGAAGCCTCCCGGCCTACAGAAATAATCGAGATTCCTGATGAAGATGATGATGTCCTCAGTATTGATTCAGGTAAGAGATAAGGCTCTGGGTAGGAAAATCTCAGGATTGAAATTGAGACACAGGAAGACAAACAGATGAAAGAAGAGAGTAGAAATTGTTGTCACTAACTCCATATTCTAAACTGTTGAACTTGCCCGTTACCAAAAAGGAATAGAACATTATTAATATCATAGATGTCCTCTACGTGCTACTTTCTGATTGAATGACCTTCCTTTCCCCATTCTGTGTCACCTCTATTCTGAATTCCCTTCCTTTTCTTTTTAGGTGGCATTCGCTCCTATATATATATTTCAAAACGGTAGATTGTTTGGTTTTGTCTATTTTTGAGGGGTTTTTTAATGTATAATTTACAAACTATAAAATTTACCCACTTTAAGTGTAGAGTTTGAGTTTTAGTAAATTTATAGAGTAGTGCAGTCTTCACCACAGATGTTTGGATTACCCCAAAACATCCCTCTTACCTGTTTGTCTGCATTCTCCATTTTCACCCCAACCATTGATCTGCTTACTTCCTTTTTGCCTTTTCTAGAAATTTCATTTAAATAGAATCACAATTTGTTGTCTTTTGTATCTGGCTTCTGTCATTTAGCATAACATTTTTGTTGTGGAACATGTTGTTCCATGTATCTGTAGTTTGCTTTTTTTTTTCTTTTTGCTGAGCAGTATTCCATTCTATGGATATACCACATACTATCTTCTGTAATTGATGATAAATATTTGGGCTGTTTCTAGTTTGGGGCGATTATGAGTAATGCTGCTATGTACATTTGTGTAGAAGTCTTTATGTGGGCGTTATGTTTCATGTCTTTTGGATATTCCACCTAGGAATAGAATTGTTAGGGCTTAGGGTAAGTGTACATTTGAGTTTTTAAGAAACTGCCATATTGTTTTCAAAAGTGGCTATACCATTCTACATTCCCACTAGCAAAGTATGGGGGTTCCAGTTTCTTTACATCCTTGTTGGTGCTTGGTATTGTCAGTTTTTTATTTTAGCTTTTGCAGTGTGAGTGTGGTGGTATCAAATTGTGATTGTAGTGTGCATTTCCTGAAGGAAGTTGAGCATCTTTTCACATACTTAATTTACCATTTGTTTTTTCTTTGGGAAAGCATCCATTAAAATCTTGAGGCTTTTTAAAAAAATCGGGTTGTCTTTTTATTAGAGAACCGCTCTTTTGACTTAGAGAACTCAGGCTTTAGGTACAGTTCATTTATCAGATATATTTTAGAAATACTTTCTCTCAAATGTGGTCTTTTCATTTTCTTAATGGTGTCTTTTAACAGTAATAATTCTCAAGATAGAGGTTGAGAGTGGTTGGTTGATTTTGCTTATGACTATTTAGTTGTTTCACCACCATTCGTTGAAAAGACTATCCTTTTGGTATCCTTGTCAAAAATCATCTGGCCACGTATATGAGGGTCTATTTCCAGATTCTGTTCTGTCACATTGATCTATATATTTGTTGTTATACCAGCACCACACTGCTTTTATTACTATAGTTTCAATGGTAAGTATTAAAATCACCTAGTGGAAGTCTCCAAATACAAATGTATTTCATATGACTTTGAAATATATTTTGGAATCAGCTTGTCAGTTTCTATCAAGAACATTTTTAAAAGCCTGCTGGGATTTTTAATAGAAACTCTATTGAATCTAAAGGCCAATTTGGAGAGCATTACCTTTTTAACGACTAGTCTTCTAATGCATTAATGTGGTACATTTGTCCTAAGTGTTGTATTCTTTTTAATGCTAATGTGAGTGAGATTATTTACTTAATTTCATTTTAGGATTGTTTGTTGCTAAGATATGAAAATATAGTTGATTTTTGTGTATTAATCTTGTAGCCCTGACCTTACTAAGCTCACTTATTAGTTCTAGAAGTTTTTTGTGGATCCCTTGGGATTTTCTATATATTAGACCATGCTGTCTCTGCAAATAAAGTCAATTTTACTTCTTTCTTTCTAATCTAAATGTCTTTTATTTCTTTTTTATTGCCTTATTGTACTCAGTAGAACCTCGAGTACAATGTTGAATAAAAGTTTGAGGGTAGACATCCTTTCCTTGCTTCTGATCTTAGGGGGAAGCATTTAGTCTTTAGGCATTAATTATAATGTGAGCTTTAAGGTTTTTGTAGATATCCTTTCTCAGGTTGAAGGAAGTTGCTTCTGTTCCTAGAAACTGTCAGGTTGAAAGAAGTTCCTTCTGTATTGGATTTGCTAATATTTTTCGTTAAGAATTTTTGCACCTGGGGCACCTGGGTGGCTCAGTTGGTTAAGAGTCTGGCTCTTGATTTCAGCTTAGGTTGTGATCTTGCAGTTCATGAGTTCAAGCCCTGCCTTGGGCTCCACGCTGACAGGGGGCCTGCTTGGGATTCTCTCTCCCTCTCTGCCTTTCCCCTCTCTCTGTCTCTCTCAAAATAAATAAATAAACTAAAAAGAAAAAAGAGTAGTTTTGTGGAGGACTTTAAAAAAAATTTTTGTTGCATCTATGGTCATGAGGACTATAGGTTTTTAGTTTTATTGTGGTGTGGTTTTTTGACTTTGGTATTAGGGTATTATGGACCTTATAAAGATGAGTTGGGAAATGTTCCCTCCTTTGAATTTATGTGAAATAGTATTATTTCTTCCTTAAATGTTTGATAAATTCAGCACTGAGACTGTCTTGACCTGGACCTTTCTTTGTGGATGATTTTTTTTTTTTTTTTTTTTTTTGGATAGATTTTTTTTTTTTTTATAAGCTTTTTAGTTTGGAATAGTTTTTTGTTTTTTGTTTGTTTTAATTTATTTTTGAGAGAGAAAGAATGTGAGCGGGGGAGGGGCAGAGAGAGGATGGGAAATACAGAATCTGAAGCAGGCTCCAGGCCCTGAGCTGTCAGCACAGAGCCCGACATGGGGCTTAAACTGTTGAACCACCAGATCGTGCCTGAGCCGAAGTCAGACACCCAATGGACTGAGCCACCCAGGTGCCACAGTTTGGAATAGTTTTATATTTTTGTGTAAATTGCAAAGATAATGCAGAGAGTTCTGTATACCTTCCACCAGTTTATTCCAATGTTAGTATTTTTTAATGTTTATTTATTTATTTTGAGAGAGAGAGAGAGACAGAGCATGCATATGTGCACAAGTGGGGGAGAGGGAGAGAGAGAATTCCAAGCAGGCTCTGTGCTGTTACGTCAGAGCCCCACTCGGGACTTGATCTCCCGAACCGTGAGATTATGACCTGAGTCAAAGTCAAGAGTTGGACTGAGCCACCCAGGCACCCCTAATGTTAATATTTTGTTACTGTGATACATTGGCCCAAACTAAAAAACAAACATGGGTGCGTTACTTATCTAAACTTATCTAAACTCCACGCTTTGGATTTCTGGGCTTTTCCCATTCCAGGTGGGAAGCTTTTTAATTACTAATTAATTTTCTTTACCTGATATGTCTATTTGTATTTTCTGTTCCTTCTTAAGTCATTTTTGTTAATTTGTATCTTTCTAGGAATTTTTCCATCTCATTTAGTTGTCTAAATTATTGCCATAAAGTTCATACTATTCCCTTATGATTCTTTTGAATTTCTGTAGGTTCTGTAGCAATGTTCCTTTCATTCCTGATATTGGTTATTTGGATCTCTTTTTTTCCCTTGGTTAATCTAGCTGAAGGATTATTGTTTTTTTTGCTCTTTTTTAAGGGACCAGTTTTTGTGTTCATTTGTTTCTTTTTCTCTACCGTTTTCCTGTTTTTTTGTTACACTGATTTCTACTCTGATCTTTATTATTTTCTTTCTTCCATGTACTTGGGTTTGATTTGCTCTTCTTTTTCTAGTTTCTTAAAATGAAAATAGATTATTGATTTGGTTTTAGGTCTTCTTCCTTTCTAATATAAAATTTATGCATTGCTTTACTACATCTCATAAATTTTTTTGTTACATTTTCACTTTATTTTTTTAATATTAAAAATATATATGCTTTTTTTATATTTTAATTTTTATTTTAGAGAGAGAATGTGAGCGTGGGAAAGGGGCAGAAAGAGAGGGAGAGAGAGAGAATCCCAAGCAGGTTCCATGCTTAGCACAGAGCCTGACACAGGGCTTGATCCCATGACCCTAGAATCATGATCTGAGCTGAAATCAAGAGTCAGACACAACCGACTGAGCCACCCACGCACCCCATATTTTCCGTTTCCCTTTAACTTATAATTTTAATTTCCTGTGTGATTTTTCTTTGACCAATGGTTTATCCCAAGTATTTAGGAATTTCCCAGATTTCTTTGTGTTGTGACTTTTTTATTTAATATAATTTTGGTCAGAAAACCTGCTTTGTATTATTTTAATCCTTTTAGATGTATTTAAATGTTTTTTAATGGCCTAGTATATTATCTGTCCTGGAGAATGATCCATGTGTGCTTGCAAACAATTTGTATTCTGCTGCTGTTGATTGGAATATTTTATAAATGTTTTTTAGGTTAAGTTGGCCGATAGTGCTGTTCAAGTCTTCTGTGTCCTTATTGATTTTCTGTCTGGTTATTTTAACAATTACTTGGAAAGGAGTTTTGAAATCTTGAACTAAAATTGTTGACTTGTTTGTCATTTCAATTCTTTCAGTTTTTGCTTCCTATATTTTGGGACTCTGTTATGTATATGTTTATAGTTACTTTTTTTATTATTATAAGGTATCTCTTTGTGTTTCAAGTGATATCCCTTGTCTTAAAGTCTATTTTGTCAGATATTAATGTGGAATTTCCATTTCTGTTATGATTACTGTTTGTATATTGTGTCGTTTTCTGTATTTTTACTTAAAATCTTTGTTTTGAATTTAGTGTATTTCTTGCATACAATATATGTATAGTTAGATCTCTTTTTTTTTTCTTTTTTTTTTTTAATATATGTGTATTTTTGAGAGAGAGACAGAGCACAAGTGAGGAAGGGACAGAGAGAGAGTGAGACACAGAATCTGAAGCAGGCTCTAGGCTCTGAGCTGTTAGCACAGAGCCTGATGCGGGGCTCGAACTCACAAACCATGAGATCATGACCTGAACTGAAGTCAGACACTTAACCAACTGAGCCACCCAGGTGCCCCAGATCTTGTTTTTTTTTTAATCCATTCTCACAGTTTCTGCCTTTTTAATTAGTATTGAACGCATTCACAGTTGATATGAATCCATATGGGTGGATTTTTATCGGCCATTTTGCATTTTCTCCCCCTATGTCCCATGTCTTTTATATTTGTCTGTTCTTTACTGCTTTCTTTGTGTCGAACAAATATTTCAGTAAGTCATTTTAATTTCTCTGATTTTTTTTGGCTTTTAAAAAAAGTGCTTGCATATTTATCTGGTCATTAACTACTACAAGTTAATACTGACTTAGTTCTGGTAAAATATAGCAGCTTTGCACCGGGATAGCTCCATTTTCACTCTCTTCTTGTGTGGTAGTGTTGTCAAATATATTGCATCTACGTATGTTTAAAGCCAACAATTTTGTGTTACAGTTATTGCCAGGAGTAATCTTATTTTTAAAGATGTTATGGGAAGAAAAGAGAAAAATACATATTTACCCAGATGTTTACATTTCTATTCCTCTTCATTTCTTCCTGTGGATCTGAGTTAGGATCTAGTGTCATCCTTTTCCAGCCAGAAAGATTTCCTTTAATATTTCTTGTAATTCTGAGGCACCTGGGTGGCTCAGGTGTTAAGTGTCCCAACTCTTAAGTGATTAAGTGTCCAACTCTTGATTTTGGCTCAGGTTATTTGTGAGATCGAGCCTCGCGTCAGGCCCTGTACCAACCACACAGAGCCTGCTTGGCATTCTCTCTCTCCCTCTCTCTCTCTCAAAATAAATATTTAAAGCATATTTCTTGTGGTCCTGCTAAAAGTCATTTCATTTATCTGAGATATAGCATTCTTGGTTCACTATTTTCTTTTGGCATTTCGAATATGCCATTCCAGTGCCTTCTGGCCTCAGTTATTTCTGATAGGAAGTTAGATGAATGTGTTGTACCCTGGATGTGAGTCATTTTTGTTTTACTGCTTTTAAGATTTTCTCTTTTGATTTTAGTAGTTTCAGTAGGTTGTGTCTAGGTATAATTCTCTCCGTATTTGTCGTATTTGAGATTCATGGAACTTGGATCTGTAGATTCACATTTTTCATCAAATTTAGAAGTGTTTCGGTCATTATTTCTTCATATATTTTTTTCTAGCCCTTTCTCCCCTGGCCTTCTGAGCTCATCATTATGCATATGGTAGAATGCTTCACATTGTCTTATAAGTCTTTGAGACACTGTTCATTTTTCTTCAACCTTCTTCTCTTTGTGCTTTGGATGGGGCAATTTCTCTATATAGGTATCTATTAGTTTATTTATTCTTCTGTCATTTTAAATTTGCTTTTTTTAGCCCCCCCAGTGAATGCAGTAAAACCTTGGATTGTGACTAGTCTGTTCTGTGAGTGTTCTGCAAGACGAGCAAAAATTTCTAATAAATTTTAACTTGATAAGCAGGTAGTGTCTTGGAATACAAGTAGTTCATAACACTGAACATCAGTCACATGATCACAACTCAGCTCTCTCTCTGAGGGATTGTGGGTCATCATCAATGCAATCTCACATTTCTGTGAAATCCTCAAAAGGAGGCATTGGATAGGTTCCTTGTTAAAGTTGCACAAAAAGAAAAAGATTCCATTGAGCCAATAGCAGTGATTCCGTTAGTGACAGTGAAAGTCGTCCTACACAATAACCCTCCTCTCTCTTGTCTTCCTCACACCAGCCACAAAGGTTTTCAAAGGTAAGTGCAGGTTAATTTATTTTTCTTTGTATTTTGTATTTTCTTTATTATTATGTATTATAGTATTGTAATAATTTTTATATGAATTTTTGGGGTTGTGGAATTAATCATCTGAGTTTTCATTATTTCTTATGGGGAAATTTGCTTTGATATACAAGTGCTTTGGATTATAAGGATGTTTCTGGAATGAATTATGCTCAAAAACCAAGGTTTTACTGTATTTCGTTTCAGTTTTTGTAATTCAACCCTGGAATTTCCATTTGCTTCTTTTTATAGTCAAGTCTTTTGTTTATTAAGTATTAGCATATTTTCCTTTAAATCTTTGAATGTAATTTCCATGAGCTCTTTGAGCATATTTATAAATCCAATACCTAGGCCCGTATGGCAAGTCAGTTTCCATTGCTAGAGTTTTGTTTCCTGAGTATAGGGCGTACTTTCCTATTTCTTTGAATGTTTCATTATTTTTGTTGTTGAAAGCTGGATACTTTCAAGTTTTTTTTCTTATGATGCCAACTGTGTCTTCTTTGTAGTGTACAGCTGATGTCCCTGCTTGGTTTTTAAATTTGAACTATATATATTAGCTTGGCTCCTAACCTTTGCCCCCTTTTTTTTACATAGTCTAGCCAGTGAGTTTTATAGAAATATAGAGAATGCATTCAGAGATGCATGTATTCTCAAGTCTCCATTGGGTTTCCTGCATCTTTTCTGTATGTGCATAGTTTAGCAGTCACCCACAGATTCTTATATATGTATTTATGTGTGTGTGTGTGTGTGTGTGTGTGTGTGTGTGTGTGTATATAACTTTATATATATTAACTTGGCTCTTAACAATTGCTCCCCCCCCCCTTTTTTTTTGCATAGTTTAGCCAGTGAGTTTTACAGAGGTATAGAGAATACATTCAGAGTTGCATTTAGTTCTCAAGTTTCCATGGACTCCTGGGTCTTGTCTGCATTTGCACAGTTTAGCAGTCACTCAAGAATGCATAGAGAATTTATCTAAGCCTGTCCATGGCTCTCTCATTTTCAGGATCTCCTTGTTAAGTTTCTGACTGGTTTGCTGCTCACCCTAAACAAGAGCTGCAAGCTCAGACTAGTAAAGCTGCTCATTGCCATGGCTAGCGCCTCAATGGTAAAGCCGTAGTTTGCACTCACAAGGAGTGGAGTGGGGATGGGAGCCGCCCCAGGCAAGCAGGCCACAGACTTCTCTTTCTTACCAGAATTCAAGCAATTTTTCAGAACAAACACTTTGAATTAATTCTTTGCCTTTGGTCAATTTCCAGTGCCCTGAAATGATTGTTTGTAACTTTTTTTTTTCCAGTTTTATAGTTGTTTTCTGCATAGGGGAGTCATCTATATCACTATTTTCATATCACTATTATCAGAAGCGCCATAGTTTTGCCTTTTTTTAACAGAAGTGGAATCATACATAGTGTATACATACATTCTTCAGTCATTTCTTTAACATCTTGCTGATGTGCGATGTTTAACTCAGTAACTACTACAGCATAGTATTCCATCTTGTGAATATGACACAATATATCTATTCTCCTGTCAGTTGCATTTCATTTGTTTTCAATTCAAATAATGCTCTAAATATTCTTATACATGATTCCTAATCCACATATGCAAGAATCTTTCTAAATTTTGGCAGTCTTATAAATTTTTAGAAGATGTATATATATACACACACACACACACACACACACACACACACACACACACACACACACATATACACACACATACTCTAAGGAGTTGCTAGTTCTTAGGATATGGAAATTTTAACATTACTGGATAAGCAATGGCCAAACAGCTTTCCAAAGTGGTTGTACCAATTTATATTTGTAACTACCAGTGGATGAGAGTGTCCTGTGCTACACATACTTGACAACACTTGGTATTGTGATTTTTAAATTTTATTTCCCTACTGATGAACTTGAGAATCTTTTCATGTGTTTGTGAGTCATCTGTAGTTTTTCTTTGAAATGTCTGTTCATGTCTCTTGTTTGTTTGCTCACTCAGTGATCATTGCCATTACTAATCCTATGCAGTTGCGTGTTGCAAATATCACTCCCAGCTTACAGTTTATCTTTATTTGTTATGTTATTTGTTGAAAAACAGGTGTTATACTCTAGGATTTTTTTTCATGGTCATTGTGTTTTACATCCTTTCTGCCCTGAGGCTTTATTATAAAGGTCATTTATGTTGCCTTTGAAAGTTTCATAGTTTCACCTGTCACATTTAAGTCTTTAATTCAACTGGAATTTATTTTTTGTGTAGTATTTGAGGTCAAAATCAAATTTTTTTTCCATATGGTTATTAATCAATGTTTCAGCACCACTACTGAAATGAATCCCTCCTTACTGATTTTGCATTGTCTGCTCTATCATAAATTATTTCCAGGGGCGCCTGGGTGGCTCGGTTGGTTAAGCAACCGACTCTTGACTTTGTCTCAGGTCATGATCTCATGGTTCGTGAGTTCAAGCCCCGTGTCGGGCTCTGCGCTAACAGTGTGGGGTCTGCTTGGGATTCTCTGCCTCCTCTCTCTTTCCCTCCCCCACCCTCAAATAAATAAACATTAAAAAATAATTTCCATATGTATTGATTTGTTTCTGGATTTTCTGTTCTTTTTCATTGGTCTGTCATTTTTTTCTTTTTTTTATTATTTTATTGTATTTTTTATTTTATTTTTAATTTTTTCAAATTAACATCCAAATTAGTTAGCATATAGTGCAACAATGATTTCAGGAGTAGATTCCTTAGTGCCCCTTACCCATTTAGCCCATCCCCCCTCCCACACCCCCTCCAATAACCCTCTGTTTGCTTTCCATATTTATGAGTCTCTTATGTTTTGTCCCCCTCCCTGTTTTTATATTCTTTTTATTTCCCTTCCCTTATGTTCATCTGTTTTATCTCTTAAAGTCCTCATATGAGTGAAGTCATATGATTTTTGTCTTTCTCTGACTAATTTCCCTTAGCATAATACTCTCCACTTCCATCCACGTAGTTGCAAATGGCAAGATTCTTTTTGATTGCCGAGTAATACTCCATTGTATGTGTGTGTATCTATCTATGTGTGTGTGTGTGTATATATATATATATATATGTGTGTGTGTGTGTGTGTGTGTATATAAAACATTTCTTTATCCATTCATCCATCGATGGACATTTGGGCTCTTTCCATACTTTGGCTGTTGTTAATAGTGCTGCTATAAATATGGGGGTGCATGTGTCCCTTCGAAACAGCACACCTGTATCCTATGGATAAATGCCTAGTAGTGCAATTGCTGGGTCGTAGGGTAGTTCTATTTTTAGTTTTTTTGAGGAACCTCCATACTGTTTTCCAGAGTGGCTACACCAGCTTGCATTCCCTGGTCTGTCATTTTTTCTTATCTCAGTTCTGTATTATGTATAACTGGACTTTATTAGTTTCTATATCTGTTAACTCCAGTCACCTTACTTTGTTGTTCTTCATGTTTGTCTTGGTTCTTTTTATCTTTTGTGCTTATATATGTATTTGAGAGTCAGTGTGTCATATTCTCCACTCCCTCCCTCCCTGACAAAAAAAACACAAAAACAAAAACAAAAACTGTTGACATTATTAAAAGATCAATTTAGGAATAGCTGATAATTTCATGCTATTCAGTTGTTCTACATAAAAATAATTTATTTAGTCCTTAATATTTTTCAGCAAAATTGATGGTTGCACATCAGTATGAATGTGCTTAAACTACTGAACTGTACACTTAAAAATGGTTAAGGTGGTGTATATTTTATGTTATGTGTATTTTACCACAATAAAAAAAATGGGGATAAAAAGAACCAGATTTATAGGTACTAAGAGGAAATACTTTCCTAGATATTTGAGGTATAAGGATAAAAAGCAACATAAAAACTGATGTTGAAAGTGAGTAAAAGAATAGGGGAAAGAGTACATATTTACATTTATCTTTGGCTGCAACAGAAACTGATAATATTGGTTGTTTCTGAGGAGAGGAACTAGAAGCAGGAGTATGAGGGAAGTGTATTTTTACTGTGTGTCCTTTTAATAATGTTTGAATTTTTTTACCACATGAATACTTTTACTTTTAAGGGGCACTTAAATACAAAGGCCCTACAAGATTAAGAACTGTCCTTCCTGAAAGAAAAATACAGGATGTGTTTTGAAGCCTTTTACACTTGTGAGAGGTGTAAGATAACAGATCCTTAATCATATACTATATTCACAGCTCTTTGAGAAATGCACAGGGATGTCTGTATTCTCTCCGAGGTTGAGTTCATATCCAACAAATGACTATGTGTTCCAACTTTTAAAACTTAATATATCTTTAGCAGTCTCCTGTTACTGAAGATTCATTATGAACCTCATCTGGAGATGTTACAGTTTATTTATTTTGTTAAGTGGACATTGTTCTTAGAACATTTACATTGCCTTCTATTTTTAATTTTAGTTTTTTCTTTTTTGCTGCCTTTTTCTCCTAGTTTTATTTAAATATAATTGACATATAACATTGTATTAGTTTAAGGTGTAAAACAGTGATTTGATATATGTGTATATTGTGAAATGATTACCACCATTGCTTTCCATTTTTATCTATTTATTTATTTTAAGTTTATTCATTTTGAGAGAGAGTGCATGCCTGTGTGGGAGCATGGAGGGGGAAGGCAGGCAGAAAGAGGCAAGAGAGAGAATCCCAAGCCGACTCCACACTGTCAGCCCAGAGCCCATGGGGCTCAAACCTGTGAACCGCGAGATCATGGATCATGACCTGAGCTGAAGTCTGGGGTCAGACACTTAAACAAGTGAGCCACCTAGGCACCCCTGTTTTCCATTTAAACAGATGTTATAAATCTCTAAATCGGCACTGTCCAATACAGTAGCCGCGATACACATGTGACTGTTTAAATTATGCAAAATATGAAGGGTCTGGTATTTTCCAGAATATACCAAGAACCGTTAGGGTGCCCAGATGGCTCAGTTAGTTAAGTGTCCAACTCTTGATTTGGACATCAAGTTTGTGGGATCCAGCCTTACATTGGGCTCTGGGCTGACAGCACAGAGCCTGCTTGGGATTCTCTCTCTCTCTCTCTCTCTTCAATAATAAAATAAATAAGCTTAAAATAAATAAAATAGACTTTAAAAAATAAACTTAAAAAATAAATAAACTTAAAAAAAACCTGTTAACTCAAGAATGAAAAAAGGCAACCCAGTTAAAAAATGGGCAAGACATTTGAATAGTTATTTCTTCAAATAAGATTCGTAAATGACCAATAAATATATGGAAAGATGCTTGATGTCATTAATCATTAAGGAAATGCAAGTCAGAACCATTTTATACTAATTAAGATGGCTGTAATCAAAAAGACAGTAACAAGTGTTGATGTGGAGAAGCTGGAATCCTCTATATCGCTTGTGGGATTAAAAAATGGTACAGCCACTTTGGAAGTCTTTCAGTTCCTCAAAAGGTTAAACATGGAATTACTGTATGGCCCTGCAGTTCCACTCCTAGCCATATACCCAAGAGAAATGATAACTTGTGCCCATATAAAAATGGCTATAGAAATGTTCAAATCAGCATTGTTCATAATAGCTAAAAAGTGGAGACAACCCAAATGTCCATCAGTTGGTGAATGGATAAACAAAATATGGCATATTCATATAATGGAATATTATTCAGCCGTAAAAAGGAATTTCATGTGATGAGCCACATATATGATTTCGCTTATATGAAATGTCCAGAATAGACAAATCCATAGGGACAGAAAGTAGATTAGTGGTTACTGGCAGTTAGCGGGAAGGTTGAATGGGGAATTACTGCTAATGGGTGTTTTCATCACCCCAGAAAGAAACCTCATACTCATTAGTTGGTTTTGTTCCGGGGTGATGAAAATTTTCTGGAATTAGGTGGTAGCGATAGTTGTACAACAACTTTGTGAATATACTAAAAACCACTGAATTAAACATTTATGGTATGTGAATTATATCTGAATTTTTAAAAATTTTAAATAAAATTCAAAATTTACTTTGTTGGACTAGCTACATTTATTGTGCTTAGTAGCCAAATGTTAGCAGATTTAACAGTACAATATAGAACATTATCACAGCGGAAAGTTCTATTGGACAGCACTACTCAAGAATAAACATACTTTTGCTTCATTCATTGACCACATCTCATTTGTCAGATCATTCAGATAATCCATAAGCAAATTGTTGTTATAAAAATTTAAATATAATTGCACCTGGTTGGCTCATTCAGTAGAGTGTGCAACTCTTGATCTCATGGTCATGAGTTCAAGCCCACATTGAGCATGGAGCCTACTTTAAAAAAGAAAAATAATGCAGTGAAAAACCAAACTCCTGTAAACTACCACCTATCCCAGTACTTTATCCCAGGTAAGCACTGTCACCTATTTGCTGTGTATCTTTCTGGACCATTTAGTACTTTTAATGTATATGTTTATATATTTAGTTGTCATGTGTTATTAGTAATGCTTCTGTGATAATGTTTTTAAGTAGCTCAGTTTATTGATTTCTTGGAAATTCTTATGTTGTAAGTCTTTTATGCTCATTTGAGTTTTTCTCATCCATAGGTGATGCTGGGAGCAGAACACCCAAAGACCAGAAGGTGAGTTGGGATGGGGAAGGTAAGGTGAGAGGTAAGAATATGAAAATGTGAGAAACTTCTGGCCTGACCATTCAGTTGCTTCAGCCATCAACATAATCATCCACTCTGTAATCAGTCCTGTGGGTTCCAGTCCTTTAGTAGATGTTCTAAGGATGCAAAAGAGGTTACTTAGAAATACATGCACAAGTGCTATACGAATGTAGAATTTGGTGGCGACCAGCTAGGTGAGATTAACCAAGGAAGGCTCCCTGAAGCTGATCTCTGAACCAGATTTATAAGAAAGGGCAGTTTCGCCTGATAAAGTAACCATGACCTTCCAAATATAGCTCATTTTATTTTTTTTTTTTTTTTGAAAGACAAGTTCTTATTCTCAAGTCTAAGCCATGCTATTTTTTTAATTAAAAAGATATTTTATTTTGAGAGAGAAGGAGAGAGCGCGCGCACGCACACGCGCGCGCGCACACACACATACACACACGGGTGGGGGAGGGGCAGAGACAGAGGAGAGAGGCAGGGCTCCATCTCAGGAACTGCGAGATCATGTCCTAAGCCAAAATCAGGAGTCCGATGCTTTACCAACTGAGCCACCCAAGTGCCTTTAACCCATGCTATTTTAAAACTTGTTTCCCTCATCATCTTTCTTACAGCTCCGTGAGGCTATGGCTGCCTTAAGAAAGTCAGCTCAAGATGTCCAGAAGTTCATGGATGCTGTCAACAAAAAGAGCAGCTCCCAAGATCTGCATAAAGGTTAGGGTCAGGAGGTTCCTCAGTATAGGTGGGGGAGTGAATTCCTACAGAGATTTCATGGATAACTGGCTTTGGTTTAGCACCTCAGAATCCTCCTTCAGCCCTTTTGGGTTCTTTAAAATACTTTTTTCTTTTTTCATTTTATTTATTTTAGAGTGTGCAAGCTGGGGAAAGGGGCATAGGTGGGCAGAGAGAAAATGTTAAGCGGGATCCATGCTCAGCACAGAGCCTGATGCGGGGCTTGATCCCAGGACCTTGGGATCATGACCTGAGCTGAAATCAGCACTTGGACGCTCAACCAGCTGAGCCTCCCTGGCGCCCCTCTGTTAGGTTCTTTAGACACCAAAGGTTTTCCTTGTCTGCTGAAGTCTTTTGTCTGCTGATTTTCCGATGTGCATATTATCCAAATACCATTTTAGCTCTGTGGTCAGGACTACTTCTAGATAGAGATTAGAAGAGAGTAACTCAGGGGTGCCTGGGTGGCTCATTCAGTTAAGCGTCCGACTTCAGCTCAGGTCATGATCTCGCAGTTCATAACTTAAAGCCCTGCATCGGGCTCTGTGCTGACAGCTCAGAGCCTGGAGCCTGCTTCAGATTCTGTTTCTCCCTCTCTGTCTCTGTCCCTCCCCCGCTCACACTCTGTCTCTCTGTCTCTCTCTCAAAAATAAATAAAAACTTAAAAAAGCAACTCAAACTCTTGTAAAGAGGTCTGAAGAAAGCTTTGTTGAATGGGGCTGTTATTAGATCCCCTGCAGAAAAATGTTTTGTAAATGCTACTTAGCATTTAATGAGTATAATTAATATTGTTAATAAAGAGCTAGAGACACTTGATGTGAGATGTTCTTGTTAATGTGAATTTCAATTTTTGCAAGTTTTTCCTATTGGCATAAATAGTTGAGTCATCTGTAGTTTTTTGTGTCTGCCTGAGAGAGCCCCAGAAGTGATAAGGATCATTGATTACCCCCTTTTCCATGGTTACTATATTCTACCCTCTTTACTTTTCCATTCACGTTCCCAGTCTATGCCATATCTCTTTAGAACAACTTTGCTCTATTCCGTAGGAACCTTGAGTCAGATGTCTGGAGAACTGAGCAAAGATGGTGACCTAATAGTCAGCATGCGCATCCTGGGCAAGAAGAGAACTAAGACATGGCACAAAGGCACCCTTATTGCCATCCAGACGGTCGGTATGTTCAAGCTAGAAGAAGAGCTAATGAAAGGCAACCTGCAGGTCTCCATTGCCGATCATTTCTTTTCCCCACAGCCTTGCCTTTTGTCTCCCATGTAGTAGTCCTATTTACATGGAAACCAATGGTTTTTAAAATTTTTTTGTGTATCTTTTCTTTTTACTCAGGACCAGGAAAGAAGTACAAGGTGAAATTTGACAACAAAGGGAAGAGTCTACTGTCAGGGAACCATATTGCCTATGATTACCACCCTCCTGCTGACAAGCTGTTTGTGGGCAGTCGAGTGGTGGCCAAGTACAAGGATGGGAATCAGGTCTGGCTCTATGCTGGCATTGTAGCTGAGACACCAAACGTCAAAAACAAGCTCAGGTACCTGGACAGAGGATTGTAAAGAGAGTGAAGTCCAGTAGAGTGACTATTCAATCGTAGATCTCACAGTTAGCTTTTGTGTTTAGTCCCCAGTGGCCAGAAACCCTTGCTCTTTCTATGCCACAGGAGTCATGTGGGTGATTCTTACTTCTTTTTTTCTTTTTTTTCTCAAGGAGAAAACTTGGAGGAAAACTAGGAGAGGCATCAAGATTGTTAGGATAATAGGAAGGAAGGGGAGACTAAATGGTTTTAGCAGAATATGAACCTGGTAGTGGAACAAGAATAAATAACTGTTGGAAAAGTGGAGATAAGTTGGTTAGATTGAGAGGCTTCCTAACCCTTGGAAGGAACGATAATAGGAAGAAAGTAGTAGACTGGAACATCTTCACAAGAGTGTGTCCTATTTGTGATCAAGAGTGGAAACTATGATTTCTGTAGGTCGTGCTAAAAAATATCAGAACCCCTGATCTTTCTACCGTCACCTTCCTTACAGGTTTCTCATTTTCTTTGATGATGGGTACGCTTCCTATGTCACACAATCTGAACTGTATCCCATTTGCCGGCCACGTGAGTGTCCCTCCCTTCTTTCTGAGTTCCATCCATTTCCATCTCTACCTTGTATTTCTTAAGATAATCAGTTGAAAAGCCCTGATGTTTTTGGTGCTTCTGTCTCAAAGAGTGTAAGTTTGATTAATATCCTTTGGGAGATCAGTTCTATTTGTCCATCTCTAGTGCTGCTGGGGCCTTTATAGCCAAAGAGTGGCACACTAAGAGATCATGACGGACTTTCAGTGGATGCTCGTATTGTAGCATGTTTTCGTTTCATTTCTAAATGGAATAAGTGTTACTTCTTTCCTAGTCTTATGCTTCATCTAACATTTGTATATATATCTGTATAAATCTGTTTTCTGTAGAAGCTGTGTTAGATGGAAGCTTCATGCTGTCCTCTGCACTCGTGTCTCTGGCTTGGGAACAGACTGTTACAGAGCACTTATTTTTAATTACAGAAGAGTCAACTAACACTGCTGTGTTTCCACATAACATGGCAGTAAATGCATTCAGGGTCCATAGAAGTAGCCTGATAGAATGAGAAGGAAGGACGAATATTTTTTTTTATCAATTTCATGATGCCGCCTGAGCTTTTTTTTTTTTTATTTACCTCTAGACTTATGTAAAGTTAGCAAGAATTTCCACTTGAATTTTCTTTTTTTTTTTAAGTTTTTTTTTATTTTGAGAGAGAGAGAGTGGTGAAGGGGCAGAGAGAGAGGGAGAGAGAGAGTTCCAAGCAGTTTCAACACTGTCCGCACAGAGTCCAATGCAGGGGATCAAACTCATGAACCATGAGACCCTGACCTGAGCCAAAACCAAGAATCGGATGCTTAACCAACTGAGCCACCCAGGCGCCCCTCTGCTTGAATTTTCCTAAACCAAACATCCATTTTTATGAAATGAGTGACTCATCTCTATTTGCATATTGCCTGCTTAGTATTTACCTGATCTGTGTGTGCACTTACACATTAGGTTCAGGACTTTCAGGTAGTCTTGGTTTTGCTTCCTTAAGGTTATGTTTTCTTCATTTATTTTTTCTCTCCCTCCCAACTTGAAAAATACCCAACATCTCCTGGCCAACCATTGATTTTTTCCTATCAAGACATGCCTTGGGACACCTAGCTGACTCACTGGGTGTAAAGATTACTTTAAAAAAAAAAAAAAGACCTGCCCTACCTGCCCTCTCTGAGCCTTCATTCTTCCTTGGGACAGTGAAAAAGACATGGGAGGACATAGAAGACATCTCCTGCCGAGACTTCATAGAGGAGTACATCACAGCCTACCCCAACCGCCCTATGGTGCTACTCAAGAGTGGCCAGCTTATCAAGACTGAGTGGGAAGGCACATGGTGGAAGTCCCGGGTCGAGGAGGTGGACGGCAGCCTAGTCAGGATCCTCTTCCTGGTATTGTTCCCCCGTGGTTTGGAGGAAGGGTCAGGGTGGCATGGGGGAGCATAAGAGGCAGTAATGAGGATGATTTTGTCGTCCTCCATAACTTCTTTCTTGTCCTCCTCCCTGTTCTCACCATTTCGGGTCAGATTTTGCTTCGTCCTTTTGTATTTTTCTGTGATGTTATTGAAGATAAATTCCCTGAATTTAATTATGATGCTAATGTGCATGTTGGTTTGTATTTTTGGGTTTTTTCTCTTCCTAAGGATACTCCTATTATACGTAAGCACACAGCAGGCAGTTCGACTTGTTCAGGGTCAGGGTTTTAGTAGCATAGACCAAAAGGAGGCATCAAGGAATTAGGGGTTGATGACCTTTCAAGGCCCAGGTTAACTCTTGGATCTTCTGTACCTGTCCTGTTTCCCCCTCTCATACTTTTCTTAGAATTACAGTCCTTTTTGTTCCTAAGGCCTTACGATCCTTGTCACGCTTCGTAGAGTCATTATAAACACCTGTCTCTCCCGTAATTTCCTAAGGAGTGTATGATGGCTGTCATGGAGCCTGGAACATAAGTTTATTGACTAGATAGGGAATTGGGGACTCATCAGAGAGATTTCCTTCAAGGAGGCACATGGAGGCGTATTCTCCACAGATGGCAGGATAGATTCTAGCCTTTAACCCGTTTCCCTTATCCTTCACTCCTCCTGATCCCCTAGGATGACAAAAGATGCGAATGGATCTATCGAGGCTCCACACGGCTAGAGCCCATGTTCAGCATGAAGACCTCCTCAGCCTCCGCACTAGAGAAGAAGCAAGGGGGACCGCTCAGGACACGTCCAAATATGGGTATGTCCTGAAGGACCCTGGGGGAGGAAAGAAATGGACGAAAGCAAAGGAGGTTACACACAAAAGCTGTTCTTTGTTTACCAGCATGACACTAGTGACTCCCTGGAAACAGGACCTGTGCCCTGAGTTGTTTCCAGTTGTGGCGATGGGTTTGTGGTGCTGCCCCCATACGCCGTGGCTCTGATTCTTTCTAAACGACCCCATACAGATCTGAAACGACTGGCTTAGGTTAGGAGTAGAGGTGGTAGTAGTTGCCCTTGTTGTCCACACGAGGATAACTGCTTTGTATGTTATCCATGGACTTTTTTTAAAGCCAAAAGCGCTTTTGTTTTCACATGTTCCTGGCATACTTTCTGGTTGAGTTTTCCTGATAACATGAGTTGATCAAAGAATATGTTTTTATAAGCTTTCACTAAAGTGTAACGTAATTACTAACGTAAATCATTTGGGGCAGGAAAATAAAGTATTACTTGAGTCAAAGCCAGCCTATGCCAGTATTTTCACTCTTTGGTGTAAATCATGAGAACCGAGGGTCTTAACACTCAGAATGTTGCTACTTTTTCACATTATGTAAACTGAGAACATGTGTGCATGAATATATATGACGCAGCTGTCATCTTCAGTGGTCAATACCTTTTTCCTATATAGGTGCTGTGAGGAGCAAAGGCCCTGTGGTCCAGTACACCCAGGATCTGACCAGTACTGGGACCCAGTTCAAGCCAACGGAGCCCCCACAGCCTACAGCCCCTCCTGCTCCCCCTGCCCCCCCTGCTCCCCCTGCCCCCCCTGCTCCCCCTGTGTCCCCGCAGGCAGGTGACAATGAGTGAGTGACATTTTTTCTTATTTGCTAGTTTCTTCCATATTGCATTTCCATATCCTTTACTGTATGATGTCTGATCTCCT
Organism: Leopardus geoffroyi; assembly: GCF_018350155.1. Taxonomy (NCBI): domain Eukaryota; kingdom Metazoa; phylum Chordata; class Mammalia; order Carnivora; family Felidae; genus Leopardus; species Leopardus geoffroyi. Next base: position 105,743,455 of record NC_059328.1, read on the forward strand.
AGCAGCTTGGAAAGTCAGCTTGCCCAATCTCGGAAGCAGGTAGCCAAAAAGAGCACATCCTTCCGACCAGGATCTGTGGGCTCTGGTCATTCCTCCCCTACATCTCCTGCACTCAGTGAAAATGTTCCTGCTGGGAAACCTGGGAGCAACCAGACATATAGGTGAGAAACTCCCAGGCTCTCTGTGGGGAGGTGGCAGTGTGGACTAGATGGTCACTGTATGGAGACGTTACTTGGCTCCAGGGTGCTTAGTTAAGGTTATAATGGTGAGGAGTTTGAACTTGAAAGCTTTAACCTGGAAAGTTTCCAAGAAACAGAATATAAAATAATTGAATTAGGAACTAAGTGCCAAGAAATAAGGAATCACTAGAAAGTCATTTGTTAAAACTTGTCACTGAATGTGGCATCATCATTGGTACAATAGAAAGGGATCACTATTGCCTCTTTCTTTGAATCACAGGAATTAGTAAAGATATCTGTAGGACACACAAAAGGGGAAAAAGCATTGGTAGAAGACTAGACTCTACTTCCATAATTCACAGGCCAAAAACGTGTTAGGAAAAAAGGTGCACTGTTGAGGTAGAGATATTCTCAGTCAGTGAGGAGTAACCGGGGCCCTTCATTGTCCAGGTCTGGTGAAGCGATGGGAAACCTGACAGCTTCAAGAGCACAGCTGTTTGGGAGACAAATGGGTTAGCCAGCTTCAGGGGTCCGTACGCAGCAGGGAGGTCCTGTTGCTGTCTTACCTGATCTCTTGCGTGTCATTTGCAGATCACCTTTAGGCCCAACAGCCTCTGCCCCAGCAGCGCCCCCAGCACCTCCCGTGCCCCCAGCCTTCCATGGCATGTTAGAACGGGCCCCAGCGGAGCCCTCCTACCGTGCCCCCATGGAGAAGCTCTTCTATTTACCTCATGTGTGCAGCTATACGTGTCTGTCTCGAGTTAGACCTATGAGAAGTGCACAGTACCGGGGCAAGAACCCACTGCTGGTCCCGCTGCTCTATGACTTCCGGCGGATGACAGCCCGTCGCCGAGTTAACCGCAAGATGGGCTTTCACGTGATCTATAAGACACCCTGTGGCCTCTGCCTTCGGACAATGCAGGAGATTGAACGCTATCTTTTTGAGACTGGCTGTGACTTCCTCTTCCTGGAGATGTTCTGTTTGGATCCGTATGTTCTTGTGGACCGCAAGTTTCAGCCCTATAAGCCTTTTTACTACATTCTGGACATCACCTATGGGAAGGAAGATGTCCCCCTATCCTGTGTCAATGAGATTGACACAACCCCCCCACCCCAGGTGGCCTATAGTAAGGAACGAATCCCTGGCAAGGGTGTTTTCATTAACACAGGCCCAGAATTTCTGGTCGGCTGTGACTGCAAGGATGGGTGCCGTGACAAGTGAGTTGGGAGGGTAATTGCTGGCCCTGTCCCCAACTTCATTATCTTTGCCTTTTCTCTCCATCTCTTCCTTTGTCTTATATCTGCATTCCTTCCCCCCCCACCCCTTTACTTCCTCCCTTAGCTGGAGCTTCTGCCGGGAAGGCTGGAGTCTAACTTGGCCCCCATTGCATGACCCTGGGTACCTGTGTCCTGTGTTTGTTTCTTTCTCTGATTCTCCTTTTTCCTTTGTGTCCCTCCCATCGTGCTTTCAATTGCCATTGGTTTCATTTTGTCTTATTCTCACTCTACTGTGTTTTCCTGTCTTTTCCTTATTCATTTACATGTATGACAGAAGAAAAGGAAACTTCACTACCACCTCCCTGTGCTTCTGTAGTACTTCCTACCTCTAAAGGAAGCCTCACGGCTCTAGCCATTGTCCCCTTCTGTCTTACTCAGGTCCAAGTGTGCCTGTCATCAGCTAACTATCCAGGCCACAGCCTGTACCCCGGGCGGCCAGATCAACCCTAATTCTGGCTACCAGTACAAGAGACTAGAAGAGTGTCTGCCCACAGGGTAAGTAGGGGAAAGCAAAGCACTTCAGAGACATTTCTAAACATTGGAACCAAAAATAGAGTAACCGAAACCAGGTATTTTATCAGTTGAACCTTATTTACTGAATTTCCAACACGTTTCTTCCTCAGACTTTCCTTGAAATGAAGACATAAGATTGAATAGAATCTAGCAATTGCAGTTAAAGATGATCTTAACTTCATAGTGTGTGTATATCCTAACAGACTGCAGTTACTCTGGGAAGTGAGATCTGTTCAGAGAGAAGTAAGCAGAGACCTGATTATATAGGACTTTTGTATATCAGAATAAAAATTAGAACCGGGGCGCCTGGGTGGCTCAGTCGGTTAAGTGTCCGACTTCAGCTCAGGTCATGATCTCACAGTCTGTGAGTTCGAGCCCCGCGTCGGGCCCTGTGCTGACAGCCCAGAGCCTGGAGCCGGCTTCAGATTGTGTCTCCCTCTTTCTCTGCCCCTCCCCTGCTCATGGTCTGTCCCTCTCACTCTCAAAAATGAATAAATATTAAAAAAAAAAAAAATTAGAACCAAATTCATGGTGCGCTAGGAAGTTGTTTGAGAATTTTAAGCAGGCAAATGATGCCATCTGCCTTTTTTTTTTAATGTTTGTTTTAAATTTTATTTTGAGAGCGAGAGAACAGGGGAGGGGCAGAGAGAGAATCCCAAGCAGGCTCCACACCCAGTGCATAGAGCCCAGTGAGGGGCTTGATCTCACAACAGCAAGATCATCACCCGAGCTGATATCAGCAGTCGGATGCTTAGCTGACTGAGCCACCAAGGCGCCCTGATTCCATCTGCCTTTTGAAGGTTACTATGGCTTCTGTATAGAGACTAGGGCTTAGGGCAGCAAAAGTAAAATTAGGAAGTCCACTTAGGAGATAATTATGGGAATACAGGTGAGAAGCAGTGGTTGCTGGGGCTTTACTAGAGTACACGTGGCAGTGGAGACGAAAGAGGGTAGATTTGATGGAGGCCTGTGTGACTCAGTTAAGCATCTGACTCTTGATCTCGGTTTAGGTCACGAGCTCACGGTTTGTGGGTTCGACCCCACGTTGGTCTCTGCTCTGACAGTGCAGAGCCTGCTTGGGATTCTTGCTCTCCCTCTCTCTCTACTCCTCTTCTCCCCCCTCGAAATAAAGAAACAAACATTTTTTTTAAAAAAGAGGGTAGATTTGGGATGCATTTGGACATAGAGCTCCAGAACTTGATAGATTGACTGGACTGGGAGGGAAGCAGCAGAATCCAGGACAAGTCCTCTAAACTTTATAGTGGGGCAACAAAGTGGGTGTTGGTGCTTTTTATTAAGATAGAAGGCTAGGGGAGTGGTAATCTGGTTGAAACTCATCTTTTGGCCGTGTTGTGTTTGCGGTGCCTTCTAGGCAATCCAAGGAGAAATGTCAGGAAGGCAGTGAGGTTTCCGGAGAGAAGCATAAGGGCTGGACATAAAGAATTAGGAATCGGGCACCTGGGTGGCTCAGCCTGTTAAGTGTCCAACTTCGGTCAGGTCATGATCTCACCATTTGTGAGTTCAAGCCCCGAGTCGGGCTCTGTGCTGACCGCTCGGAGCCTGGAGCCTGCTTTGGATCTCTCGGATTCTTGTGTCTCCCTCTATCGCCCTCTGCCCCTCCCCCACTCACACTTTGTGTGTGTCTCTCTCTCAAAAAAAAAAAAACATTAAAAAAAAGAATTCGGGGGCGCCTGGGTGGCGCAGTCGGTTAAGCGTCCGACTTCAGCCAGGTCACGATCTCGCGGTCCGGGAGTTCGAGCCCGCGTCGGGCTCTGGGCTGATGGCTCAGAGCCTGGAGCCTGTTTCCGATTCTGTGTCTCCCTCTCTCTCTGCCCCTCCCCCGTTCATGCTCTGTCTCTCTCTGTCCCAAAAATAAATAAAAACGTTGAAAAAAAAAAAAAAAAAGAATTCGGAATCCTGAACACAGGGGTGGTACATAAAGCCTGGATGAGTTCACCCAGAGAGAATATTGATAACAGAAGAGATAAGCCCTGGGCCCTCTAACTAAAGACTGAGCAGAGGAGGTGAAGCCAGCATGTAAGGGAAAGAGGAAGACAATGAAAGAGTGGGGTAAGACTTGGTAAAATGGTTATATGTGAACATGGAAACTAACAAACCTGTGTTCAGGATACATAATTAACAGAACAGGAGAAGAAAAACATCAATGAAGTAATTCAGAAATTTTCACATAGTAGAAAATGGGAAATGTTTCCAAATGGAAAATGCCGGTCACGTCCCGGCATAAAGGATGAAAACAGAGCCCCACTAAAACACAGGATAATAAAATGTAATCATTGTGTCCACGGAACACTGAAGACAAAAGAAGTCCTAAAAGCTTCTAGAGAAGAGAAGTAGACCACAAAAATAAAGACTCAGAATATCTTCAGCCTTCTCAAAATGACATTGGGAGCTAGATGGAAATTAAGGACTCTTTTCAGAATTCTAAGGGGAAATTATTTCTAACCTAGAGTTCTAAACTCCAGGCCAGCAGTTTTAAGTGTGAAAGTAAGCTAAAGGCATTTTTTAGACATGAAATACCTCAAAATTGTCCATTATTCCCTTTCTCAGAAAGTTACTGGAATTGTTTGCCAAAATAAGGGGGAAAGTCGAGAGAAGAAAGCATGCTGATCCAGGAAAGAGAGGCTCTACCTCAAAAGAGGATTGAGGGGGAATCCCACAGACGGTGGAGTGAAGGGGGCTTCCAGGCTGACACCCGTGTCCTGGACACCGCGGCCAGTGTGAGCAGGGCAGCCCCAGCTGGGAGGGAAGCTCTGGGAAGATGGGTTTGGTAGGAAACCTGGTATGTCTGAGCATCTTCGCAGGAGACCGAGGCTACCAGGGAAGTCAGATGAATTCGTGCTGAATGCAAATTGCAAATGAAGCAAAGGAAAAGACAGTTAATTAGCTTTAGCTGCATCACTGTATCATGTATGTTTTAATTATAATCAAAACATTTGAATCTTCCAGTGATGTTTAGATTTGCTAATGCTGGGCAGTAGATGAACGTTCATTGTATCTTTTTTCCTGTTTGAAATGTTTCATAACAATATTTTCATATAACCACAAATAATCACTTCCCTGCCTGAAACTTTAATAGCTTCCCATTGTGCTGTAGATTTCATTCTAACTGTTAATCTTGGGTCACAAGACCCTGTGCTATCTGGCCCCTTCGTATCTCTCTCCCTCCAAAATTGTTCCAGCCACACTGATACTCTTTAGTTCCTGGATCCAGTCTGCCCAGTGTGTGCCAGCCTACCTCAAGGGCCTTTGTACATGCTGTGCCCTCTGCTTGCCATCCGCCCTCTGTTCTTTGCATGGTTATCTTCTTTAACCTTGAGCTCTCGGCTTTAATCGCACCTCCTCAAAAGAGACCTTTCTTGGTCACTCTAAAACTAGGTCGTTTTCACTCCCTTAATTCTCTCGTTGAGCACCCTGTTTGTATTCTTTATACCAGCTGGGCTGCTTTCATTTATGTTTTGACTTGCTTTTCTGTTTTTTCCCTTTAGCACGTAAGCTCCACGAGGATGGGGACCGGTCTTGTTCACCATGTAGCCAGCTTACCCAGGGCCTGGCACATAGTAATCACTCAAATTTTGTTGAATGATATTCAGTGTAGCTACTCTGAAAGTTTCCTATGGTGGTGATTTAGACCTAAGTCCAAATCCTCACTTTTCCATTCTTAGCTGATCTTGTTTTATTAGGTGTGAACAGAGGATAAGACCATGAACACCCCCATCCCCACTGAGGTTTTAAGGGACCTAACAAAGTTGTTTCTTGATAAGTTGCTAGTGACATGGTATGTTCAGTTTGTGAAGATTCATTGAGCTGTAAACATGTACATGAACAGTTGGGTACTTCTGTGTATATTATGCTTTTGTAGGTTTTTTGTTTGTTTGTTTTTTTAAGTGGCGTCTATACCCAGTGTGGGCTCAAAATCACATCCCCAGGATTGAGTTGTGTGCTCTGCCAACTGAGCTGGCCAGGCGCCCCACTTTGTAGTTAATTTTTTAAGTTAAAAATGTAACACTCTTATAGGGCTGCTTTAAGGATAGAGTAGGATAGAGTATGTAAAGCATAATGCCAAACGCAAAGTAAATGTTCAGTGACCAGAAGTTGTTCTTACCATCTTTGTCCAAAGGGATAGGACTAATGTCATCACCTCTGTAATTATACTGGTGTCATCTTGCCAAAAGTAGATGTTTCCCTTAAATCTCCTTATCAAGAAAATAAAATCCTAACACTGAGCAAAGTAGATGGAGCAGAAAAATTGGTACTAACTTCAGTAGTTTATTTTTTAAATAAACTGTGCACTTCCTTAAACTTGATAGAATATGAGCTCCTTGAGAGGAAAGATTGTGATTTTTTTTTCCATTGTCAGGTTTGCAGTATGTAGCACAGCTCTTGGTGTTTAGTAAATGTTCATGAAATAAAAGAATGAAAATCAGCTTTATCAGAAGAGCCCCGTGAACGTTTGTTCCAACTCCTTCTCTTTAGTCTCTTTCAGGATCTGTCATACTGGTTTCCGCTTTCCTCACATATCTTTATTTTATATATCTATTTCTGCACATTGATGTAGCTTATCTACTGATGTTTTTTTTAATGTTTATTTTTGAGAGAGAGTGAGCGTGAGCAAGGGAGGGCCAGAGAGAGGGAGATACAGAATCTGAAGCAGGCTCTGGGCTCTGAGTTGTCAGCACAGAGCCTGATGCAGGGCTCAAACTCACAAGCTGTGGAGATCATGACCTGAGCCAAAGTCGGACACTTAACTGACTGAGCCACCCAGGTGCCCCGCCTGTCTACTGATTTTAATGGCTCTTAACCTGTATTCACATCAGTTTGCTTGGCTTTTCTCCAGGCAGTAGACATTCTGGTATTCACTGTTACTAGTGCCATAAATACCTGTATAAATCACCTTCCCCTGTTCTGAATTACTTCCTTGGGCTATATTCCCAGATGAATCAAAGAGCATAAACAGTTCAGTAAATTCACTCACTTAGATCATTACCTAATAAGTGATGATACCTCAAGAGTCGTAACAGTTCTGTTACAATTAACAGGACTGCGTGGATGTTCTAGTGATCACGTTATGACTGATTTTATTGTAACTTCCTCCCAGAGTTTATGAGTGTAACAAACGTTGTAAATGTGACCCAAACATGTGCACAAACCGGTTGGTGCAGCACGGACTCCAGGTTCGGCTACAGCTATTCAAGACACAGAACAAGGGCTGGGGTATTCGCTGCTTGGATGACATTGCCAAAGGATCCTTCGTCTGTATTTATGCAGGTTGGTGATGAAAGAGTTGCCCCAGGGGTTAGGACACCACGGGGAATTGAATCAGAGAGAGGGTGAATGAGAATAAAATGCTTGACACGAGAACTTGGGAGTAAGAGGAGGCCATGATTTTCTTCTGTAAAGAACATGACAAGTGATGTGCCTGTTGGGGTGGACCAGGGAGGGACAGAAGGACAAGCAAGAAAAGGGGTAAAAGTGGACAGATGATTTTTCAGACGAGGGATGTGGGAGCAGAGTCCAGTACGTCATTTTATCCCACATCACCCTCCTCCACCCAGAGTCTTTCAGCATAGCTGCAGACACCCTTTTGGTAAACCAAGTGAAGAGGCAGAAAGGGATGGTAGAGAGGGCAGGATTTGAAACCAGAGTAAAGCTTCCCAGCCTCTCGTGACAACCCCAAGGAGGAGGGCATCGTCAGAGACAAGGGAGAGCCCATGATGGAGGTGTTTTTGACTGTGTGCTGCTGGGCTAGGTATTGTGGGAAGGACCCCTACACTCTCTAAAAGATCCTCATAACCCTAGAAGGCCTTTAATTCTCTTCATTCCCAGGCAAGATCCTGACAGATGACTTTGCAGACAAGGAGGGCCTGGAGATGGGTGATGAGTACTTTGCCAATCTGGACCATATCGAGAGTGTGGAGAACTTCAAGGAAGGATATGAGAGTGATGCCCCCTGTTCGTCCGACAGCAGCGGGGTGGACTTGAAGGACCAGGAAGATGGCAACAGCGGTACAGAGGATCCCGAAGAGTCCAATGACGACAGTTCTGATGATAACTTCTGTAAAGATGAGGACTTCAGTACCAGCTCTGTGTGGCGCAGCTATGCTACCCGGAGGCAGACCCGGGGCCAAAAGGAGAACGGACTGTCTGAGACGGCTTCCAAGGACTCCCGCCCCCCAGACCTTGGGCCCCCCCATATTCCTGTCCCTCCAGCGATCCCTGGGGGTGGCTGCAATCCGCCTTCCTCTGAAGAGACACCCAAGAATAAGGTGGCCTCATGGTTGAGCTGCAATAGTGTCAGTGAAGGTGGCTTTGCTGACTCTGATAGCCGTTCATCCTTCAAGACTAGCGAAGGTGGGGAAGGCCGGGCTGGGGGAGGCAGAGGGGAGGCTGAGAAGGCCTCCACCTCAGGGCTGGGCTTCAAGGATGAGGGAGATCTCAAGCAGGCCAAGAAAGAGGTAAGTGGTGGCAGAAGACTCTCAGAGCGGGAGCTTTTGTAGAACTTTGGTAATGGAACAACTTGACATGGCACACTGATTCTTCACGTGTAGATCATTTATTGGATGTTTATTTCTGTGGCAAACCTGATTATCTTCCCCCTGTACCCAACACATTCCTGGTGCTTAAAGAACCGAATTATTATTTTTTTATTTTTATTTTTTAATGTTTATTTTTGAGAGAGATAGAGCACGAATGGGGGAGGGACAGAGAGAGAGGGAGACAGTTTGAAGCAGGCTCTGAGCTGTCAGCACAGAGCCCGACACGGGGCTCGAGCCCACGGACTGGGCTGTGAGATCATGGCCTGAGCTGAAGTCGGACGCCCAACTGACTGAGCCACCCAGGCACCCAAGAACCAAATTATTTTTTAAATCAATCTGCTGGGGGGCGAAAGTATCTTGGTTCATTCCGAAGTAAAGGATTTATAAGTAATTTTTTTTTTTAACTTAGTGTTATGTCAAGTTACCTACAACATTGCTGTTTTTTGTTAGAGTTAAAAACCAAGAATTGATTATAGATGTATTTTTAATACTCTTGTCCTTGTAAAATCTGCCCATGGTGTTTGCCTTGAGTGTGTTATGGTCTGTCATTGGGAAGGTTTAGAGAACCCTTCTCAGGGGGTGTCCTGATGAGAACACAATTGTTACTGTTGAGCTGCAGAGGAATCTCTTTAGTGTACTTCTCACTGGCCTATGTCTTTGGAGGTCATTTGAGATGAACTCTGATTGTTGGATCTGTCACCCAGCGCCATGAAAACATCTAACCCTTCACTTGCTCTTTTCCAGGACCCCGATGACCGAAACAAGATGTCCTTGTAAGTGCTGCTGTTTCTGACCTGTTTCCAAATCTGTCTTCTCTCAAGCCTGTAAAAGAAGCCTGCCCTCTCCCACTCATGTTCAGTCTCTCTCTCTTAAAAAAAATGGATAAATGTTAAAAAAAAAAAATTTTTTTTTAAAGGGGCACCTGGGTGGCTCAGTCGGGTAAGCGTCCGACTTCAGCTCAAGTCATGATCTCATGGTTTGTGGGTTTGAGCCCCGCATCAGGCCCTGCACTGACAGCTCAAAGCCTGGAGCCTGCTTCAGATTCTGTGTCTCCCTCTCTCTCTGCCCTCCCCCACTCGTGCTCTTTCTCTTTCTCTTAAAAAAATAAATAAATGTTAAAAAAAAAAAGCCTAAGAAACAGCCAGTAATCTGATCCCCTCTTATTCCTTCCCCTCCCTTTAGAATCACTGAAAGCTCTCGAAATTATGGTTACAATCCTTCTCCCATGAAACTTGAAGGACTTCGCCGCCCACCTAGTAAGACTAGTATGCATCAGAGCCGACGACTCATGGCCTCTGCTCAGTCCAACGCTGATGTAAGTGACCTTGTTCCTCAAGCTGTACCTCCCCCCAGCCTTGTGTTTGGCGCTGAGTCTGAGGAATATTCCCCTCACCTCCTCAGGTCCTTGATGATAATTCCCAGTATATCCCTTCTTATTTCTTTGGCTGTGACTTCCTGCCTTGTCTTTCTTTGCCCAGCGTCTAGTCTTTCTCTTGCTGTAGTCTTAGCCTCTTCCTGCCTGACCATAGGAAGAGCGAGAACTTGAGTGGGTCCTCACCATTTACTCTTCTTTCTTCTCACTCTTCTGTTTTCCAGGATGTCTTAACACTGTCCAGCAGCACAGAAAGCGAGGGGGAAAGTGGGACCAGCCGGAAGCCTACCACCGGCCAGACTTCAGCCACAGCAGTGGACAGCGATGATATCCAGACCATCTCCTCTGGCTCTGAAGCAGATGACTTTGAGGACAAGAAGAACATGTCTGGTAGTCTAGAATGTTGGGGGTGGTAGGAAGGAATGATCGGAAAGTTGGGATAGAGGCTTTTTTAAGGAAGCTAAGGAAGTAGGAGGAAAAAATTCAGATCTTAAGAGTTGACACATGTCTGGGAGGGTTTTCTGACTCCCAGCTCAACTGTTCGACGCATCCCCTTCCTCTCTCCTTTCCACTTCCCTACTCGTTCCTCTCAGCTTTACCCAACAGATGTAATCCTGCTTGAAAAAACTGCCAGTTAGGATCTTTGCCCCAAGGGCCCAGCTAACCGGTATTCCTGCAGTGCAGTGGGTGGGATGGAAACGGGGGCGGGGGGGGGGGGGGGGGGCGGGGAGTAGAATGTCGGGAAATGGGATAGGGCCTAAGCCCGTTCTCCTTCCTGTCCAGGTCCAACAAAGCGCCAGGTGGCAGTAAAATCAACCCGGGGCTTTGCTCTTAAGTCAACCCATGGGATTGCCATTAAATCAACCAACATGGCATCCGTGGAAAAGGGGGAGAGCGCACCTGTCCGTAAGAACACACGCCAGTTCTACGATGGGGAGGAGTCTTGCTACATCATTGACGCCAAGCTCGAAGGCAACCTGGGCCGCTACCTCAATGTGAGACCCCCCCTCCCCCTCACCTCTAGATGCTGGATTATCGTACCATCGTCAAATTTTTTGTTCTTTTAACAAAAGAACAGTTCTTTTAACTGTGTAAACCCACCCTTTCTTGTCAGCAATTCTTGATCTCGAGCATCTTAAAGAGGTAGCTTTCTTTCAAAACTCCACTGTGATAGGGAGGAGCACATGGCATATTTTATCCAACTCCTGCTTACCCCACAAAGCCAGGTTCTGTTTCCTCGTTTCTTATGCATCCTGTCCTTAAACCCACAGCACAGCTGCAGCCCCAACCTGTTTGTCCAGAATGTCTTTGTGGACACTCACGATCTTCGCTTCCCCTGGGTGGCCTTCTTTGCCAGCAAGTAAGAGGGGATCAGGGAGGGGGGTGGGAGGGAAGAGCAGCATTCTGTCTGTGCTCCAGCGCCGCGTGCACCTGGTGATGGGCTGCCTTCACCGGACCTGTCCCTTCCTTCCTGTCCAGGAGGATCCGGGCCGGGACCGAGCTGACTTGGGACTACAACTATGAGGTGGGCAGTGTGGAAGGCAAGGAGCTGCTGTGCTGCTGCGGGGCCATTGAATGCAGGGGGCGGCTTCTTTAGAGGACAGCCTTCTTCTCAACGTCCTGAACCCTTCCCAAAGCATCCTTTCCTCAGGAACTGGGTCTTCCTGACTCTCCGACTCTGACCCTGCCTCCAGTCGCGCCCCTCCCCCGGCTCCTAGTAGGTAGAAATGGGGGCTCTGGATCAGGAGGTCCCTTCCAATGTGGTGCTAGCAGGCAAGGTCCCTCCTCCACCTCCTGAAGCGCCAGGGGTGGGGAGAGGTCACCACACCAACTGGGCCTGACATCCGTCGGTCCTCCTGTTACTCCTCCCTCCCAGCCTGTGTGTGTTCAAGTGTCCATGCTTCTGACAGACTTTATTCCTGGAATGAGGGCTGTGCGTTTACTATCCTTCATTTGTATGGTTTCTTGAACGTCTTTTAACAAGATGTTAAAACTAAGATTGTGATTTGATTTCTCTTTCTCAGTCCCCACACTTCTAGCTCTGGGTCTGTCTGGAACAGCACTGTTTCCCCCCCACCCTTCCCAAGGTGCAGCTGTCATTAATCTCTTACCCTCCCTACCTTGGCTTTTTCTTATTTGCCATATGAAATTTAAAAATGAAAACATCACATAACCATGAGGAAGACTACCTTAGTTTATTTAGTTGATCCCCCTTCGCAGTTCCTGCTAGTCTCAGACACTTGTTGCCATGTTTTCATCTTTAATATATTTTAATTAAAAAAAAAAAACAAAACACCATTAACAGTACATTTTGGTCTGAAGTGGTCCCTCTGCTCAAATGCCAGGTGCTAGCTGTAATTCTGGCTTGAAAACCAAAACACCGAATGTTTAATAAATAAAAATTAGAACTAGTTGCCATTCTATTCCAAACCAGCTAGCCTAGGGAAAGAGGCCAGAGAAAGGAGGCAGTAAGATCTTGGACCTGTGACTAGAGAGAGCTGGCAGAGAAGTGACACGTAGACCGGCCGAACAGTCCCAGTGTGGCTCCTCCTTTTTGGCAGAGGTAGGGCAGGGGTCATATGTACCCTCCTACACTCAATTTATTTGTGTCTTTGGAGGGAAAAAAGTAAAAGCTCAGCTTTGGTTTCTGGCCCAAGTTAGGGAGCCTAGAAAGGTGAGCCTTGGTCCATCTTTGGCAGAATGAGGCCCACAGGTGGCACAGTAAGGCACGACCCTGGCTCTGGAGGTCAGGGGGTCAGAGGCAAACAGCTGGGGCCAAATTCTGAAGAATAAGGAATGTGAGTTGTAACCCCCACCCCCAGAGCTGAGGAAGGGCCTCAAAAACAACAGTACACCTTGAAAAAAAGAGAGGAAAAGAAGTCCGTCCCCTTCTAACAAAGGATGTACCAGCCTCCCCTCTACCTGGGGATTGGCTGGTTCGAATTTGGTTTAAAGGCAACTGGGTGACAAAGAAGCAGGGGGCTGGGACACAGAAGAACTTTCTCCTTGCTTTCTGCTTCCCAGCCCCCTTCCCCAGCCCCCAGGGCTCAAAGTGGCCCTGTGGGGAGGAAGGACTAGTTCCTTGGCTTTATGCATTAATCTGAGGGGCAGCAGGGACAATGGTTCAGTCATTCTTACGATGGTTGTTACTGACGACAGGGTGGCCGTTGGCTAGTGGCCGGCTCTTTGCTCCTCCCCCTGCTATAGCCTCCTCCCCCTCTGAGCTCTCGGTTTCTTCCGGGTCACTGCGTTCATCTTCTACCAGCTGTGGAAGGGATAAGAAGGGTTACGCGCTGTCCTCAAACCCCCAAGAAATGCCTCTCTCAGCAGGCTTGTCCTGCTTTACCCAGGGCCCCACAGTAGTCTCTTAGCAGGTTGCTGGTACGGGAGGGAGTTTGGGCGGTTTCTAGAGTTGAAGGTAGTGGGGCCTACAGAGCATTCACCTTTCCAGTTATGAACTTGTGGGCCATGCGCAGAATGAAGTAGGCCCAGAAGACATGTAGCAGCTGTAGCACTCCCATCATGGAATTAAAGAAGTAGTAGCCAAAGAAGGCGGGGTAGAGCTCCAGTGGGTACACCACGGTGCAGTGCAAGATCCTGCAGCGGGAAAGTAGAGGGAATTGTAAACACACAGAGGAGGGGGCAGGGAGAGGCAAGACTCCTGATTCCTCGAGGACAGGAGTGTCCTCTGGCCTCCTACTCACCAGAAGGGCAGGATGACCAGTCGGGTGATGATGAAGACAATGGCGAAGACGATGAAGATGTTGTTGCAGGTGTTTTTCCATCCCGCATAGTTAAACATCTTGGCCGACTGCATAGATAGCCCCATCCATCATCACAGGCTCCTGACTCTCCCATATATGTTCATACACATGCTGGCTCTGTGCCCCCCGCTTCCTTGGTCCCAGGAACGTCACCACCACCACCACCACCACCACCACCCCCCCTTGCAAAAAAGGGAGAGGGAAGGGAGAACCTGCACCAGAGTCTCTAGGTTTGAAGAAATGGCCCAGGAAGCCTGACCTCTAGCAAGTAGTCAGAAGAGTCATGAAGAGCCATGATCAGAGTCCCTGCTCGGATGTAATTGGCAAACCAGGAGAAGCTGATGAGGATGATGGTAGCCACGTGGTGGATGATCTGTTCCTTGAAATCCTGAAGGAAAGATGCAGGCTTCAGGGCACTATTAACTGTTCCCCAGCCCCCACTATTCCTACCTCCCCTTCCCCTTTGTGCCCCTCAACCCACAGCTCCATCCAAATACCCAGAAATCAAAGCGGGGGCTCTTCCTCCCAGGGTTTTATCTTGGTTCTTTAGGCTTAATGGCACAGCTCCCTGACCCACCTTACGCTTGACATCAGAGGCAATGCTGAAGAGCAGGGACCAGTAGAAAGAAAGTTCAATCATGTAGTACCAATACTGGGAAGGGATGGTGCTCTGGGAGAGTGGAGAGAAAGAAAGGTAAGGGGCCCTGGAGCAGCAGGTCCCAAGAGTCTCACCTGTCCAAACCCAGCCCTTCTAGCCCAAAGTGCTTTAGCACCACGACTCCAGTGCCTTCTGCCATGTGTTCCAGAGATCCTCTCTTCACGAGGGCGTGTGTGTCCTAGTCCTGTCCTACCTTGATGCTATACAATGAGTCAGGACCCCATTTCATACCTGTATGGGATATCCCTCCCAAACCTTCTTCATGTCATAGAACCAGGGTTTCTGCAGAGAGACAGTGAGAGGTTAAAAGAGGAGGGACCCAAGTTCTGTGGCCTCATCCCACCTTGCTAGAGAGCCTACTCCCACCTCCCATTAATCCCCACTCACATCCACAATGACGGCCATGCCAGCAATGAAAGCGATCAGATAAAAGGTGAATCTCCAGCTGCAAGAGGAAGCAGAAAGGACTGGAAGAGTGGCATAGCCCTCCAGCCACCCCCAAGTGCCCCCAGATATCCTCTCAATATCATTAATAACCAAATTCACCTGCTCACCTAGGTACAGCCTCTCCCCGCACAGGGCCATGGCCCACCCCTCCCAGCAAGATACATCAGAACTTCCTCTGCCGCCCAGCTTCTCCTGCCCCAGCCTCCCCTACCTGGCTTCTCGGAACTTCTTGAGGAGACTGGGCCGGTCCTGGTTGCGGCGGCGCCGGAACCAGCGCTCTACCTGGCGGCCAGAGAGCCCGCTCTGCCGTGACAGGAGCTCTACCTCTGCCTGGGTGTCGTGAGGAAGCCCCATCACCATTCGGCTTCGGCTCCCCCACCCTCCCTTCCTCTCCCAGTGAGAAGCTAGGTCGGCACCCCTGCCCTCTCCTCTCTTCACCCACCAGGGTTGGCCCTGCAGCCTGCCCCCTCCCCCTGCCCTCCCCCCCTTAGCACCCAGTGACTGCCAGGCTGGGGTCTGCGGCTCAAACCTGTTTGGGCTGCTTGCCACTGGTCAGGTAGAAATGCTCCAAGGTGGGGTTGGGAGGTGCCCGCAGCCGAGTTTTCTCCTTTATGTTCAGGAGGGCAGCCAGTGGGGTGGCCACGTAACTGAGGAAGGGATAGGAGTGAGAAGTGTCTGGCTCTCTGGAAGCACCTCAGTGTCTCAGTAGCCCCTACACTGGGAGGGGAAAGGACTGCAAGCTCAGGCAACTTTATCCTGGGCCTCAGTTTCCCAGCAACCCTCTCTCTGGCCTCCATGGGCTGCCCAGAGCTGACAAAGCTGCCTGTGTTCACAAGTGACCGGGCGGGAGCGGGGAGGGGGAGAACAAACGACCATTGAAGGAGAGGGCCTGGGGGTGCTGAACCCTCAGGAAGACAATGCTGCCTTTAGTGGGGGGCACACAGTAGGCAGGGATCAGTGGGGGGGGGGCGCACAGTAGGCAGGGATTGGGGTGGCCAGAAGAGCGGGACCCAGCACCAATTAAACAGCAAGAGATGGACTTGAAGTGCGAGAAATTTCACTGTGTCTGGTAGCCAAGGAAGGCATGGGGGTAGGGGCAGTATGCTCACAGCTCAAAGAAGTATCGAACGATGAGGAAGAGCAAGGCCAGGGGTAGTGTGATGTAGAGGTCTGAGGCTTTGGCATAGACACGTCCATCCCGGTCTTCTAGATCAGCCCAGGTTAAGTTCACAGGCAGCCACAGCCGTTCCCACCAGAAGTAGTCATACAGGGTCTGGAGCATCCTGAGTGAGGAGGGGGGAAGGGAGAGGGCATCACAGGGGGCAGCTATGGGGGAAAAGAGAGATGAAAGTTTCCATGGTGTAACAAAGGAGAAGGGGACAGAGATTCAAGCCCTGGATTCTGGTCCTGGCCAATGGCCTCGGACAAATCAGCTTCTTCATCTGCAACATGGTGCCTTTACAGTTCTAACATTTACTGTTTTTAGCAACTGAAGGGTGATGCTGACAACCCCCAGGAGTCCCAATTCTCTAGAACTAAGAACCTTGGGGTCTTCCGGTCATGTTGCTACCCCAGCACGGAGGACAGGCAGGATCTGGCCCTAGAGGCTGTAACCAACAATCTGAGTAAAGGAGGCACCCTCCCCCATCCCACTCTTCAGCTACCCCCTCCATCCCTCAAGCCAACCCACAGCTGGAAGCTTCCCTGTCAGGGAAGCCCCGAAAACAGATTGCAGGGCTGAGGCGAACCCTACCTCCTCCTTCCCTACAACCCATCCAGGTAACAGGTCCCTAGGGAAAATTAAGAGGCCGAAGTAAAGCAAAATGATGTCCCTAAAGGATGCTGAGCCCCAGGACAATCAGTGGACCTCAAACTATCACACACAAGATTAACACCCCATGCTGAGACATCCAATCCCAGCAAATAAGGCTGAAGAACTCTTAACTGAAGCCTCTTTTCAGAAATAAAGTGAAAGCAAGGCTGCAAAGGATCAGGGATTGGGGAACAGACCATGGTGACAGCAGACCAAGACATCTGGTGGGACTAGGAACTATTTCTTCCTAAGGCTCATCTAGAAAATAAAACCCTAACTAGTCTGCAGGGGAACAGCCATCACAAATACTCTCAGATAATAAAAGCTGTTGCTTCCTCCGCCGCCCCACCTTTTCCTCCACTGTTAGAGAAAGGATCACCAGGGTGGTAGTGACCAACCACTTGGATACCAGAATGAGGGAGGATACAGACCTCCTTTGACGTATCCTACACAGCCACTGTCTGTGGCTCCCGAGGGGGACAGCAGCTGCTTGGAGCTAAGAGCAAGATGGTCCTGAAGCGTCAGTGATGCCGGTACCAACACAATACCTGGCAGTCCTGGGACTCAGCAATGAACGCCAGCAGGATGGCAAGGGCAGAAGTTTCCAGGCTCCCAGCCCTCATCCTCCCAGGAGGGAAGAGAGGTGGTGGTATTCAGGCTGGCCTTGGAATGAAGCGCTGACACAGAAGGAAGGTGGTCTCCTCCCACCCAGGGAGGGAAGAGAGTGGGGAGATTGTTCTCCACTGTGAATTGGACACCAGTTGGTGCCACTGGCTGAAGGCTGATCAGATCTCAGCTGAGCTGGGTTGGTCCTCCGGCTGTTCTTCCAACAGCTCCGCCCACACCCACCACAGAAGCACTTGCGAAATCCCTCTCAGCCTGTCACGGGTCATTATTCCAGCTCAAGGACTTTACCCTCTTGTCCCCACTCCTGGTCACTGCTCTCAGATGAAATCAGAGGTCAGCACTGACAATAAAGGAGCTTCAGCTTCACCTTCCCCCAATCTCTCTCTCTCTCTCTCTCTCTCTCTCTCTCTCTCTCTCACACACACACACACACACACACACATTCTCTCTCTCTCTCTCACACACACACACACACACACACATTCTCTCTCTCTCTCTCTCTCTCTCTCTCTCTCTCTCTCTCCAGGCCTCAGCTCCTGACGGCATTCATTGCCCCTTCCCCCTCCACCTTAGCCAGAATAAATATTTAATCAGTTAAAGAGATGGAACCTTTTTGAACTGAACAAAATTAAACATAATTATCCATAGTGGAACTTTACCCACACGACCATGTGTACGACACACTTTTATCCCGGAGAAAAGATAGAGAAAATTTAATGGAGAGGGGGCAAGGTAAAAGGCCTAGATGTGGTAGCACATCTCTGGATCCTCCTTTCCACATTCTTAGCTTAGCTAGATTGGAGGTAGGGAAGTACACCTGACATGTCCCCTGACTGCTGTCTCTTAGAGCCCAACTTGTCATTCACTGAGATCTAAAGCCAAAGGTACAGACAGGCCTGGAGATTGGGCCCCATCCCTACACTGGTCAGTGAAAACTGGCAGGAAGTTTCTCTTGTCAGGGACATTTTGAGGATTAAAGATTCAGAAGGCCGGCTGGGGTCCCAGAGGGTAGGAGTGGGGCCCCTCTCCCTGACTCCTGGGGTCCAGGAATGTCTTCTGCCAGTCTATCCCTCCAAAGAAAGTGAGAAGCTGGGGAAGCTGGCAGAAAAAGTGTCAGAGAGTGGTCAAGGGCAATCACCAGGATAGTGCAACTATCTCAACCCCAGGAAAGATAGCACTCATCCCCTTCCCATCCCAAACAGGGAAAGCCAAAGAATATGGTGTGTCAGGAGCTCAGAGATGCAGATTCATGGGGGCTCTCTCACACTTGGCTTTCAGTCTTTCTGTGACCACAGCCCTCCCTTGCGGCCCAGCCTAGGACTTCCATTAGCAGAGGAATGCTACCCCCTCCCTGCCCACCCTTCCCCACCCTGGGCCTAGCCCAGCAGGGAAAAGCACCAGATTCAGCAGGGTCAGGACTTCTGACTCAACACGGGGGAGGTGTGGGGGGGGGGGGGGGGCTGAACAACAGGGGCTCCCAGCGCCCTGCTTACACACCCCCACAGAAGCAACAAGTCTGCTCCCAGAGGCAGCCCTGGTGGCTTCTTGGCACCAGCGCATCAAGCCAAGAAGGCAGGATATCTACTTGGCCTAGGGAGACAACCCTGCTTTTCCAGCAAGTTGGCCCTCAGGGTAGATACTTGACTTTCTGCTGGAGGAATCACACCTACAGATGTTTTTCCACTCACAGAATTTACTCCTGACACACACATGAAGAGATGATAGTGTGTGTATGCATCTGTGTATGTCTCTCACATACATACACACATATACACATGCACACACACATACACACCTGCCTCAGAGACACAGATGCCACTTTCTGAGGCACAGGCTGGAAAGGGGCCAGCAGAGCAGGGATTTCATGGGCATTGGATTACCAGGAACTTGAACAGGGCTCTGCCCCACCCCCACCCTTTACCCCAACTCTGACTGACCCCTCCCACACACTCAAGAGATGGATGAAAAGGGGCAGAGGGTACCCATGGGGGCTTGTAAACCCAGAACGCTTAGAGGGCAAAAGTTGGAGTTGGTGGGGAAGGGATGTCCGACTCAATGTGAAAAGTCTCTCTGGCTCTTAGAGTTTGGAGATATGATTGAGGAAAACAGGATCAGCAAAGGAGAGAGTGACAAACACAGGGTCCCACAGGCTTGAGGGACTACAAAAAAAGCGGGAGGACCCAAATGGTCTTCCAGTTGAAAAGTCTCTTTTCAGGCAGCAACAGCACCTCAGGAACTAGATGAAGCCAACAGGAGGTGTGTCATTGTTCCAGGCCACAGTGTAGGTCCCCAAATTTAGCTTGTCTAAGCTGCCCCGCTAGAGGCCCCAACACACCCAAATACTGCATGTGACTACAGCCTCCAGGGGCAGGGAGAGGCAGGCAGGTTGAAGAGGCTGAGCCGGGCAGTGCTGTAAAGAATCAGTGGCCTGTGGCCAGTGACAGGGGAGAGAGGAGGCCGGCCCTCCCAGGGGGAAAGCCGTGCAAAGGCCCCAGTGAAGGGAGTGGACTGTAGGGTGCCAAGGGAGACAAGGAACTCTGTTTAGAACAGAGTGTGTGTGCAGGTCACTTTATGATTAAGGCCAGGCCCGGAGACACAAAGCTGCAGACAAGTCCTTATCCTAGAGCCCCACCACAAGTGCAGCTGGCCACCCACATTTAGATTAGGTGATCTGGACTTTGGTATGGGGGCAGCGACCCTTCCAGCACCGACCCTTCCAGCACCGATGCGGGGTGACTGCCTGCTGGAGGCTTTCCCAGACTCAGCTCCCTCCTCCATTTCTCAGGGTCCCCAGAGTCCCCCTGACTACTGAGTCTAGCAACTCAAGTGACTTAAGCCCAGGTTTTGATGCCAGGGGCCTGGCTTGGGGAGAGAGAGAAACCCCCAAGCTCAGGCCAAAGATTAGCGCCACACACCTGCCATTAACCTACTTGCCAGAGAGCCTCCAGGCCGGTAATTAACAAGCTGTGGCCCAGAAAACCAGTTTCACCGGCAGCTTCCCCCCTCCCCACCCCTGCCACACACACCCCATAACGGTATAGGAGCCTTAGCCTTGGGGGGCCGGGGCAGACGCAAGAGCCACTCCTTCCTGTTTCCCGTTAAGCACATGGACGCTCTGACCTCCCTCCCGGAGCCGGCACTGAGGACCAGCCCGAGAAAAAGTCGGCACGACCCCCAGTCTCCCTCCTACCCTGGCCGCGGGCCCGCCGCCAGGCCGGGGCGGGGGGGGGGGCTGGGGGGGACACTCTCCTCCCCAACAAAGGGGCGCCGGCGGCTCGGGCCCTCCGCGAGCGGCTCCGGGTGCCTCCCTCCAGCCTCTACCTGTTGCCAGGAGGGCTGTCTTCTCCAGGCCCGGGGCACCCGGCCAGCCTGCCCTCCGGCGGCGCTGGGGGCCCGGCCGCTCCCGCAAGGCGCTCCGGCCCGCCCTGCCCCCGGCCCGCCGCCATGAGCACCCCGCGCACGCGCCCCCCCCGCGCCCCGGGGCCGCCGCCATGAGCACCCCGCGCACGTCCCCGCTCGCGCCCCGGTGCCCCTGCCCCGGCCGCCCCCCCGCCCCCTCCGCGGCCAGGGCCCTCTCCGCGGAGCCGCGTCGGAACGGCCCCCACTTCTCCCAACTTTTCGGCGGCCGCTCCCCGCCCCTGCGCGCAGTGCCTGCGGCTCCCGGGCCAGGGTCCCCCACTCACTCGGCGGCGGCAGCGGCGTCGCGGGGCTGGCCGGGCCGGGAGCCGCTGCTCCGTGTCTCCGGGCGTCCGAGCTCCGCACCCCCCCCCCTCCGGACTGGCTCGGCTCGCTCCTCTCCTCCCCCTTCCGCCTGCCCGCCCGCTCGCTCCCTCCCTCCTTCCTCCTCCTCCCGCCGAGCCCTGCACGGCTGCGTCCGAGCCCAGCGCCGGAGAGCAAGGCCGCGGGCGGCCCAGGAACCGGGAGACTGGGCGTGGGCCTGCGGCCCGGCGACGGCAGGGGCAGGGGCGGGGAGGGAGAGCGGGCGGCGGGGCCCGGGCCTCTGCGCCCAGCCCCGCTCCCGCCGCCTCTTCCTCGGCCCTCGGACCCGTGCCCGCTGCGGTCGCCGCACCCCGGAGCAGCCCCCGAGCAGGGGAGGCAGGTGCGGGCCCGGCGGCCGCGCTGGGCTCTCCCCTCGGGGGGCAGACCCGCGAGATGCCCGCGAACCCGCACCTGCCGGCTCCCGACTGCGGTCGGCGACCTCAGCCCAGGTGCCCCCGACCAGTTGCCACCTTCCACCTCCCGCCTCACTGGGCAGCAGAGGGGGGAAGGTGCCTCGGCTTCTAGCGAGCCCCTCCACCTCAGTGCGGCGCGACCCTCAGGCCGACCCAGGTGGCGGGCGCCGGTGATTCCTCACAGAGCCTGCGGCCCCTACGAAGTCCCCCGCTGCGTCCCCGCCTTAAAACCCCCCAAGTGCGGTGAAACCTACCCCCCGTGGACACACACCCCACTGTAGTGGACGCTCTGAAAGGGCCAACCTCCAACTTTTGTTTTGTAAAATGTATTTGACTTTGCAATCTGCACCATTTCCCCCTCTCCTGATTCACGCTTTAAAAATGTCCTTCCTGCTCTGGTAGAATTGATGTTTCAGGAAGATGCCACATGCTTATTATCCTGGAAAACTGACCTTGACTCCTACCATCTCCTAGCATGGACAGAATGTGGCTAGGATGTGTTGAGAGATTTGCTTAAAGAGAGATCTAGAGTTTGAGCCACTAGAGGTAACTTCGTTTGGTTTGGTTTAGTTTTTACCTTGGTGAAATGTTGGTGCTTTTATATTATCACAGTTAGAACCTCTGACAATAATTTTGTTCATGGTTTATCTAGTCAAGTTCGGGTGTTTTAACAGCTGTGCTAGGAAGGAGAGTGGCCTCCCACCTATTCCAGTTGAGAGCTTGGCCCTCACCTGAGGCTCTGTCTTGGAGACTTGTGGAAGCAGGGGCTGATTTCGAAGCTATTTATTCATTTGCTCTTTGCAGTAGGACCCTCAGCGAATTCCTACCACTGGAGAAATGAGAACTATCGGCCCAACCCCTGGCCCACCTCTCACCGAACCAGCCCCCAGTGGGCTCTTCTGCAGTTTTTTAGCCCAGGCCTGCCTGATTTTCCAGATCCCAGCAAGCCCTCCAGCCCTGTCTTCCTTTGCCCCAGGCTGAATTCCTCCCTGACCCTTACCGCTTACATCTTTTTACCTCCCTGTACCCTCTCCCTCTGCCTTCCAATCCAGAATTCCCTCTACCTTTCTTGAGAGTCCTCCCCAGATTCCTCTGTGCTACACACCCACAGGCCCTTTTCCAGCTGGGTGCAGTGTCTCTTGTTTGGGCTCCAGCTAACCTTTGGGTGCCTCTCTACTTCCTCACACCTTGTACTATTTGGTTCCCTTTCTGTAGCTTCTGAACCCTTTTCTCAAGCAGTTTTCCTAGATGCCATGTTTCTCCAAAGGTGCCTACAAGACTTTTTTTTATTTATTTTAGAGAGAGAGAGAGAGGGCGTGTGAGTGGGGTAGAAGGGCAGAGGAAGTGAGAGAATCCTAAGCAGGCTCCACACTCAGCGCAGAGCCCTATGCGGAGCTCCAACCCACAACCCAGGGATCATGACCCCAGCGGGGACATCAAGAGTCCAACACTCAACCAACTGAGCCACCCAGGTGCCCCCCACCCCCGCCAGGCACAAGACGGTTTAAATGATTGCTCAGAGGACCGAAGACCGTTGAACCTTTTTAAGATAGCAGTGGGCAGGGGAAGTTTGGGGGCAGGAGTTGGATAGTCAAGGCCTGAGAAATAAAGATAAGAGGGTGTATCACTCCCCCAGGAAACAAATGAGAAGGTGGATGGAGGAGGGGGCAGTGGCTGTGGGCAGCATTAGAATGATGTTACCCCGTCTGGTCAACAGAGCGGGAGCACACACACTCCTGCCTTGACTGGACCAGGAGATTTTGATCACTACCTTTCTGACCCATCCCCCAGTGCCCAGGGCAGACATGGCCACACCCACAGTGCCCCAAGCTGCCTGCCCTGATGTGACTCACTTCCTCTATATGGGCTGGTGAGGTGTCCTGGGGCAGAGGACACCAAGCCTTCGGCCTGGGATTTAAGTATCTGGGCAGGCTTCTAGGAAAGAAGAGACATGGACTCCAGTCGAAGAAAGTCAACCTGACCCAGGTCAGACTGGCTTGTGCAACACAGAAGCCTATTTGGGTAAAGGAGTAGAGCGTGGCCACCATGTAAGCAGAGGAATTCAGGTGCCAGGAGTTCTGGGGAGAAAAGGTTTCATAACAAGAGGAAAAATAACTAGGAGGAATTTCTATGTGTTCTGAAATTATGCAATGCAAGGATTTTGCAGAAAAGCAATATGGAGTTGGAGTTGAACCAATATTCATGAGTCAACAGCTGAGTCTCTATATATTACTGCTTATCCCCTATATATTCCACTAAGAGGGGCCCCAAATCAGCCATGCCCTCATCTAAGTGATGAAGAAAACACAGGAGGAGTTGGGAGACCTGAATCTTGTTCCAAGCCATGGCCCTTGGGAAGTCACTCCACCTCCTGAATCAGTAACAAGAGGGGGGTAGGCTAATCACCTCCAACAACCCCTCCTCTCTGAAATTCTAAAAGTTGAGAGCATGGGGGTGAAAAGTGGTTAGTAAATCTAAAAACAACATCCATCTGACCCTGGAATTGAACAAAACAAAACGCCAGGACCAAAGGAGTGAGATTCCAGCAAGTTTCAGTGGAGCAGTTGTAAATGCATTTCACACACTCCCTCCTTGAACTTCTGGGCCACGAGGACTGCTCTTCCACCATGCGGCTTGGGTTTGGCCTGCTTTCTTCAAATATGGGGTTCAGCCTTGCTCAACTGCCAGGAATCCCTTGCAGAATTTTGGACTGGGGAAACAAAAGCCCTCTCTCTCCCTTCATCTTCCTCTAAGCCTACTTGGAACATGTGCCCAGAAGAGACACATGGGCAGAGAAGGGTAGAGAAGGTCAAAGACATGGGACCAGAGCTGTAAAGCCACTGTATGGTGGTAACCCAGACTAGGAAGTCTCCTGCAAGTGTATTGAGGTCTCAGAGTGTGCGGGGGGGGGGGGGGTGCCGGTGTCTGCTGGAGGCTCTTCTTCTGATCCTGCCTGCCCACCAAGTCCACCTAGGAACCTGGTGTCCTCCAGAGACTCCACTTCCCAACAAGTGAGCAAACGGAGCCCCTGGAGATCTGTGGGCGGAGCCAGTGCCTTGGAGACCTCTAGTGGCCACTAGGGGGCTCCCGGCTCCCGGTGGCTTCTAATGCCCTCCTGTGGCCAGATTGAAGATTGGCAAGATAGAAGTTGCAGAAGAGAGCCAAGACTGGACTCCTAAGGGAGACAAGTTAACAAAAACAGTTACCATTATAAAATAACATTATAGCAATATTTATTGTTTTTTAAATGTTTATTTATTTTTGAGAGAGAGAGAGGCACAGAGTGTGAACAGGGGAGGGGCAGAGAGAAAGGGCAACACAGAATCTGAAGCAGGCTCCAGGCTCTGAGCACAGAGCGTGACGTGGGGCTCGAACCCACGAGCGAGCTGTGAGATCATGACCTGAGCCGAAGTCGGACACCCAACCGACTGAGCCACCCAGGCGCCCCTCAATATTTATTGTTATGTATTGGTTAACATTTTGACATGTGTACCTACTGCTTTGTGCAGCAGCCCTCTTCTAAAGTGCTCTATATGTATTTATTTAATTCTCACAATAGCTTATAATATAAACACTATTATTACCTCTTGTTTCAACAATGAGGAAACCAAGCACAGAAGGGTTGAAATAATTGCCCAGGTCACACAGCAGACTGGAATTCTAGTCTAAGAAGTCTGTCTTGGGGCCTCTCAGTGGCTCAGTCGGTTGAGTATCAGATTTCGGCTCAGGTCATGATCTCACTGTTTGTAGCTTCGAGCCCCGTGCCTCACTCCCATTGTGCTCTGTGCTGACCGCTCAGATCCTGGAGCCTGCTTTGGATTCTGTGTCTCCCTCTCTCTGCCCCTTCCCCTCTCACTCTCTCTGTCTCTTGAAAATGAACAAATGTAATAAAACAAGTTAAAATTTAAAAAATAGTAATAATAAAATAAAAAATAAATAAAATAAAATAAAATAAAATAAAAAAGAAAATGAACAAACGTCAAAAAAAAAAATCATCTAAGAAGTCTAACTCCAGGACCTTTGCTTATAATCACCATGCTGAAACTGAGTCCAATTTTCCAGGTTTCCAAGGAATTACAGAATGCTCAGTTAAATCACAATTTCAGATAAACCACAAATAATTTGTTGACATAAGTATCTCCCATGAAACAGTTGGGTCAGACTTAATACCAACAAATTATTTGTTGTTTACCTGAAATTCTAATTTAACTGGGTATCCTGTATTTTTAGTAAGTCTGGCAGCCTTGTTTTACAAGGCATTTTTCTCTGCCAAATAACATCACACATATTACCTAATTTAATCCTCCCTGTAAGGCTATTCTCAGATGTCTAGGATGTCCCCTCCATACACTTCTCCCAATATTCCCATTTTTAAAAATGTTTTTAGGGGCGCCTGGGTGGCTCGGTCGGTTAAGCATCCGACTTCGGCTCAGGTCATGGTCTCACGTTCCCTGAGTTTGAGCCCCGTGTCGGGCTCTGTGCTGACAGCTCAGAGTCTGGAGCCTGTTTTGGATTCTGTGTCTCCCTCTCTCTCTGCTCCTCCCCTGTTCATGCTCTGTCTCTCTCTGTCTCAAAAATAAATAAACGTTTAAAAAAAAAATTTAAAAAAAATGTTTTTAATGTGCCCAGCCCCTGCTTGACCTATCTAGGGAGGCAGGAAGGAAACAGCTCCTAGATAGACCCCAGGGAGCTGACTGGGAGTTAGTTTCCAGTGACTGCCTGCTCAGGAGCCCCTCAGGCTCCCCAAGGCTGTTTACCTGCTGTTCCCCGCACTGACGACTTTGACCCCAGCTGCCGGGGTTGCATCACTTACAGCTACAACATCTCTGGCAGCCAAAAGGCAACAGAAGCAATCTAAGACACAGGGACCCAGGGAGCCTCTCCCATCTCCCTGTTGCCTTTTGGGAGTATGATGCTCTTGTCCACAGGGAACACCCTTTGCGTTTTTCTCTCTTGACTCTGCTGATCTGTTCCCCACCCTCTAATACCTGTGTTTTTCCTTCCCCACAGATATAAACAGTCCCCTGGCCCTTCCCAGCCAGGCTGGCTGGCTCTGATAAGGCAGTAGTAGTCAGGGACTTTGGGGGTTAGGAACCCCTCTGGGGTGCAGGCTGGGGTGCCCTGCTGGTATGTGCCCCAACAGGTTTTTCTCTATCAGCCTCAAAATCAGCCTAGAGCCTGTCTGACCTGTCCCCGCAGAGAGCTGGAGCCAGAGGCAGAGCCAGGTCAGAAGCTGGATTTAGAGACTAGGTTTTTACGGTCCCTCCTGGCCCCACAGGGAGAGCAAGGCACAAGGCCTCTTGTGTCTTCTCAACTGCTGAGAGGCTGAGAGGCTGAGCAGGCCTCCGTGGGCTGAGGCCGGGGCCCCTGGGAGGAAAGATGCTCTTTGGGGAGGGGTTTACACGGGGGACCAGGTACAGCTTGGTCCTCTCCCACATTTGGGAGGGGCCAGAGCTAGAGGCGACAGCTGAGCTGGGCTGCCAGGGAGGTCATCTGACTGGCTGCCCGGCCTGGGCTGACACACCCCTTCTCCTCTAGCAGGCCACACAGAAGCTGGTGTCCACACAGGCAGCCGCCAGGCTGTGACGACTGCCACCTCGCCTCCAGCACCTCTGGGTAAGCACCGGAACCTGGGCCCTAGTGTTGGAGGAGGTGGGGAAATCTGGATAATCCCATGGGAGAGGGAGAAAGGAGTTTTCCTTTTCTAGTGTGGTGCTTCCTCCCTTGTCTAGGCACCCAAGTGCCCGCAAGAACACATATATACATCAGCTCAGAGAGTGCACCTGCTTACCTAAAGATCCCTGCCAGAGACGCCAAGGGTGAAAGGCCAAAGGTGAAAGGCCGGTGGCAGGCAGGTAGCCTGGGGGGCAGGGAACAGGGGCTGACTTGTGGGCTGGGGCTGAAGGTGAGGAGGTGTTTTAGGAGTTGTTATCTCCCACCCCACATACTTAAACCTACCACCTTGCCTCACCTCCCCTGCGCCACCCCAGGAACACCTAGCCAGTCTACGGGAAGGAAGGGATGTGGCTCTCAGAAGGGGGTCATGCACCTGAGTCCAAAGTTTGGGAGCCATGGAGTCAGGGAGGGTTTGTTGAGGGCTAGCTCCAGCAGCATTCCTGACCAGTCCTTGCTTCCTGAAGGAGGGGTGAGAGCTGGAAAAGAAGGGGGCTCCCCTCCTGCCCTTCCACTTGTGCTCTCAAAGCTGCCAAGCCGATACTCTCTTTTTCTGCAAAAGGGGAAAGAAAGCATGGGAGGTGAGCCCCGGGGTCTGGGGGTCATAAAGAGGCCCAAAGGGCCAGGAGGCTGTCCTCAGTTGGCTCCCATTTCCCTCCCTGGCATAGCCAGTGACACCATGTCTGTGACCAGTGGGAAGACAAGACCATCCCTGACCCAGGAGATCCTCAGCCACCTGGGCCTTGCCAACAAGGTAGGGGCTGTAATGGTTGGAATCATTGTTGATGTATCAACTGCAGGGCAATGAGAGGATGAGGGACAGGAAAAGGGAGAGCAGGCCCTGAGACCCTGCCAAGGGCTGGGTTAAGGCCCTGGGGTAAGCGTGCACAGACCTGCGATGCTCCCCCCAACCCCTCACCCCTCGTGCTCTTATAGACTGCAGCGTGGGGGACCCTGGGCACCCTCAGGACATTCTTGAGCTTCAGCGTGGACAAGGATGTGCAGAGGCTGCTGAGGGCAATTGCAAGCCAAGGTGAGCCCTTCTCCCTCTGCACCTGGGGCTCTTCCCTACAGGAACCAGTCTGCAGACCAAGAAGGAGCCAGGAAGGAGGAAGTGATGTTGTTCAATAAACGTTTGTGGAATGCCTTAATTCTTGTCCGTCAAGTACCGTGGTGGGTGTGTGGTTCCTATTCTCAGGACACTGCCGTGAGGTAAGGCTTATTTCCATTTTACAGATGAGGAAACAGTGAGACAAAGGGGCTGGCCCGAGGTCACATGGCTCACGAAGGCAGGGCCGGGCCGGGACTCTAATCCAAGTCTGTGATCCCCAGAGCCATCTCTCCCCCAGCATACCAGGCCACCTACACTTAATTCGGGGCCAGGTTTGCATGCCATTTTGGCATCTTATTCGCATCTTCTCGAGGCCAAATGGAAGTTGGGGTGATGCAGCCCCTGCCCCTGTCTTTCACGGCCCTTTCCTAGATCTCCATCTCTCCTCCTCTGGAGGCTTCCAGTGTGAGGAGGAAGAGGATCCCCCCCCCCCCCGTAAAGACTCAGCTGGGTTGTGACCAGCTGATGGCCTAGCCCTCACCTCTGTTCAGGTGTGGACCACAGCGCCATTGTGGGTGTGCTGACCAATCGGAGTAGGGAACAAAGACAGCTCATCTCTCGAGCCTTCCAGGAGCGCACCCAACAGGTGAGGCCACTGACTTCCCAGGAGCAGTGGACTGGGGTGAGAGGCCCCCCCGAAATCTTGGGGTGCAGCAGTACCAGCTGGAGGGGGGGTGGCTGGTGCTTCTGGCCTTAGATAAAAGCCAGCCAGATATTCCAAATGTCCCCCGCGCCTCAGGGACCTCCCCCTCATATCTTCTCCTCTGTCATGGGGCCATTTATCACAGGACCTGGTGAAGTCCCTGCAGGCAGCACTCTCTGGCAACCTCGAGAGGATGGTGATGGCTTTGCTGCAGCCTGCAGCCCATTTCGATGCCCAGGAATTGAGGACAGCTCTGAAGGTACCGGAAGAGGCTCTCTGGGTTTCTAGGAAATGAGGACACCATTGAAGGGAGGAGAGGGTTCACTGCCTGGCCTTTGCCCACTCCAGAGGTGTCCACTTGGCAGAGGCCCCCTTTAAACAACCCATATTGACCCTTAGAAGGACAAGGGGTCATCCTCTGCTCTCTGCCATACTGCCGACATGGCCCAGTCTCAGAGTGGCCTCCCAATTTCCCACAGAACCCAGGTTCCACTGAGGATGTGGCTGTGGAAATTCTTGCTACCCGAAGCCCACCCCAGCTGCAAGAGTGCCTGACAGTCTACAAACATAGTAAGAGCACGTAAAGAACATGGAGTGGGGGTGGGGTGGGTGACAGGTTAGGTGAGCCCCCTTGGAACCTGTCTGCCTCAGAGCTTTTCCCTTGGGGTCTCTCCCCCCACCCACCCTTACCGGTTCTCAGTCTCCCCAGGGTAAGAGCCAGATGTGATCATTAAAGAAAGAGAAGCAGTGATTAACCATCTTAGTCTGGGGCCCCAGGGCGGATCCCAAGGTAATGACAATGTTGGGCGCTATGACAGCCCCAAGGGTGCCCATGTCATCTTCTCAACCCCTTCCTGATTCTGCCATCATATCACATCCCAGACTGAATGGAACCTTGCTACAGCTGAGGTGGGGGGGGTGGGTACTTCTCCCTAAGTCATGAGTGTTACCCCTCAGGCCCTTGCTTGGCTGCCACATGGCTCACCCACTAATTGCTGACTGGCCTTTTCTCACCATCTTAGCAAGCCCCCCCCTTTTTCTTGCTTTCCCCAATTTTCCTTTGATGTCCATTCTTGGCCTGTCTTAATCCCTCTCCTATCTCTTTCACTTCTTCCTTCTGTCTTTCTTTTCCCCTTCTCTTTTGTCTTTCACGTCTTCACATCTTTCCTCCCGGATCACTTCTCTGTGCCGCCAGTGAGAGGACCGGGCCCTAGCCATCTGGCCTCATAATGTAGGTTTCCCTATCCCCCTTGACTACCTGGTTACTACTTGAATCACAGACACCTCCTGCCCAGGGCAGGTTGGCTCCTGGAGATAAGGCTACTCCACTAAGTAGGGCATGGGTTACTCACAGTTTAGGGATGTTTTCAGGGTACCCACGATGGTGCTTCTGCCTTACATCCTGGGAACTACCGGCCATCAAGCTACCCCAAGCAGGGGCTGGCAGTAGGCACAGTGGGTTGGGCATTTGACAGAATATCTACACTGGAAAAAATTGGGAGGATTCAGAGAGCTCCTGACCCTACCCCAGATTTCCAGATGGAGGTGGAGAAGGACATCAAATCTGAGACCAGTGGCATCTTGCGGGACCTGCTCCTGGCCCTGGCTAAGGTGAGGGGGACTGGCCTGCAGGGGAGGGAGTTATACTGCCAGGGAAGGGGCTGGGGTGGGGTGGGGAGCATTGCAATTGTATAATTAAGGAGAGAAGGCTTTGGGAGGAGAACAGGCTGGAGTCAGTTTGCCTGGAGATAAAAAGCTACCCCTCAAAGAATCCTCCTGAGAGAGTTTTTCATAGGGGGCCCGTGAGAGCTATTCTGGAATCATTGACTACAACCTGGTGGGGGACGATGTCCAGGTGAGCAGGGGTGAGGAGTCTGCACAGCCACGCACGTAAGACACCCTCCCCCACCATATCCTAGAGCCAGTGACCTATGTACCCACTTGTCCTGCAGACCTCTCCTTGCCTGGGGGAAGGAGTCCTTAGTGACATGTGAGGACATGACCTGTTGGGTAGTAACCATCTGAAGCCTTTTCACTCCTTTAGCCTCTGACTCCTGAACTCCCAGGAAGTGAGCCCATCACGGATGACCGTTCTCTTGGGCATTTGGGTGGGGGAACCCTCCTCACACCTCTCCTTGTAGATCATTGAATTCCTTGAGTGCCAGGATTTTCCCAAATTGGGGAACTGAGCTGTCAGGGCAGAGCCTCTGTCTTAGCCCTATTCCTTTTTGTTTGCTTGTTTTAACCATAAATAAAAGCAACTACTTTACACTTTCAAATAAGCATTTCTACTCTGAATCCTGTTCCCATCATCATCATGATGGATTCTGGGAACGTCGCAACCGTGGCTCCCCAGCCCCCAAACAAGGATCCTGATTTACTCCTCCCTCCCAGGCATTAAAGCAGGCTGAAGGGCCCGGCACAGAGAGCACATGGGTCATAATATTCACGCAGAGAAATCCTGAACACCTTGTCCGAGGTACACACGGGACGTCTGGTCCTCCCAGCTTACTCTAATGATGAGCTTTGGCTGAGGAAGGTGGGGAGGGCTCATCCTTCTCTGTGATAATCACCCCCTGCTCTCATTTATCTTTCTGACTACTTCCCACACACACCACAAGTGTTCGATCAGTACCAGCGGTGCAGTGGGCACGAGCTAGAGAAGACCATCCAGAACATTTTCCACGGAGATGACCAGGCGGCTCTGCTCAGCCTAGGTAGGACCTGCTCAGGACATGTGGGGTAGGGTGCTCACCTGGCATGGGGAGCCATCTCCCCACTGTTCTCTCCTTGCTTGCAGTCTCCGTGATCAAGAACACACCGCTGTACTTTGCTGATAAACTCCATCAAGCCCTCCAGGTGAGACGGACACTTCTTTTCCCTCCCTTTGGAACAAAAACCGGGGTGGGGTGGCAGGGAGGACAACTTCTGGGCAACAGAGAGGAAGTTTCACGCTTTTGCTAATGTAACAATCTCATATTTGTTTTATAATCATAAAGCCGCTCTCTTTTCCTAGGTTTACTAACTGTCTTGTCAATAGCAGAGGATTGAGCTGTGGTTAGAGCTAAATTAGTCGAAGCAAAAGAGCACTAAGGCTAAAATTTTGGCCCAATTGGTGTTAGATGGCCAAACATAGATATAAATTTGCTCTATAAGACAGCATCTTGTCCAATTTCAGTGGTGGCCAGAATAATGATGGTGATAATGCTAGCAAGAATGGTGACAAGAGCCAGCATTTCTTGGGTGCTCATTGTGTCCCAGGGCCTATGCTGAGCTCGTGACACACATTTCAATTAATCTTCATGGCCACATTCCATCCCTGTTTTATAGATGAAAAAATTGAGGTACAGAGAGGCTAAGTTCTTTGCCCAAGGTCACACAGCTAATAAATCATACAGGCTTCCTACAAAACACATATGTTAACACATAACACTGTATGTTAACTCTATTGGAATTTAAACACAATTAAACACACATACACACACACAATGGTCCCACAGGACATTTAACTGCCATGTGTCAAATCATAGTCTATACCATAGGTGTTGGTCTATACTATAAGCTATACCATAAGAGTTCGTAGCATCCAGGACCACCTTTTCCACTCTGGTTGGACTTTGTTCCATATTATCCACACTTAAGTTGGTGATGTTGGTTTGAGTAATTTAATAAACAGAATCCAATCATTCTACTCACTGAGCTAGGTCTCCTATTAGTATAAATGTCCCCTGAAACCTATAAATAAAAAAACTCACCTCAATTCTTAAGAAGATAAAAGCAGTTATCATTTTGGTAGATGGCATAGCTTCATGAGGACTGTTTGAGAAACCATCATGCCTTATTGACAGCTATTCAAAAGACAGTACGTATATGCCCTTATTTTATCATCAATGGAGATTTCCATTGTATTTATCCCATGAAGTCTGTACTATTGTATTGAGCCAGCACTAAGACCGATTTGAAGAGTTGTGGTTATCTGTCTAAATTCTTGTTATAAAAACAAATTTGAATCCTAGCAGTAAATGATTGTAATGTATTTAGACTATAGGACCCATACTCTTGGATGTAAATGCCAGGTTGACCCTTAGAAGTAGAAGTCAAAAAATAATATAGGCCTGTTTTTCTGAAAACTTTTTTATTATTTTATTTTTTTTTAAATTTTAAGTTTATTTATTTATTTTGATAGAGAAAGTACAAGTCGGGGAGGGGCAGAGAGAGGGAGAGAGAGAATCCCAAGCAAGCTCTGCACTGTCAGCGTGGAGCTCGATGCGGGGCTCGAACCCACGAATCGTGAGATCATTACCTGTGCTGAAGTCAGATGCCTAACCGACTGAGCCACCCAGGTGCCCTGAAAACTTTTTTTAAAAAGGAAAAACTCAATCAGATGCTTCTATCTTATTCTCTTATGAGAAATATGTGAAAACATAGATTGTGACAAATATTTATTCAGAGAAGTGACCTTCAGTGAAGGCTGATTCAGGAAAATTCAGACCAATATGAACCATACAATGAATTTTCATTAAAAGATCCTAAAGAGGGGGCTGGCACCTTGGTGGCTCAGTCGGTTAAGCGTCTGACTTCAGCTCAGGTGATGATCTCATGTTTTGTGGGCTCAAGCCCACCGTTGGGCTCTGTGCTGACAGATGGGAGTCTGGATCCTGCTTCCGATTCTGTGTTCCCTCTCTCTGCCCCTCCCCTGCTCCTGCTCTGTCTCTCAAAAATAAATAAATCAACATTAAAAAGAAAAGAGAAAACACAATCCTTTATCATAATACAAAATTGGTGATATATGAAATTTAAGATAAAGTAGCTACTAGGCACACTGACAATGAGATCATGAGTCCAGATGAAATATGGCATCCTGTTGTTACTTCCTCATTTTCCTTTCTATTTTTTTCATGGGAACTTATGATCTGTGTTGATGCCATAAGTATGGGTGTCAGGCAGTTCTGGGAAGGGTCTTATGAGTCAAGCAACAGGAAACTCTGGGAAAGGGGCTCATAGGAAATAGTGACCGCACCAGTGCACATTTTTTATTTAGAAATCTGTCATGGTTACACATTTATTATAATCAGTTATAATTCAATTTGATACTGTATTGTACCTCTGTTATTTCTAAACAGAATCCTCCATTACCTTCTTTAACCAAAAGGCAGGAGGCTTGGTACAGGTTTAGGAGGAAGAGAATGATGCTGAACCCCAGGGGTCCAACCAGGAGAAACTGATAGATACAGATGAAGATGTGAGGTGGCCCTGGGAGATCAGGATTCAAACCGGAAGGCACATGACCCTGCTCCCTATCAGAACCCCATCAATTCAGTTTGGGGATAGGCTGGGTATATGCTCCTTGGACATTCACTAAATTGGAAGTTATAAAGTTCCTGGCTTTCATGCTGTAAGTCTTTATAGGTAGCAAGTCTTTCCTATCCTTTTTATATTTTTATATTTTTCATTTTTCCAAGTCTGGGTTTATTTCAAAATTATAAAGATTTATATGTTATTTTTTACATATAATAGCACATATAATACAATTATATGGATTTTATTACTTTATATGCATTTTGTTACATAAAATACAAATACTTATTACATATAATAAGCAATTTTTAGCTTAAAGTAAAAACTTTCACATTTAAAGTTTAAAAAAAAGATATTGGGAAAAAATTAGAAAAAAAGGGGGGTTGGGCGCCTGGGTGGCTCAGTTGGTTAAGTGTCTGACTTTAGCTCAGGTCACCATCTCATGGCTTGTGAGTTCAAGCCCCACATCGGGCTCTATGCTGACAGCTCAGAGCCTGGAGCCTGCTTCAGATTCTGTGTCTTCCTCTCTCTCTGCCTTCCCCCACTACACTCTGTCTCTGTCTCTCAAAAATAAATAAACATTAAAAAAAAATTTTTTTTAATAAATAAAGCACGTACCAGCTAATGCACCAATACTTCCAAGGGTGTAAAACGCTGCAAAAAGCTTTATGCCACCAGGAAACCACAGCAATCCAGTTCCACAGATGGAGAAGAAAATGCTGCACGCGAATCGAATGAGAAACCATTTCAATCTGGTGCTGAAACTAAGGAACGAGGAATCCGGGACCTGTGTGGTCAGGCCCTGTTCCTGGGAGTCCTGGCGGCTCAGCACCTTCTCCACGGCCCCGCTCCCCTGCAGCTTCTGATTTTTTTTTTTTTTTTTTTTTTGTTCGTGCCTTTGGGGCTGCTCACCACTGAACTCTTGAGGAATGAGACTCTAAGCTAGAGGCCTGGCCAGGAACGGTGGGTACACGGCCAGAACAACACCTACCCCAACTGCTCCCAGAGACTCCTCTTTCCTGCTGCATCATCTTCCATGAGGATGGACAAAGAGACAAATTTTGCTCCTAGATAATGCACACATCTCTTTTCCCTGCACTCACACCTTGCTTCCCCTTTCTAGAGTAATTTACCTTGCCGTCCAGTCTCTGCTCTGTGAGAATCTTACTACCAACCTCTCTCCATTCTGTTTCACTCTCTACCAGGACATGGGGCCCAATTACCAAGTCCTGATGCGCATCCTTATCTCTCGAAGTGAGACTGACCTTCTAAGCATCCGAGCTGAGTTCAAAAAGAAATTTGGGAAGTCCCTCTACTCTTCTCTCCAGGTGAGACTTGGCTAGTTCTTGACCTGGAGCCTCAGAGCTTCGCCCCTCACTGCCACTCTGCCCTCACTGCACACGGCAGAGTGTATTTACGCCCTTGGAGAACTCATGAGTCTTTGGTTAATTTAGTACAGAAATCTTGACATCAGATAGTTGTGGGCCAGCACAAGGGAGGAAACAGAGTGCCTGGGCCATGGTGGCAGTGGGATCTTTCTAACACTTGACTCTCTTGTCTACAGGATGCAGTGAAAGGGGACTGCCGGTCTGCCCTACTAGCCCTGTGCAGGGCTGAAGACCTTTGAGACCTCCCTGCCCTCCCTGCCCCACCACAGACATTCAAGGATATGAGATCTCCATGTTTGGCTGGGCCTGCAGGAAACCAGCTGGGCTCCAAATAAGATAACCCCTCACTGAACACCACATGCTCCAGCTTCTTGTGGAGGCTAGAATTTGAAGTTTCTTTCAAGTCCCTTAATTTCTTCATCTCAAAGTGAGGTCTATATGTGGGCCCCCTAGCTCTGTCCTGGGTATAGACATCTCTTTGATGGTTTCTGCCCTATTCATCCTTCCAGTACCCTGGCCAGAACATCTCACTGATTCTTGAATTCTTTTGGCAAACCTCGCTGTTGTTTGTGTGCCCTGATTAGAATTTGGGTGGAGCAGGACATGGGCTGGGAGGAGGTCTTGAAGTTGGAGGTGCCTTTGATGTGCACTTGCATATGCAACAGGGATCCTGTTTGACACTCCAGTGCTGCAGTAAGCAATAAGCCCCTCCCCTCAAGGTCCCCCCTTCCCCCCATTATTCTCTCTTCCCCAGGAAATTTCAGGCAAAGAAACAGAAACAGGAGCCAGAACGAGGTCAGAAATGGTCAGAAGTAGCAAAGAACCATCTGATCGCGCTGCCCTCTCCCGCCTGGAAAGTCTTATGTTAAGGGAGCACAACCCCCAAATTGCATCTGTCCAAAGCAGGGACTTGGAAACCCACCTCCCAAACTGGATTCCCATTGAAGATCTATCAAAGACTGATAAACAGAAACAAAAAAAAGAAACAAAAAAACCAGGCTTTGGTTCCCCCTGCTGGCCCTATTAGAAATGACAAGCAAAGCACACGCCACCCCCCCCACACCCACCCCCCCCCCCCACCCCCCGCCCCACACCTCTTTACCCCACCCACCCCACCTTTTTGCATTCCTTAATTGGGTCAAATACTTAACCTGACTGCTGCAGGGCAAGGCAAACAACAGATCTCAGGAAAGAAGTTTTATTTCCAAACCTTAGGAAGGCATTACAAATAACGGAGATAGAAACCCAAATCAAACCCTGAAACAATGGGAGACAGGCCTGCAGGATCCCCAGGGAGACCCAACCAGTCAGGGGTGGGAAGCAGGGGAGACGCATTCTAGACACATTCTAGACAGAGCCCTCTAGAGGGACGGAGGGACGGAGCCCTCCACACCCTGGAGCCTGAGTGTGTATATTAGTATGACTACTCCGGGGAAGGGGATCTGGGAACCAGAAAGCCTCACCCCCACCACCCCCAATGTTGCCCTGAATGACCTGGAGGCAGAGAAGGTGGCAGCACATAAGGGCAGGACCTTGGCGTTCACTGCCTGCTGGGATCCCCACCAGTCCATAAATAAGTTACCCTGCGTATCTCAGGAGTTGAGCTGGGGAAGCAAGCAGAAGAGCCATGGCCTCTGAAAGAGGAGGCAGGGCAGGCCCAGCCTTGGGCAGAGCTACAGCAGGACACAGTCTGACTCTTGCTTCGGCCTCTGCCGACGCTCCCCGGCTGGACGTCCCGACGTGGCTCCTCTCCCCTGTATGGGATTGAACAGTGGGTCACCCACCAGCTCAGAAGAGCACAAGGACAAAGGCTCTAGATGGAAGTGGGGGCTCAGTCAGTTAGGCATCTGACTTTGGCTCAGGTCACACTCTCACGTTTCGCGGGTTTGAGCCCTGCGTCAGGCTCTGTGCTGACAGCTCAGAGCCTGGAGCCTGCTTTGTCACTGGGGAGAGAAAGATAAGATGGGACCCAGGGGAGAGAGACACCTTGAAGAGACCATTGCAGGACTAGCAATGACAAGTGTCCGGATGCCGAGGAGCAGGGCACAGCTCTGGGCCAGTGGGAAGGCCCCTAGGCAGTGACCGCTCACCTGTGGGGAGGCCCGCCCTGGTGCAGGCTGGACTGCTGGCTGCTGCTGGTACTCCTCTTGCTGAAGCTGCTGGGCCAGTTCCAAGTCACTAAGACCCAACGTGCCTTGTGGTTGCTGCTGCAGGGACAAGGCGATTAGGTAGTCCTAGAGAGAGTCGCGACAGAACAAGAGCGGTGAGGTGGGCTGAGGCCTGGGGGACATTCAGGCCAGCTTTATGTTTCCAAACCCATTTTTCTTTATTTTTTTAAAAATGTTTATTTTTGAGAGACAGAGACAGAGCACGAGCAGGGGAGGGGCAGAGAGAGAGGGAGACACAGAATCCCAAGCAGTCTCCAGGCTCTGAGCTGTCAGTCAGCACAGAGCCTGATGCAGAGCTTGAACCCACGAACCATGAGATCTTGACCTGAGCTGAAGTCAGATGCTTAACCGACTGAGTCCCCCCAGCCCCCCAAGACCTGTTTTTCTTCTCCTTCAAATTCTCCAGCTCCTCCTCCAGAGCAGAACACACAGACAAGCACATTGTGTGTGGTGACACTCCAGGCATGGAGGCAGTCCGAAGTTAACAGTAAAGGGGCACAGCTGTCATGTGTTATGAACTATAGATGACCAAACGCATGCCCTGCCTGCAGCAAAGAGCTCCGAGGCAGCCGTGCTCCCTGCACCCTCCTGGAGGCCCCACACACCTGGTCTACGAGCCGCTGCTGTTCAGGGGAGCCGTTCCCACCTCCCGCTCCAGGTCCCTTGCCAAGGGAGTGACTCAGGTGGAAGTCCGAGTTGCAGAAGCAGCTGTCCCCATCCACGTTGTGCAGGCTCTCCCATACCACCTGCTCCTCCTGCAGGAAGCCCTGGTCGGTGACCAGCAGGTATAAGTGACTCTGCAAAGAAGAGGACAAAGCTCGTTGGTGGGATAGGTGACACAGAGGCAATGTGATGGCCAGAAATCACCTGGGATGCAGGGACCATTTGAGTCATCTGGTGTGCTGGCTGCCACCTGTCAGTGCGGGCATGTGTGTCTTTGACAAATACGTGTGGCCGTGGGGAGAAGGAAGGGATGTCTGAGCATATGGTCAGCTGGGGGTAAGTATGGCGATCGCTGTGGTCCAGCCTGAGTCCTCAGGGCTACGGGTCCCACACAAGATGCTGCTTCCTACCCTGCTTCCCATGGTTCTCTGGGCTCGCCTGATGGCCCTGAAGATAAATCCTTTGAGAGCCAAAGACCTTTCCCTCTTCCGTTTAATTCCATTCCCTTCCTGGGAGCGATTTCCTGTCCCACTGACAACAGCCTTATTCCTTCTGGCTTGCTCTGGCCAGTGAGATGTTAGCAGAAATGACACGCGTCATCTCGAGGCAGAGGCATTAAAAGTGAGTGCGTGGTGTCCCTCTCTCTCTTTTCCCTCTCATATTCCAGATTAAAACTGTTTTGTCAGCCTGGGTCCAAGAGCACAGAGGACATAGGCCAGAACTGCAGCCAATCTGCAATGGCCACGTGGCACGCATGAGAAATAAACCTTTGTTGTAGGAAACCACAGGGATTTCAGGGCTTGTTTGTTACCTGAACTCAATCTACCCTCTCCTGTCTGAAACACTGACCAGGAAGAAAAAGCCACGGGGCAGTGACAGGACGCCACCCCCCAGCCCCCATCCCCAAAGCCTCCTCACCTTGTGCTTTGTCATGGTGCTAAAGTGGTTGTTTCGGAAAAAGACGCTAAGTTCACCCTCCTTAGCAGCGGCTGTGAGCTCACACAGTCCATGGTAGGTCAGCTGTGCTGCAGTGGTCTCCAGGAACTGCTCTGCAATCAGGCCTGCCAGAAGGAAGGGCACAAAATTGCGGGGCAAGAGGCTTGGCTTAAATCCAAAATCCACAACAGGAGGAAGGATCATTCATAGAATCCCTGTCAAAAGCCCTAGGGATGAGGGGCACCTGGGTGGCTCAGTTGGTTGAGCGACCGACTTTGGCTCAGGTCATGATCTCATGGTTTGTGAGTTCAAGCCCGCATCGGGCTCTGTGCTGACAGCTCAGAGCCTGGAGCCTGCTTTGGGTTCTGTGTCTCCCTCTCTCTCTCTGCCCCTTCCCCACTCCTGCTCTGTGTCTGTCAAAAATAAATAAACATTAAAACAATTGTTTTTAATTAAAAAAAAAAATAAAGCCCTAGGGATGGTCCCACCTTCTGAAATCCCTTGGGGCCTGGCGGTATTCATTCACCCAACGGGTAGTTCCTTGTGCCTGTACTTTGTGCCAGGCAGCATGCTGGGTACTGTACACAACCAGCAGTTCCCCAGATTCTCTCTTGTGGGTTGTTTATTCTAGGGGGACTTGGTGGGGGAGGCAGACAATAAACAATAAACTGAAGCAGCCGTCCTTCCCTCCACTAAGATCCGCAGGAGAGAAGGCAGGGCTGTTACCTTCTGTCACAAGGTTGGTGTCGCTAGAGTGTTTGCAGGTGATAATCTTCTCTACCAGCTGGTTGTAACTCAGCTTCCCAACTGCGCTCACAGCCTCAGGACTCTGCGTGGGCAGTGGGGCGGGGTGGTACCAAGACAATTAAGATCTTTTGAGGAAGGAAATGAAGCAAGCCCGAAAGGATCACAACCCTGTAACCAAAGAGTCTTGACATTTTCTGTACCCAAAGAACGGACCTCCGTGCGTGTGGTCTGCCCGTATTTGAGTGTTACCCCTCTCCCCAGAAAGGTTAAAATTCAAGGAATTCTGCACTGGGTCCAGCCTCTAAAGCCTATTCTCTTCTCAAGCCAATCTAATTCCTGACTCCCCAACACCCACCCCACAAAATGCTGTTTCTCTGTCAGCTTGAGCTGGATAGGAGCCTCATTTGGGCCGTCTCACCCTCACCTGTGGATCGACCAGCCAGCCGTGGTACAGAGGTATGCCTAGGAGGTCAAAGACACTGCACTCAGGAGTATACTCAAAATCAGAGACCCCTGTGAATCGCACATTGACGTCCAGACCTGTGGCCAGTTTAGGCAACACTGTCATTGCATCGTCCACATTCTGGGGTTAGGAAAGAAAATGATGACTATGTCACATCAACATGGTAGATATAATCTTCACCTTACGCAATGTTATAAGTCAGTTATATCTCAATAAAGCTGGCAGAAAACAAGAAGACAATAATAGCTAGTCTAGCCTCCCCTCTCCCGACACCTAGCTCCAGAAATAAAAATAATAAAATTGTTGCTTTTCCTCCCTGGTTCGCTTCCAGGCTACTCCATTCCTCTTTTGCCTCATCCAGTCTTTATCTTGTATAAAGGAACATATTTTCTAGGACAAAGATATACCCTCCTCCTCCAGAAAGAAATAAAAAACACAGACAGAAATCATAGTTTAAGGGCCCTTCTTGAGAAGCAGAAGAAAGGCCTCTCTTCCTAGCCTCAGTGTCCCCTCACGAACCTGCAAATCCCCACGTCTGCAGACCTTTGCCTCACCTGCTGAAAATTCAGCTGAAGTCCCTCTGACTTCTCCTGGGGCTTGATGGACAGGAGGCAGTCTCCTATAAGACAGGGTCCCTTTTCAGCTTACCCCAATTTCCCCAAAACCTACTTCCTCTTCTCCTAGAGAATGGTCATGGACCACAGATTTTCAGAGCTGGAAACAGCCTTAGAATCTAATCCAGACCTCTCACTTCTCAAGGAAAAGAGAGACTCACAAAGATGAAGAGCTCACCCAAGGTCACGTGTGAAAGTTCAGGGCAAAGTAGGGTTACAATCCCAGGTTGCTCAGGGCAAAGTAGGGTTATGATCCCAGGCTCCCGACACCTTGATTTTTGCTTTTCATTCCCCAGCCCTGCAGAGACACCCTGTACACCTTCACCTTCCCTGCTACTCTGAGCCCCAAATGGGCAGTCCCTTCCTATTCTGGATTTCTGAGTGGCTAGCTCTTGAACCTCCCCAAGGCCTAGGCACTCACCAAGATGGGCCATGAGCTCATCTGATGTGATCACTTCCTTCTGAGGAGACAGCTTCACCTGGAGGCAGAAGGGGCAACCAAAGGGTTAGCCATGTGTGTATTTTCCTTCACAGAGCACTGAAGCAGAAATACATAGAAGGACTGGGGGAAGGGGAGGGAGTCGTGGGAAAAAAGGCTTGTAACTGGAGTGAGGGAATGCATGTGAAGACATTCCCATTTGCTAGACAATAGAAAATACAAGAGCAAGGCAGAAACTTGTTTCGTTTTGTCTTGTTTTTGTGAATATCTTCTCATTTGTTCAAGATGGAAAACTATGGAGAATAATCTGGAACGTGTTGCCAGGTTTGAGGAGATCGGGATGATCGAGGAGATGGATCAGGGAAGAGTACTCTCCCCAGCAATGTCTAAGCCCCCATCCGGACCCTCTCTTACCTTCCACTGAAGAAAGAGGATGTTCATGATGGCCAGGAGAGGGCAAGGGCCGTTAGTGCTCTGGGTGATGATGGGTGTCCGTTCTCCCTTCCAGGAGATCCACTTTACACAGTAGAAATCTACCTCCGGCTGTCGGGCCCTGGGGGGCTGGGGAAGCTCCTGGGGTCTGGAGCACACCCCTCCTGTCTCTGCCTCAGGCTGTGTCCCGTGGGCTGGCCCCAGTTGGATTGAACTAGCATTAGGTGCAGGTGACTCAAGGTTATCCTGGCCCTGGGCCAGCGGCGAAGTTTGGTCTACCGTCTCCTGTTCTCTAGCTGCCCCATCAGCATCTCCGGCATCCTTGTCCTGGGGGTGCACATCTGGTTGTGACAGGACCTCACGGTTTTCAGGGCTGACTGCTTCTATAATCCTGGCCTTACCAGAGGCTGGATGCCCAGGTTGATGGTGTTCCATGGTCAGAAGAGGTCAACTGAGGGTCACCAAAGGACTTTCCTGCCCTCTAGGAGTTGCCTAATCTAGCCTTGGTATGTGAAAAAGAGACCAATCCAATAAGGAGGAAGTCATTGGGCTGGAAAGCAAATGGACCCAGAAAAGTCTTGTTAAAGGAATACAGTGTGGAAGCCTGGACAGTGTCTGTACAGTCACTCCTGGCTATGGGAGTATGTGTCTTTCTTACTTAGCTGGGGAAGCAGAAGGGCCCTAGCCTGAGCTCTTGTCACCCCTAACTTGCTGTGACCACATGGGACCAATGAGGATACAGGGCTTTCAGGTTGGGAGGAAGGATTTCAGCAGGATTGAAAT
Organism: Leopardus geoffroyi; assembly: GCF_018350155.1. Classification (NCBI taxonomy): domain Eukaryota; kingdom Metazoa; phylum Chordata; class Mammalia; order Carnivora; family Felidae; genus Leopardus; species Leopardus geoffroyi. Next base: position 105,786,190 of record NC_059328.1, read on the forward strand.
CATTGGATGGAGTCAACTTTCCTGAAATGATACGGACAAGGAATGGAAAAAGGATGGAGAGAAAGGGAAAGTAAAGGCAGAAAGAAAGGAAAGAGATGGAGAAAGAAATGTTAAAACTGTCCAGCTGAGCCTTGAACAACACTGTTTTCAACCGCACGGGATTTCAACTGAGCAGACCCACCATATGTGGATTTTTTTCAGTAAATACATGAACAGCACAGTAAATGTATTTTCCTTATGATTTTGTTGTTGAAGTATAGTTGACACACAATTTACATTAGTTTCCATTTTTTTTTGACTCTTATTTATTTATTTTGAGGGGTGGTGGAGAGACAGGGAGAAAGGGAGACAGAACCCCACACAGGCTCTGTGCCTAGCCCAGAGCGCCACTCAGGGCTTGACCCCATGAACCAGGAGACTACAACTCAAGCCGAAATCAAGAGCCCAACACTCAACCAACTGAGCCACCTAGACACCCCCTTTACGACTTTCTTAATAACGTTTTCTTTTCTTTAGCTTATTTTATTGTAAGAATATAGTATATAATACATATAACATAAAAAATATGTGCCAATTGACTGCTTATGTTATTGGTAAGGTTTCCAGTCAACGTTAGGCTGTTAGTTCAGTTTGGGGGGAGTCAAAAGTTATACACAGGTTTTCTTTTTTTTTTTTTTTTAATTTTTTAAAATATTTATTAATTTTTGAGAGACAGAGTGTGAGTGGGGGAGGGACAGAGAGAGAAAGGGAGACACAAAATCTGAAGCAGGCTCCAGGCTCTAAACTGTCAGCACAGAGCCTGACGCAGGGCTTGAACTCACGGACCATGAAATCATAACCTGAGCTGAAGTCAGACGCTTAACCAATGGAGCCACCCAGGCACCCCAGATTTTCAAATGCATGAATGGTCAGTGTCCCTAACCCCTGCATTGTTCAAGGGTCATCTGTACTAATGGTTATTAATACAGTGATCTTTAGCTCACCCTGTAATGGTGTCAAGTTGGTAACCCCCAACATAGCCAGGAGGGTGGTAATTCCTCTCCCCTACACCAAACCCCACTCCCTGGCTGTTCGTGGATCATCCAGAGCACACACAGGCTGCTTATATCCTTAGAGCTACCTTCTCTTTGCTTCATCCCAAGGGTGAAAAGATTAACAATCACAGAGTGCTTGGGGTGAAAAGTGGAGATACAGACAGACAGACAGAATCATCCCCTAAAAGATGAAACACCAGTGAGAAAGAAGTCTTTCTCCTCCAAGGACTCTACTGAACTTTACACAGTCCCAAACTGCAGCAAAAAGGTCTTGGGAGGGGCTTCCTGTAAGCCAGAGAGGGAAATGTAGGCCATGTGGACTTGAATCAGAGACAGGTTCTGATAGGCAACTTCAGATTCCAGCACAAAAACCACTGCCCCACAAATTCTGTCAGTACACTCTCGACAGCTGTAGTCGGCATAGCCAGTTTCTCAGTTCCTCTCTGCTCCCCAATCACTTAAACCTGGAGATACTCTCTTGCCCACTCTTCATATATTATGGAAAGTGAAATGCTTTCTATTGACTTACATAAGAAATATTCCCTCGTAACAAGCACAGGGTCACGTACAGAAGTGTTGAAACATTATATTGTACACCTAAAACTAATATAACACTGTTAATTAACTGGAATTAAAACTAAAACTTAAAGGGGGCGCCTGGGTGGCTCAGTCGGCCAAGCGGCCGACCTTGGCTCAGGCCATGACCTCTCAGTTCATGAGTTCAAGCCCCGCGTCGGGCTCTGTGCTGGAGCCTGCTTCGGATTCTGTGTCTCCCTCTCTCTCTGCCCTCCCCCACTCTCACTCTGTCTCTCAAAAATAATTAAACATTTTTTAAAAATCTGTTAAAAAATTAAAACTTAAAAAAAAAAAAAAGGAAATACCCCCCTTACATTCATCTTCCTGTGTACATGTTCTTCCTATTCCCATGTAGATTGTTTTAGATATAAACCCTGGGCCTGTTTAACCTGCTCTCTATCAGCACTAAGCACCAAATCTAGCACAGACATTTAATTAAGGCTGTGGATGGCAAAAAAATATATAAAAAGCCACAAACGCTGTCCCCTGGAAAACATCTCCCTTCAATCTCTTAGCTCCCCTCTGCCCCTCACTTACGGTAAGAAAAGGGGAGAGCTTAAGACTTGTTAGAAATCTTGTCTTTTCTCCAGCTCCCTCCTAACCTGACACTATGCTTCCTTCTTGTAAAGCGGCAGGAATTCAGGGCTAGGTTAAGGTCTGAGACATGAAGTTGAAAGACGTAAAAGTTACCAAAAGGAGTCTAGTCACCCAAATTGATACTCCTGATTCAAATCTAATTCGTGCTAGCTGCATCTTATTACGTGTTGTTAATTTAGAATCAGACTAGCAAAAATTGCCTGCACACCTTACACTGTTTTTTCTCTCTAGTTTTTTCCTCCCCTCCCAAATGACACTTAGGTTGAGCCTTGGAAGCAGAAACCAGAGCCTGGGAAAGTTAAAAGAGCTTGGAGAAAAGCAGCGTTTGTTTCTTTTCTGTCCAATGCCAGAAATGATCAATAATTCAGTGGGGGTTGGGCAGCTAGATGGTGAGGGGAATGAGCCAAAGGAAACCAGGAGCTAGACACCACAGGGAGCTGAGTCCCAGACAAATTGGGCAAAGCTAAGCAAGCTAAGTCTTAAGTGGAGGGGCAGGAGACAGAATGAAGGATTTCTACGCTACAAGGTGAGCTCCTGGTGGGGTGGGCACGGAGTATGTCTGAACAGGAAAGGAGGAGAGGGAGGGCACTCAAACAAACCAGGATTTCATTATTTTCCTCTTTTCTAAGTCCCACACATTCTCTCCTGCTGGAATTATCCTCTGGTGGTGGGTGAGGGAGTTAAAATAGCCCTGGCCCCTCCCTCGCAGTGTCAGTAAATAGTCAAAAGTTGCAAGAAACATATAATATGGGTGGGTAGCTTCAATAAGCCATACACACCCCCAGGAACCTTCCCACTGCAATCTCCTTCTCAGTCTGACCCAAATCTTCATGCAACTCCGGGTTAAAATTTTGTCCCCCGAATAAGTCAACCGCCCCTCTCATTCCCTGTCTATTTGCTTGCAGGAGAGACGGGGAAGTTTTCATTACAAGAAGTAAACGAAGGGACCACGCCTCGTCCCTTTTACATAGCCCTCCTGCCTTACCTCCTCTCAAAATCCAGACTTGTAGAGACCAGGAGTGGAGGGAGAGTCCATGTCACCTCCCCAGAGCTGGAGAGGAAAAAGAGAACTGGGGGTTGGAGGGGAGGTAAAGGAAATGGTTAAAACAAAGTTTTTTACCTTAAAGACGCTGCTGCTGTCCCAGGACTGAGGAGGAGGGTCCAGCTATGGCAGTTCGATGGGGGAAGTAGCTACAGTGAGGGGCGCTGCCACAGTCCCAGCTGCCTTTCAGCTGTCAAGGCCAGAGCTTATACAGGTCTACACAGGTTTATGAGCGGCGGTCCCGGCTTGGTGGAGGCCACTTCCGGACCCACGCCCACGACTGGGGTCACCAGAGAAGGGTGGGGGCAGGCTGGGGTTCAGCCTAGGTGCTCCCAGGTCGCCCCAGAACGTCTTCGGGTTCCCTGAGTTGCTGAGTCTAGGGCGTGCGCTCCAGGCCCAAACTACACGCTGGTTTTCAAAGGAAGTTTGTGGTTTTTCTTTTTTCTTTCTCTCTCTTTTTTTCCCATCGGGACAAAGAAAAATATTAGTCAAGGACGAGCTCCCTGGAGGAGGAGGGGCTTGCCCAGCACTGAAGAATTTCCATCAGGGCTTTCTGACCTGGTCAGCAGCTGGGTGATCAGCAGTGAGGGAGAGAGAAACAAGGAGAGGAAAACAACAGACCCTTTCTCTTCCCTCCGCCTGCCGCTGGAAGGGACGGAGCGCTTGTGCCTCTCTGGTAAGAACAGGGAAGAACACTGCCCTTGCTGAGCATGGGGAGGAGCAGGGCTGGACAGCAGCAGCCGGCTGGATTGGGCTTTCTCCCTGGGTATGGCGGGCCTTTGCTCTGGATCCACAGAAGCAGGGCCACGGAGCATAACATTTGCATATTTACTCATTTAAAGTTAAAAAATCCTGCTACTTTCTAAGTCCTTACTGTATCTTTTTTTTTTTTTTTTTTTCTTTCTTTCTTTCTAGAAATGGAACTGGTTGGGCTGTGCCCCTGGTGGTGCAGAAGGTGTGGAGGACTCCCCAGGCTCTGGGAAGAGAGGCAGCAGAGAGAGAACTAGCTGAGCAAGCAGGAGATCGAATGAATACCCCTGTGCCCTGGTCCTTGTTCCCAGCACAGGCCTCAGCTTCTCATCAGTCACCTCCTCTCAGTTCCTAGGGGGGCAGGGAGGGTCCAGCAGGAAAAGCTGTCGGTAAGAAATAAAGGGATGGGGGGCGCCTGGGTGGCGCAGTCGGTTAAGCGTCCGACTTCAGCCAGGTCACGATCTCGCGGTCCGTGAGTTCGAGCGCCGCGTCGGGCTCTGGGCTGATGGCTCAGAGCCTGGAGCCTGTTTCCGATTCTGTGTCTCCCTCTCTCTCTGCCCCTCCCCCGTTCATGCTCTGTCTCTCTCTGTCCCCCCCCAAAAAAAATAAATAAATAAACGTTAAAAAAAAAAAAAGAAAGAAAGGGATGGATCAATAAAGGAGGGGGTATTTGATGATGAGAGTACATTTATTTGTAGTAGTCTGCATACCGTGGGGCTGGAAGGTGGCAGTTGAGGGAGGTTGGAACCCAGCTCTACATTCTGAAGGGCTCTCCTAACTTGACTGGCAGGGCTGCGTCAGGATGAAACTTCAAGCAACTCTGAAGGCTGAAACGTCAGGTTGAACAATTAGGGAGGCAGGAAGCAAAAAACCCAGGTTACAACAGTCCAGGAAAAGGAGGAGACGTTTTCTGAGGCTATAGAAAAAAACAGGCCACCAAGTTGTAAAGCAGCAGGAGTTGGCAAGAGACCGTAGTAGGTATTAAAAAGAGATGTCAAAGATTATTCTATTGTTTTAATAACACGGACAATCAGAAAATTGGTGGCAAAGGGTCAGTTTGGTGAAGAGAAGAATTCGAGAAAGGAAGACCTCTTAAGAGCTGTTTTTGCCATGTATAATTTAAGACGTCAACCAGATGCTCCATGTAATGTATGGAAAGATGCTATACTTAGCCTGAGTCGAGAGGGGAAGTTCAGATGCCACAAATATAGGTCACACTGACACATATACATTTCTCTGTCAAATGAGTAATCTCGGAAAACTCGCCTTCCTTCGATTCTTGTGGCCATTTCGGAGCTTCTGAACTACTTTTCCCAGCACGCCCTGCGCCACGCCCCACTTCGCCCCTCCGGGAAGGGGTCCCGTGAGTCTCTGGGCGCAGAGCTCCGCCTCCGCCGCTGGGGGCGGGGCGACGTCGGACTCCAGGAGTGTCGGATTACGCACTTCCTCCGGGGTTGGGGCCGAATCGCTGTGTGGCGGGTTCGAGTCCCGCCTCCTGACTTTCGCCCCAAGCCCCTGAGTCCGAGGCGGGGAGCATTCGCCTGGTAACGTCTCCACGGCCAGGGGCGGTGGCACACCTTGGGACTTCGCCATGGAGGACTACCTGCAGGGTTGTCGAGCCGCTCTGCAGGTAACGGATCCCGGTCTGTGACTGTAAGGAATGGAGTATGAGGTCCAGGAAGAACGAAGATGTGGGATCTGGGGACCCCCGAGGGTGTGTGGGGAAGGAGCACAGAATTGTGGGGAGGGGGCTTGGGATCAGATCAGCCTTGGGGCCGGAGGAGTGAGGAACGAGAACCTAGCTCGGGGGAATGCTGCTCAGTCTCCCCGTTTTTGGCTCCTGCCTTTGGGGTTTCCCCAAGAGCTGGGAGGGGGAATCGTGGGTCTGGGAACTGCATCTGAGCCTCTGCTCGCTGTCGCCTGGGGTCAGCTCCGTCAAAAGGTGAAGGACTGTGGTGCCGCCAGTCGTGCCCCGCGGGGTGTATTTATCCCTTTCTCCCCGCCCCTCTTTCAGTTCTCCGCTCGCAGGGCCTCCTTGGCCCATTGGCCTCCCTGTGAGCCCCGGGGGTAGGAGGGAACCAGTGTCCACAGCCTTATTGCCTCAGAAGGGCTGTTTTTGTCTGGCGGGCCGAACTCATTCTAGATTTGAGGTGGTCATGGTGTTTTACTTTAAATCTGGTTTTAAGGTAAACATGCTCAGTACTGCAGGCGTATCAGTTGTTGACCCAAAACTTGCATTCCTTTGCCTTCAGTTTTCTTCTTTGGCCTTAACCCACATGTAAATTACGTAAGAATCCCTCGCCAGGAAGGGATAAGCCCAAAGTGTGTTTGGAATCAAAACTATAAGCTTGATTCCTGAATGCTTTGTGGCTTATTTACGGTGCCCAGAGCTGGTTGGAATCTCCCAGCCATGCTGACTGGTCATGCACATTAGGCTGCTACTCCCAGTTAGCAGCACAAAGCTGACCAGACAGAGGCTGGAAGAGGTCCCTTGGCCCCTGCTACCTCAAGTGACACTGCCCCTGTGGAGACCTAGACAGATGGTTGACTATGCTTTCCTTTTGAAGTATCTTTATTTTGAAGTATCTTTAAACTCTGCAGATTCCCTTGGGCGACAGATTCTAGTCTTTAACAAATCCTTAAAGTCACCTCTTTCCTTTTGCAGACTCGGCTTCTGGCATAAATGAATGTCCTCACCTGAAGTATAGGTGACAAAGGACAATTTTAATACCAATTGCACCAAATTTTTCCTTGTGAAATACAAACTTTGGGAAAGTTGACCTAATGCGTAGGGCAGTTTGGAACCAATTCGTTAGGTTACATCTGATTTGCACCATAGGGAGCTCATTGGAGGACTAATGTAGAATCTTTGTGGCACTGTTCCAAGTGCTATGTAGTTGGAACTCCGCCCCCCCCCCCTCCCTGCAGAACCCAAATGACAGGTCTCCTTTCTACCACTTGGTAAAGAGCCCTTAGATCTGAAACCTCACCAAATAGCCTTTCATTGCATGCATCTATCCTAAGTCGTCTTCACTCCAGAGTCCCCCCAGGTTAACAGTATATCTCCTACAGCAGTATGAAGCTGAAAAATACTGGATTTTTCCAGTATTGCTGGTATCCTGAGTTTTCTCTGCCTGCATTCATGCCCCAAGAAGCAAGATCTAGATCTTTATTTTTCCAAACTTGTGAACTTGTGAAGGTGAAGTTGTATCTTAGAGTTCTTATTATCACACAGCCTAGCCGGGGCTGGAAGAAATGAGAAAATCAGACTCTAGGAATCTTAGTGGAGGAACTGGTGACAGGACATACAGGTGGTTGCCAACAATGTAGATTGCTTTTAATTTATAGGGTGCCAGGCTGGTTTAGTCAGTAGAGCATGTGACTCCTGATCTCAGGATCATGAGTTCAAGCCCCACGTTGAGCATATCACTTACTTTAAAAAAGTAAAAATAAATACTAGAGGGGTATTTGGGTGGCTCAGTCGGTTAAGCGTCCGATTCTTGATTTCGGCTCAGGTCATGATTTCACAGTTGGTGAGATCAAGCCCTGCATCAGGCTCCACGTGGTCAGCAGAGCCTGCTTGGGAATGTCTCTCTCCCTCTTTCTCTGCTCTTCCCCTGCTAGTGCTCTCTCTCTCTCAAAATAAATAAACTTAAATAAATACTAGATTGTTTTTAATTATAGAAGTAGTAAATGTACACTGTGAAAAGATTTAAATACAAAAAAGATACGAAATGAAAAAGATCGTTTATCTTCTCCCCATCTAATTCCCCAGAAGCTGCACCATGATTTCTTGTGTAAAGAGATACATGATTTAGACAGACTGTATTAGGTTTGAGTGTTTCTGTTAAGCTTTGGTATAACTTTTAGGGAAATGTGAATGCTTGACTTTTACATAGGATAGAGACAGCGTTTAACCGGCCAATTCCCCTATTGATTTATTTTTGTTATTTGATACTAGAGAAATTTTTTTAATATATATTTTTTTATTTGAGAGAGAGAGAGAGAGAGAGAGAAAGAATACGTACTTGAGCAGGGGAGGAGGCTGAAGGAAAGAGAAAAAGAGACAGAATCTCAAGCAGGTTCCACACTCAGCATGGAGCCTGACGTGGGGCTGGATCCCATGACCCTGGGATCGCGACCTGAGTAGAAATTAAGAGTCGGCACTGAGGGGCACTCAGCTGACTGAGCCACCCAAGCACCCCTGATAACCAGAGAAATTTTCTACAGCCTCTGCCACAACGATAGTAAGATGTTCCATTTTATTTATTTATTTTTAGTGTTTATTTGTTTTTGAGAGAGACAGAGACAGAGAGATAGCATGAGTGGGGGAGGGGTGGAGAGAGAAGGAGACACAGAATCCGAAGCAGGCTCCAGGCTCTGAGCTGTCAGCACAGAGCCCAATGTGGGATCATGACCTGAGCCGAAGTCAGACACTTAACTGACTGAGCCACCCAGGTGCCCCTAGGATGTTCCATTTTAAAAGAAATCCTGTTTCACTAAATATCGTATTCATGGTGACTCATCTTTCACGTCTAATGGATAAAAACCTTTGCTTCAGGGCGGGGCTGCGTTCAAGTATAGGTAGCATCCATCCAGCTGCCTTCGGATAATGTGTGTTGTCTGCCCTCCTGTATGCATAGGGCAGGAATCAGGAGTGGCCAGCTGTCCTTCTGACAGCACAGTCCTTTCCTCAATATCTATACCATTCTCTGTGCTGGGAGGGCTTCTCTATCCCTGGCTCTTTTTTTCCTTCCCTCATTAACTATTTTGTAGACTAGGTATCAGACCATATTCAGCTTCAGAAGGGAAGTGGTTGACTTTGCCAGCCCTAGAGCCTATCCTTTCTCCCCACACGAGGCCACAAAGAACATCAGGACACAGTCATTGTTACTACCAGCTTTGGGTGTTTTTGTCTGTTTAAGAAAGAAAAGTTTATATTTACTTGGGGTGCTCAGATTTCATTTCTTCCACTGGCAGCTCAGGTTTCCTCCTGCTCTAAGTATAGCTATATCTGTCCTGAACTCTTCCTCTGATGGTCAGAAAACCAAAGCAGTTTGGCTTTGCTTTCAACTGGTGGGGGTTGGGGGGGAGAGGTGGAGGGTTAAGAGATACACACGCTCCTCCTAGATGAAGAGAAGGGTGCCTTATAAGTTGGGCAGCCCAGGACAGTTTAGTTTATTCAGATATAACCATTTATTGCACCCTTTTTTATCCTCACAAGTGTCCCCATTTGAATAACAGAATGTATGGTCACTAAGTCATAAACTGTGTTAAAAGTTAAGATACATGCCCACGAAAAGACGGCGAGCTCCTTAGGGTAGAAGCTCCATATGAGGGCTGCAGGTGCTGGAAGCTGGAGGTCTAGCGGAAGAGTATTGCTCTGGCCTGGGTGGCCAGGGGAGGCATCCCAGAGACAGGGCCTTCAGGTGGCATGAAGAGGCAGGGACCGGTAGGGAAAGGAGAAGATGGAAGGCAGCTACAGAGCAGACACTTATGGGTTATCTCATTTAATCCTCGTCACAACTGCATGAAATCGGTTACACGATTATCATTTTTAAATGAGGCTTGGGGAGGCCGAAGTCCCATAACAGGGAAGAAGCAAAGCTGGGAGGGGTGCCTGGGTAGCTCAGTAGATTTCTGACTTAGGCTCAGGTCGTGATCTCGCAGTTTGTAAGTTCAAGCCCTGCGTCAGGCTCTATGCTGACAGCTCGGAGCCTGGAGCCTGCTTCAGATTCTGTCTCCGTCTCTCTCTGCCCCTCCCCTGCTCATGCTCTGTCTCTCTCTGTCTCTCAATAATAGATAAATGTTAAAAAAAAAATTAAGAAGCAGAGCTAGGATTCAACCCTAGTCTGCGACCTCTTCACATGACAGTTCTGCCGCTTAAAGGGCAGAGCTGGGAATATACACAGCATGTATTGTGGGTGGTGAGTAGACCGGACAGGCTGGGATGATGGTGGACCGTGACAGGGGAGGGGAATGCCACCATAGCCTCTGCTCAGGCCTGCTTCAAGATGGGCTGAAAGCCCAGAGGACTCCTTTGCTATTCATTCCTTTGGGTTGCCATCTGGGCTTGAACAAGCACAAGGGGCTAGTTATTCCCCTTCCTGTGGATATCCTCTCAGAGTCACAGAGTTGTATGTGGCGCCTACTTCCTGCTCTCCTGCTTAGCCCCCCTCCATGCTGGGGATCTGACCCATCCTCATTCAGCTGGAGCAGCACTAGTGTGAGTTTTGGAAAGTTTCTCAGAGGGCCCAGCACGAGGGGGGTCCCACTTGCTCTGCCTTTTCTCTGTTCCTCTTACCTTATTTCTCTAGAGTCCGGGCCATATGGCCACTCGTGTTTACACAGTTCCCTTTCCAGTGAACACAGTGCCTCCCCTTGCTGCTTCAGTGAGCAAGCTATCTCCACAGTCACTTACCTCAAGTGCTGTGTTGTCACTCTGGTCTGCAGCCATCTGGGCAGTTCTCGGTATCCGGGAAACAGGGGGACTTTCTCCAGTATCCGAAGGAGAAATTGCAAGTTAGAGAAGTTAATATAGGACTGAATTCTCCCCTTATGTAGGAAAAGAGTTTAATTTTGAAAAGAATCTCCCCTCCCTTGTGTCATTCAGTGTGAGTGGGTCTGGCCTGCCACCCTCTTGAGGTAGGCTTAGAGAAATGGGTGCAGGGGAGAACCTAAGGGCGGACTTTCCCCGCAGGTCCTTTGTGCGAAACCTCTGCCTTTTGTACTTCTCTGAGGGTGGGAGTAGGAGATGTGGGGGGTGGGGGGGTAGTTTAAAATAAAAAAACTTGTGTGGGGGGGCGCCTGGGTGGCTCCATCAGTTAAGCATCCAACTCTTGATTTTGGTTCAGGTCATGATCTCACAGTTCATGAGTTTGAGCCCTATGTTGGGCTCTGCACTGACAGTGTGGAGTCTGCTTGGGATTCTCTCTCTCTCTGTCTCTCTCTCTCTCTCTCTGCCCCTCTCCTGCTTGTGCTATCTCTCAAAATAAGTAAATAAACTTAAAAAACACAAAAAAACCTGAGGCACCTGGCTGGCTCAGTTGGAAAATCATCTGACTCTTGATCTTGGGGTTGTGGGATCCCATGTTGGGTGTAGAGCCCATGTTGGGTGTAGAAATTATTTAAATAAATAAAACTTAGGGAGGAAAAAAAACCTGTTTAGTTACTGGATAGGGCGATTTATGCCACCAAAAGTCCTCTAAAATTGTACCTTTCTAGCTGTAGCTTTCTGGGGGAGGGAGGGTAACAGCCAAACAGGCAAGATGATTCTAGGTTCCCCCAGATTCCCTTTCTTCCTATAGTTATATTACTTGATAACTATTGCTTGCTATGTTTTGCTCCTCTGAACCCCATTCCTACTTTTCTAAACTCTTGGCATCTAGTAAATCTTCCCTGATTGAAGAAGTCAGAGTGTTTGGATTTTTACCTGAAAACCTAGCAGTTTTCAACTGGGAGTGATTTTGCGCTCCTGGGGAATATTTGGCACATCTGGAGACATTTTTGATTCTCATGACTGGGTGTGCTACCGGCATCTTGTGGGTACAGTCTGGGGTTGCTGCCAAACTTCTCCCACACAGGACAGCCCCTACAACAAAGAACGATCCAGGCCAAAATGCCACTGGTGCTGAAATTAGGAAACTCTGCTGTAACTGGTAGGTCTCATTTTGTTTTTATCTCTTCCTCTCTCAGAAGCACGCTGAGGTGTAAGTTCCAAAGTAAATTTGTAAGAGAGAATTCTTGTGCCCTAAACTGAGCCATGGACATAATTCGTAAAGTACCTACCTCTTCAGGTTGTTATTTAAGACTCTGATAGCTAGGGAGACACAAGGGAACAAGGTTAATATTAACAGCAGATATCCCTCCCTCCTCAGTTCTTATCAGCAGCTGGACTTTTCAAGGCTTTAAAAATAAAAGTTCCAGGGCACCTGGCTGTCTCAGTCGGTAGAACGTGCAACTCCTGATCTCAGGCTCATGAGTTCGAGCCCCACATTGGGTATAGAGGTTACTTTAAAAATAATAATGATAGTAATAAAGGGCTGGGGGCATTTTCATGGATTGGGTAACTGGATCATGGACTAGATTTTATTTTACCTTTATTTTCAAAAGCTCTTCGCCTCTTATGATTTAGAAGTGTATGGATGTTTTTCCCTATTTGAAAATAGCAGGGTCAGGGGAGGAAACTGGGGTTGATGCAGCCTGACTATCACCTATCCCAACTGTTCTACCTTTGATTTCTCAAGTGCCCAAAGAGGCGTAAGACATTGGAGAATTATTTACTGCTGTTCTTTAAGTTAACAATCAAGGAGGAGCGCCTGGGTGGCTCAGTCGGTTGGGTGTCCGACTTCGGCTCAGGTCATGATCTCACAGCCCATGAGTTTGAGCCCCGCGTCGGGCTCTGTGCTGATAGCTCAGAGCCTGGAGCCTGCTTTGGATTCTGTGTCTCCCTTTCTTTCTGCCCCTAACCAACTCGCATTCTGTCTCTCTCAAAAATAAATAAATATATATTTTTTTTAATTAAAAAAAAAAACAATCAAGGAGACAGCGTAGTAGAAGAAAGGGCACTTTTCTACCTCCTGGTTGGATGTGGAATGCTTAAACTTAGCAACACACAGGTGGCCTGTCTGCTAATATCCTCATCCATGAAATGAGGACTGTCATAAGATTGGCTGACCCACCTCCTCTGTGAAGATCAGTGAGAAGGTGTGTGGGAAGCCCTGCTCAGGTGTAAGGGCAGTGGAAATGGACAAAGGTATGTCTGCTAGCATCCCATTCTCATTCCTCAACAGGAGTCCCGGCCGCTACATGTTGTGCTGGGAAATGAAGCCTGTGACTTGGACTCCATGGTGTCAGCTCTTGCCCTGGCTTTTTACCTGGCAAAGGTGAGTACTTAGCAACAGAGTCCTTGAGAATGAAAAGATCTGGATCCAAGACCCAGCTCTGCCACTTTACACCAGTTACCCTTGGGTCAGTTAAATCCCTTAACCTTACTGAGTCTCAGGTCACAATCTCTAAAATCTGAAATGATGCTATTTTGCAGTGCCCCTGGGAGGATCAAATGAGTAGATGTATGTTGAAGAATTTGTAAATCATAAGGCAAATTCAAGCTGTTTATTATTTGAGTTCTTCTGGGTACCAGTGATCTCATGCCCAGGTCAGCTCTTAAGGATTAATAATCCCTTCTCCGCAGCATCTAGAACCAGGTCTTTTCCATGAGTTGTCTTCTTGACCTTCATGTATACTAAGAAGGAGAGAGGGCAAGAGTTGTCCTTTTGTTTTTATCAACTGGGTAGTTGTGGCTTTGAGAAAGGCAATTACTTCCCCCAAGATCATATCTCCTCTGGTTCCAATAATCTTGTTACTTTTCCTGTCTATGCCAAAACATTGCCATATGTTCTTTTCACTTTCCTTATCCAGACAACAGAGACTGAGGAAGTCTTTGTGCCAGTTTTAAATATAAAACGTTCTGAGCTACCTCTACGAGGTGACAACGTCTTCTTCCTTCAGAAGATTCACATTCCAGAGTCCCTCTTGATTTTCCGGGATGAAATTGACCTCCATGCCTTGCACCAGGCTGGCCAACTCACCCTTATCCTTGTTGACCATCATGTCTTACCCAAGTAAGTGGAAGGAAGTTAAGCCAATATTTAACATGCGCCATGTTGAGCTCTGATGAGTAAGAAATAAAGAAAGGAAGAATTTCTGCTCTTGGGGATCTCACAGGCTAATTGCAATTGCTGGGTTATATCAGATAGAGAAAATCAACAGAAAATATTGTTAGTTCTCCAGTTATGCAAGTAACAAAAAGAAATAGAAACAAAGAGAAGTCAAACTAAAGGATAACTCAGAAATAATTTAAATCTGCCTTTAGTACCATTATTTTGTGGCAGATTCACTGTAACAGAAGCCTTTGAATAATGGTTGCAACTGTTTGGGTTTTTTTAAATATTTTTTGAGATGAGAGCATGTGTGCAGATTTGGGGGAGGGGCAGAGAGAGGGAGAGAGATGGGGACAGAGGATCTGAAGTGGGCTCTGCTCTGACTCAGACTCACCAACTGTGAGATCATGACCTGAGCCAAAGTCCGATGCATAACTGACTGAGCCACCCAGGCGCCCCAGTTGCAGGTCTTTTTAATTTTAATCTTTAAATATATTTTTATTTTCTTTTAAGTTTATGTATTTATTTTTAAGAGAGAGAAAGCATGTGTGTATGGGGTTGGGAGTAGGGAAGGGACACGCAGAGAGAGAGAGAATCGCAATTCACATTGTCAGCGCAGAGCCTGATGTGGGGCCTGATCCCACAAACCGTGAGATCATGTCCTGAGCTGAGATTGAGTCAGATGCTTACCGACTGAGCCACCCAGGTACCCCAACTCTTTTTAATTAAAAAAAAAATTTTTTTTTATTTTTTTAATGTTTATTTTTAAAAGAGAGAGAGAGAGACTGAATGCGAGCAGGGGAGGGGCAGAGAGAGAGATAGACACAGAATCTGAAGCAGACTCCAGGCTCTAAGCTGTCAGCACAGAGCCCAACACAGGGCTCGAACTCACAAACTGTGAGATCATGACCTGAGCTGAAGTTGGACACTTAACCGACTGAGCCAACCAGGGGTCCCTTTTCTTAATTTTTAAAAAGCAAAATTATTTTGGGGGGGTGCTTGTGTGGCTCAGTCAGTTAAGCATCTGACTCTTGGTTTTCAGCTTAGGTCATCTCACAGTTTGTGATTTCAAGCCCTGTATCAGGCTTTGTGCCAAGCAGCTTGGAGCCTGCTTGGGATTCTCTCTCTCCCCCTCTCTCTCTCTCTCAAAATAAATAAATAAAATTAAAAAAAAAAAACAAAAAACAAAATTCCTCCACTTACGCTCTGTTTCTCTCTCTCTCAAAAATAAATAAACATTAAAAAAAAAAGTGGGGGGGTGCCTGGGTGGCTCAGTCAGTTAAGCGTCTGACTTTGGCTCAGGTCATGATCTCGTAGTTCATGAGTTCGAACCCCACGTCAGGTTCTATGCTAATAGCTAAGAGCCTGGAGCCTGCTTCGGATCCTGTGTCTCCCTCTTTCTCTGCCCCTCCTCCACTTACACTCTGTTTCTCTCTCTCTCAAAAATAAATAAACATAAAAAAAATTTTTTTAAAAAGCAAAATTATTTCCTACAAAAGAAAATATCTCAGTGTCATTTTGATGGGTGTTAGCAGTGTGTGGTAACTGACCCTCGAGAGGACAAATAGGTGTGTAGAGGATAGAGTAGTGAAATATACTGGAGGGGAGCAAAGGATACGAGGGAAAGTTTCCTAAGAGAGTTGACCCTTGATCTCACTCTTGAGTGTTTGCTCTTGGAATGGGGAGGTGAGGTAGTTAGGAAGAGCATCCAGGCAGAGAGAGGAATTAATATAAGCAAAGGCAGGCAGGCATGAAATAGCATGGTAGATTGGGAGAAATGGAATTTGTTATGCATGGCTGGAGCATAAAATGTGACCCAGAAGTAGGACATAGGAAGAGGTGAGACTAGGGAGGTGGGGGGGCTAGATTTTGGACACCCTTTAGGCCCTGCCAAGGAGATTAGACTTGATGTTAGGATAGTGGGGAGCTATTGTGAATTATATTTTATCCAGATCCTGACAGAATCAAATTTGCATTTTTCAGATGATCACTCAGCAGCTTTGTGGAGGATAGCTTAGGAGGGCCTGAGACGGGAAGTGGGTGTTTGGTTGGGAAATAGTTGGAACGATCTAGGTGAGAGATATTGAGGGCTTAGAATAAGGCGATAGCAGAGGGTTGGAAAGGAGGAGACGGATAAGGATTGAGGTAGAGTCCATAGGATCTGGTGAACTGTGTGCCATTTGGGTATTAAGCAGATTGAGTGACAGGAGAGACTGAAATACTGGGTGCCAAGCGTGTCAGTCGGAAAGGCAGCTCCTAAGGAGATCAAATACGTGGATGAGATGCTTGTCGCTGATACTTCACCAAGTTCACTTATATACTATTTTTTCCCGTTTATATACTATTTAAAGATGACTTCCCCACACCCACTTTCCCACACAGAAGTGACTCAGCCCTAGAGGAGACAGTTGCAGAGGTGCTAGACCATCGACCCATCGAGCAGAGACACTGCCCTCCCTGCCACATTTCAGTTGAGCTGGTGGGATCCTGCGCTACCCTGGTGACCGAGAGAATCCTGCAGGGGGCACCAGAGATCCTGGACAGGCAAACTGCAGCCCTTCTGCACGGTGAGGGTGGCTTTCTGGTTAGTTTCTCCGTGTCCACCCCAGAGGAGAGTGGAAACGTCTAGCCTCTTCTAGCTTAATCATACCCTTTCAAAGCTATCCAGCTCGTATCAAAGGCTGGGTTCTTTCAGGGGGCAATCAGGCATGAAAAGGCTGTGGTGAAAGCAGAAAGGAAGACAGACCTAGAAGCTGCCTGTTGGTGGCTATGTGACCTTGAGCAAAGATTTCTCAACCTTTCTTGTTCTCATTTTCTCCATTTGTAAAAAATAAAAGAGAGATTGAACTAGACTATCTCTTCCAACTTCTAGGTTTTTTTAATGGAATTTGGCTACAGAAGGGAGATCGTGTCTCTCTGACTCGGTCTCAAGATCTCTGAGGGTTGAGCTGCTCAGGCACCCTTTCTGCCTGCCCACATTTTAGTTTGGAATTGGGTGGTCTTACTCAGCACATAGTCCCAGTTCCTCATTTCGTTTCCAGTGTGTTTGCCACACGCTCTTCCCTGTATTATGTCCACCTGGTTGGAGGGTTGTGTGTGTTCTAGTGGTTGTGAATGGAAGGCCATGGGATTTGAGTCCTGCCTCCTGCCTCCACAGGAACAATCATCCTGGACTGTGTCAACATGGACCTGAAAGTTGGAAAGGCAACCCCAAAGGACAGCAGATATGTGGAGAAGCTGGAGGCCCTCTTCCCAGATCTGCCCAAGAGAAATGACATCTTTGATTCTCTACAAAAGGCAAAGTTTGATGTATCAGGTGTGAAACAGTAAACTGACTTCTCTCCCTCCCGCATGAGAAAACAGATGGACAAGCCTTGTTCACAGTATTTTTGAACACTATTGAAACAGTTTTCAGAGCATGTATAATGCTTTAATCAGAGAGAACCGAGGTAGTATGTGAGTCTGATCATGAGCTAATCAATTAATTTACTATCCTGGCTAATGGGTAGGAGAAGGAGGAATATATTAAGAGTGTCAGAGGTTTCTGGGCTAATCAGAAAGTATATGAGTAAAATCTGCTGAGGGAATGCTAAATTATCTGAGTGAGATCTAGATAATTGTTTAGGGAAGCAGAAGAAACATTTAGGGTAAATATACAAAGGACAAAGGAAGAGAACAAAAAAACTTACGTAATTTGTTACCCAGATACTACCTATTGACCTTAAAAAAAAAGTACCACATGTACTTACAGAAGGTTAAAACAACACAGAAAGGGGTAAAATAATCTGTTTATAATCATATAATAATTAGTTATCTCCCCTATTCATTGGCCCAAGGAAAGGCTGTGTTTGTTCTCACCTTTGACCTATCTTGGTGTCCTCACCTTCCTGGGCTGGGGACCCTGGGCTCTCTT
Organism: Leopardus geoffroyi; assembly: GCF_018350155.1. Taxonomy (NCBI): domain Eukaryota; kingdom Metazoa; phylum Chordata; class Mammalia; order Carnivora; family Felidae; genus Leopardus; species Leopardus geoffroyi. Next base: position 105,803,764 of record NC_059328.1, read on the forward strand.
GTTTGACCCCTGGTCTCACATTCACTGTCTAGGACTGACCACTGAGCAAATGCTGAGAAAGGACCAGAAGACCATTTGCAGACAAGGCATTAAGGTGGCCATTAGTGCAATATATATGGATTTGGAGGTAAGAGCAAGGCGTGGGTGGGGAGAGAAAATCTTCAGTTATATATGTAACCTTGCCCCTCATTGCTGGCTCATCTCCAAAATAAATCTTGTACCCATGTACCTTTCCCTTTCAGCAGACAGGTCTGCTGTCACTCCCACAGTCCGTGACCTCTCACTGCACTACCACAATAGCCTGCATACCGGTTTCCCTGCCTCTGCTCTTGCACCCCTACAAACCATTCTCCCCATAGCAGTCAGAGTCATGTCTTTATAAGGTGTAAGTCTGAAAAAACAAAACAAAACAAAACAGATGTAATTCTGATCACATCAGCTCCCTTCCTTTGCTGCCTTTTCATTGCGCTCCTGATAGAATCTAAAGGCCCCAGGGGCACCTGGCTGTCTAAGTCAGAGGAGCGTGCAACTCCTGATCTCAGGATCGTGGGTTCAAGCCCCACGTTGAGTGTAGAGATTACTTAAATAAAACTTAAAAAAAAAAAAAAAGAAAAAAATGGGGCGCCTGGGTGGCGCAGTCGGTTAAGCGTCCGACTTCAGCCAGGTCACGATCTCGCGGTCCGTGAGTTCGAGCCCTGCGTTGGGCTCTGGGCTGATGGCTCAGAGCCTGGAGCCTGTTTCCGATTCTGTGTCTCCCTCTCTCTCTGCCCCTCCCCCGTTCATGCTCTGTCTCTCTCTGTCCCAAAAATAAATAAATGTTGAAAAAAAAAAATTTTTTTTTTAAAAAAGAAAAAAAGAATATAACAGCCCTACTGTGGTTTACAGGACCCTCCTTGATTTGGCTCTCTCTCTCTCTCTCTCTCTGACCTCATCTCCTTCCAGCCCCACTCCTGTACTCACAGTGCTATAGCCACACTCATTTTCTTTCTGTTCATGGGATCCGTTAAGCTCATTCCCACCTCAGGGCCTTTGCACTGGCTTTTCCCTCTGCGGAGCTGGCTCTTCCTTATCACTCAGGTCTTAGTTCAGATGTCTCCTCTTATAAGAGGTTTTTCCTGACCACTGTGACTAACATAATATCCTTCATGCTCAAAAATCTCTAAAATATTTTAAATTTTGTTTTATCCTTAGCAGTTAATGGACCGAAGTGATCAATTTCATGGTTTCCTTATTTATTGTCTACATTCCTCTGCCAGTTTATCAGCTCCACCAGGGCTGGAGCCCTGTTTCTTCTGTTTCTTCTGTATCGGCACCTTTGACAGTACCTGGCGCATAGCCGGTGCTCAGTAAATTTTGTTGAATGGGTGAATGAGTGTAACTTTGATAACGGTATTTTACTACCTGGTTCCATATCATATTCATTTTAAATCATTTGGCAACTGGATCTGAACACATCCTGCCATAGTCTGTACAGCTTTCTATAAATACTGTGTAAAACTACTGAATAATTTTAATAAAACAAAATGGCCTGGTCTCTTCCCTTGCTGCCTAGTTTGGGAAACAAACATAAGAGTAGAAAAGTCTTGCCAAATAGCATAAATTGACACAGTGAGAAATTGACACGTGAGATATGCCAAGGACAGAGAAAAGCCCTGATCTGGGTTGGCTGGTAGTAGTATTCAGTAGAGGAAATACCACATGAGACTTTGGAGAAGAGTAGAGATTGGCAAAGAATGAAGAGCCAATGATACACTTGTCCCGTGTGTGTTACCGGTGTGTGCCATTGTTCTATTAGAATGAAAATACCCATGAGGCGAAGACCTTGCTTAAAAAATGGCAATAGCAGGAGAGCGTTGTACGTGCCAGGCATGTTACATGCGCAATCATGTTTTAATTCTTAAAACAGGCACATGGTAAATGTTTTATCCTCAAACTTAAGTCCAGGGAAGTTGATACAACTCCTTGATGGTACAGCTAATAGTTACCTATCAGAGCTGATCTTCAAACCAGTTCTGTCTGAATGCAAAACCTATATTTTCCCCATACTACATACTGCTTCCTGGCACACAGAGAACACAGAGTAAATATTGGATACCTTTTTTCCGGAGAACAAGACCCAGGTTAACATGGAAAGATACCCTTTGTTGAACACGTTTTGTTACTGGTGACAAGGAGAGTCCAGCGGTAGCCCTTTTCATTGCCCCATTTCTTCTTTTTCAGGCCTTCCTGCAGAGGTCTGGCCTCATTGCAGACCTCCATGCTTTCTGCCAGGCGCACAACTGTGATGTCCTGGTCGCCATGACTATCTTTTTCAACACTCACAATGAACCAGTGCGGCAGCTGGCTATTTTCTGTCCCCATGCAGCGCTCCGAATGATGGTGAGTCTCTGTCTCTTCTCCAGCCTGAGGTCCCTACAGAGCTCTGCTTGTGAGCACTGCCCAGTGCTGTAAAGACCTCTGCTTGGTTTTTGTGTTTACACAGAAGTCCTTTGACCTCTTTCCAGAATCCTCCCTCCCTGCCCTTCCCCATTCTCTCTATATGTGAATAGCCTTAGTCATACTGTTAAGAGAGATTCAAAGGGAATTAGAGACACAGTTCCCACTTAGAAGGACCTTGAAATCAGATTAAAAGACAGTGTTATAAATCTGGAGTTAAAATTCGATTCTTAGCCTAATCTTTAATCTTCACCCCAGAAAATCAGTTCCTTCCTTTTTACCCTATGGCCTTCAAAATGGGAAACTCAAGAGAAGCCTTTTCTACTACTTAACCGTGCAGCGATGAATGACAGTATCTAATGCTAATTCTGTAGAAAAGGGATTGAAGCACAGGTGTTCCTTCCTGATCTGTTTGGCCACCTTTCCCACTTCTTCCCCTTTCTTTTCCTCTGTTGGTTACTGGGCAATTAGCCCAGGGAAGAAGAATTTAAAAGTGGACGCGAGGGGAACCTGGGTGGCTCAGTTGGTTGGGCGTCCGACTTCAGCTCAGGTCATGATCTCACGGTCCGTGAGTTCAAGCCCCACATGAGGCTCCGTGCTGACAGCTCAGAGCCTGGAGCCTGCTTCAGATTCTGTGTCTCCTCCTCTCTCTGCCCCTCCCCTCCTCATGCTCTGTCTCTCTCTGTCTCTCTCTGTCTCTCTCTCAAAAATAACATTTAAAAATTAAAAAAAAAAAAAGTGGGTGTGAGGCAGTCCAGGGCCTTTGGGGTTTATTGGGCTACGTGAAGGCTGCTAAAGACTGGTCTGCATACAGCCTGATAATCTTTTGCATCCATGGAAGGTATGTCACTCTTTCTTCTCTTCCACAAAGCAAATGTGATTTCATTCAGTGGAAGGTAGTTTGGCACTGTGGAAAGAAGTAGTTTTTGTGTTTTTGGTTTTTTTTTAACGTTTTATTTTTTGAGAGAATATGAGCAGGGGAGGGGCAGAGAGAGAGGGAAACACAGAATCCAAAGCAGACTCAACTGACTGAGCCACCCAGGTACCCCAGAACTACAGTTTTAAAAGGCAGATGGACACGTTTTCTGTCCCAGATTTGCCACTTACCTGCTCTCTGAGCTCAGGCAAGTCAGTTGACTTCTTAATCTGTACGTGGCATAGTATTACCCACTGATTAGCCTGATGTGCTCATTAAACCTAACATCGTACGTAAAGTACATTGCTGGGCACAGAGTAAGCACCGAATAAATGGTGGCTCTCACTAATCGTGTCCAGAAGGAAAGGGTGCTTTGGCCATGGGAAGTGTCTCTCCCACCTTCCTAAGTGTCCCCACCTTCCCCCCCACCACACCCTTGCAAAGTTCTGCAGATAACAGAGGGTTTCCCCACTGTCCAGGCTGCCTCTGCACTGGGAAATGGGAAAGAGGTTTCACGGCGTGTCCTGCCATTTCGTCTCTTCCTCCTCTGTTGGAAATGATAGAAGAGAGTGGTTTAGAACACTGGTTTTGGTGGCAGACCTGGCTTCAAGTGTCAGTTTTGCTTCATTCAGACTATGACCTTAGGCAAGTTACTTCATCTAAGCCTCTGTTTCCCTACCTGTGAATGAAGGTAATACTAATCCAAATTTTAGAGGGTAGTTGTGATGATTAAATGAGGTAATATGTGGAAGTGGTCAGGCTCAGCACCACGCCTGATGTACCTCCCACCCCCACTTTGATCTGTTCATTCTTTCTGCCTCTGTCTTGCCCCTGACCTCAGTCTACATGTGTGTCCCATTGTAGCTAAGGATAGAGTTCAAGTTTTTGAGCACAGATATACACTTGGAAACAACACTAGGTCAGGGGGTCCTGGGTTCTGCTTCAGACTCCTATCATCTACGTGCTTTTGCTCAAGATGCTTAATCTCTCCAGGCTTGGGTTTACAAAAATTAAATATATGATCTCAATTGGGGCGCCTGGGTTGCTCAGTCGGTTAAGCGTCCTATTCCAGCTCACATCCTGATCTCGCAGTTCGTGGGTTCGAGCCCCGTGTCTGGCTCTGGGCTGATGGCTCAGAGCCTGGAGCCTGCTTCGGATTCTGTCTCCCTCTCTCTCTGCTCCTCCCCCACTCACATTCTGTCTCTCTCTCTCTGTGTGTCTTAAAAATAAACATCAAATGTTTCTTCTGTTTCTAAATACTATATGTATTCGCAGTAATACTGAACTCTGGCTGATTTAATCAAAAGTGTTTCTCCTTCTATAAGGGAAGCCTCTAACTTAAGAGACCCCAGCTGTTTGCTTCACCACCTCACGTACCATCTCCCCATCTTGTCTCCTCTTTAGATCTGTGGAGTTCTGGAATGCTCCCACTCTCCGTCCCTGAAGCTGACCCCTGCCCCAAGCACCCACCCTAACCTCCAGGCCTATCTTCAGGGCAACACCCAGGTATCTCGGAAGAAACTTCTGCCTCTGCTCCAGGAGGCCCTGTCAGCATATTCTGACTCTGTGAAGATCCCGTCAGGGCAGCCCGAGACCGAGGGTGTGTGCAGGGAGCAGGCGGACAAGGACTTGGACAGGGCGGGGAGCTCCCTGGTGCCTGGACTGAGTCAAGATGAGGAGGAGCCTCCACTGCCCCCCACGCCCATGAACAGCCTGGTGGACGAATGCCCCCTGGATCAGGGGCTGCCAAAACTCTCAGCTGAGGCCATCTTCGAGAAGTGCAGTCAGATCTCACTGTCACAGTCGACTGCTGCCTCACTGTCTCAGAAGTGACTGCTGGGGGCGGTCGGGGTAGGGAGGGCGGTTGCTCGAACCACCTCAGTTGCACGTGTTGAGATGTGTCGGCAGTTCTGACTTCGGTGCTCTGGGGTCTGGTGTACTGTTTTCGTGAACCTGGGAGGAGAAAGAAGTGAAAGAAAACAGTTGCTTGAGGGATGGCTTTTGGCCTTTTCTCCAGATCTCTACCCATTAGACAGATTATATTATTTAATTCTCCAAATCTGCACTGACTCTCCTCTGTTTCGTTGGCCAGGGGCACAAGGTAGTACCTGCATAGCTGCGGCAGAGCGGCACAGGAAAGCATACCCCAGGAGTGCCCTCAGTAAGGCTCTTCAACAGAACCGGTATCTCTCATGAAACCAAGCAATCATTGTCTCCTTGTATTCATTTATTCTCTTATTCATTCAGGTATTTATTGGTTACCTCCTTTAAGCTAGATAGAAGAGAGAGTGTGCTTTTGGAAACTTCTCTTGCTGTTTTCAGCCTTCAGCAGAATCTGGCCCCATGATTCCTCTTTCTGCCCCCAGTTAAGTGGTGGTGTCTAAGGCCGAGGTGGCCACAGTTGTGTTCTGAGCTCATTCTGACTCTTTTAGGATTGTTGGGAGGCCATTATCTTCTGTCCTGGTCAGCTGGCCTGGCTCTCAGTTTCTGGGAGCCACAGGGACCCTGAAAAGACCCAGAAGACCCCTGGTTCTTGAGAGTTCAGGAGACACCCAGGAAGGCCTTAAGACCACATAGGCACTCTTCCCAAAAGACAGCAAAAGTGCAGTGAGAGCCCCGGCTCTATGCCCTGCTTTGGTGGCCCCAAATTCCTTGTCCATCTCGTTCTCTTCTTGTTCATATCGAAGGGAACATGGAGTTCTAATACTGAGTGCCGTGAACTATGTCTCTCTTGGCAAGACCCTTCATTTCTCTAGGTCTCATTTTCCCCATCTGTAAGACCAAGGGTCTGGACTAGATGTTCTCTGGTATTCTGGGATCTGCCTCTTTTGCCATCTCTCCCCTGCTTCTGTGTGTGTGTGTGTGTGTGTGTGTGTGTGTGTGTGTGTGTGTGTATTTTATTTGTTTTCCCTGGGAAAGCTCAGGGTGGGTGAATTGTATTTATATGTGATTGTACCAAGGGACTCAGCCTCATGTAGCATGTACAGGGGTGTGATTCATACCGTAGTGACCCACAGAGCACTCCCCCACTGACTCGTTCTGCATGTGTAGAGTCTCCCTTTTGCCTTCAGACCAACCTGCTCCCCTTTTTCCTACCCCACGGCCCTATTCCATGTAAGTTGCCAGTGGTTCCACCGAACAGTGGGATGTGTGACAGTTTTGGCATGACGTCTTCAGTAAGAGGGGGATGATGTGACTTCGCTTTAGGGGATGATGTCTGTAGCCATTGGAAGGTAAAAATAGTTGTGTGATTTCTGAACCAAAGGAATTTATGTTTTGTAACTCGGGTACCTTATTTTGCATTTTGTTAAAGTATTAAATACTTTTTTTTTTCCTGTTTGGGGTCTCATTGTCTCTTTTTATAACTGTAATCAGGCCCTTCCCTCTGATAATGGTTTCAGTCTCCTCAAGACGCATCTTCCTTCTTCCTGCTCTAGGGGACGGCTCCCTTCATTAACTCTTTTTGGGAATGAGGAGTGACAGCCTTCTATCTCTCCTTATCCTCAGCCTTTCATTTGTTTCTTCTTTTTTTTTTTTTTTTTATTAAAAAAAAATTTTTTTTTTAACGTTTATTTATTTTTGAGACAGAGAGAGACAGAGCATGAACGGGGGAGGGTCAGAGAGAGAGGGAGACACAGAATCTGAAACAGGCTCCAGGCTCTGAGCTGTCAGCACAGAGCCCGACGTGGGGCTCGAACTCACGGACCGCGAGATCATGACCTGAGCCAAAGTCAGACGCTTAACCAACTGAGCCACCCAGGCGCCCCTCATTTGTTTCTTCTTCTAGAACCCAGAACGCTCCTAAAGATGGCTTTCCCAATCTTGCTTATGCTCAAAAAGTGGGGCCAAGATAGTCTCAAAACCAAAATATTTTTTTACCACTGTCTTTTGCTTTTTGTTTTTTTTTTTTAATTTTTTTGAGCAGCCTCCAGGTGGCTCGGTCGCTTAAGGTCCAGCTCTTGATTCGGCTCAGGTCATGATCTCATGGTTTGTGAGACTGAGCCCCATGTCGGGCTCTGCACTCACTCTGCAAGAGCCTGTTTGGGCTTCTCTCTCTCCCTCTCTCTCTGCCCCTCCCCTGCTTGCTCTCTGTCTCTCTCAAAATAAATAAGTTTTAAAAAAAATAAAGAGTAGCTTCCAGAAGATTATAAGGAGTCTGGAAGGGAAAACAAATTGCCTTCCTTGACTCCCCTGAGACTAGCCATTTTAGAAAATGTTCTCTCCTCCAAAGCCCGCCCCCACATAGGCAGGGTTTTTCTCTTGGGCAAACCTGTTCCTTGGGAAGGGAAAGGGAGGTGGCAAAACCTGTTTGAAGGCAAGGTTGCCTTTCTTGGAGGCAGGAGCATCTAGCAGTGAGACAGAGAAGGCCACGAAAGTTCTGGGGAGCCAGGACAACCCACTCTCAAGACAGCTGCAAGCATTTAAGGGAGACAGACCAACGTGGCAAGATGGGGACCACACAAGAGGTGGGAGAAAAGACGTTAGACCTTGGGTAAGTAAGATCTGGCCCACTGGATTGGAAACGAGCAATGAATAGTTGTGAGCTCTGACCAGGGCAAATCTTGGCTTCCTGGAAGAGACCCGACAGCAAGAAAAGGAATTTGCAGAGGAGTAGGGTGGCTTCAGGTAGAAAATGGGGAACTGGGGGTTCAGGATAATCCCCTATTGTGTTGTATCTGATAAAACTGCCCGTTGGGGGGCCTGAGTGCCTCAGTCAGTTAAACGCCTGACTCTTGGTTTCGGCTCAGGTCATGATCTCATGGTTCGTGGGTTCAAGCCCCACATCTGGCTCCGTGCTGATGGTGTGGACCTGCTTGGGATTCTTTCTCTGTCCCTCTCCTGCTCGCTCTCTCTCTCTCTCTCAAAATAAGCTTAAAAGAAAAAGAAAGAAAGAAAAGCCTGCCTGTTGTGTTTTCTAATACCCACTCCCCAGAATGGCCCTCAGGAAAGCTGACCCAGAAAGAAGCTGAGGTCCAGGTACTCCTTCCCAGCAAATCTTCCTCCTTACCTTCTTCCCCCACCCCTCCACCTCTGCCAGGCTTTGCCCTGACCACTCCCCAGCATCAGGCCTGACGAGGTTCATCATCCCCAGCCCTGCCTGGTGACAGCTGGGCGGGTCTGTCAAGTTCCACCCAATCGTATGTAACAAGGAATATCTTTACCACTCTCGTGTAGGTAGAGCAAGGCCACAGAGTTAAATACGATTACACGATTAGCTTTACATTCCACCCTCCCTGGGCTCTGAAAACCCCACCGTGGGGGTGATCTGTTTCCAGGAAGAGGTGGAGGTAGTAGAAGTATCCAGAAGACAAGAGATCTGAGGGTTTTCTTAAGGCCTGCTCTCTGCTCTGTACCTTAATTACTGTTCATTCCAGTGTCTCCTACCTACGATCCAGTTCCCTGAAGACACTACCGAGTTTGTCTCACGATCACCTCTTCTCCCCTGGGACTCTTAGGGCTGGGGAGAATGCTGAAGCAGGGCCAGCAGCACCCCTGAGACTCAGGGAGCTGGAGCTGAAGGAGGAGTGGCAGAATGAGGGATTCCCCAGGTGAGGACTTTGAGGGATGTTCCTTAGGACTTGAAGGAAGGAGTGGGGGAGGGAGGCAGAGGTGAGAAAATCGTGGCAGGGCAAGAGGACTGATAAACTGATACCTGGCTCGATGCGGTTACCCTCATTTCTGCTCCCCCTTGGAATCTTTCCCCTCTAGACTTCTTCCTGAAGAAGTTGACCGTTCTGAAGATCCTGAGGATCCCAAGAGAGACTCACAGGCAGGTTGGTAAATTAGAACATAGGTCTCGGGGCCCCTGGGTGGCTCAGTCGGTTGAGTGTCCAACTTCAGCTCAGGTCATGATCTCACGGCTCATGAGTTCAGGCCCCGTGTCGGGATTTGTGCTGACAGCTGGGAGCCTAGAGCCTGCTTCGGATTCTGTGTCTTCCTCTCTCTCTGCCCCTCCTCCACTCACGCTCTTTCTCTCTCAAAAATAAATAAACATTAAAAAAAAAAAAAGTAGGCCTCAAGTTCTTGATTCTAGCCCAGACTGCTGCCCTCATCCCATCACAGTTCTACTTCTCTTTTCCCCAATGTCTTCTTTAGAATTTACCCCATCTCACTACTTCTATATGCAGGAATTCCACCTCTTCTTGCCAACACACACATACTTTTTTATTCTTTTCTCCTTTCTCCCAATCCCAGGTACACCAAGCACTTTAGCCCTGTGTAGCCCACGCCCCATGCGTAAGCGTCTCTCTGCCCCAGAGTTGCAGCTGAATCTGACTAAGGAGACTGGAGGCCGTGGAGCTTCTCCCACTCATTCCGAACCTTCCTCTCCTGATGGCAGTTCTGACCTGGAGGTAGATGAACTGGAGACACCTTCAGACTCGGAGCAGCTGGACAGTGGACATGAATTTGAATGGGAAGGTGGGAAAGAAACCTGAGGCTGGAGCTGGTAGGAGTAGAAGCTAGAGTTAAAGCAGCTCAGGATGGATTTAATCGGACTAAAGTTAGAAGCAATAATGTGGGGACCAAGTGATAAGGTCAGCAAAATTACTTTCCTCAGAACAGAAAGCTAGAGCCTATAGATCCCATGCGAGAGTCATCAGTAGAGGGGTGGGGAGGGTCCTTTGTTTATTAAGGAAAATTTTATCCGGTGAGTGTTACATGCTATTACTGAGCAAGAACCGAGTTATAAAGATCAATAAGATAGTCCTATCCTCAGGGAATTCTCTGTTTAATAGGAAATTAAAATATACATATTTTATGCAAATAAATATAGTTAAGGATTATGGTCTACATATGTATAGGTTATGGTCAGCAGGGATGAGAACAAGGTCAATTCTGCCTGAGAAACATTAGGAAAGACTTCACAGAGGAGGTGATTCTGAGCTGGCCTTTATCAGGTAGCTGGGGAGGCACTCTAGGTGGAAGAAACAAGTTGGGTAAGAACGTGGCATGTTGGAGAATTCAAAGTATTAAGCATGACTATTTTGATATTAAGGAAAACTTTGTTTCTTCTCTGCTCATAACACTTCCGACACCAGATGTGTGGGTTTTCCCCACCCCAACCAATTCTCCACTTCTCCAGACATCAAAAGGGTGTCTTACAGTTCAGCCATGCTGCTTGACTGGAGTCAGCACAGACCCCACAGGTTAAGGGCTCCCCTACAGGATTGCCCTGGACTTCAGATGCCAATCACGTGTCCAAATTGTCACTTGAGCTTCTGAATCAGGGTGCTATGTTAAGTTGGCAAGAGTCAAATCATGGAGGTCCTTGCTACCATACTGAGGAGTTTAGATTTTATCCTGTAGGCAATGAAAAGGCACTGAATGGTTTTAATCAAGGGAATAACATGATCAGATTTGACGGCTCTAAAGAGGTTGGAAACAACCTAAAGGTCCATCAGTCGAGTATTAAATCTAATACGGTGTGTCCATGCAACGGAATACTAAATACTAGGCAACAATTTCTTAAGATGAAGCGGCTGTTTCCATTGCTATGGAAGGATCATGCAGAATTGCTGGATATGGTATATTGCCATTTGAATAAGAAAGGTAGGGCAGAAAACAAAGCTTGCTGTAGCAAGGGGGTAGAAGGTGGAATGAAGTAAACAAACTAGAGGCAAGGAGACCAGTTAAGAGGTTAGCATTAAAGCCAGGTGAGTAATGCTAAGAACCTGAATCAGGACAGCAATAGTGGAAAGAATAATAAGAGAATATAATGGAGATAGATGGAAGAAGATATGGGGTCCAGCTGGCTTGAGCACTGACAGAGAAGAAAATCTTGGATGACATCAGTTTTCTCTCTCAGGCAGCTAGATGGATGGAGTCATCAAGAAAGGAAATATGGCCGGGGCACCTGGGTGGCTCTGTTGATTGAGTGTCTGACTTTGGCTCAGGTCATAATCTTGCAGTTCATGAGTTCGAGCCCCACGTCAGCTTCACTGCTGTCAGCCTGTCAAAGCAGAGCCCACTTCAGATCATCTGTCCCTCTTTCTCTACCCATCCCCTACTTGTGCTCTCCCAAAAATAAGAAAAAAAAAAAAAAAAGGAAATATGGGAGAGAGGAGGAAGAGAATGAGTCTGACTTACAGCTGGGTCTGGTGACTTGAAGATGACACAAACTAGAGATGTCCACTCTAAGCGTTTAGGGACATGGGTCTGGAGTTAGGAGAGACGTGTGGGTTAGAGAGGCAAATTTGGAATCATCACCTTACTGGTGGTGATCGAAGACATGGGAAGAGATGAGCTCACCCAAGGAAAAGCATGGAAAGAAGAATCCGGAAAAAAACTAATACTGGCAAGGGCCATGGACCTACCATAGTGCAGGGTTACCTCAAGGCCAGTGTCTAGTGAAAAAGTGAGGATCATGAGTCATAGGAAATAGAAACCAGCAAGCGGTTGTATTGATTGGACAAACTAGGGCTGGAGTCCTGGAAAACACTGAGGAATGAGATGTTGGAGTAATCAACTCTAAGAACCTGGGGAAGTTACAAGACACTGAAGGTATGTACCGTGCCTTATGGACCCTTCCCCATCCCTCTCTTTTAGATGAGCTGCCCCGTGCAGAGGGTCTGGGGGCCAGTGAAGCAGCAGAAAGGCTGGGCCGGGGTTGTGTGTGGGATGTAGCTGGAGAAGATGGTCGTCACTGGAGAGTGTTCCGAACAGGACAGCGGGAACAGCGAGTGGACATGACGGTCATTGAGCCCTATAAGAAAGTCCTCTCTCATGGAGGTAATGACTACCATAAGTGGAGGGGTAAGAACTGTCTTACTGAATAAAAGGCTTGAGTTGGAAACTCAGTTACTGGGTACAAAATCCTTCCTGTAACTTTCAGAGACCCTCAGAGTCCTTCAACCTAAACAGATGTACTGTCAATGTGTAGCTGTTGACTGAATAAATGGTCCCTTTGTCCTCTCCAGGTTACCATGGTGATGGCCTCAATGCTGTCATTGTCTTTGCTTCCTGTTACCTACCCAGCAGCAGCATCCCCAACTATACCTATGTCATGGAGCACTTGTTCAGGTGAGTCCGACGCCCTGAAGGGCCCCAGGGTGGATGTTGGGAGGGAAAAGCAACAACAAGAACACCCTGTGATCAGCAGCTGACTGGAAAGTCTACAGTCATGTCCCCTCGACACCCCACATCCTGAAGCATGTCCCTTCCTTGACAGTTGTGTGCCCCCCCCAGGTATATGGTGGGAACTCTGGAGCTGCTGGTAGCTGAAAATTACCTGCTTGTCCACTTGAGCGGAGGCACGACTAGAGCCCAGGTCCCACCTCTGGGCTGGATGCGCCAGTGTTACCATGCTCTGGACCAGCGGTGAGCCACGGGGCAGCGGGGCTGCCACTCTCTCTGTGCCTTCTCTTTCCCTCTTTCCATTCTTTCTTCTTCCACGTAGCCCCTTCCTCTTCACTTTGTCCCTCTACACCCCTTTCCAGGCCTCTCCTGTCTTCCATCCTCTCTCGGAGTCAGGGAAATCTAGTCGCAGATCTTGCCTTTCCCATTTACCTGCTGTATGACTTTGGGCAAGTCACTTAGCCTCCCTGGGACTCCATTTCCTTCTCTGCAGAACAGCAACAAGAATACCTTCGCCATCGCGCACGTGTGAAAATCAAATAAATCAGCGTGGCATGTTGCCTGGCACACAGAAGGTGCTCCCTTTGGTCACCATCTCACCATTTATTTCACTTCCCAGGAGCCACTGTCTCTGCCTCTCTTCTCTGCCTGCTTCCCTGACCCGTAAGGCTTTGTTCCATGCGATGTTCCCTTTTCCTCCTTTCTTTCCCCCATCTTCCCTTTGCTCACTTTTCTCTTTCTTTTTGTTTCTTCCCCCCTCCCCCCCGACTGGCCTTCCTCCACCTGGAGTTCTGTCAGTTGTCCTCGTCACAAGGGGAGGGGACAGGGGAGTTGCCAAGGACTTAGGCAAGGGTAGGGCACAGGAGGGAGGTGGGGCAGAGGAGGACTCCAGGCTGAAGAGTTCTGGCAAGAGATTCCTAAAACCAAGGAGCTTTGGGGCACCTGCGTGGCTCAATTGGTTAAGCTCTGGCCTTGGGCTCAGGTCATGATCTCACAGTTCACAAGTTCAAGCCCCGCATCGGGCTCTGTGCTGACAGCTCAGAGCCTGGACCCTGCTTCGGATTCTGCTGTGTCTCCCTCTGTCTCTGTCCCTCCTCCTGCTTGCACTCTGTCTCTCTCTCTCTCTCAAAAATAAATAAACATTAAAAAAAAAAAAAAGATTTAAAAAGAAAACTGAGGAGCTTTGCAGGGCTAAACATGATGGGTGGGGCTCAGACTGTGGCCGAGGAGCAGGGACTAGCCCCAACTGCCAGAGAAATCTAGAAACTGCAGAAGTGAAAGCACAGAAGATAGCTCCACCTGATTTTCTGGAATGAAGGTGGGAGAACAGAACAATCTCCTATTCTGCAGCCTCCGGAAAAACCTGCGTGGCCTGGTCGTTGTCCACACCACATGGTATGTGAAGGCATTCCTGGCACTGCTGCGACCCTTCATCAGGTACAAGCTTTGGGGACCAGGACTCGCTCCCATTTTCAAAATCAAGATTAAGAAGATCTTGCCCCACCCTGGCTCCTTCTAGCCTTAACCATGCTATACTTGTCACATGTCCCTTTGTAAGCCTCTCCAGGAGCCCTTTTCCCAGTACAACACACACTTGGCTTATCCTCTCTTTTCAGTTCCAAGTTCACACGAAAGATCCGTTTTCTGAACAGCCTTCGAGAGCTGGCCCAACTCATCTCCTTGGATCAGGTTCACATCCCTGAAGCTGTCAGACAGTGAGTTCCGAGCTTAAGGATAAAAGTTGGGGGTGGGACGTATAAAGCCAATTCCCGTTTTCTTAATGCCTTGGGAGAGATGCAGGGGAACTAAATAAAAAACGATACATATAAGTGCTGAGGCATCCAAGAATAAAGGAATATTCACAGCACCGAATTTAGAGGAGACTGAGATCACCCCTAGAGGTCAAGAAGGGATATGTTGGCAGTGCAAAGGAGAAAACATGTGTTGGGGGGAGGTCCTAGGGGACCTCCAGCTTGACCAGCACCAGATCTTCTCCTTCAATTCTCTGGCTTCTCTCCCCAAACCAGTAGGTAAAATCCAGGTCTTGCTCCTGTACCACCTTTTTGTTTTTCTCTCTCTCCTAGGCTGGACAGGGATCTCCATGGCTCAGGAGGCACCTAGTATAAGACAGGACTCAAGGGCCTTAGAACCAAGCAAAGATACTGATCTGCCTATGCCCTAACCCTGAAATATCTGGGCTGCTTCCTAAACCACCTCATCTTCAACCCTAGTGCCACTGGACCTTCACATATCATTGGGGTGTCATTCCTCTCATAACCCTGCCTTCAAAGTTCTGAGGTCCGGAACCTGATCTGCGGGGGGGGGGGGGGGGGGGGGGGGGGGGGTGCGACACATCATTTCAGCAGTAGGGGTGCATGTAGGGGTGTCTTGTATGGGAAAGGGCAAGGCTGTGGGTTTTAGTCCTGCTTGAGCTGCAGAACCCTGGGCAAATAACTGCATCTCACTGAGTGTCCTCTTTTCCTCCCCCTTCAAATGGGAGCCCCTGGTCGCCTGTGAAGCTCAGGGCGGGTGGGGCATAACTGACTGCGGCAAGCCCCCCACCCCCACCCTGTCTGTTGGGGGACCAGGAGTCAGCTCCCTACGTATTGAAGAACCGCTGTTTCCTTCTTCGTCACGTCTGCTGCCTGTGAGCCTGGGAAGGAGCACTTTCAAAGCCTGTAGTTTCGTCCTGTCTCGTAAACTCAGATCCGTAGCGGTTAATAAACTGCGATGCACGATGTAAGCTCGGCTCCGAGGAAGTGCACTGCCTGACCAGGCCCTTACGTCACAATTGCGTCTGTTGGTTCCGCAGGAGTTCTGGCTGCTGGAGTTCCTGGGATTTTAGCTCAGCCCCTCGGGCTGCGCCGAGAGGGCCTGGGGGAGGGGCGTGGCGCGCGGTAGGAGCCCCACGGGCCTCGGTTCCAACGACCCCCTGGGTCGAGAGTGGAAGGGAGGGAAGAGGTGGGAGACCCGGCCTCCTTCGCTGGCCTCCTCCTCAGCCGCCCACTGCCTGGCCCCATGGTCCCCGCCGCCGGCGCGCTGCTCTGGGCCCTGCTGCTGAGTCTGGGGCCCCGGGTGGCGGGGGCCCAAGGCCTGACTTCCACTGAGTCGCAGCGGGTGAGTTTCCGCTCCGGGGTCCCGATGTCCCGCAACTACCGGACCACCCCCCGGACCGGTGCTCCCAAGAAGATGAGGGTAACAATGGAGGACGAGGATGACCTCGTGGCCCGTGCCGACCGCCTGGCAGGCCCGGCCGCGGCCGAGCTTTTGGCCTCCACGGTGGCCACAGGCGTCAGAAAGTCAATTGTGTCATCGCCGGAGGAAGATGAGTCTTTGGAAGAGGGGGTTGTGATCAACGCCAGAAAGAGTAATGTGAGCGGAGAGGCTCTCCGAGCGACTTCCAATACGGCCAGGATGCCCAACCCAAAGTTTAAAGCAAATACCCAGGAGCCCGAGATCAGGATGTCTTCTTCAGACCAGCGGGCCAACACGTGGATGTCCACTGAGGACTTGGTTCATCCCGACAGTACCATGAGCCAGTGGTCAACAGCAGGGTCCACCCCGAGACCGTGGCCACACCCCTCACCAACAGCCATGCCGCCAGCAGAGGACCTGCGGCTGGTTCTCATGCCCTGGGGCCCATGGCACTGCCACTGCAGGTCAGGCACCATGAGCCGGTCCAGGGCAGGCAGGCTGCAAGGCCTTTCCGGGCGCCTTCGAGTTGGAGCACTGAGCCAACTCCACACAGAGCACCGGCCTTGTACCTACCAGCAGTGTCCCTGCAACCGGCTTAGGGAGGAGTGCCCTCTGGACGCCGGTCTCTGCCCTGACACCAGCTGCACCACTCAGACCACCACCACCACCACCACCACTACCACTCCCATACCGCCCCTCAGCTCTAGACTCAGACCCACCCCCTTCCTCTTCTTTGGCCCCAGCCCCAGCCCCAGCCCCAGTCCAGCCCTTGCTTTTTGGAGACGAGTCCGGATCGGGCTGGAGGATATTTGGAACAGTCTGTCTTCAGTGTTCACAGAGATGCAACCAGTAAGTGTTTGGTGATAGCCAAGGACCTTTGTTGATGAAAAGTCCTGACATCCAAAATCCTGTTGGGTCAACCAGCCGGTGTGCTTCCATGAACTGTCATCTGTTTGGTCATTCATTCATAATATACTAGTTATCCACATTATTGTTAGCCATTGATTCCACTCATTTCTTGGGCAACTGCTGGTTGGTTAATGGGTAACATGTATGGGTCGTTAGAGAATTATTGACCAAATTGTGAAGATTGTAGGTATATCAACAATTCTTGATGCAGACAATAGATGTGGAAAATATAAATCATTCTCAGCTCATGAATGCAGTCTAATAGTAACAACAGCTAATATTTAAGGTCTTACTATGTGCACTTTACCTGGATCGACCCTCACAACAATGCTGTGAGGTGTTATTCCGTTACAGAGGAGGAAATGGGGGGCATTGACACCAGTGCCGAAGCCCTCCACCACCACTATCCCAAAGAACTCCTGGGATGATTTCCAGTAACTTAAGAATTCTTCGGGAAGGATAGTCCTCTGTATTACCAAATGAACTACCAAAGGTTCTGATTGACTTGATAAAATATTCTCAATTGATAGGATTTCGGGACCTTTGTGGGAGAGAGGAAGGACACTAAAATAGTATATACGGTCAGTCATTTTGCAAGTTTGTTTTTGTCCTTCTCCCCGGGTATCCAATACCAATGATTCAATATATAGAAGCCTAAGTAGGGGGCAGTAGCGTTGAGGGAATGAGGGCTTATGGGGAGAGGGAGATGAAGCAAGGAAGGGAAAACATAGATGTGGTTCTAACATTTCCCCTTCTCTTCTGTTTTCTTACCCAGCTAGAGAGAAACCGCAGGTAATGGCCACTTCATCCTCAAGAGAAGGTGTCAGCATCTCAACCTCCCCACCCTTTCAATCCCAGAACCTACTGGATATTTTTAGTACAGAAGAAATTAGAAAAAATATTGGTCTTGTGTCTCTTTACAGACGTATCTGAGGGTGGAGGCCAGAAATCTCTTCAACCTTAAAACTGAACCGTGTAGCTAACACCATCGGGCCTGATCCCTTCCCTTGTCCTCCAGCATATTTCACCCCCACCCCGTACCCCAGGATAAAATGTTGATGTTGCTCCTCTTCTTCCTTTCCCAAGTTTTCAGTGATTTTTTAAAGATGAAAAATCTCAGATGAAAGCCAAGAAGAGGGAACAGGAAGAACAAGGAGGTGAGCTCTTGGAAAAGGATGGTAGTCTTCTTATCTTCACAGTACTTGGCCTTCTCTCCTTGGAAAGGGTGATTTTGGCACAGAATTCCATGTCGGCTACTTCCTAGGAGTGACATCAACCATATCTATCCTTTGACCCAACACACACCTGTAGTGATCACTCTGCGACTATTTTGCTTACATGTTTTTTATTTGAAAAATGTAGTTAAAAGTCCAACACATTTTTAATATAAATTATGACTCTTGAACCCATTGCCATCACTCTTAAATATTGTTAAAGTGATGGTAGCATACACATTAGAAAAGGTAGCTAAAGGCAAAAGAACACCAAAGAAGACTGTGTCCAAAGAAAAGACATCAGAATAAGGCTAAAGATCAGTGTGTCCTGAGTCCACGAGCACCCCCCCCCCCCATCTTTCTACCCTATCCTGTTAACCCTTCAGATTGAGTATAACCCTCAGGCCATTAAGCTACTTTAGGACAAGATGAGCTACTTTCAGAGCAACTAGCTAGATTTGAACAGTAAATTGGGAATGTATGACCAATCTTAGACCCTGAAAAGGGCAGGAAATACACTGAAATGGAAACACAATTAGAACCTGTCACTAGAGGAGGGGCACACTGGATGGATGGTGGACTCAGCAGAGTGGATCCTAGTTCCCACATTCCTGACCCCATCACCATCAAACAGGATGCTGCTTGTTACGGAGCTAATGAGAGACCCCCACCCTCTCAGTCTCTGAGCAGGCGGAAGCTCACCGGTTTTGTCCTGCCTTCCTAACCACCCTGCAAGGGGACAGAAGAAACACCTGAGAAAACAAACTGCCTAAAGACCCTGTTCCTGCATTATTTTCCCACCTAAAGCAGACTCTTCAGGCAGGTGGGGAGTGGGACCTGGTCTTCAGACGAAACTCCCTGAGTCTTATTCGTATCTGGTTCTAGGACCAGGGCACAGAAAGAGAGCTTAAAGTTTGCAGAGGACACACCGGGGTGTCTGTGGCTCTCTCTATTGCCTCTTCTCCCTCCCTCCCCCAATCTCACCAAACCCTGTTCCTGCCTCCATACTGCAGGAACCCCTTCTCCACAAACAAGAACAGAGAAGGGTAGTAGGCATCGCATCCACCGGAGACATGAACCCATGTGAGCAGAGCAATACCCTGAATAAAGAGCCTGTTTTAGAGATGATGTGCGGCCCCGTTGAGCCTGCTTTCCAGAGGGCCTAGTTCATCTATGGCTCAGGCTTCAGATGAATAATGAAATGGGTGTAGGGTGAGGAAAACACTTTACAGAGAGATACCTGGACTCTTGAGCAGTGGCCCTCAACTAGGGGTGATTTTTGCCCCGGGGGGAGACATTTGGCAATACCTGGACATTTTTGGTTGTCGTAACTAGGATGGGCCAGATGTGCTACTAAATATCCTAGGATGCACAGGATAGTCCCCCATTACAAAGAATTACCCAACCCAATGTCAAAAGTGTCTGGGTTGAGAATCCATGCACTAGAGGTGTCCCCACTCCCATGTGGTAAGGACTGGAAGATCCCTAAACTTACAGACGATTGTTTTCAACCAACCACTCCTCCCATCTTCAGTGGTTTGGAGGTCCACTCAGAGACCTACCTCCTAGTTTTGCAACATTCTGGGTTTCTCTCCAGATCCCTCTTTCTCCTCACCTGGGCCAGCAGGGAGATTGGCAGAGGGCAGGCAAGGTCCCCAAGAGTTAAATGGAATACCATCAGGTTAAGATCCACCTCTAACCTAGGTCTTAATGGGAAACAAAAACGTTCCTAGTGGGGATGGGGTCAAGGGTAGAGGTAGTAGAAGGAGGGAGGTCATTAAGAGAACTCATCTTAAAATTTTAATTAAAGATGTTGGGGGACTCACAATGCTACAGAAACAGGGTTAGAGGCCTAATTAGAGAAAGACCCTGGTAGTTGGAGAGAGATACTGAGGGGCTGTGAGCTTAAAGTCTGAGATCTAAAGAGAAAGAGTAGACTCGGCAGTGGTCACCCTCCCCTCCTCTCCCTGCTTGACGTCTGCTTCAGTTCATTCCAGGAGGAAGAAGAAGGGCAGGTAAGGAGCTTCTCAGCAAAAAGCTGGCTTCAGCTTTGGGAATCTCACTCACCTACCCCATTTAAGGAGTTCCAGGTTAAGAGTTTAAAACAGATGGCAACTAGACCGTCATTCAGGAGAAGGGAACTTATCCTGGGTTCCCAGAAAACTCCTATCTCAGATCTGAGAGTGTCCGGGGCTTCAGCTGAGCTCCTCTGGCCAACCAGTAGTCACTTGGTCAGTCCTGCTGCCTTGACCCCATCTCCAGGAGGGGCTATAGCCAGAGGGAATAGAGGGAGTCCAGCCCCCAAGCCTTCTGAGGCACTAATAGGCAGATAGGGAAAAGAGGGACCCAGGGGTCACTGGTTCTAGGAGGGAGCAACATCTCTTCTGGGCTGGACATGGAGTGGAGGCTTCAACAGCAGAACCTGATTTAAAAAGAAATTGAAGAAGGAGGATTAGTGTCAAGGAAAACTGAGGCCTTAGGGGTAAGGCACCACCTAGTGTAGACTCTCGGCTATTTCCGCAGCATGCTCTTTTCTCGATTTCTATCTGTCTGTGCCTCGCTGTCTCTCTGCCCTTCTGGGTCCTCCATTCTTGACTCCCCCATCCTAATACTTGCTTCTCTCACCTCCCATTCTTGCAGGGGATCGGGGTTCTGAGGTGGGGCGTCAGGATGTGCTATCGGGCTGGAGATGTTGGACGGGTATCCTTAGTTACTTACCATTCCTGTCGGAGCTACAAGCCCCTAGAATTGCTCCATGGCCTGTCTCGGTTTCCCTTGGATCTCATCTGCTCCTGGACAGCACCTGTCTGTGAAAAAGCACACGTGAGACCCTCATCCTGTCTTGATATCACACAGGAAGCGATCTCCCTGTGCTCTCCATAGAAGAGGCGGACCCCATTGCTTTGGCAAAAAAAAAAAAAAAAAAAAAAAAAAAAAAAAAAATCAATCTGAAAAGGTTAAAACCAACCACCATTCTTCCAAGGGAAGTTTCAGTGTCTCCCTTCATACTGACTTTCATGAGGATGAGATAAACTGGGTCTTCTACTAATAAGACTCTCACAAAGGACTCTCTCATATTTATCAGAGTTTCACAATTGGTGAAAAGACTCCTTCACTATCTCCAGGCCTATTTCCCTTGTTCTGAGAGCAGAAAAGTGTATTAGACATTATTTAGGACAGGGGTGCTCAGTCAGTCTTTTTCCTGTCCTAATGCACCTGGCCACAATATGACTATTAACTCTTAACTAATAGAAGGGTCTGGTTTGGGGGAAAAGCCCTCCAAGTAACTCTGGGGTCACATATATCCCCTGTCCCAGTAAAGAATAATTTACTAATTATAAATATGAGGGAGCTTAGGCCAGAAACCTGAAATGCCAGGTCTCAGGTTTATGTGGCTGGTGACCAGGACTAGAATCCTAGCCTCTTACTTCCCCATCGATATTCATATGTCCCCTGCTTAAACTTCAAAAAAGGGGAATGGTTCTAGGCCGCAATCCCACATCAACCTCTCCCCACTGCCTTGTTACCATGGTAAGTCCATCTCCGGCCCCCATCTCCCCAGAGCCAATGTGAGTCAGGTGGACAAAATTCATTGGTTCCCCAATCATGGTCCGGTCAATTCGTCTCCTCTTCTTCTTCTGCTTAGAGAAGACAGGGGAGTTAAGTCTGAAGCCCCCTCTTCCACACGAAGTGTGGAAAACCACTTTTAGTGGTCTTGAAAACCACTAAAGGAAGAGCTAAGGGCCTGATCGGCAAGGGTATGTGGCATCACAACAGGAAAATCACTACGGTCTAACAATATAAACACAGAGAGGACACAGGCAGGGTGACAATGACAGGAGCCTGCAGAGTGAATGCCAAAGAAAGGACATATCAAAGTCACCTCTGGCTGATGAGGAAACAATGGGGGGGGCGGGGGGGGGGGGACGGACAGGTATTAAGCTCCGCCTACAACTCCCAGAATGGACAGAAACAGGAAGTGATAGCTAGGGCTATTCAGTTCCTCTGTCTCCCAGTTCCCCTGTATCCCATGTGCACACCTGCCTGGCCATAGAGACTACTGTGACGGAAAGGGAGGCAAGCAGGGTGCTTTCTGGGTGCTGTGTCTGCCTCACAGGACGCGGTAACTGACTTCGGTGTGTGCTGGGGTGGGGGTGGGGGGTTGGGGACTCACCGGCTGGGGTTTCTCTACCACGCAGCAACCTAGTTTGTGCCAGAATTCACTCATGTTCCCTGATGGTTCCAGTTTCACTCCTCTGCCTGAGGCCCCAGAGGGCTCTTGCTCTGGTGCTTTGACTGCCCACTCCTCAGTGCCCTCAGGTGTAATGACAACCCGGGTTTACTCAGCTGGACAGGTCTGGAGATAGCACAGTCTGTGGTACCCTTGGCTGGGCAGTGAAGGTCAGTGTCTCAGACCCTGAGGGACTAGCAGGATGAGACTGGGGTGAGCAGGCAGGCACAAGGTTATGTCTTCTCAGCCCCAGAAACCTGGATGGGCAAAAAGTAAAGAGAGAAGAAAGTTGGTGAGAAATCCCATCTCTACCACCAGCCCCTCCTTGAGAAGCCTCCTGATGAGCCTAGATCTTCTTGTTCTCCCTTAAAGACCCTGGTCCTGCACCCAACACTAACCTCTCCAAACACAGGAACCTCACAGTGTGATGCCCAGAGAAAGGAAAAGAACCAGAAGGGCACCAAGTGGTTGAGGAGCTGCTGGAACCAAGGGAGAGGCAGGGAATAGAAGCATTTAGGGTGAGGATGGGAGGGGCCAAGGGACAATGGCACAAAGGAGCAGTTTTGGGGGTGCCACAAGTCCCTCCTCCCATCTCCCTGGGTTTAGGGCAGAAGGGGAGGGGCAGTTAAGTGACCTTAAAGAGGAAATGGTGGTTTTTTTGTTCTCACAAACAGGGCCTCCACCCTTGTCCCTCCCTTTTTCCTTACCTTACCCTAAACATCTAGATTTTCTTTAAGACCAAGAGGGGCCTTGACTGCCCAGGTTGTAGTTGACTAACTGCAGCAGGTTGGACCTCAAGAAAGACTTTCTATGGTGAGGAGTTTCTTCCCTCTCTAATCCCTGCCCTTGTTCCTCCTCATTTCCTTCAATTGAGATCCAACCTCTCCCTTCAACAGCTCCTTTATTACTCGACCTTGAGATCTTTCCCGAAGGCTGTATACACCACACTCCTGCGTGTGCACCTCTGCGTGCACATATGTGGCACAGCCAGGATTCCTGCGTGTGTGCCTTGGACAGATGATCTGTGCACAGGCTGTAGGGACACAGGTACCAGGTATCTTCTGTCCCACAAGGCGTCTTTCTCCAGCTCCCCACCCTCTTCACATGTCCCATCGTGCAGTGCCGCTCTGCTCTGCCTCATCCCCCATGGGGCCTCAGGCCTCCCCGCCTGCCTCCTACTCTCATGCTGTGACCTGTTCTCTCCTCCCTCCTCTCCACTTCCATTCCCAAGCTTCACCAGCCAACCAGACATGAGGAACTTTCCAACAGCATTAGTGTCCAGGGAAGAACTTCCTTCCCTTTTCCTCCCGGCCAGCCAGGCTAGGGCACACCTGGGTTTCCCCTGGGCTCACTGCACTTCCCCAGTCCTATGATACAGGCAGCCTCAAAGACTCCAAATGGGGCTGCTTCATGAGTATTACACCCTAGCACGAATAGGAATCTCCCTCCCCTCCACACCTGGAACCCCGATGCTCTGGACCCAAGACCGCTCTAAGAACTGAGAGGATTTTCTAATATAGCTTTGGGATGAGATCACACAAACACTAAGATATGGCTTGTAGGGGAGAGAAAGACCTAGGAGCCTGAGCTTTACTTCCCTTCCCACCACTGGAGGGGAGGAGTAATGAGACAGGGGCGGAAGTCAGAACACAGCTGTCCAGAGAGGGGAGCTGTGGTCAGTGGGGAAGTCAGTCAGTCACAGGGTTTGTCGCAATGGTGGTGGTGGCGGGTGTTAAGGGCTGCAGGCGGGGGAATGAAGAAAACAATGGAGAATCAGAGGAAACCCCCAATACCACCAGCCAGGCTTTCCAGAGAGTGGACTCTCCCCCAACACCCAGCTGAGTGGACAGAAGTGGAGGGTGGGAGGGAAGAGGAGAGAAGAGGGGAGAGGAGAGGGAGGGAAAGGGGCAGTGGAGAGAACAAGGACGTTTCTGTTCCTTTTCCAGGGATCTGGCAAGAGCTGGGTGGAGGGAAAGCATGTGTGTGTGGGACTTGGCACGAAAGGGCCAATGATGATGAGAAGTGACCAGGAAATTCCATTCCCCAGGACACAGAACATAAGGGTCTCTGAAACTTGGCAGGGGAGTCGGAGTGTGGAGAAGGGTGGGCAGGGTGAATGTGGTGGTGGCAGGGGGTACAGGCCAGAAAAGGAAGTAAGAGCAACGGGCTGCCACTCTCCTTTAAAGTATCTAGAGATGAGTGGGTTGAGGAAAAATGAAGTCTGGAGCTGGTAAGCCCAGGAGGAAGAGACACCTGCATTCACTGCCCACTATTTTAGCCCCCCCAGTGGAGGGGAAGGGGCTGGGAAGAGAGCAGGAGGACTCAGCATTAGACTGTGTAAGGCCATATCCTGACAGCCTAGTAGCATTGAGAACTGGGCCTGAGTCCCAAATAGGAAGGCTGAACGATGGAGCTGGGAGACACCAAGGTCACACTAGGACTTAGGAGCTTCCCAACCACTGGGGAATGAGCAGGAGGAGGGATGGGAGAAAGGTTCCAGTGGGAAAGGATGTACAGAGGTAGTTCCCCGGTCCTGTTCTAGCCCCAAACCGGTTTTCCCGGTCCCGCTGCCTTCAGCCCCAAGGCCTCCAACCCGCTGCCCAACAAGCCTTCACAAGAAGCAGCTGGAGAAAGAGAAAGAGAACTGAGAGAATGGAGTGGGCAATTCTGGCTCTAAGCCCGGTGCTGCAGCTGGTTCCTTGTGGAGACCTCCCGACACGCAGGGCTGCTGAGGGGCTCCGGGGAAGTAGGGGAACAGCACTCTTCGATCAAGTGACAGGCATCTGCCCCAGTACCGACTGTGCCTTTCCCCAAGGAAGGTCTTGTGGGGGCTTACTAGGAACCGGAGCTAGGCCCTAAGCTCCCTCCCCAGGAGACTCAGTCCCATGGACTGCATTTCTGTCCACTCCCCAACTCTACCCAGAAATCCTCTGCTCCTCCCAACGCTGAACTAGGACTGGGATCCCGCTGTGAATTTTCCAGACTGTCACTGTCTTCCGTGGCTGCTTTGACCTCAGATTTGGCCATCCCAGGACCCAGCTGTGTGCTTCACTGTCCAGCACACGCCACCGCCGAGGTTAGTGAGTCTCGGAGACTTTATCCCCTCTGGCCTCCGTCCCCCCACCCCAGTCCCTCCCTGCCCTCTGCCCTTCAGCGGCCACGGCCTGCGCACCGCACGGGCGGGGATGGAGACTGTTCCTCTGGGAACGCACTCCTCTTCCCACCAACCCTGCATCTCTACAGTCCCAGCCTCCCTCCCCCCCACCCCCAGCATCCGGTGCGTCTCCACCCGGCAGCGCAGGCGGGGCTCACCGCCCGGGGACCCCCGCCGCGGTCTCACCTGCCGCGCTTCGACGTCGAGGCGTGCGGCTGCCGCGGGTGGGGGCTCCCGCGCCGTGCCCGCCGGTGTGGGCTTCCCGGGCTGGCTCCGCGGCGCGGTGGGAGAGCCGAGGGCGGGCCGGCAGAGGTGGGGCTGGCTCGGGGCGGAAACGGCGGCGACGCGATTACGAAACCCGTCCGGCCCGGAGCTGGGCGCACTGCTCCCCCCCGGACTGGGGAGGCACTGCACCACACGGGGCCGTGGGAGGTGGCCTGGCGGCTTCGGCCGGCTGGCACCCCTGCGCGGGCCGGGGTGGGGGTGGGGGGGGCGCCCAAGCCGCGATGCCCGCAGCCTCACGTCCCCCCTTGCGCGCCAGGCATTGCGGGGCAAAACTAAGAGGAGCCCCCAAATCCCCCGGACCCGGCTAAGTTTAGAGATTCGTGGAAGCACCCCACCCCATCCTCCCGTGCTCTCCCCGAAGTGGAATGGGGCTAGGTTTATTTACTCATTGTGAGGGTGCGGAGGCGAGTCGCAGGAGTAGGGATTGGAGGGGGGGAGGGGCGAGGATTTTTTTTCGGATTCTCAAAAATAAAACATTTCGTAACTTGAAATCCTTAAATTGAGGCATAAAGGGACACCCCTCTATTGTTATCCAGAGTTAAGCTTTTTAAATCCATAAGCCTAAAATTAGGGGACAATTAACTACTCATTCATTGCACCCCAGGCAGCAGGGGGGTGCGGGAAGAGCTCCGGAATAATTGTGCCGACCAATAAAGCCTACGGAGATGCTTTAATCCTGTCTCCCTCCCTGAAGTGTTCTGGAACCTATCATTTGAATTAGCCGAGTCAGGCAAGGAGGGGGCGGGGAGTCCTTCCGCCCTTCTTAGGAGGGGCTGCATTGCAGGGGGAGACTGAGCAGATAGACTCAGCCACTGGAGCGAGAGAGGGAGTGAGAAGACAAAGCCGTCAAAGCCCCAACAGCTTGCTTTTTCTCCAGCCCTGAGCAGACGCCGGAGCCTCGAGGTACTCCTTCCATCTTGGGAACACACTAGTAATTCATTGATAACAGGTAAACTAAATTGCGGGAAGGGGGGCAAGGGGCTGCAAAGATAAAAGAGCAGCTGCTTCTGGTTAGGTTGAAGACCCTTAATAAGGATGAGGTGGGGACAGTTCAAGAGAAGGGGCGCTGTGAACAATGGGTAGGTTTTGGTCACCTTTTTAGATCCCTTTGCTAAGATTTCCATTATTGCCTTCTAATACACAGACATTAATTTCTAACAATTTACATGGAATTATTTCTCAGCGTTTATCTCATTTCAAGTATCTATTTGCCTATAATTTGTCTTAGGTGTTTTATTATCTTCATTTGTTATCTCCATCTTCCTTTTCAAGCTATAATTTGTTTTATCTGTTTTTTGATGAATCTGTAGTCTTACTGTATTGCTCTATCCTGTACTTCCCCATATATATATATATATATATATATATATATATATATATATATATATATACTTTTTTTCTGTGGTGTTCCATTGATGTGTCTGCCTTCACCCCAAACTTATTTGTCTCCATAGGAGGGAATTTGGGGGAAGGGATGACATAATATTGAAAGTAATCCTGACCTCTCGTTTAACAGCCTCCCACTCCCCATCTCAAACCTTTGCTCCAAAGAAAGAGGCAGCTTGAGGTAGGAAGGTGGGGGCCTCTGTGTTGGAGAACTGCCTGATCCTATATTGAAATCAGTACAGCCCACAAAAGCTACATAGCAGATTCTGGGAAGGAATGCTTATTTGCAGCTCAGTGAGAATAGATGGGGGAAGGTCATGGCTAACAGGGAAATCCAAGACCAGAATGAGGGAGGCACTTATACTGAAATGCCAGAGAGCTTCCATCCCCTCCAACCACCATCCCTGTCATTCCCCCCAATGGTGGCAGCATGACACAGCAAGGCCCTGTCAGGCAGGTAGGCCTTGGGTTCCCACGGAGGGTCTAGACAAAGGGTATTTGGGTGTGTCTGTGGGGCTCAAAGAGAGTGTCTTTTTATACTACATATTTGCTAATCATGTATCCCTAAGAATACAAAGGGTGATATTTAGAAATTACCTTTGCCTAAAGTATCTGGATCATTTAAAATGAAGGACATTTGGAAGGATTTATTGAGCATATATTGTGGTACAAGGCACTGTCCAAGCCCTTTAAGAAATGGAAAGAGAGATGAGGTATGGATGGAGAACAGTTGGGGAGGGGAAGAGAAAGCTTGCTAAACAGGGACCTCCTGCAAAATTTGGAGACTTGGGAATTAAATCCATACTATATTAAACACCAGAATTTCCTTACTGATGAGAGTAGTGTGAATGGTATTTTAGTTGCAATTTTCTGTGTGGTCAGTGTTCTTGACTTGAATTTAAATGTCATACATGCTTGTATGAGTGTCTTTCTATGCATTTGGTACTCTCTGTACATGTCTCCGAGTTCATGGCATAGCTAGAGATTTTAGGCCTTGTAAGTTAATATTTTGTAAAATTTCCTTTAGCATTTTTTTATTGCAAGATACGCTCTGCCAGACGCTCAGGGATTGTTTAGACAATTTTTATACATATCTGGTTTTAAGAAAAGGAGTCCGTTTGTCAAAGAGCTTTTTCACTGTCTCAGATTCTAGCTTGCTCTCTACTGTCTTCTGCATTTTCATCATTCAGATCAGAATCACAGGAACAGTCAACATCTAATCTACTGAGTATCTGTTCTTCAGCAACTAAGAATTCTTGCAAGTTTTGAGAATATTGGTATAGGATTATATAAAACTGTACGGAACTATCTATGTACAACACATCAACAAAGACCAGATGGGGAATGAGACCTATGTTCTAACTGGCTGGAAGGCTTCACGAGTCAGCAGATAATTTCTAACATGTTTTCTTTTCTTTCCTTTTTTTAAAAAAAAATATACCGTATGTTACAGCACAGAATATATTTATTTAAGTAATCTCTACACCCAGCATGAGGCTCAAACTCACAACCCCAAGATCAAGAGTGAAACACTCCACTGAAGGAGCCATCCAGGAACCCTAAACATGTCTTCTAGTTTTAAAATTCTATGATTTTTTCCCCCCTGTGATTCTATTTTTTAAAGATTCTATCATGTGCCCACATTATACTAAGCTTGATCTAGAGAGGACTGGTAAGGGAGGAGATATTAAAAAAAAAAAAAAAAAAAAAGCCAGCAATGTAGGCAAATAACTGGCAATTTAGTTAAAAAAGAAAAGGAAGGAAGGAAGAAGAAGAGGAAAAAAAAAAGTCTCTGGTCAGAAGTCCGTAACATTGATGATCCTAAGGTGGTCCCTGTCTGAAGCCAGAGTAGGTAGTCTGATAGGTCCAACCATTTTTTGTAACTCTTTCTGTGCACATCTCTGGAAATTACTGTGGAAATGATCAGAGTTGAGTATCATAGGATGATGACCTCACCTTTCCAGCACCCTCCCCCACCCTGTTCCAGTCCCCACATAACCTTCCTTCTAAGCAATTTCTCTGCTGAGTAATGCTCAGTTCCCAGGGTTTATTTTGGAGCCTGAACCTCAGAAGAAAAAGAGCAACTGAGAACTGGCTTTTAACATTAAAAACATCCTGGTCTGCCCACTCACCAGTCCTAAAGCCCCTACACTCACACATAACTGTGCTCTAGATTAAGGCTTTTTTGTTCTGGCTCAGTAGAGACAGTTCACATTATATGCGGTTATAGTTCCTATAGTACAGTGGTTCTCATGTTCACCTAACACATTATATGGGGGCAGTTGGGAACCTATTTAAAGCCACTGTTTAGGAGCCTCAGGCCTGGTAGGAGCCAATGGAGTGTACTGGGAGGAAGGCCTTTTAAAATGGGGGTTCTATTTTTGGAGGCAGTGGAATGTTCATTCTGCTTCTTTGGGAACATTTCAACTAATGCTTTTGCCCCTTCTTGGCTAGTAACCAGCAGGGTGCAGGAGGCATACTAGTCCTATAACATCAGGGTGTGGGTGGGAAAAGATGATAGGAGTACTTGTTAGAGCATAGAAAAGTATCGAATTCTGTCAAAGGACTTTCTCCTTCCGGTCTAAACTCTTACTTTCCTTACCTGGAATTCCCAATCCATTTGCTCTCAGGTAAATTCTAGCATTAGGATCAGAGAATCAAGGTCTTGTTATAGCATAGGAAAATTCTTTCAAAACAACCTGGGCTTTGTTTTGAAGGAGAGGTAGGCTAGAGAAAACTATAAATACAGGCTGTTAAGGCTTACCTGTGGGCTAAAAGATGGGAGTGGCAAGTTATGGATGGATAAAGAGAGAAAATTAGGGGTGCTTTGGTGGCTCAGTCAGTTGAGCGTCTGACTTCAGCTCAGGACACAATCATGGGTTCAAGCCCTGCATCAGGCTCTGTGCTGACAGCTCAGAGCCTGGAGCCTGCTTTAGATTCTGTGTCTCCCTCTTTCTCTTGCCCCTTCCTGGCTCATGCTTTCTCTCTCTCTCTCTCTCTCTCTCAAAGCCCTTTTTAGAGGTATCTATTAAACCAAAGTTAGGAAAAAGCCAAGTATTTAAAAACATAAGAATTCAGAGGAATGATTTCTCTAAGGACTTGAATTCTTCTAGGGACTCCTGGTAGTCTTGAAACTTGGGTGGTATTTTAAGATGGAGAGCAGAGAGGAGCTTTCCAGGTTGGTGGAAACACATGATGTGGGGAGAGTGGAGCACCTGGAGAGGGCATGGGAGCTCTGCGCCCTCTTCCTGTACTTGGCCTTGTGTATCTCCTCCATCTGCCATTCCTGAGTTGTATCCTTTTATAGTAAACCGATGATCTTGTACATAAAAGAAATAATAATAAATACAAAAGATGGAGAGTAGACAAAGTTAAGCAAGACAGAAATGAGCATAACTAGCAGAGACTGTACCATGGCTAGGAAGGATGAGCCAAATTCTAGAAACCCTTGAAAACCAGACCCAAGATTGACTTGAAGCATTAGGCAGTGAATAAGTCCTTCCAAGATGGGAGAAGGCAGGAAATGGTAGAAAATAGTAATAAAGGAAAGGTTCCCAAAGCTTGTCCTAGGAAATCTGGATCACGCACAGAGGCAAATGATAATGGGAAGTTTTTTTTTTTTTTTTTAAGGTTTCTTTTTTTATGTTTTTTTTTTTAACCTTCATTTATTTTGAGAGAGAGAGGGCGTGCATACAAGTGGGAGAGGGGCAGAGAGAGGGGGAAAGAGAAGCCTAAGCAGGCTCTGTGCTGTCAGTGCAGAGCCCAATGCGGGGGGGGGGGGGGGGGGGGGGCTCCGTCTCATGAACAGTGAGGTCATGACCTGAGCCCAAATCAAGAGTTGGATGCTTAACCGAAGGAGCCACCTGGGTGCCCCTGTGAAGTTTTTGAGTAAGGAAAGGCCGTGGGCCATGAAGAGGTTGCTATAGAATGAGGACTAACAGCTGGTTCCTTTCTAGGAAGTTATGAGGGACCCTGTGAGTAGCCAGTACAGCTCCTTTCTTTTCTGGAGGATGCCCATTCCAGAGCTGGATCTGTCGGAGCTGGAAGGCCTGGGTCTGTCAGATACATCCACCTACAAGATCAAAGACAGCAGCGCTGGCAAGATGACCGGGCAACCAACTGGAGTTGAACAGAAGAAACACTCCGAAGGCGATGCCCTCCTGGAGTACAGCACCTTCAACTTCTGGAGAGCTCCCATTGCCAGCATCCACTCCTTCGAATTGGACTTGCTTTAAGCCCAAGACTCCTCTCTCCACCACCTTGCCCTGTCTTCCCTTGCAAGCCCCTCCCTTCCCACCCTTTGTCCTGTGAATCTTGCTCTCTCCCCTCTATGGTGTTGAGGTGGTGCTGATGAATCTGCCAGAGTTGTGTTGTATTTATTATTTATTTATTTATTTATTTATTTATTTATGTTATCAGTTTTTCTCAAAAGCCCTTAAGCCCCAAAGTTATCCCCCCAGACACTAATTCCAGAAAGAAGCCTGGTGGGGGGCGCCAGAGAGTAGTATAGTAGTTCAAAATGGGGGAAAATTTTTTTTTTTTTCATTTTAATCTTCTTCAGAGATTGCTCAAACCTAATATCCTGCTCCAGATCGGTAAACACAAATCTTTCTTCAACAGTCGCTGAAAACCCTGGAAGCTTTGAGATTATCTACTACAAGACAGTAGGATTTCTAAAAGGCTGTTAAGGTGTTAAGTCTCGCTGTTGGATCTTGCTCCTTACAATACCTTCTTTTCCTCAGAGAAATCGGGTGTAATGAAAGGTATAAAACAAGAGGTGATAATACCTCATGGAAAATGAAAATAAGGGAAAGAATTGAATCGTTTCAGAAATAACTATATTGTCAAAGGGGTAGTCCTTCAAACCTTTGCACTTTACAACTTTGCTCCTAACGCTAGCTGAGGGAAATGACTCCAATTTCAAATCTTAAAATGTAATCTTGCTGAGTACTATGATAATTTGTAAGGTATGATTCTGTTTCTAAAAGGCATAATAGGGTTTGGCCTTTAGTGTTTTAGTCTTGCCACCTCCTGCGTCTGCAATGGAGAATACTGATCAATGGGCCTCAGGCACAGTTCCTCAGCTACCTTGAGATCTTGAAATAATCACATTATGACCCTACACCTTGTACCCCCATTCCTTCCAAAATTATTGCTGCTGATTTGTGCTGCCATTTTCTCATTTCTTGAATAAAGACATTCAATCCCAGGCCTGGATTCTAGTTTTCTCTCTCTTCAAAGAGAAGCGGTATAGATCTCCGAAATTAGCCTTGCTTTCACCTTCAGCTTATATATTGTCTTTCAATAAGAGTTCTTTTAGTAGCCTTTGTACATTAAAAATGATGAATATCAGGTTGGATAGGTATCAATAAGGGTGAAATCAACTTAAAATTACAAAGCTATTTAGGAAGAAATGCAAACAACCACTCTTCTGCTTGACCATTGGCTACCAACATACTGAGGGAGTAATTCTAGATGTCTCAAGGCATCTGTGGCACGAACCGTGCTCTTAATGATCTCAGTATAGATGCCTTAAAAAAAGAAACTAAGTCATCCAAATACGTTATCTGCTTATTTATAACTCAGCTCATTAAAAACAAAGCCCCACTGGTCGTTTTTGGGTCCTTACTATACGAAAGGCAATGAGCCAGGAGATATAAAAGGATACACACGGCAATGAAACAAGATTTTGACTCTCAAAAAAAGGGAACCTGTAAATACCAAGGTGGATCATACTTGGGGAGTATGCCATACTTTAAAGATGGCACTACCAAGTTCAGAAAAGGAGGTAGACGCGAAAACAGTTGGCTTTGAAAGGCCCACCAAAACCGACAAAAGCCAAGATCTAATGAAAGTAGAGCCGAAATGTGTCCTTTTCTACGTTCACGTACTTTTGAAGGGCTTCTTTCCCGATTTCTCGCTGCCCTTAGGTAGTGGCGATCGGTAGGCGAAGGTGAGAATCATCTGGTAAGTAAAATGCGTTAAGTGGGTTTGCAAACTCAAGCTGCATGCCCTTGCAGGCCCCTCAAAAAAGCCTCCGTTATTTGTTCCACTATTCTGAGCAGATAGCTTGCACCAGGGCTCAACTTGAGCACAAAGCCAGGAACGTCTCCAACAGTTTCACCGGAGGCTGAGACAGAGAAAGTTTTCCCATCAATCCTAAGGCTGGCCCCGAGACAAGTTACCAAGAGGGTGCAGGACCGACGCTGATACCGATTTGCCCTCTGCACGACGCCGGGCTCTTGGCGCCAAAACAAACCATCGGGTCCATCCCCCTACCGGAACTACACGACACGTAAGACACGGAACAACAATCCTCCGCCTCGCCAAATAGTCCTCTCTGGGTCGTCTCGGATACACGCTTTTCCTCTTCAAAAGGCCTTCGGTGGAAAAAAAAAAGAGCCTCGGAGGTGCGCCGCTCTTCGGTTCTAATGGAAATGTGGGTTTTCTGGTCATTGTCCCCTCACAGATCCCTCCGCCATAAATTGTATTCGCTGAGTCTTCACTTCCGGGTCCGCCATCTTGTTGCCTCCATTTCTCCACGAGGGGGGGTTAAAGGCCCCCAAAATATGCATGTATGAAAAGGCCAAAAAGTAACCGTCAGTGACAGGGAGTCTTAACTAGAGAAGGAAACGGGACCAAACTGGCGGGCTCGGTGAAAGCGCGGCCGGCAGCGTCCCGGACGAGGAGGTGAGGGGGAAGAAGATGTGTACTCTGGGGGGCGTGAGGGCTGGAAGGGAGACTGCCGTGGGAAGGCGCACCGCGCCCAGCCCAGCCCCAAACTTCTGGGTGCAGACTGAGCGGCGCCCCTTCACCGGAGCGGGGGCAGCTCGGGGAGGGGGACGAAGAGGAAGGGGATGCGGCCGGGAGGAAGGGGAGGGGACTGAGAGGAGGTGAAGAAGGGGGTGGGTGTAAGACCTGGGGCTGGGGAGCTGGACCCAGGGAAGCTAGGGCCACAGAGGTGACCGCTAGGGGGCAGCGCGGGGCTCAGCGCCCCCCGCCGGGCCAAGACCTTGGCTTACTACCCCCATTGACTCTTCTTCCTGAAGGACAATGTTGCTGTCTGCAACTGGAGGGTTTGTGATGGAGGAAAAAACGGGGACTCTCAACTGTCTGACTTCAGTAGTAGCTTAAAGATTTTGAGGGAGCTCAGTAATCTGCAAGAGCAGTAAGGGCCCCGCCCTCATTTGTGGCACAGTTGTTTGTACAGCTGGCTGCCCGGTGGAGACGTGTGCAAGAGAAAAAGAAAAATGGGTCGTCATACTGTGGTTTCTTCCATTCCATTTCTCCTTCTCGTTACCTTTCTTCTGTTCTCACAGATTTCCTTGAGCCAGCAGAGATTATCCCATTCCCCTCCTTCTTCCCACAAGGACTTCTTTCTCTCTTAAACATCTACACAAAAGGACGTTCTGTGGCTTACCTCCAACAATTTAACAACATTTTTGGCCGTCAGGGGCCATATTTTCCTAGTGCCATTTGACCCACCCAATCCAATAGAGATGTTATTAAGCATGTATTTTCATACACTCTTTAATAACAGTGAAAGAACTGCCCCACCCAAAATTTTTTTTTTTTTTTTTTTTTTTGGTGTTTATTTATTTTCAGAGAGAGATAGCGTGCAAACAGGGAAAGGGCAGAAAAAGAACGGGAGAGAGAATCCCAAGCGGGGTTCCCCCTGTCAGCTGCAGAGCCAGACTTGGGGCTCTGTCTTATGAATGGTGAGATCATAACCTGTGTGGAAACTAAGAGTGAGATGCTTAACAGAGGAGCCACCCAACCCCCTACCTCTCCTCCCACAAATTCTTATGTCAACAGATGTAATTATTCTATGATAATAAGAGTACTTTGTTGTCAACAGCGCAAGTACTTCATCGGTTATTAAAACAAACTTATCTAGGGGCACCTGGGTGGCTCAGTTGGTTAAGCATCTGACTTCAGCTCAGCCCAGGTCATCATCTCCCAGTTTGTGAGTTCAAGCCCTGGGTCGGGCTCTTTGCTGACAGCTTGGAGCTTGGAGCCTGCTTCAGATTCTTTGTCTTCCTCCCTCCCCCCCTCCTTCCCCCACTCACATTCTGTCTCTCTCTCAAAAATAAATAAAGATTTTTTTTTTTAATTAAAAAACCACACTTATTTGGAGTTCTTGTGTGTTTGTTTGGGAGAGGGAGTGTGTACTTTGTTATTTTATTCATCTCCAAAATCCTAAGAGACAAGTTAGACCAGATTTTGTTCTTCACTTCCGATATAGGAAAAGTAGAGGTATGTCCAGTAAGGGAGAATGTTTTCCCAGTGTTTTCAATAATCAGGGAGCTTGAAAGTGCCTCAAGCTCCTCTGGACTCTTTGGCCACATCTCTTGTCTGGTGGGTGTTGTCAGCATTTACATAGGATATGGGAGAAGGGAATACAGTCCCCCCAAAATGCTGCTGTTTTATTATTACTTTCTAAAGTTTTAGTTATTTAAGCAATTGCTACACCCCATGTGGGGCTGGAACTCATGACCATAAGATCGAGAGTTGCACACTCCTCTGACAACCAGCCATGAGCCCCAAAATACTATTTTAAAAATACATTTTATTTTTAACTTTGGATAGATGCTTCAGGTTAACTCAAAAGAATGGAAGACAGGGGAGAAAAGAACCTTGAAGAGCACATTTCTAGACTTTTTTTTTTTAACAGTGATGAATATAACTCCCTACTTACATTCTAATCCCAAAGTTTAACTATATCTTTGTATAGTAAGAAATAAGGCTTTTCATGGCCTATTTAAAGAATGGGATGACAGATGCCTGGGTGGCTCAGTCGGTTAAAGGTCCAGCTCTTGATTTTGGCTCATGTCATGGTCTCATGATTTGTGAGTTTGAGCCCTGTTTGAGCCCCACTTCGGACTCAGTGCTGACAGCGTAGAGACTGCTTGAAGTTCTCTCTCTCTCTCTCTCTCTCTCTCTCTCAAAATAAATAAACAACAAAAAAAGAATGGGATGACAAATCTGAGTCAATTGCCATTTAGAGGTACTGATCCATGAGTCACAAATATGATTAAAGAAAAACGATACAATTAATATATATATGAAGGCAGACTATAGTGAAAAAAATTGACTTCAAAAATACTTTGGAAGAGTTCACGTGCTAAAGACAACAGTTTCCATGGGATAAAATCAACTTATTTATATAAAGGGTCTCGTTTTCTAGAAATATCAGCTTCCCTGGAATGTAAAGCAAACCAGATTTCTCCTTAGGCAGGTACCCCAACCTTCAACAGTATTTTTTTTGTGGTAAAGAACAGCTGAAATTTCACTATTAGGATACTTCTGGGATGCCTGGGTGGCTCAGTCAGTCCGTTAAGCGTCTGACTCTTGGTTTTGGCTCAGGTCATGGTCTCACGGTGCCTGAGTTCAAGCCCGCATCAAGTTACATGCAGACTGTGTGGAGCCTGCTTGGGATTCTCTCTCTCTCTGTCCCTCCCCAACTTGCGCTCTTTCTCACTCTCAAAATAAATTAATAAACTTAAAAAAAAAGAAAGATACTTCTGCTTTTTGCCAGCATGTCTTTCCCTTTGTGACCAGTTATTATGGAAGTGTTTAAGACTTGGTGATATACTGTGTATATCTATATCTACCTATCTATATATATATACATACGCCATATGTTATATATACCATATGTGTATGTATGTACTATATATACCGTATATATATGTGTGTTATGTATGTATATATTATGTATACATACCATATATATATGTGTGTATGTATGTATATATATGTGTATAGTGTAATTTGAGAAAATGTGAGGGAGTCATTTATGACTAATGAACCTCCTAAAAATTGTTAAGTATTAGTAATAAGATCATTAAATTGCAAGGCAATTTTGATATTTTAAAAGGAAGGTGATTACGGAGAAATACAAAGTATTGGTTTTCTATAATAAGGTTTTGCTATCTTTTTTTTTAATTTTTTTTTTTCAATGTTTATTTATTTTTGGGACAGAGAGAGACAGAGCATGAACGGGGTAGGGGCAGAGAGAGAGGGAGACACAGAATCGGAAACAGGCTCCAGGCTCTGAGCCATCAGCCCAGAGCCTGACGCGGGGCTCGAACTCCCGGACCGCGAGATCGTGACCTGGCTGAAGTCGGACGCTTAACCGACTGCGCCACCCAGGCGCCCCTATCATTTTTTTCTTTAGCATTTTCTTAAGTTGTGAAAACTGACATGTAGGTTATAGAAGTTTGCTATTAAAGTCCATCCTCTCCTTGTGAACATACTCATTCAAAGGGTCTGGACTGCAGTGTGAACTGTGCTCATTCTGAACACTCTCAGGTGGTCTCCTGGACACCCAGGTTTGAGGACAATGCTCTGGGATATAGATATG
Organism: Leopardus geoffroyi; assembly: GCF_018350155.1. Taxonomy (NCBI): domain Eukaryota; kingdom Metazoa; phylum Chordata; class Mammalia; order Carnivora; family Felidae; genus Leopardus; species Leopardus geoffroyi. Next base: position 105,840,931 of record NC_059328.1, read on the forward strand.
GAAGGTTAAATCACATGGTGGCTGAATGACTTGCCTAAGCTGATGAGCCTCAAATTTTCTGGTTTCAGGACTCATTTATATATATATATGTTTATATATTTATATATTTTAATGTTTTATGTATTTTTTTGAGAGTGAGAGACAGTGTGAGTGGGGGAGGGGCAGAAAGAGAGGGAGACACATAATCTGAAGCAGGCTCCAGGCTCAGCTGTCGGCACAGAGCCCAACACGGGGCTTGAACCCATGAACTTTGAGGTCATGACCTGAGCCGAAGTCTGATGCTTAACCAAGGAGTCACCCAGGTACCCAGGTAAATGAGTCCAGGTCCACCCTTGGACTCATTTATATTCTTAAAAATTATTGAGGACACCAATGTGTTATATCTATTGGTACTTAACTATTTTCAAAATTAATTTTTATTTATTTTTTAACTATGACAGGTACTTGTTTGAAATTACTTCATATTTCCTGATGTGTTTTATTTTCTTGCAAGAGAGTGTGTGTGTGCATGTGTTGGGCGGGGGGGAAGGAGAAAGAAACTCTTAAGCAGCCTCCACGCTCAGTGCGGAGCCCAATCTGGCTTGATCTCGGGACAGTCAGATCATGACCTCAGGTGAAATCAGGAGTCAGATTCTTAACTGGTTGAGCCACTCCGGTGCTCTTGGAAATTAATTTAAAAATGTTCATTCATTAAAATACAATCATAAATCCTGTACGTGTTAACATAAATAACACATTTTTATAAGAAATGTATCTTCCGAGTTAAATAATGAGAAGAATGGCATTGTTTTGTTTTTGCAAATCTTTCTAACCTCTGGCTTAATAGAAAACAGCTGCAGTGGGGCGCCTGGGTGGCTCATTCGGTTGAGCGTCCGACTTCAACTCAGGTCATGATCTCACTTTTGGTGGGTTTGAGCCCTGTGGTGGACTCTGCACTGACAGTTCAGAGCCTGGAGCCTGCTTTGGATTCTGTGTCTCCCTCTCCCTGTCCCTCCCCTGCTTGCACTCTATCTCTGTCTCTCAAAAGTGAATGAACATTGAAAAAAAAAAAAACAACAGCTGCATATCTACTATTGCATGTAATCTGTTGCAATATGTACTTGGAAAAAGGAATATTTTAATAGCTTTTTTGGGTAATTCTGGTGTTCTTCTTTGATTCTACACAAAAACTGTACAAACTAACGATTTCTTAAAAGTTACTTGCAGTGAAGAATCTGAAACCATATGAATGAAATTATTATACTCTGTTACCTTAAAACCAACTGTTCTTTCACTTTAAAGTATTGTTTTTACTTGTATGTGATTTTATAATATGCATTGGTCATTTGAAAAATATTGGTTCTGCAAATTATGCAGATCATCCAAATGTTGATGCATTTTATTTTACAATATTAAAAAATCACATTCATTAGTATCGTAACTAATTTCATCAGAAAACTTTATAGTAAGCTGTTAACTCATGGTGGTGGATTTGTTTCCCAAAATTCTAATTTTGCTTGAAAGCTCTAATTATAATTAATAAACGAACACTGCCAATTGTTTTCGTCGAAGTGGCAGGTTCACTTTATTCATTTTTGAAAAAGTTTCTGCTGTATAACTACGTCTCAATATCCTTGGATTGTCTATTCATCATTCTTTGGTGTGACATAACATTTTTTTAAAGTTTATTTACTTATTTTGAGAGAGAGAGGGAGTGCTCATGGGAGTGGGGCAGGGGCAGAGAGAGAGGGAAAGAAAGAATCCCAAGCAGGCTCCCCACTGTCAGCGCAGAGCCCAACATGGGGCTGGGATCTCACAAATCATGAGATCATGACCTGAGTCAAGGTCAAGAGTCAGATGCTTAACCAGCTGAGCCACCCAGGCTCCCTTGACGTACATTTCTACCCACAGTTGTTTCAAAGGGATGAAATGCTGTTTTTGATTCCTTAAGCTAGAGAGGTGGTAATGTGTTGCACAGGTTTCCAAAGTATTTTTCTGAATACTGAACATTAAGGAACTATTGTTTAGGGCCTAAACTTTTCCAAATATCTGATTGTGTTAGATGAGGTGGAGAGAAAGTGCCATACTGGGTAGTCAGCTTGAGAAATATCTTACATATATTTAAGTACAAGAGGTCTTCTCAGAGCATTTTACAGGCAGCTTTCCTTGTGTTTGAATTATAGCTTCCTGAAAACTTTTGTTCCTATGCATAAAGATGTCTTTGGTGGACTTGGGGAAGAGGTTACTAGAAGCAGCAAGAAAAGGCCAAGATGATGAAGTGAGAACATTGATGGCAAATGGCGCCCCATTCACCACAGACTGGGTAAGCTCTTTTCATTATTCCCAATGTGTGCTGTTGCCAATTTCCTTTTTCCCCCTAAACATTTAATTTTTTAAATTATTTTTTTAAAGTTTATTTATTTATTTTGAGAGAGAGATTGAGCATGTGAGCAGGGGATGGGGGGGGGGCGCGGGGGAGAGAATACCAAGCAGGATCCACTCTGTCAGTGCAGAGCCCCATGCAGAGCTTGAACCCATGAACTGTGAGATCCTGACCTGAGCCAAAATCAAGAGTCGGACACTTAACCAACTGAGCCACCCAGGCGTCAAAGATTTTTTTTTTTTAAGTAATCTCTATACCCAATGTGGAGCTTGAACTCACAACCCCAAGATCAAAAGTTGCACACTCTACGGACTGAGCTAGCCAGGTGTCCCCCAACCTTTTTCTTAAAGGCTGAAGATACTGTATTGCCTTTTCTCATTCCCTTTCTGCTTCGTTCTCCTACAAGAGTTTTGTTTTCTTCGTTTTACCTAAATACTTCTTTTAGTTTTCCAAATTGAAAGAGTCTCCTGTGGATATATATAGACGGTAATTGTAAGGTATTATATACTTGTGATTTTCCATAATGTTTCTTAGAGTATTTTCTGAAGGTTTAATTCTCCCTGGAGTGTACTTAGGTTATAGGCTTCTGTAATTAGCTAAAAATTAAACAAAATCAGTATAATAAGAGTGCATTTCTAGACTAATAAACTACTTGTTTCCTTTTCTCTAAAGTATCCCGGTTAATAAGGAATAGTCTAGGCATTTGTTACCTTTTTACCAGTGTTAAAATACATTAAGAGGAAGGTGTTAATTTCATGAGCCTAAACAGCCAGCTTGAAGAGCAGTTTCAGAAGATCCAGGTCCAGGTTATAATGTGGACTTGCTAAGCATTCATGGATTTTATAAGCAGTATCTAATTTAATTTTTTAAAAAAATTTTTAAATGTAATCTCTGCACACAACATGGGTCTCAAACTCACAACCCCGAGATCCAGTCACGTGATCTACCAGCTGAGCCAGCCAGGTGCAGGCATTGCCTAATTTGAACAATTTGATGAGCCAGTGTCCTCTATGCTGGGGTGATTAATTCATAGCTTTAGAGGTCAGCAGATTGTTAGCACTTCACAAAAAGGAAGAAAAGGAAACCTATGAGATTAGCATTTCTATAAATAGACCTGAAAAGAGCATTGTGAATTAAATCCAGTCAGGCAGAAAGGCCGAATATATAAGAAAGGCAAAGAAGCAACATAGGCTTAAAATAAAGAACGTAACACGAAGAAAGGAATAGATCTCTGGCCAAAGTGGCCAAAGATAGATAACTCTTGAAAGATGTACTTTGAGATGATACAGACGTATTGCTATTTGACAATAGCTTATTGCTGTTCACATGCCATTGCTAAAATTTTACTACCTCTTCATCTCATCAGTCTTTTTGCTTTGTTTTACGGTGGCAACAGACTTCTATTCCAACCAATTAAATTTTTACCCCAAATTTCTCACTAACTTTCTAGCCTCTGCCCTTTTCCTAAGAATTCTTTTGAATTTGCCTATCCCTTACCTTTACCCCAATGCAGAATGTTCCTGTTTATCCATTTTTTTTACCTTCTAAGCCTTGCTTAACATCATGTCCTTTGGAGAATCTCACCTGGTAACTCCACCTGACTTAAATCCATTAGCACTTATTTAATTGGTGGGATGTTTATTTGCTTGTTAGTATATTAAGCTCTTAATTAACATTCTTTACTCCTATTGGCCACCCAGATTCTCTCTCCAAGGACAGGAACCATAGACTGTACCTCTTGTTCATTTGTGTCTCTCAATGATTTAGGACTCTGCACACGGTTGATACTCAATGAGTATTATTTTCCCACAGCTTGGAACATCACCCCTCCACCTTGCAGCCCAGTATGGTCATTATTCCACAGCAGAAGTGCTCCTTCGAGCAGGCGTTAGCAGGGATGCCCGGACCAAAGTGGACAGGACCCCCTTGCACATGGCTGCAGCTGACGGACATGCCCACATCGTGGAACTGCTTGTTAGGGTAATAGTGGTGGATCTATATTGTAAAAAAGATATCCACCTCCCTGTCTTCTTACTTGAATGGGTGGTAGGAAACTAGGCTGGGAGAGATTAAGTTTAGGACAGTTCATAGCACAGACTTGCATCTCTTTCAAGAGTCGTCATGGCTATGAGGATCGGGTTGCCTAATCTTTTACAGGCTAAGCAGACTTTATTGATTTTTCTTCATTCCCTTCTGCAGGTGTTCTCTTTACTTATGCCTGTTTTTCTAGGCGCTCAGCTCTCTGTTAATAAATGCGACAAAAAATCTGCTCTTTTCTCCTTCCTTTCCCATCTGTTATAATTTCCCCGTTGTCCTTAGAAGACCTACTCATTGAAGACATTATGTCTGTCATCATTCAGGAGAATTTGAAGAATGCTTTTCCCTTTGATATGTCTTAAACGTGATCTAAATTTGAATATGTGTAATCTCCATGGAAATCCTCTCTATTTGGGTTTTGGGATCTTGCACCTGTGCTACTGTAACCAGTGTCTGTTTGAAACAATTACTATTGTGTGACAGAACGGTGCAGATGTGAATGCCAAGGACATGCTGAAGATGACAGCTTTACATTGGGCCACAGAGCACCACCATCGAGACGTTGTGGAGCTGCTTATCAAGTATGGAGCTGACGTGCATGCTTTCAGCAAGTTTGATAAATCTGCCTTTGACATAGCCCTGGAGAAAAAGAATGCTGAGATTCTGGTCATCCTTCAGGTCTGGTTCTTTTTATACCCCTAGAGTATATTGTAACTCAAGTTAAGGGTTTTTTGTAGGAGCTGACTCAAAATTGAATTTTCTATATCTTATCAAGATAGTACATCTGATATGTCTCAATCTTGTGACTCACTGTCGTTAGTATTTTTTTTAACCTTTATTTATTTAAAAATTTTTTTTAATGTTTATTTTTATGAGAGAGAGACAGAGCACGAGCAGGGGAGGGGCAGAGAGAGAGGGAGACACAGAATCTGAAGCAGGCTCCAGGCCCTGAGCTGTCAGCACAGAGCCTGACACAGCGTTCAAACTCACAAACTGCAAGATCATGACCTGAGCTGAAGTCAGACACTTAACTGACTGAGCCACCTAGGCGCTCCAGTATTTCTTTTTTTTTAAATGTTTATTTATTTTTGAGAGAGAGAGAGATAGAGCACGAGGTGAGGAGGGACAGAGACAGAGAGAGAGAGAGACAGACAGACAGACAGAATCCAAAGCAGGCTCCAGGCTCCAGGCTCCGAGCTATCAGCACAGAACCCAACGTGGGACTTGAGCTCACAAATCATGAGATCAGGACCTGAGCCAAAGTTGGACTCTTAACCAACTGAGCCACCCAGGCACTCCAAAAAGTTTATGATTTAGGGGTGCCTGGATGGCTCAATTGGTGAAGCATCAGACTCTTTTTTTTTTTTTTTTTTTTTTTTTTTTCAACGTTTATTTATTTTTGGGACAGAGAGAGACAGAGCATGAACGGGGGAGGGGCAGAGAGAGAGGGAGGCACAGAATCGGAAACAGGCTCCAGGCTCCGAGCCATCAGCCCAGAGCCCAACGCGGGGCTCGAACTCACGGACCGTGAGATCGTGACCTGGCTGAAGTCGGACGCTTAACCGACTGCGCCACCCAGGCGCCCCTCTTTTTTTTTTTTTTTTTAAGTTTATTTATTTATTTTGAGAGAGAGAGAGAAAGCATGAGCAGGGGAGGGGCAGAGAGAGGGAGAGAGAGAATTCTAAGCAGGCTCCATACCGTCAGTGCAGAGCCCAGTGTGGGACTCGAATTCACAAACCCTGAGATCATAACCTGAACTGAAGTCACTTAACTAACTGAACCACCCAGGTACTCTGTTATTGGTATCTTAAAAAAAAGTAGCATTCTATATAGCCCTGAATTATTCACGGTGATTGAAGAGTAGTGTTGTGGCTAGTATAAAAACAAGATTTCTTTGGTTTTAAAGTGTTTTTTTCTCCATGAAAATTTCCCTTTCTAATTGAGCATGACTTGGGACTAAAAGCCTCTTTATGTTTTCTGAATGTACATCAACTGATACGAGGCAGTACATAGCTCTAACGCATATTGAGTCATAAGGAAGCCATCTCAGAATTAAAAAGGAGCTGTGATTATTTCACCCCTTAATTTCTTAATCCAGCACTTGTATATCAGGGAGTAATAGGATGAAGGATGAAGGTTGGTAAGACATGCCTGCCCTTGGAGTGTTTACAGTGTGATGAAGGTAAGGATAAGAAATCAAGCATTACAATATTACATTGATACATTGGTATTTATCGAGCATTGCAGGGCCTCAGAAGAGGGAGTATGAATGATGCTTAATGCAAAGATTAAAGTGTATATAGAGGGGCGCCTGGCAGTTTCACTCAGAAGATCATGTCAGTCTTGATCTCGGGGTCATGAGTTTGAGCTCCACACTGAGTGCAGAGATTACTGGGGGAAAAAATATATATATATATATGTAGAACATGAACTGAGTTTTAAAGAAGTAGGCAGAGAAGTAAGAAAATTATATTCTAGGCTAGAAAAAGAGCAAGCCAATGACATAGAGGTATGAAAGGATATGGGATGTTCAAGAAAGCATATGTTTTGTGACTAGAGATTGAGCAAGGGAAATGGAGTTTGGGAGTGGAAGGAGCTAAGGCTTAAGGGTTAGGCAGAGTTTTGAGTGTAGGGCTGTTACATGCAAAAGAGTTTAGACTATTTTATGGGTAATAGGGATCCAATAGAAGCTTTTAAATAGAAAATTGAGATTTCTTTTTTTTTTTTTTTTAAGTAAGCTTTACGTCCAACGTGGGGCTTGAACACAGGACCATGAGATTAATAGGAGTCCCATGCTTTACCAACTGAGCCAGCCAGGCACCCCCATTTTTTAAAATTTTTAAATATTTTATTTATTTTTTAAGCTGTTTTTTTTTTTAAGTTTGTTTATTTTGAGAGAGAGTGAGCGGGGGAGGGGCAGACAGAGAGGGAGAGAGAGAATCCCATTGTCAGTGTGGAGCCTGATGTGGAGCTTGAACTCATGAAAGTATGAGATCATGACCTCAGCGGAAATCAAGAGTCAGTTGCTCAACCGACTGAGCCACCAGGTGCTCCTGTGAATTGTTTTTGTTGTTTTTTTTTTAAAGATGATCATTTGGAGTGTGGTACACAGACCTGAGAGAAAAGATACTCAATGTGACTTTCCTTAGGCCAGGGAAGGGCCAGTAGGGGCTTGAATTAAGGAAACAATAGTGGAGTATAGAAGAAGAGGCAGATTCAAGAAGGAATTTAACAGTAAGCAGAGAATGGATATTCTGTTTCACCTGAAGCTATTGGTCATAGGGATAATTATATGTAAAAAATAGGTAGCCATTTCTGTTGCATTTTCAGGGGTTTGTTTTTCCTGGCAGATGGTTCCCTATAGACTGGTTGTACTCTTCAACTTTAATTCCTTATTTAGAGCTCTTCCATAACTGGACTTTTGAAGTAGATACTATGCTTGTAGAAAACTGCTTCTGAAAGTTAGAAACTTAGATAAGCATCTTTACACCTAAATTGTACAAATACCCCTGGAAGCAAAAGTGCAGGTATGGCACTAGACTTTAAAATCTGGCACTCATTTATTTGCTTGTTATATATTCTCTTAGGAATTTCTTCACTGGCAAAGTGGAACAAGTAGTTGGACAAAACTCTGGAGAATATTGTTCTCTGTAGATTCGCTGTAGGGATCTCTTGCTAGCGCATTGACTTGTACATAATTAATTGATCGTAGAGTTTTAGAGCTGCAAATTACTTTTTAGGCCACTTCCCTCATTTTCCAAATAAAAAACAAGATCCAGACAGGTAAAGTGAATTGTCTAGAAGTTTTTACAAGTAATACACTTTTTTGCAAGTAATAACACTTCTTTTTTTAAAATTAGAAATAAACTTGGGAAAGCAACCTAACATCTTTGTTGCCCTGGTCTGGAAAAACAAAACAAAACCAGTAGTCTTAATGAGAACTCTGAGCTCCCTGGGACATTGTATGCCACAACTAGTTCTGCTCCACAGGGCACTGGGGTGCAGCGGCTGCTCAGTGACTGTATAACTAAAGCTAACGAGCTCTGACTTTGAACTATCCTGACTTGCTTTGTAGGAAGCAATGCAGAATCAGGTGAATGCGCATCCCGAGAGAGCCAGCCCTATGACTGTGGCCACGCCATTCATCTTCACATCTGGAGAAGTTGTCAACCTCGCCAGCCTTGTTTCTTCAACCAACACCAAAACAACCTCAGGTAATATCTTGATAACATGGCATTTATTTTAGACTTGAAATTAACACAACCCCTGTTTTTCCTAGGAGATGAATGGATAGCCTGTCCTTTGTTGAAATATGTAACAAATAGAAGATTTATAATAAATTTTAAAGCTAATGCACTTTTTCTTTCTTGGGGAAGGGAAGATCATACACAGGGATTATACATGAGTGCTTACTATATTAAAAGTAAAATAGTTTACAGATTAATCTGTGCAAAGGTTATATGTAACCACAAAATGAAAATATAAGGGTATTTTAGCATGGTACCATTAAGGAAAACAGTTAAGTACCATAGTCTAAAATGTGACAAATAAACCAGAATAAACATAAATAGGTGTTGGAGTGCTGCTATAAAAGAGGTACATGTGATTATTTGAATAAAGTGTAAGAGCTTCGATTTGCAATCTTGGGAACATATGTAACAACAAAATAGAGAAAAGCATCTTTTGAGATCCTTATGTTTTTAACAAAAACATCTATCTAAAACAAATAGGGGTGCCTAGGTAGTTCAGTTGGTTAAGTGTGTGACTCTTGATTTTGGCTCAGGTCGTGATCTCACGGTTCATGAGTTCAAGCCCCACATCGGGTTCTGCACTGACAGTATAGAGCCTGCTTGGGATTCTCTGTCTCTCCCTCTCTCTCTGCCCCTCCCCCACTTGCTCTTTCCAAAACCAAATATAAATAAACATTTTTAAGAAATACAAATCAATTTGAGGGGCGTCTGGATGGCTCAGTCGGTTGTGTGCAACTTCGGCTCAGGTCATGATCTCACAGTTCGTGAGTTTGAGCCCCGCATCAGGCTCTGTGCTGACAGCTCAGAGCCGGAAGCCTGCTTTGGATTCTGTTTCTCCCTCTCTCTGCCCCTCCCCTGCTTTGTCTCTTTCAAAAATAAACAAACATTAAAAAAATAAAAAGCAATTTGAGCTATTTTCAACATTTCCTTACATATATTTGTTTTACAGTGAGGGGACTTGTGTCTTCATTTAAATAAATTTTCCAACTGACTTGGTTTCTTTTTCTGTTTCTGACTTTCATTTAAAAATAAGACATTGTGGGGTGCCAGGGTGTCTCAGTCAGTAAAGTATCCAACTTTGGTTCGGGTCATGATCTCATGGTTTGTGGGTTTGAGCCCTACATAGGGCTCTGTGCTAACAGCCCAGAGCCTGGGATCTGCTTCAGATTCTGTGTCTCCCTCTCTCTCTGCCCTTCCCCTACTTACATGCGCGCGCTCTCTCTCTCTCTCTCACTCTCTGTCTCAAAAATAAATAAACATTTTTAAAATTAAAAAAAAAGGACATTGTATTCCTAGTTAAGTTTATATAATATCAAAGAAAGACCGTGAATGAAGTATTATTATGGAAAGGCAGTGTGGCAAAAAGAAACACAAATCAATTTGAGGGGCGTCTGGATGGCTCAGTCGGTTGTGTGCAACTTCGGCTCAGGTCATGATCTCATGGTTCGTGAGTTTGAGCCCCGCATCATATTCTATGATATGCATAGAATTTTACATTTAGAACTGCATTCAAATACTGATTTATTGACTACATGCTTGACCTTGGGAAAACCTTTGTCTAAGCCTTCTTTACTTATCTACAAAATTGGGATATAATAATACATACTTTATGAGGTGGTTGTGAGACTTCAAGTGAGATTTGTATTTCCATTTTATAGCAGGACTTAAGTAATAGTATTAAATGAAAATGTAACTTCTCAATGAAAGTTAATTCAGTTATGCCCTCAGGGGGGCAGTAGAGACCTTCATTTTGTAGGCCATCGACTATCATTTAAAATCACTGTGCTTTGCTTTCAGCCGGATGATTCAAAAGGTTTAGCTTAAAAATAAGTATACGTATAATCAGAATATTCACAGCTTTTTGGATTTGTTGTGGTTCAGGCCACAGTGATTAGAACAAATGCCTTTATAATCCAAAAGTCTTTAGAAGCTAGTAAAGTTAGGGGTGCCTGGGTGGCTCAGTTGGGTAAGGCTCAGAGCATGATCTCACGTTTCATGGGTTCAAGCCCCGCATTGGGCTCCGTGCTGATGATGTGGAGCCTGCTTGAGATTCTCTCTTTCTCTCTCTCCCCCTCTCTCTGCCCCTCCTCTGCTCTCTCTCTGTCTCGAAATAAATAAATAAACTTTAAAAAAATTAAAAAAAAAAGAAGCTAGTTAAGTTATATGTTCACAAATATGTGAAAGGAACTAGAGTTGATAATCTAATTATTGAAATTCTTCAGACCCTGACCTGAAATGATAAGCAAAGTTGAAGACATTTAGAATAGAGCTTCTTAGCCTTGTTTCCCATGAGCCTCTATTGTGTTCGTCATGTTGCTTTTAGCAGACCTATCGTTTCTCTCTTCTGTATGTTGCCGACCACACATTGAGATTGCTAAACCGTTACATAATAGACCTGATCTCTCCAGTGTTGTCTTACGCATGAAACAATTCTACCTAGCTCTTCCCCTTCAGGGGAGATAATCAGTGCAGATAAAAGAGATGAGAAAAGTTATAAGACAAATTCAGGTTGTATTACTCAACTGGGTTAAAGGATTTTCTTTTCCCGAATGGTGGGTGGCTTGTTTCCCATCGTCCAGTGATATTTTTTTCATCCAGTAATATTTTTAAGAATTAACTGAAAGGGAGGGGCTACCACACATACACAAGAAGAATTAACTGACATTATCCTAGAATTATCATTTTGATGGATATTTTTGATAAAATTCAGATTATAAAGCTTGCTTTCATTTTTCCATTTGTGACTAAAGATATCACTGATCATCAGTGCTACCATCAAACTGCAGCCATTCAAAAAGGCAGCTAGACTAAATTAAACATTAACCAGGGCAAAACAAAGTTATGGAGATGAATTTCCTATTTCTGTAGGATCATAAGATGCACTCCAAAGTCAAATATAAATAGCTTGTATTAGTTCATAAGGAGTACAGGCTTTGGAATGTAATGAATTGCATTCTAAGCTGGGCTCTGACATTTACTACCTGTGTGACGTGGGCAAGTTATGTAGTTTTTCTGGATCTAGTTTTCACCAACTCATTGAAATTGCCTAGCTTACCATAGCACACTCCCCTAAGTCGTGGCATAGAGTTTGTCGAAGCTACATTCTGAATTGGTAACAAGAGTCTTCACTGATAATGTCATTTCATTTCAAAACAACAGCATCCATGCACATTTTACTTTATTTGATGTTGGGCCTTATATTGAGGAGAAGGAAGCAATATTGTTTAACAGTAAAGTACCTTGTTTTCCTAGAATTCACTGGGATAAGTCTGAGGAGATCGTTGGTATCATCTCTTTTCAGTTTCAACTGTGCATGTCAGAATACTAAACCCAATTTCTCACAAATGTTCTTTCTTCATTTTGCTGTTGAGTGGACTTAGGTGAGTTAGTAATCAAAGGGAGAACACCCTTAGCCTGGTATCATCATGTACTGAAAAGTATATAATACTTTCTCAAAAGTAGTTTTACCTAGCTTTTCTACTTTAGCTGAGTGACCTATCTGAGGTTTGGCCTACTTGAACTTTCATTATAACAGCTGTGTGTGTGTGTGTGTGTGTGTGTGTGTGTGTGTGTGTGTGTTTTAACCCTGGTAAAATAATAACAACTTTGTTTTTGGATTGCTAGTAACTTATTGCCATATACATTCTACCCTCCTCGAGGGATATATATATATATATATACAGTAAAACCTTGGTTTGCAAGCATAATTTGTTCCCTAAACACGCTTATAATCCAAAGCACTTGTATATCAAAGTGAATTTCCCCATAAGAAATATTGGAGGGGCGCCAGGGTGGCTCCGTCGGTTAAGTGTCCGGCTTCAGCTCAGGTCATGATCTTGCGGTTCATGGGTTCAAGCCCCATGTCAGGCTCTGTGCTGACAGCTCAGAGCCTGGAGCCTGCTTTGGATGCTGTGTCTCCCTCTCTGCCCCTCCCTTGCTCATGCTCTGTCTTTCTCTTTCTCTATCTCTCAAAAATAAACATTAAAAAAAAACAAAAAACAAAACTGGAAACTCAGATGATTCATTCTACAACCCCAAAATATTCATATAAAAATTATTATAATACTGTAATACAAATTAATAAAGAAAATATTTATATATTTTATCGATAAAGTAATATAAACAAATAAAATAATATAAATAATAGTATTTATAAAATATTAATAAATAAAACAAAATATAAAGAAAAATAAACACATTAACCTGTACTTCCCTTTGAAAATCTTCATGGCTGGTGTGAGGGAGACAAGAAAGAGAAGAGGTTATTTTGTAGGACGACTTTCACTATCACTAATGGAATCACTGCTTTCCGTTGGCTCAGTGGAATCTTTTCCTGCATGAGGGCCATTGTATATGTTTGCACAGATGTTGACTACAGTATTCATAAACTCTTTGTTACTGTATTTAATGTAACTGGCAATAAGGCAGCAGAGGAAAAGGTCCATATCTGCAGGCAGCCTGACCTAGAATGAAGCAAAGCATTCCTAAGCTTACTCTTGTATGGAAAAGCAAAGGACTGTCTATAAGTGCTTGGAAGTGACAAAAAATACACTAGTGCCAGTTGTGGGCACCTTCCAATGTTCTGAAATATCATTGCTTTCTGCCAAATATTGCCCCTGAGACCAAGCATCCAAGCATGGGAGACAATCACCCACAATCCTGCTGTGAGAAAGAGAGGAGAGAGGAGACCCATTGGCCCAGTTGTGATCATGTGATGTTTGGTGTCACATAGTACTCGTATTGCAAGACATCACTTGTTTATCAAGTGAAAATTTATTAGATATGTTTGCTGGTCTTGTGGAACACTCACAGAACAACCTACAATTCTAGGTGTTACTGTATATATATCTAAAAATTGTTCCTTGTGTCATTGGTGAGTTTTTTTTTTAATATTTATTTATTTTTGAGAGAGAGACAGAGAGAGACGGAGAGAGACAGAGTGCAAGTGGGGGAGGAGGAGAGAGAGACAGAGACAGAATCCACAGTAGGCTCCAGGCTCTGAGCTGTCAGCACAGAACCCAATGTGGGGCTCGAACTCACAGACCATGAGATCATGACCTGAGCCAAAGTCAGATGCTTAACCGACTGAGCAACCCGGGCACCCCCTCATCTGTGACTTCTTATGTCAGTGTTTGGTATGATAAGTTGAGTGATGGGAAAAGCATGAATTTAGTAGGAACATTAGAGAATATAGCTGGATCTTGCTCTGCATGAAGTTATGGGATAGACATCGATTCCTTTCTGGAGGTCAGGCACTCTGTGTTCCACTCAGACTGTTTGGTTCCCTGCATATTTCATGAAAGAATTAGAATAAAACAGGGTTATCATCACTATCTCCACCCTAATCAACCACTGCCACCGTCATCATGCAAAAGCTTTGAGTAAGATCATTTGTAGCTGGGGTGCCCAGCTAGCTCAGTCGGTAGAGCATACAACTCTTGGTCTCAGGGTTATGAGTTTTTGCCCCAAATTGGATGCAGAGATTACTAAAAAAATAAATAAATTTAAAAGAAGATAGTTTGGGGGCGTCTGGGTGCCTCAGTCAGTTAAGTGTGTGATGCTTGACCTTAGTTCAGGTCTTGATCTCAGGGTGGTGAGTTCAAGCCCTGCACTGGGCTCAGTGCTGGACATGGAGCCTACTTAAAAAGAAGATAATTTGTAGCTGTTAAGAGTACTATACAAGAAATCCACCTTTTTTTTTCTTTTTAATTTTAATGTTTATTTATTTTTGAGAGACAGAGAGCACAAGGAGGAGAGGGAGACACAGAATCCAAAGCAGGCTCCAGGCTCTGAGCTGTCAGCATAGAGCCCGATGCAGGGCTCGAACCCACAAATCGTGAGATCATGACCTGAGCCAAAGTTGGTCGCCCAACCTACTGAGCCACCCAGGTGCCCCAGAAATCCACCTTTTTAAGGCAAATCTTCTGAAATTTAAATTTATAAACCAGTTAAATTACCTACATTAATCATATCAGAAAAGGATCCTTTGCTCTGTGGAAGGATTTATTACAAAGAGTGTTAAATGGGAATTTCTTTATTTTACAGATAACTGGCATTTTGATAGACAAAAGGCTGGGAAGAATCTTTAAGCATAGGTAGTGAGAAAACATAAAAATCAAGAGTACATTGAGAGGGCACCTGGGTGGCTCAGTCAGTTGAGTGTCCAACTTTGGTCATGATCTCATGATTTGTGAGTTTGACCCCCACATCGGGCTTGCTGCTGTCAGGACAGAGCCCACTTTAGATACTTGTCTCCCTCTCTTTCTTCCCCCTCCTCTGTTTGCACTCTTTCAAAAATAAATAAAACATTAAAAAAAATTATTTAAAAAGTATTGGGACTCCTAGCTGGCTCATTCAGTAGAGCATGTGACTATTGGTCTCGGGGTTGTAAGTTCCATCCCCACATTGGGTGTAGAGATTACTTAAAATCTTAAAGAAAATTAAGAGTACATTTAAAAAGTGGGTAAGTGTATCTGGGTCACCTAGGTGACTCAGTCCATTGAGCATCTGACTCTTGCTTTCGGCTCAGGTCATGATCTCATGGTTCGTGAGATTGAGCCCCACGTCAGGCTCTGCGCTGACAGTGAGAGCCTGCTTGGGATTCTCTCCCTACCCCTCTCCCACTCTCTTTCTCAAAATAAATAACTATTTTTTAAATAAAACAATCAATCAGAGCCCAGTCAGGAGACTAAACTACATGGCAAGTTGTATAATTTTTTTATAATATATAACACATAATTTGAATATGTTATACCTAAATGTATGTATAATTTATAAAAAATTATTAATAATAGTGGTTAACTACTAAGATATGAGGAGAACTCTAAAGAATACCAGAATAGCCAATTTAGGGAGCAGACACTCCTTCTGTATGATAAAATGTAGTTTCATGCTAATTGTCAAGAAATATTGATAAGGGTCCAGCTTAAGTATGACAAGGCAAGGCAAAACAGGGATTTGGAGCTGAGAAGCAATAAATCCACAACTGACACAAAAGTATCTTTGAAGTTCTAATGAAAGACATAGTGAAATGCAATTTATTTTATAAAAGTTAGATTTATGCAAAATTGTGAAGTAATACTTTTTTTTAATGTTTATTTTTTAACATAAACATGAGCCAGGGAGGGTCAGAGAGAGAGAATCCCAAGAAGGCCCCGTGCTGTCAGCACAGAGCCTGATGTGTGTCTTGATCATGACCTGAGCCACAGTCAAGAGTTGGATGCTCAACAGACTGAGCCACCCAGGCGCCTCAGTAATAGTTTTGGTAAATAAAGTTAGGCATGGCTGTTGCCCGATCTAATGCACTTTCGTCCCGGAGCGTAGTTGTAAGAATAGCACACAGAAACAAGAATACAAGGTTATAAATATAGTTGTTTTTTTAAGTGCATCATGAGATAAGTAAGTAATTGTTTTTAGCACAAACTGGTCGTACTACTGTTTGACATTCAGTAAGTGAAGTGTCAGGTTTTTAACTGTTCCTGCAGTAGAGGTCAGTGCTATGCTTTCTCACCTGTCTAGCTGATGGATAGATGCAGTGTGGTTAAGTAAAGCCCAGGCAGAGCCTCTTCCCGCAGCAGCAATAGTTTAGGGTAAGTCATACTCTGTGTCCTTACCACCTGCTGCCAAGCAGAGCTCTGTA
Organism: Leopardus geoffroyi; assembly: GCF_018350155.1. NCBI lineage: Eukaryota > Metazoa > Chordata > Mammalia > Carnivora > Felidae > Leopardus > Leopardus geoffroyi. The sequence goes on from NC_059328.1 coordinate 105,857,219, forward strand.
CAGCCAGCCGAGTGAGTGGGCGGCACTCCTGGGCTGCCGGCTACTAATGCTCAGCACTGGCAGTGCCAAGAGAATGAGCAAATGTGGGGAATGTAGTGGCCCTATACCAAGCATATTACCTTAATCCCCTTTAAAGGAAAAACTTTTCTAAACCTTCCAAACTGTTAATACCACAATCATTGGTTTATATCAGTTTGTATGGGAGAGCAAAGCTGAGGTTTTGATTTAATAAAAGCCATTTTTTTTAATGTTTATTTATTTTGAGAGAGAGAGAGAGAAAGCAGGAAAGGGACAGAGAGAGGGAGAGAGAGAATCCCAAGCAGGCACCACACTGTCAGCACAGAGCCCAACCCGGGGCTCGAACCCACAAACCTTGAGTTTATGACCTGAGCTGAAACCAAGAGTCAGATGCTTAACCAACTGAGCCACCCAGGTACCCCAGATAATAAAAGCCATTTTTAGTTCATCTCCATTTATTTTCTACACCAGACCTCATTTGCCTTTTTTACCAAAATAGGTGACCCCCATGCCTCCTCAGCAGCACACTTGGCAAATTCCACCACCTCGGTGCTGGCCACCCTTGCAGCTCTTGCTGAGGCCTCAGCCCCCCTCTCCAACTCCCACAGAGCCACAGGTAGGTAAGGGATATCTGCTGGGCAAATCACCATTTCTTCTTTGTTTCTAAATTTATTCATTGATTTTGGGAGAGAGAGGGAGGGGCATCAAGGGAGGGGGAAAGATAATCCCAAGCAAGCCCTGTGCTGTCAGCACAGAGCCTAACAAGAGGCTCGATCTCATGAACTGTGAGATCATGACTTAAGCTGAAACCAAGAATCAGACACTTAACTGACCAAGCCACCCAGACACCCTGAATCACCATTTCCAGCAGATTTCACATTTCACATTTCCAGCAGATTTAATTTGCATGAAGTATAATTAGATAAATCTAGGAAAGAGGCATGTAGAGTCATTGAGCATCAGAAAGAAAAATGACTAAGCAGTATAATCAGATGGCTGAATAATCTTAGAGAATGTCTAAGTTAATTTCTTTGTATTTTTGCAGTTTCAAGTTTGTTTGCCCTGACTCCAGTTGCTTCAGATTGAAGTGTTTAGTCTTCTATTAGAAGATTATTTGGGAAATACTTTATGTTATGTTTTGACTGATGCTATCATAGGATGATTCAAAATAGCAGCTTAGATATGTTGTGTTTATAAAAGCGTCAAAATACATAGGACTGCTACCTCTCTCATCATATCCTGGGTACTTCAGGGTGGCTTCCTTTTATTTTCACTGGAGATCATATTTTGGCACTTCTTTTTTTTTTAAATTGTTTTTAATGTTTACTTATTTTTGGGAGAGAGAGAGAGACAGAGCATGAGTGGGGAGGGGCAGAGAGAGAGGGAGACACAGAATCTGAAGCTCTGTGTCAGCACAAAGCCCAACGCAGGGCTTGAACTCAAACTGTGGGATCATGACCTGAGCCGAAGTCATATGCTTAACCGACTGAGCCACCGAGACGCCCCCATATTTTGGCATTTCTAATAGAGTTGGGGCGACATATGCTGTATAGTGCCCTTCTGATATTTAAAATAAAGAGGTTTCAAGTCACTTAGTGGGAGCCAGTAGTCTATGGGGAAAAGGCTTAGAGCTCCATATAGGTAGGGGCAAATAGTCATAGGTAGGGCTAAATAGTCATGTAGGAATCTTTCTGGAGCCCTCTGGCAGAGTCTGCTCCATTATAAATGAAGGCAGATTGTTCTGATTTCTTTCTGCCATTGACATTTGGGTGTGAGAACATTCCTCCAATCCTATTTTTCCGACTGGCAGCAATCATAAAGATCTCCATTCACACATGTATGAGTGAGTGCCATGGCAAAGGGAAAAACAATATATTTAACTTGTGTTTGTTATTTTTATTTGCTTTAAAAAAAATTTTTTTTTGATGTTTATTTTTGAGAGACAGAGCATGAGCGGGGGGAGGGGCAGAGGGAGAGAGGGAGACACAGAATTGGATGCAGGCTCCAGGCTCTGAGCTGTTGGCACAGAGCCCAACCCAGGGCTTGAACCCACGAACCATGAGATCATGACCTGAGCCAAAGTGGGACACTTAACCGACTGAGCCACCCAGGCGCCCTTGATTTGCTTTTTGACTGAATAAATTACTTAACTTCTCCAGGTCTCAGTCTCCTCACCTCTGGCTGAGGTTGGATGGTTGGATCAGATTATCTGTTGAGGTTCTTTCAGCTATAACATTTAACTGTGTTTTGTTTTTAAGAGATGTGAATGCTCTATTTCCATTTAACCACCTGAATGTGTTTCGTGTGGATAGTCCATACCCCATTTAGTGCAAAGTTTACCTTAGACTCTTTAGATAGAGAAATTCCATAGTGGTAAGAACTCTTTTCCCTAATAGTTACTGGGAATATTGACTAACCAAACTGAAAATCTTTTTTTTTTTTTTAAGTTTTATTTATTTAAGTAACCTCTACACCCAATGTGGGGCTCAAACTCACGACCCCAAGATCAAGAGTCATGCTTTTCTGACTGAGCCAGCCAGGCGCAACACCCCCCCACCCCCACTTTTTAATTACCAAACTGAATTTTAATTTTGTTTAAGTGTTTATTTATTTATTTTTGAGAGAGAGCACGTGGGGCAGAGAGAGAGGGAGACAGACAATCCAAAGCAGGCTCCGAACCGTCAGCATAGAGCCATCAGTACAGAGCCCCACACGGGGCTTGAACTCTTGAACCATGAGATCAGAACCTGAGCCAAAGTCAGATGTTCAACTGACTGAGTCACCTAGGTGCCCCTAAATTTTACCATCTTAGCCATTTTTTTAAACATTTATTTATTTTGGGGCGCCTGGGTGGCTCAGTTGGTTAAGCAACCAACTTCAGCTTAGGTCATGATATCACAGTTCATGGGTTCAGGCACCACATCGGGCTCTGTACTGATTGCTCAGAGCCTGGAGCCTGCTTCAGATTCTGTGTCTCCTTCTCTCTCTGCTCTTCCCCCATTCACGCTTTGTCTCTCTCTCTCTCAGAAATAAATACACATTAAAAAATTTTTAATATTTTTAAATTATTATTATTATTATTTTTTTTTTACATTTATTTACTTTTGAGAGACAGAGTGTGAGCAGGGGAGGGGGGGAGAGAAAAGGAGACACAGAATCTGAAGTTGGCTCCAGGCTCTGAGCAAGCTGTCAGCACAGAGCCCGATGTGGGGCTTGGACCCACAAACTGTGAGATCATGACCTGAGCCAAAATCTGACGCTCAACAGACTGAGCCACCCAGGCATCCTTTTGTTTATTTTTAAGAGAGAGCATGTGAGTGTGAGTGGGGGAGTGGTAGAGAGAGGATCCGAAGCAGGCTCTGCACTGTCTGCACAAAGCCTGATGTGGGGCTTGAACCCACGAACCAAACCATGAGATCATGACGTGAGCCGAAGTCGGATGCTTAACTGACTGAGCCACCCAGGTGCCCCATGAATATCTTGATTTAACATAATATATATAAAGCTCTTAGAAAGGTACCTGGGCTACGCTGTAAGTAGTTGGTGTTAGTTGCTATTAATATTATTGTTTATCTGTCAGATGGGAGAAGCCACCTACCATTTGTGTCTATCAGACCTCTTCAGTGCTTTGACTACTTATTATTGTTAATTCACTATTAAATACCTCCATTTTATTACAGAAATAGATATACTCTAATTTATAATTATTTTTCTAAGTTCCATAGATTTATTTAGACTTTCAAGATGCTTTCTGAGAAAAGAATTCCATGATCAGATACGCTGGGGAAACTCAGCATATCTTACCCCTATTGGAGAATCACAGTGCTCATTAGCCTGTCGGGGTTTCTGATACTTCTTACAAAACAAACAAAAAATTTAAACATATTTAAACTGGCGTTTTGAAAATACATTTCTGCATAGGGCCCATCCTTAGTGAAAGCTATTAACATCTCAATGAAGACATTTTAGAAAATACTGTTCTAAAGCATTCACTATTTTCTTTTCTCCTCTGACTTAGCATTGTTCACAAAAGCTTGCTTTAGAAACTGTTGAATCTAACTTCTTTTTTTAAGTTTTCCTATCCCTGATATTTATTATCAATTTCAAGGAGGCTGAAATTGTTAAACTCCTGTCTTTTAAAAAGCTGAAATTTCAAATTCACTTTTGTCATCTCTAGCTAATTCAGAGGAAATCATAGAGGGAGATTCCGTTGACTCATCAATCCAGCAAGTGGTGGGGAGTGGAGGCCAAAGGGTCATCACCATAGTGACTGATGGAGTCCCTCTGGGTAATATCCAAACTGCAGTCCCTGCCGGAAGCATTGGCCAGCCATTTATTGTAACTGTGCAAGATGGACAGCAAGGTGAGTTATCCCATTTAGGCAAATGTGTATTATAAGATATTTTACACACTCCACATTCTTCTGAAAATGAGGCATTAAAGCAAGTAGTGGGACTAGGAGAATGCCAGATGCCAGATGGGGCAAAGATGCTCCAAGATAGAAAAAGAAACAGAAATCAGGCTGGGAAAGCCTGATTTCCCTAATATATATAAAACTTGTGAGTAAAAGCCAATAATCTGATAGAAAAGAGGAAATAATATGAACCAATAGTTCATAGAAAATACTAATAGGTCTTAAAATATGGAAATGTGTTCAACCTATTTCATATATAGCAAGAGAAATGCAATTTAACATTGTACTGAGATACCATTATTATACTGTATTGTCAAAAGTGTGGGGAACTAGGCACTTTTTAATTTTTTTTTTAATGTTTATTTTTCGGAGTGGGGGCGTGAGCAGGGGAGGGGCATAGAGCAAGAGAGACAGAGGATTGAAGTGGGCTCTGCAATGACAGCACAGAGCCCAATGTGGGGCTCAAACTCACAAACCGTGAGATCATGACCTGAGCCAAAGTCAAGACGCCTAACCGACTGAGCCACCCAGGCGCCCCAAAATAGACACTCTTATAAATCACTGGCTGACTCAGTTGGTGGAGCATGGGACTCTTGATCTCGGAGTTGTAACTTTGAGCCCCATGTTGGGTGTAGAGAATACTTGATCTTAAAAAAAAAAAAAATCACTGGTTAGAGTGTAAATTAATGTATTCTTTAAAGAACAGTTTGCAATATCTGTCAGTACTAGATACACATACCTTTTGGCTAAAAAGTTGTTTTCTAAGAATTTATATTCACACACAGAAGTGAAATATATACTAAGTTATTAATTACAGCATTATTTGTAATCATCAAAGATTAAAAAGAACCTAATTTGATGGTAGCTATATTTGTGATGAGCATAACGTAATGCATAGAAAAGTTGAATCACTGTGTTGTACACCTGAAACTGATGTAACATTATGTGTCAACTATACTCAAATAAAACATTTTTTCTTTTTTTTTTTCTTTTTAAATTAGGCTTCACACCTAGCACAGAGCCCAACACAGGGCTTGAGCTCACAATCCTGAGATCAAGACCTGAGCTGAGATCAAGAGTCAGATGCTTGGGGCAAATGGGTAGCTCAGTCACGTCCACTCCTGGTTTCGGCTTGGGTCATGATCTCACAGTTCATCGGATCGAACCCAAGTCAGGCTCTGCGCACAGTGTGGAGCCTACTTGGGATTCTCTCTCCCCCTCTCTCTGCCCTTCCCCCATGTGCTCTCTCTCTCTCAAAATAAATAATTATTTACATAAAAAAAAGTTGGATGCTTAACCAACTGACCCACCCAGGTGCCCCTAAATAAAAATAAATAAATTTATTTATCTATTTATTTATTTATTTATTTATTTATTTATTTATTTTTAATGTTCATTTATTTATTTTGAGAGAGAGCACAAGTGGGGAAGGGGCAGAGAGAGGGAGAGAGAGAATCCCAAGCAGGCTCCACTTTGTCAGCACAGAGCCCAACTTGGGGCTTGATCACAACCCACGATATGATGACCTGAGCCAAAATCAAGAGTTGGAGGCTTAACCAACTGAGCTATCCAGATGCCCCTAAATAAAAAAAAATTTTAATGAAAATGAAAAATTAAAACAACCTAAGTATACATCAATAGGGAACTGGATAAAGAAATTGTTACACCCACACTTTGAAATACTATGCAGCTATTTAAAAACAATGAGGAGGGGCGCCTGGGTGGCGCAGTCGGTTAAGCGTCCGACTTCAGCCAGGTCACGATCTCGCGGTCCGTGAGTTCGAGCCCCGCGTCGGGCTCTGGGCTGATGACTCAGAGCCTGGAGCCTGTTTCCGATTCTGTGTCTCCCTCTCTCTCTGCCCCTCCCCCGTTCATGCTCTGTCTCTCTCTGTCCCAAAAATAAATAAACGTTGAAAAAAAAAAAATTTTTAAAAACAATGAGGAAATGCCTTATATATTAGCATGATCTTATCTCTAAACTATATTGTGAAGTTACAAGAGCAAGATGCAGGACAGTATAGAATATGCTGCATTTGTATTTTTTAAAAAGAGGGAGATATATGTATTTTTGCTAAAATATTCGTAGACTTACACCATCTCTGGAAGAACATTCAAGAATAACATTGAAAACGTTGGTTGCCTGCTGAGACAGTACGTGGGGATGGATGGGAGGCTTTTCACTATATATACTCTTATAGTTTTAGTTTTTGAACCATGTGAATGTATTACTTATTCAAGAAATACATCTGTAAATTATTTTTTGAAAAGAAAGAAACTAATCACACAACTTCATTCTTTAAAAATATTGGAGTTTAGGGGCTCAGTCAGTTGAGCGTCAGACTCTTGATCGCAGGGTCATGAGTTCAAGCCCCACAGTGGGCTCTGCTGGGAGTGAAGCCTACTTTAAAAAAAAGAAAAATGGGGGTTCATGGGTGGCTCAGTTGCTTAAGCATCCTACTTCAGCTCAGGTCATGATTTCACGGTTTGTGAGTTCGAGCCCCATATCAGGCTCTGTGCTAATAGCTCAGAGCCTGGAGCCGGCTTCAGATTCTATGTCTCCCTCTCTCTCTGCCCTTCCCCCGCTCACACTCTATCTCTCTCTCAAAAATAAATAAACATTTAAAAAAAAATTTTTTTTTTAATTGGAGTTTGAAAAGAGGAGGGTTGGTTTATTGAATCTGAGTCACCAAAATTTTCACTTGGCCTAACAATGATGGGGATTTTATAATTTTCAAACTTTAAATTGGTGGATCTTTGCAGTATAGGAAGAAAGAGTAGGAATTAAACCTTTATAATCCAAGTTTTGGTATCATAAATTCTTAATGGTTTTATTTGGAAATACATTATTGATGCTTTTGTGAACATAATTATCACTTAATGCTTTGGGGGCTTCATTGGGTAGGTGAGAGACTCTGCTTATAATGGAGTTAAATAAATGAGAATGGAGTTGTTTCAAAGAGAAAAAAATTGAGGTTTTGCCTGGATGAACTACACTGCTTTTTACAAATGTATTAACCAGGCACACAGAAGGACAGAAGGACAGCTGAGATTTTGTGAATTATCTGCAGAAAGTTTTAAAACCCAGATTAAAGTTCCTTTTCCACTTAGCTGATATCTAAGCTGTTTTCTATTGCCATCAATTGATGAGTACCCACAGAATACAAGCTAATTTTTATTTTATTTTATTTTACTTCTTTGAGAGAGATGGGGGAGCACAAGTGAGAGAGTGCGGGCAGAGAGAGAGAGAATCTCACGAGAGGCAGAGAGGGAGAGAGGATGAGAGAGAGAGAGAGAGAGAGAGAGAGAAGCAGGGCTCACCCAAAACAGGGCTCGTGTTTTACCCGAAGTGTGGCTCGAGCTCACCCAGTGTGGGACTTGAACTCCGAAACTGTGAAATCATAAGCTGAGCTGAAGTCAGATGCTTCACAACTGAGCCATGCAAGCACCTCACAAGCTAATTTTTAAATCAACCAAACCAAATAACTAGATAAATCTTCTGTTTTAAACAAAAATCATAAGGTACCCTAAAACCTAAATAGAATTTTAAGCTTTTGTATTTTGTGATCGTTGTAGATTTCTGTACAAGTGTAAGAAATAAACAGAGAAATCGAGTGTACCTATCACCCAGTTTCCCCCATTGGTAACATTTTGCAGTAGTGCTTTAACATAGAAAATTGACATTGATACAGTTTACCAACCTTATTGAGATTTTTCCAATTTTATATGCATTAATTTGTGTATATACTTAGCTCTATGCAGGATAATACATGTGTAGATTTGTTCTAGGACCACCACAGTCAGGACAGAGAACAGTTCAATCACAAGGATCCCTTGTGCTACTTTTATGTCCACGGCCCTCTCCCTTCCCACCCCATTCCTAACCCCTGGCAACCACTAACTCATTTGTTTTCTACCTCTATGCTTTTGTCATTCCAAGAACATTATAGGGGCGCCTGGGTGGCTCAGTCAGTTAAGCGTCCAACTCTTGGTCTCGCAGTTCATGAGTCCAAGCCCCACATTACACTGAGAGTGCGGAGTCTTGAGTGCTTGGCATTCTCTCTCTCTCCCTGTCTCTGCCCCTCTCCCACTTGCTCTCTCTGTCTCTCTCTAAATTAATTAATTAATTTTAAAAAGTATATTATATAAATGGAATCATGTAATATATAATGTTTTGAGATTGGGTTTTTTTCTCTCAGCATAATTCCCTTAAGAGCTATCCAAGTTGCTGTTTGTATCAGTAGTTCATTCCTTTTTATTGCTAAGTAGTATCCATGGTATGGAGTTAACCACTCATTGAAGGACATTTAAGTGTGTTGCTAGTTTTGGACTATCTATGAATAAAGCTGTTATGACCAATACTGTACAGGATTTATGGGAACATAAATTTTCAGTTCTCTGGGATAAATGCCCAAAAGTGCAGTTGCTGGGTTGCATGGTAAGTGCATGTTTAGTTTTGTAAGAAACTGCCAAACTGTTTCTTAGAGTGACTGTACAGTGTTACATTTCCACCAGCAATTTATGAATAATCCAGTTTTTCTACATCCTCGTCAGTATCTGGTATTATTAAAATTCTAGCCATACTGATAGATGTGTAATGCAGGATGTGTGTTTTGACCCTTCACTCACTTATCTATAAATATCTAAGCAAATTAGATACAGTGAATGGCCAGCTGCTTTCATGTGAAGTTTCTCAAAAATCTTATGTAAAGACATCAGGCCTTCTTTAGACAAATCGCTCCTAAAGAATTGTAAGGCGGGGTGCCTGGGGGCTCAGTCGGTTAAGTATCTGACCTTGGCTCAGGTCATGATCTCACCATTTGTGAGTTCAAGCCCCGCATCGGGCTCTATGCTGAGAGCTCAGAGCCGGAAGCCTGCTTCAGATTCTGTGTCTCCCTCTCTCTCTGCCCCTCCCACCCACTCTCTCAAAAATAAATAAACATTTAAAAAAACAAAATAAAAGCAAAGAATTGTAAGCTTCTCAGCCATAGCTTCTAACCTAGAGTGAGACATCTTTATATAAGAGCCTCAGACCTAGTTGTTGACTGCATGGCTTCCAGATTTGCCTCTCTAATCCTTTCTGTTTCTCTCGGTAAGGCTGTGCTTTACCTGTTGATTCTAAAATCCGAAGAGATATGAACAATAAGATTTCAGGTAACATCTTGCAGTTTATTTTCTAATTTAAAGCAAGCAGTAGGAGTCAGTGAGGCGCCTGTCAGTGTGGAGCCTGCTTGGGATTCTTTCTCCCTCTCTCTCTGCCCTTCCCCTGCTTGCGCTCTCTCTCTCTCTCTCTCTCAAAAGAAATTTAAAAAATTAAAAAAAACAAACTTGAAAGTAGGCAAAACCTCTTTGTTTTACTATGTATTCATTATCTCCAATTGGTGTCCTTTGGCTTGTAGTTCTAACTGTACCTGCTGGTCAGGTTGCAGAAGAGACTGTAATTGAAGAAGAAGAGGAAGAAGAAGCAGAGAAGTTGCCCCTGACTAAGAAACCAAGGATAGAAGAGATGACAAACAGTGGGGAGGAAAGCAAGGTAACGTGTTTAGGAGTGGTAGAGAGAAGAGACAGGAAATACTCAAAAGGCAAACTTGGAAGAAGGCCTGGACCCTTCTTTATATATATATATTTAAAAAAAAATTTTTTTAATGTTTATTTATTATTGAGAGAGACAGAGCATGACTGGGGGAGGGGCAGAGAGAGAGGGAGACACAGAATCCAAGTAAGACTTCAGGCTCTGAGCTGTCAGGACAGAGCCCGACATGGAGCTGGAACTCACAAACTGTGAGATCATGACCTGAGCCAAAGTCGGACGCTTAACTGACTGAGCCACCCCGGTGCCCCCCTTGTTTATATTTTTTGTCTACTCTCTGGATGACCAGGGATCAGGAATTCTTACCTGGCGGTGATGCGGTTTCCTTTTACAGGAGGGCACCGAAAGAGAGCTCCTACAGCAGCAGCTCCAGGAGGCCAATCGAAGAGCTCAGGAGTACCGACACCAGCTCCTAAAGAAAGAGCAGGAGGCAGAACAGTACCGCCTCAAGCTAGAGGCCATGGCCCGACAGCAGCCCAACGGAGTTGATTTCACCATGGTCGAAGAGGTGGCGGAGGTAGATGCCGTGGTGGTTACGGAGGGAGAGTTGAAAGAGAGAGATGCGGGAGTGACCTCGGGGGCCTCAGGGACGACAGGGCCGCATGCGGGAGTTTCCATAGAAACTGTTTCATCTTAACATGCGAGGGCCACAACTTGGACTGTGTCCGTCTTTTTCCTCTTTTTAAAAGAAAATACAGAGGACTCACATTGTGTAATCATGTCCTAAAGAAGAAAGGATGTCCTAAAGAAGAAAACTATAGCAGGGCACAGTGCTTGGACTCAGGAAGGCTTGCTATGCAACTGGAAAATGCAAAGCCAAATCAGGGGAATACTTCTTCTGGGGGACCTAAAGAATAAGGACCAAATTTCCAGCTCCCATCATCACTGCTTTAAGCTTAGAGGTAAAAGAGTGCTGGATATTGTGGGTTGATTGTTTTTTAAACAACTGACTTTCTCTCAGAAGATTTTAAGATAACATTCCTAGTATGAACACACACAGGGCCTTTAATAATCGTACCATCAGGTGACCTTATAACATGCCTTAGATCGATGTGTACCTGGTAGAGAAGGAAACTAACTGGGAGGCGGGGTAGAAGCAAGCTTTTGGGAAGAGAAAGAGATCTATTCCACTTCCAAAGGAGCAGGCATTCCCTTCTGTCCTGAGCTCACTTCACTGAAAAGAAATTGGTAATTGCCTCACTAACTCTGCATCCATTATGTGTCCATAATTCAGATGCCAGTTTAAGAAACTGAAGTGGAATATTTAAAAACTGGAAAGGAAAGAGAACTTGTTTACGTGGGAGAAGTGTATGTCAATCCAAAATCCTCCAGGCTGTGCTTCCACAACGCTGGAAGGTGGCCAGAAAGAGCTTGTGGGGTTATGAAACAATCTGGTCTCGAGATCCAAACTTTGCTCTGGCTGGATTTTATAAAATCACCATTAGAAGGGTAGTCTGTTGCTAGAACAACTTGCTTCCAAACACTTATTTATATAATACCAAGGTTTAATATCAACTTTTTAATTTTATAAAATTGTGTGGCGTTTTCTAAGCGTGCCTTTCTGTGGAGTTTACGTGGTTTCCTCTTAATTGCAAAAGAAGTCAGGGGACAGGTGAGTGCTGAGGGTGTTGTTGGAATTTTATGTTTCACTTCGGATGAGTAACTTGTTCTGTTTCCTTAAGGTCGGGCCCTGCGCACAGCTTTCGTGCCTTATAGGTGCTCGGTGTGTGATGGCAAAGGGAGTAAAAATCAGCAGTGTCATAAAGTAAGGAGCCAGAACTTTTAGCCTGATAACTTTGTCTGCCTGACTCCCTTCTCTACCGCTATGCCTGCTCCCTCTGCCTAGACACTACTGGAAAGTGTTTCATTGCTGGGTTTTCTTCGTGTGCCAGTTTGGAGTTTTTTCAAAAGAAAGGGGGGATGGCTGGAGAGAGAGAGGTTGTGGAGAGGTTACATTACAATAGTTACTGCTTTTGAAATTGGGCCCTCATCATTCTTGACCTGCTTGCTTGCTTTATTGTAAATTAGAAGAAGAAACCAGGGGGAGATGTGCCAAGTAAACATTTGAATGACTGTTTAGAATACGGTTTTCTTAATTAGCGATCATGGGGAAAACATACATTTTTAATCTGGAATAAAACTTGACAGTTAACATGGCTCTATTTACCTTGATTAGTGAAGTAATTTGCTGCAGTTTTCCAGAGGTGCAGAATCACTTGGGGCTCAAAATAGACTGAAAACATAACTCCCAAACCAGATTTAGCAAACAGAATTGGCTAGTAGAGGCTTATAGGCAAAAATACCAGTTTTGAAATGAGTCTTGGCTACTGGCCACCATAAAACTAGGTTTTCTCCGGGGACTTGAGAGATTACTCTGGGTTTGGGGGGGTGGGGGAGGGTGGCTGATGAAACGCAGTGGAGGAGCGTAGGTAAGGGTGAGGGGACAATTGTGCCTTCTGCTGCCAAATCATCCTTTTTTGTGTGTGTGTGTGTGATGTTTTTATTTTTTCTGAGTCCCTTTGTGAACCAGGTGCTAACAATAAGCTGCTATTGTGTGCCTTTTCAGAGCCTTAGCTTAACAACAGAGATAGAGATAGAGGGTCATTTTAGGTATGATTTCCTAATGTTCTTTGTGTATATATTGACTTTAATTCTTTTTTTTTTTTTTTTTTTTTCCTTTCCTGTTAAGGGGGTGGAGGTTAACTCTGCAGACGATATCCAGGCCCAGCCCCCTCACTCTTTGGGGTAGCTTCTGATTGGGGACGGGAGTTGCCATCCAACACTCCCTGCTGAGCATAGCTCCTTACTGCTTTGGGGAACTGTTTAGAAATTCTTACTATTCTCTTTCTGCAGGAGGCTGTCATTCTCACCTAGAAAAATCTTTACTACAGTGCAAGTCATTTTTGATGATGCGGTCTCTGAGATAGGGAGTTGGGATAGGGAAAGAGAAAAGAGAAATGTCTGGAAAGGGGTGGGTAGCAAAAAGGTATTTGTTGTTATTTACTTGAAATACACCGTTTAGCATCCCTAGGAAAAGAAATAGGATTTCGTCTCCACTTTGTATTGCCTTGAAGAGAATGGTAGGTCAGGATCGCTTGAAGTAGTTAGAAGTTAAATATTAAATGCATTAATGGCAGTACCATTTTATGATCTAGCATATCCTTCTGGATCAGCAATGGATATTGGGAAAATGTTGCTAGATTCTTCTGGGTTGGTGGATTCACCTGGTTTATTGGCAAGATTGGATTACAGAGAATCAAATAACAGACAGGTGGTTCAGAGTTGGTGCTTAAGCCGAGAAACCTGGAACTTAGGATGATTCCCTACCTTAAAATAAAGCTGCTTTAACAATATCAGTATTAATATATGAATTTTAGGCTCTACATTTGATTTTGGTCATAAGCCTTCCCCCAAGAGAGAAAGAAAGAAATGTTAATATTTCTGTTCTTGTTCCTGGCTTCAGGGAAATTACTTATAAATATATAAATGAACGTTCCCTTCCTATCACTACCTCTGTGGGATCTCTTAATTGTAATGCCAGAGTTGAGGTCTCTTAATGGAAGTATGGGAGAACTTGACTTTAGGATTTCTGTGTTTTGAACCCAGAGCCTTAAAAGATGTTCTTTTTCTCTGTCAGAGCTCTGTGTAGTTATTTTTGGCTTTGCCTTTCCCCCCTGTCTTCAGCCTTACCATTGAATTATTAACATTTTTGTGTCTGCTCAGTAGTGTTAGAAATCTATGGCATACAAAATGAGTTCTTTATATTGATGTAAGAGAAATGAATTTACCAGAGGGTTCTGTGACCAGGGCATTTTTAATACTCCTTTGTTGGGTGCGTATCACTGTGTACATTTATAAATACATACAGATTTTCCCACTTTTCTCTTTGTTTATTTGAGGTTCAACTCTAAAGTACCTGGTATAACCTGGAAATATTTTCATTTCATTAAACACATTAGAGAGGGTTTCTGTGGCTTCACTAAAGGGGCTGAAGAAGAAAAAGCCTTCTTTTGGCCCTTCTCTGAGACTCTGTAACAGGCATAATGAGAAACCTGAGGAGTCATGCCCCAGGGAAAATCAATCTCTGGCTTTACAGAGATTTATTTAGCGTGTGGTGTGATGACACCATGTAAGCCAAACAGCTCAGAGTGGTGTCCAGGGTAAAGAGGGAGCCGCCCTTCCGCAGAGCAAGCCTGTATCCACTCCTGTATCCCCTGTATCCACTCCTATGGCAGCAGGTAGGCGTGCTGACTGGCACCTGTAAAACCCCTGACACCTCTGTACAAGGAAGAACCCTGGATAAGGGCCATGGCGCAGGATACCTGCTTTCCCAGTTTAGAAATCTCATCCTTTTGAGAAAGCATCATTTTGAGAAAACGTGTATGGCTGTCTCCTCACAAACATCATTATAGACTTCCAGAGCTAGAGGACTTCAGGCAGATACTGACCTCTTCCCAGAAGTTGAATAGGAATCAGTTTTTATCCAGATTTACTGGGGAATGGTCTCCTGTTCTCTACTGCTTGTGCAGACATCTCTGTATGGCCAGAAAAGGAGCTTCAGAATGGAATATATGTCAAGACCACCTATATGCTATTCTGGGCTCTTATCGATCTCCATTTTATGTGATGGCTATTTTCTGACTTAGTACTCTCTTTCCCATGCCAATATGTTTAACAAGAGACCAGGAGCAAGAAGGATGTGAGTTTGAATTAAGTAGTTTTGAGCCTCTGGTACTTTTTTTTTTCTTCTTGGAGTTTCTTTAGGATTAGTGGGTGGGGTGACATTCCTAGACTCTACAGTAGCAGTTTGGCTTGTTAGTGGCAGGAAGTTGTGATTTCCTATCTCTCTCTCCTCCCCCTTCCCCTCTAACTTCTTCTGCTTCTGTGACCCCATTGGTCTTATCTCATTGAGTCTTTCCCAGGCAGTAATAATTAATAGGTCGTTTCTAATCTCTGGGCCTTGTCCTTCCTCTTTCCACTCCCCTCCTTCCCTATTACATATTTTCTGTTCATTCTGAAATGGTTTGTTTTTGACAGTTAATGTAGGTCACAGCCTATACCTTGTGCTTTCCTTCCCAGTTGCTTTCAGGCATCTTGGTCTATCAGCAGTAAAGGACGGATAGCAGCTCCCTTCTCTGGCTTTGTCCTGTGTACTGTCCTTCTGCCAAGGTCATTTATGTTAGTGGAGAAGAGAAAGAGGGTGGGTGGGGTGCCTAGATTCTTCTGAAAATGTCCTCGGTTTTTCAGGTTTTCTGACAGCTTTATGTACAGTATGTTTTAGGAAAGCTTAAATATACTTCTCTTTATTTAGGATTTTAATAGGGTTTGATTTTGATGAGGAGGATTGTGTGTATGTGTGTGTGGGTGAGCCTTTGTGTGTATATGTACCTATACAGATCTATATTATATATACAATTTTTGTACTATCATTTAAAGTAAAGATGTTTCTTAATAAAATGTCAAAGTCTTACCATTTCAGGGTGTCATTGAAGTTTTTTCCATCTCCTGGGCAAAAATTGCATCTCGTTCCTGATCACAGATAAATTCCAATAGGAAGTGTTCTCTGTCCAGCTGAGCTAATGAAGGCAGAGCAGGGGGAGGGTGTGGGAGGGTCTTCTTTCCCCTGTTGGGGTCTCTTGTAAGCCATTCACAGCCTCTGCATTTTCCTTATCTAGCTACTCCTCAGCTGGTATTCTTAACAGGCAGAGCAACTGGAGGTAAATGAGAATGGAGAGAGCTTTTGACTGGCTTGTTAGACTTACGTCTTTCTCCCTTCTGTCATCCCCCCACTCCCTTCCCTAGAAGCAAACAACCAGGACGAGAGCACAGGAGCTGAAGGAGATGACTCTGTGCCTTGTGTGGGAGTAAAGTCAACCCGAAGATATGAGGTGGAGGGAGAACATGAGGTTCAAGAAGGCTTGGAAATAGATTTGCTCTGCTGCCTTCTCAGCCATTCTTAGTTAATAAGGTGCTGTTTTGCTATCTCAGTCCAATACAGCATACATTTATTAAGTAAATACAAGTAGCATCCTGGTTGTGGCTCAACCCCCACTAGTATCCAGGGCTGAAGAGACCCATCTGGCTGGCTAGAGGGGGTCCCCATCCAGGGTACCGTGTTCTCAAAGCTGCTCCATTGGCAGAAAGGATGCCTTTTGTTTTTCTTCAAAAAAAAATTTTTTTTTTTTAATTTGAGAGAGCCAGGGAGAGGATCAGAGAGAGAGAGGGAGAGCGTAAGAGAGAGAATCTTTTTTTTTTTAAGTTTACTCTTCTTTATTTTTATTTATTTATTTTTTTAATATGAAATTTATTGTCAAATTGGTTTCCGTACAACACCCAGTGCTCATCCCAAACGGTGCCCTCCTCAATACCCATCACCCACCCTCCCCTCCCTCACACCCCCCATCAACCCTGTTTGTTGTGAGAGAGAGAATCTTAAGCAGCCTCTACACTCAGCTCACAGCCCAACCTAGGGCTCAATCTCACAACCGTGAGATCATGAACTGAGCAGAAATCAAGAGTCCGTCACTTAATGGACTGAGCCACCCCAGAGCCCCAAGGATGCCTTTCTTAAATAAAGGTGGATAATACTAAAGCCAAGGACATACAAGCATCTGTGTTCAACAAGTAGAACCTCCAAGGCAAGGCTCCAAGTCAGTATTCAGGAAATTGAGCACTACCATGTACTAGGTTGCGTGTAGGTAATTGCTTTTTGGTGTGTGTGTGTGTGTGTGTGTGTGTGTGTGTGTATGGTCAAAAACCCTGTGTACATATTAATTATAAGGTACATCTGGTAGCGTACCTCATAAATGTGTATACAGCCTTTGTTCTGCTGAGAGAAAAAGAGCAGGAACTTAAGGCTTAAGAAACAAAGAACTGAAAGTCTTGCTGAATTCAAATCCTAGTGTGAGAAATCAGGAGCATGGGAAGGTTGGAAGGGAATTGGAGAGATGGGAACCTGGAGTTCTCTGAAGGGTAATATTCTTAAAGGATGGGAAAAAAACCATGAATTACGGCAACTTTCCTAAGATTTCCTCGGTGAAAATGAGCCCTCTACTCCAAGAAGATCAGTAGGTAGAAAATACGAGAGAAAGTCGCAGTGGGAGCAACTTAGTGAAAACCACAGCTATGTACGGTTTGTGCAAGATGTCTGATAGATAAATAGAGTTAAGTTTGTTATAACTATAGGGGACAACTTAAAAAAAAAGGAAACTAGATAACTGGGAAATTAATAGTCATGTCCAGCAGACAATTTACATGTGTTAAAAATGTTAAAAAAAATAAAACAAAACAAAAAAACTATAAGGAACCCCTGAGCAAAGCGTGGGGCTGCACTCTGCTCCCATAACCAACTCCTAAAGTTTAAGAAAGTTCTTACTATAAATTTTTTTTTTTTTTAATGTTTATTATTTTGGAGAGAGAGACAGAGACAGAGAGCAAGCAGGGGAGGTGCAGAGAGAGAGGGAGACACAGAATCAGAAGCAGGCTCCAGGCTCTGAGCCATCAGCCCAGAGCCTGACGCGGGGCTCGAACTCACAGACCGCGAGATCGTGACCTGAGCTGAAGGCAGCCGCTCAACCGACTGAGCCACCCAGGCGCCCCAAGAAAGTTCTTACTATAAGAAATGTGCTGTTTGAGAGGGAGGCCAATATTATAAATAATAACAGCTTCTATGCATTAAGGGTTTTCTTGGTGGTGTTTTTGTTTTTTTTGTTTTTTTTTTTTTGGTTAACTCTTCACCCAACTTGGGACTTGAACTCACAACCCAATGTCAAGAGTCACATGCTTGAGGCGCCTGGGTGGCTCAGTCGGTTAAACGTCTGACTTCAGCTCAAGTCATGATCTCACACTCTATGAGTTCGAGCCCCACATCAGGCTCTGTGCTGACAGCTCTGAGCCTGGAGCCTACTTTGGATCCTTTGTCTCCCTCTCTCTCTGCCCCTCCCCCACTCATGCTGTCTTCCTGTCAAAAATAAACAAACGTTAAAAAAATTTTTTTTTAAGTCGCATGCTCTACTTACTGAGCCAACCAGGTGCCCCTCTATGCATTAACAATTTGCTACATGTCTGCCATTGAGCTAGACGTTTCACATACACACAAACACACCTATCTTGCAAGATATGTATTATCTTCAGAATATAGATTAAAAAAAAAAAAAAAAGTTGTGACTGTCCAGAGTCCCTCAGAGTCCCTCAACTTTAAAAATATATATACTTACGGGGCGCCTGGGTGGCGCAGTCGGCTAAGCGTCCGACTTCAGCCAGGTCACGATCTCGCGGTCCGTGAGTTCGAGCCCCGCGTCGGGCTCTGGGCTGATGGCTCGGAGCCTGGAGCCTGTTTCTGATTCTGTGTCTCCCTCTCTCTCTGCACCTCCCCCATTCATGCTCTGTCTCTCTCTGTCCCAAAAATAAATAAACGTTGAAAAAAAATTAAAAAAAATAAATAAATAAAATAAAATAAAAATATATATACTTTCTAAAACTACAGTTCTGGGGCACCTGGGTGGCTCCATCGGTTTGGGCGTCTGACTCTTAATTTTGGCTCAGGTCATGATCCCATGGTTGTGGGATCAAGCCCTGCGTCAAGCTCTGCGCTGAGCGTGGAGCGTACTTGAGATTCTTTCTCTCTCTCCCTCTGCCCCTTCCCACACTCCTGCTCTCTGATTAAAAAAAAATAATAAAACTACAGTTCCTACATTGTTATCGGTGTTCTTTCCTGTGTAATTCGTCCTTGAATCAGAATATGATCTTGCTCACTTAACTTTGGGCATATAGTTAAGAAACAGGGGTGACATAACTTCAGCCTTTTTTTGCAAACTCAAAGTCAGGTTTGCTCCAGAACCAATTCAGGAGGCATCTCCACAAAGTTGCTGGCCAGCAATACTTGAACAAGGAGAGTCAAAGGTAACCTCGCTTGTGAAGACTGGGTGGGGTCTTCAGCTCTAGGATGCTGGATAGCTTCTATCTTTCCTTCTAGACTACTACTCCCTCTATATCTTTTTCTCTATCCTGGGAGGCTATCCTGCATGCATTTCATCAGTGGGCTCCCTGCACTTTGGATTCCACTTGGATTCCTGCTCTGGCAGGAAATCAGAGGGAGAGAAAAAACTTGGATCGGTATATGGATTGCCCAGGTTCCATTCATTGGGGTCCCCTGGGCCTAGCTGTACCCTTTGGTTAAAGGTTATCGCTCCTCTCAATGCAGTCTCTCCTGCCAGTTCCGAATAACCACTATCTCCCTTTATCCTTTCAGGCCGAAGGCTGTTACTACCCTCAGTTACTGACCTATCCCTTGCCCTCACTTTAAAATCAGTCCTGGGGCGCCTGGGTGGCGCAGTCGGTTAAGCGTCAGACTTCAGCCAGGTCACGATCTCGCGGTCCGTGAGTTCGAGCCCTGCGTCGGGCTCTGGGCTGATGGCTCAGAGCCTGGAGCCTGTTTCCGATTCTGTGTCTCCCTCTCTCTGCCCCTCCCCCGTTCATGCTCTGTCTCTCTCTGTCCCAAAAATAAAATAAAACGTTGAAAAAATAAATAAATAAATAAAAATAAAATCAGTCCTTTGTTATTTTGAGTATGTTGTCTTATTTCCTGTTGGGACCTTAATATATGTGGTAGAGGTAGGCAACCTTGGATTCATAGGCTTCATATTTTATCCATGAACTTCAACCTAACTCATGGATATAACCTTAAATTCTTATGAGTTAACCGTTCTGAAGGGTCTGCTGGATTAAGTAGCAGAAAGTGACTCATACCTGTATGGTTCCCAAGTGTGGGGTAGTGCCATCAAGGAGATACAAATCTGAGAGACAATAATAGCTCAGGCCCTTGTGACTTAGTTCCCAAAGTACCCAAGATGTTGAACAGCTTTTCAAGCTTTGTGACTATAGAACCTTCTGTGTTTCAGATCCCCAAAGTCTTACACAAGCTGATGCACTCTGCCCACTGGGGCCCTGGTTTCTCCATAACCTCCCAGGATGCCTCTGAGAAATCAGCGTAGAAATCCCTCAGGGGGACAACTGTATCCTCTTGCTGGCACATACTGGTTTTTTTCTAAAGACAAAGTTTGAACTAGTATCCTAATTTCGTTTTTTTTAATTCTAATTTTTTAGTGTTTATTTAGTTTTGAGAGATAGGGAGAAAGAATATGAGTGGGGGAGGGGCAGAGAGACAGGAAGACAGAGGATCCCAAGCGGCTCCTCACTGACAGCAGAGAGCCCCACTGGGGGCTCAAAGTCATGAACTGAACCATGAGATCGCCTGAGCTGAAGTGGGACACTTAACTGACTGGGCCACCCAGGTGCCCCCCTAATTTTATTTTTAAAAGTCTGTTTGTTTATGTATGTATGTATGTATGTATGTATTTTTGAGAGAGAGAATCCCAAGCAGGCTCTACACTGCCAGTAGAACCTGATCCAGGGCTCGAACCCATGAACAGAGAGATCATGACCCGAGTCAGATGCTCAGGGCACCTGGGTGGCTCAGTTGGTTAAGCGTCCAGCTTCGGCTCAGGTCATGATCTCATGGCTTGTGAGTTCAGGCGCTGTGATGGATTCTGTGCTGACAGCTCAGAGCCTGAAGCCTGCTTTGGATTCTGTTTCCATGTCTTTGCCCCTCCCCTGCTCACACACTGTCTCTCTCAAATATAAACTTTAAAAAAACTTATAAAAAAAAAAAAGATGCTCAACAGACTGAGCCACCCAGGCATCCCAAACTAATATCTTAGTTAAAAAAAAAAAAGTGTGTCAACATTATCTTTAAGTATCCTTAAATTAAGAGGTCATGTTTGTCCCTCTGTTGTCAGTGTCAATAAGTTGTTTGGATTCATTCCCTTACTTTATTCACTACTCTTTGCCAGGGTGAGGTATTTCATGAGTATTAACGAATTGCATACTTGGTAGTAATCTATTTAGGGCTTTTCCCACAAAGCACTTAATTTAAACCTATGTATTTATATGGTGCTTTATTATAACCTCCCTGTTGCCATACATCCTTTACAAAAGAAATTGAGGCTCAGAGAGGTTAATCGAATTGCCAAAGTCACACACAAAACTATTAAAGTGGCAGAGTCCAAGACTTTCGTTCTCAGTGCAACATAGTTGCTTTTGCTAGCCCTGAGAAGGTTCTGAGAATCCAGTTTAGTCCACTCTTTAGGCTAGAGAAGTCGTCATACTTTGTAAATGTTAATAAATGAACACCCTTCATGATTAAAATGAAACAAGGACTTTAACCTGTAAATTGCTGCTGCCTGCACAGAGTCACAGGATTAACTTCTCTTGCACCTCTCTTTTGAGTCTATATTTAAACTTGAGGAACATTTACCCCTTTCTTGTGACCACCTTCAGAGCAAGCACTGAAGTATTTTGAGCCTTGTCCCTCAGAACAGAAGGCTGAGAAAGGATGCAGCCCTAACATTTTTCTTTGTCCTGGCTTTAACACCTTGGTTTGAAGAGGATAGTGAAGTCGTGTTTGGAAAGATTCTCCGCTCCTCCCTTGCTCTCCTTCACCATCTAGGAAACTAGCAACGGTTTTCAAGCATCTTGGTTTATGTAAGGCATCCAAAGAGGGTTAAACTAAGACCTAAAGGACCTCTCCAACCTGGGAGAACAAGCTCCAAGCAGAGGGTAGACTGCAGAGAGCAAATATGGCAGAACAATGTGTGAGGAAAGTTCAGAGGGTAATTTTCAAAAAATATTGAGGGTAGAATCTATTAAGACTGTGAGGATATAAAGGGAAACCGATTGCTTAGAAGATAGCAAAGTTAGGACACCTAAGCATGAGTTTGGAAGAATCACCATCTCAAAAGGTACCGTGTTTTCTCCTTTGAAAGTATTTTTACATACATTATCATTACTTGAGCCTCTCAAACAACCCCATTTTTCAGATGAGGAAACTGAGGTTTGGGGCAAAGTTGTGACTTGTCAGGATTACAGGTAGTCAAGGGAGGAGCAAGAAACAATCTCCGTTCTTCACCAAATTGTTCTCAGCGGTTTCCCATCAAAGGCCCTTCCGCGGCAAACAGGGCAATGGACTGCCAAGGCTTCCTTAGCGGCAGGGCCTGGGCCGGCCTCCAGGCGGCGCCAGTGGGACGGCGGCCTAGGGCTCCAACTGGGCGGATACTCGGGCCACGCGCCGGCAAAACCCCGGACTTGTAAATCCGCAAAAGCAGCCACCGCCCCCGAGAGGCTTTAAGAGCCCTTAGACTCAAGGTAGTGGGCGGGACAGACGGTCCTGTCAGCCCCTCCCATTGGCCCGCGGGGTAACAGACAGGTATCTTCAGCCAGCCCCAGCTAGATGAACGACCGAACGGGCACCCGCTAGCTGAACCTCGTCGGCACACGGTGTCCAGCCGGAGACTCCTCCGCGAGAGGAGGCGACGCATGCGTGCAAGGGAACAGACGCTCTGGATACTCCCTCCCGCTCTGCGAAGGGAAACTAACTGCTCCTTAGGGAACTGCCGAGGGTAGCCCCTGCCTCCGACAGCGCGGACTCCTTTGCTCTTCTGTGCAGCCTCCCGGTCATGCGACCCAGACTCTAAATTCTTTAGGACAAGATTTCCTGTTGTGAAACGTAAATCACTTGCGCTGCAGCTTCATTTTATTTCTCAAAAAGTACCCTCCCCCACCCCATGGAACAAGCTAGGAAAACTTCCTCGATCCAGGAACGTGCTCCGGTGCACTCCCCACCCCACCTAAGCTCGGCCGTGGGTCTCCTGGGCCCCGGCTCATCGCCACACACCATTTCTTTGCCTCCTTCAGGAAACCTTTCCTGATTAACCCCGGTGGGACCGCAGCCATCCCAATTACTCGGGAGAGTGCGAGGCCAAGATAAAGGCAGAGATTCGGGGGCAGAGGCGCCTAGCGAGCGGACCGGTTCCCGCCCCGCCCCCTCCGCTAGGAAAGTCAGGCACGACTCGGGGACAAAAAGCTGTATTGGGAAGCGGAGGCTCCTACACAGTAGGAGGAGGCACGTCCCGGGAGGCCCGAGGACTCCGTACACAGCGCGCGCGCGGCCCCAGCCCCGTCGGTCCGTCCATCCGTCCTGCGGCCCGCCCGCGGCTCAGTCTATGGAGGAAGCCCGAAGGGGCGAGTTAAGGCAGCTTGGCTGAGGGAGGGGGAAGTAGGAGTGCGCCAGTTCCCCCCGAAAAGCTGGCTCACTGAGGGGGCGAGCTTCTCACCTCCCACTCCTCTCTCGAGGACAGGGGGAAAGACAGTCAATAAATAAACCCGAGGCGGGCTGAGACCCCAGGAGACTCTCAGAGTCCAGAAAGGCTGGAGGTGTGGAACGCGGAGAGAGGGAGGGGTTCTGTCCTTGGAGACGCGTCCATGCTCTTGGCCTTGGAAGGCGCGGGCCTCAGGGGCCCAACTGGAGGACGCAGCGCAGCTCCCTTTAAAAGTGAAAATGGCTGCCGTTGGGGATGGCCGGCGGGGGGGAGGGCGTGACGAGGGGCGGCTGCGGGGGCAGCTGCGGCTTCTCGACGTCCACCCTCTTTAGGGCGCGGCCCCGATAGCCCTCCGGCCGGCCCAGGTACAGAAGATGTCTCCCGGGCCCCCCACAGTACCTGGAGGGGCCCCCCGAGGGGACCCGAGTGAGCAGGGCCGGAGGGGCACGATGTATGGGGAAGGGCGTTCTGCGGCCGCCCCCGACCCCTAGCCGGGGAGCGGGGGCGGAGAGGGCGGGCCGCGTGGAGGGGGCCGCGCACTTGCCCTCGGGGGGCACGTCCAGCCTCAACGGCGGGCCACACTCCCGGGGCAGGAGGCTGGGGCCCGCGAACAGGGTGGGGGTGGGGCTGGGTTCCGGCGGGAGCGCCCGCGAGGTAAACGCGGCCGCGGCCAGGGGCTCGGCCCCCTTCCTGGGTGGCTGCGGACCGTGCAGGTAGCGCAGCAGTTCTTCCAGGGTGGTGACCTCCACCGCCTGCCCGGGACAGCCGGGCGGCGGCGGCCTCACCAGCACGCGGGGCGCGGGGCCGCCCGCCGCGTTCCCGCCCCGCGCGCGTCCCTGACCCTCCTTGGCATTGTTCCCGTTCTGGTTCCACTCCCAGCGGCCCCCGGCGTGGCGGAGGTGCTTGGCCGGCAGCTCGGGCGTGGACTCCGGCGTGGGCAGGCAGGCCAGCTCCGGCGGGGCCACGCCCTCGGGGGGAGGCAGGAAGGTGGTGTAGAGCTGGGGCGGCTGCGCCCCGTCTCCGTCCTTGGACTGCGGCGGCTCCGGGCCCGCACCGTGCAGCCGGGCCAAGCTGCGAAGGGAGAGAGGGCGCGGGAGCCCCGGAGTCTCGACGTCCTTGCTCCGACGTCGGTGGGCTCGGCGGCACGCGCAGGAGACCAGGAGGCCAGAGACCGAGGCGCCCAGAGCGAAGGCTGCGGCAGCACAGGCCAGGAGGAGTGGGATGGGGACGGAGAGGGAGGCTGAGGCTGGGGGGAGGTCCCGGCGCACGCCTGCTGACCGAGAGGGAGGAGGGAGGCTCAGCCGAGGTAGGGGGGTGTGGGAGGGCGCTGCACCTCGCTCCCGCTGCTGCTCGCCTCCTCCGCTCCAGCACAGCCTGACCCTCCTCAGAATGACCTCCCCTGACCCCTCAACGCACAGCCCATCACACCAGCCCTCACACACAGGCTAGAGCTTGGGTCTTGGGGAGTCCCCAACCCAGCTCTGGCCCCTGGAGCCATGCCAAGAGCAGGTGCCAAACTCTGCCAGTGCAGAAGGAGGTGGGTAGGAGATGCCCAGCTCTGGGGAGAGGGGGCACCAGACAGGCATTAGTGAGCATCAAACGTGTCAGTGAGGGGCTTGGAGTTCTTCAAGAATCAGCAGCCCCACACTTCACTCCTGTCCCTCCCAACCAGCCCCCTTACCCTGAGTGTGAGCTCCAATAGTGGAAGACTGGGGCCGGGGGTGGGCATCACTGAGGGGGCTGGGGGTCTCAGGGGAAGGGCCAGGACCCAGAAGCACTGGTGACAGAGACCAGGTCAGAGCCAGTGAGGCTCCTGTTTTCCACATCTGACACCCATTCAGAGGGTCCTCCCCACCCCCACCCACCCCCTTTGGAACCCCAAAGTCCAGAACTCCAGCCTCTCCTTTCTTCTGGGCATGGGGAAGGGCTCACCATGCAGGCATTCTTTCATGTAGTTTTTTCAAAGACTATTTATTTAAGCACCCTACTGTATGCCAAGCACTGAGCTATATGCCAGGTGTGTGGAGGATGCTAACCCTTGAGACTCTCTCAGTGGGTCCGGGGTGCTGGTCTGCTGCTGCCAGGGAGCACAGACTCGGGTGAGTGTGGGCCGGGCAAGGGGGGATGAAGTTGGAATAGCCAGACTCACCATAAGCAGAATCCCCTGTACCAGACTGACTCCCAGTAGCTCCATCTATGAAGAAGGAAGATGGAGTGTGAAGACAGGGGCAGGGGAAGCTTCTAGAAGAACTGAAAGGGGTGACTGTGCTACAGAAGGACAGAAACCCACACCCGGGATGGTCGCTGAGGGCCTTCAGAGCCATGTGCAGCTGTGGCTACAGCCGCCCCTGCCCCGGCCATTTACCTTGGCAGTCACTGTGCTCCGTGGATTCCTGGTTCCCAGCCGGATCCACATCAGTCCTAGAAGGAAATGAGGTGGATGGGGGTGTCTCAGTGCAGTTATCCATCTTGCCCCCCAGCCCCTGCCCCAGCCCTCAGCTCCCTCTCCTAGTAGTGGGGAGCTTTCTCCTCAGGAGGTCCAGGGGCCCCTCACTTACCCACCGGGTCCCCTGATATCCACACAGCCTCTGGAGCTGTGCCATCCACAGTATGGGTCCTGAGAAGCCAGACAGCTCCTGGGGGAGACAGAGACATCTGAGGCTCTCCCCTCTAATCACAGCCCATGCCCCAGCCCCAGATCCCATCCTGCCTACCCTGATTCCTATTCTAGTCCCTGGTTGCTGCATACCTACAGAAGGCTCCAGGCAACCCTCCCTCCTGACCCTCCCCTGCATTTCTCTGCCACCCCCCATGCCTGTGTCCCCATGCTCCTTCCGGCTCAAGGAACCTCCCCAGGCAGGCCTGCCCTCAGCCTCTTCTCACCTCTGACAGGCCCCGTGCCGGGCACACCGACTGAGAGGGAGGTAGATGATGCAGCCAGAAAAAGCCACAAAGAGCCTGTGACCTTCAGTGTCCAGCTCCAGCCCTATGACCCGCCGTGCCGTTTGGGCCGCCCGCTTCCCACTGCACCTAGGATGGAGCCAGAAGGAATCAGAGATGGCGCAGGTGAGGCTCCTGTCTCGGGGGGGGGGGCGGTTAAAGAACAGAAGGTGGGGAGGTGCACAAGCCCTGAACACAACTCATAGGACTGCCCCACCAAACCACCCAGCTTCTTGACAAATCCCTATACCCTATAGCTTCTCGGGAGTTCCCACCCTATCCCCCCACATCTCCATCCACCACCTCACTTCCCATTCCTGCTCTGCAAGGGGGGTGGGGGGGGTGGGAGGGACTGCCAGACGAAGGCCTCACCTGGCAGGGCTGTAGGCATTGATTTCTTCCAACAGGATGGGCTCAGGGCCCCCTGATGGCCCCCCTGGGGGCAGTACCTTCAGCACTGTCCCATCTTCGGAGCCCAGGAACAGGACTGTGGTGTTACCGTAGGGACCAGCCCTACCATCCACAGCTAACTGGGTCAGTAGAGCCCTGGAGGGATAGGCCTTGGGTTAGGGCAAGCTGACTAGTGGAAGATGGCCCATGTATCCTGGTGCCCACTTCCGGGTGCTTCCTCCCGCCCAGACTTTTTCTTCTTCTCGCTCTCCCTTCCATTTTCATGGGTTCTTCTTCCCACCAATATGATTTAGCTTGTGAGGTCGGAGACAGAGAGTGGCGGGGGCGGGGGGGGGGGGGGAGTTGGGCAGTAGCTGTCATTTGTCTAGCCACATACCTGCTGGTGAGGGTGAGCAGAGGCTGATGGGTAGCAGGTGGCACAGCCGGGTCCAGCAGTGGGTGAGCCTTGATAAAGGTCAGGACGTCGTCAGGGAGATCTCTGGAAGAGGGGAACAAGGCAGCCACACCTACACCTGCACAGGATCCTGGCCTGGTAGGCACATGGAAAGGAGCCATGTTAGGACGGGGACCCAGGGTTTAGTTAAGTATCCCACCCCCCCAGCTGCTCCCAAACATGATTGGTAACCTTTGCTCTACCCCTTCACACAGACATTCAACTACTGCCTTCCTTTTCTCCACAGCTCTCCAGTCCCATGCCAACCCACTGAGCCCCCTCCCCCTAATCCCATAGACCCTCTCTTCATAATCCCATGTGGGAACACACTGCTTGCTTCTGCCCCCACAAAAGCCACCCCCATCCTGGGTACCTGGGGGAGGGAACCCTGTCTTCAGATACGGGTGTCCAGGCCCCATCCAGACTCCTCTGCTCCTTGAACTTGCCCTCAAACGCATGCTCGATATCATCCAGGTAGAAGGCACAGACCGCAGAGCCAGGGATGCTGAAGGAGCCAGAAAAGGATGTGGGCTGGGGGTTGGGAGGGATAGCACAGCCCCTCCCAGGTGAGACACGGCAGCTGCCCTTATGCACCATATTAGGACGTGGAGCCTGAGAGGGTGAGACAGTCTCTGGGGGCCATGCTGGGAGAAAAAAAAATGAACAGAATAGTAAACTGGCCTTGAATGGAGTCTCCCCTCATTATAAGGCATCAGAAGGCTGTGGGAGGGGGGCTCAGACGCTGGTGGGACAAGGGACAGATTGGCCCATGTCGGTTAGTCTACTACTAACCTATTGGTCTGCGTGGTGAAGACCCCAAAGAGAGCAGAGCGGCCATACAAGTTCACAGGCCCAGTTAAGGCCTGTAAGACGTCAAAATAGAAGGTAGAATCTCCAGGAACAGAGCAGTTGAGCCGCAGCTTCAGGAAGGATGTCCAGTGGCGGTCCAAGGCCCGAGGTGAGCCGCCCATGTCACGTTTACATACTCGGGCCACCCTGGAGAACTGCACCTGGGTGGGGTGGGGAGAGCCAGGACTAGGAGAACAGGGAGGGCCCCAGGGCCAGTGGCGGGGACACGAATCTGGAGTGTTGGAGGACCGAGAGACCAATGTTAGGGGCACAGCAAAGGAAGGGTATAGCGTGGTAGATCGGTTGGGGTCAAGGATGAGGGACACAGCAGGATGTGGGGGCAGAGGGCTGGGGGCTACTCCAAGTTGGGGCTCAGAGTCCAAGGGACTATATGGTGGAGATTAGGGCCAGGAGCTCTTCACTGACTCTTGACTGGCTCCTCAGGATCCAGCAGAACTCTCTAGCTACCCACCCCTGGTGCCCACCTCCTTACCCTTCCCAGCCGAGCATCCTCCACAGAGACCTCTCGGAAGAAGAAGTAGACATGGTCTCCGTGCTCCAAGGCATGGACGAAGTGTGGCTCTGAGGGGGCGGAGACAGGAAACAGCATGCTCAGAGACTCCAGGCCCCACACAGCCTTCTGCCTTTCACACAGGCACAGTACCAGTACCACCACCCTCTGCCTGCTCCCTGCACCTCCCCCTGTCCTCCCCCTGCACCTCCTCCCCAAGAGCAGCCTCCCTCCCCCAGGCCCGCCCTGACCTCTGAGCCACTTGGAGTCGTACTTGGCCGAGCGGAGTGGGGGCTGAGGCCCAAGGCTTCTGTAAACCACAGCATCACTGGCCTGGAAATCCGCAGCTGTGGCTGAGTATAGGCTGCCCTCTGGAGGGGCGGGTAGGGGGGAGTCAGGGGAGGGCCCAGGGATCTGGCGCTTCTTGGGCCTCCTACACCCCTACCTCACTCACCCTGGCCCTGCCCCCTACCTCAACCTTCCACTCAGGAGCATAGGGAGAGACCAAATTGGGAGAAGGGCTGAGGTGGTAGCCCCCTCCGGCCACAGGCCCACTTCTCACGTGCCCAGGTGCACACCTGCAAAGATGGCCACGTTGGACTGGGTGGCATCAAAGGGGCATCGAGCCTGCCCACTCAGCTCTTCACCCTCCTGCTGCAGCGAAGTTATCTGGAGGGAGAGGGAACAGATTCTTGGAACCATCAGGGTCTCGGAGTCTGGCTCCATCACCCACCTCCCCGCGTCCCCTTGGCTCTCTCCCCAACCCCTTCAGGACCCTTGCATTCTGGACACTCAGGTTCCCCTACCCTCGCTGGTTGCCCACCTTGGGTTCTCTTCCCACTCCCATCATGACCCCTTCCCTGCCCCACACCCCCTCCCTCCGCCTTTGTACCCCATAGCTGCGGCACACGGGGCTGAATGAGTTCGTTCCACAGGCAAGGAGTGTCTGGGAGTCCCAGGGAACAAGAACACGAATATAGTTGTGGCACTCGTCCTAGAGAAGCCAAAATTCCGGGTCAGCGACAGGGCTCCCTAGGACTGGGACAGGGGGCCACAGGAAGTAAGGCCACCTCCCCTGAGACGGTCAGAGCAATGTGGGGTAAAGTCCCAGCCAAGCTATTTGCTACCCTGCAACCTCAGACAGATTCTTTGGCCTGCTAGAGCCTAGCTCTTCTGTGAAGGAAGGCAAAAACTATTCATCCCCTTTCCTGCATCCCCCCCACCCCACCCCAGATGCAAGTGGGTGGGAAAACTGGGCACAGCAGAGGACCACTGTGGTCCTGGACAGAGCCTGGAGAGGCGGGAAATTCTCCCCTCGAAATTGTCACCCCGCTCCTCACGCTCCTCACCGTCAGCTTTCCCCGCACAACACAGTTCTCCATGTCTTGGCTCCGCCATGTTAGATACTGAAGGGAGAGACAGAAGGGAGGGAACATCATGGGGCAAGCTGGATGCCCCCTCACATGACGGCTCCTTTTGGATTCTTTTTCCCACCCGCTGGACCCCCAGCAGACCTTTCCAGGCCTCATCTCCATGCCTGCACCTCCTGCCACATGCCTCTTACCTTGTTGGGCACCAGCCCCTCCCCTGCCTCCTGGGCTTGAAGATCGAAGGAGAAAACGTGATCCCTGCAGGGAGAGGTAAGGAGGGATCAGAGCCAAACAAAGGCACCCCACCTGAGCTCCTTACTGCCACCCTGCTCAGGCTCAGTGGTCAGAGACAAACATCGCAGACCTCCTGCTATCCCCCCCCTTACTCCATGCCTCGGCATTTGCGCTCTGGGTCCAAGCATGTCCACGTCCCATGGCTTGTACACATGCATGTGTCCCCTGCAAGGTGCTGCAGTGGCCATGCAGGTCCCATGTCTGCCCAGGAGCATGCATGTCGGCCCCACAACAGTGCCACGGCCAGTTTACCGGGCAGCCACTAGCAAGGTCCGGTTCAAGGTTAGGAATCTCTGAAAGTCCAGCCCAAGTTCGGCAACCACAGCATCATCCTCCAGGCCCCGGAACCAGGATAATGGGGAAGTCCCTAGAAGACACAGAGAGGTGGGTGCTGAGGCTGAGCCAGGACACCATGCACTCCCCCAATACCCTTTCCAGCCAGATGAAATCCAGCCATGGACATTGTGGATGAGGAAGACAAGTTGTGAGGTATTAAAAAAACTATTAATACAGCTATTAATAAAATAATGCTAGCCCTGAGCACTTAACCTCGGCCAACCACCATGTTAGCATTTTAGATGCCTCGTTTAATACAACCCTATAAGGGAAATACAGTAAAACTTGGTTTGCAAGCATAATTCATTCTGGAATGATGCTTGTAATCCAAAGCACTCGTATATTAAAGTGAATTTCAAGAACCATTGGCTCAGTTGTGATCAAGTGATACTCAGTATCACATACTATTTGTATCACAAGACATCGCTCATTTATCAAGTTAAAATTTATTAGAGGGGCACCTGGGTGGCTCAGTCGGTTAGGCATCCAACTTTGGCTCAGGTTATGATCCCCCACGGTTTGTGAGTTCAGGCCCCACATCTGTCTTTGTGCTGACAGCTCAGATCCTGGAGCCTGCTTTGGATTCTGTGTCTCCCTCTTTCTCTGCCCCTCCCCTGCTCGCGCTCCATCTCTCCATCTCTCTAAAGATAAACATTTTTTTAATTAAAATTAAAAATAATGTTTGCTTATCTTGCCGCAAGGTTTTACTATACTAATATTGGCCCCACTTTACAGATGAGGAGTCTGAGGCTTAAAGCCATTAAGGAATTTGCCTAGTTTATTTAGCTGGGAAGTGGAAGGCACTGGGATTCAGATCCAGGTCTGTCCTACTCCAGAGCTGAACACAGTTCCTTCTTGGAAGGGCTGTAGGGCTGGCTAGCACTCCCCTCTCATTCCCGTGCCATACACTGTCTTGTCTGGAGCACTTACTCCATTTCTCCCAGCTTTTGGTATCATCCCCTCAAGGCTCTTCAGAAGCCACCTCAGCCGTCCCAGGTCACTGTCTCCGTTGACCACCCTCCGTGTCTGCTGGCCTGACCATGGCAACCATGATCATCAGTGCCCAGAGGCAGCTCAGAGTTCAGACATAGATGCTTTAATGTTTATACGGTGCTCAGAACCGCATCTGGCACATGCAAGTGTTTGCTATTCTTATCCCCCAACACTTACTCCCAGGGACCCAACTGCAGTCCCTTGGTCCTTAAAATTACACTAAATTCTACATCCATAACAGGAACCTGCAAATAGATCAAGGTTCTTCTCAGAAAAAAGTGGGTGTATGGTTTCCCTCACAGTGGGACCTAGGCTTAGTTGTGGTGCAAATGGTGGAGATGGGGGAAGAGGTGTGGGGAACCACTGAACCAGCCCTGAACCTTTGTGACATACCTAACAGTAATAGCAAACACACAGGCAGCACTTACCATGTGCCAGACCGTGTTCTCGGCGCCTCATTTAATCCCTACATAACTCTGAGGCAGAATGCTATTTGCTCTCTTCATTTTGCAGATGAGGAGACTGAGGCAAAGGAAGGTTAAACAATCTAACCAAGATTGTGCGGCTAATGAGTCGCCGGGCAGGGATCCAAACCTGCTAAGGTTTGGTCTGGCTGAGAGTCCGTGCTCTTAACCACCAAATGACCGCACTGCCTCCAAGTGAAGGAAGCAGGGCCAGCAGCGCCTGTTCCCTCTACCTGTCTGCTTCCCCTGCTGGGTGTCTTCCTGTACCCTGGCCTCCTACACAGGGGTCTGGGGTGCAGAGCTCACCCAGCGGGGTGTCAGGCCAGGGCACTCACCTTGCAGGTCAGAGGTCAGCAGAGGGAGGGGGTCCTGGGGGAAGGCAGCCTGGGTATGGGGAAGTGAGAGCAGCAGGAGCAGCAAGGGCATGAAGCGGGGGGCACGGGGCATCCTGTGCGGGGCAGCTCAGGCCCCAGGGGGTGCCCCCTCACCCATATGCCGGCCCTGAAAGAGGAGACAGATAAAAGTGGGGGAAGGGGCCAGATCCCTTCCGCCCTGGCCCAGGCGGGCTCCTCCCCTGGTCTGACCCTAGAGGACCCTGTGGGCCAGGGGAATCAACCCTTTCTCTGGCACTGCCTTGGTCCCAGCCAGCTGTCACTGTCACTCCAGGCCTTTCTCTCTCCAACTGGCCCAAACTGGCTGGCGTGAGACCTGCAGGCATGACCCCAGGTAAGGACAGAACACGCCCGTTCCCCTTCCAAACCTTCTCACACGGCCTCTTCTCCTTTCTTCTGAGTGGGCCTGGGACATTCGGTAGGTGACACCTCCCGGCCCCCCTCTTACTAACCCCTTCTCAGTTATAATTAGACACTGAAGCCTTAAAATTATAAATAGTGACTCCTTGGCACTGGAAGGAGGAAGAGGGCACCGTGTCTGCCTCACCCTCCCTCACAGACCCGGACGGCACCCTGGGAGCCATTCAGGCGCTGTGCCCGGGGAAGAGGCAGCTGCGAGGAAGCCATCCCCTCTCTAGGGTTGGGGAAGGACAGAGTGGGGGCAGGAAGCCTAGGGGTCGTTGTCTTAGTCTAAGTTCATGCCTCAAGGGCTCTTCTCTTTGCTAGGGAGAAGCTGGGTAGGGAGGGGTACAGGGTGGGGTGGGGGGCTGCCTTAGCCAAAAATGCATCTGCATCAGAGCCAGATCAGAGGCTAAACTTAGCTCTGGCTGCAGCTGTCTGCCCGACCACTGTGCCCCCTCCCAGCCTCTCCAACCCCCTGCTCCCTCCCTGGCTCCCAAGAACCAGTGCAAGTACTTGATGAGGAGGAGCAGACGCCTATGAGGAGCCAGGGATGCAACTGGCTATACTGGTGATGAGAAATGGCTCAACACGTATGTCCCTCTTTCTCTTCCTTCCCTCTTCAGGCTGCCTCAAAATGGAAATATAAATAATTCAACGACAGGCACAGGCAACGGTAGCCCAAAGTCCAGGAAAAGATGGATATGGTGAAAGCGTGGTGAGACTGCCCTTCCCACTCATCAGGCACCGCCAACCCCACCCCAGCTGACCCCGGTTGGGCCCCGCAGTGGGAGGTGTACTCCAGCTTCCTGCCCTCCCTCCCCTCAAACTGAAGCGAGGGGCTGAGTGGCTCCTGAAACCAGGTCGGGTGAGAATCCTTCCTTTCTGTGAATAGACAGCTATCCCTCACCAATCGTTAGTTGTTCATCCCACCATGTCCCCTTAAAGAACAGACCCTGGGTTTCCAAGCCCAGCCCATTCCATCTCCCCAAATCCACTCTTGGAGCCAGGACCCAAGTGTACCCCACCCCCAGTCCAGCGTCACTGGTGGGGAGGTTGACGTCAGATGGGGTCCCAAGAGGGCTGGAGGAGGGGAAGGGGTAGGAACATCTAATGATGACCCCCTCCCCAGGGGCAGAGCAGTCAGCTAGCTAACGACCCTCTGGTGCTGAAAGGCCAAGCCTCCCTAACCACCCCACCCCCATCCCCGGATGCTGGTGCTCCCAGGGGAAGAGAAAGGGACCCAGCCTGTCTCCTATCCTCCCCCTCCGGCTCCCCCCCCCCCAAGTTGCCCTGGGCAACTGGTATCTTCACCCAGGAAACAACTTTGGCCTCTGGCAAGTGGGGAGAACAGCCAGACCCCTCTTCCTGCTCCCAGACCAGGCCAGTTTCTATCCCCTGCCTTCAGGAGCTGCTGCCCTTTCCTCACCTGGGGTCGTGACTCCTGTGGGGGTTTGAGGGGGATAGGAAACCTGTGACCTGATGGAAGAAGGGACAGGAGGGAAGAGGCTTAGCTAGACCTCCTTACCACATCCCTTAGAAGTAAATGTGAAAATTTAGGAGAAGTCTACTGAGGCTAGGGAAAGGGACATGCGGCCCTGGAAAGGTGTGGGTGTGTTGTGAGGTGGGGTGGGGCGGGGTGTTGACAGTGAGCTAGATTACAGAGGTGCCGGCCGCTTCAAACCCAAAGATGTGAGGGCAGGGGCAGGGGCTGGCCCCTAGCTGGAAACTCCTAGAACTGAAGGACCAGTCTTGGGGAAAAGGGTGACAGGGAGAGTTTGTGGGGCATGACGACCACTCCCACATTAAAACCCTCAGAATCCAGCAGCCTTCACCGAGAAAGCGCCCTAGCTGGGGACAATAGAGGCTAATTTGCATCTCATTTACATGCTCTTCATTTCTAGGCAAAATGCTCCGATAGCAAACATCCCCAGCCCCTTCTTCCCTAAGAGAGCAGGTCCTGCCTCCCTCCTGCCCAGTGTCTCTGCACCCCACCCCCTGCCTTGGACTGGATTAGTCCAGCCTCTGAAAACACTTGGTTGGCCTTCGCATTGGCCCCCTAGACTTGTATGATATGTCTTTAAGAAGGCTTCCCACATTGGTTTTTGGAGGAGCAGCATCTGAGCAGTTCCCATCCCACCCGGGGCCTGGGGAAAGGCATCATACCCCCCATCTGAAGCAAATGGGGGAGGCCTGGCCAAACCTTTCTTCCCCTCCTAGGTCTTCTCTTTGCTGGGAGAGAAAACAGCCCTTCTCTCTCCTCCTGGCCCTACGGCCACCTCTGGGGAGTGGCCAGGGTCATAGCCAGAGTCACAACCAGAGTCAAGGCGGGTGGAGGGGGAGGCTGGGGAAGGGATGGAGAAGGGGAGACCGGGCTGGGGACAATAGCAGGAAGCTCTCAGGCTGGTCTCCCGCCCCAGTCCACCTTCCTCTGGGGGAGCAGACAGGAGGTAGAGGGGGTGGGGGGCGCGGTGAGGATCCTCGAGAAACAGGCTGAAGGCGCATTCCCTTCTCCAAGACATTTCTCCCACCCTCTGCCCCTGGTTCCGCACCTACTCTCCCTTCCACCCAACCCCCAACGAGGATAATCCAGGTGTTTAGAGCCTGGCATAAGATGGGCCCGGGGCCAGGGGCTCGACGTGTCTCCCCCTCACTGGATCTGGGGCTCCGAGAGGGGCGGGCAGCAGAGTCTGGGCCGGGACCGGGTCCCAGAGCCACGTTAGCGGGAGGAGGGGCTGGAGGGGCCTGCAGGCGCAGACAGAGTGAGGATGAGAGCGGGGGTTGGGGAGCGGAGGCGGGTCTCCCAGGCCAGAGAAACAGGGCCAGAGGCTGGGAACCAAAGAGGGCAGGCCTGCGGCCGGCGCTGAGCGGGGTCCGCGGGCTAAAGGTTCAGTCTCCAGCTAGGCTCTCCTCCTTGGGAGACCCTGGTCTAACAAAGCCCCGGGGCGAGTGGGGTGAAGAAAGGAGAAGGGCGCGGGGACTGTTGTTTCTCGGGGGGCCCCCTTCCCCGACTCTCTGCCCCAGCCAACCTCCTGAGAGGTGCTCAGACTCCCGCTTGCACAAGGACAGAGGTGCAACCGTGACACCAAAGTCTGGAACGACGCGTCCCCCTTCCCATCCCTGCAGAGACATCGAGAGGAGGGTCCAGTTCTCCGCGGGTTTCGGAGCCTTAGTTTCCCTGCCCGGGAGTCAAGGCACCAGGGTTTCCACCCTCTGCACGGTGCGCGCCTCAGATAATCCCCTTTCGCGCTCCCCAATCCAGGGGACGCGACTCAGAGAAGCCCGGTGGGAAGAGGAGCCCAGACGCTGCGCCCAACAGTGCACTGACGGGGCTCGGCCACAGTCCCCTCCTCCCTCCAAGCACCCCAACTCCGCTGACCCTCTCCACCAGCCAGGCACACAGCGCGCTGGCACCCTCCCGGTTCCCTCTCGCACTTCGGAACGTTGTCCCCAGCTGCGGCGTCCCCCGTCCTCCTGGCCTCCCCTGCAGCCCCATCTCCCCAAGCTCCGGGGTACTTGCTCCGAGATCCGGGTCAGCGGGACCGAGATCGCAGCGGGCGGGCAGCAGCCCCGCACCACGCCGAGTTCGCAATCCGTGATTGGGGCTCTGGCGAGATGTGATGAGCGTCCGAATGGGATGGAGCCCGGATCTGAGCTCCCGGCCGCTGTCGGGTCTGGCAAGCCGCGCGGGTCCCAGTCGCAGCCCCCACTCCCGCCGCGGCTCCGTGCAGGAAAACAATGCGACCGCCCGGGGCTCTGGGCCGGGCCCCAGCCGCCCCGCCCGCCTCCCGGCCGGCTCCGCCTCCCGCCCGCCTCTAGGTCGCCGCAACCAATCTGGCTCTCGGAAGCTGGCTGGACACCGCCTTCTCGACACCTCTTCACCAATAGTCCTCCTTGGGGGCGGGGCG
This sequence comes from Leopardus geoffroyi, assembly GCF_018350155.1. Taxonomy (NCBI): domain Eukaryota; kingdom Metazoa; phylum Chordata; class Mammalia; order Carnivora; family Felidae; genus Leopardus; species Leopardus geoffroyi. The sequence goes on from NC_059328.1 coordinate 105,893,692, forward strand.
TAAGGAGCACCGCCCACCGAGAGGGCCAGGTCGGGAGACTGAGCCAGAGACCAAAGCCAGGCGCGAGATGGAGAAACCAGCGGACCATCGCCGAGACTCGTACGGAGGAGGGGGTCTCACGGAGAGGTCCTGGGAGAAATCTTACAAGAGAGGAAGGAAGCGAAGCTGGAAGGAGAGACCGACGGGAAACCCGGAGACTCGGCTGGGCTGGACTGTCTGAGCCGCGCGACTCAACCTCCCTCCTTTCTCCCCAATGGCTTTGGCTACCTGGCTTCCACTTCGGGGGGGCTCTCCCCTCTGCCCCCAACCCTCTGTCCCTCCTCTCTACTGTTTTTACCTCGACCTCCTTGTTTCTTCCCATGTGCCTCCTCTGGTTCATGATGACCCCAATAAGGGAGGCCTAGCATGCGCTTGAGGGCTTGAGGCCCGGGAAAGGAAAGGAAGGTGTCACCAGGAGGTTTTCCTTGTCCCCATCATCTCCTCCCCTCTCACCCCTACTGTCAGAGCAGGATGGGCTTAGGCCACTAGGCCAGGAACTACGGAGCCAGGAAGCCAGGGTGGCTGGCAGTCAGGCTGTTGGGTTGATGGAAGAGGACAGGTGAGTGAGGCTCAAGCCAAAAGAGAGACGTGGAGATTGGGACAAACTGACTCAGAGAATCACACAGAAAGAGGAGCAACATGGAGACTCCAAAAAGGGAAAGTGACCAGTGTCCCAGCCCCACGTATAGCCTTACTGGTCCCAGACACAGGATTAGTGTTCCATCTTTCTTCAGAGGGCCCTGGACATTCCTTCGAATAGCAAAACTGCTTCTTCTCCAACCCCATCCTCCATAAAGACTCTTTGATTCTGGGAAGGTCAGTGGGGAGGGAGAATGAGACTACTTCAGACAGCACTGCTTGGCTCCCACCTTGGTATCGCCTGCTAAGATTCTTCCCTGCGTGGGGGCTGGGACAAAAGACGTTCTCAAAATTCCCAGGATAGTGGGTGGCCTGGGAGACATTGGCATTCTTGGACAGTTTTATCTGAGTGGGCACCTCCTGCCCCCTACTCCCACATACTAGTCTCTGGACAAGAGGAAAGGAGGCACAAGGGTTTGCTGGTCTTTACTGAACTCTGATCAGGCTCACTGACTGGGCTAAGCCTCACAGTGAGTAAGCAAGAGATGTATCTCCCCAGCTTCTAACAAAGGACTTAGGTACTCAAATACATGCTCATTAAATAGGTTAGTGAATAGAGACTGAGGTGTAATTTATTTAAAGTTTTAGGGCCCAATTAAAATCTCAGTTCCATCTATAAAGTATTAAGCACTTATTTCATATACAATTCGCTGTGGGATGCAGTCTCAGTCTTTGAAGAAATGGCCATCTACCATCCTACCAGAGCAGACCTAGCAGGGAGTGCCTCGCGATCCCCAGACCATGTCACCCACAACTCCAGCCAGCCAGCAAAAGTCACCAGGCACATGGAGTCTACACAAGCGATGACCCATGCCTAAGACCATTCCTTCAAGTTTAGGAGAAGTAGCTGTTCCACTAATTCATAGAAACAAACACAGAAAGTCAAGCAAAATGAGGAGACAGAGGAATATGCTCTAATTGAAAGAATAAGATAAAACCTCAGAAAAAGAACTAAATGGAGATGATCAATATTCCTGTTAGAGTTTAAAGTAATGATCGACAAGAACGCTAATCAAAGGGATACACAGACCCCTATGTTTATAGCAGCATTACTTACCATAGTCAAGATATGGAAGCAGCCCAAGTGTCCATCAATTGATAAATGGATAAAGAAGATGTGGTATATATATATATATATATATATATATATATATATATATATATGAATATTATATATTATTTATATATATAAAATGGAATATTATTCAGCCATAAAAAGAATGGAATTTTGCTATTTGCGATGACATGGATTGATCTAGAGAGTATAATGCTAAGACAAATAAGTCTGAGAAAGACAAATACCATATGGTTTCACTCATATATGGAATTTAAGAAACAAAACAAGCAAAGGAAAAAAATAGAAGGAGATATCAAGAAGCAGACTCTTAATTATAGAGAACAAAATGGTGGTTACCAGAGAGGAGGTTGGGGTGGGGGGGGAAGAGGGGATGGGGATTAAGGAAGGCACTAGTTGGGGCGTCTGGGTGGCTCAGTTAGTTAAGCGTCTAACTTCGGCTCAGGTCATGATCTCATGGTTCATAAGTTCAAGCCCTACATCAGGCTCTGTGCTGACAGCGCAGAGCCTGGAGCTTGCTTCAGATTCTGTGTCTCCCTCTCTCTCTGCCCCTTCCCCACTCTCTCTCTCTCTCTCTCTCTCTCAAAAGTAAACATTAAAAAAAATTTTTTTTTAAAGGAAGGCACTAGTGATGAGCACCAAGTAATGTATAGAAATGTTGAATCACTATATTGTACACCTGAAATTAATATTATACTGCATGTTAACTAACTGGAATTAAAATAAAAACTTTTAAAAAATAAAGCAATGGTTATAAAGATGCTCAGTAGACTGGAGAGAAAAAATGGAGGAACTCAAAGAGAACTTCAACAAAGAGAAAATACACAAAATAATAAATCAGAGTTGAAAAATACAATAACTGAAATTAAATACACACTAAAGGGAATCGACAGTAGATTAATGGATACGGAAGAAGATCAGTGATCTGAAGGGTAGGATAATGGGAAGCACCCAAGCTGAACAGCAAAAAGGAAAGAATTTTTAAAATGAGGTAGGTTAAGGGACCTGTTGGATGACATCAAGAGAATAAACATTTGCATTATAGGGGGTCTCAGAAGGAGAGGAGAGAAAGGGGCAGAAAATTTATTTGAACAAATAATAGCTGAAAACTTCCTTAATCTAGGGAAGGAAATAGACATCCAGGTTCAGGAAGCAAAAAGAGTCCAAAATAAGATGAACCTTTGGAGATCCACACTAGACACATAATAATTAAAATGTCAAAGAGGGGCGCCTGGGTGGCTCAGTTAGGCATCCGACTTCAGCTCAGGTCATGATCTCAGGGTCTGTGGGTTCGAGCCCCGCGTCAGGCTCTGTGCTGACAGCTCAGAGCCTGGAGCCTGCTTCGGATTCTGTGTCTCCCTCTCTCTGACCCTCCCCCGTTCATGCTCTGTCTCTGTCTCAAAAATAAACATTTAAAATAAAATGTCAAAGATTATGGGGGGCCTGGGTGGCTCAGTCGGTTGAGCATCCAACTTTGGCTCAAGTTATGATCTCACAGTTCATAAGTCTGAGCCCCGCATCAGGCTCTGTGCTGACAGCTCAGAGCCTGGAGCCTGCTTCAGATTCTGTGTCTCCCTCTCTCTCTGCCCCTTCCCTGCTCATGCTCTTTCTCTCTCAAAAACAAACATTAAAAAAATAAATAAAATAAAATGTCAAAGTTTAAACATAAAGAAAGAATTTTAAAAGCAGCAAAAGAGAAGCAAAGTTATGTACAAGGGGAAACCCCTATCAGCTGATTTTTTTCAGTGGAAATTTTGCAGGCCAGAAGGGAGTGGCATGATATATTCAAAGTGCTGAAAGGAAAAAAACCTACAACCAAGAATACCCTACCCGGCAAAGGTGATCATTTAGAATTAGAGAAATAGGGGCGCCTGGGTGGCTCAGTTGGTTAAGCATCTGACTTCAGCACAGGTCATGATCTCATAGTTCATGAGTTCAAGCCCTGTGTCAGGCTCTGTGCTGAAGGCTTGGAGCCTGGAGCCTCCTTGGGACTCTGTCTCCCTCTCTGCCCCTCCCCGGCTCATACTCTGTCTCTGTCTCTTTCTCAAAAATAAATAAAACATTAAACAAATGTTTTTTTTTTACATAGAAACAGAGAAATCATTTCCCAGACAAAAGACATGTGTGTGTGTGTATATATATATATATATATATATATATATGCACATACATACATATATACATATAGTGAGGAGGAGGGACTAAAAAAGTTCTTTTTATTCTTTTATTTTAGAGAAAGAGAGAGAGAGCTTGAGTGAGGGAAAAGGGGCAGAGGGAGAGGGAAAGAGAGAAAGAGAGAGAGAGAGAGACAGAATCTTAATCAGGCTCCACAATCAACACAAGGCCCAATGTGGGGCTCAATCTCACCACCCAGGGATCACAACCCGAGCCAAAATCAAGAGTCAGACGCTTAACCAACCAAGCCACCCAGGTGCCCCAAGAGAAGTTCTTTTTAGAATGTGTTTAAACTTAAATGACCGTCAATATAGAATGCTATATATTTAGGATGTGATATAGAAGCCATGATATATCATGCTAATCACAAACCCAAAACCTGTAATAGATACACAAAAAAATGAAGAGAAAGAAAACCAAACAACGCTACATAAAATTCTCAATCACCAAAAGGAAAAAAAAAGGAGAAAGACAAATACTATATGATTTCACTTGTATGTAGAATCTAAAAACCAAACAAACAACAAGCAGAAACAGACCCATAAACACAAAGAACAAACTGATAGTTGCCAGAGGCAGAAGCGTTGGGGAACGGGCAAAATAGATGAAAAGGAGTGGGAGATACAAGCTTCCAGTTATGGAAAGAACAAGTCATGGGGACGAAAGAGACAGCATAGGGAATATAGTCAATGGCATTGTATTAGCATTGTATGGTGACAGACACTTGTGTAAGCATAGCATAACCTACAAATTTGTTGAATCACTATGTTGAACATATGAAACTAATGTAACATTGTGTGTTAACTATACTTCAATAAAAAGAAAGAGGGGCCACTGGGTGGCTCAGTTGGTTAAGCGTTTGACTCTTGATTTTGGCTCAGGTCAAGATCTCGTGGTTTGTGAGCTGGAACCCCATGTCAGACTCCACATTGTCCTCAGGGAGCCTGCTTGGGATTCTCTTTCCCCCTCTCTCTCTGCACCTACCCTGCTCACATACGTGTGCTCTTTCTCTTTCAAAGTAAATAAATAAATACACATTTTAAAAAGTTTAAGGGACGCGAGGGTGGCTCAGTCCGTTAACTGTCCAACTTCTGCTTGGGTCACCATCTCACAGCTCGTGAGTTTGAGCCCCACATCGGGTTCTGTGCTGACAGCTCAGAGCCTGGAGCCTGCTTCGAATTCTGTGTCTCCCTCTCTCTCTGTCCCTCCCCCACTCACACCATCTCTTTCAAAAATAAATAAACATTAAAAAAACAATAACTTAAAAAAGAAAGAAAGGGAAAGAAAATACAAAGAAAATGTCAATTGGGGTGCCTGGCTGGCTCAGTCAGTGGAGCATGCAACTCTTGACCTCAGGGTTGCAGGTTTGAGCCCCACGTTGGGTGTAGAGATTACTTAAAAATAAAATATTTGAAAAAGAAAATAGCCATCTATTGAGGTTAAAATAAAACTTACATGCACTAAATGATTAAAATGCAATACCCATTCGAGAGAAAGAAAAAGAAAGAGAAAGAAAAAAGAGCTACATTGAGTATAATTCTGAAATGAAAGAGACACAATAAATGTTCTTCATGATGACTGCAGGGAAAGCCATTGGATATATTTTATCATGGAAGATGGTGAACTTTAGTGGGAGTCAGTTTGGTGCAAACGAAAGAAGAAAATGTTCTAAAGAGCAACTTAGCTTAAGCAAATTTGTACTTGGTAAGCCTGGAGCCTGAAGCATAGATAGCAAAACGCTGGGCAGGAGTGATGTAAGAAAGATACTAGTAACAATCAGAGTAAAGGGGAAGAGGGAGACAAATTATGGAAGGCTTGGAATGCTAAAGTGAGTAGGTTAAAATAATCTGACAGGAATAGGATGTCATTTCAAGTTCTCAAATAAGGGTGTTCCTTATCAAAATGCTTTTATTTTAGCAAGGAGACAAGGAGACCTACCAGCAAGAAAATAGGGGGTTCAAGGTTGAGGGGAGAGAGGCATTCAGGTAAGGATGGTGACACTGGGTATAGAAAGAAATGGATGAACCAGAGAGCTACATCAAAGGACAAATCCAAATGACTCTGTTCCTGCTTCTCGGGGTCTTACGGAGAAAATCCCACAGTCCCACAGATCAGAGCCTCTAATAAATTCAGGATCTCCAACTTTGGAAAATCACCCTCTCCCAATCCTTACAAGTAGCTATTTCAAACTTCCACCTCACTCCTCAAGTTTCTTTCATCACTACTTCTTCCTTTATCTCAGCAGCTGCCACATCTGTCTTCAGAGAAAATAGTAGTAATGTGAGAATTCCACCAACTTCTTGGGCCCTCTCCAGATGCCCTTAGGGACATCCTCACATCTTGGTCATCCCAGTAGATGAGGCATCTGTATCTCCTGTCCAAGGTCCACCTTCCCACCTTCCTGTAAGTTCCATGTACCCAGGGCCTAGCTATGGCCATCTTGCCTGTCACTGTACACTTTGTATTTTGCACACTACCTGGCATATAGCAGGTGTTAACTATTAACACGTTGGTTGAATAAATCTGTCCTCTTTATCTCCTACTTACAAGCTTTATTCCCTGGGTCTTCAAATCCTTTCTCCTTCTTCTATTTTTAACCTTTCCTTTTTTTACTGACATTTTCCCCTCAGCATCTACACATGCTCAAGTATCTCACATGATTAAAAAAAAATTCTCAACTTTCCCCTGATCCTTGTCTGTATTTAGCCATCTCTCCATTTCTTTCTTCCCTTCACAGCTAAACTTCTAGAGTCAACTAGAATTGCTGTATGCATTTCTTTCTACTCATTCACTTCTCAATCATCTTATTATTTTTTTTGCCCCCATCAACCCACTGAGATTGTTCTCATCAAGGCCACTAATGACCTCTTTGTCACATTCAATGAACAGTTCTTCAGACTTTATCCTTTTACCCTCCTTATGGCATTTGACCCTACTGGGCCCCTCCTTCCTTGAAACACTCTCCTCTTTTGGCTCCTGGGTCCTTCTTTCTCTTGACAGAGACTAGGCGTTTAATAAAAATAGGTAGTCTTAAATGAATGAGTGACTTAACTTCTATTACCATGGCCTCTCTCTCTCTCAGCCTTGTCTGATCTCTCCGTATGTGCTGGTGTTCCCTAGGGTCACGTCCGTACCCATCTCTTCTTGCTTTACACATTCTCATTGGTCAAGATAACCCACACCAAACATTACAATAATGACTAATGTGCTGTTCCCCATAAAACCTAGCTATTCAACCTGGGTCTTTCTCCAGAGCTCTAAACTCACTTTTACAATTGTTTATTGGATACTTCCATATGGACTTGCCATAGGTCTTTACTACTTAGTGTAAAGACAGGAAGCTTGTCTTTTATCTTTGTATCCCCAGCACTTAGTGATAATGCCCAGAGTTTGGTTAATGGAGGAAGATATAAACGCATCAAAGATGTGAACTATTTCCAGCTACGTCAGGCTGAAGTCTTGGTTGACTGCTTCAAATCGCACTGCATTTTCTTTTCCTGAAATGATACGAGTACTGATTTTAACCATGGTGCATCCTCAGTGAAACAGAAACATAGGAATGTTCCCTTCTGCCTATTTTCCCAGATAACTGAAGTTTATCCAATTACGTGCAAAACATTTTCATTCTAACTGTTTCAAATAGGGCTTATTCAAAAAGGGATTATTAATCTCCTGTGGATTATACAGTGGAAAGAACATGACTGGGTCGTTAAGACCTCAATTGAGCTATTGGAGTATGGCTTTGGATAAATCATTTCTAAGGCTGAGTCTGTCATCTGTTTGAGCGGCCACTTTCCCTGCTTGCCTACCTCACAGGATCGAGTGAGATAATGCAGGTGAAATGTTTGGTAAATCCAAAAGTGTTTCACACATTTAAGATGCCACCATTTAACCAATTTTTTGCTTACTCAGAGGAAGCACCGTGAACTTAATTGTACAGGAAACCAGTGAGGATGCTGAAGGATAGAATATGCATGGTTAATACTGTTGGCTCCTCTTCTGTATGGCCACGAATGCTAGTTTTCATTTTTTTGTTTTCCTAGTCTCCTCTTTCGATCTCTGTGAATTCTCATTGTTATCCTGTTCTTGCTTCTAAAACCTCCTCTTTCCTCTTTTAATTTGCTGCTAATTATATGCTGTGGGTTTGGAGATTACTAACAATGGGTATAGATTAAGAGAAAATCAAACAGGGGCACCTGGGTGGCTCAGTCGGTTAAGCAACTGACCAGCTCAGGTCATGATCTCGCAGTTTGTGAGTTCGAGCCCCACGTCGGGCTCTGTGCTGACAGCTCGGAGCCTGGAGCCTGCTTCGGATTCTGTGTCTCCCTCTCTCTCTGCGCCTCCTCCAATCACACTCTGTCTCTCTTTCCTTCAAAAATAAATACACATTAAAAAATTAAATAAATAAAAGAGAAAATCAAAGAAAGACTTGTCTATGAGTGAATTAAATGAACAATATTCCATGGGACTGTTGTGTTGCTACTGTTTCCCCCTTATCTCCTGCTTCTTGGGTGGGCTTTAAATTTATTCTTTCAGCCAATATTGATTGAGCAGGGTGTGTGAGGCACTCGGCAGGCACTAAGGCATCATCCCTGCCCTCATGGAGTTTACAGTCTAGTGGGGATGCAGTTAAAAAGCCACAGATTACAGTGAAGAAGGTAATTATAATAGGGGAGGTATACAGTTCAATAGCACTATGCATCAGAAGGGTCTAACCTGGTTTAGGGACTTGTGATGGCTCCACAGATTTGACTTTCCAGCTGAGACCCGAAGGCTGAGTAGAATTAAGTAGGCAGGGAAGAGGTGTGTGTGTGTGAAGAGTTCCAGGCAGAGACACAAGAAGGGGGAAAGTCTAGAACACAGAATGAGGTGGAAGGAGGGAAACAGCAATCACGCACGGTGAGTACTGGAGGAATTGAGACAATTACAACACAGCTGGAGCCCAGGACAAGGGACAGAGAGAGCTGAGCACAAGGAGCACACAAGAGGAGAAGCCAGAGAGGTTAGTGGGTAAGGAATTGGCAGAGAATTCTGGACTCAGAAAGTATTACTGTATTTGCAACTTCTTGTATTCACACTTCTCCTATTTTCCAATTAGATTGCACATTTTTAAATGTTTATTTCTTTTTGACAGAGAGAGAGAGAGAGAGAGAGAGAGAGAGAGAGAGAGAGCGCCAGCAGGGGAGGGACAGGGAGGGGCAGACAGCACAGAGCCTGACGTGGCACTGGATCCCAGGAACCGTGAGATCATGACCTGAGCTGATATCAAGAGATGGGCACTCAACCAACTGAGCCACCCAGGCACCCCAGATGGCACATTCCTTTTAAAAAGGACTCTCGGGGAGCCTGGATGGCTCAGCCGGTTGAACGTCTGACTTTGGCTCAGGTTGAAGCCCTGGGTTCAAGCCCTGCATCAGGTTCTGTGCTGACAGCTCAGAGCCCGGAGCCTGCTTGGGCTTCTGTGCCTCCCTCTCTCTCTGCTCCTCCCCCGCTCACACTCTCTCTCTCAAAAATAAGCATTAACAAATAATAAAAAATAAATAAAAAGGACTCTCACTGTCCCTGTGATTTTGGTAGTATCACTGTCCCCAGAGTGTATGATCAGTGAATTAATCAGAGCATACGGGAGCAGGACCCTGCCATGTTCATTATGAGGTAGAATTTACTGCTTCATCATCTTGTGAGGAAATGAGCTGGAAAGGCTTGGGAATCACCTAAGGCCCTTAATCTGCCATCGACTAGCTTTCGAATTTGGGGACAGGTTATTTCACCTCTTGAAGCCTCTCAACCATGGAGTCTGTGTCATGTGGATGGCTTCTATTCCGGAACTTCAATTTACTCTTCAACTTTTGCAAGCCAACCCACTTTCCAACCCTTCCCCTTCTGCTAGAACTTCTTGTAAAATCACCAAAGCCTAAGGTCTCTCATATAGCTGTGCAAGCTATATGCCAATCCAGCGGGCCCTCCCTCCGCTAAAAACTTATTGGAGCCTCTAACCCATTCCCACTGAGCTAATGATTTCTTTCTCCTGATTCAAAATGCTGAATGTCTCCCCACTGCCCACAGAAGTGTGAACCCTTGAGCAAATCTGTTAAAGCCTACCATGATCTGCCTTTTCCTTCTTTCCTTCTCTCTCAAGCAACTTCTCTCTCAGCGCTTCCTGAGTATGCTCTACATTACCTTTAATTGTTGGATGGCTTATGGTTATCCCCATCATCTGGGAAGCACTTCTACACCATCTCTGCCTCGTAAATAGTTGAATCCATTCTCCTCGTTCTGCCTGGTCAGCCCTCCTCTCAGAAATAATCTAAACTGGGGCGCCTGGGTGGCGCAGTCGGTTAAGCGTCCGACTTCAGCCAGGTCACGATCTTGCGGTCCGTGAGTTCGAGCCCCGCGTCGGGCTCTGGGCTGATGGCTCAGAGCCTGGAGCCTGTTTCCGATTCTGTGTCTCCCTCTCTCTGACCCTCCCCCGTTCATGCTCTGTCTCTCTCTGTCCCAAAAATAAATAAACGTTGAAAAAAAAATTAAAAAAAAAAAAAGAAATAATCTAAACATCTCTTTACTCTCATTATTCTTCCAATTTCTACTAAAGCTAATGACGTCATTTGACTTGCATTATAGTTACACTTGCTTAAGTTTATCTCCCTGTCCAGGCTGTCAGATTCTTGATGGTAAACATTTGGGCCTCATTCAGAAACTGTCTTACCTTCATCCCTATAGCAGCTACAAAGCACCGTAAGTAGCTGCGTTTCCTCTAGTGGTTCAGTGCTGTGCTGACACCTGCTGGTCACACCTGGCTTGGTCGCCCTGGCCCCAGCACCTTCCTCTCTAGGGTTAAGGGCAGAGACAGTCCATGCCACCCCTTACCCAGGCAGGCACTGGGGGCCTATGCTCGTGATACCGCTGCCCCAAGCACCACCCTCCCCTGGAGACTCCAGGGACACGCTCACACCTGCTGGTCTCTGGTCTGCCTCTGGCATCTCCAGCCTAAGCTCAATTCAATCTTCAAAACCTTCCCCACTGACCCCTACTCCAGCAATTTGTACTTCATATCATTCCCAGTACCACAAAAATCGAAGATCTCAAGGAACTGGGCATCGAGGAAAGAAAGAAGCAAACAATTTGAGACCAGGGGATGTGCAATCCCTCCTCATGACCTCAAATCAAGGCTATTTCCTCCAGAATGCTTGGTATTCCTTTTAACCTTTGTTGTATTTCTGGGAGGCTCTTGGGCCACAGACCTTCTTAGAGACAGTGTGATGAACCGGAGGTTGAGCACCGAGTTGGTAGGCGGGGCTTCAGGGGTGGGGCCAAGCCAAAGAGCCTCTCACTTAGGAGCTTCTCCATTCTATCAGCTCTCCCGGGACACCCAAAGCAAGACTGGCACCAGTGCACGCAGCAGGTGAGGGGCCAGCAATGACAGGAGGGTAGTCTCTAGGGGTGGTGGTGGCAGAAAGGTCCCAGCCCTGCCAGCCTGAGCCTTCCATATTGTGAGACTCTCACTTGACAGAATTCTTGGGTCCTCAGCAGAAAGGTCCAACTCAGTTTTCCCTGGGGCAAGGATGCCTCAGAAAGAAAGACGGGGTTTGGGACAGTGTAGAGGCAGGGCCGAGGCATGGGGGTGATGTGGGTGTGCAACAGAGTATGGAGACATGTAAGGACGTCCTAGGAGACATGGGGGTAGACATAAGGGCCAGAGGGGGAGCTGGAGCAGAGGGTCGCAGGGCAGGACCCAGACAAGAGAAAAAGGGAGACTGAAACAGGGAGGGAGAGGACAGTGGAGCAAATGGGAGATAACAACGGGTGCAATGAAGAGCTGGGGAACAGGAAGGCCAAGGAGGAAGGCAGGCTCGCATGGAGCAATCTCCTCTTCCGGCTGTGGAGCCCGGGCCAGAAAACCCCAGGCAGGCCCAGGAGCAAAGCAGTTTTTCAGGCTCCCATTGAACCGGTACAGCTGGGGAAGAAACCCCTGCCCCAGTCAATAGCACCCATCTGCCCTGAGTCTTCAGGCTCCCATTTGGGTTTGGGGGAGAGGGCGAGGCTGCTCCTCACTGCGGTCACAGCCACATCCTGCAGCGCAGGGTAGGGGGAAGTAAGAAGCAAAACAACCAGAACCACGGGCAAAGACCACGGGGAGAGAACCCTGGATATATGCCAGTGATGTGCCACCAGGAGGGCCCTGGGGTCAGTCCCAGTAGAAGACTGCAGGCCTCCAGGACCGCCTGCCCCCTCCCGCCCTGGGGTGCTTGTTTCTCATGCTCACATGTGCATGGACCTCACTGAGAACATTCCAGGGAAGGAGGTTTCTTCGGATTATTTAGTTCAAAGCTCATTATCATTTGCTATAGCGACTTTGGCCAAGTTGCTTAATTCCTCTTAGCTTCAGTGTTCTCACCGTAAGACGGTGACACCGACCTAACGAAGGGTCGGGAAGACAATTCCCATAAAGTACTTGGCACATAGGTTCTCAATAAACATTAGTTGTTATTTTTATTAGGACTCCTGAGATCCCCCACCCCCACCCCATTTCTTTACAGACAGTAGAGCACACGAGCTGACATGGGCTTTTGGGGCCAGAAAAACGGTGGCATTTGACATTGGGTAAATTCTTTAAAGCGAGCTTCAGTTTGCTCAGCTGTAAAACAGAGTCATAGCCACACCTCATAGACACATGGCACACAGTCAGCGTCCACAAGGGTAGAATGATCAGCCAGGTAAGGCGGATCTTCTCCACTGTAGGGCAGCAATGGCCTACTTCCCCTTGAGACTTCACGTGTGAGGCCGAGCCCCTGTGAGCCTTCACTCCTCCAGCCAAAGCTATTACTGCTCCTCTGGGTTTAGAAATCAAAATTTCCTACAGTACCACTTGAAAAGAAATGGGAACAGGCCTAGAGAACCGAGGGTGCCCAGGGGAAAAAGATGAAATGATGACAATGGGCAAGAAACCAGAGTAAGGGGGAAAAGCCATGTCTCTCTTTCTAAGGATGCCTGTGGCTGTCTTCTGGCGACTAACCACATGCCCCCACCGCCCCCTTCCCCAGGCACTATGGAGTCCTTCAGCTCAAAGAGTCTGGCACTACAGGCGGAGAAGAAGCTACTGAGTAAGATGGCAGGTCGGTCCGTGGCTCATCTGTTCATCGACGAGACCAGCAGCGCGGTGCTAGATGAGCTCTACCGTGTTTCCAAAGAGTACACGCACAGCCGGCCCCAGGCCCAGCGGGTGATCAAGGACCTGATCAAGGTGGCGGTCAAGGTGGCCGTGCTGCACCGCAGCGGTTGCTTTGGCCCCGGTGAGCTGGCCCTGGCCGCCCGCTTCCGCCAAAAGCTGCGGCAGGGCGCCATGACAGCACTCAGCTTTGGCGAGGTGGACTTCACCTTTGAGGCTGCGGTGCTGGCTGGCCTGCTGACCGAGTGCCGGGATGTGCTGCTGGAGCTGGTGGAGCACCACCTCACACCCAAGTCACACGGCCGCATCCGCCACGTGTTCGATCACTTCTCTGACGCGGGCCTGCTCACCGCCCTCTACGGGCCCGACTTCACTCAGCACCTGGGCAAGATCTGTGATGGGCTCAGGAAGATGCTGGATGAGGGGAAACTCTGAGGGCCCTGGAACCCAGCACATGCCACCTTGGCCAGAGAGCTGACTGAGGAAACAACCGGGAACGAGCTTTCTAACCCTGCTCATCTGCACTAATGCTTGTCAGTCCTCGGGCTTTGTCTTTCCTAAGAGTGCTTTGGACTCTGAGACCACCCCACCCCCGAACTGCTGGTGGAGAAGAAGCAAAGCTGAGGGTTGAGGCCTCTCTCCCACTCCAGCCCCAGGACAGGAAACAAAGCTGCCTGAAAAAGACGAAGTGAAACTTGGATCTCTATTTCCCCCATAAGGGACATTTGAAACAGGGAAGCCCCCTCCCCTGTGAACCAGTGTAAGAGGGCATAGCCCATCTAACCCGTCAGGGGACCCTAAAGACAGAAGTGGGAGTGGGGGCCCCTTAGAGCCATCCAAGACCTCCAGCTCCAAGTAGAGCCTGGATGGACACCAGAGGCTCTGTTCCAGAGTGCAGGAAGAAGGGGCTAGGGCAGGGGAGATTCTCACAGGGGAAATAAAACTACTAAAGCATGCACAGGGCTCAGTGTTTAATCTCTCCAGCTTCTTACACCTTATGACCATCACAGAGGTGAGGGAAAGAGAAACACCGCTTATCTAGCCTCTCACCATTTCCAGACAGGAGACAGAGGCATAGTGCCAGTAGTATTGGGGTTCCCTTGCCTACTGCTGCTTAAGAAACTCAAAAAAAAAAAACCAGTACCACAGATCAGTGCTACAGATTGCAAATAAATACGCAGTGAGGAGCAAGGCATAGATCAACAGTGCTGGTGGGGAGGGAGTGTAACAGAGAAACTCCCACACCAGCAAGTCTCCACCAACTGTCCTCCTCCTCAAACTCCAAAGTAATTCCTCTGTCATCCCTTAGCCTCACACATGCTGAACAGAGGAGCAGGTCAGAAGGGTGAACTGGTGATGTGGAAAGTTCCAGTTCCTATGTTGCTGCTTTTTCTCAGAGCAAGAGTTATAAACAAATTATAGTGGACTGGTTGGTTAAGACTGAGCCCAAATTCTTTACATTGAGACTGGGGAAAAGCCCCAGCACGGTCCGCCATTCTCTGCAGAGGGGCTAGATCACGGATTGCCCCACCCTCAGTGACATGCTTGGCTAAGAAGGTGGGGAAGGTGGGGAGCCAGCGGGCATTGGCTTACTACTCCTGGGCTCCCTTCACCCCAGAGTTATAGAAATCCCATTTTTCAGTTATAAGAGGGAAACGTACGATACAGCAAATAAATACTACTTCAATATAGCACCAAATAAATTAGGTAATAACATAGTTGGAGACGGAGAGGAAGGAGGCTGGGGGCTGAGGGAGTCCTCGCCACCCTGTTCTAAGGCCAAGGGAAGGTAAAAGGGACGGGGAAGCCAACAGGGACGTAAAAAGAGCCTTTTGAATCTGAAGGACAGCTCTAGATTCAGACAAAGAACTGAGGAGGGGTCTGTTCCCCATCCTCTACTCTTGCCAATCAAGCTGCCCCGGGCCAAGGAACTCTAGATCAAGGAGAAGGCTGGAACGAAGGCGGGAGGGAGGGAGGCGGGCCGGGAAGCCGTGTTCTTGAGCCTCACCTCAGGCTCCTCTCCCCCTCAAGTTGCTACTTCAACATCTTGCTTCTCCCAATCATTTCTGGGGACATCAGAGTTTGAAGATTTCATCCTCCTGGTCCCGAAGTGTCCGGGTCCGAGAGGTCCGGGTCAACGGGACCGGACCTAGGACTGCTCGCTGCTGCATCCGAGGGGAACTCAGGTGAAGGCCTGACTCCTCCCCAGGTACCCTGCAGGTGAGGAAAGGGGGCAAAGTGACAGGTCAGGGGAAGAACCTGAGAAAGGGCCCACTGAAAAGGTATAGGGGAAGCTGTCCTCCTCTCCTAGTATACATGAGCTGCTTGCTCTCAGATGGAGTCTTGTTACCCTCTCTGTAAATTCTAACCATTAACGCTCCTTCACGGATCATCAGAGCCATAACAACACTCAACTATTTTACTCCAATGAGAATACAAAACCATTTCCCGCTGCTCTACCCGTCCCAGCAGCCATTGGCTCTGTCGTTGTTTCAGGGCCATCTGGGGGAAAGGCTTCACATCGCTTCTGCTAACACTGTGCTTACTTACTTGTGTGTCTGGTCAGGCAAGACTGGAAGAATGAAGAAGTCTATGGAGGGGCGTAAAAGGAACCATTCAAGACTCACCCACTTTCCCCCTTTTTCAGCTTCTGGGCAGCAGCCTTCTTTGACAGGCTGATCTGTGAATCAAGCTTCTTAAGGAAATCAGAGGCAGAGAGGTCATGGATGGGAGTGTGGGGTTCCCAGCCAGGTGTGGGAAGGACTTCACCGTTAGCACGTCCTGAACCTGTTTCTCGTTTCTTCCTGTCAGCTGAGTGTGGCTGAACTTCATCCTTACTTGACTGTACTTCGTCCTCTCCCTCTTTCTCTTCCTCAGAATCCAAACCATTGAACAGGTCTCTGGGCTCTGTCAGGATGGGGATGTAGAGGGTTTTCTTCAGGAAGATGGAGTCATTAGTATAAAGGCGGTTTGCACGCTTAATCTGTTCCATCTTTAAAAAAAAGTCACCGCAATTAATGACAGTAGTAATGATCAATCTTCTAACTGTACAGCACCTCAGGCCTTTTAAAGTGATTGTACAGAGTCTTATTTGACCCTATAACAACCAAGCTAAAATACAGAGGGTTGATATTATTCCTATTTTATTTTATTTTTTAGGGTATTTATTTATTTATTTATAATATGAAATTTATTGTCAAATTGGTTTCCATACTATTCCTATTTTATTGATCAGCTGTTTTCATACTTTTTGGTTTTAGGGTCCCTTTGCATTTTAAAAAACTATTAAGGAAAAAAAAAAGCTTTCATTTATGTAGATTATAGCTATCAATACACATTCTTATAAAGTAAAAGTGAACAAATTGAAAAATGTGTACTTATTTAAAAATAACCCATTGCATGTTAACATAAATATGCTAATGAAAAATAACTATTTTCCAAAACAACAACAAATGGAGCAAAAAGAGAGGCAGTGCTTTATATTTTTTCAAGTCAGTTTAATGTGTGACTTAACAGAAGACAACAGAAGATTCTCCTATCTGCCTTTACATCTGATGGGCTATAATATTACACGTCATGTAGCTTCTGAAAAATACAGTACACTTGTGAGAATGAGGATGAAAAAGACAAAGTCTTACTATCATTACTATGAAAGTAGTTTTGACCTTGTGGATCCCTGAAGAGTCTCATGCTGGGAACTTCTGTTAAAGATGAAGGAACTGAGGCTCAGACAGGTTGTTACTTGCCTAAGATTAACCAGCAAATTAATGACAAAGGTGTAATTCGAATTCTGGGCCTTTTTACTCCTTCTGGGAATGCTTTTCACACGAATATTAATAATTTTGCTGACCAAATTATTTATTTAGTACCTATTTATCCATCACTGGACATAGTGTCTGGCATGACCATCCACTTGCCGCCCAAGGTAGAAACGAGGGTAGATGCCATCCTCAACTTATACTTTTCTTTCGCCACCCATACCCAGCTGGTCAACAAGTTACTGCAAAAAACATCTCTTCCAGTCTTCCTCTCTCCATTTCTATGCATCTCCCCCTGCTGACATTGATATTTATTTATTTATTTATTTATTTATTTATTGAGAAAGAGAAAGAAAGAGAGAGAGAGAGAGCACACGCAAGTGAGAGGAGGAGAGGGGCAGAGGGAAGGAGAGTGAGAATCTTAAGCAGGCTCTACACTGGGCTCCACACTGGACGAGGGGCTCAATCCCATGACCCTAAGATCATGGCCTAAGCTGAAGTCAACAGTTGGGCGTTCAACAGACTGAGCCATCCAGGCATCCCTGACATCTATCTTCCTAAAAAAAATTAATCTGATCAACCCACTACCCTGTGTATAAACTTCCTATGGCCCCCCATTGGCTCAGAGATAAAATTCAAATTAGCATTCAAGGATTCTCGATCTACCCCAATATGATGTCTAGCCTCATCTCTCTTCTGCCATCTATACATTTTGCCATCCTGAACTTTTCATGTTTTTCAAACATTTTATGATCTTCCACACCTTTGTGTCTTTATCTGTCTGACACACTTCTCCACTATCCCCTTCTCTGCTGGGAAAACTTCCACTCATCAACTGTCACTCCCTCTGTGTCACCTTCTCCAGGACTCCCAAGGTACACTGTAAACATTGCCATGTAACACCTATCACCCTATTGTACTGTTATTCACATCTTTGCACATTTGTCTTGCCCAAACTCTGTGAGTCCTTTGAGGGCGGGGATGCTGTCTCTGTATCCCAAGGCACTCCTCAGCATGACACAAATTTGGCATACAGCAGAGGTTCATTAATGTTTATGAGTAAATAAACTAGATAACAAAATATAGAAATCTCAGATGTAGTATATTAGTAAAAATCATATGCTATAATGTGTTTAAAATAAAATTGGATTAATCTGAACAATAAAAAAAGTTAAAATTGGCTTGCAGTTTTGTACTTTTATTTAGCCCAGTGTTTTGATGCTATTAATTTTACTTTGCCTAGATAGTATCCTAGGTCCCTTCTAGCTCCAAGATGCTATGAATTATTCTGTGAATTTTGTTATTTTATTATTTACTAGAAATTCCATTTAAGGCCACATCATTCCACTTAAAAAAATTTTTTTTAATGTTTATTTTTGAGAGAGAGAGACAGAGTGCAAGCAGGGGAGGGGCAGAGAGACAGAGGGAGACCCAGAATCCAAAGCAGACTCCAGGCTCTGAGCTGTCAGCACAGAGCCCGACACGGGGCTCAAACTCACAAGCTGTGAGATCATGACCTGAGTCGAAGTTGGAAGCTTAACCAACTGAGCCACCCAGGCGCCCGAACATCATTCCATTTTTTAACAGAATGTAACCAGGGGCACCTGGGTGGCTCAGTCAGTTGACTGTAGGACTTCGGCTCAGGTCATGATCTCACAGCTTGTAAGTCTGAGCCCCACGACGGGCTCTGTGCTGACAGCTCAGAGCCTGGAGCCTGCTTGGGATTCTGTGTCTCCCTCTCTCTCTGCCCTTCCCCCGCTCATGCTCTGTCTCTGTCTCTCTCAAAAATTAAAAAAAGAAAAAAAAGAATGTAACTAAAGCCAAACTCCAGAGGAGTCCTGGACTGCTGAGCCACAGTCCACTGAGCTAGAAAGGCCACTAGAATCTAGTTATTTATTTCTTTTTTGAGAGAGAGAGAGAGAGCGTGCAAATGAGCGAGCGGCAGAGAGAAAGAGAGAGCGAGGGAGAAGCGGAGCTCACCTGAAGCAGGGCTCGTGTTTTACCTGAAGCGGGGCTTGAGCTCACAAACCATGAGATCATGACGTGAGCCGAAATCAGATGCTTAACGACTGAGCCACCCAGGCGCCCCTAGAATCTAGCTGGTTTAACAGAGCAGTTCAAAGTGATGATTTTAGAATGAGACAACCTGGTCTGAATCTTAGTTCTACTAAGTAGACTTGTAATCTGTAGCAGGTTATCTTCCTAGGCCTTTCTTTCCTTATCTTTAAATATTTGGGGAATAGTTTTAGCCACCTCCTGAAGTCTTATGGAGATAATATATAGAGCTTGGCGCACACTTTGTGTTAACACTAAGGTAGCTGGTGTTAGGTAACTACCTAGTGTTAGGTAGGTAATAACCTAGGTAATTATCATTATTTAATATACCTTCTGCATTTTACAAATGGTAAGGAAGCTGAGGGCCCAGACAGGTGAAGTGACTTATGCAGTCACTCAGCTAGTAAGCAGCAGAATGAGGCCAGAACCTAGAACCCTTCACTAGGCTACAGAGCTTTTTTTGTACTCAGGAGGGGACAGGGCTGTAAGAAAACCTCCACATATAACCGATCTACAGTAGCACAGTTTCCTTCTTTTCACAGCTTCAGAGTCTCTCCTGGGATGCAGGAGCTGCTCAGTACTTTCATATCTCCTTCCTTGGTGTGGGCCATGGCCTCTACTTGAAATGTGGCTTTCCTAATCCTCCCAATCTCCACCTGTGGGAATCTTAGCCACGTTTTCATTAGTTCAAAAAAACCATCTGTTAGCTTCTATGTGCTAGGGACTATGCCAGACTCTAGAGATATAAAACTGAAATAAAATAGTTCTGTCCCTTAAGGAAAGCACAGATTATTGGAAAGACAAACACGCAAAAGGTATAAACAACTGGATTATAGGCTTGCAGAGAAGCTAGAGCAAGGAATTGCTAAGTGTTTCACGGCTCCTTAAAAACTGCACTTAATGTCCTCCCCTGCTTCCTTCCAAGTAAAAATTAATCTTCTTTTCTGATTTCCTACCCTTTATTAATACTTCTACAAAGTCACCACATTCTGTCACCTGCAATCCATATTTGCGTCCCTGTTCATTTCTCACTAGATTGCAAATTACAGAAGGGCAACAACAACACATTGTATTTATGTTTCTATCTCTTAGAATGGTTAGCACAGCCGTTGAAACATACCAAGCATAGAAATGTTGGCTAAACTCAACAGGGTATGGAAAAAAATTCATCCATTTTAATGCAATGTTTCTTACACCTATCAAAGAGACCCCACGCGTGACCTGAAATGCCTGGTGTAGAGAGTACCTGTTTTGCACCAAGGAGGCCACCTTACTAGAAAGAAGAAGGCAGAGCACCGATGAGATATAAAGATCCAGAAGAGAAAGACTTTAAAAACTTAGAACTAGAGGGATTAGAGTACTGGTCTCACAAAAACTCAGAACTAGAAACCAGCCCTGGACTGTTTGCTGTAAGTGTTTAATCACTTGCAATTAAAACGTTTATGTGTGGTTAACAGTACAGGCCTTGGAGTCTGACAGACTTGTTTGAATTCCCACTCTAACACTCATTAGTTATTTGACCTTGGTCACATTGGTTAACCAATCTAGGTTTCTTCATCTGTAAACAGGGGACAATACCTGTATGCTCCATAGGACTGTGAGAACCAAATGGGCTAATGTACATTGAAAGCCTCTAGGATAGAGACCGACATGATAAACAGAAGAAGCTCCTCTCCACTGGAGCAGTGGCACAAGATCTGTCCCAACCAGACAATGCAACATTGAGATGGGAAAACCAAAAGATAAAGGGTGGATCAGACCACAACAGAATTGGGACAATTTCAGGGGAAGCTGCCCAGAAGGGCCATGACATTCTCCTGAGGAATAAATCTCTTCTACATGGTTGCCTGCATCCCAGTCGTGGAAGACTCACCGTCACCCCGTATTTGAGTGCTAGTCCAGCCAGGGTGTCTCCGGGGGCCAGCTGATGCTCCAGGCGTCTTTCCCTCACCGGGGAGCAAGCCGACTGCACCAGGCTTCCGTAAGAACGAGCCCGGCTCCCTTGAAGCAGTCCCGACCCCCCAAGGGAGGCCTGTCTAGAGGGAGAAGCCATCTCCTGACCCTACCGACAGCCGGGGTTGCAACTAAGGGAGGCCCGGCTAAGCGCTCAATAGTGACGGAGCTGGGGTCTAGGAATGGATATCCAGAGGATCCTTTTTCCTTCTGTCTTCTCTCCTAATTCTCCCGCCTCCTCCGGTACTACGCACCCCCTCCGCTCTCGCGTCTCCTCCCTCCAAGCCCTTTTCCCACAAATCTGTACCCTGAGTGTTCAGTCCCTACCGGTGTCTATCCTCAGGACCCCGCCGACTTTCGACCCCCGCCCCCCGCCCCCCCCCCCGCCGCCACAGATCGCTACGCTAACCTCTGACCTTTGAACTCTAGTTACCTTCCTCCACACTCAGCTCAGTTTGCCCCCTAGTCGGACAGCCCCGACCTCCAGAATTCCCCTCACACCCTGGCTCCGCCCCGTCCTGGGGTTGGTCCACTAGTGTCAGGAATAAACCCGGCCCACCCCCGGTGGGCTGTCGGCCGGAGACTAGGCGCGTGATGAGTGCGAGAGCTCGTAGCACAGTTTCCAATCCGAGATCCTCTAAGGCCCGCACAGCACCAAATCCACCACACTCTCAAAATCAGTCTCCACATTTAGGTTCTTCCCCTGCAGACGCCCCGAATCTGTCAAGATGCAAGGGCTGGGCGGCAAGCTCTTTGAAAAAAAAAAGACTTCATTTCCCAAAATGCCCCGCACGCGCGCGGTCGCCGGGTGACGTAGAAAGTGCGGGCCCCTCGGCAGGCTGGGGCCGGCTTGCGGTAGCGCTGTGCATGCTGGGAAGCGCTTCCAGGGAAGTAAGGAGGCCAACCGGAAAAGAACCCGAAGGAAAGGAGACGCCCCAATCTTGCTACGGTGGCCTGAAAGGAGAGGCGAAGCAACCCAGGAGAATTGCTCGTTTCTGGGCCTCCGTCGTGATGTCTTTCAAGAGGGAAGGTGATGATTGGAGTCAACTCAATGTGCTGAAAGTAAGCGCTAGAGGAGAGCGCCGGGAGCAGCTTCACTGTCCTGGGAAAGAGCTGTTTTGCTGCTCTGGCAACAAGTCGGGGTGGGGGGTGGGGCGCGGCGCGAGGGAGAGACTAGAGCTGGGTAGTGACCCCCTTTTCTCCCTGTGATCTCTGTTCTCATGGGCCTTACTCCCTTTCAATCCTCGTCCTTGTCGTTTCCCGTCCGATCCTTTCTCCTAACTCT
Organism: Leopardus geoffroyi; assembly: GCF_018350155.1. Lineage (NCBI taxonomy): Eukaryota > Metazoa > Chordata > Mammalia > Carnivora > Felidae > Leopardus > Leopardus geoffroyi. Next base: position 105,915,837 of record NC_059328.1, read on the forward strand.
CTGATCCCCCTGTAGAAACGAAGAGTCGGAGATCTGCTGGCCAGTTACATCCCAGAGGATGAGGCGCTGATGCTACGGGATGGACGGTGAGGACGAGGAGTGATCAAGCCTGAGGGTTCTGCAGTTAGAGGCTCAATAAAATTTTATCAGGGGGGAGAGCTGGAGTATCTAGGATTAATTGCTAGATCAAGGTGGGACTTACAACCGAGACCCCTCTCCCCTCCGGGAGCAAATATCTTCTCTCCTCCTGTCCAGCTTTGCTTGTGCCATCTGTCCCCACCGACCTGTCCTGGACACCCTGGCCATGCTGACTGCCCACCGTGCAGGCAAGAAACATCTGTCCAGTAAGTTTGAGGGAAGACAGGGGTTAGAGAAGAAATCCTCCAGATCTCTGCAGATCACTGTTGCTTCTCTGTTTTTAATTCTTTCCCGTCTCCTCAGGCCTGCAGCTTTTCTATGGCAGGAAGCAGCCAGGGAAGGGAACAGAGCAGAATCCAAGACAGCAGAATGAATTGAGGAGGTCAGAGACCAAAGCTGAGGTAATCAGGGTGGGGAGAGTGTGTTCCCAGTGGGTCTGCTTGAAGGGTTTTGACTTCTTTCTGGCTCTGAAGACTCTGACTCTGTCTCCCCTCTCTATACCAGGCTCCTCTGTTAACTCAGACCCGACTTACCACCCAAAGTGCTCTGCACAGAGCTCCTCACTATAACAGCTGCTGCCGCCGGAAGTACAGGTCTGTGGGGTAGGAAAGCCAGAGGTTGGAAAGGGCAGAGGAGGTAGATGGCTCAAAAATGATTGTATTCCAAATTGTATTCTCAGGAATACTAGTAGTCCAGAGATGTTAACTGGTATTTCAGGAAAAAGAGAATTTTTTTTAGGTTTGGAAAAATGGCACTTTGTAATCCTAATTTGGATAGTAATACTAGTATATATTAAGGGCTCTACAAAGTCTTAAAATTAAAAAACTTCAAAAAATTTAACCTAGCCTTTAAAGAACTCAGTTTGATTCCAAAAAACATTTTTTTATTGTTTATTCATTTGTGAGAGAGAGACAGAGTGTTAGCAGGGGAGGGGCAGAGAGAGAGGGAGACACAGAATCCAAAGCAGTCTCCAGGCTCTGAGCTGTCAGCACAGAGCCTGACACAGGGCTCGAACTCACGAACCACAAGATCATGACCTGAGCTGAAGTCGGAGGCTTAACTGACTGAGCTACCCAGGTGTCCCCCAAAATTCTTTTTCATGCAGAACACTTACTAAAACATCTTAAGGAACACAACATATGTATATGTATATGTATATGTATATATACCATATGGTATATGTATATACATATATATATATGATACACAAATTTATATTTAAGATTTTTATTTTTAAGTAAGTGATCTTTACACCCAATGTGGGGCTTGAACCCACAACCCTGAGATCAAGAGTTGCATGCTGTACTGGCTGAGCCAGCCAGGTGTCCCTTGAGGGAAACAATTTAGGAAGCACTGCTGTAAGGGGTTGGGATTCATAAGAGAATTGGCCCTTATCCTTTACCACTTTTATAGACGTTGATTCTTCTCTACCCAGACCAGAAACCCCTCGTCCCTCTGTCTCCCATTTCCCTTTGCCACCCCCAGAGGTTGAAGCCAAGAGTGGGAAGATCAGTAGGGAACCCGTGCCTGGAGCTGGCCCACAGGCCAAGGAGTCAGCAACTGTCTCATCCTCTGCACCCATGAGCCCCACTAGAAGACGTGCCCTGGATCATTACCTCACCCTTCGAAGGTGAGGATACAGAATCACCTTAAGTTTTCTCTTTTCTCTCTGACTCTCCTTTTTTCAATCCTTCTCAATTGTTGTTGTTGTTTTTTTCCTTATTCCCTACTAACTTCTTAAATCTCTTTTCCTGACCTATTCTCTTTGTTATTTCCAGCTCTGGATGGATCCCAGATGGACAAGGTCGATGGGTAAAAGATGAGAATGTTGAGTTTGACTCTGATGAAGAGGAACCCCCTGATCTCCCTTTGGACTGACACATTCCATTCCCCCACTCAGTTCAGAAGTAAATTTCAGTGGGCTCTGGAAGCCGAATTTTCCTCGAGTCTCCTTCCTTGTTCCATTTCAGGATTTCAAACCTGCATTCTCAACCTGGCCAATTCTTCCCTGCAATGTACATGACTCCCCATACTTCTAACCCCTCCCCCACCTTCTACCAATGTCATGCCAAGCGTCAGCTGCACGTAGCCCAATGCCCTATTAATAAGTCTGTCAGAAGGAGGTCTGTGTCCTTCATGTTGTCTGCCTTCTTCCCCACCGCCACTCAAAGTCCTTTCCTCCTTCAAATCACACGAGGGTTGTGGGTAGACACCGGGGGACCTGGCCATGTCTGGAAAGAGGGTTGGGGTAGGTACTCTGTGAGAGCAGAAAGGACTAAATGAAAAGACAGCGGTGTGGGGAACACCAAGGGAGGGAGCTCCCCCACCTCCTCCTAGTAACTTGAACCTCTCTGTCTGCTGATCCCCAGAGTATAAATAATCCCCTGATGAACTGGCAGTAACCCTTGGGTGTTAGTGCCAAGATTCCCACCCCAGAGCCCAAGGAAGGAGGCAGGCAGAGTGGACAGAAGGGCCTTTATTTACAGGAAGGGGGAGAGATGAGGATTTAAGCATTCAGGGCTTCCAGCTCTGGTTGGTAAAGGGAAAGGAAGTGTTATCTCTTTTTTTGCTGGCGACCTGTAACAGGAAACAGTAAACACAAGTCTTTCTTCCCATCTCTTACTTCCTGCAGAGGTGCTCTTCTTTCCAGGTCCTTGAGGCCAGACTCATAAAGAGGTAGTGTCTTTGGCCAGCAAGCACGCCCACCCCACATTAACAAAATGAAATAAGACATGACATGGCAAGTAAAAGTACCATGCTCCCAAACGGGTATGTCTAGCTCCTTTCCTGCCTTTCTACGGGTATACGTTTGGGGGCAGGGAGACTCTTCTATACTTTTTAGTCACTTAGGGGATTTAAACTTCATGTGTGAATATTGCTTTGGCTGTACCCCAGGCTATTAGTCCCTAAGTCAGGCTTCAGAAGGATCTACTTGCCCCCATACAGCATGTCTGCATTTACTCACGTAGTTCATTGTTCCGGGTCATGGCCTGGGCTGCCCGAGCACGTGGCCCCTGCTGTGTGAAGTGGTAGCCAAAGCGGACAATGGAGGGACACTGCTCGAGCACGGTGGCCATCTCCATCTCCACTGCATCGCCAGGCCACTGGCGCTGGGGGACGGAGAGGTGAACCCTGTCAGCCCCCTTCTCTGTGTTGTTCACCGCGCCATACCACCAACCCTTTGGGAGGTTGAAAAACTTGTTTCATCAGAAGGGGTGATAAGAGGTGCTGACCTTGGCTCCCCTCATAGAGACAACGAAGAGGTTTCAGACAAGATTAGGTGAGATCCTGACCCAGTGGCAGCCTCAGGGAGGAGACTCGGTGAATATTAGTTGAATGATCAGGGGACCAGGGGAGGGAAAGCTCACCTGGTTGTCTACACGGAGCTCAGTGAGTGTGGCATTTTCCCGAACTGCCTTCAGCACAGCCATGAGCCCTGTGCTGCTAATGAAGTTGGATTCAATGTTCAGGCTCTGGAGGCTACGATTCTCACGCAACATGTCAGCCACCGCCTGGGTAGTAGGGACTTGGGTTAGGATTAGGGGACAGTTTCACAGATGACTGAGGAGAGAAAGAACAGGAGCAAGAGGGAAACACAGCTCTTTGAGAAGAGTCCTTGAGGAGCTGTAGGTGGGGTGAGAGGGAGATGGAAGGGAGCACAGGTCGTAGGGGAAGCAGGGAGGTTAAGTGTGTGGTGGAGTTGGCAGGGTGGTAGAGCAGGCTGTGGCTCTCTGAGAAGGTGATCTGAGGATTTCCGAGCTAAGAGCCGTGGGACTGAGGGTAGGAGTCTTCATCAGGCCATCCTAAGATTACGTGATGGGAATAGCATCCCCAGCACAACCCCAACCCCTTATGACAGCCCTGGCAGGGGTGCATGTATGGGGAGGGGGCTGGGATTTCAAGTTGCCTTACATTGGCGATGGGGTCACCACTCCTTGTGGCCACCAGACTGAGGCTCCGGACATAGGTATTTGTCTTCATGGCCTCACACAACTCAGTTAGCATGGGTATCGGGATGTCCTGTCAGAGGAGAAGAGGTGGTGGGCTAAGGGACCCACATATCTGGGACTCACGTAGTTAATCCCATTTATTATTTGGAACATAGGGGTCAGATACCTGTATGTTATTGAGGTTCACCTCCTCCAGCTCCTTGTCATTGTTTCGAACGCTCTTTAGTATCTCCTCGATGTTTGTGGGATTTGGGGGCTCATCCGGCACCGGCTTGTACTTGTCAGGCTGCACCACACCTGGTGGGCAAGGGCCAGAAGGAAACCACGACATGTCCCCCACAACCTCCTCCCCATTGGTTCTCCCATTACTTCTGTACCATGTCCTCTCCATGATCCCTGTTTCACCCTTTGCTACCTTTAATCAGACCTTGGGACTGCCTTCCCAAAGCCCTGGATGCCATGCTTCCAAACACTCACTGCTAATGCCTTCGGTGTTGCAGATTTCTCCGCTGCAGATGGCGTCATAGTATTGCTTGTTGCTCATCAGTGTGTACATGCCCAGAATTGCTGGAGAGAGTACGTAGAGGGGGAACAGGGAATGAGAAGAAGGAGTTTGTTCCAAATCCCCTCCCTTCTCATTCTGAATCTGTTGCAGTTTTTTAAAGCCTAACTTCTCCCCCCTCTTCCAAAGAGGTTCCCACTCTTCCTAGGTCCCAGGGTTTCCTTCTATGAACTGCTTAAGGTGGTAGTTTTTAAAACTTTGAGGGGGGAGAGGGGGGGCGCCTGGGTGGCTCCATCGGTTAAGTGTCCAACTCTAGATTTCAGCTCAGGTCATGATTTCACGGTTCATGAGATTGAGCCCCGAATCGGGCTCTGCGCTGACAGCACAGAGCCTGTTTGGGATTCTCTCTCTCCTTCTTTCTCTGTCCCTCCCCACCTCAAAATAAATAAATAAACTTTAAAAAAAACAAACAAACAAGTTTGAGACAGGGCTAAGGGAAGGTCCCTAAGGAGCCCCTAGAGGGTAAGGGAGGGAAAAACAACAGTGTTTCACATTCAAAAAAAAAAGAGAAAAGAGTGAGGGAGTCTGTTAGACTTCCTCCTATTTCCAGCCAGAATAGTTCTACTTTTATCTGCTTTATAATCCCTATAAACTTGTCTCTGAGATGTGAATGTATTAGATTAAAAAATGAATGAGTGAATACATAAGCAAAAACTTAAAACCATGACCTGAGGCTTTCTCTAACATTCATGTCCTGTTCAAGGCCTTCCTCACTAGTCCCATGGCCTGGCTAGAACCGCCCTGCCCTGGATCTCCCCACCCTCCCTAACCTTCCACTGCCGCCCACCTGCAATATCACACATTTCAGCGTCTGTGGCATGGGCCAATGCCTCTTCCAGTTCAGGCTCCAGAGTGATCTGCTCCTGTGCAGGAATTTCCCTCTTGGGCTGAATGTAGGGTTTCCCTGATGGGAAGATGAAGGGTGGCTCAGGTGGAGGTCATTCCTCCTACGATTCTTGTCTCTAGCTTCCTTCCTTTCCTTCTCCAGGAGGTGGGGTCTTGGGTCACTAGGGGCCACCGTAAGGCCCAAGTCCTCTACCAGCTCAGGACTCCTGGGTCCCCTAATCTCTCCTAAAAGCTGGAGAGTGAAAGAGGCATGTGTGTTTCAGGGTGGCCAGGTCCCTGGGCAGCCAGAAGCTGGAAGGTCAGAGGGAAGCTGGAGGGGGTGCACTTGAGAGATGACCATTGGGTTTTGGTAGGCATGGTTGTTAGTGTCTCCATACCCTTCTTCTCGCCTGTGAAGGGCACCAAGTCATCACGTTCTTTGACCTCTAGTGCCTGCTGTTCCAGATACTGCAAAAGGGCATCCCGGTCCAGTGGCCCCGTTGGGCTCTTCTTTGTCTGGTCACGTTGTCTTAGTCCAGCGGGCAGGAGCATGTTCTTCGGGATGAGTTTTGGGGAGGAAGTCAGACCTCTGATCTGGGGTACCTCCAGGGCTCCCTAAACATCTGCACACACCTTTTCCCTGGCCCTCTTGGGATTCCAAGCCCTATAGGCAGCCCTGATCTCAGCCACCCGGGGCCCACCACCCCTTCCCCAATGCTCGGAGGCTTCCCGTTTCCTCATTGGTTCCTTGTGCCAGAGCCCCTACCTCGGGGTCCATCTCCTGTAGCTCGCAGTCCAGCTGCTCCAGCTCCTCGGGGCTCAAGGTCTTTAGGATCTCATCTTCATCTATGTCTCTGTATTTCTCCAGTTCCTTCTGATACGATGACATGATGGCCCCACCCCCTCCCCACTCTGGTGCTCACGGAGCCTGGGGGGAATGGGGAAAGTGATTGGAGAATGGAAAGATACACATGGACACAGCAGGACACAGATGAGCCAGGGGGCAGAATGATGAACTGGATGCCTTGGAGGCTAGAAATCTAGCTGGGCAGGGGAAGGTGGGGACTTATGTTGTTTAGTTAGAACCAGAGCTTCCTTCTTCCTGCTTCCTCAGCTTCAGCCACCCTGGATGGGGATCCCAGGCATCCAAGCGTGATTTGTCTGCCCATTGTGTGACAGAGAAATCCTGGCAACACCCTCCCTTATAACCTCGTCTGTCCGTGCCTCTTGCCCAAGCACAGCTGCCAAGGGCCCTGCCAACACAGCTGGCCCCAGGCCCAGTTCCTATTGAAAGGAAGGGGGGCATACAAAGAGTTTCAGGGAAATTCCTCTTCTCTTCCCCACGATCCAGTCTTTTTTCCTAAACTCGAAGAAAGCAAGGGGGAAGAGAGACAGTTCTCTTACCCTACCCTCATTTCCTCTTTTATTGTGGGGGAATCAAGATTTCACTTTTTATGTTTGCTAAAACTCTAAATCCTAAGGGAAAGCAAGGGCTCAGAGGAGCTGGGGGGAGTGCCAGGTTGGGGGAAGGGTGGTATGGTCTCAGGAGAAGGGGCTGAGTCCCCATAATTTGTCCCTGACTTTGGACGGGAAGGTGACACCGGACCAATGGGTGGGAAATACCTTCTAAATGCGATAAAGTTTCTCTAAAAACAGTGGGAAGATTAAACTTGCACAATTTCTTACAATACAGAAAATACACACAAGCTACACATACACACCATACTGAATATGAAAGATCCAGAAAGTGTGTGAGATACTTGCATGGACAATGTACACTATGGTTAAGGGATAGGACAGACAGTGGCAGAAACATACGCTGAGGGACGGAGACACTCCACATCATTCCCGAAAGGAGCCGCTCCTCTCCTCCCACCTCCCACCAGGCTCTGGTCCATAAGCCCCCTGCCTTCCCACCTACCAGTCCTGGTGGCCACCTCCCTTCTCACCTCCCCTTCTGTCGGTTGGTCTGTCAGTGCTACTGGAGCACTGTCCCTGCGGCAGGAAGAGCCCAGTGCCGGGGAGAGGGTGGGGGAACAGTGAGCTCAGCATTTTATTATTTTAGCTCTGGCCAGGTGGGGGGTGGTGGGAGATCACATATACACAGCCCCCATACCCTGCCCAGCCCTGAGAGCCTCTAGTGGCCACTCACAGCCATGGCACTTCCTTCCCTTCCTGCATGTAAGCCAGAGTCCTAGAAACTAGGGGAATCATGTCATTCCTACTTATTTGGTGTCTTGCTATATTCAAAGCAGTGAATATAAGGTGATATAAAGGGGAGTACAGGAATTTTGTTTGGAGGTCTAATTTAAAGGTGTTTATAATCCAGCTGGAGGAGTGAATACTTACAATTTAAAAAGGGCAGCTCATAATAAATGCTATTAAACAAAATAAAGACCCATATATACTCAGACATTCACAAAGACTTCTTGCTCCCAACTCAATGAGACACCAGACAAAGGGGATCTTTCTCTTTTATTAGATTAAAAAACACAAATAAAACCAATAGGAACTGGGGGGAAAGAAAAGATGGAAAAGGGCCAGGCAAAGGTCAGAGATGACCAAGAGGAGAAGCAGGGAGAGGAGGGGGAACATTAAGAGCCCCAAGTCAGGGCAGGAAAGAGGTTTCTAAGGACTACTCCTCTCCTTATTTGATGACAATTTTCTGGCGCAAGGCTCGAGGCCCAGAGCCAGGGAGGGGCTCGGGAGGTGGCGGGCCAGGGCCCAGTGCTGAGGCCGTGGGCGGCAGTCCATGGGCAGTGATGTACTTCTTATAGGCCTCACGGATGATCTTGAAGGCTCGAGCAGTGGCGTAGGGGATGTCTGTGACAGGATCCCGGTACAGAGCTGGGCGATGGGTCACAGGGCAGACCTCCCGAACAGGGACCTTTGGGGGCCGCCCTTGGGGAAACCATTCCTCGAATGTCGCATCATCACTGAAAGTGATGAAGGTACGGGAGCAGCGAGCAGGAGGGACGATGGGTCCAGTGCCGGCACGGGGAGTCAGTGCAGAAGCTGTGGGAGCAGGATCCAGTCTGAGGGGAGAGACAGAGAAACACAAAAAGTCTGAGGAGAGAAAACAACAGACAAAGAGATAAGACAGGTGAGGAAAGAGAGGAAGGAGGCAGAATGACGGCAACAATCGGAGAGAATCTATTAAGTGACAGATGGGGAGAAGCAAGCTGTGCTGGGTGGGAAAACTGCTGAGAGAGGGGAGAGAGACTAAAAACAGAAAGAAACACAGCTGAGGGAAGAGGACCCTGAAGGACATCTGTGTGTTGGAGAGCTGTGTGAGGAGAACTGAGGATGGCAGGGAAAAGGCTCTCTTCCCTTCTCCCCTGTGACGCACTCACCCTTCCACATCCACATTCTCTTCTTTAGGGCCTGGCTCCCCAACGAGCGGCACCGTCACCGAATGATAGGTGATTATGGGCCCAGGGCACTTCCGCTTCTTGTGCACCTGCTTCTTTTTGTCAGCCTCAAGCCGCTCATAGGTCTCTTCAGGGTCAAAGGGAGGAATGAGGGGGCGGTGAGTTCCCCCATGCCCACACTCATGTCTGTCCTGTCTAGTCCCTGCCTGCCCAAGCCACTCACACCAATCCTCTGAGGCCCCCCTAGCACCTCCTAGTTCCGACATTCTTTGCTTGACCACCCCCCAACCCCCAACATCCTCTCTGCCCACCTCTCCCGTCCACTCAGCTCCTCACGCACTCAGACAGCAGGACTCTGGAGCTGGAAGGAACCCTTGGATGAGGAGCCTGTTTGCCCAAGCTGCCCTGTCCGCTCACTCCCAGCCATGGCAGCACGCTGCGTCTTCAGGCATCTCTGGTCATTACAGAGTTCTCTCCTATTTCCAGCTGAAATTATGTTGCCTGATGACACTGTTTCACCTTTTCAAGCTGTAAAGGACACAGGTCCAACCTGTCTTCCCCATGACAGTCCTTTACATAGTTGAAATTAGTATCCAGGTCTCTCCCTCCAGGCCGATCACAACACCCATTCCTTGAACCATTTCTCATAAAACATGGTTTTGAGACACACTCTCTTTTTGCTAGCCCCTGTGCCTAGGACACTTCCATTACTGTACTTTTCACAGTCTATGGCAGAGGGTGCATGCTGGCAGCTCCTCTAAGTGTTTTGTTTGATCTGTATTGTATTTTAAAGAAAATTTAAAATAGTTACTGATGTTTGAAAATGAGGAAATTACATTTAAATACAGAGATTTCTGGCCCTTCTTTTTTTTTTGAGAGAGTGAGCACATGTGCAAACGGGGAGAAAGGGCAAAGGGAAGGGGAGAGAATCTTAAGCAGGCTCCATGCTCAGCACAGAGCCAGACGCACGGCTCGATCCACAACCCTGGGATCATGACCTGAGCTGAAATCAAGAGTCGGACAATCAACTGATTGAGCAGCCCAGGTGCCCCTCTGATCCTTCTTAAAAAAATAACAAGGAGGGGCGCCTGGGTGGCTTAGTAGGTTAAGCGTCCAACTTCAGCTCAGGTCACGATCTCACATTTTGTGAGTTCGAGCCCTGCATCGGGCTTTGAGCTGATAGCTTAGAGCCTGGAGCCTGTTCGGATTCTGTGTCTCCCTCTCTCTCTGCCCCTCCCCCACTCACATTCTGTTTCTCTCTCTCAAAAATAAACATAAAAAAAAAATTAACAAGGAAATCGGGCAACCTGGCATCTGCGTTGCCACATGGCAACAACGAGCTGGGCAGAAGAACCAATCCTCCTTCTGAGCGCTCCTCTTATTCGCCACAGTCCCCTGTCTGGACAGTGACACTGCTCTATGGTAGTTCATTGCTGGTACACAGGTCTCCTCCTGAAGGGCAGTGACTGTGACTCATGTTACCTACATATTATCAGGGCCACGCGGTGTGCCACCCAATACAGGCACTCAGCAAGTATTTGTTAATGTTCAGTAGGTCAAAATATTCCTGATCCCTTTCCTCTGAATGAACTCCAAATTTCTGTTTCTTAAGTGCGCATCCAATCTTCTAGATAAAGTCTGACCAGAAAAGTGTGCTCTGGAAACCCCACCAATGATTTAGCCTCTCTTGTACTTGGAATTCTGGTTGGTAATGTTGCTTTCTTTCCCTTCTGCCAACCTTCCAACACTTCCCCTTTCAAACACTTCCCTGTACCTTCTGGAATTCCTGCTCTATAACCAGCCAACTCATCTATGTCCTCAAGTTTCTCACTGTGAATTCCTTCCACAATTTGTCTTCCTGGAAGCCTGTCATCCCAAGGCCACTGCTCTCCCTGCAGCCCTCTGGTGGAGGTCTCTCGTCCTGCCACCTCCCATGCAGGGTGTGCCTGGGTCCTGTTGAGCCCACACTGCAACTTTAGACCACTGCTTTTCTCCCCATGCGCAAACCCACTTCTCTCTGGAGACTTATGCCACCAGGCTAGATCATGTTTCTTTCCTGTCATGCTAACTCCCTCACTCTCTGAAGACTTTAGCAATGCTTTCCACTGTTCCTCTCCACTCAACTCCTATCATCCTTCATCACCCTGGTGACCTCAAAGTGCATGCACATGGGTAGCCCCTTCAACATCCCATCCCCACAGTTTACAGATCTCATCTTCCTGTCCGTGACACATTTGTTGCTCCATTCCACTACGGCTACAGCCAGGAACTGCCCCAGCTCTGAAATACTAAAAATCACACATCCCAGGCTCTGGCCGCAACATCCTATGCTTTGGGTGTTTTGCTCCACAATTCTAGATATCCTCTGTCCTTTGATACCTCCCATACATGGATCTCTCCTCATTCTATCTGGCAGCCCCCTCCAGTCTTCATTGTTCTTTTTTTTCTTCCAGTTTCCTTTTTATTTTTTTTTTTTTTTAATTTTTTTTTTTTTTTTCAACGTTTATTTATTTTTGGGACAGAGAGAGACAGAGCATGAACGGGGGAGGGGCAGAGAGAGAGGGAGACACAGAATCGGAAACAGGCTCCAGGCTCTGAGCCATCAGCCCAGAGCCCGACGCGGGGCTCGAACTCACGGACCGCGAGATCGTGACCTGGCTGAAGTCGGACGCTTAACCGACTGCGCCACCCAGGCGCCCCTCCAGTTTCCTTTTTAAATCAAGGTTAGGTTCCTCAACCTATCATTTCAGTCACTCTCATCAATCTACACTCCCTGGTCCAGACCTGGATTGCTGAGTGCTCCTGGAAAAATACTACACAACAGGCTAGACTGGAACCACCATGAATGCATGTTCCCCAAATTCAACAGACTCCCCCAATGCCAGCAGATAGTTCTATCTCAACTATTTCTTTTCTTTCTTCTTCTTATTACTTTTTTTTAGGGAGAGAGAAGATGTGCGTGCAGTGGAGAAGAGGCGAGGGAGAGAGAGAATTTAAGCAGGTTCCATGCTCAGCACAGAGCTCGACATGGGGCACGATCTCACAACCCTGGGATCATGATCTGAGCTTAAATCGAGAATCAGACGCTCAACCGACTGAGCCACCCAGGCGCCCCTGAACTACTTCAAGCACATTTCACTATCCTCAAGCTTCCAACTCTATGCCCAACACCTGACAGGTGATAGTGCCTAAAAGACATCAGATGAGAACCACTCCAATGTCCTGCTATGGGTTTATAAACCTCCAACTACAAGCCATCCTTCCTTCCTCCTCCATAATTTAGGCCAATTCTTCCACCTGTACTCTAGCTACCCCACTCCCCCCACATCTCACTTCTCCAAAAACCCACCCTATTAACTACCCTTTCTTTCTTCTCTGTCATTAAACTTTCAGTTGCTTCTCACCAAAGACAAGAGTTCCTCTAATCTTAGATAAAACAAATAAGGAAAACTGTACATTGACCCCAGATCCTATAGGTTTTACTCCTTAAACCACCCTTCACAGCAAAGCTTTATAAGTGTGGCTCCCCAGCCGGCTTCAAAATGGTGTAGTCTTCAAAACATGTTCCCTAAGTTCATCTGACCTCCTTGTCATCAAAACAAATGGACACTTCACAGTTCTCCTCTTGAGTAGCATTTCTGCAGCATTCAGCAGAGACTCTCTCTCAAACATTTTCTTTCCTTGGTGTTCTTTTTCTTTTTTTAATATTTATTTATTGGGGGGGAGGGAAGGGCAGAGAGAGAGGGAAGGAAAGAATCCCAAGCAGGCTCTGCGCTGACAGTGTGGGGCTCAAACCCATGAACTGTGAGATCATGACACGAGCCGAAACCAAGAGGCAGACACTTAACTGACTAACCACCCAAGTGCCCCTCCTTGGCATTCTTAAGATAAATTCTCCTGAAGTTCTCCAAATCCTGGCCACTGCTAAGCTCCTCTTGTACATCTGCAGGGTTCTCTTCGGCCTCTGTCTTCTCTTCCCCATGCTTTCTCCCTGGGTGATCTGACCCACTCCAATCTCATCAATGCTATCCATACTCTACAGACTTCCAAATTTCTGTTTCCAGCCTAGATCTCTTGTCCAAGCCCAGACGTGTACATTGAACTCTCAGCACTGCACGGACCACTCAAAAACTCCTCGAATTCAACATGTTCAAAAATGAACTTCTTGTCCCCCCTGCAGAACCTGCTTCTGCAGGGTCTCCGATGTCAGCTACCGGTACAAGAAGCCCGGGTGTTACCCTCCTTACAGTGGCCCAAACCAACCAATGTGGTCAAAGGATGAGGACTGTAATTACAGTGATATCAAGGTCACCTCACTGTTTGTGATGGTTCTCAGTCATTTCTGTTTTGAGGGATAGCTACTGTTTGAAAGTACTGAATTACCATCAAAGATTAAATATTCAATGTTAAAGTCACTATAACAAAACAGGAAAACACACCCTGAAGATGTTGGAACTGAAGTAAATCTTTTCTCAATCATTGTGTTCTTTTGGAGTTATCTACATTTGAGAAATATAAAAGTAGAATGGGATGGGTCCCAGATATTCTGCGTAAACAATACTCAACTCCACATTTGGGCTATCCATGTTTAACCATATGTGTTTGACCAAAAATAAAAGATTCAGAGAGAGAAAGATTTGATGGGGGTTGGGGGAGAAAGACAGAGAGAACAAAGCACATACTATATAGGTGATTGTATGTGTTATTTCACTCAATGGAAGTATGCCCCAGATGGAGCATGTGACAGGAGGCGTATAACCTGCCATTCCTTCGTGTACCTCTCATGATTTGCAACTCTCAACGCCCTATAAAGAAATATATGTTTTGTACAATATATTACTTTATGTGACAGTGTACTCGGCATATAAACTGAAGGGATTTTAAAGAATTTTGACTTTAGCTCATCTCATGGACTAATTCTGGTGAATTTCTAATTTTCATGATTATCATTAAAGGAGGCATTATCACCCCACCTTGTGAACCAGGACAGCAAGATGCAAGTAGGTTAAGCAATCTGTCAGCAGTCTTATAGCAACTGAACGGCAGAACTAGGATTTGAACTCAGTTCTATTCGATTCTTATTTTATACAAACACACTTTTTCTTCAATATAACTTGTTCTTTAGAGCCCAGCTAACTGCCTCACTCCTTGCTCCTAATCCCTCACTCTCCCCATTTCCTTCCTCTGATTCCCTTCTTCTGGATCTTCAACTCCCTAGCTCTTCAGGCCCTTCAGTCTCCGTTTTTCTAAGGTTCTCCCTCCCTCTGCCCACTAGTCTCAAAACCAGACTGACCTAGTGAACGTAAGTTGAGCTCCTCTGTGATCTTGGCCTCTCTTAGCAGCTCCTCCTGGGTCAGTGGCCGCTCACAATGGGGCCCCTTTCGCCTCCGTGACTGTCCCTGCCTCTCCTGTACCCGAAGAAATGTCTGTCTTGTATGCTCAGCTGTAGACTGACGCATGGACTTCCGACCTGGGGAAGAAGTCAGAGAGGAAGAAATCTTTGAATTCATGTCCACCTCCTTTATTTTTAATTTTAAAACTTCTTATTTGGAAATCATTTCAAACTTACAAAAAAGTTGTAAGAAGAGTCCACAGAAAGTACCTATGTATCCTTTACCCAGATCACTTCCTGTTAACCTTTTGCCCCATTTGCATCGCGTGTGTTTTCCTGAATGATTAAGTTGCACACATCTTAGTTCTCGACCCTAAATACTTCACTGTGTATTTCCTAAGAATAAGGGCTTCCCTTATGTAACCATAGTACAGTTGTCAACTTCAGTTAACTTGCCATGAATACAATACTTTTTCGTTATGTTCCGATTGACCCAATTGACCCAATTGTCAATTGACCCAAACATCTCCACACTCACTGTCAGAGCCATCATCTTGTAGTTCTAATGGCAGCAGAGCTTTCTCTTCTCGGGCCTTCTGAGAGCTACCAGCTGGAGTGCTGACCTTTCGAGGCCTCAAGCTCTTGAGAGGCTCCTGGGAACAGATTGGAATCAGATACCATGGAACAGAAGTAATACGGAGAAAGATGAGGATTTTAAGAAAAAACCAGTCCTGTGGGAAATAGGACTAGCATGGGGAGTCCTGTGACCTTATGAAGGGCAGAAGAGAAATTGTGGGAAATTACAGGAGTCCAAGAAAACCAGGATACCCCTGCACCTTATATGCTTTGGTGACTACTCGGCGCTTCCTTCTAGGCTCTTCTGCTTCTCCATCACTGGATGGTTCATCCCCTTCATCAATGTCAAAGTCAGAGTCCACTTCATCCTCTGTGTCTGACTGGTCCCCTTGATATTCATCATCTCCAGATTCCTGAGGATATAAGGAGAGAAGGTTCTCACTGTCACTGGAGTCATCAGTGCCCCTCCAGGTACAGAATCTCTTTGCTTTCTTGGTAAGAGCTGCCCCACTCTCCTTCCCAACCCAGCTCTTCAATTTCCTTAGGCAAGAAGCCCTTCTAGGTAATGGCCTCTGGCTCCAGCACCACCTCTTTCGGCAGTCATTAACTGCCCTTTACCCGTAGCACACAGTGTTAAGTGCTGGGATACAGAAAGGATTTGGTTTCGTCTTTACCTTCAGGGGTCTCACAGTCAGGCAGAGGACAGGATATCATTATAAAAGGAAGTTTAAATACAAGACAACATATAAGGTATCAAATGGTACTAAAGTGTTATAGGAGCTCAAAGGAAGGCACACTTGCTATAGATTGGTCGTCTGGGAGGGTCTAAACTTTAGACTTTATTCCTTTAGAGCAGGGGTTGGCAAACTTTTTCTGTGAAGGGCTAAAACAGAACAGGTAGCGGGCCAGATTTGGTCATCACGTCACAGTTTGCTGAGACTCTAAAGAACAAAGAGAACCTGAGCCATGGTTTAAGATACTGGTAGTGTTTTGGGGCGCCTTGGTGGCTCTGTTAGTTAAGCGTCTGACTCCTGATTTCAGCTCGGGTCATGATCTCACAGTTTGTAAGATCGAGTCCTGCTTTGGGCTCCACGCTGACAGCGCAGAGCCTGCTTGGGATTCTCTTTCTCTCTCTGCCCCTCTCCCATGTGCACTCTCTTTCTCAAAATAAATAAACTTACAAAATAAAATAGGGACGCCTGGGTGGCTCAGTCGGTTGAGCCTCCGACTTTGGCTCAGGTCATGATCTCACGGTCTGTGGGTTCGAGCCCCGCGTCGGGCTCTGTGCTGACAGCTCAGAGCCTGGAGTCTGCTTCAGATTCTGTGTCTCCCTCTCTCTCTGACCCTCCCCTGTTCATTTTCTGTCTCTCTCTGTCTCAAAAATAAATAAACATTAAAAAAAATTTTTTTAAATAATAAAATAAAGTAAAATAAAATAAGATAAAATAAAACGTGGGTAGCGTTTAGACAGCCAAGAGGGCAGAGGTAACATGGGTAGATGGAACAGCAAGAACAAAGATGCAGAAGCAGGAATGTGCATAGCCTATTTATAGAATAAAGATCTAGACCTAAGTAAAGCAGAAAGTTTTTCTTGGGCAAGAAATCTTCCTAGCTGGCTGCCTTTGACTCCAGCACAGCCTTCTTCCAACATTTCCTGACTGCCCTATAAGGCTCTAAGACTTGAAAAGGTTGCATTCAGTCTACAGAGAGACTTACATTATCAGGCTAATAAACTCATGAGTTTATTTGCAGGCCAAGGATTCTCAATCCTCTCCCTCTCCTTGCTTGTTCCAGTACTGATAATCATTGCTGAGGTAAACTAAAGTTACTGAGAAATAGGTCTCATTCCTCAGGTGTGTTGGAACAGAAAAATAATTGGGTACAAGTACTAGTAATGGGGAGCCAATGAAGACTTGGGGAGATAGGAAGACTGTATACAAGGAGTGTTTCAGAAAGTTCTGGAGGTGGTTAGCTGAGTGGAGTAGAGAACATGGGGCCTAGAATTGAAATTGAGAGAGTGCAGGTTAAGTCTAGGACGGCAGCCCCATTAAAAAGTAAAGGGAAAAATACACTTGGGGGCAGGGGAGTCAACTGAGCGGAGTGGCATCTCAAACATGTGGCTCTCTCTTCAATCAATGATGTAGACCAACAGGCTAATCTTGGTACATATGCTGCCAAAGCAAGCAAATAGCACAGACAGTTGACACTCCAAGCTAGCCAGAGTTCAATCCTGCACTGATGACCATCATTTCCTCCCAACTGATGTTTGTGAAAGACAGCCTGGGAACACATTAATCCCCTCAGCTCTAACCTGGTATTAAGTCATCTCACCAGAGAATAGTAGTTCAACTACACATTAGCTTAGTGTCCAATCAAAATACTTTCATTAAGTTAGGGATTTACTACCATTCCTTTGGCCCTTATTGAGGGTCATTAATAGACATGACTAGATAAGAGGATATTTCTACATCATCTGCCGAAACCCTGTTAGTTTATACATCTTATATAAGGATTAAATTCCTAAAATTTAGCATTGAATAAGTTTTTCTCTTTTAAAGAATGTATATGCTTCTTTCTTACTGAAAAAAGAAATTCAGGGTTTGGCTGCCAGGAAGCTCACAGCTAAATTTAGTATCAATTGCTATTACCATTTTAGCAAAGGATCCTGGTACAATTACTTCTGATCTGTCTCTATTTTTACTGTTCCTACTTTTTGTTTATATGGTAAGCCTCCTTTAATCCTTTTTGGAAGCATGAAGGGCACATATTAAATAACGACTCGTAAAATGACAGGAATAGGAAAATGGCCTTTGGGGGAGGGAAGAGAACATTCTATTTTAAACTATAGCTGTGTAAGTAATGACTCCCAATCAGTCATCAAGTCCTGTGGATTCAATTTCCTTAATGTGTCTTGAAACCTATTGCCCATGTTTCTCTACTCCCACTGCCTCCTTCATTCTCTTCATTAGAGTGACGTTTCTAGAGTACAAATTTGGGGGCACCTGGGTGGCTCAGTCAGTTAAGCAACCAACTCCCACGCAGGTCATGATCTTGTGGTTTGTGGGTTCAAGGCCTGCATTGGGCTGTGCTGATAGGTCAGAGCCTGGAGCCTGCTTTGGATTCTGTGTCCACCTCTCTCTCAGCCCCTTCCCTGCTCACACTCTGTCTTTCTCTCTCTCAAAAATAAATAAACATTAAAAAAATTTAAAAATATTCTGGGTCTCCCTGTCTTTCTGCCCCTTCCCCGCTCGCACTCTCTCTCTAAAATAAATAAACATTAAAAACTATATAAAGTACAGATTTGATCATGTACTTTGATGAATCTTCTCAGTCCTCTGGATGAAGAGCAAACTCCTTAACATGGTTCACAAGGCCCAACATGATCTGGCCCATGCCTACTGTCTCCAGCCTTACCAATCTTTATTCTCTTTCAAGGTCTGGAGAAAGAGTAGACATGCAGGCTCCAGACCCAGACTCAGTACCTTTACACATCTGCTCCACCCCCTCAGTGGGCTAACCTTTCTCCTTACCCTGCTCTCAGCCCTACTGCTGTACATACAGCCACAGCTTACTTTTCATACTATCCTAAGTTTAAACATCGTGTCCCCCAGGATGCCCATCCCCACCAATGACTCTGGCTCCCACATGTTACCACAGCACCCTATCCTTACCACTTATTTTACTCCTTATCACACAGTATTTCAACTGTTAATTCAGCTGGTTCCCCCATTGGGGTCTGGTATAGGTAAGAAAAAGTGTTCTTAATACTCTCTGCTTCCCTATAACCTGTCACAGTAGTTGGTTTGCCCCAGCTTCTCAACGGCTATTTTAAGAATGGACAGATTCAATCAATACAAGTGCCAATCCAATCCAGACCCTAGCCCAGGCACTAGACTTATTCTGTTGAACAAAACAGACCATCTCTAACCTTACAGAGTTTACAACCTAATAGGAAAATATAAACAAGTAGGCAAACCAAATCTAATTACAATTTGAAATGTATACTATGAAAGAAATAAATGGGACACTTTTTATAGCAAAGAAGGGTTATCGAAGGAAACACTTACATTGAGACTTGAAAGCTGGAAAAAGCATAGGCTAAGCTCCTCTATTTTTTCTTTTTTGAAAAGAGATTCCTTTCTATACCTCTGGTGAAGAACCATACCGTGGGCCCGCTACTATATACCGCGTGGCTGCGAGAAGCTCGCGTTACGTTAGACGTCAAGAGTGTGGTGAAAACAGGTAACTAGAAAAGTACGCTGTCGGTTTCTGCCATACTCTGGGGTGCCTCCGGAGACCCTTCCATCCCCGACCCCTCCAACCCCATCTAGGGCTCTACCTTCTAGTACTCCATTTTAAACCCCCGCCACCCCCAACTCTCCCACCCCGTCGCGAGTATCAGCTACCAGGGCCCCACTCCATTCCCCGCCCCCTTCTTTGTCCGAGGTTTCTCCCTTCAGGACTCCCTTTAGCTTCCTCCCCTCCCTCTTCCTGGACCCAGCTCTTGCCTCTGTGAAACCCCCATAAGTCGTCTGGTAGAACTCATCTTCCTCCTCTGCCTCCAGGAGGCCAGAAAGCCGGTTCCCCGCGGTCTTCCGGGGGGCCCGGCCCCCAGCCAAACTCATACCGCCTACCGAGACTGCGCCGCGATCAGAGGGCCCTCACCCAGCGCGGGTAGCGGAACTCGGCGCTCAACACCACTACCTGCGGGTGGTAGGCGGTGGCGGAAGCCAGTAGTCTACAGGCAGAAGTAGCAGAGCTTCGAGAGGCCCCTAGTCCTGTCAGCCGCGCCTTCCTCACTCTGCAGCCCCGCCCACCGGGAACGCGGAGACCACCTAGCTCCCCGTTCTAGCACGCGCGGACCTGGACTGTGGAACGATTGGGCTCGGTGACTCCAGGAGTCCTACTAACCTAAGTCCAGAATTTAGGAGTCAACAAATTTTCACTTAGAAGAGGTCAGTCTTTTACCTCTGTTCCAGTCCGTTTTCCATTCTGCTTCTAGTAGGAACCTTTCTAAAAACCCAGACTTTGTCACTCTTCTACTCGAAGATGTTTAATGGCTCCCTATCATCTACGGGTTAAAGTCCCAAATCCTTGAGACAGAATAGTAGTGTGTTTAAGAGCATAGCTTTAGAGCCAGCCATACCTGAGTTTGAGTTTAAGATCTTTTAGCTGTGTGACTTTGGACAAGTTGCTGAATCTCAGTTTTCATCTGTAAACTGGAACTAGGGACGCCGGCTGGCGCAGTGGGTAGAGCATGCGACTCCTGATATCAGGGTCATGACTTCAAGCCCCACGTTGGGCGTGGAACCTACTTAAGAAAATAACAAGGTGGGACGAATAATACTTATCTTTTAAAGTTGTTGCAAAGATTAAGAGATATTAATCTTGTAAACTGCTTAGCACAGGATTTAGTAAGCACATATGGTTAGTAGGTGCTAACTACTATTAACATGGCATTCAAGATCCTTCATAGTTTGGCCTCTCCCTGCCTTTCCAGCTTCACCTCCTGCCTCATCGTCCTATTCTAGTATCACTTTTCAATTCTTCGTCGTGCCTGCCTGCTTTTCCTTCTTAGGATTCTTTTCCTTACTTGTCTACCTGGCCAAATTCTGGTTCTATAGGTTCTATAAGACAGTAAAGTCTTCTCAGTCGCCAATCTCTCTTCCTGGCACAGTTTCCATAAACACGGAGGTCATGCCGCCTTGATTCTCTGGAATAGTTCCAATATCAAATAGTCTGTGGTATTGTCAAGACCCTGTATCAACTTCTCTTCCTATCTTTTATTCTGAGAGTATGATTGTCAACCCATAGCACTTGTACATACTCTATGATGGCAGCTATTACATTTTACTCTAATGATTTATGGGGCTGCCTCTCTCATTAGTCTGTGATCTTTTTGAGGGTGAGGACTTTATCTTCACCTGGTATACCAGGAACTCTCATGGTGCCTAGGACATTGTTGGGGCTAAATAATGTCAATTCAGTGAATGAATTAATGAATGACAATTGAATGAATAAGGTACTCATCCTCTTATTTTGTGTCTACGTTGATCTTGCTTGCCCCTAGCCCCCTCCATTCTGACCTTAGGGACTATTCTAAGATATGATAAAATCTGTGTGTGTATGCATGTGTGTGCACACTCACATTATTTCTGTCAAATCTGTATACGTGGACCTATTTTGAAATCACCAGATTGCTCTACTTTTCCAAAATATATATTGGTGAACTCCTTTTTCAATTTCCTTGGGGCACCAAGCCAGCATGTCCTGCTTTGCCTCTGCCTCCACACCCTGCCACGTCACCCCAGGTCTTCTATGCCAGGAATGTTACTGGGGAAGAGTGGCTCTGTGACTCAGAGGACACCCCAGGGATTGAGTGGGAGTGGAGGCAGAGATAATGTAAAGGGGGAAAAGATGAGAGACACCCTGGCCCCACTTTTTGAATTTTGCTTTCATTCCTTCATATATTCAGGAGACATGTATTATGCACCTACTTTGTGCCAGGCACAAAGATTCTTGAGATATAAAATGCTTGAGATATTAAATGGGTAAGATGTAATCTTTGCCCTGAAATATTCAGTCTTGTGAGGAAGACAAACAAGTAAACAGACTGACATAATACCATGTAGTAGGAGTAATAGCAGCCATTTTCTGGTACATAAAGAGAAACAAAGACCCCTAAGAAGCTACAAAACAGGGATCTCTTCTTTTCAGGAGGGCTGAAATCAAATTCATAGATCAAATCCCAGGGAGAAGATCCCTCTATTTGACCTACTGCCTGTATGAGTCAGGGCTTTATTGGTCTATTTCCAATTTTTAAATCAGAAACAGCTTTAGTTCTACACCAGCTGATTTCTAAAATAACTCAGGAAATGGTAGCAACTCCATGCCTTTTATGGAAACAAGTATAATTTATTCAATAAATATTTATTTGACCTATGAGCCAAATCCTGTGCTAGACAGTGTGCTCCCATCTGTCTAGTTCCTGTACTGTTAGTTGGGTGGAGGGGTATATGTATAGGCAACTGTAAAATACTTAAGTGTCATTCAATTCCATTGCTATTGAATGAAATGGCAACGCAATCATGTAGTTTGTCTACCTTCATACCCAATGGAATATGAATAATCCAGCAAGTGGCAGCAGGGAAACAATTATTTCTATCTTGAGAGAGGGGTAGAAGGCAGAGGAAAATAGGCAGTGGTAGTCTCTGGACTTCATGGTCCTAGGTTCCCTTTCGAGGACCCGGAAGACATCCGGATAGAGGATAACCAGGCCATCTTGGGGGCTGCAAACCAAGACCCCCCCCCCCCCACACACACAATTTCTCTTCATTTATTAATTTCACAAATAATTATTGAGCCGCTACCATGTACAGGCTCACAAGATGGGAGGAGCTGGAGATATAAGAGTGAAACAGTCTTTGCTTTTCAGCAGCTTACAGTCCGATCAGTCTTCAGCTCCCCATCTGGTTTTCACAATCTCCAGGGTACTTTATTAATCCGAACGCTAGACTAGAATGGGGAATTTCTCTGTGCAGTTCGGTGCACTGATTAACAGAACCAAGGGTTTGCCTGGATCGCAGATTGTGATATGGTCGCCTTCCGTGGCTTTTTCTGAGAGGTCTTCTGAATTCCATAACTGTGCCCAGCATTGCGCTTGAAGCAAAGTGTAGATCTGTTTTGAATGTCATTCAGAGGAAGGCAAGACAAGCACGCATGTTAAGCCAAACAGTAAACAAGCAGTAAAGCCGGAAGAATAGTCGCATGTGATGTTTTGTGATATTCAAGGGCTTAACGTCGCTGAGTTGACAACAGCGCCTCGGTGGGGAGCTCTAACCCTGGGCTCTAAAATTGAAGGCCAGCCGGGCCGACTCTTGCTTATCCCGAGCTCCGGCAACTCAGCCAGGTCCTTTCACAGAGACGAATTTAACTGGACCCACAGAGCCACCGTAGCGCTGGTTCACAGTCGGGGAAGAGCCTGTCTTCGACCTGTAGATTCGTTAGGGCAAGAGGAACCCGTGTAATGTGACCAACACCAGCCTTCCAATTGGTTCTCAGGGCCTCCCTCTTCTCCCCCCCCCCTCCATTGAGTGGGCTGGAACGCTGGAAAGGTTACGCGCATGAGCAGTTCCCGGATTTCCCCTGGCCACCGAGTGGAGCAGTGAGGTTGGGCGATAAACAGGCTGTGGCTGGGGAGGAGGGGCGGGGGCATTTGTTCCTCTGGGACTTTTCACGCCCCCTATTTCGTTAGGTGTGGTTAGGTTCGGACGCGGGGTCCTGGCGGCGGGCTGGAGCCTACTTCTTTGTGAAAGGGGAAAGTAGCTCCCTCGGAGCACTGGTGAAGTTGCGGAGCGGGTGCGAGACGGCGGTTTTCCCCTATGCCAGCCAAATGGTGCGGCCCTGAGCTGTTTCAGGACCCAGCCCGACGTGTCTGAGAGAGGCCCCCGAGGGGGCAGGGAGGTGGCCCGCAGAACGCGGGTTCTGTGAAGAGACGTGGAGAAAATTCGACTCGGAGAAGAGGAAGAGCCCGATTGAAAGGGAGCGAGGCCGCTGAGGGGTAGGGGGCTGCCAAGATGGCGTCGGCCTCCTCACGGCCGTCGTCGGTCGGGTTTTCATCCGCGGATCCCGGCGTCCCTTCCTGCGCCTCGTCCTCAGGTAATCAGGGCGGGGCGTGGGCAGGGGGCTGATGGCGGCTGTGCGATGGGAACGAGAGCGAGACCTGGGAGGGCACCTGTAACTGGGGATGTCCGAGGAGTTGCCGGTAAGGAGGACGGAGGTTGGGTTTTCAAATAGGGCTTTCTGAGCGGTCAGGGGGAGTCTGAGGAAAGGGTGGATTTGATTGAGGAAAGGGAGGCTCTCAAAAACACAAGCTGTCTTCGAGGAGACCGACTTGAGAACTTGAAAAGGGATGGAGATTGAAAATGGGGGTAGGACGGTAACAGAAGGGAAACCGAAAGAAGTAGAGAAAACTGAAGTAAACGGAGGCCTTGTATTTAGAGGAATTACTTAGTGTGAGAGGTAGGTGGTATTCAAGTTGACTATGGGGTTAATCGGATAAAAATGTGGAAGAGAAGCCATGGGGTTAAAACATGTTTAAGGGTTATGTGACGTTTTCTTTGGATTGCTGAGGAATTAGGGAATTGTGGGTTTTGTTGGGGGTGGGAGTTATTGGAGACCTTTTTCCTTAGAGGCCTCCCCCCTCGTGCGTCATCCCTTCCCAGTGCCGACCCCCGCGCACGCGCTCGTACCCACATGCATTTATATCAGACACCCTCCTTGTAGGATTCCCATTTCCAGACTGCCCACCTTTGGGAAGGAATAGGGCGTTTTGAAGGAAGGCGGAAAATTAGAGTTAAAAGACCCTAGAAAACAGATGGAGAAGATGGAATGATGCACAGTAGAGGCTGAGAGAGGTTGTGATGGGAATTAGGCCTGGGAAGGATGGAGTGCTTGGGAGGTGGTTGTACGTGCTGTGGAGAAATATTGCATAATAGGAAATGCACTGGAAGAATGCTTAGTCTGTATCAGGAAACCGGCACTTGGAGCACTGAGCCATGGTAGTTAGAAACTACTGGAGATTGAGGCAGGGCAGAGGAGCCCACAAGAAAAGCAGCAGATTGTGTGTAGGAGGGAAAATGTGTGTAAGTGTGGGGAGGTGGGTGGAAATTGAGTCAGAAACTGTTCTAGAGCTTCCATCAGAAATGTCTGGTGTTCCACAGTTACTGTTGCCTCAACAGGCAGGAGAAGCTGTCAGATGTTGGATGCTGTACTTGAGAGGTTGACATTTCCTTAGGCCTGGGATTGCATCCTTCCCTTTTGACTTGGCTAAATAGAGGGTTCCCGCTTTCATATTCCAGCTGGGATGAGCTTGGCTACATGGTCACAAGTATCTTCTTCATAAGCTGCAGTTTTATTTATGTACATCTATTTTTAGTTTCTTGAGAGGTGTTTTTTGCATTTCCTGTAAAAGCATTAGAGGACCAGAGCAACTCGTGTTGCATTCTAAGTGCGAAGGATGAGGTAAAATAACAGGTGTTTTTCTAGAGTAATCCCTTAATTTAAACCTTTTCTCTCCTTCCCCCAATGCAGAAAAGAAGGTTGTGTGTAGTTCTTAAGCTTATAAGAAGTTAGGTGTTCTATTAGAACCAGGGTAACCTTAAAAACCATGTATTTATGTTCCAGGATTTGATTCAGCCTCTGTCCCATGGAAGTATTGGCCATGTGGGCAGATTTAGGAGTAAAGGAAAATTTCTTTTGTCACTTAATGGAATCATCTTCCTCCTCTTCCATCTCTACTGCTTCGGATAGTCCTGCTGTCTTTTTCAGATGTCATTGTTTGATATTTTTGTTTTTATGTTTACTGCCAGATCCTACAGCTAGCAGTTAGTAATTCAGATTGTGTAAATGTTTTTGTCCTATTGTGTTTTCACCAGAAAATAAAATACTGGGTTTCAGTGGACGTTACAGCTCCTTGACTCCATGATGTTCATATGAGAAGTCAAAGTATAAAAATGTCTAAAAATAGCTTCAGATTCTTATTTTTACTTTTGTTTCTCACACCTTCCATCTTTGCTTCTTTGACAAATGTTGAAACAATTGGATTAAGAAATTAAGAAAAAGTGTTTATAAATAGTCCTGAAAACCTGATGGGATTTTTGTGTCCAGATCCATAGTGTTGACTTTTTTTGTGTGTCTTCACTTTCACTTAGGTTTGGCCTTAGTAAATTTAATTTAGTAAAATACTTCATTCTAAGGATGTGATTGAAGAAGAAGGATATTAGATTCTGATGCAAAAAAAGGCTATTAGAATTTATTTTTATTTTTATTTTTTTTAATGGGTTTTATTTGTGATTGGGGGTGAGTGTTGCTGTGTCTGGATGGTACCAGGGGAATTAGGACATAGACAAGAATGAGCGATGGTTTATGATTTCCTAAATTGTTAAAGGTAAGAAAGCTGGCTTTGTAGAAATTCAAGTAGGAGATTGTGTGTGTGGGTTTTGTAACCATTCTAAAACCAGTTTATTGTTCTTAGATGTTTAGCTGAGCTCACTTAAGTTTTGGTGGAACTCTCTTTGACAATATTGAAAATAGATTCAAGGTTAAGAACGTTAGGATTCAGGGATAGATTGATGTCTTAGATAAGCTGCCTATAACCTTTCGAGGCTCAAAATCTTGGAATTCAAATTAAAAAGGACAGATTATTTGGAACAGTCATTCCCTGTCTAGAGTATTTCACCATTAAGTCAGAGCTGGTCTTTTATTCTGCTGACATGTGAAATACAGAGGTTAGATCAAACCATACACTCTAAGTGATGTTTGACATCATTTCCCATTGGAATAATTAATTACCATGTTTGGATTTGGGGGAAGCAATTATAAATGAGTATCAGCTTACAGCAACCATCATCATGTGCTTGTTCTTACCCTTTGTTAATAAAAGTTGATGCAGTTTTCCTTCTAGTCTCAGCTGTTTGGTGTGCAAAGGAAATTTATTCCTTCTTTTGCTTTCTCCCCATCCTCATTATTTGGACAGTGGCACCACTTAAAAATAAAATTAGCCCTGATGAGGTGCTGTTGACAGTATGACCATCTGTCACACCAGTGTGCAGAGAGCCTGTTTCCCTATCTGTAGTTTGACTAGTTTATCAAGAGCTTGAAATTCAGGGCCGCCTGGCTGGCTCAGTTGGTAGAGCATGTGACTCTTGATCTCAGGGTTGTAAGTTCAAGCCCTACATTGCTGTATAGAGGTTACTTAAAAACAAAATCTTAAAAAAAAAAAAAAAAAGATTTGAAATAAGCCACTGCATCCCTTTTTTAAACTACCATGAAGGGAGTAAGGAGTTTCTGTTTTGGAGACTTGATTTGAAGGAGTTAGAAAGTAAAGTTAGAATGCTAAGGTGTACACTGTTCTCTGAAATAAGAGCTTTGTGATAAAATCATGCGTGACTCCCCCAAGAAAAAGTACTTGAAACATTAGAAGATCATGAACCTGTAGTTCCTTTTTGCTTCAGACAAGAACATTTCTGAAATTGTGGCCCTTCACCTATGTGATTTTATCATGAGCACAAATGATTTGGAAATAACTTTATAGCTCCTTTCCTGACTTCATGTAACTGCTGAAGGAAACCCCACAGAACACAGGACTGAAGCATTTTTGCTTGTGACCTTTATAGTAGGGCCAGCCTCATAAATCCTTGATTTTGGTGGCTCTCTTCTTCCCAGAAGAGCCCCACTAGTAAATTAGTCTGTAATCTGATAACTCCAAATGGTAGGGATTTTGTTGAGTATTTTTTTGTTGTTGTTGTCTGTGTTCTGTCTTGTTCTCTAGAGAGAGAATGAGTGTGTGTACACGCTCGTGTGAGGGGGAGGGGAGGGAGAAAGAGAGCGCATCTTAAGCTGGCTCCACTCTCCATCTAAGGCTCAATCTCATGACCTTGGGATCATGACTTGAGCCGAAATCAAGAGTTGGACACTCAACTGACTGAGC
Organism: Leopardus geoffroyi; assembly: GCF_018350155.1. NCBI lineage: Eukaryota > Metazoa > Chordata > Mammalia > Carnivora > Felidae > Leopardus > Leopardus geoffroyi. The sequence goes on from NC_059328.1 coordinate 105,943,081, forward strand.
CACCCAGGTGCCCATCCGTGTTCTTTGTGTCCAGTGTAAAACATTTGTACGCTGGTCCTTTACCCTTCAGTGCTTCTGTTCTAGTGGATAGTAATACAATTTAAGCCACTTTACTGGAGTGAGAAACTGAAATTTGGAAATATAAAGATAGAACAGAATGTCATGTAGTCAGAATATGACTAGGTTCACCATTTTGGTTGACATTTTGTAAGTAGGGAGAGATATTGCTGTTTGTTTTCTCCATTGGGGTTTTGACACTTCTTTTTTACTTTTGTTCCCTTGGGTAGATTCTGACAGAAAACTGACATCGGAATGTCACTGTTTTTGTTTAACCATTTATTTCTGCCATGGCTGCTCAAACTTGGTCAAGTATGATTATACAGATTTTTTAGGTGTCTAGTATCAGATATTAATTGGTAATAATGTACTGATAAGTTGGCTTTGGATTCAAAATTGTATGTTTTGTTGGTTTCTATGTGCGGTTCTGGGTTGATACAAACGTCTTCTGATTAATATTTGCCCAAATAGGTGCCAGCTACTAGTTATTACATGTTTTATTAGTCTGTGTTTCTTTGATAATATAATGGAAACTGTAGCCTGTGAAGTGAATAACAGAGATAAAACCAGGCCAAAGACAGAACTGGGGATAAAGAAAGAAGGTGGTTATTTTTATCCTTTAATCTGGATATTTTCTTTCCTAGAATTTTAGGATATTCTTGCTTGACATAAAGTAAGAGCAAAGTTGTTAGTTTCTTCTCTCTTTCTGTTGACTGGGTGTGTTTCTTGATCATGGATAAAAGTATGTTTGAAGAAGTATACTATTTTCTGATAGCCTGGTAGAGGGAATCTCTGTTTCTCTGTGTTCCAAACCCCAGCCCACCATTCAGCCTCAAAGAGAGAGTGTTTGGGTTGATGGTATTTATTTCCTAGAGGAAACCCCTTCCTAGCCAGTTTCCCCTATCTCGCTTCACTCCCCCACCCTTTCCTATCAAAGGAGAGCATTGTTTAGTTTCTGTGTATGTGTTGATTGGTTTTGTTCATACTTCCTGTGAGCTTCCATCATTCTTTTTACAGTTTTCTATTTGAAATGAACTTTTTTTCCTCAACTCCTCCATTTTTTTAAACTTTGTCTCCCAGTCATTTTTCTTTCTTCTCCTGTGAAATTCCAGTCTGTTTGTTTGTAATGGCTGTAGACAATATGTATTTCTTTTTAAAGGTTTTATTTTTTTTAAGGATAATTTTTAAGTTTATTTATTTTGAGAGAGAGAGAGAGAGAGAGCATGCACGCAAGTGGGACAGGGGCAGAGAGAGAGAGAATCCCAAGCAGGCTCTGCATCCCTGAAGATTTTATTTTTAAGTAATCTCTACACCCAACATGGGGCTCAAACTTAGAACCCCGAGGTCAGGAGTCACATGCTCTACTGACTGAGCCAGTCAGTTGTCCCTGTAGACAATGTATTGGTAAACATCTGATTCCAGAAAAAGCTCCTTTCTGTTGAGTCTGAGGAAGACTTTGGCAAGAGTAAGGAGGGCAAGTTCTTTGCAGGGAGTTCAGTATATCTTATTATTTACCTTATATACTTAACTGAGCAATGTGGGTTTAACCCAGAAGAAGCACTATCCCAAAGATCAGCAGTGTTGATGGGGAGTGGTCTAAAGGAAGATAAGCGAGGGAAGTTGTGGGGAAAGAATGGGAAGAGGTCTTTTTAGCATACATAATGAGCTGAAGTAGAGTAGATTTCCAGTGAACAATGTAGGTAAACAAACTTGGTAAACTTCAAATTTTCATTGACAAGAACCTGTATAGGGACACCTGGGTGGCCTCAGTTGGTTAAGCGTCTGACTCTTGATACCGCTCAGGTCACGATCTCACAGTTTATGATTTCAAGCCCTGCTTGGGGCTCTGTGCTGACAGTGTGGAGCCTACTTGGGATCTTCTCTCTCCCTTTCTCTTTGCCCCTCCCCCACTCGTGCTCTCTTTCTCTCAAAAAATAAATAAAAATAAACTTAAAAAAAAAAAAGAACCTGTATAAAAGGGATGACAAGTAACATTATCTCTTATTTTCCTTGTAATTCCTTGTAATTGCCTTGTAATTGCCTTGAAGTGCATTGTTTGGGGCAATGATATCATTAAAATTTCTCTGCTAAAGCATGTACATTCCGATCCATCAAGAGTCCTTGCTTTTTCAGGATAGATAGAGCCAGGTTTGGAAGTAGGAGGTGGTGATCTGCCAAGAAATCAATGGCCATGAGTGGCTTATCCAGGAGACTCCTGTCTCTTCGGAAGGACACAATTTTTTTTCAACCAAAGTTTCAGTGCCAAGAAAACATATATGAGGCCTGAGAACCATGAAATTTGCCTTGTAGAAGTAAAAGTTTATCACTAGAGGGAAATGAAGAGGTATTTTAATTAACCTCATTTTCCAAATCTGGGAACTGAGGTTCAGAGAGCTTGTTACTAGTGGCAGAGGTGTTGTAGAAAGGCTGTATGTTACAGGATGAGTTTTAGTAATCTTGTAACTCATTTCCTTGCTACTTAGTTGGCTGTTATCTGAGGTGACCTCAGGACTGGTAGATCAAACTGCTTTGTAGCTTTTGTTTCTAGGAGCATCCTTGGCTTTCTGACTTTTTTCTAGAAGATCCTTAGGAAAACTTGACACTTGGTAGGAAACAACATTTAGCTTTCCTCTGGGATGTGGCTTGGTTTAGTCCTTATTGAGGCGGTGGTAATGGTACCTTTTTGTTTGTTTCTAAACAGTTTTTTGAGTGCTTAGGAGGTGGGCTGATACCTCAAACATATTTCTCAGTATTTTCATTTGGAGAACATGTTGTGCCTCGCACCTACAGGGGTGTAATTAAAATGGCTTTCAGTATTTCAGGGTAACAAGGACCAGAGAGATTGCTTTAGAAAGTGCAGCAGATAACTGGGCTGATTGTGTTTCTGTTTTGTGTAGGTTTTTGCTTTTGCCTTTTTTTTCCTTTTAAAACCTCTGGCTCTCACTCTTCTCAACCAAGAGAACCCCTGAGAGTTAGCATTTTGCTTCCCAAAAGTCTGTTTATATCTCTTTGTGCTGTGTGTAGGTATCCTTGACACGTTTGATGTGGTAGTATTGGAAAGTCATTGAACTAGGTCTCTGGGATTGCTTCTGAATGACTTGCCCAGGCGAAACTCCAGTTGTCTGAGGAATGAACATCCGGCCAGCCTCTGGCGTCCCCAAATTATATGTGTACTTCAAACATTGAAGTCAGTCACACACTGCCTCTTAGTTTTTCATCTGATGGATGATGTCATCTCATCTCCAACGGAAATGCTTCTGTTCTGAAAGTGCAGGGAGAGGCTCTGGTATTAAGGCCAAGTCTGTTTTGTTCTACACTCTGGTGGGGGGAGAAACAACTCTAATGTCGGAGGTTTTTATGGTTGGGAAATATCTTTATTTCAGTTATCTCCTCTTTTAAAGTCAACTTGTTTCCCCTTCTGAAGTTTGCCTTTTTATACTTCTCAGAGTTATATTGATGGTTTTTCTTTTCCTCTACATTTTCTCCTTCTTAATAGTGAATATTAGTCTGCAAGCAGTTCAGTGCTAACAAGCAAATATATGGAGAGTCACATTGGTGTTTTGCCAAGTGACTAGAAACCAGCCCCTCCAGTACCTTTTTCATCATAAACATGAGTTAGGGTGGGGCTGAGGACCAAAATGGAGTGCTTCCTTAAGACTGGTCCAGAGTTCTCAGAAAAGTACTCTGTGACGTGGTGTGATGATTCAGTGTTGTATTTTAGCAAAATTGATTGGATTGTTTCCACTTTAGCACTTGACTGGTTCAGCTGTTTTGAAATTATTTTAGTAACATTAAAGATTTCCCAGCTTATTTTCATAATTTAGAGGGTAGATCTTTTATATTTTTCAGGGCCTGGTATCCAGGAGATGCGCTGAAATTAAGTACCCGTTTTATAGGAAAATACTGATATTCTGGAGGACATGAAAGATAAACCTCTTCAGAGAGAGCCTCTTATATGTGCTGATGAATGTTTCAGGTTGTACAAACATCTCAAAGTGATTTGTGGCAGAGAGTGAGTGTAGAGGAGTCATGTAGCTTGGGATTGTGTGCATTCTGGACATTCTCTTTTCACATTTTTCTTCTAGTGTATCTCTGCAGCCGCTCAATATGATTATAATGAGCTTGAGATAATGTGTGAGGAGGGAGTGATATTGGTCTGTATGTGTGGGACTGTCTTGTAGTGGTTTACTAGGGAAAATGGAGTAGGAAAGCCATCCCTGTGTATCTCTTTTCTTTAATTATGAAATTATCTATGTAATTATTTTTTCCAGAAATTTTACATAGATAAGGGAAAATTAATATTTAAAATTACAAAATCAACCTAATTTTGGATCTTTTCATTGTATGTAAGTACATGTGAATTTATAGATAAGTGTTTTACAAAAGTATTGTACTATATAATTTTTTTAACTTTTTTCATATCCTATTCTTAAATATACATAAGAATAATAGTTTATATGTTCTATTTATGACATGATTTATATCACCAATCTCCTTTTGTTTAGATTTTTTTCTAATTACAGTATCTATCCAATAATAGTTATTACATACAATGCTGCAGTAAATATCTTTGTATATACGTCTTTATCCACTTGACTATTTCTTTAGGACAAATTCTCACTTCTAGGTCAATTGTACATATATGTTTTTAAGACTTTTTGCTAGGCATGACCAGATTATCCTCCAAGAATGGAAGACCCTCAAATAAAATGTACACACATTTTTTTTTTTTTCTTTTCAACGTTTATTTATTTTTTTTGGGACAGAGAGAGACAGAGCACGAATGGGGGAGGGGCAGAGAGAGAGAGGGAGACAGGCTCCAGGCTCTGAGCCATCAGCCCAGAGCCTGACGCGGGGCTCGAACTCACGGACCGTGAGATCGTGACCTGGCTGAAGTCGGACGCTTAGCCGACTGCGCCACCCAGGCGCCCCAACACATTTTTTTTTTAAAAGGGTAGATGCCTCTATACAAATGAGCTTTGCACCTGAAATTTTCTTGTCAATATGAAATCACTCCAGAGTAAAATGATTTGGGTTACAAATTTTGTGACCACTCTTGGAATTTTCTGCCAGAACTTCTCTTGTTTTTTGGATGTTTACTCAGAACTGCAAAAAAATCGTACATTTCAAGTATGGTGCTAGGGATCGGGTTAAGTAAGCCCTGTTCATAATTTTAAACTTTAGAGGGGTTTTGTTTTTGGTTTTTTAATATGCTTATTCTGCTGTAAGCAAGTAGAACCCTCGAAGTAAGTGATAACTTTCTGTTTTTCCTCATTTAGGTTTCAACTTTCTGTGCTGTGGGGTCAGCCGTAAGAGAGGTAGATCTGATGTGTATCTGTGCTGAAGAAGCATGAGCTCCTCGCAGTAACTAGCAGCCAGCTTCTTTTCCCCGTAACAGTGACAGACTTTGTGTAGTGGTCACTACATGGCCTTCTTCTGGGAAGGCTGTGGGTGTCTTGCAAGCATTATTTGATGTTAGCTCCCATTTCTCTCTGCCCTTCCCAAAAAAGATGCTATCGTAACACAGAAAGTTCTTTTCTTACAGTTCCACAGTATGATACAAATCAGTCAACTACCTTTTTGTCTCCCTCAAAATCTCCACATAACTTCCTTTCCTTTTGTTTCATTAAATTAGTCCAAACTCTTCTTCTTTTCCCTTTCTATTGCATTTTTCATTTCTCTGACCCTTCCCATCCTGTAGATAGGTTTCCTAATTCACAATGCAGATAATAGTTACTAGTTATTTATAGAGCATTTATCATATGTTAAATGTTATACGTGATTTATTTAATTCTCTTAACAGCCATATGAGGAACATGTTATTATTTGCTTATTTTATACATGAGGTAACCAAGGCCTAGAGAGTTTTCACTAACTTGTGCAAGCTTGCCTAGTTAGTGATGGATCAGGTATTCAAACCTCAGGTGTTCTGATTTCAGAGCCCACATTTCTACCCACTGTGCTGCTATTGCTCCCCTGACTAATCTGAAAGTCTGTGTGTGAACTAATGTGATTTTAAACCAGATTAACTATTTATTGTTGAATGGTTACTGACTGAACCAGGAATCCTTGGTGAAGGAGAGAGTAGTACAGAAGACAGCTTCCCCTTCTGACCTTAGCTCTCCTAGAAAAACAGCGAAATTCTGAGCTCTTCTGTGCATAAGATGTGGAGTTATTGATTCTTTCATTCTTTCAGAAAGTATCTTAGAAGTTAACGTGCCAAGGATTGGTAACGATTCTGCAGTCAGTTCCAAGATCCCTAAAACAAAACAAACACAAAGAGTTTGTTTATCAGATGCCTTCTTTTTGTCCACTGAAAATTCAATAATCATAAAAGCCTTATGCTTTTAATCAGAGCCAGTCATGGTCCCACACACACTAAAAAGAAAACTCTAATCTGAGATGGAGTTCTTTTTTTGTCTCCAAGTTATTGATGTTTTATTACAGAGACAAAAAGGTACTTTTCTATTACTAGTGAGGACCTTAACGTCTGTAAAACTGCTCTTGCAAATATTAGACTTGAAAGAGGTTTCTACTGCTCTAGAATACAGGCATTATTTGGTCCAGAACAAAGATAACTTCACTAAAAGAAGCAAAAGGTATTTTCCTACTCTTCTTGCCAGTAACAATGCTGGCCGTTACCAGAGGGACAGAATTGTCGTTATTGTTAATTTAAGATGGAGAGGAGGAGGACTGAAGGAGAAGGACTCTTATCAGTGAAAATGAAAAAAAGATTTCCTTGTCTCAAAGAAATGGGAGATCTCAGGGGAAGAAAATTGTGTTCATATTGTCTCTTAGAAGTTCTGAGATTAATTTAGTTTAGTAGAGTATTCTAGTTCCCTTGGTGCTTGCTTGGGCTCTCTAGACGCTAGGTGGCCAGGAAATTGAAAACAAAACTCTCTTAGAAGAGAGTTGAATTGGGGATTAGGAATGTGAATTCGTGTTCTGGCTCTGTCACTACCTTTGCTTTGTGATTTTTGAGCACATCCCTTAATGCTTTTGCTTTTACTTAAAAAAGAAGATTAGACTAAAATTCTCAAAGGCCCTTTTGGAATGACTTTTTTCATAATATAAATGGTTATTGATTATGACTGAAGGAGCTGAGTTTTCAACTTGTTTTGTTTAAAAATCAACTTTCATCAATAGCTATAGATTTCAGGGGCGCCTGGGTGGCTCAGTCAAACATCCGACTTTCCCTGTTGTGGGAGCCCCGCATGGGTCAGGCTCTGCACTGGGTGTGGAGCCTGCTTGAGATTATCTCTCTCCCTCTGTCTCTGCCCCTCCCCCTATCCTGGGGTGTCTCTCTCTTTCTCTCTCTCTCTCTCTCTCTCTCTCTCTCAAACAAACAAACAAACAAAAAACCCATCTGTAGATTTTAGCCAGACTGAGCTTGTGTTGTCAATTTTTAAAAATTCCCAAATTTTTTTGGGAATTTTTAAAATTCCCAAAGTGAGTACACCCTTGCATCTGTAGGTCTTTTACATTTTCTTCTTTCTGCAGAGTAACCAGGGTTCAATATTGCCATGGTTGTTTCTATATCATCTATTGGCCCACTCAAAAATAAGTTATTTGAACGATTAATTTTTTTCTGATGCAGCCTTTTTGTCAAGGCCTCATTTCTTGCTTTCAGTGCTGCAACATTAGTTGTTTAGAATGTTTCTTGGTCCAGGGCCTGTTAATGAGAAGGAGTCCCATAGTCATGAAGGAAACAGACTATGGACATGACTTGGGAATTTAGTGCAATATATAAAGAATTTTACTTCAGAACTTCATCTGGGTGCTTTTTACCAGAGAAAACCTCTCAGAAAGAAGCCAGCTCAGACGAAGAAGTTGATTATCCAGACTTGTTTCCTTCTGTGGTATTTTTTCCCTAAACTTTTAATTATAAAATTTTTAAGCCGTACGCAAAGTAGAACGAAAACTATAAAGAACCTCCTGTGCCCATCATCTAGCTTCAGCAGCAATATTTTGCAAGTTGGTTGCATCTATTCTCCCATTTCCCTACCTCCACCCCTTAGAATATTTTAAGGCAATCCCAGTCTTCATGTGATTTCAGCATAAATACTTCATAATGTTATTCCTACAGATCAGGACTGTATTTTAGGGGGAAAAGGAGGGAGGGAATTATGACATAACCATAGTAGTATTGTCACATCTACAAAATTAGTAGTAGTTATTTCTCCTCTCAAGGTTCCTGTCCCAGAAATCTTTTTAGTTTACTACTTATCTGATCAGCATCCAAACAAGTTTCATACATTATACTTGGTGGATATGTCTCTTAAGTCCTTAATTTAAATGGTTCCCAAAGCCTGTAGTACTGTTTTAAGGGTCAAAGGAGATACGTTTGTAAGCTTTCAAAGTGCTATACAAATAAACATTTTGCCAGTGGAAAGAAATACTTTCTAAAAAAGTATCAGCATTTCCGTTGAGTCTTGCAGTCAGCATTAAGGAAAACTAGGAGGATCTGCCCAAGTGATAGCAGAAAAAAAAGAAAAATTTGTGAGCTCCTCTAGGTCAGGAACATAAAGCTCTGTCCATAGTGCCTGACATCGTTCCTGACATGTAACAGATGATCAATTAATAGTTTTTAAATAAATTAATGAGGTGGGGGAGCAGAAATAATTCAACATTGAACTGGTGTTGGGAGGTGTTAAAATTGAGCTGGCGAGAGGTGGGTCCAGGACTTTCTTTGTTTTTTAAAAAAAAGTTTTTTTTTTTTTAATGTAGGTTTATTTTTGAGAAACAGAGACAGAGTGCAAGTGAGGGAGGAGCAGAGAGAGAGGGAGACACAGAATCGGAAGCAGCCTCCAGGCTCTGAGCTGTCAGCACAGAGCCCAACGCAGGGCTCGAACTCACAAACCGTGAGATCATGACCTGAGCTGAAGTCAGATACTTAACTGATTGAGCCACCCAGGTGCCCCTCTAGGACCTTCTTTATAGCTAAGCTGTCAGCCTCCATATCTGCCCCCCTTGGGTAATGTGCTCTCCTTTCTTGTAGCACATGCCACGTTTCATGGTGTGGACTGATGATGTAGGCTTTTTCAAAATTTATGTATTTTAAAAATAATCTCCACACTCAATGTGGGGCTCAAGCTCATCACCCTGAGATCAGGAGTTGCATGCTTCACTGACTGAGCCAGCCAGGCACCCCAATATGTAGGCATTTTAATAATAATCCTTGAGAGTTTTGGCTTAGAGGGGAGAGGCAGGCCCCCAGTTTCTCAGGAGAAAAGTTTTTCCCTGAGTAAAGTAAATTTTAACATTGGAGCTCTGCCCTATACTCTGTTTCCCTACCCAAAAAGAGAATGATATATATAGATCATGGATATGGATTATAAGATAATAACATCTTTATCAGAGAGAATTTTTCACAAAGATGCTAGAAAACAAACTTTCTGCTAAACCATATTCTAGTCTTATCCATAGGGATGAATCTCATTTCCCTTAAACATTGGCTGGCTGGCATTACCAAGCCCGGTGTTGCCATGCTGAGTTGGTCTCCCTCCAACCCCCCAACTTCTCCTTCACTTCCCTCAGCTCCTCTTCCTCCTCCTTCTGTACTTACAGAAGAGAAAGTTTGATTATGAGGTGAACAGGTACAATGCTGTTGACTCTTCAGTCTCATGGACTTCTCTAGTAGACAGTTTCTTATTGGCAGAGCTTTGGACCAAGTGGTCAAGCCTTAGCAGGTGGTATCTGGTTCCTTGAAATGTCACTCTGTTCTTTATTAGGTTTGTAGACCAACCTGGGTATTAACAGCAACACTGGTAAAATTCTCTAGATATTTTTCTCTTCCCTTCCATTGTTCATTTTTGTTAGATTCGAGCTCCAGTCTGTGCCACAGGGGCAGAACTTCAAGCAAGGAATAGAGTAAATCTTAGGTCCATGTTCTCCTCTTTGAAGAGAATATTACTTGGTCTGATTATTACTATTTGGATCCCAATATTGTTCTAACTGCTTCAACTATAGTGTCCTTGGGATTAATCCCAGTTTTGCGCTTGCTGATAGCTAAACCATTGGCACCAAAATTCTGCTAAGTGAACTCCTCCCATCCTGGTTCTGGGTACTTTTGCAAGAGTGTAGCAGCTATAGAGCTACAATTTTTGTGGGATAAAACTAGGAAAGGATAAAACTAGCAAAATAGAACTTTTCAGGGAGTAAGAAAGCTATATACCTAACTCTGTGCCTTGAAATCACTTAATCTGCCTTTTTATCTGCATTGTTTAACTTTGTCCAGTGACTACTTCTCTACAGAAGAGGAAATACTGTCAGACTAGCGCTGGATGTTGGCTTTTCTTGATTCTGCCAGATCGCTTCCAAACCTCTTCCTCTGGGATAAAAAAGGAAGGGATAGGCCAAGCATTGACCAAGGAGTACAGAATCTGTTCGTCTTCTCAACTGAAAGCCTACTGATTTTCTCATTGAGAATCACTGATTCCATAGTTGCATGTATGCACTTGCAGGAGGGTTGGGGAGGGGGGGCGCGTTGGGAGGAGCCAAGTAATTTGAGATGCTGATTAAAATTTCATGAAGGTGTAGGTAATTGAACATTAAACCTTGCTACGGGCCCAACTTTGCTCTTGCTTTAGAAATCACAGAGTTGGGGCGCCTGGGTGGCTCAGTCGGTTAAGCGTCTGACCTCAGCTCAGGTCATGATCTCACAGTTTGTGAGTTTGAGCCCTGCGTCGGGCTCTCTGCTGTTAGTGCAGAGCCCGCTTCAGATCCTTTGTCTCCCTTTCTGCTCCTCCCCCACTCATGCACAAGTGCGCTTTCTCTCAAAAATAAACATTAAGAAAAAAGAAATCGGGGTGCCTGGGTAGTAGCTCAGTCAGGCGTCCAACTTCGGCTCAGGTCATCATCTCATGGCTTGTGAGTTTGAGCCCTGTGTGGGGCTCACTGCTGACAGCTCAGAGCTTGGAGCCTGCTTCAGATTCTGTCTCCAGCTCTCTCTGCCCCTCCCCCACTCTCTCACTGCCTCTGTGTGTGTGTGTGTGTGTGTGGGTGTCTCAAGTATAAACAACAACAACAAAGAAATCATGCAGAAAGAAAGTATTTGTATAGCACTTTATAGTCTATTTGATTTAGCTTATCTAATCTTTACATAAGCCTTCTAATATAGGTTCTTTTTTAGTTAAGTATAGAGAACAATTTTCCTGATTTAAAAGAGATTTGAACCCAGCTCTTCTGATTTTTAAATAGCTCAGCATGTTGACTCTTGGGTAAAAGGTTATAAGATATAAAAGGTTAGACTTTTTTTGGTGGTGGTGGACACTTTATTGTAGGTCAGTAGCAGTTTTAATCCTAAATCTGAATCATCCTGGCTTATTGTTCCTTGGAAGCTTAGTTTAGGATTCCATTACTAATTTACCTAGTCTTTTACCCAAGTAAGTTGATGATTGAAGATGAAGCATCTCTAAAGGGTATAGATTATTGGGCTCTACTGGTTTTTCAGTTTTCTGGGTCATTTTATGCAGCATATCTTCCTAACAGCTAGGTGACATTTTCATTGCTTCTGTTTTTGGGAAGAGGAGTGAAAACCATCTGTTCCCCATTTTTTGCCACCCTGACTCACTCACTATAGGGAAGGAAATTTTACTGCTCTGTTTATTGGTAACAGAAATACTTGGTCTGTGGCCTCTGTACAACTAAGGGCTAATTATCACAACCTTGCCTCTGAGCCCAGCTGTATTCTGAAATTCTCAGGGCCCTTGATCAGTTGTCTTAAACAGTCATAATTAGAGCTTTACCTTATTGCCCTTAATCCCATGTGTCTGTTGCCTCACCATTAATCCTTATACATATAGTGGAACTGGGGTCTTCCTACTCAAGTATTAACTTACATTATTGAAGATCCATCCCATCAGGCTCCTCTTTTTAATTTTCTTTAATATGGCTAATCTTTATTCCCTTTGAATTCATTAGAATTAGATTAAAGTGATATATCAGTAGTCTTTGAAGGTATAGATCAATAGTCTCCAATATGAAGGGGAGGACAGTCTGTCTCTGAGTGTTCATGTGTCTCCAGTATGATCATGGATGAAAGTTATGGGGATGACAGACCCTTGAGAATTGATTTAACCTTTCAGGGTAGGTTTTCTACAGATAGGTTCTTTTAATCACTTTAGCTAAATATATTCTTAAAAATCTTTCCTAAACGTAAGTGAATAAAAGTCATAATACGAGATTGAACCACACACTTGTCTTACACATCTGCGTTGATTAAATATTTGGTAAGTAAAACTCACTTTAGTAAGTAAATGCCAACAAATTCCTGTTGGGTTTACAGCAGAAATCAAGGTGAGGAGGTAGAGATGCAGAATCTTCATTATTTTGACATTGCGTTTTCTCGTCTTTAGCTGCCTCATTTCCATAGATCAACTCTTTACCTTTTTTTCTGAAATAATTAGGAGTAAAGCACCATAGATAGGCTCTAAAACTTCTTACCCTTTTACCTCTATAGGAAAAATTATCAAGCCCTAGACTCTCCAGTGGGTCTTTAGGTATCTCTTATACCTGTTCTCTTTCAGCCCCGGTATCAAATGAGACCCTCTTGACTGATGGTTAAATGTATCAAGAACAGATATATTTTCCAGAAAAAATATGATCACTTGAGTAAGAAAAGGGACTAGAACAAGAATGGAATATGCATAAGGGTTCTGTGAGTATGGAGGAAGAAGAGGAATGAATATTTAAAACCCCTTCCCAAAAGGATCTAGTATCAGAGCAAGAGGCAGGGGCTCATGGGTTTAGTTTGACGCAAACCCCGATTGTTTCAGTGTGCTTGATAGAGATTGTGGGTACTAGTGTGTGTGTACACACTTGTAATTGTGTTTTGTTTATTCTTTTAACAGCATCTGGAATCAAGAGACCCATGGCATCTGAGGTGAGTTTTATATTGATATCATGTTTCTAAAGCTTTAATTCTGGGATAGAAGGATACCTGTTTATAACATCTTTATTTTTAACCCTCGGATCTTGGAAGCTAGACTAGATTCTGACATGTCTTTGGTAAGCTAGAAATTATACAACTACTTTTGTTGCAGTTTATTGTAGGTATTAATAGCTCACATTGATGATTACAAAAATTTTTTTTTAGCGCTTATTTTTTTTTTTTTTTAATTTTTTTTTTTTTTCCAACGTTTATTTATTTTTGGGACAGAGAGAGACAGAGCATGAACAGGGGAGGGGCAGAGAGAGAGGGAGAGACAGAATCGGAAACAGGCTCCAGGCTCTGAGCCATCAGCCCAGAGCCTGACGCGGGGCTCGAACTCACGGACCGCGAGATCGTCACCTGGCTGAAGTCGGACGCTTAACCGACTGCGCCACCCAGGCGCCCCAGCGCTTATTTTTGAGAGAGATACAGAGCGCGAGTGGGGGGAGGGGCAGAGAGAGGAGACGACACAGAATCTGAGCTGAGCTTAACCAACTGAGCCACCCAGGCGCCCCTATCTTTTTTTTTTTTTTTTTTTTTTTAACGTTTATTTATTTTTGGGACAGAGAGAGACAGAGCATGAACGGGGGAGGGGCAGAGAGAGAGGGAGACACAGAATCAGAAACAGGCTCCAGGCTCTGAGCCATCAGCCCAGAGCCCGACGCGGGGCTCGAACTCACGGACCGCGAGATCGTGACCTGGCTGAAGTCGGACGCTTAACCGACTGCGCCACCCAGGCGCCCCAGCGCTTATTTTTGAGAGAGATACAGAGCGCGAGTGGGGGGAGGGGCAGAGAGAGGAGACGACACAGAATCTGAGCTGAGCTTAATCAACTGAGCCACCCAGGCGCCCCTATCTTTTTTTTTTTAATGTATCAAATACAGTGTACCAGAGAGTAAATAATTTACTTAAGTGCCCTTTATTCTTAATTAGTCCTGTAAACACCGCTGTGAACTAAGTACCATTGTTATCCATGTGTTACAGATAAGAAGAGTGAGGATTAGAGGTTCTGTAACTTGCCCAGGGTCACACAATTAATAAGTGGGATCAATAAGGCTGGGGTTAAAACCTGCAAAGTCCGGCACTAAAGCTCACTCTCTGGTTTTTGCTGTTACTGCCTTCTGGTTACATAGCTTCAGTGAATTTAAAGAACTTCTTTTAACCATACAGATGCTGTTAATTGCCTAAATTTTTCTTTTCTGTGCAGAATATCTTCCATTTGCTTACCTTTCTTTCTATTCATTATTTCCTAAACCTCTTCTTACTTCTTGCCTCTCTCCTCAGTTTTATGACAGGGCTTCAGAATGCAGACCCCCTTTGGCCTGTGATTTTAGATTTTTCTCTTGAGAACCTCTTCCAAGATCTTTGAGATTCTTTACTGAAGGTTTTCTGACACTAAGGGCCTCAGCAAGAACAGTAAAACTTGAATATCAGGCCCTAAAATCATCACACCCTATTTACACTGGGCTTTTTTGCCTCTGGCTTGTTAACTTAAGGAGTATTGACTTCATGAAGAATACCTTTGTGTCTTGTGCTTCATCTTGATGTGGGGAATTGCCTTCTAGGCTCAGCCGCTGTACTGTGTTACTCCTTCCTCATTTCAGGGGCTGTCATGTGGGTGGAAAACAAAGCCATATCTCATTCACAGGAATCTCTTCATGGCCCTGAGGCCCCTGTCTCAGGAGTCCTCTTATTGCCTTAGCTTTTTAGTGCCTCAACTAGCAGTACTTTCATTTGCAAGTGGCTAGATCATTGTTAGTGGTGAATTCACTTTGGGCAAATAGTGTTCAGGTTGGGTTGAAGAGAGAGAGTAATTTCTGAAAGGAGGTTGGTGAAAAAAGAAGGTCTGTGGAACTACTTTTAACCTATCTCCTGTGAACTGAGGTTTGTTCTTTTTCCTGGAGCAGCTATTTCGTAGTTCTCTTGTTTCTGCTTTTCCTTAATGATACTCATTTTTTTTTAATTTATTTTTGAGAGAGAGCATAGGTGAGTGAGTGCTCGTAGGGGAGGTGGGGGGGGGGGGGGCGGGGGAGAGAATCCCAAGCAAGCACAGCCCAATAAGGGACTCAAATTCACAAATCATGAGATCATGACCTGAGCAGAAACCAAGAGTTAGACACTTAGCCAACTGAGCCACCCAGGCACCCTGGTACTCATTTTTTAAACGTCATCTTTCTGAGGATCAAAGGTGAAGCATGTGGGGCACCTAGGTGGCTCAGGCAGCTGAGTCCAACTCCAATTTCAACTCAGGTCATGATCCCAGGATCATGGGATCGAGCCCCACATCAGGCTCTGTGCTGAGCGTGGAGGCTGCCTAAGATTCTCTCTGTCCCCCCTTTTCCATCTCCTCCAGCTTGCATTCTCTCTCTCTCTCTCAAAAAAAGTGAAATATTTGTGCCTAGGAATTTTCTGTGTTCTTTTAGCCAGTTAATTCATTGGGAAGCAACACTAGAGCTGTGTATTTGCACGGAATGAATCTTGTGAAGACTTTATAAAATGTTCTTCTAGAAAGGGTAGGTTGAGTGTTTTGGTTTGTTTTAATGTACCATCACAGTAGCTGTATGGTGTATGGCGTGGGGATCGTGTGCTAATTTTGACTCGTCTTTTTCCAGGTGCCATATGCCTCTGGCATGCCCATGAAGAAAATAGGCCACCGAGGTGTTGATTCCTCAGGAGAGACGACATATAAAAAGGTATGTCTGGGGGCACCTGGGTGGCTCAGTTGGTTGAGCATCCGACTTTGGCTTAGGTTATGATCTTGCGGTCTGTGAGTTTGGAGCCTGTTTCGGATTCTTTCTCTCTCTGTCTCTCTCTCTCTCTCTCTGCCCCTCCCCCACTCATGCTCTGTCTCTCTGTCTCTGTCAAAAGTTAATAAACATTTAAAAAAAAAAAAAAAGGTATGTCTGGGTGGAACCCTTTCATCTTACTCCAGGAAGGGATAATTCTGTCCCCTTGATGATATTCTCCACATTTTGTCTCATTCCTTGATATCCTAAGGCTTTGTGCAAGAACTATCATACAACTTGGACTTTAGAGTTTACTTGCAGTTCTGGACTACTCTGGAGTTTCTCAGGCTTCCCAAGGGACAGTGTTCAACCTTCCATTGAGCATCTATACTTTGCTTAATATGGGGTGTGATGATTTCTTGGAGTCCTGTTTCTGGCCCATGTAGATTTTTCTTATATGTGTTCTCTGCCTTTATTGCACTGTCCCAAGTAATAGAGGTGGACTGAAGTCTGTCAGGCACCTGGCCCTCCTGGGAATGGGCCCAAGGCCCAGTGTCAATTCCACAGATATATATCGAGCTCTGTTTATGTGCTGAACATTGAGACAAAAAGATGAGTTTCTAGTCTAATTGGAGAGGCACACAACTTAAAAATCTAGTTATAAAAAAAATTTTTTAAGCAATCTCCACCCCCGACGTGGGACTCAAACTCATGACACCAAAATCAAGAGACATGCTCTACCGCCTGAGCCAGCCTCTAGTTTTAATTTTATTTAGTTTTAATTTTAATGCTTAATGAGGACTAAATAGAAGTACCAGTAATTTAATACTTGATGGGGATTGGGGATGAGGGAGATCATTTAGAGCAAAACTGTCCAGTAGAACTTCATAGTGATTGAAATGTGCTATAATCTGTGTTATCCGGTAGTAGCCACTGGTCATACTTGAATGTGGCTGGTAAGACTGAAAAGGTGAATTTTTAGTTTATTTTGATTTAAGTTGACACATAGCCATGCGTGGCTGGTGTATTGGGCAGCACAGATCTAGATGATCTGATAATTTCCTATAGGATTGTAAGAGTGGGGCTCTTGACCATAGTGTGATCATTTTAAATCTAAATACTTCCCGCGGAAATAATTTGAGTCTTTCAGGCTTTTTTCACTTAGGAACTATTTTGTGCCACTCTGTTGTCCTTGGGACACCAATCAGGCCCTGCCTTAAAAGGACTTAAAAGGCCTTTTGTAGCCAGGTAGTCAATCAAAATATCAGTTAATTTTAGTTACATTCTATATTCCATGAATAAAATGTTTGGAGAAGCCCCAGGTACTCTGGGGGCAGGAACCTTTGGAGTGAGATATAAGATTGTTCTCTCAGGACGTTATCTTCCAAATGTAGATATGGATAGGCGGGAACACCTTGCCTAGCTGAGGCTGACTCAGACAGTCTGCCTTTGCTACTGTGTATCTTTGTACCCTGCCAGTCTTTACCAGGCGTAACTGCCGAGTTAAGCAAGAGGTTAGAGGAACTGGATTGCCCCAGCTTAGTCTGAAGTATTAGAAGGGCATTTGGAGTGCTTTGGAGTGCTTCTTCTGGCTCTTCCCTCCAGAGTTTTTATTGTTCTGATCAGATTTAATACTAGAATCTTTCCTCTCATTTCTCTTCTGTTTCTCAGACAACCTCATCTGCCTTGAAAGGTGCCATCCAGTTAGGCATTACTCACACTGTGGGAAGCCTGAGTACCAAACCAGAGCGTGATGTCCTCATGCAAGACTTCTATGTGGTGGAGAGTATCTTCTTTCCCAGGTACAGAGGTTAATGTTCATGGGAATTTCCTGGGAAGTGTGGCTTTTTCATATCAACCTGAGGGCAGTTTTAAGGGGTCAGATCTAACATAGGCATGTGCCCACTGTCCAGTCCTTAACTTGATCTTAGTTGGGGTGATGTGGGACTGGAGAATTTGGAGAGCAGATGCTGTTTTTTGAGTACTTCCATGAGCCTCTGGCCTGTGGAGTGAGCCGTAAAAGCAATTTAGTGCACTAGGTAAGAGGCAGTGTGATTCTCTATGCCCGTGTCTTAATCCCCATATTGTGCCAATGTCCCATTAAGTAACCGACTCTTTTAATACCTCTGGTTCTCTCAGAAGGGATGTACTGACCTGCCTCTGGGTGACTGAGTGTCTGTCCAGGGTAGACTCCTTGGTTGACAGGGACTGGTAAATTATAAGTTCTTCTATTTAACCCTACAGTGAAGGGAGCAACTTGACTCCTGCTCATCACTACAATGACTTTCGCTTCAAAACCTATGCACCTGTTGCCTTCCGTTACTTTCGGGAGTTATTTGGTATCCGGCCTGATGATTACTTGGTAAGCTTCTGGATCTCAGGACCCTATGACTCCAGTACCAGAGGGATCCTCCCAAAGGAAAACCCTCTCTCCACAGTCTTGCTTTTCTAGTCTTTCTTTAGAATAGCATCTGTACTTAATTTCTGTACTTTAGGATTGCATCTGTACTTAATTTCTGGTTGGACAAGCCCTGGTATTTCTGAACCTCTTGCTCTCTTCTTTCTGGGCCCTAGTACTCCCTCTGCAGTGAGCCACTGATTGAACTCTGCAGCTCTGGGGCCAGTGGTTCCCTCTTCTATGTGTCCAGTGACGATGAATTCATCATTAAAACGGTCCAGCATAAAGAGGCGGAGTTTCTGCAGAAGCTGCTTCCAGGATACTACATGGTGAGGAAAGAAGAGCACTTGGCCACCTGTGCTGCCCACTCCACTCTTGGGCAAGGTGGGGGTTGGGGGGCGGGGTGGTTCTTGTCAGCAGGGCAACACGATGTCAGCACTTCTGTCTTAAAGACGTAATTCAGGGGCGCCTGGGTGGCGCAGTCGGTTAAGCGTCCGACTTCAGCCAGGTCACGATCTCGCGGTCCGTGAGTTCGAGCCCCGCGTCAGGCTCTGGGCTGATGGCTCAAAGCCTGGAGCCTGTTTCTGATTCTGTGTCTCCCTCTCTCTCTGCCCCTCCCCCATTCATGCTCTGTCTCTCTCTGTCCCAAAAATAAATAAACGTTGAGAAAAAAAAAAAATTAAAAAAAAAAAAAAAAGACGTAATTCATTTTGGGGCTTTTGGGCCCATCTCTCTTGCCTCTCTGGGGCCAAAAGGGTTTTATGTGTCATATTTTAAATGTTATTTGGCTTAGACCGTCCTACCCAAAGGTGATATTCAGTGATAATTTTATTTTCTGTTCTTAGTCTTCCTCCTACACCAGGAGAATGAGGTTGGTTACTTCCCTTGATAGTACTCTATTCCATCTTACTCTGATTGACTGCCCTTGGAGCTTCTGGAGAAGTTAGTTTTGCTTCACATCACACCCACAAGAATATGCTATACCAAGGGCTTAGAGTTAAGACTTTTTCAATACGATCTTCTCTTGAACCTCTCTGAAAGAATATATCCATCATACATTGAGTATGCTGACTGATTACTGGATTGGAGGGTCTGTGGCTCAGCTTGATGATAATCGGATCACTGAGATAGATGTGTTGGAAAATTGTAAGCAAATATGATGTGGCCTTATGGGCAGACAGATTGGACCTGAACCCCATGTAGCAGACAAAGAAAGATGGGTGGCAACTTTTTGCCCTTGAGTTTCACTGAAAATCAACTGATTTGTTGTCTTACTTCTTTTTACTTTCATGCCCACAGAACCTCAACCAGAACCCTCGCACTTTGCTGCCTAAATTCTATGGACTGTACTGTGTGCAGGCAGGTGGTAAGAACATTCGAATTGTGGTGATGAACAATCTCTTACCACGGTCAGTCAAGATGCACATCAAATATGACCTCAAGGGCTCAACCTACAAACGGCGGGCTTCCCAAAAAGAGCGAGAGAAGCCTCTACCCACCTTTAAAGACCTGGACTTCTTACAAGACATTCCAGATGGTCTTTTTTTGGATGCTGATATGTACAATGCTCTATGTAAGACCTTACAGCGTGACTGTTTGGTGAGTTTGTCATATTTCCTTCACTCTCAGATACCAAAAATTTCAGTCACTTAAACAGGTTATTATTCTCCCATCAAATCTGTAGGAGATGGGACTCAGTTCCTTAGCTCTATATGTCCCAGACTTCATTTAAAATAACTTTTACAGGGGAGCCTGGGTGGCTCAGTCAGTTAAGCATCTGACTTTGGCTCAGGTCATGATCTCACAGTTCGAGAGTTCAAGCCCCGCAGCGAGCTCTGTGCTGACAGCTCAGAGCTTGGAACCTGCTTTGGATTCTGTGTCTCCCTCTGTGCCTGCCCCTCCCCCGCTCACACTCTGTCTCTGTTTCTCTCTCAAAAATAAACATTAAAAAAATTTTTTTTATATAAATGTATTAATTACAGGGTACCTGGGTGGTTTAGTCAGTTAGGTGACTGACTTTTTTTTTTTTTTTTTTTTTTTTTTTTAAATTTTTTTTTTCAACATTTATTTATTTTTGGGACAGAGAGAGACAGAGCATGAACGGGGGAGGGGCAGAGAGAGAGGGAGACACAGAATCGGAAACAGGCTCCAGGCTCTGAGCCATCAGCCCAGAGCCCGACGCGGGGCTCGAACTCACGGACCGCGAGATCGTGACCTGGCTGAAGTCGGACGCTTAACCGACTGCGCCACCCAGGCGCCCCTAGGTGACTGACTTTTGATTTCAGCTCAGGTCATGATCTCATGTTTCACGAGTTCAAGCCCTGCATCGAGCTCTGTGCTGACAGCTCAGAGCTTGGAATCTGTTTCAGATTCTGTCTCTCTCTCTCTCTCTTTCTGCCCCTCCCCCGCCCTCTCTCTCTCAAAGATAAACATTAAAAAACATTAAAAAAATTAGTTAAAAAATTGAAATAAAATAAAATAACTTTTACATTAGGTCATTGCTGAGCCTTTACATTTTTACATTCTGTTTATCCTCCCCACACCTGGCTTCATTTTCTTTTCTACCTCTCCTAGGCCTCATAATCCTGTATTCTTCTTATTTGCATATCAGCACCATCATTCCTCAGATCTTGGTCCTGCCTACCAAATCCACATTTATATCTTGGAAGCTGTGTGCTGCTGAAGGAAATCACACACCTGTGTCTACTGGCATCTCTATAGGTTGATGCTGTCCAGCCTCAATATTGTCCACCAGTCCACTTCCTATTCCTTTCAGCACAGATGTCACATGATTGGGACTGTCTCCAAACCATTTTCTAACTTTTATCCCCCAGCCTTGTTTCTTCTGTTCCATATCAGACTACCTCGCTCTTCTGTTCCATACCATCCCTTTGTCCTGCCCCCATCTCCAATTTATAAACATGTCTGCACTCACCCATCCTTAATCTCCTTTCTGCCCAACTTGGTGTCTTAGTCCAGGTCAGTCCCTTTTGCAGGACTATTTCCTTAGGGTCCTGCTTCACAACTTCCTTCCTTTCCCTCCCCTGGCTTCCGCCTCTACCAACTGTTTTCTTTCTATGTACAAACTTTTATCTCTTTTATCTTAAGGTTAGGAGGGTCCTTTTTCAGTGTCTCTATCTAATGATGTTTCTATTTTTTCCTTTTCATTTATCTTCACCTATTCTTGCCTCAACCCACTGTCCTGGCTTTTGCTCTCTCTTCAAATGAACTGTTCTCCCCAGTGACGACCTGGGATGCCAAATAGAGAAAACTACTTTTTTTTTTTTTAATGTTTATTTTGAGAGACCATCCCAAGCAGGCTCCCCGCTGTCCATGCAGAGCCCAAAGCAGAACTTGAGCTCCTGAACTCTGAGATCATAACCTGAGCTGACATCAAGAGTCAGGTGCTGGGGTGCCTGGCTCAAGTCGGTTGAGTGTCTGACTTCAGCTCAGGTCATGATCTCACGGTCTGTGAGTTCAAGCCCCGTATTGGGCTCTGTGCTGATAGCTCAGAGCCTGGAGCCTGCTTCGGATTCTGTGTGTGCCTCTCTCTCTGCCCTTCCCGTGCTTATGCTCTGTCTCTCTCTGTCTCAAAAATAAAAACATTAAAAAAAATTTAAAAATGTAGGCTTAAAAAAAAAAAAAGTCAGGTGCTTAACCGACTGAGCCACCCAAGTGCCCTGAGACTACTTTAGAGTCTTTCCTTGAATTTTCTGCAGCTTGACAGTTGACTATTTCCACTTTCTTAACATACATTTTTTTTTGTTTTTCATGACACTTTTTCCTACTGATTTTTTTTTTCCTCAGCTGTTACTGTAGGATCTTTCTCTACTCTGTAACATTGTCCATCCTTGTTCTTTGCTTACTCTGCATCTATTTACAGGGCAATGCCTATGTTAGTTTGAGTCCTTTGGTTGAAAGGACTAGATACAATGGAGCAGAGAGTTGGTTTCAAACTTTAATAAGAATCACTCCTGGGGTGCCTGGGTGGGTCAGTTGGTTAAGCATCCAACTCTTGATTTCAGCTTATGTCATGATCTCAGGTCGTGAGATCGAGCCCTGTGTTGGGCTCCACTCTGGTTGTGGAACCTGCTTGAAGTTCTCTGTCTCTCTGTCTCTCTCACTCACTCTCTCTCTCACTCACTCACTCACTTTGCCCACCCCCTCTTTCTCCAACAATGACAACAGCAAAAAAAGAATCACTCCTATGCTCTCTTCATCGCTTCCTCCACCAACCTACCAAAACACCCTTGGTTGAGCTGCATCACCACAGTGGGCCACTGGAACTGGTGGGAGTACACCCTTTCACACGCTGTTCTGGAATGGAAGGAGGGTTGAGAACTGTGGGATACAATTCAAGCTCCTTGTTTTTTATTAAAAAAAAATTTTTTTTAATGTTTATTCATTTTTGAGAGACAGCAAGCATGAATAGGGGAGAGGTAGAGAGAAGCACCAAAGCAGGCACCAGACTCTGAGCGTCAGCACAGAACCTGACGTGGGGCCTAAACCCACAAGCTGTAAGATCATGACCTGAGCCGAAGTTGGACCCTTAACCGACTGAGCCATCCAGGCACCCCACAATCGAGGCTCCTTAATATGACACATCAGGCCTGTTACTGTTTTGCCCCTATCAACCTCTGTAATCTGCCACACCATTTTTTTGCATTTTCTGTTTTAGTAGTACCAAATTACATCTCACAGGATGTAACATGCTGTTTGTTTCATGTCTCCAGGCCTTTATTTGGACTTGTTTTCCAATTTATCCTTCATAAGCTTATTTATGTATCACTTCTTGACTTCTACACTATTTAGTCATGTAAGCAGTTTTGTTGTTGCACATAGTAGACTGTATTGCATTTATTTTTGTAGTTGTTTTCTTTCCTAAATTATAATATCCTTGAAGACAGAACCCCTCTTAAGTATCTTTGTACCCCAATAAGCAGGCACAGCGCATACAGATGTTAGGGCTTCGCTAAATACTGAACTGAATTGAAGCTGGGCATATAAGGTCCTGCAGCAGATCTGTTCTATCACGAAGTGTACTTTACCAGACTTTCCTTGTGGATTCTTTACAATTCAAGTATGTATTCCTTGTTCCCTTGAGAAAATAATGCTTAATAATAATAATAAAGAGATACAAGGAAAGAACAAAGAGCGTCTTGTGGGCTAGGCAGCGGTCTAATATATATTTACTCAAATGGAAGAAAGCTGAAGGGATGTAAACGGTGACCAGAGGAGGTTAATATGTTCTTCTTCAGGGACTAGGAGGAGCAAAGGATAAGCCTATGTAGTTAACCCTGGAGGTTTACTGTCAAGGGGCACCTTGGTGGCTCAGTTGGTTAAGCATCTGACTCTTGGTTTCTGCTCAGGTCATTTATCTCACAGTTTGTGAGTTCCAGCCTTGTGTCGGCACAGAGCCTGCTTGAGATTCTCTTTCTTCCTCTCTTTGTTCCCCCACCCCCCACCAGTAAACATTAAAAAAAAAATGATAATTGAAGGACACCTGGGTGGCTTGGTCGGTTGAGAGTCCGAGTCTTGATTTTGGCTCAGGTCATTATCTCATGGTTCATGGGATTAAGCTCCACACCCCACATCGGGTTCCATGCTGATGATGTGGAGTCTCCTTGGATTCTCTCACTTCTCTCTCCGTCCCTCTCTCTCTCTCTCTCTCTCTCTCAAATAAATAAACATTGGGGTGCCTGGGTGGCTCAGTCAGTTAAGTGTCAGGCTTCAGCTCAGGTCATGATCTCAGTTTGTGGGTTCGAGCCCCACATCAGGCTCTGTGCTGACAACTCTGAGCCTGGAGCCTGCTTCAAATTCTGTCTATCTGTCTCTGTCTCTGTCTCTCTGCCCCTCCCCTGCTCACACTCTGTCTCTCCCCAAAATAAATAAATTTAAAAAAATTAAATATTTAAAAAATATATCTTTAAAAAACAAAAAAAGAATTGAATCAGGAAAGCTGTGAGGTCCTGTAAAAGAGTTCTCTTACCTCCCAAGGCTCAGATCATGGTTTTTGTTTTTGTTTTCTTTCCACTTAGGTGCTGCAGAGCTTCAAGATAATGGACTATAGCCTCTTGATGTCAATCCATAACATAGATCATGCCCAACGAGAGCCCTTAGGCAATGAAACACAGTATTCAGTTGATACTCGCAGACCAGCCCCCCAAAAGGCTCTCTATTCCACAGCTATGGAATCTATCCAGGGCGAGGCTCGGCGAGGTGGCACCATGGAGACTGATGACCAGTGAGTGGGCTCAGGGACACCGGAAAGGAGAGCATAGACTCACTGTAGGTTTTTCTTGAGGAGGGGACCCAGCTTCTAGAATAAGAGTAGCCCTGATTCAGGAGTTAAGTTGACAGTATTAGTATTTATAGAACTATAGAATGAACTTTCTTAAGAATATAAAAAGAAAGGAAGAGGTCTCAAATTGGGGATTTATAGCACATCTGAGAAAGAGAGCTATTCGAAATTAAAAGACTTTTTGAAAAGAATCTACTCAGGGTCTTAGACATGTCTGCCTATTATATTAAAACTTCACCAAAAGCAATTTGTTATAGGCAGCTTTATGGAAGATGTCCTTCTTACCACAGTGGATCTATCAGTGAAGCATATTTACCGTGAAGTATAAATGTCTTGTAGGTAGTTTCAGTTTTAAGTCATGGTAAAGGATACCATGACTCTCAAGAAGAGTGTCCTAGTGGGCGTGAATTAAAATATGAAAGTACTGAGGAAGTTCAGTTATTGGAACGTTTCCAACATGGCTGAGTAGAGGTGATTTTAGATTCTCTTTGGTGGAATTAGGGTCGGAGGGGGCAGGTGAGTGAAACTTGGAGGCAAAGAGGTTGTAATACGTACTCCAGAGTGGTTCTTGGGGATGGAGGAAGTTTCTCTTCCCCAGTTTATGGGAGATGGGACGGTTATGTTTAGGTCTCAGTTCCCTGTCCTGATCTGACTCGAGGTTAAGAGAAGCCCTGTGTGCCAGGCCAAAGATTTTCTTACTCTTTTCTTCTTGTCTTCCGGAACAGTATGGGTGGCATCCCGGCCCGCAATAGTAAAGGGGAAAGGCTGCTGCTTTATATTGGGATCATTGACATTCTTCAGTCTTACAGGTGAGGAGTGCGCACAGATCCCAAATGAGGGGGCAGAGTGGTTGCAGATAACCACTCACATTTCTCCTTCAGGTGGGTTTGTCACTAAATTCTTCCTGAAATAAGAACAGTGAGTTGCAACCCGGCTGCTTACCTCATTAGGTTTTAAATGGTGGTTTGGTTCATTGATTTTGCCTGTCTCCCTGGCTTCATTACCCTGCCACTTCCCCAAACATAACACACACCTCTGTGGAGAGCTGAGTCAGTACTCAGAAGCACCAGGGTAGAATACACCATCTGTCTGGCTCTTTGTGAGAAACCTGTGGGATGAGTCACACTCCACATTGGGATACAGCTGGAAACACGTTCCCCTTTCCTCAGAGGAAAAACAAGAGGATCACTGTGTTCTGTGCAGAGTGTTAGCCTGTGGAACAGAGGTAGTGAGGTGGTAGTGAGGGAGAGCTGGGAATGCTGGATCCCAGGTTTCAGCTACTACTGAGGATTGGACAATACTTGGTTTACCGTTTCAGCGTCTTATCATCCAGTTTTAATTCCTCTTTTCCCCCTAGTAGCATACCCATCTATTCCTTCAGTTCTCCTTTTGTAGTAAATGCTCTTATCTCTGACTTACCAGGGACATAATTACTGCTCTCTTTCTATGGGGAGCTAAGTGACTTCCCTGGAAACAGCTTTGATCTCCATGTTGAACAAGCATGACTGTGTCTGTTCTTTGGAAAGCCAGTTTTATAGAGGGAGTGCTTTCCCAGCTTCTTCAACTCTAAAAGAGAAAACGGTGTCATTCGCTTAAAAACTGTGGGGCTGTGTGATAAACGTTTTTCTCGGCAGGTTTGTTAAGAAGTTGGAGCACTCTTGGAAAGCTCTGGTACATGATGGGGTGAGTAGCAGTTTGCTAGAGGCTCTCCTGCCTCCTTCAGTTCTGATTTGCCCCCTCCGTTTGTTCTTATTTCGTTTGTGGGTTCTGCCCTTCTGCTTGGGTCCCAGCCTAGGGGAAAGCAGCCCTAGGACTAAATAGAGGCCCTCTTGCTGGGCCTCCCCATCTCTAACTCTGCAGCCCTCTCTTCTGCTCTGCAGGACACCGTATCGGTGCATCGGCCAGGCTTCTATGCTGAACGGTTCCAACGCTTCATGTGCAACACAGTGTTCAAGAAGATACCCTGTAAGTGGCTTCTACCAGATGACCCCCCAGTGCCTCCCTTACTCCAGGAGATGGGGGGGCAAGACACCTCTGTCAGGGAACTGCCAAAGCCTCTTCTGCTCTACCCACATCCCGTGAGAACTGCTGCCCGTCTTTATGTCAGTCACTCTGTCTGTCCCCGTGGTTTCCGAGTTGCTGCTTTCCCCCTGGCTGTCCCTCCGTGTGTCACTGAGGTGAGGGGCATTTCTGGGAAGTGGGATTGGTGGGGAAAAAGTGTCGTTGTGGGAGTAGGATCCACGCCACAGGCTGACATAGAGCCAGACTTACAGAGATAGACAAGGATATCACAGGTGTTCTATTTTCTGTTCGTATCCCCAGTGCCAAGGAATTCTCAGAGTAGGATCAAAGGGTTGGAGAAGCATTTACTGATTTCTGCTTAGCAGTCCTTCTCACTCTCTTCCCTCAACTTTTGTGACTGGAAAGTGCCAGTATTCTTCTTCCCAAACCTTCCATGCTGTTGACCCTGGCACATTTCCAACTCCTCCTTCCCATCTCCTCATCTTAGGCCTCAGTCATCCCTCAGTGCGGCAGAGAGGACTTAGGCATGCCAGACAGTCTTAAAGAAACATGGAAAAATCTTTTCAAAGTCTTTTCAAAGTGATATATAAACAAGTGTAAAGTATCACGGTGCTGTGTGCGTAAGTGCTACGAGGATGCAGAGTGAAAGGGTCATCTTCGTCAGCTTGACCTGGAGGACGTTACTAAAGAACAAGGGGATGACGGAGCGGAGGACATCTCATCGGGTGGAAGCAAAGCCATCGAGGTTGCGTGTAGCAGGGAAAAGATGTGTGTGTGTGTGTCTCCTTTCGTCTAGGTTCTCTGCTTTCCAAAGTGAGGTGACCCAAGATGCACACCCTGTCCTCTGAAGAGTAGTTAATAGAGCTTGTCTTTGTTGACATTAGTCCTTCTGCCCGCTTTGCAGAGCACCTTTGGGTTTGTGTTGGGGGTGCTGGCGATTTGTATCTGTGTCTTGGTGATGGTTTCTTAGGTGGGTGCTAAGTAGGCTTTCTCTTTCCCTTTTGAAGTGAAGCCCTCTCCTTCCAAAAAGTTTCGGTCTGGCTCATCTTTCTCTCGGCGAGCAGGCCCCAGCGGCAACTCCTGCATTACTTACCAGACATCGGTCTCTGGGGAGCACAAGGCACAAGTGACAACAAAGGCGGAAGTGGAGCCAGGTCAGCGCCAGGGCTGGGGCTCCCATGTGCGTGGGCACTCCCTCCCTTCCTTCGGAGCCCTGTCTTATCTGCCTAGGACCTCTACTCTCCATTCCTGTCCAGGAAAAGCCAAGTTGCTTCATTTTTTCCCCCCCCTATTTTCCCCACCTCATTTTGTCTTCTTTTTTATTTATTGATTTTCTTCCCTTTTCTTTTTTCCAGGCGTCCACTTCGGTCGTCCTGATGTTTTACCTCAGACTCCACCTTTGGAGAAAATCAGTGAGGTCACGACTATTCCTGACCCCTATTTCTCACCTGTAGTTGGAGAGACTTTACAAATGCAAACTACAAGGTTGGTTCCTTGGCCCCTTTCTCCATATAATCTTTTCATGTCTCTCTTCAGGTCCTTAGGAACCTCCATAAGTTGTTTCTTCAAGAGATCATTGTCATTTGCTCCTCACTAGATTTTTGCAGGTTTACTTTCTTTTAGCTGATCTTTAGTGATTTGGAAAAGTGTCAGTATCTCTCCATCTTTAGGGGGGTGTGCAAGACTTTTCTGATATTCAGTCAAAACACACCCCAACCAACCCTTTATCTCCTGTTGAGTTCGATGAGAATTCTCTGCTTATTTTGTAAGCCTGGGAAGATTCCTGGGCAGTGAAGAAAATGAACAGTCAATCTTGCAAAAGAATCCAGTATGAAGATTGTGATTTAATTTTGTAACATGGTGTGTTGATTATCTATTCCATCATAAAACATTAACCTAAAACTTGTGGCTTAAAATAACAAGCATATATCATAGTTTCTGTGGGTCAGAATCTGGGTCTTTCATGAAGTGTTGGCCAGGATTACTGTCTTGTCTGGAAGGTTTGACTGAGAGGCTTCACTTCTAAGCTCATTTATGTGCTTATTGGCAGCATTCAGTTCCTTGTGGGTTACTGGACAGAGGGCATTAGTTCCTCACCAGCTGTTGTCTGGGGACCTCCCTGTTCTTTGCCACGTGAGCCTCTCTGTTAGGACAACTCAGCACATAGCACCTGGCTTCTCTCAAGAGTGAGTAAATGAGAGTGCATGCACCTTTGCAGAAGCCATAATCTTTTTGTAACCTAACCTCAAGATTGACATCCTGTCACCTGTACTGCATTGTAGTCGCTAAATGTGGCCCACACGCCCACACTCACAAGGAGAAGGGCTTACACAAAGGTATGAATATCAGGAAGCAGAGATCATGGGGAGCCACCTAACGAGTGACCTGTCACAGTCCATCTTCTGGCCCCCAATAATTCACATCCCTCCATGTGCAAAATACGTTCATTGGCTCCCATGGTCTCTAAAAGTCCCATCCCCATTATAGCAGCAGCTCAAATTCCAGAATTTTGTCCTCTGAAATAGGTCTTGGTTTGAACAAATTCCCCAGGTGGTGTTCCTCGAGTATAGTTCCTCTCAGTCTTTTGACCTGTGAAAAATAAAGAGGTTTTCTCCCTTCATACCCAGCAGACAGTGGTGAGGCAGTAAGGAGATAACTACTGTACACATTCCTGTACAAAAAGAGGAGCGAAGGAGGCACAGAGGAGTCACTGGTGCATAGCTAAGTCCAAAATCCAGCGATTGTTGGAGTTTCTTTTATCAAGTCTCAAAACATGGGGGTAATTCTCCATGGCTCTTGGCTCCACCGTTTGGAGTCTTGGTTTTGCTTTCTGGGTCTTACCTTTTCACAAAAGGTAGAATGTGTTTGCAGCTGAGTAGTTTTGTCAGCCTGCTCTCTTGCCAGTACAATTTTAGGGTCCAGTGGTTTCTTCATTTTGTACTGTTTCTGTCCCTTTCAGTCCAAGCTGGTAATGTTTCTGTTGTTATAATGCCCTCAAAGATTTTGTGGACCTCCTATGAATCTCATTGGGATTCAGTCCTTCAGACAAAAGCCACACCCACAGATACTGACCGTCTTGATATAAGCCCTGTGCTTCTTAGAGATCCTGTTGTTGAGAGGATCTACAAGACATTAATCTTTTTGGATGGCCTTTTGCATGATTGAATAGTACTCTAACCAACAAACTTTGATTTTTCTGAGGTCTCAAAAAAATGTTTTACAGTCATACCATTGGCTTTGTCTTTAGGGCACATTTTCCTGGTAGTGCTCAGGTTATAAAACCTTGCTTGTTCACAAGCCGTTTCTTAACTTCAGCGTGGTTTGCTATCTGGAGGGGCTCAGAATTTTCAAAACCATTAAGTCCTGGCAAGTCCTCCTTTTATTTAATAGTCCTTCTCTTAATCTTTTTCTTCTCTTAAGTTTTATTCTAAGCATTATTAAGAAGGAATTGCATGGCACCTTCAGGACTTTGCTTAGAATTCTCCTTTGCTAGATCACCCAGTTCATTAGGTACATATTCTACTTTTCACATAACTGCATATGATATTGTTGCTAAACTTTGTTCCACTAAATTCCTTCACTTGCCAGTAAGATCTTTCTCACTCTCCTTTCAGCCCACACTGGCCACTCACCCATTCAAGTCTAAAATTCTACAGTATATTCATGGCACTTTTAAACTTTCACTAAAACTCTCTTTAAAGTCCACTTCCCTCTTCCAAAGCTACTTCCACTTTTTAGATTTTTAGTTCAGCAGCACTTCATTTTCAAGTACAAAAAGCTGTATTATTGATTGTGTAATAAATTACCTCCAACTTGGCAGCTAAAAACTACAAACATTTATTATCTCAGATTTTATGTGGCTTAAATACTTCATTGTGACTTAGCTGGGTGCCTTTGGCTCAGAGTCTCTCAGGAGATTACATTCAAGCTGTTTGTAAGGGAAGTAGCCTCATCTGGAGGCTCGCCTGAGGAAGGATCCATTTCCAAGCTCACTTATGTGGTTGTTGGCAAGATTCAGTT
Source organism: Leopardus geoffroyi (assembly GCF_018350155.1). Lineage (NCBI taxonomy): Eukaryota > Metazoa > Chordata > Mammalia > Carnivora > Felidae > Leopardus > Leopardus geoffroyi. The sequence continues at coordinate 105,973,536 of NC_059328.1, forward strand.
CCTTGCAGGCTGTTGGCCAGTGGTACTTCCTTAGTTCCTTGTCGCATGCTTCTCTCCATGTGGCAACTGGCTTCTCTCAGAGCAAACAGTGAGAGCATGAGCCAAAGAGGAAGCTAGGTAGGGTATTTGGTAACCTAATCTCAGAATTGATGTTTTCTCATCTGTCCACTAGAAGAGAATCACTAAATCCAGCCTACACTCAAAAGAAAATTTTACAATGGCATAAATATCAGGCAGCAGTGATCACTGAGTGCCTGCCACACCTGGGAATTGAGGACAGAAGGGGAGGATATTAGGAAATATTTTGTAGTACTCAAGATGATAAATAGTTAATTAAAATGGCATGCTTCTAAATCTGGTAGTTTCTTAACCTTTTCTTTCTGAATCCTAAATCGATCTTGAAGTGAAATATGGAGAAGCAGTATAAGATCTGACTTGAAAGGAGGGTCCTTTTTCTTTTTTATCTTCTAATACTTCTCTCTGCCTCCATTTTTTTTTTTCTCCTGTTAGTTCAATCCTCTTGGAAAAGCCTGAAGTTGCAGAGTCAGAGTTCACCCATGTGAGTGTCTGGGATGTGGGGGAGGTAAATGCTTTGAAGGGTATAAAGATGATCACTGATGGAGTGGAACAAGGAGTTAATTGGCAAGGTTGGAGGGACTGGGTGTCCCCCTAAATCTTGCCTTTTTAAATTTTGTGGTTTGGGAACCTTGTACTTGCAAGCAGAGACTGAAATAGAAGAAGACTTCTTAACTCTTCTAATCAGGTTGAAATTAACTTGAATTCCCTTCCTGGCTCCTCATCTCCTACTCCACATCCTTAATTTTACACTCTTTCCCTTTCCAGTGAGCAAAAAAATTCAGAAGACTTAGAACAAGATTCTACCAGCTTGGTGATCCCAAGATGCCAGCCCTTGCCCCAGCAATGCTGAGTTTTCTTCTTCGTGGTCATCACAGAAGAAGCATATTGGAGGCTAGGGGGGCTGTCTCTTTCCTGAAGAAGATCGTCTTCTCCCTCCCTTTCCTTACAAATGGGCCTTAGTGCCTCGGACAGTTGAGGACAGCAGCGTCCTCCCCACTTCTGAGTTGAGTGGCATGAGTTTTCAACTGGCCAGTCTTGGCTTCCACAAGTGAATTGTTTTCAAGCCCCCAATTCTTCCTGCTAGAAGCGGGGTTGCTGCACTTGATGGTTTTCTTCCTCCTCATCGACCCTTCACCAGGAGCTGGACTCTTAATTTCCTCAGGACAGACTGGCTGGCACCTTATTTCCACCTTAGCTCTTTCTCTAGAAGAAGACCCTGGTAACTTTTGTAAAGGTTTTGGGGGAGTAATGGTGTTAAACCAACTCCCAACTTCCTTTTTTTTTTTTTTTTTTCTTAAAAAAAAGGAAAAGAAAGACTAGCGCACAGCACACAATTTCAAGCTAGTTTCAGATCAAAACTCCAGAAGTGTTGGAGAGCTGCCTGTTCATGGGGTTCCCTCAGAAGAGCCCCCTGGTGTTTGAGAAATGGAAGTGTGGAACTGCTTTGCCAAGAGCAGCACCTCTTTAACTCCACCTCTCTTGATGAATTTCTTAAGGCTGAAGGAATGGAGAGAGTGGGACATGGGGTAATCTTTACCCCTTTGGTTGAAACAGAAGGGCAGTCATGGGGCTGGAAGATCAGAGCCCTTCCTAGGCAGGACCCGACTCACTGCGGGGCCATCACGATTATTACTGTTCTGCAATTTGAAATATATTCTGCTTGTTTTTCTAAATACGAAGACTTAATCAAATGAATTTGGATCCTTCTCGAAAGGTTTCTTCCTTGCCCTTCCCACCTTTTCTGACAAAGTTCTGCTGTTCGTGGAGTTCAAGTGGAAAGGGGACACCTGTGTCCATTTAACAGGCAGTCTAGCTATGAGGCTAGAGGATATTCTCTTAGACTCACGGGGAGCCAGCAGATTCTTGCCTAGGTGAGGTCATTGCTGTGCCACATGCCCTGCCCCTTCTCATACAGAGAACTCGGAAATGGGGGCTTTGTAATCCCTCTGTTCCCGTCTCCAAGAGTTGTGGTTCCCCATCTGATCCTCCTACTCCTGCCAGGGGAAGAAGGAGGCCTGGCATCTCAGGCAGATTGTTGAAGACTCTCCTGTCCATCCCACCCGACCTTGATAGTAGGGTAGCCCATCCCCCAAGTAACTGTCTATATTAGACACCCCCAGCCAGTTTCTGGCTGCCTGTCTTTGCTGCCATGTTCTTTTTTACAAGAAGGAAAGAAACAATTCTTGCTATTTTTTTTCATAATTTACTATTTATGATGTATTTAAGTGTTTTATTCAGGACAGAGTTCTGTAGGGGGTGGGAGGGAATATTTGAGGGAGGCTGGGTCTTAGGGAAGGGAATGGGGAATCAACATTTTTATGAAGTGTCATTATTTGCCTCTACTTTGTATTGTTCAGAAATCGCAAATGCAATATAAAAGTGATAAATCCTTGGTTTTAATGTATTAAACTTTCATCAGTTATTTAGACCTCTTGTTTCTTCCTAATTCTTTTTCATAACACCGTACGCTCCATCTCCTGCCCCAGTTCAGGCTTCATGTTCTTTGTGTTTCTCTGAGCGAATACTGTGTCTTCCCCAGGTTCCTTCAGTCTGGTACAGGCTGGTGCTGGCTTCATTCCTTACCTTCCAGCCACCCCTCCACCATAACAACTTCAATTTGACAGGGAAAAGCAGTGAGTGAAGAAGGGAATTACCGTAGGTCTGTTGCCTAGAAGGCAACCCATTTTAACTGATGGATCTTGGGATCCAGCACCAAAAATCTTCCTCAAGTTTAGGAGGAAAGGAGAGGGACGCAGCAAGATTGAGACAAGTTGGTCTTCAGATTCCCTCTCTTTCCTTCCCCCAGCATGGCCCTAAGGCATCACTTAGAAGAGCATAGAGAAAGCATCCCTCAGTTCTGTTTTCCTCTTCTGTGAGGTTGAGCTTAGTTAGGCTCTTTTACTGTGATGGGAAACTAGGTCAAAGAGGGGGTGTTCATTCTAAGGCTTGTAGGTGGGGGCCTTTGGAGAGAAGCAAGTTAATACTATTCTTTCCACAGCACTATTCCTTACCTTGTTAAGATCATTCTACAAATACATAAGCGGCAGGTAGCAAGCAATGCACTGGGCAGTGGAGGTCAAAAGAAGTAATTGACCTTCAAGAGTGTATAGTGTACATACATGTGTGTACACAAAAAGAACATGTTAGATGGGATACAGTTAAGGATTTCAGTTGTCTGGAGAATGGTACGGAATATGTAAGAAGAAAATTAGAGGTCACTGTGGACCAGAAGTGTTGAAGAAAGTTGTACTTGAGCCCAAGGTCCTAGAGGTGTCTCTCCAAAACAGAACAAGGAAGAGAGCACAGCAGAAGCAATAGTGGAGGAGACTTGAATGAGAATCTTGGTGTAGGTGGAGGACACACAGGAAACCCTGACTGCTAGACTGAGGAATTTTTTATTTCATTTTATTGTTTAAAAAAAAATTTTTTTTTAAACGTTTTTCTTTTTGAGACAGAGACAGAGTATGAACAGGGGAGGGGCAGAGAGAGAGGGAGACACAGAATCTGAAACAGACTCCAGGCTCTGAGCTGTCAGCACAGAGCCCGACGTGGGGCTCAAACTCACGGACCGTGAGATCATGACCTGAGCCGAAGTCAGACGCTTATCCGAGCGAGCCACCCAGGCGCCCCTGTTTTTAAAATTTTTAATGTTTATTTATTTTTGAGAGAATGTGATCGGGGGAAGGGGCAGAGAGACAGAGACACAGAGTCTGTCAGCTGAGCTGTCAGCAGAGCCCGACACAGGGCTTAAACTCATGGACCGCGAGATCCTGACCTGAGCCGAAGCCAGACGATTAACCGACTAAGCCACCCGGGTGCCCCGGAATTTTTTATTTTAAATTACTATGGGCAGTGAGGAACTGTAGAATGTTTTTTGCCTGTAGGACACGATCAAAATAATTCCAAGACTAATCTGTTGACAAAGTTATCTCAAAGTATTGGATAGGAGAAGCAGACTGATTAGACTATAATAATTCAGGAGTGAGGTGGTGATAAAAAAGCTAACTATGATAGAACAAGTAATTGCAGTAAAAGGAACTGGGGATTCTCAGTTTTGAATGTAAGCCATAGGCTCAGCCTTCCTTTAGACTGGATAAGGAGAAAACTTCCCTAATAGGACTTGAATCTGAACATGTTTTAGGCATAAGTGGTCTTTCTGCCACTCTTACCTGTTATGCTGAATAGGTGCAGTAGACACCCTCTGATGGTCAGAGGGCCCCTCTAATGAGCAGCAGCTGCTACTTCCACATAAAACTAAAAGTTTAGGAAAGCAAGAGACCATGGTTTAACGTTTTTCTTTTAAGCATGTCGATCTCAGCTATTCTGAAAGTTATTCACTAGAATTGGGGTCTCATCCCTTCTTGCCATAGATTCCAGATTAAACTGTGTATTCTTTAGTTTTTCTTCCTCTTTTCTTAAATATTTTATTTTGAAGTAATCACTACACCTAACGTGGGGGCTCGAACTTACAACCCTGAGATCAAGAGTAGAGTCGCAAGCCAACTGGGCCAGCCAGGTGCTCCTCTTTAGTTTTTCAAGGACACAAAAAGGTCAATATCATTTGAAAAATTACTTTCTAGAAGTTCATTATACAGCATCTTTTTCTAATTAATTCTCTCACTTAATGGAAATTTCCAACCAAAAGAGTAGTGAACCACCATGTATGCATTGTCCAGCTTTCAATAATTATCAACAGAAATAAGGCCAATCTATCTCACCTATTACTTTCTTTTTTTACTTTTTTTAATGTTTTATTTATTTTTGACAGCATGAGTGGGGGAGGGGCAGAGAGAGAGGGAGACACAGAATCCGAAGCAGGCTCCAGGCTCTGAGCTGTCAGCACAGAGCCCCATGTGGGGCTCGAACTCATAGACCGCGAGATCATGACCTGAGCCGAAGTCGGACGTTCAACCGACTGAGCCACCCAGGTGCCCCTCACTTATTACTTTCTAGTAATCCCCACTTTCTTTCTGCACCTCCAGAGGATTAAGTTAAAATAAATCCCAGACACCGTATTCTTCCATCCACAAATACTTCAACATTTAACTGAGATAGGGACCCTTTTTAAAAATATATATAGGGGTAGGGTCGCCTGGGTGGCTCAGTCAGTTAAGTGTCCGACTTCAGCTCAGGTCAAGATCTCATGGTTTGTGGGTCTGAGCCCCACGTCGGGTTCTGTGCTGACAGCTCAGAGCCTGGAGCCTGCTTCGGATTCTGTGTCTCCCTCTCTCTCTCTGCCCCTTCCCTGCTTGCACTCTGTCTCTCTCTGTCTTTCAAAAATAAGTAAATGTTTAAAAAAAATTTTTTAATAAAAAAACATATATGGGGTAAAAAAATTATATAGAGAGAGAGACAGAGAGAGAGAGGCACCTAGGTGGCTCAGTAGGTTGACTAAGTCTGACTCTTGGTCTTGGCTCAGTTCTTGGTCTCGAGGTTCATGAGTTCTAGCCCCACATTGATCGGGCTCTGTGCCATCAGCACAGACTGGGATTGTCTCTCCTCTCTGCCCCTCCCCCGCTTGTGCTTGCTCTCTCAAAATAAACTTACAAACTTTAATATATATATAACTATATTATCATGCCTTAAAATTTTCTTAATAAATCTCCAGCCAGTGGTCAGAGTTAGCTAATTGTCTTACAGATGAATTTTTGTTAATAATTTTTTTGACCCTAATCTCTCTTGAACTCCCTCTAAGGTTTTGCCCCCACCACCCAACCAAAACTTTTAATAAGGTCACTGGTGACCATCTGGCTAAATCTGTCCGTCCTCTGACATGGCAGCAGCATCTGACAGCTTATTCCCTCCTCTTGGCTTCTGGGATACTACTTTCACTAGGTTGTAGCATGGTGCTACATTGCTACATCTCTTTTTTTGTGCCTGCCTCTCTAGCCTCTAAATGTTGAAGTGCCCCAAAACTCAATAATAGGACCCCTTCTTTCAGTCTACATTCATTCCCTAAGTAATTTTTTAAGTCCTCACAGTAGCCTAAAGACCTGTATAATTTGTTCAAACCCCATATCACCTCATGATCTAAAGACTATCTCAATATCGGCTAAAAGCTCCCAAATTTCTGTCTCCAGCCTAGACCTTTCCTTTGAACTGCAAATTCCTATATCCACCCATTTACTTGACATCTAGATCCAGGTGTCTAATAGGCATCTTAAACCTAACCATGACCAAAGCTGAATTTCTGGTTCTTGTCCCTCCTAACCCATCTTCAGAAATAGTGATGGGGCATCTGACTGGCTCGGTAGAGCCTGCCACTCTTGATCTCAGGGTTGTGAGATCAAGCCCCACGTTGCACATGGAGACTACTTTAAAAAAAAAAACATTGATTAAAAAAAATAATGACTCCATGCTTCTAGTTGTCTAGAATCAACTGGTGTCTTCCTTAACACTCCCTTCCCTTAAAACCTCCATCAGATCCATTGGCAAATTCTGTCAGTTTTGTATTTTATGAAATACTTGAAACCCAACCATGTATCACCATTTCACCCTTGTTACCACCCTAGAATAAGCCATCTTCATATTATCTGATCACTGAAGTGGTCTCCTAAACCGGTTTATCTCCTGCTCTTTTCCCCAAGGTCATTTCTCTGTAGCAGCCAAAGTGATACTGTTAAAACACAAGTCAAATCCTGTCAATCGTCTTGAAAACTGCAACGGCTCCTTAACTCACTCAGAATCCTTAAAATGATCTATGAGACTGTACACCAACCTCTATACTTTACTACATTTGCTTCTCTGGTCTTCTTCTCCCTCCCTCTGTCCCTCTACTCCCACCCTAGTAGACTCCAAGTTCTTAAGTACATTCTTGCCTCAGGTCATTTTCACTTGCTCTTTTCCCCAGGTATCCTTTAGGTGTCTATAATATAAGGCTTCCCTAATATCCTATTTATATAAAATAGAAACCACATCCACCCGGGTTTAATTTTCTCTGAAGTGATCACCATTATTTGGAAACAAATTTATATATTTATTTATATTTTTAATGTAATGCAATATATTTCACATAGAAATATATAATTTTATATATAAAATAATATATAAATATAAAAGTATATATATTAAATTATATAAATACATAATATTTATATTTTATTTATTCATTTATTTGCTTGCTTCCTCACTGGCTTACTGTCTGCCTTCCCCCATAGAATGTAAGCTCTGTGAGGGCAGGATTTTGTTTTGTTCCCCTCCAAGAGCCCAGAATAGTGCCCGAGCCACAGGTAAATGAGTGGATTGTTTTGTTCTTTTTTTCATTATAGAGCTCTCGTTTTACCAAAATGTGATGCTATCAGATTTTGTCTTTTGTGCACATTGTTGCAACTCTCATTTCTCTTAACAGCTTCTGACATAATGCTAACAGGACATCTCTGTTCAAAGAGAGTATTGGTTCTTGATTCTCCAGGTTGAATTAAGTCAATCTATTTTTCACTCTCATTTTTTTTAAGTTTATTTATTTATTTTGAGAGAGAGAGCAAGAGGGGGAGTGGGGGGGGGCACAGAGAGAGAAGGAGTGAGAGAGAGAATTCCAAGGGGACTCCGAGCTGTCAGCGTGGGGCCCAACTTGGGGCTCATCTCACCAACCATCAGATCATGACCTGAGCTGAAATCAAGAGTCAGACGTTTAACCAACTGAGCTACCCAGGCGCCCCTCACTATCTCATTTTTTGATGGTCATTATATTTTGTATTCTTTGCAATATCTCCATAGACTTTTAAAAGTGTAGTAACTAGGGGCGCCTGGGTGGCTCAGTCGGTTGGGCATCTGACTTTGGCTCAGGTTATGGTCTCAGGACTCGTAAGTTCAATCCCTGCGTCTGGCTCTGTACTTACTGACAGCTTAGAGCCTGGAGCCTGCTTCAGATTCTGTGTCTCCCTCTCTCTCTGCCCCTCCCCCCACTTGCCCTCTGTCTCTCTCTCTCTCAAAAATAAATAAATAAACATTAAAAATTAAAAAAGTGTAGTGACTAAAAACTGGTCACAACCTATTAAATGTCTGACTAATGCTGAGATGGCAACACTTCCCTGCACAGGTATCATGGATCATGTTTTCCCAGAACAGTGATGACATTCCAGAACATTCATTTCCTAGTTTGTTTGTGTTGAATGTTTGTCTTTGTTTACTTATACATTTAAAAGAATACTTATAGTTATCCTTGATATTCAATTTGTCTTTGGAGTTGTATTATTGTAATTAACCCAGAATATTTTTTTGTTGATGGATTTTATATTTTATGAAATACCCTTCTCCTGATCTTACTTCAGCTATTTGTGTTGATTTCCATTTTGTATAATATTAATATAGGTATACACGGTTTCTTTCATTACTGTTGCCTGATATATATATATATATATATACACACACACACATATAGTATACATATATATTTTATGTATATACACGTATATGTATACATATATATAGTTTTTTTAACTCTCTCCCTTTATTTTTAACTTTTTTAAATGTTTATTTTTGAGAGAGAGTGCGTGAGCAGGGGAGGGGCGGGGGTGGGGTGGGGAAAGGGGATCCAAAGAGGGCTCCACTCTGACAGCAGCAAGCACAACTCAGGCCTCGAACTCAAGAACTGTGAGATCATGACCTGAGGCAAAGTCAGATGCTTAACTGATTGAGCCACCCAGGCGCCCCAATTTTTACTTTTTATCACTAGTTTTGTGTGTCTCTATTTACAATGTGTAGCTAGTTTTTAAATATATTTCTTGTCTTGTTTGCAAAATATTTTGGTTATATTTGAACTTGTAATTATTTTTCTGTGCTTATTTCCCCATTCCTGTCTATGGTTATGTTGACAGTTTTTTTCTCTAGCAATAGGGAGATTTTACTCCTATACAAGCTCTGATGCCTACCAATAACTTTTGAGCATATCTATTAAACCAACATTTAGGTAATATCCACAACACTCCACTCTCCCATCTCTAAATATGGTGTTCTGTAGCCATGCCTGGTCCCTTGCTACGCTTTCCCTCCAATGGAGAGGCCTGGAATTTCCAGTTTTACATGTGTGTGTAGGGAAAAGTAATCCAAAGCATTTTTGAATATTATTCTTTTTTTCCTTTTTTAAATTTCCTTTCTTATTTTTTAAAATTTACATCCAAATTAGTTAGCATATAGTGCAACAACGATTTCAGGAGTAGATTCCTTAGTGCCCCTTACCCATTTAGCCCATGCCCCCTCCCACAACCCCTCCAGTAACCCTCTGTTTGTTCTCCATATTTAAGAGTCTCTTATGTTTTGTCCCCATCTCTGTTTTTATATTATTTTTTGTTTCCCTTCCCTTATTTCATCTGTTTTGTCTCTTAAGGTCCTCATATGAGTGAAATCATATGATATTTGTCTTTCTCTGGCTGACTAATTTCACTTAGCATAATACCCTCCAGTTCCATCCACGTAGTTGCAAATGGCAAGATTTCATTCCTTTTGATTGCCAAGTAATACTCCATTGTGTATATATACCACATCTTCTTTATCCATTCATCTATCGATGGACATTTGGGCTCTTTCCATACTTTGGCTATTGTTGATAGTGCTGCTATAAACATGGGGGTGCATGTGTCCCTTTGAAACAGCACACCTGTATCCTGTGGATAAATGTCTAGTAGTGCAATTGCTGGGTTGTAGGGTAGTTCTATTTTTAGTTTTTTGAGGAACCTCCATACTGTTTTCCAGAGTGGCTGCACCAGCTTGCATTCCCATGAATATTGTTCTTGATTAACAAACCAAAATGGTTTACTAGTTTGTCTCCCATTCTTTGGGAGATTAGTTAAAAGGATTGATTTGTCAAACCTTTTCTTGGCTCCTACCATGTGTCAGGCTCTGTACTGGGCTTAGGGACTGCAAAGATTAAGACACTTTTCCTGCCCTTAATTAAATGGGAGGAAGAGATACACATTCAATTCAGGAGGCTAAGGGCTTGGTGGTTGGGTGCACAAAGCGCTATGGGGAACTGACGGAGCTGGAACGTCATTGGCCATCCCGCCACTTTTTTTTTTTTTTTTTTTTTTTAAAGACAGTTTTATTTTATTTTATTTATTTTATTTTTTTTTTTCAACGTTTATTTATTTTTGGGACAGAGAGAGACAGAGCATGAACGGGGGAGGGGCAGAGAGAGAGGGAGACACAGAATCGGAAACAGGCTCCAGGCTCTGAGCCATTAGCCCAGAGCCCGACGCGGGGCTCGAACTCACGGACCGCGAGATCGTGACCTGGCTGAAGTCGGACGCTTAACCGACTGCGCCACCCAGGCGCCCCCCGCCACTTTCTAAAAAACGATGCTGGTAGACACGTCCACAGTAATTTCAAAGGATCCTTCCCCGCTTCTCGTAGATCAGCCAGCAGAGAACTCAACCACAGAACCTGCAAGACACGGAAAGCAAAGAAGGGCTCTCTTGCGTGTTACCTACGTCCTACGTCACTCATGCATTCCATTTTGGCTGCGCCTACAATTCCCAAAATGCAACGCGGAGGCTGGAGGTGAATGCCCCTCGCCGAGCGGGGCCTTATGATTGGTGGTGAGCATTGGACCAATCGGAGAAGTTGTTGTTTGTCAGTCTAGGAGAACCGGTCCGGGAGGGAGGAAGGTGGCAAGATGGTGTTGGAAAGCACTATGGTCTGGTGAGGAGCTGCCTCGGGGCCCCGTGATGGGGCGAGATGGGGTGGGGGACGCATGTCGCGCGGAGGCCGGGTGGGCTGGGATGGGGGTGGGGGACCAGTCGGCGAGATGCGGCCCAGGGCCAGGAAGGAAGGAGCTCCATCGACTTCCTGAGTCATCCCAGGGCCCGGGAGAGGTGGATGGGCCCGGAGCACCCCCAGTATCCCTCAGCTGTCGGACTGTCATTGACCAGCCGATCCCTGCTGCCTTGCAGTAGTCTAGCGTCATCTTCTCTAGACTATCCCCAACTCTGCTGTCTGTAGCCAGAGTCCTGCTTCTCAGAGTCATCGTGTAGTTTGCCCTCCGCTTCTCAAAATAATGGGTATTAGGAAGGGAAATTGTAAATTCTTTCCCAGCCCCGGGTGCTCATCTCTGTCTCCATTACCTTTCCCTGTATCATCTCGAAAGGTATTATTTATAAATTGCTTTCTCTGTGTCAGGCGTGAATTTACGTTGTCTCACTTACACCTCACAACACTCCTAGGTAAATATCTGTCCATTTTACAGATGGAGATACCGAGTCTCAGCAATTTTAAATGACTAGCCTGAGCCAAGATTTAAACCCCAGGCTTTCTGACATTAAAGCCCTTATCTGGTGAGCTAGATCTCTTAATCAGTCTCAGACTTGGGCTGAGTACTTTATTATAAGTTGGAGTAGAAGATGAGGACACAAACTTTTGCGAGGTTTCAACAATTTCTTCTAAGTATGAGAGTAAAATATAATACAAAATAGTACACAAATACAAATCGCCAGTTGGATGGAGGAACCACCTGAGTTTTCTTTTGGTGGGCGGGGAATAGCATTGCCAGATAAAATATAGGATACACAGCTAAATTTGAATAGTTCATATAAATAATAGTTTTTAATATAAAAAATGGCCATAGGAATGTCCCAAATATTGCATGGGACACATTTATACTAAGAAGTTACTTAAATGTTTTTTTTGCTGGGGTGTGCCTGGGTGGCTCAGTCGGTTGAGCGTCCGACTTCGGCTCAAGTCATGATCTCGCGGTCTGTGATTTTGAGCCTGAGCCCCGTGTTGGGCTCTGTGCTGACTGCTCAGAGCCTGGAGCCAGCTTTGGATTCTGCATCTCCCTCTCTCTCTGCCCCTCCCCCACTCACACTTTGTCTCTCTCTGTCTCAGAAATAAACATTTTTAAAAATTAAAAATAAAATAAAAATTAAAAAATTTTTTAACATTTTTTAGAGATGGGGTGGGGGAGGGGCAGAGAGAGAGGGAGACACAGAATCCCAAGCATGTCCCAGGCTCTGAGCTGTCAACACAGAGCCCAAAGTGGGGCTCGAACTCATGGACCGTGAGATCATGACCCAAGCCAAAGTCGGAAGCTTAACCGAGCCACCCAGGTGCCCTGGAAGTTATTTGTTAATTATGTATAGTTCAAATTTAACTGGGAGTGGAGTCCTATTTATTTATTTGCTAAATCTGGCAACTTCTGGGAGAGAGCATGTTAGAGTAGAAAAAGGACAGGGTTTGGAATACGAAATCCTGTGGTTTTGGTACCAGCTCTATGTTCTTGAGAATGTAGTAAATCTCTCACTGGGGAGAGTAGTGACCTCCACTTGCCTTATAGCACAGGTGGGTAAAATGTTTGTGACGGTGCTCTGTAAACTGTACAGTGCTGTACATCTGTTAGGTTCAGTGTACTTGAGGAGTCCTCAAGAGGGAATTTAGATTTTGACAAATGTTGAGGAAAGACAGACAGTTAGGGGGAAGGGCAGAAACCAAGCTGCTGAAGTGTAAATGCCCAAGGTGTGGTTAGGAATTAGGAAATAGGCTAGTGTGACTTGATTATAAGGTTGTTGGTGTAAGGTAGTTTCTTTCTTTCTTTTTTCAGAGGTAGATGGATGTCAGGCTCAGGAGGTCGACCTCTGTCTGGTACCTTCCACAGAGGATTTCTGAAAGAGTTCACGCCATGGGGAGGCCAAGCCGTATACAAAACGGCGTTTAAGAATATTGCATGGGATATGCCTGGGTGGCTCAGTCAGTTAAGTGTCCAACTTCGGCTCAGGTCATGATCTTGCGGTCTGTGAGTTTGAGCCCCATGTTGGGCTCTGTGTTAACAGCTCAGAGCCTGGAGCCTGCTTTGGAGTCTGTGTCTCCCTCTTTTTCTGCCCCTCCCCTGTTTGCACTCTGTCTCTCAAAATAATAAGTAAACATTAAAAAAAAAAAAAAAAAGAATATTGGCCTGGCTCATGATCTTGCAGTTTGTGGGTTTAAGCCCCACATCGGGCTCTTTTCTGACAGCCCAGAGCCTGGAGCCTACTTTAGATTCTGTGTCTCCCTCTGTCTCTGCCCCTCCCCTGTGCGTGCTCACACACTCTCTCTCTCTCAAAAGTAAATAAACATTAAAAAAATATTGGCCTGGCTTGATGTATAGGAGGAAAGATTAGGTCCAGAGAGACATATTGGTGGCCAATTGTAGCAGTCCAGTCATAGAATAATGATGAGAGCCACTCCTCTTTTTCTGTAGAGCCTCATAGTCTGCTGTGCATGAAAATTCTTTGGAGGAGTTTATTAAAAATTGCAAGTATTTGACTCTGCCCTCCATGTGCTGAGTCAGACTCCCAGCCAGGGAAGTCCAGAGATCTGTATTCTTTTTTAAATGAAGACTTTATGGAATAAGTGGATAATATCATAAGTCCTTATTTAAAAAAATTTTTTTAATGTTTTTATTTTTGAGAGAGACAGAGCATGTGCGGGAGAGGGGCAGAGAGAGAGGGAGACACAGAATCAGAAGCAGGCTCCAGGCTCTGAGCTGTCAGCACAGAGCCCGACGTGGGGCTCGAACTCAGAAGCAGAGAGATCATGACCTGAGCTGAAGTTGGATGCTCAACCAACTGAGCCACCCAGGTGCCCCTAAGCCCTTATTTTGAGTTGGGTTTTTGTTGGGAAAAATTATATACCTTTGAGCAAAAGTAGTCAAATAGATACATTATTCGATTCATATAGAGGTCAAAACTAGAAAAACTAAACAGTGTGCATACACTTTTCTAGGGATGCATACGTAGGTGTTCAGGCATCTGTGTTTCCCCCACCCCCAAGGCATCTGTGTTTTTAATCCCACCATACTACCATCACCTTCCCTGTGTTCTGATGCCTGTCAAAGTGGGAGCCCTGCTGCCGCATTCTCCACTGTCTGTTCTCCCTACTGCTCAAGTCCCCTTGCTTACATGAGGCCTTTCTTCCAGTCCTTAGCCATCTGCTCTTGCCCTGTTGCCCAGAGTCCTTATACTTAGTAGCTGTCCAGTTGGATGGTCCTCAATGCCTCCATTGTTTTTTATATTTGGACTCACTACTGTATTTGAAGCTAGAGAGACTGTTACTTCCCTGCTGGGAGAATAATCAGAAACAGTGTATCAGGGAAAAAAGAATATAATGCATGGTCAGTCGAGTCAGCCCTTGATCTCCTTTACATAGATGGAGTTTCCACTATGAAAACTAGTCTGTGTTTCATGCTTATTGTTAGGCCCTGTGCTAAGTACTTTCTATGAATTTCATCATCGTAGCAATCCTGTACAGGTAAAAATTCATTTTACAGGTGAAGTAACTAGACCTTAGAGAAATTAAGTAACTTCCTCAGGATCATAGTATTAATAAGTAACAGATTGGGGATTTGAACCTGAACCTGAACACTGTTCTTTACTCCCATTTGTGTTTCTTAGGGTAGTTTCTTAATTACCTCTCTTCATCATGTTTGGTTTATATTTATTGCCAGAGGATGCTAAAGAAAAAGATTGCCACCCAGACCATATTTTGTTAGCCAGAGGAAATGAAGTGTCTCATCTAGGAGGCCACTCCTTCCTCCCTTCAGCACATATGGAATCATTGACAGAGGTCTAGAGCATCTCGAGTCATCAAGAATTGATCCTGCTCAGGGCTTGTGTAACGGCTTCATTTACTTGCCTTCTTATGGTCTCTGGGAAGCTGGAGCTTATATTTCATATTATCTGGGTCCCTTAGATTGGGAAAAACTGCAAGGATAAAAGAAGTGAGACTCCAAATCCATGAAATCTCATTTTTGCAGTTTAGTCCAGCTGTCAAAGCTGTTGAACATTTAACCAAATGATTGCGTTGTGTTTTCCTGCACTCAGTGCTGCCAATCATGTATTATTTTATAAATATTTTCTACTTTTGGAATGCTCACATTTTAAAGGCAAATTTAGAATATACATCCATGACAGTGTTTAATAACACTTACATGCCTCTTATGAGAAGGTTGTTGTGGTACATGAGTGGATCTCAATGTTTGGTGCTTATCAGAGTCACTTGTGGAGTGAAGATTTAAATTTTGTTTCCCCCTTCTCTCATTTTGAGTCTCTAAGTCTGGTGTAATGCTTGGAAGTCTGTGTGTGTGTGTGTGTGTGTGTGTGTGTGTGTGTATGTATATATATATGTGTGTGTATATATATATGTATATATATATACATACACAAACACACACATAAATGCACTGCTGTACATTACAATGTCCCTCAAAGGAAAAGTGTTGCAGGGAGGTAGGGGTCCCTAGAACTAGAGAGATCCTACAATATGTCTTCTTTCCCTTCCTTCTCTCCTAATCTGACAGCGTGGACAACAGTGAATATATGCGGAATGGGGACTTCTTACCCACCCGGCTGCAGGCCCAGCAGGACGCTGTCAACATAGTGTGTCACTCCAAGACCCGCAGCAACCCTGAGAACAACGTGGGCCTCATCACACTGGCCAAGTACATGGGGGAGAGGAGGAGGGGCTTGGTAGGTGGGTGGGTGGCTTCCCACATGTGACCCACTGTGGTATCCAGGTTGTCACCCTTTCGTAGGTTCTGTGAAGTTATGTTTGCCTATCCACCTTCTAGACTAGTTTCTTCACTATTTGGTGGAAATATAGATCGTAACTTGAGTTTAATATTAATCTGAATTTAATACAATTATGAAACTAGATCTTCTGGGGTGAGAGTTCACAATATATTTTAAATTCAATGAAAAGTGATTTGGGATAAGGGTCCCCAGGGCATTTATCACATGTCCTCTTACCCTAGAAGTGGTCTAAGGACTGATAACCCTCGGATGAGTAGCCTCCCATCCCAGTATGCGTGTTGTCAGCTGGCCAGTGGGTCTGGAGATGGAGCAGGTGGGAGACATAGTCAACAGCATCGAGCTATGGTAGAGGGATTGTCATGTTACCCCCAGAAGGCAGGATAACAGGAATTCAAGGGAAATTGGGAGGAAGAGGGCAAGTTAGCAAAATCAACTACTTATTTCCTGCGCGCATATCTACTGAATACTATTTCCAGTTTTATGGAGATATGATTGACGTATAACATGGCATAAGTTTAAGGTATACAACATAATGATTTGATATATGTATATATTGTGAAAATGATCACCACGCTAAGTTTAGTTAACACCCATATCTCACAAATTTTTCTTTGCTTGTGATGAGAACTTTTAAGGTCTACTCTCTAAACACTGGGTGTTCGATTAAGAAAAGTAGAGATTACAGTTATTATAAAGGTCTTTAAAGAGAAGACAAGTCAGGTGCACCTGGCTGGCTCAGTCGGTAGAGCATGTGACTCTTGATCCACATTGGGCGTAGAACTTACTTAAAAAAAGAAAAGAAGAGTCAAATACAGTTTTTGAGGCACTTGTCCTGACCTGAAGTCACAGAAACCGTTTCCCTACATCCCAGTGACTGTGAAGTGCTGACCACACTCACCCCTGACACCGGCCGCATCCTTTCCAAGCTTCACACTGTCCAACCCAAGGGCAAGATCACCTTCTGCACTGGCATCCGTGTGGCCCACGTGAGTCCTACTGGATCCCTTTGATTGTTTCACCGTGTTCTGAAGTTCTGCCCCCAACGTTGTTCATTTCTCCCCTGGAGTCTTGAGCCAGAACCAGAGCAGGGGAATAGAAAGGACTCAGAAATGAGTAGAAAAGATGGTGGGAAGAATTCCAGGACGAGTGATGACGGTGAGGGAAAAGACCCCTGGAATTAAGACTCACCCCTCTTCCTTGTCCACACAGAGGCACAGCAAGGAGGAAGGGTGAAGGAGGGATCAGACCCTTCTGTGTCTAATGTGTGTGAGCAGGATGGTGGACTTGAGGAATGTAGAAACCATAAGAACCATAAAAAATGCAGAGTGACAGGGAGTGAGCTAGGTGATGTCTCTGGCTGACTGTGAGAACTTCCTCTCTCTTTACAAGCTGGCTCTGAAGCACCGACAGGGCAAGAATCACAAGATGCGCATCATTGCCTTTGTGGGAAGTCCCGTGGAGGACAATGAGAAGGATGTGAGTCCAGGTGACAGCTGGGACATTTGGGAATGGGTCTCTCAGGCCTTAAGGGAGCCTGGCAGAGTCATTGGGTCCATCACTTCAGGGAAAGGTGGATCTACAGAATTCAGTGTTTCTGTTGGGGGGCCTTAGGGAGGTTAACCAGTTTCCGTATGCTTTTGTGAGGTGTGTCATTTCCCCTCATGGTATGGAACAGATTTCCTCATTTCTCTTCCCTCTTCCTAGCTGGTGAAGCTGGCTAAACGTCTCAAGAAGGAAAAAGTGAATGTTGACATTATCAACTTTGGGGAAGAGGTGAGTAAGGCCAGGTTGGGGGGCATGGACTTGATTTGGCTGTAAACAGAACAGTCCTTCCCCAGAGGAGTGCCTGCACTGTGAGAGAGTAGCTACAAACAAAAGCTGAAGTGGCAGAAGACGGGGAGTAGGGCGGGAAGGAGAGCCTGCTGTGTCCTTCCCTCCCTCAGGAAGTGAACACAGAAAAGCTGACAGCGTTTGTAAACACACTGAATGGCAAAGATGGTACCGGTTCTCATCTGGTGACAGTGCCCCCCGGGCCCAGCTTGGCCGATGCCCTCATCAGTTCTCCGATTCTGGCTGGTGAAGGTGGTGCCATGCTGGGACTTGGTGCCAGTGACTTTGAATTTGGAGTGGATCCCAGTGCTGATCCTGAGCTGGCCCTGGTGAGCAAACATTGACCTCACGTAGAGCCCAGGGGTCCTTCTTTGTCCTCCTTACTCACACACCCACACGCCACATAGCTAGCTTCTCTAGGGCTAGACAGTCCCGAGCACCCTTGCTCATTTTCCCATACTCCCTTCGGGTCCCTCTTCCCCTTAAATCTGTGTGATCTCTGGGGGCACCAGTGTCAGTGCTCTTGTTCACTTGTAATTAAAGCCCAGGCTTCTTCCAAGTCCTCCCTTTTCCCCTATATCATCTCTTACCTCCCAGCTTCTTCCCCATGTACATAAACCAGAAGCTGCCCCTTTGTGTTCCTTTCCCACCCCTCAGGGGACTTGCCCAGTGCCCGCGAGGAGGGCGGGCAGAATGACTGACCTTGCCCTGCCCTTTGCCAGGCCCTTCGTGTCTCTATGGAAGAGCAGCGGCAGCGGCAGGAGGAGGAGGCCCGGCGGGCAGCTGCAGCCTCTGCTGCTGAGGCCGGGATTGCTACAGCCGGGGCCGAAGGTGAGGGATAAGGCTGAAGGGTGCCCAGTGGCCCGGGATGGAGGTGCAGGAGAAGGAGTGGGGAGGCCTGGCAGCCCCGGGAGTATATGGGCTGGGGGAACGCTTTGGGGGTGGGTCTGTGTGGACCCTGGCACTGGTTCTACTCTACCACTCTCTTTCTTTTTCCAGACTCGGATGATGCCCTGCTGAAGATGACCATCAGCCAGCAGGAGTTTGGCCGCACCGGGCTCCCCGACCTGAGCAGTATGACCGAGGAAGAGCAGATTGCCTACGCCATGCAGATGTCCCTACAGGGTGCAGGTGAGTCAGGGCCCCGGGGCTCAGTGCTCAGGCGGAGAGGTTGGGTCCAGAAATGGAGCTCAACACACTGACCTCTTTTCTTCAGAGTTTGGCCAGGCAGAATCAGCCGACATTGATGCCAGTTCAGCCATGGACACATCTGAGCCTGCCAAGGTGAGGGCCAGCAGTGACTCCCCATCCCCATCATGCTTAAAGTCCCCTGGTGTTCATGTCCTCAAACCCTCCAGGCCTGAAACCACTCTCCGGGTTTCACAGCTGAGCTTTTTGAGGAGCACAGGGAAAGAAACAGAGGTATATACGTTTCTTGTTGGTAAACTTTGCTAAGGCAATAGGACGCTCACAGTCAAGGTTGAGTAAGTGTCCTCATGTTCTGTAATTGTCCTTCCTTTTTGGTGGGAGCAGTCTGGACGGGTGTGTAGGATATTGTCTTCCCACCAGGGTGAAAGGCGGAAAAAAAGAATGGGTATCTGAGAGCAAGAAATCTGAACGTGATGGCATGAAATTTTATGCTGTATGCTCAGGAAGCTGAGTTCCAGTTTCTCTGGTCAGTACTAAATGTGTGAGTTTGTACCGCATATAGGCACTGGATATTTTCCTCAATTGTCCTTCCTACTCTTGGCCAGAGGTGTCCCCGCGCCCAGTCAGGTGGAGAGAGAGGCTCAGGCAGCCGTGTGCTCCCCAGATGGCCCAGCCCCTGCCCCTGCCCCAAGCCCACCCTGCCCTTTTTCAGGAGGAGGAGGATTATGATGTGATGCAGGACCCCGAGTTCCTTCAGAGTGTCCTGGAGAACCTGCCAGGAGTGGATCCCAACAATGAAGCTATTCGAAATGCCATGGGGTCCCTCGCCTCCCAGGCCAACAAGGATGGCAAGAAAGACAAGAAGGAGGAGGACAAGAAATGAGACTGGGGGCAAGGGTGGCTGAGTCTGCTCAGGGGCCGCACAGGGTGGGATGGGGTGTAGGCTTAGATATGTTACCTGTAACCACTGCCGCCTCAATAAAGCTTGGCAACTTTTGTTTCCTTTTGCCTCCAGTAGTAGTAGCTGTAAGTGTGAGAGAGGGGAGGAGTGCCTGGCACGAAGGAGAGTGTCCCCTACTGAGTCCTCAGTACCTGGTCTCTAATTAATTAATTAATTAAAAATAAAACAGTATTGGCCTTTGGAGACTCGAGTCTGGAGCAGGGCTGGCCTGGAAATGTGTGTTTACACACTTTGGAAAGTGCCCAAAGAGGGCCACGAACGAGGCGCTGTGAGAATGGGAGAAAGGGCCAAACCCTCACAGTCTCTGGGAAGGCTCCTGGAGGTAACACCTGAGTCCTCTATGTTCATCAGGGCGAAATGTCCATCAGCCAACAGGGAAGAGATGGGGATGTTTCCAGTCAGCAGGAACCGTATGTGCTGATGACACAGAGGCACTTGGGAAGGACTGAGTAGCTCAGAGACTGGCTGGGTGAGTGGAGGAGATGGGAAAGTGGTCAGCAGTGAAAACACTGAAGACCAGGGATCCTTGAGACCTGACTTTGACAAGGTGAGGCCTGTGAAGCCACAAGATAAACCTGTTCATCTTCTTGGAGCACCACATTTAGAGGACGGTTTTCTCATAGGGTATGGAATAGAATGCAAAATTCACATAATCCCAAAGCAGCTTACTAAATGGGAGGATATTTGCAAATATATATCTGATAAGGGGTTACTATTTAAAATATATAAAGAACTACAGTTCGGGGCACCCGGGTGGTTCAGTCTGCTAAGCTCCTGACTTTGGCGTAGGTCATGATCTTGTGGTTTGTGAGTTCAATCCACACATCGGCTCTGCGCTGACAGTGTGGAGTCTACTTGAATTCTTTGTCTCTCTCTCTCTCTCTCTGCCCTCCCCCCCACTTGCATTCTCTCTCCCAAACTTTAAAAAATTAAAGTAAATAAAAAGAACTTCTACAGCTCAACGTCCAAAAAAACCAAAAAACAAAAAACCAACAATACGACTAAACGATGGGAAGACGACATGAATAGACCTTTTTCCAAAGGAGATCTATAAATGGCCGATACGTGAAAAGATGCTCAACCTCACCAATCGTCAGGGAAATGCAAATCAAAACCACAATGAGATCTCAATTTACAAGTCAGAATGGCTTGTATCAAGAAGATAAGAATAGTGTTGACAAGGATGTGAAGAAAAGGGAACCCTCGTACACTCTGGTGGGAGTGGAAATTGGTGAAAACAGTTTGGAGGTTCCTCAAAAAATTAAAAATACCATATAATACACTAATTCAACTTCTGGGTATTTATCCAAAGAACACAGAAATACTTGAAAAGACACATGCACCTCTCTGTTTATTGCAATATTATTTATAATAGCCAAGATACAGAAGCAACCCAATCAGTGGATGAATGGATAAGGGATATGTATGTGAGATACACACACACACACACACGCACACACACACACACACACACACTGGAATATCAGCCATAAAAAAGGGCGTGCCATTTACAACAGGGACAGACCTAGAAGGTATAATGCTAAGTAAGACAGAGCAAGACAAATATGATTTCGCTTAGATGTGGATCTAAAAAAAGGAACAAATGGGCACCTGGGTGGCTCAGTCGGTTAAGTGTCTGACTTTGGCTCAGGTCATGATCTTACAGTCCTTGAGTTCAAGCCCCGTGTCAGGCTCTGTGCTGCCAGCTCAGGGCCTGGAGCCTGCTTCAGATTCTGTGTCTCCCTCTCTCTCTGCCCCTCCCCTGCTCATGCTCTGTCTCTCTCTGTCTCAAAAATAAATAAAAACCTTAATTTTTTTTTTTTTTAAAGGAACAAACACCAAAAAAAGCAGAAACAGACCTGTAAATACAGAAAACACTGGTGGTTTGCCAGAGGGGTGGAGGTTGCAGGATGGACAGAGCAGGTGAAGGGAACTGGGAGGTGCAGGCTAACAGTTACGGAATGATTAAGTCGCAGCATACAGAGGAAAGGGACAGCAAACGGAATATAGTCAATGGTGTTGTATTAGTGTTGTATGGTGACAGCAGCTACTCTTGTGAGTACAGCATATAGACCTGGTAAATCACCATGTTGTACACCTGAAACTAATGTAACTGTCAGCTCTACTTCAGTTTCTAAATCACATAATCCTCTTGTTTATTATATTTAAAGAGGTAATTGATATTTGACCTATAAAATAACCTACATATAAATCATGAATCATAACAACAAAATGAACATATCTGCATTCAACTTAAGAGCTAGAATATTACTAATGCCACATTCCTCTGGTGTATCTTCTTGAACCCACCTCTACAGCCTCCCCAGAGATACCTATTATCCAGAATTTTACATTTTATCATTTTTCCTTTTCATAGTTTTTTCAGTATTGCTTGTTTCTGAGTTTTATAAAAAAATAGTTTTGGGGCCCTTGGGTGGCTCAGTTAGTTGGGCAGCTGACTTCAGCTCGGGTCATGATCTTATAGTTTGTGAGTTCCAGCTCTGCATTGGGCTGTGTGCTGACAGCCCAGAGCCTGGAGCCTGCTTCGGATTCTGTGTCTCCCTGTCACTCTGACCCTCCCCCGCTCACTGTCTCTCTCTCTCTCTCTCTCTCTCTCTCTCTCTCAAAAATAAATATTAAAAAAATTTTTTTTAATAGTTTTATACTGTGACACTTCTGGAACTTTCTTTTCTTTTTCTTTCTTTTGTTTTTAAGAGGGAAAGAGAGCATGAGTAGGAGAGGGAGAGAAAGAGAGAGAGAATCTTAAGCAGGCTCCAAGCCAAGCGAGGATCCTGACATGGGGCTCAGTCTCACGACCCCGAGATCATGACCTGAGCCAAAATCAAGAGTCACACACTTGACCAACTGAGCCGCTCACACACCCGGAGACTTCTGGAACTTTTTAAACAAATGTTTCATTTCTGGGGTTCTTCAAAGTTTTGCATGTAGTCGTTCTTTTTTTCTGGTTGTATAGTACTACTTGCTGTGAATATACCACAATCTACCCATTTTCCTGTTGGTGGACATTTGCACTGCATCGTTATTTTTCAATTGGCAATGGGGTTACAGTGGAATGTTTTGTACATCCCTGCTGATGCACATGTCCAAGAGTTTCTTTAGGCGCTTTATAGAATAATGCTGAGTTGTTTTTCACTGTGGCTGTGTGGATTTGCACTTCCTCCTGTGGTGTAAGAATTCCTGTTGACCAACATCCTTTCCAGCCCTTGGTATCGTTAAGACTTCTTAATTTCTGCCAATCCAATCAGGATAAATGATAATTGACCGTGGTCTTGATTTGCATTTCCCTGATTACTAATGAGGTTGATCTTTTTACATTTTTTTAAACGTTTGTTCATTTTTGAGAGACAGAGAGAGACACAGTGTGAGTGGGAGAGGGGCAGAGAGAGGGAGGCACAGAATGCGAAGTAAGCTCCAGGCTCTGAGCTGTCAGCACAGAGCCCGATGTGGGGCTCGAACCCACAAACCGTGAGATCATGACCTGAGCTGAAGTCAGATGCTCAACTGACTGAGCCACTCAGGTGCTCCTTTTTACATTTTTTTTTTTGTCTTTTTTTTTTTTTTAATTTTTTTTTCAACGTTTATTTATTTTTTGGGGGACAGAGAGAGACAGAGCATGAACGGGGGAGGGGCAGAGAGAGAGGGAGACACAGAATCAGAAACAGGCTCCAGGCTCTGAGCCATCAGCCCAGAGCCTGACGCGGGGCTCGAACTCCCGGACCGCGAGATCGTGACCTGGCTGAAGTCGGACGCTTAACCGACTGCGCCACCCAGGCGCCCCTCCTTTTTACATTTTTTAACAATAGGTCTTTGTATTTCACATTTTTGTGAAATGTCTCTTCATGACTTTTGTCCATATTTCTATTGGATTGTCTTTTTATTGATGTTTTGTAAGAGTTCTTTAACTTTTTGATACTAAATTATTGATTAAATATATACCAATTAAATACATATATATATCAAATACGTTTGAGATATATATATATGATATATATGAGGTATATATATATTAAACATATATGTTTGAGATATATATATATATATATATATATATATATATATATATATATATAATATGTTTGATTTGGGACTCTCACTTTATTTATTTATTTTTCAATATATGAAGTTTATTGTCAAATTGGTTTCCATACAACACCCAGTGCTCATCCCAAAAGGTGCTCTCCTCAATACCCATCACCCACCGTCCCCTCCCTCCCACCCCCCAAGGGACTCTCACTTTAAAGTGTTTTTGAGTGAACAAAATTCTTAATGTCAAATTTCTCAATCTTTTCTTTCAAGGTTACTGTTTTTTGTTTCCAGCAAACACTTCCAGGGGTCAGAAAGATATTGTTTTCTTTCTTAAAGGTTTATATGGTTTTGTCTTTCATGTAGAAATTCTGTATTCCATCTAGAATTGATTGTTACATACATTGGGATAGGGGTACAGTTTTAATTTTTTAATATGGACAATTATTTTTTACAGCATTATTTATTGAGAAATTCTACCTTTCTCCAGTGATCTGCACTATTACTTCTGCCTGGGCCAACATTCCATGAGTTTTGTTTCCAATATCCTGAAGTCAGACCTTAAACCCTGAATGTAAACAAGGCTCCACAAAGAGAAGCTAGAAAACCTGTGTTCCCATTATATTCATGCTGGATGAGTTCCATTTCTGAATAATGAGTTTGTAGATACTTGTCTCTAAGTTTTGGGGGAGACTGGTATTTTTTAAATCAAATATAACTTGAAAGAAATGGCCCATCATCAAATCTTGGGAATCTTATTGGTTTTGGTTATAAAGGTATTGGTTACTTTCCTGGGCCTGTGTGTGGTTCCCCAAGCAAAATCCTGTTCTGAGAGAGCCCGTCCATCAAGTAATGACAGGAAGAACTGTGTGCCAGTCTTCTGGCCCTCTGTAGGTCAACTGGGTGACTTCAGTGTTCATAAGGATGACTCAGTCGACACCATGGCCTCTTCCAATTCGTCACCACACATTCATTCTGTGGTCATCATCACAGTTCAATCTTCCACACTCATGGCTACACCCTAGATCATGTCCACCTTAAGTAATGCTCCCTGTTGAAGTCAAATATTCACTGGGCCCATAGGCCCCTATTTTTTTTAGCTGTCCTACTTTGATAGTCTCTGTACACTTTTCAATAGTACTGTGAAGAAATGGGTATACTCCTTGGGCAGTTCTGCTGTAGGAATTTAAGTCATCAGAGAAGTACCAAAGATTTATGCATAAAGGTATTGAAAAATTGGAAACAACCTGATATCCAACAATTATGTTACATTAGTATGGACCAAAGTTATCAATAAATTTATTTTGGAAGACCATTTGATGACATTGGATATATGACTATAATATTAGTAAATGCTTGCATAACATAATGTGCCAGAGACTATTTTTAAATGTTTTACGTGTTTTAAATTATTTAGTTTTCATGACAATCCTATGAGGTAGGTGTAGCATTATTAATCCTGTTTGATAAATGAGGAAATTGAAAGCCTGTGAAGCCAGGTAACTTCCTCTGCAAACGATGATTCTCACAGTGGGATCCACAAACCCCTGGGCATCCCCAAGACACTTTCAAGGGGGTTGTGAGGTCAAAACTATTTTCATAATGACACGAAGGTGTCATTTGACTCTCCGCTGTGCTGGGATTTACATCAATGCAAAGGCAGTGAGGGGAAACTGCTGGTGCCTTAGTACAAATCCAAGACACCACCAAATTATACCGCTAGTCATGGTATTCTTCACCCCCACATCCTCATGGCTTAGAAAAACAGACAAGGGGCGCCTGAGTGGCTCAGTCGGTTGAGCATCTGACTTCGGCTCAGGGCATGATCTCACGCTTTGTGGGTTCGAGCCCCACATCGGGCTGTGTGCTGACAGCTCAGAGCCTGGAGCCTGCTTTGGATTCTGTGTCTCCCTCTCTCTCTGCTCCTCCCTTGCTCACACTCTGTCTCTCTCCCTCTCTCAAAAATAAATAAACATTAAAAAAAATAATTAAAAAAACACAAGAATACTGTTCTTGATGAAGCAGTAAGACATATTAATCTTATTACATCTCAACCCTTGAGTGCACATCTTTCATATTTTCTTTTTTTTTAAAGTTCATTTATTTTGAGAGAGAGAGAGAGAGAGAGGGAGAGAGAAAGTACCCCAAGTAGGCTCTGCACTGTCAGTGTGGAGCCCAATGCGGGGCTCGAACCTGCTAACCGTGAGATCATGACCTGAGCCAAAATCGAGAGTCGGATGCTTAACTGACTGAGCAACCCAGGCGCCCCAATATTTTATTTTTAAGTAATCTCTACACCCAACGTGGGGCTCGAACTTACAACTCCAAGATCAAGAGCCGCATGCTCTTCCAAGTGCCACAAGTTTCTCAGAAGTTTTGAGATGGATAATATTTTTAAAGTTTATATTCAAGTTAGTTAACACACAGTATAGTCTTGGCTTCAGGAGTACAACCCAGTGATTCATCTCTTAAATATGATACCCTGTGCTCATCCCTAAAAGTGCCCTCCTTAACGCCCGTCACCCACTTAACCCCCCACCAACCCCGCAGCCACATCCAGCAACCCTCTGTTCTCTGTATTTAAGAGTCTCGTTTGCCTCCTCTCTGTTTTGATTTTTCCTTCCCTTCCTCTATGTTCATCTGTTGAATTTCTCAAATTCCACATGAGTGAAATTGTATCATATATGCCTTTCACTGACTGACAAATTTCGCTTAGCATAATGCCCTCCAGTTCCATCCACGTCATTGCAAATGGCAAGATTTCATTCTTTCTCATCACTGAGTAGAATTCCACTGCATACATAAACCACATCTTCTTAATCCATTCATCAGTGGATGGACATTTGGGCTCTTTCCATAATTTGGCTATTGTCGATAGTGCTGTAAACATTGGGGTGCATGTGCCCTTTTTTTTTTAAATTTTTTTTTAACGTTTTTATTTATTTTTGAGACAGGGAGAGACAGAGCTTGAACAGGGGAGGGTCAGAGAGAGGGAGACACAGAATCCGAAACAGGCTCCAGGCTCTGAGCTGTCAGCACAGAGCCCGACGTGGGGCTGGAACTCACGGACCGCAAGATCATGACCTGAGCTGAAGTCGGCCACTCAACCGACTGAGCCACCCAGGTGCCCCTGCATGTGCCCTTTTAAATCAGCATTTTTGTATCCTTTGGATAAATGAGATGGATGATGATATTATTTTTTTCATCTGTATCAGATTGTATATGGTAATGTGCCAGCATTTGGAAGATCTGCGTTACACATCGAACCAATAGCCTCCAAATGATCTGTTCCAAATACAAGAAAAGAAATGGATTCAAATGTAACAGGTTACAAAAAGTTCATTGATATGGTTTCAGATTCTATGTTGCAACTAACGTTTAAGAAACTACTATTTGTCAAGTTTTGGTATCCTATAAAAAAATACCCACTGCTATCTGAAAAAGCTATTGAAATATGCCTACTTTGAATCACTATATTCTACACGTGCAACTAATACAACACTATATATGAACTAACTGGAATTAAAAACTAAAACAAAAGAGAAAGAAAGGAAGAGAAAAGAAAGAAAGAAAGAAAGAAAAGGAGGGAGGAAGGAAAGGGAAGGAAGGAAGGAAGGAAGGAAGGAAGAAAGGAAGGAAGGAAGGAAGGAAGGGAAAGATGTTTCCATTTTTTCCAACAACATATTTGTGAGATCAGATTTTCTTTATATCCTTCAACCAAAACAACATATTGCAACAAGTTGAGAACCCGGTTGTCTTCTTCCATTAATGAGACATTAAAGAGATTTGCAAAAATGTAAAATAGCATACCCATCTCGTTAAATGTTTGTTTTGGAAAATACGGTTATTTTTTCATAAAAACTAAGGAATATTAACATATAATGGGTTTGTGATTTTAAATAAATATTTAAAATCTTTCTCAGTTTTTTAATTCCTAATATAATAAATATCTCTCTGTGTAATCTACATACACAGAAGCCTTTTGGGAAGCTTCCATTTTTAAGAGTGGAAAGAGATCCTGAGAACCACTGTTCTACAGCTCAGAAGTGATGGAACAGAGGACAGACCCCAGGAAATTTGGTTGTAGAGTCCCTGCTTTTTTTTTTTTTTTTTTTTTTTTTAAGGTAGGCTCTAGGCCCAGTGTGGGGCTGAAACTCATGACCTCTAGATCAGAAGCTGCGCCAGACAAGTGCCCCTGTAGGGTCCATACTCTTACATGTTTCATTGTATCAATCATTTCCTTCTTTCTATAAGCACTGGAAAAACATAAGTGAAAATGTCATAGTATTTATTTCTGGGGGATAGAAATTTGCAGTGCAGTAAAACATGTAAAAATAACTTCACTAGATTGAAAATAACTTCCTTGGGGCACCTGAGTGGCTCAGTTGATTGAGTGTCTGACTCTTGATTTTGTCTCGGGTCATGGGATCAAACCCTGTGTTGTGCTCCTTTCTGAATGTGGAGGCTACTTAAGACATTCTCTCTCTCTCTTTCTCTCCTCCTGTCTCTCTCCCCTGTTCATGCCCTTTCTCAAAAGAAAGGAAAGGAAAGGAAAGGAAAGGAAAGGAAAGGAAAGGAAAGGAAAGGAAAGGAAAGGAAAGGAAAAGAAAAGAAAAAAGGAAAAGAAAAAAGAATTTCCTTTTCCTTTCTTTTACTGTTAGTTTCTTCCTTGCTTTGCTCCCATCTGTCAAGAGCAAAGATCTCGTAATCTATCATTTAAACCACTGTCTTGGCAGTAACTTCATCTCCCAAGTTCCTTTTCACTCCACCCAAGCTGAGCTGAACGCCAAGCCTGAACTGATCCTCGAACCATCTATTTTTCAACCTTTTTATCTCAACTTCTGAGGTTCGGAGAGATTAGGTAATTTGGCCAAGGATTTAGCTGATGAAGGGGCAGAACCAGGATCAAAACCCAGGTCTCTCTCCCCGGAAGGTGCGTCACAAGGAAACAGCTCTTTCCCCTTCTCAGCAGCCCTCGTGGTCAGCCCTGTCACCATTTCCCTGCAGCAATCATGTCATACTTTGGTGTACGCCCCCATCCTCAGCAGAAGATACCACCTTTTTGCTTCTGAGTCCCTTCCCTCCAGCCTCCTCCTCCACCTCCTGGCATCAGCCACCACCTCACTGCAGAGTCTCTTTTGTCCTCAACACCTGCTCTGCCCCTGCTTTCCTCTCAGTGGACACACATCAAGCCCACATCACCAATAACCTTATCTGAGACCATACTGTTTGACATTTTATCTTACAATGAACATCATTTCCTTCATCATAAAAACCATGGGTTATTTATTGAAATGGAAAATGCTCATGATGTATGAAATGAAACAAGCATCCTTCAAAGTAGCCAATTTTTATTTAAACATACGTGGGTGAAAGGACCATCACCTAGGGATGGATAGGTGTCACCTACCCCTGTCAGCTGAGTTTATAGAATTCTCTATTCTTTACACTTTGTTTTGCTTTCCACAGGTTTTATGACAAGAATATGTAACTAGTTTTGTTATCAGAAAAACTCAAATGTTTTTAAACCAAAATAAAATGCCTCTTCCTCTTTTAGCCACCACCCCGTCTCTTTCTTTGCCACACTTCAGCTGTTCCAGAGTCTTCTCTCCCTGCTTTCCTTCCTCACCTTCTTCGGCTCTGCATTTCCGAAGATGTCTCTCTGGCTGAGGTGGCCAGTGACATCCTCCTTACAAAACTGATCCCTTCTCTTGCTTGCCCTCTCGGCTGCACTTGACCTGGTTAAACATCCCTTCCTTGAACTTGTTTCTGCTGGCTTCTCTGATGGCACTCTCCACTATTTCCACCCCCATCTTTCTGGCTCCCCCATTTCAACACACTTCTCAGGCTTCTCTTTCACTGCTCTTTCCTAAAGCGTTAGTATTCCTCAGGATCCCGTCCTGGGTTTTCTTCTCACTCTGTACCCTCTTGCACTCCACATCCTCAACATGTCATTTGTGGGGTGCTCCAACATCTATCACATTTTTATATGCTAACTCCTGCATCTGTAGCTTCAACCTATAAATGGAAACCCCTTCCAGAGTTTCAAACCCAGAGAGGCTTCCAGACACAAGAATCTTCTCTTGGAATGACTTAACCCATCTCATCTTTGCCCCGTATCTGCTTGTATTTTTGTTGTTCCCAATGGAATGAATCATCTTTGGTTTTTCTCTTTTCTTCCATCCTCCTTATCAAGGAGTGGTCAAGTTCTGCCCCTCTTACCTCCTTAAAATACCCCAAATTCATCCTCTCCTATCACACATATTAGTGTGCAAGAAAATATCAGTGGAGTATCTACCAAAGAAAGAAAAAAAGAAAAGAAAATCAGACTGACATCAAGCTTCTAATCAGCAACAATAGATATAAAAACATGTTGGAATTATATCTAAAGTCTTGAGGGAAAATAAATGTCAACCTGGAATTCTATTATGTGCTTCCATTTTCTTTGGATTTATTCTATTTTGTTTTTAATTTCTTGAATTGAACAACACATAGCTCTTCACTTTTTACTGTTTATTGTTTCCTTTTTTGGGTCAATCTTCACAGCTTTTTAAAGTATATTTTTTCCTCAGATTTTATTTTATACTCCACTGTCATATTTTGACCAATACTTATTTGGTTCTTTTGAAAGGCACATTTTTTAAGTTTATTTATTTATTCTGAGGGAGAAGGCATGTAGAATAGGGATAGAGAGAGAGGGAGAGAGAGAGAATCCCAAGCAGGCTCCACACTGTCAGCTCAGAGTCTGATGTGGGGCTCCATCTGATGAACTGTGAGATCATGACCTGAGGCGAAATTAAGAGTCGGATGCTTAACTGACTGAGCCACCAGGCACCCCTTTTGAACAATACTTGTGAGGTATTCTTCTACTGGACTTCCTGAGAATGCAATGGAATTAATATATGTATAAAATACAAGACCATTATCTGATGAGTAAGGATAGAGAAATCAGAGCAATATGACAAATAAATTAAGACTATAATGATGAAACAAAAGAATGAGATCTTGTGGTTAAAGACTGATAGAATCAACACTGTATCTCAGAGCTGTGAGAGAAAATTAACTTCCTATCCTGAGAGGATAAATTTAATAAAAAATAAATTATTGTAATTGAAAATACCTTAGGATAATTCAAGATGTGTTTTCCTAATAGATTCCATTAGGATACCTAAAAATCACTGGGTCATGCAGTTAAATGTCACTGCCAGATCTCAGAGACATACTGGTTCAGTACATCTTGGGCAGGGTAATGAATCTGCATTTTAAATCATCATCTCTGGTAAAACTGACATAAGATGCTTCAAAGATTACACTATTTTCATATTATATGAGAGAGGAATGGACAATATATATACACTTTTAAATTTATTTTTAAATTAACAATTAACAATTGTTTAATAAGCAATTTAGTTTTGAGAGAGAGAGAGAGAGAGAGAGAGAGACAGAGCGCAAGCAGGGGGGAGGGGCAGAGTGAGAGGGAGACACAGAATCCAAAGCAGGCTCCAGGCTCTGAGCTGTCAGCACAGATCCTGACTCAGGGCTCGAACCTATGTACTGTGAGGTCATGACCTGAGACTAAGTCAGATGCTTAACCGACTGAGCGACCCAGGCACCCCTAAAGTTTATTTATTTATTTATTTATTTATTTATTTAGAGATAGACAGAGGATGAGCAGGAGAGGGGCAGAGAGAGAGGGAGACACAAAATCTCAGATTCAACAATTCTATACATTTTTCAGTGCTCATCACAATAAGTGTACTCTTTTTTTTTTTTTTTTAATTTTTTTTTTCAACGTTTATTTATTTTTGGGACAGAGAGAGACAGAGCAAGAATGGGGGAGGGGCAGAGAGAGAGGGAGACACAGAATCGGAAACAGGCTCCAGGCTCTGAGCCATCAGCCCAGAGCCTGATGCAGGGCTCAAACTCCCGGACCGGGAGATCGTGACCTGGCTGAAGTCGGACGCTCAACCAACTGCGCCACCCAGGCGCCCCCACAATAAGTGTACTCTTAATCCCCTTTATCTATTTCACCCATCTCTTCACCTACTGCTCCTCTAACAACTACCAGTTCTCTGTATTTAAGAGTCTTGTTTTGGGGTGCCTGGGTGGCTCAGTTGGTTAAGCGTCTGACTCTTGATTGCAGCTTAGGTCATGATCTCACAAACGTGGGTTGAGCCCTGCGTTGGGCTCTGCACTGATGCTGTGGAGCCTCCTTGGGCTCTCTCCCTCTGTCTCTGCCTCCCCCCTCCCCCCAATATAACAAACAAACAAACAAACAAACAAACAAAAAAGTCTAGTCTTTGTTTTTCTCTTTTTTTCTTTGTTTTGTTTCTTAAATTCCACATATTAGTGAAATCATATGATATTTGCCTTTCTCTTACTGGTTTATCTTGCTTAACGTTATACTTTATAGGCCCATCCCTGTTCTTATAATTGCTGCATTCTTTAAAAAAACAAAAACTAGACCCATAGCTCATCAGAAACAAAATAAAAATTTGCCTTACTGCTTTGAATAAATGTCACTTTAAAATTTTATCACAGGGGTGCCTGGGTGGCTCAGTTGTTAAACATCTGACTTTGGCTGAGGTCATGATCTTCAGCTTGTGAGCCCCACGTCAGGCTCTAGGCTGACAGCTTAGAGCCGGAAGCCTACTTCAGATTCTGTGTCCTGCTCTGCCCCTCCCCCTTCATGATCTCTCTCTGTCTCTCTCTTTTAAGAATAAATAAACATTAAAAAAATAAAATAAAAAGACTTTATCACAAATTTTGATTAAAAAATCAATAAAATCTTTAGTTTACTTAGTACACTTTCTGTGATAGAAGATTAGGATTTCATTCTTTAAATACTCCACATGCAGCACTCATCACCTTTTCCAATAGTAGATCATAGTTATTGGGTTTTGGTTTCGTTTGTTTGTTTTGGTGCATTTTAGGATAAATAAGTATTTATTTTTATATAGTTATGACTATGTAAATTTGGTTTACAATTAAGCCACATGAATATTAAGACTAAATTTGCCTCTTACGCACATTTTTGTTTTTCCTGGAATTTACAATTGCCTTGGGTTTTTTGTTGTTGGTTTTCTTTTCATTCCCTCTTTTAGAAGTGTAAACCTCTCAAGTTGGTCAAACACAGTAGATAGCCTATTGACCTCATGTGATGTCTAGCTGATCTGGTGGCAGGAGGCCTGCTGCAAAGCTGTCTTGGCTTTCCTATATCTTCATCCAGGGAATTTCTTTGTTTCTCTTCTGTGTGGGTCAATCCTTTATTTCCTGGATACCATGTTTTGATTTTCCCTGGTTTCATGCTTTTTTTTTTTAAGTTTATTTATTTATTTTGAGAGAGAGAACGAGAGAGTATGCGAAAGGGAAGGGCAGAGAGAGGGAGAGACAAAATCCCAAGCAGGTTCTGCACTGCCAATGCAGAGCCCCATGTGGGGCTGGAACTCATCAACCATGAGTTCATGACCTGAGCTGAGATCAAGAGTTAGATGCTCAACCACCTGAGCCACCAAGGTGCCCCCTGTTTTGTTTTTGTTTTTGTTTTTAAGTTTACTTATTTATTTTGACTGAAAGAGAGTGCTTGCAAGTGGGGGAGGGTCAGAGAGAGAGGGATAGAGAATCCCAAGCAAGCTCCCTGCTGTCAGTGCAGAGCCTGATTTGGGGCTTGAGATCATGAACTGTGAGATCATGACCTGAGCCGAAATGAAGAGTCAGATGCTTAACTGACTGAGCCACCCAGGCACCCCACTGCTCTGTTTTAACACTTTACCATCTTAACAGCTTTGTGATGAAGGGAGCACAGAAAGTAAATTTCCTGTCTTTGCATGCCTGGAAACAGCTTAGAGGAGTATAGAATTCCAGATTAAAAATAATATTTCTTTAGAATTTTGAAGGCATTGCCCCTATCGTTTTCTAGTTTTTGGGAGTATTACTAAATCCAGTACCATTCTGTGTATGCAACTGACTATTCTGTGTATGCAACCTAATTTTCTCTCTGGAAGCCTTTAGAAGTTTCTCTTAATATTTACTTTGAAATTTCATAGTGAAAAACCCTTGGGTTTTTGATTTTCAAAAATCTTTTCTTTTCTTTTCTTTCTTTGTTTTTTAATTTTGAGAGAGAGAGAGAGCAAGGGCAGGGGTGGGGGGAGAGAATCCCAAGGCTCTGTACCACCAACGAAGAGCCCAGTGCAGGAATCAAACTCATGAACCATGACATCATGACATCATGACCTGAGCCGAAGTTGGATGCTTAACCGACTGAGCCACCCAGGTGCCCCCCATTTCTTTATTTTTTTAAATTTATTGTGTTAGGCCCTTTCAATCTGGAAAGTTCAGTTCAGGAAAATGTTACCCAGATATTTCTTTAATAATTTCCTACCAACCACTCTCTTTGTTCTCTCTTTCCAAAACTCCTCTTAATCAAATATTCTATCCCCTAGATTGAACCTCTAATTTTCTTGTATTTATCTCTTATTTTCCATTCTTTGTATTTTTACTCTATATTCCAGGGTATTTTCTAAACTTATCTTAGAATCCTGTTACTAATTTATTTAGTTCCATTTTCATACTTTTAATGTCTGAGAAGTCTTTTATTGTCTGAATGTTCCTTTGAAAAATAGTATCCTCTTCTTATATGATGGGTGCATTATCTTCTCTTATCTTTCTGAGGATATTCAGTTTTTTAGAACTTATTTATTTATTTATTTATTTATTTTAGAGAGAGAGGATGCATGGGTGGAGGAGAAGGGCAGAGGAAGAGAGAGAGAAATTTTTTAATGTTTGTTTATTTTTGAGAGAGAGAGAGAAAGAGAGAGACAGAGCACAAGTGGGGGAGGGGCAGAGGGAGAGAAAGACACAGAATCCAAGGTAGGCTCCAGGCTCTGAGCTGTCAGCACAGAGCCTGATGTAGGGCTCGAACTCACGAGCCATGAGATCATGACCAAACCAAAGTCGGATGCTTAACTGAGCTACCGAGCACCCCAGTGAGAGAGATTTTTTTTAATGTTTATTAATTTTTGAGAAAGAGAGAGAGAGAGAGAATGAGCAGGGGAGAGGCAGAGAGAGAGGGGGATCCAAAGTAGGCTCTATGCTGACAGCAAAGAGCCCAATTCAAGGCCCAATCCGACAATTCTGGGATTATGACCTGAGCCGAAATCAAGAGTTGGATGCTCAACCAACTGAGCCAACTTAGGTGCCCCTGGAATTTTCTTCTGATCCCTTCATTTTCCATTACTCTCTTGGTTCCTTTTCTTGTCTTTCACGTCTGAGGCTGCCTTCAACTCTCAGTTGATCCTTGGCTATCTGTTCTGACTTAAGTGTGAGGTCCAAAGAGCAATTGAAAGCTCATAGAGGGTCCAGAAAACGTTAGCTGGTGGGTCTTGCTGTGTGGTGGATGAGGGAGGAGCCAGTCTTTGAGTTCCTGTAAGCTTTTTCTCCTTGGTCATTGTCCCCCAAAGGAATTTTCAAACCTCCTGACCCCGCTTTCAAAGGACTAAGAATTTCTAATTTTTAAAGTCTTTACAAGTTCTAAGGGTTCCCACTCCACACCTCATGAGTTTTAAAAATGGACGGTTCGAGACTTGAAATCCATGACAACAACCAGAAAGCCATGGAGTATATTTGAGAAACGTGTCCCAGGGATAGGGAAGGTTGCTGACAGGGCAGGGATGAGAGTAGTGGCTGATGGCATGCGGTGGGGTGGTGATGCTTCGCAACTTATTGAATCCAGACAGTTCAGTAAACCAGTTATAACATAAAGTGCCATGCATTCATTCAACAAGTATTTACTGAATGCCTCTTCTGTGCCAGATTGTATATGAG
Source organism: Leopardus geoffroyi (assembly GCF_018350155.1). Classification (NCBI taxonomy): domain Eukaryota; kingdom Metazoa; phylum Chordata; class Mammalia; order Carnivora; family Felidae; genus Leopardus; species Leopardus geoffroyi. The sequence goes on from NC_059328.1 coordinate 106,008,915, forward strand.
TTTCAGGGAATAAAAATGACCAAAACCAAAGGGATCCCTGCCCCTATGGATAGTCAAGTACGAAAGGCTTACTCTTTAAGGTGGAAACTCCACTTGGCTGCCAATAATGGAAACCAGAAATAACAGTGACTTAAATTAGATTGAAGTTTTTTTTTCTATCGTGTAAAAAGTCCATAGGTAGGTCGTTCACAGAAGCCCCATCCTCATCAGGGCCCAGGCTCCTTCTCTCTGTGTCACCGTCCTCAGCCTATGGTTTTCCTTCTTGAAGCTAAGCATCTTGTGAGGAAGCCCAAAGTAGCCTCTACAGAGAGCCACTGAGAAGCCCTGAGAATGTACGGAGAGGGTATGATGCCTAGTCAGCCCTCCGCTGCTCCAGTGCCAGCGGTGTGACTCCGGCCACGCGAGACGCCCTGTGCCAGAGGACCCAGCCAAACCCTTGGGAGCCACAGACGCTGTGGGGATAATAAATGACTGCTATTTTGAAGTTTTGGAGGGCTGTGTTACATGGAAATACACAACCAGAACAACAGTGTATATCAAGTCTGGGAGGGGGCAAGGACAACCTGCCCTGACAGGAGAGTACATGCCTTAGTTGGTCTGTCTGGCTCACTTTCATTCTGCTCCTGGGAAAATCCCCACTCTTGACCATCTGCAGAGTCCTGTGTGGGTGATAGATATCTTCTTTTTTTTTTAATTTTTAAATACTTATTCATCTTTGAGATAAGAAAGAGAGAGAGCAGGTAAGGGACAGAGAGAGAGAGAGAGGGAGACACAGAATCCGAAGCAGGCTCCAGGCTCTGAGCTGTCAGCACAGAGCCCGATGCAGGGTTCAAACTCATGAACAGTGAGATCATGACCTGAGCCGAAGTGGGACGCTAAACCCACTGAGCCACCTAGGTGCCCCCTAGTGATGCTCTCTCTTCTTGAGTGCTATACATCTCTAGCAGCTGCCTCTAGAGGGAGCCACTAATGTGTAGTGGGTCCAGGATGTTTTGCCAGACTGTTGCCAGGTATAGATTTTTGTTTGTTTGTTTTTGTTTTGTTAACATAGTTTCATGAAATAATTATAGCTTCCAGTCCATTCTTAAACATGAGTTACTGTGGCCAAAGATATCATACTGAGGCTAGAAACTCATGATTTGCATATTGTCCTCCGTGCCCTGACCATTTCCCCAATTCTTTAAGGCTTGAAGGGGAAGGTAACCTGGCTAAGCTGATCTTTGCAGGTCTTGCACTGTTGGCAAGCACAGAACTCTTAACCAAAGGTGCTTGAAAAAGGCTTGGGGGCCACAGTGTTATCTCCTAGTGAGTGACTGTTTAGGACTTGCCATTCTCAACTGCTTCAGTTTGGGGTAGAGAAGCAATTGGCTTTTTCTTTCTTTTTAAAAAAAAATTTTTTTTTTAATGTTTATTTATTTTTGACAGAGACAGAGACAGAATGTGAGTGGGTTAGGGGCAGAGAGAGAGGGAGACACAGAAGCAGAAGCAGGCTCCAGGCTCTGAGCTGTCAGCACAGAGCCCGACGCGGGGCTCTAACTCACGAGCTATGAGATCATGACCTGAGCTGAAGTCGGACGCTCAACCGACTGAGCCACCCAGGCGCCTCGCAATTGGCTTTTTCAATCCAAAAGCATCCATATAATGAGACTCTCCGTCAACTTTTATATTCCTGTGTGTGTGTGTGTGTGTGTGTGTGTGTGTGTGTGTAGGGAGAGAGAGTGCTTTCCTTAGTGGTGTTATTTCTGTTTTCTTTTCCTTTCTTTTCCTTTCCTTTCCTTTCCTTTCCTTTCCTTTCCTTTCCTTTCTTTTCTTTTCTCTTCTCTTTCTGTTCTTTTCTGCTTAAAGACTGGTTCAAGCATAATTTTGTGTCTCATGCAGAGTTTTGCAGCAGCACCAACAAACCAGAACACAAAACCCTTGCTTAGTAGATTTCTAAGGTACAATGAGCGACCATTTGATCAAGTGGTTTGCAAATACCAGGCATTTCCAGCTTTCCATATGGCAGTAGAACCAATCCTCCCCTAAACAATTGCCCAACATACTTTCCCCTAAGCAAATGCCACATGTCAGGTACTGTCACTGACACTACTCCAACTTGCATCAAATTGGAACTACATCTATGTCTGTAACTGAGACTGGAAATAGAGACTTAAACAAGATGGAAGTTAACTTTTCTCTCAAGGGAATGAAGTCTGGACGTAGACAGCCTGGGGCCAACATAGTGTCAGGGCTTCCTCAGCTTTCCAGGTTCCTTGCAGTTCTCCATGTCTTCCATCCTCAGTGTGGCTCCAGATCACAAGATCCTTCCATCGTCAGGTCTGTGCTCCAAACAGGAAACAGAAAGTGGGGAAAGGGGAAAAAGATCAAAAGGACTAAAAAGGGTATATGCCAGCTGTCTGTTCCTTCTTGAAGGAGCGTTCTGGGAGGATCCATCCAGTAAACAGCACTCTTTTTCACGCTTATATGCATGGAATGTAGTCATATAGTCACAAGTGGCTGTAAGAGGTGGAAAATGGCATCTTTAAACCAGTTCCGTTGCCACCCAAGGTAACAGATGCACGGGTAAACTTCTGGGATTGATGAATATATGTTCATTATCTTGATGATGGTGATGGTCCTATGGATGTATGCTAAGTTGAAACTTATCTAATACTTAAATTTAAAAAAAGAAACTTATCAAATTGTACATTTTAAATATGTGCAGCTCATTGTATGTCAGTTATGTCTCAGTAAATCTTTTAAAAAAATTTTTTTTATAATTTTTTTTAATGTTTATTCATTTTCGAAAGAGAGAGAGAGAGAGAGAGAGCAGGGGAGGGGCAGAGAGAGAGGGAGACACAGAATCCGAAGCAGGCTCCAGGCTCTGAGCTGTCAGCACAGAGCCTGATGCGGGGCTCGAACCCACGAACCACAAGATCATGACCTGAAGTTGGACATTTAACCAACTGAGACACCCAGAAGCCCCTCAGTAAATCTTTTAAAGTGTTGTATGCATATGAGAAAAGAAAATGTATTCTCTAGTGATTGACTGCAGGGTTTTATATAAGTTCATTAGGTCAAAACTTTAATTGTGTTGTTTGAATCTTCCATATTCTTAATGAAAAACATATATTTATATATACTTGTTCTGTTTTCTTGATCCATCCATTAACTGAGGGATGTATGTTAAGATTTCCCACAAGTGTGGTGGGTTTATCAATCTCTCCTGGAAGGTTCTGTCAAGTTTTTCTTGATAAAGTTGACACTATATTATTAAGAATACGGGGCGCCTGGGTGGCTCAGTCGGTCAAGCATCTGACTCTTGGTTACGGCTCAGGTCATGATCTCACAGTTTGTGGGTTTGAACCCCGCATCGGGCTCTGTGCTGACAGCATGGAGCCTGCTTCGGATTCTGTCTCTCCCTTTCTCTCTCTGCCCCTTCTCTGCTCTCTCACTCTCTCTTTCTCTCAAAATAAATACATAAACTTAATTTTTTTTTTTGATTACAAAAGAACATATAAGGGTGCCTGGGTGGCTCAGTCAGTTAAGCATCCGACTTCGGCGCAGGTCATGATCTCAGAGTTCATGAGTTTGAGCCCCGTGTTGGAGCCTGCTTTGGATTCTGAGTCTCCCTCTCTACCCCTCCCTCTCTCACACTCTGTCTCTGTCTCTATCAAAAATAAATAAAACATTAAAAAATTAAAAAAAATAAAAAAGAACATATAGATTTATAATTATCATGTCTGTGGTGAATTGAAACAAATCAATATAGTAGCTCTTTATCTGTAAGTAATTTTTGTTACAAATTTTATTTTATTTTATCTGATATTAATACATCTACACTAACTTTCTTTTGGTTAGTATTTGCCTAAATAGTATAATATATAATAGAAAATAGAATAATATTATAATAGAAAATAATATATTTTCTATTCTTCTACTTTTAACCTTTATATTTTTTATGTTTTAGGTATGTCTCTTATAATCAATATATAGCTGGATATTACTTTTTATGATTTAGCCTAATAATTAAAAATTGCCTTTAATTGAAGAATTTATTTAAGTTGGTTATGATTATGATATCATTGCATTCATTTCTAGCAAATGTTTTTTGGTGGTTTTATTTATTTATTCTTTTAAATTTATTTTTATTTTTTGAGACAGAGAGCAAGGGAGGGGCAGAGGGAGAGAGAGAGAATCTTAAGCAGGCTCCATGCTCCATGTTGAGCCCAACTCAAGGCTCGATCCTATGACCCTGGGATCATGACCTGAGCCAAAATCAAGACTCAGATGCTTACCCAGCTGAGCCGCCCAGGTGCTCCTGTTTTTTGTGGTTTTAATCTGTCCAGAATTTTTTAAGTCTTTTACGTATTGTTCTCTTCTCTTGTCTTCTTTTGGACTATTTGAGTTCTCTTCCATTCCTTTTTTTCTCCCTACCTTCTTGGAAATGATGTACTCTGCTTCTATTTTGCTAATGTTAAAGTGAAAAAATTTAACTTGAACATTTAATTTAACAATCAAAAAAATTAAAAAAAAAATTTTTTTAACGTTTATTATTGAAAGACAGAGAGAGTCAGGGCGTGAGCAGGGGAGGGGCAGAGGGAGAAGGAGACACAGAATCCGAAGCAGGCTCCAGGCTCTGAGCTGTCAGCACAGTCTGACTGGGGGCTCCAACTCACAAACTGCGAGATCATGACCTGAGCCAAAGTCGGATGGTTAACCGACTGAGCCACCCAGGCACTCCATTAACAATCAATATTAAAACCCTAGAATAACCTTAATCAATCCATCCCAACTAATATGCAGTTATGCTCAAGATTTTAGTTCTGTCTTTTCTTTTTTTTAATTTATTTATTGAGAGGGAGAGAGCATGCGCATGAGCAGGGGAGGGGCAGAGAGAGAGGGAGAGAGAGAATCCCAAGCAGGCTCCATACTGTCAGCACAGAGCCCAACACGGGGCTCCAGCCCACAAACTGTGAGATCATGACCTGAGCTGGAGGCTTAACTGAGTGAGCCACTGAGGCGCCCAGTTCTACCTTTTCTTGTTTTCATTTTCTTTTAAGTTATACATGTGCATAATTTGGAGTTAAACAGTTACAATACTTGTCATAAACAACACATCCCAGCCCACTCTCCCCATTTTCCCCTACCTAGAAGCAACCACTTTGAAATATTGTACCTCAAAGTTTATCAATTATCTCCGCATCTCTGAATAGCATCTTACATTGTGAATACTTGATTTTTTACTTTATAATATTATGCATGGATTTCTAAACTGGAAGAGGAAGACTCACCTGTTCCATTTTCTCACCCTCCCTCCCCACTTCCTCCATATAATTATATAACAACTTTGGTTAAAGGACTATTCAGAATTTACATTATTTTGACTATGTAAATGCTATTCATAGATGTGTCCCTATGATACTTTTCCTTCCTTGAAGTGCCTTTCTTCTTCTTGTTGCTGACTGACCCCAAACTCTTCTCCAACTGTCTGCATTTCCTCTGAAAGCACCCAATCAATCTCACCTTCCCCCTGAAGTCTTTCCTGGAGGCTCCTGGCCTGATCCTCTCTGACTTCTTTGCTCTCTCCCCCCCGTGACTTCCCTTCACTCTCATCCTGCGATTCTCCTTACTTCTTGCCTGTGTCGGATTCCATTTCCCATATGCCACTGGACTTCATTTTTGGTTTACTTCTTGCTTTGAGCCAAAGCCTCTAGTTTTCTTTGAAAGAGTTGTCCTAGCCCAACCAACCCAACAGCCAACATGGGCGGATCGGCCTGTGGTGCAGTGAGGGAGACCACAGACCAGAGGAACTGTCAGGTACCTCCCCAGAGGAAGAGATCCATGTACGACAGGACTTATGGCAAGGATAAGGCTTAGGTGAAATTAATTTTTTTAAACATTTATTTATTTTTGAGAGAGAGACAGAGACAGAGACAGACCGTGAGCAAGGGAGGAGCAGATATAGGGAGACACAGAATCCGAAGCAGGTTCCAGGCTCCGAGCTGTCAGCACAGAGCTCAATGCGGGGCTTGAACCCACAAACCTGGAGATCATGACCTGAGCTGAAGTCGGACACTTAACTGACTGAGCCACCCAGGCACCCCAGGCTTGGGTGAAATTTGAAAGAAACAGTGTTCTAATAGGCTCAAGGTAAATAGGGATCCGTGTAAAGAGGTCAATATCAGGGCTGGACTGTGAAGTAAACATTGATGTGGAATACTGTGTCCAGAAACCCCTTATCTGAGGCTCTGCACCTGGGCTGTAAATCAAAACTGCTTCTCTGTCTCAAGGTGACTTGAATCCTTCAGGCAAAGAAAGAATGATTCACTCTCACTGATATGCTTTCAAACAGCAGTGTTTCTTTAGCCTATGAGTTTAGAGAACAGAGTTTCTCAGTGTGTGAGAAAGCAATAGTCACAGAAAGGGAGTTTTACGAACTTTATCGCTATGTACCTTGGGAGAAATAGTGTTTCTTGTTCACCTCAGGGGCTCTCTGTGTCTCTTATCTCAGCCTCACAAATGGCAGGGCAAGTTTTACCTCCTCTAAGTTTTACTGTCTCGGGGTGTGTGGGAGATGATATTTTTGAGCCTTGGTGGGGAGTTGTTAGCTGTAAGGTTCTTTCTAGCATGATCTGGCCAGGCCTTTTCCTGGGGGAATCCCTGATGTCAGGATCTTTAGATCAGATCCTTCCAAGCAAGCATATTCCAGTCTCCTACTTGGAAAGTATGGTTCTGATTGCTAGCATTCTGGGTACTGAGTTTGGGGAAAGGGCTGGGGTTCTCAGAATTCAGGATGTAAATGTTCTTTTGGTCCTACTTTTTTTTTTTTTTTAGGATGATATTCCTGCCCTCTCTGGAGCATTAAACTCCACCTTTCTGCCATGGTGGAGGAGGGACAGTCACAGAAGGGCATGGAATGGAGCAGGGGACCTCGGATACAACCCTCCTTAGAGTTTCAAATAGTTTTCCTATTTTCCACCCCGCCTTTAGCATCCCCTTCAGAAATACCTGGCGTTGCTGATTCCTGATAATCATGGGATTCGGTACCTACAATCTAACCAACTTGTCTTGCAGCTTTGGCCTCTGACGTAGAATTCAGTTTTCTTTGGTCTGTGCAGTTACGTATATCAATCTGCTTTCTAGCTCCCAGAATTTCACTTTCCATTCTCTTTGTCTTTGTGAGCTTATGTGTTCTTAAATATTCTTTTATTATTGGGGGGCCTGGGTGGCTCAGTCAGTTGGGCGGCTGACTTTGGCTCGGGTCATGATCTCGTGGCTTGTGGATTCGAGCCCCGCGTCGGGCTTTGTGTGACAGCTCGGAGCCTGGATCCTGCTTCAGATTCTGTGTCTCCCTCGCTCTCTGCCCTTCCCCCGCTCTCTCTCCCTCTCTCTCTCTCAAAAATAAATAACATTAAAAAAATTTTTTAATTCCTTTATTATCATTGCAGTAGATTTCAGGAAGGAGCAAAAACAAATGAGTATATATAACATATCCTCTACACCCAGAAGTCTGTCCTGCTTTTAAACCACATAAGTCAGATATAGTCATTAGCTTAACCCACAAGTTTATTAATTTTTTTCTCACTGATTTTTGCTTCATAGACCTTCTTTCTGAGATAGTTTGTATTCTCCCAGAAGGCAATCCTGTAATGTCTTTCTTCTTCTTCTTCTTCTTCTTCTTCTTCTTCTTCTCCTTCTTCTTCTTCTTTAGGTGATTTTATTAAAGCAGAGGGACAAGACTCATGAGCAAAAAAGAGCTGCCAATCCCATGAGAGTTCTTGTGGTGGAGATATGCTGGTTTTCAATTCTCTGTTTCTGTTGGTGTAAAAATGTCTTTACTTCACCCTCATATGTGCACCCTCCAATGTGCAGGCATGTGGAGAGGATGAAGGGTTTTAAGCTTCTGAATATGATTAGCTTTGTTTTATAGAAGAAAGTCCGCAGTTAGGGTAGGGCAAGGATAAGGAATCTGTTGCAAACAACCAGGTTGAGCATGATGCTGGCTGGAACAAGGGTTGTGATTATGGGCCTGAGAAGTGGGTATGAGAATATTAAGGAGGTAGGATTGGCAGGGCTTGGTCATCATGGGTGATAGATAAGGAAGAGGGATGAGTAAAAGATGCCTCCCAGATTTCCGTGTGTGGGTTAGTAGTGTTAACTTTCCCTAAAATGTAAAACCAGGGATGAGACGTTTGGTAGAAAGAGGTGAATTTGGTTCTTATCGTGGGGTCTCGGGAGTGGGGTCTGTGGCATTTCTGGGCGGCACTCCGGAACTCAGGTGGGAGATTGGAATGAGTGACACACACACAGAGCCATGGAGCCAAGGTGCTGATGCTTGTGCATGAGGTACGTAGGGGTAGGATGTGGATTGAAGAGGGTGTGTTGGCGTCAGGGAGTGTGAGGACTTCTAGTGTCTGAAGGCTGAATCTACCTGGGTGAGTACTGTGGTGTGTAGGATGAGACTGAGCAGACTTGGGCTACACTCTGCACACTCACTTATGACCACTTCAGTGGCTCACTTTTCCCTTGGGAGCAACAGTCTAAAATAAACCACAAGAAGGCTTTTCCCTTCTTTGTCACCATAGTTCCACCTACCTGGCAGCTGCTGGGAAAATTAGACAAATTTAAGCTCCAGGCAACAATATATGCACCAACAACACTGGGGACAAGCCTGATGAGTAGCACACGTAAGTGTGAGGGCTCGATTGGTCAGTGTTCAGTGCAAAAATCAAAATCCAATCTTAAGAAAGAAATTCAATGTATTGAATCAGGTGTTTGCAAAGTACTCGGAAAGGTTACAGGGGCAGGCTCTAGTCTGGGTTTCCAGGAATGATTCTCACAAAATGGCGGAACCAGTCTGCCAGGGAAACTGCTATCTTTGTCATGATTAGGAAGTTGGGAGGATATCAGGAAGTTACTGGTTACTACTGGAACTATTAATTTCAAGAACACAATGCTACTACACTGCAATTTGGTGGGAGGAGAGGATGGTCTTTTCTTCTTTTCTTTCTTCTTTTTATTTTTTTTAAAGAGAGAGACAGCACCCACGCACATGCACACACATGCTTGGGAGAAGGGGAGAAGGCAAGAGAGGGAAGGGAGAGAGAGAATCTTAAGCAGGCTCCACACTCAGCACAGAGACCAACATGGGGCTCTAACCCATGACCCAGGAATCATGACCTGAGCAGAAATCAAAAGATGGACGCTTAATCCACTGAACCACACAGGTGCCCCATGGATGGTCTTTTCAATAAATGGTGAATATCCATATGGGGCGGGGGGAACTATGATCTCTAACCTCACACCATATACATCCATTCACAATAGATCATTGAACCTAAATGTGAAAAGTAAAACAAATAAAGCGTCTAGAAAAAAACACACAAAAACTTCTTGACCTTAACCAGGACACAAAAACACTCACTGTAAATAAAAGGTTGATCAATTAGACTTTATTAAAATTAAGAACTTCTTGGATGAATTTTGAAAACATTCTAAGTGAAAGAAGCCAGGTATAAAAGGTCATATCTTGGGGCGCCTGGGTGGCGCAGTCGGTTAAGCGTCCGACTTCAGCCAGGTCACGATCTCGCGGTTCGTGGGTTCGAGCCCCGCGTCGGGCTCTGGGCTGATGGCTCAGAGCCTGGAGCCTGTTTCCGATTCTGTGTCTCCCTCTCTCTCTGCCCCTCCCCCGTTCATGCTCTGTCTCTCTCTGTCCCAAAAATAAATAAACGTTGAAAAAAAAAAAAAATAAAAGGTCATATCTTGTATGATTCCCTTTATATTAAATAACCAGATAGGTAAATTCACAGAAACAACACAGATTGCTTGGGGGATGGGGAATGGAACAATTAATGCATACAGGGTTCTCTTCTGGGGAGATGAAAATGGCTGGAGTTAGATGTGGTGGTTATATAACATCATGGTTATACTAATGCCAGTCAATTGTTCAGTTTATTTATTTTTTTAAGCAATTTTTAATGTTTATTTAAACATACAGAGACAGATACAGAGAGATTGTGAGCAGGGGAGGGGCAGAGAGAGACAGAGACACAGAATCTGAAGCAGGCTTCAGGCTCTGAGCTGTCAGCCCAGAGTCTGATGCAGGGGCTTCAACTCACAAACTATGAGAGCACGACCTGAACCAAAGTCAGTCGCTTAACCGACTGAGCCACCCAGGCGCCCCTCTATGATTTCATTTTATATGAAGTTCAAGAACACATGGAATGAATCGATGGTGATAGAAGCAGATAGTAATAATTACTCCCTGGGAAGGGCTAAGAGGGAGCTAGTAATGTACACACACACACAGACACACACACACACGTAGTAGTACCTTGTGATTAAACTACCACCACCTATCTCGGTTGCAGCCATCTGCGCCCCCGCTCCCTTCCCTCTTTCCCACACTACGGCTATCTTAATTCTTAATTTCAGTATTCTTGTCAATGAGCTTTCCAACCCTCTGGCCTCTCAGCCCCTTGATTGGCTCCTGAATGCCTATAGCTTACCCACCCTCTCCTCAAACCTCCAGCTCCTCCACCATTCTCACTTTCAGGGACGATTTTGCTTCTTACACTGAAGCAGCAACAAAAGCAACTGGAGAGATTTTTACAGCTTCCTTGCCAAGCCCACTCGCTCTGCCTTCCCTCCTGTCCTTATGGGTGAACTCTACACGTCCCTCCACTCGGAAACTAGACTGCGCCCCTCATCTTTTTAACCATTTGGCTCCAGAACTTTTTTCTATCTCTGCTGCAACCTCAGATTTTCCTCTCTCCGGGATCTTTCCCCTCAGTGTACTAACATAGTGAAATTCCTTATCTTGAAGTAGTCCTTTCCTCACCTCTGTTTCCCCTCCAGTTATCACCCCTTTCCTCTCCTTCCCTCCTTGGAAAGAACTGTCCACAGTCACTGTCTCCCCTACCCCCTTATGATTCTTTTGAAACCACTATGTGCAAGCTCTTGTTGCCACTAATCCATCTAATCTGTCCTTATCGTGCTCACCCATAACCTCAATTTTGCTTAACCCATTCCATTGGTCAGTTCTCAGGCTTCATTTTATTTGATCTCTCAGTGGCATCTGACAGTTGATCATTCTTTTCTCCTCCTCCTTGAAACGCTTTTTTTTTTTTTTTGGTGACTTTAAGGATACGATATTCTCCTGGTTCTCCCCCCGCCTTCCCCCCACCCCCGATTTTATTTTTAAGTAATCTGTACACCCATTGTGGGGCTTGAATTTACAGCCCCAAGATTAAGAGTTGTGGCCTCCACTGACTGAGCCAGCCATGTGGGGTTCAATCTTATGAACAGTGTGATCATGACCTGAGCCGAGACCAAGAGTTGGACGCTTGACTGAGACCCCCAGACACCCCTGGTAACCATCAGTTCTCTATAGTTAAGAGTCTGTTTTTTGGCTTCTCTCTCTTTTTTTTTTTTTCTTGTTTTGTTTCCTAAATTCTACACGAGTAAAATCATATGGTATTTGTCTTTCTCTGACTGACTTATCCCAGTTAGCATTATACTTTCTAGTTCCATCCATGTTGTTGCAAATGGCAAGATTTCATTCTTTTTTATGGCTGAGTAATATTCCATTGTGTGTATACACACACACACACACACACACACACCTTCTTTACCCATTCATGTATCAATGGATATTTAGGTTGCTTCCTGTTTGGTTATTGTAAATAATGTTGCAGTAAACATTGGGGCATGTGTATTCCTTTGAATTAGTGTTTTTGTATTCTTTGAGTAAATACCCAGCAGTGCAATTACTGGACCATAGGGTAGTTCTAATTTTTTGAGGAACCTGCATACTGTCTTCCACAGCGGCTGCACCAGTTTGCATTCCCACCAACAGTGCATGAAGGTTCCCATTTCTCCACATCTGTGCAAACACTTGCCATTTCTTGTTTTTTATTTTAGTCATTCTGACAAGCATAAGGTGATATCTTATTGTGGTTTTGATTTGCACTTCCCTGCACATTCAACCCTTTTAAAAGTTAAGTCAGGCCACTACATCATGTTTCCTTCCCATCCCATTCTGAGAAAACACCAAAGTCCTTCCGAAAGCATCTGGTGGCCTGACCCACTCATCTCACCCCTTATCCCTCTGAAACATGCTCCCATCTCAAGACCTTGTATTTGTTCCCTCTTTCTGGAATGTTCTCACAGATAGCAATGCAGATAGCTGCATGGCTCAGTCACCAATTTTCTGCCTTTACTTGAATGCCACCTTCTCAGAAAGGCCATCACAATCCTCCCACACTTCCTGTACTCCTTCCATGCTTTATTTATTTATTTATTTATTTATTATTTTTTAAGTAGGCTTCACACACAGTGCAGAGTCCAATGTGGGGCTTGAACTCACGACCCTGAAATCAAGATGAGCTGAGATCAAGAGTCAGATGCTTAGCCAACTGAGTCACCCAGGTACCCCCCTCCTGCTTTATTTTTTACATTAAAAAAAGATTAATAGAGTATTTCTTAGAGCAGTTTTAGGTTTATAGAAAAATTGAGCAGAAATTAGAGTTACCATATACTTCCTTCCCCCTAGTTTTTCCTCTAATTAACATCTTGTGTTAGTGTGGTACATTTGTTACAATTAATGAACTAATATTGATACATTATTATTAACTAAAGTCCATAGTTTACAATAGGGTTTCTGACAAATGTATGATGTCATGTATCTACTATGACAGTATCACAGAGAATAGTTTCACTGCCTAAAAATCCACTGTGTTCCACCAGTTCATTCCTCCCTCTATCTGAACACTTGGCAACCACTGGTCTTTTTACTGCTTCCACAGTTTTGCCTTTTCCAGAATGTCATATAGTGGGAATCATACAGTATATAGACTTTCCAGTTGGCTTCTTTCACTTAGCAATATGCAGTTAAGCTCCTCACATTTCTTTTTATGGCTTAATAGCCTTGCTTAATTTTTCTCCCCGCAGTTAGATTCTAACATGCTTCTATTTATCTTACTTATTTACCATATTTATTGTTTGTCTTCTCAGTATGTTTCATAAGGCCAGCAATTCTTGTCTGCTTTGTTCACTGCTGTATCCTCAGTGTCTACATTATTTTACTCCTAGATGGTGCTCAGGTATTGGTTGAATTAAAATATTTCTGGGGCGCCTGGATAGCTCAGTTGGTTAGGTGCAACATCAGCTCAGGTCATGATCTCACGGTTCATGGGTTTGAGCCCCACATCCGGCTCTGTGCTGACAGCTCGGAGCCTGGAGCTTGTTTTGGATTTTGTGTCTCCTTCTCTCTCTCTCTCTCTGCCCCTCCCCAGCTGGGCACTCTCTCTCAAAAATAAACATTAATTAAAAAAAAATAATAACAATGACATATTTTTTTATAAAAAAAATTTTTTTAATCTATTCATTTTTGAGAGACAGAGACAGAGAGCAAGCAGGGGTGGGGCAGAGAGAGAGGGAGACACAGAATCCGAACCAGGCTCTGGGCTCACAGGCTCTGAGCTGTCAGCACAGAGCCCAACGCGAAGGGCTCAAACCCACCCACCAGGAGATCATGACCTGAGCCAAAGTCTGACACTCAACTGACTGAGCCACCCAGGTGCCCCTGAATTAGAGTATTTCTTAATTGAGTGAATAGTGCATCTAATTGAAGAACAAACTTCTTTCTATTCACAGTCCTCCTGACAAAGGAATCTGCGAAAGTGTTCAGCTTTCCAGACCTTTAGGACTTTCAACTCCACTGCCTTTGACCTTGGTTAAGGTATCTAATCTAACCTGTCTGTGCCGCAATTTCTTCCCCTGTAAAATGGAGATAATAATAGTACTTCCCTCACGCTGTTGTGGCAAGAATTATATAAGTTAATACATATAAAGTGCTTATAATAGGTCCCACACATAGTACGTGTGCATCAGTGGTAATTATTATTCCATGCAGGAAGACGCAGGGAAGGAGGTGGGAATGGAATGCAGTCTGGCCACATCCAGGAAGCTACTCTAGCTAGTGGTTCAGACATGGAAGAACACTGTGAGCCGGGGTAACTAACTGCAGGCAAACCTCCACAAAGAAGGCGGCCAACTGGGGAGCACTGATTCCATTTGCCCATCACTTTACAAAGCACTTTTAGGTTCTGAACGGGTGTAATCCTCACAAAAACAATCATGTCGGTGGGTATTATAGTCCCTATTTTATCCATGAGAAAAATCGGTGCAGGGAGGTCGAGCGCCTTGCCCGATGGAACCATAGATTTCCATGGTGGTGGCCCGAAGACTTCCACTCAGAGACTCTGATTGACATCTCAATACAGTCGCTATTACCCGTGTAAAGTCTCGGGGCGCGTAGGAGAGTCCTAGGTCCAGAGGTCCAGTGACTCCTGTGCAGGATAACAGAACCGCTTTTAGTAATCGCGTCCCGGTGCTGAGCTGCTGCGTACGCGACCGGCTGTGGAGGTTCGCGGACAGGCCAGCCCGCGCGCGAGGTGGCAGCCAGTGCTAGCATCTGTATTATGAATATCAAAGCAACTCATTTACGGAGGATCCCCACCCCTTCTCCCGCCTCCAGGGGGCGTGGCAACAAAGCGCGGGAAAACCGGCTTCGACTCCACCCCCACCCCGTGCTGGGGGCGGGGAAAAGGAGAGCCCTAAAATGGGAAATGGAAGCGAGGGTCGGTCCCATCCAGTCCCCGTGCTCAGGAAGCCTACCAGCATGCCGCTTTAAGATCCCTTTCGACATGGCTCAGGCCACGCCAGCACTCTAACGTCACCTCTCCTCCACTTCCGGTCTGCAAAGCCGTCCCGGGCTCCTGGTGCCGGTTCCTTCCACACTCATAACTAATCCCGCCCCCACTGCAAGCGCTTCTGCAGAGGGAGAAGGTAGGGGTAACGCCATCGCCCAGGAGCTGGCCCGCGCGAGAACCCCATCCGTGCAGGTTATATGACGATTTAGACAGTAGGAAGACTGCAAGGAACTGGTCAACCAGATGACGTAATGTTTTGGGTAACGTCCCATTTTGTGACTTCTGCACGGCATGACTGACATTGGGGTTTAGCTTGAGAAGACAATGCAAGCGGATCTACGCATCCGGGCTTCGTTAGGAGTCAACGAGGCGCTCCTCAAAGTGCCCACCAAATAGAAGCTGAGAGTTCTTTTAATTTGCATAAGTGAACTGCAGGCTTCAAGGATTGTGGCCAATAGGGAGTGAGGGGGCGGAGACGCACCTGGGATAGTCACCGCCTCTAGAGGGAAAGCAGGGGATCAGATTGGCTTCTTTCTAAGCGACTGTAGCGGAAGCCAGTCATTTTTGAGATGCCCAGATGGGGCAGGTGGGCCCTGCGCAGCCAATGGGGAGAGGCATCTTCAGAAGGACTGGGTTCCTTGCCCAATGAGGCTGGGAGGACTGTGAGGGGCTAGTTCCGAGCGGCAGTACTTAAGGCCAACCCAGTGCGGAGCCGGGAGGGGCGCAGTGCTGAACGACGGGAGCGTGGGCCAATGGCGAGTGCGGAAGCGGGCAGCCCAGACCTGGAACGCGGAGGGAGCTGAAGGAGGGGGAGGCTGAACGGGAGAGAAGCAGGAAGTAGCGGCGGCCGCGGGGAGGGCGGCGGCGGTGGCGGTGGCGGTGGGAGCAGGCGAGAGACCGCCGGGTCTCGGCCCGCACTTGGAGCGGAACAAGTAAGCATACCTGGGGTAATACCCGCCCTTGGCCCCGCCCCCGGGGGGGCGGGTAAATACCCCCGCCCCTCCCCCACTTGGTCAACTACCCCCTTCTCCGCGCCGCCCCCCTGGGGCGGCTTCTAGGAAGGCCCCGCCGGCGCCTCCATCCCTTGAGGCGGATGGGCGAAACTCCCAGCCTGTTGAAAGCACAGCCCCCTGCCGGGTAAACGTGGAGGGAGGGTCAGGGTCCCCAAGTCTAGGCGCCCCGAGCCCAAGAGGCGTCCGAAGCGCGGCCCGGTGACTGGAGGCTGCGGGATGTCGCGACCTAAAATGGTGTCCGTGTCCGGGGGCGGGGGCGGGGGAGCTGGGCCTGGCCGGAGCGGAGCCTGCACCCCGACTGGGTGCGGGTCAGCGTCCGGGCCCGGGCGGGACTCAGGCTCGCGCCCCGGTCCGCTGCGCGCCTTCGGCTCACTCGCGTCTCGAGGGATCCTCGGGAGTCTGCGGGAGGAGGAGGCTGTGCTGCGCCGGGACGAGGGGAGGAGGTCGGAGTTGGGACGGACCCCGGTCGGAGAGCTGCGAGTCACGCAAAGACCGTCCCCTCCCCACTCCTCTCTTTCCACGCGCCTTCCCTACTCCTGTGAAGTCCTGGGCCGGGAGGTGCTGCGCGGCAGATCCCGTGGGGCCTGGCCTGGCCGGCGCCCGTCCTTCCCTCCGCACGCCGGTGGGAGCGAGAGAAGCGCGGTGCGCCTCAGTTTCCCCAGCGGCTTTTCCTCTGTACACCCCGCCCCCTCCTCGAAACCCCGGACATCTCCCCGCGCTGGCCCTCGGCAGATGGCAGGGACTTAATTCCACCCGCTGCCCAGCTTGGCGGCAGCCTAATCGCCCCCGGCCGCCGGCCCCTCGCCCTCCTCTGCGCTGCAGGCCCCGGGCCAGGGGAAAGGGCAGTGGAGCCCCCTCCCGACCCAGGCCAGTTCACCCTCTTCCTGTTCAGCCCCTTCCTTTGGTGTTTGGGGAAGAACAGAAGGAAAGGGGTGGGGGGAGGGCCGGAGCCCAAGAGTTCGGGCACAACGGCCGCAGAAAAGGCCTCAGCCGTGGGGTGGGGGGGAGCCTCTTTGGCCTTGAGCTCCCGCTGCTTGCTGGACTGTCCGCTCCTGACTATCGCATGACCTCTAAGTCACTTGGACGCCAAAGGGGGAGTTGCTTGGGGAGGGTGAGTGGGCATATGTTTCCTTGTAGTCCCCAGTGATCTGTGCTTCACCAACCCGCTTTTCTGGTGGCCAGGGTGGAAGGTAGCTCGGGTTTCTCCTGTTGGGGAGACAGCCAGGCAGAGGAGGGCCCTGGCTCTCCATCAGGGCAGAGGCAAGGTATGGAGGGCTGTGTTTAAACCCAGAAACTGCAGAATTAAGTAGGGGGTGATGAGGGGAAACTTTCCTTTCTTTCTCTAGTTGGTACCCTCTTCCTTTACCCTACCTTCCTCCCAGCATTGCCAGCTGCCACCTGCTGGGACTATCTCCAGTTTTGGTCTAAAGGCTGGCAGGAGGTGAGAGAATTGGCCCTGGGAAGTGGCTTGCATCCTGGGCAGAGAATGTGTAAGGACAGAGACTTCTTCAGTTTCTTCCTCTTAGATATGGAAACACTTTTGGGGAGAAACTGGTGAGGAACAGACCCGGGTTCCCCACAAGCCCTAGGCTATCCTTCTTGTTGGTTTAGTGCCACATGAGTCTTGTGGGATGTGTGTGTGTGTGTGTGTGTGTGTGTGTGTGTGTGTGCGTGCGCACGTGTGCACGTGCGGGCGTGTACACTGGGCCAGGTTGGGGTTGGGCGAGACTTCCTGGACTGGTGTTGCCAAGGGAAAATGAAAAGGGGAGGAGTATGAGTTCGGAGCTCGGAGCAGAAGTGACAGGAGTGAGGGGGATTGGCTTTTCCCCTTTGTGGCGGCTGTGCTGGGTAAGTTACCCTGGAGTTTTGGCCCTGAGAGAGCAGGATCCAGGGAGAGTGGAAGGGAGGAGGGGCTGGCCCAGGGAGGGCCACGGGAGGGCAGAGGCACTCTGGGGAAGGTAGGTGAGCTAGCAGCAGGTGTTTGTGACAGGAGAGGCCTAGGCTGGGGCCCTTGTGACCAGGGTGCCGTCACGGTTTTCCCCTCTGTCTCTTTGTCTCTTTCTGTTCCTGTGTCTTATTCTTTCCATCTTGGTCTCTTGGGTGGTTTCCCTCAGTCCACTTCTCCTTGGTAACCAAGCTAGATCTCCAGGTGCCAGTGATGACCCCAAGTCCCCAGACTTAACCCCTGATTCTTCTCTCTGACCCCAGTCCTGGATTTTCAGTGCTTATTCCTTCCTAGCTCCTCCTTGACGTGACTAGTCCTTGTTTGTCCCAGCTGTAATAACAAATCTTCTGGGTTCTGACTCTCAGGGTTACGATTCCTATCATGTTCAGTCAGACTCACCCTGTAATGTATGGATTACTTGGCCCTCCTTTTCAAAAGTAAGGCAGTGGACAGCAGGTCATTTCTTACATCTTGGTCTAAGTCACTGTCTCTTTGTACACTGACCTTTCAGATCTCTGTGGACCCCCAGAAGATCCCTGAAGAAATTGTGAATGGGTCCCGTGCTGCCTTGAATGAGCCCTTAGCCCCAGAGCATTGTGTACATTTTGCTCCTTTATTGATTAATTGATTGGTTCTGTGCAGGGCCCAGGAGGGGCTGAGGCAGTTTTAACCAAGATGTTCACTGAACTCGTCTGTCTCTGTTGCCCTTGTCTCTCAGCTGTGTTTCTGAGAAGTGCCTTTTCCTCGGCTTTTTCTGGATCTTGGTGTCTTCCCTGGAATGTGCACACTACCTCTCTTTCAGTTTTAGGGTTTGGCAGACCTCCAGCAGCTCCCTAGGATTTGCGCAGTGGTAAAGGTGTGCCCAGGTCACATTGTGCGCAGGTCCTGAGCAGGTGAAGCTGGAACTCTCCAGGGAGGAGGGCCGGGGTCCCTGCCTCCAGAGGGCTCAGTTTCTCCTCCTTTCTTCTGTTTTCATCAGGTTGGGGACCCGCTGCCATGGGGGACATGAAGACCCCTGATTTCGACGACCTCCTTGCTGCCTTTGACATCCCTGACATTGATGCGAATGAAGCCATCCACTCTGGGCCAGAAGAAAATGAGGGGCCCGGAGACTCAGGGAAGCCAGAACCCAGCGTAGGGGGTGAATCTGGAGAGGCAACAGCAGCAGCTGCCCGGGATGGCCCCGAGATTCCAGCCCAGGCCTCTGATCATGGCCTGCCACCCCCAGACATCTCAGCAGTCAGCGTCATTGTCAAGAACACTGTGTGTCCCGAGCAGCCCGAGTCCCCGGCTGGAAGTTCAGGAGGGGACGGGACCCGGGCTGTGGGGGTGACTAAGGAAGGGCCTGTGGGACATCGTCTGATGCAGAATGGTTTTGGGGGCCCTGAGTCATCCCTTCCAGGTACACCCCACTCTCCAGCTCCTCCCAGTGGGGGTACCTGGAAAGAAAAAGCCATGGAAGGCAAAGCTCCTTTGGACCTTTTTGCTCATTTTGGGCCTGAGCCAGGGGAGCACCCTGATCCCCTCCCTCCCGCTGCACCCTCCCCGCCTCAGGAAGGGGCCATGACCCCACCTCCTTTCTCTTCTCCCTTTGAGCTGTCCCGGGAGAATGGCCCAGCTTTGATGTCGTCTGGTTCTCCCCCACCGCTGGGGACCTTGAAGCAAGACAGCTGCAGCCCCATTCATCCTCCGGGCCTAGCAGGGCTAGGCTCTGGCTCTAGCCCTGAGGCCATGGACATTCCTGCCGGCGCCTCACCTCCCCAGGTTGCGGGGGTGCCCTTCTTCAAGCAGTCTCCAGGGCATCAGAGCCCTCCTGCCTCCCCCAGAGTGCCCCGCTGTCAGCCCCTGAAGGAAGAGGAGGAGGAGGGGCCGGTGGCCAAGTCTTCCCCCAGAAGTCCCCAGAGTCCCTCTAGTGGAGCCGAGGCCGCAGATGAGGACAGCAACGACTCCCCTGCCTCTTCCAGCTCCTCAAGGCCTCTCAAGGTGCGGATCAAGACCATTAAAACGTCCTGCGGGAATATCACAAGGACGGTAACCCGGGTCCCGTCAGATCCCGAACCTCCTGCCCCCTTGGCCGAAGGGACCCTCCTAGCTGAGGCTGGCCTCCTGAAGCTATCCCCCGCGCCCCCGACCCCTGAGGGTCCAAAGGTGGTGAGCGTCCAGCT
Organism: Leopardus geoffroyi; assembly: GCF_018350155.1. Classification (NCBI taxonomy): domain Eukaryota; kingdom Metazoa; phylum Chordata; class Mammalia; order Carnivora; family Felidae; genus Leopardus; species Leopardus geoffroyi. The sequence continues at coordinate 106,028,734 of NC_059328.1, forward strand.
GGGTGACGGTACCCGGCTAAAAGGCACCGTGCTTCCTGTGGCCACCATCCAGAACGCAAGTACGGCCATGCTGATGGCGGCCAGCGTGGCCCGCAAGGCCGTGGTTCTGCCTGGAGGTGCTGCCACCAGCCCTAAGACGATGGCTAAGAATGTGCTAGGTCTGGTGCCCCAAACCTTGCCCAAGGCTGAGGGGCGGGTGGGGCTGGGGGCTGGGGGGCAGAAGGTGAACGGTGCCTCGGTGGTGATGGTACAGCCCTCCAAGCCGGCCCCCGGGCCTGGGGTGGGCGGTGGCACGGTGATCTCACGGACTCAGTCTAGCCTGGTAGAGGCCTTCAACAAGGTCCTCAATAGCAAGAACCTGCTGCCTGCCTACCGGCCCAACCTGAGTCCTCCGGCCGAGGCCGGGCTGGCCCTGCCTCCAACCGGCTACCGCTGCCTTGAGTGTGGGGATGCCTTCTCACTGGAGAAGAGCCTGGCGAGGCACTATGACCGCCGGAGCATGCGCATCGAGGTCACCTGCAACCACTGCGCCCGCCGCCTGGTCTTCTTCAACAAGTGCAGCCTGCTGCTGCATGCCCGAGAGCACAAGGACAAAGGACTCGTCATGCAGTGCTCACACCTGGTCATGAGGCCCGTTGCTCTGGACCAGATGGTGGGGCAGCCGGATATCACGCCCCTGCTGGCTGTCCCTCCTGCCCTCGGACCTCCAGCCTTGCCTGCCCTGGGCAAGGGGGACGGGGCCATCACCGCTGCCATTACCGCAGTTCCTGCCGAGGCCCCTGTGCTGCCGCTCTCCTCCGAGCCCCCTGCTGCCCCTGCCACCTCAGCTTACACGTGTTTTCGCTGCCTGGAGTGTAAGGAGCAGTGCCGGGACAAGGCGGGCATGGCTGCCCACTTCCAGCAGCTTGGGCCCCCCGCCCCTGGGGCCAACAGCACTGTGAGTTGCCTTTCACTGCTCTTCCCTGGGGTAGAGCCCGATGCCTGGGGAGTAGGACCTGGGAGGGGGTTGGGAGCTTAGGGGAGGTCACAGGGGACAGGCCACTGCTCACTGTCTCGTTTCCACCCCCTCGACAGGTGTGCCCCACCTGTCCCATGATGCTCCCCAATCGCTGCAGCTTCAGCGCCCACCAGCGTATGCATAAGAACCGGCCTCCCCACGTCTGCCCTGAGTGTGGGGGCAACTTCCTGCAAGCCAATTTCCAGACCCATCTCCGGGAGGCCTGTCTGCATTTGTCTCGCCGTGTGGGATACAGGTGCCTCCTGCCTTCCTGCCCCGTTGTCTTGAGACCATCTATCCCTGCCCCCCAAGCCCACTGTTGTGCAGCTCGGCACTTTGTGGCCCGGTACCAGCCTTTTAGCCGGTCTTTCAGGGAGCGCCCCATCTCTCCTGCTGAACCCTTCCGCCTGGGATCTGTCTGCCTTTGCCCTGCCCCCATGGAGAGCAGAGAAAGCCCCAGACCACTCTCCACACGCCTCCCTCAAGGAGCAGGGTCTATTCACCCCTCCCGTCCCCACCTTGCTCATGCTCCATCCTGATGAGCTTCTAAGTCCAGCGGCTCCGGGGATGAGAGGGCTGGGGGACAGGCTGGAGCTGCCCCACCTTACCTCCATGCTCCGTGCCCCCCAGGTGCCCTAGCTGCGCAGTGGTGTTTGGGGGTGTGAACTCCATCAAGTCCCACATCCAGACGTCGCACTGCGAGGTTTTCCACAAGTGCCCCATCTGCCCCATGGCCTTCAAGTCTGCACCCAGCGCCCACGCCCACCTGTACACCCAGCACCCCAGCTTCCATGCGCAGCAGGCCAAGTGAGACCTGGGAGGGGGTGGGGCGGGCCGGAGTGGGCTTGGGGCCCTGCTGGCCAGGGTGTCTGCACTGTCCTCTCCGCCCACACAGGATGATCTACAAGTGCGCCATGTGTGACACGGTCTTCACTCACAAACCCCTCCTCTCCTCACACTTCGACCAGCACCTGCTGCCCCAGCGTGTCAGCGTCTTCAAGTGCCCGTCTTGTCCTCTGCTTTTTGCCCAAAAAAGGACCATGCTGGATCATCTCAAGGTATAGAAGTTAAGGGACAGAGGCGGGGGTGGGGGTGGGGTGGTGTGCTCAGCTGTGGTGACCTGGGGCTGGGGTCACATGACCTTCAGGAAGTGGGGGTGTGGGAGCAAATGCCACTGGCTGAGCCAGGCCCTCCCCTGCAACGGCTGCACCCTTGTCTCCCTCTATCAGAACACCCATCAGTCCGGGCGCCAGGGGGAGGACACTGCTGGGAAAGGGGCCGCGGGTGCCCTAACGACCCCCAAGGCTGAGACCGAGGAGCTGGCTCTGTCTCGGGGAGGAACAACCGTCCCCACTGAGGAGTCGTCTTCATCCTCGGAAGAGGAAGAACTACCCAGCTCCCCCTCACCCCCTCGCCCAACCAAACGGCCCCGGCGGGAGCTAGGGAGCAAAAGCATCAAGGGTGGTGGGGGCGGGGGCCCTGGAGGCTGGACCTGTGGCCTTTGTCACTCCTGGTTCCCCGAGCGAGATGAGTATGTGGCTCACATGAAGAAGGAGCATGGCAAGGTGAGTGGGGCTTCCCCTCGGGCATTGGTCTGTGTGGCCTTGGAGGGGCAGTGGCCTGGAGCCTGGCTCTGAGCTGCCCCGCCCTCTGCTCTCCCAGTCTGTGAAAAAGTTTCCCTGTCGCCTGTGTGAGCGCTCCTTCTGTTCCGCCCCCAGCCTGAGGCGCCACGTCAGGGTCAATCATGAGGGGATCAAGCGAGTTTACCCATGCAGGTAACCCTTGGCTGCTTGCCGCCTCGTCCCCCTCCTCGTTCTGCCCAGCAAGTGACCCGCCTACCCCATGCCCCCAGCCCCACTAAGTACCTGCCAACCCGTGTCTTGAGTGGACTGAAGGTTGAGGTCTCCTCTCTGGGAGCCCCCCACCCCCCTGTCCCGCCCTGCCCCACCCCACCCCACCCAACCTTGAGTCCTAGGCCTTGGTTTCTGGGCTGTTCCTCTGGTGCCCATGCTCCGCACTCTTCCCCTCTAGGTATTGCACAGAGGGAAAACGCACCTTCAGCAGCCGCCTGATCCTGGAGAAACACGTCCAGGTTCGGCATGGCTTGCCACTCGGGTCCCAGTCCCCTGGCCGGGGGAGCACCCTGGCTCGGGGCCCCGGTGCCAGAGCCCAGGTAGGCAGAGGCCCGGCCCACTGTGTCGGGGCCCTGGGGCTGGAACGCCGCAGGATTCTAGGCCTTGGCCTCGGGAAGCTAGGTGGGTGTGCCCGGGACCATGCGGGGTGATGGGGAGGCCTAGTTTCTGTACTCTCTCCTCCAGGGGCCAGGACGGAAACGCCGCCAGTCCTCTGATTCTTGTAGTGAGGAGCCTGACAGCACAACACCCCCGGCCAAGTCCCCCAGGGGTGGGCCCAGCTCAGGAGGCCACGGGCCCCTGCGTTACCGGAGTGGTGGCTCAGTGGAGCAGAGCCTTATGGTGGGGTTGAGGGTGGATGGCGGTGCCCAGCAGTGCCTCGACTGTGGCTTGTGCTTCGCCTCCCCGGGCTCGCTGAGCCGGCACCGTTTCATCAGCCACAAAAAGAAACGGGGTGTGGGTGGTGCCAGTGCCCTGGGCCTGGGTGATGGGGAAGAGGTCCCTCCTCCACTGAGGTCTGATCCAGAGGGTGGAGAGTCCCCCTTGCCTACCTCTGGGGGCCCGCTCACCTGTAAGGTCTGTGGCAAGAGCTGCGACAGCCCCCTCAACCTCAAGACCCATTTTCGCACACACGGCATGGCATTCATCAGGGCTCGGCAAGGGGGCAGTGGGGACAACTAGGCCTGGGCCTGAGTTGACCAGCCCTCTTCCCTCCCTTTTTGCCGGGAGCCTGGGTCACTGCTGCTGTGTGGTCCCTGGACTAGGGATTTCATCCTAATTCACATTTTGTTCAGCTCCTCACCCCCATCCCCCAAACACAACAGGCTTTTGAGGATTATAGTGGTTTGCAGTCCCCTTTGGGTTTGGCCCGTGGGTCCTAGTAGAATGGGCCCTCCATTCCTCCTTTCTGAGCCCAACACTAATTACTCTCCTGCTGCAGACCCCCGAGGTGGGTCTGGGGGTGGGAGGAGGGACTTTCCTAGGCCACTGGGGCCCTCAGGATGCTTCTCCACCCTCAAGGGCCTGGCCCTGCCCCTGTACCACCCCTCAGACTCCCTGGCACTTGAGCCCCCCACCCCTGCAGTGCCTTTCACTTTTTTTTTTTTTTTTTTAATCCAGAAATCCAGAGGGGGTTGGTGGGGACGAGTCTTGTCAAGGGAGGGCCCAAGGGAGAGGAGTGGACAGGCTCTCAGGAATCCTTTATTCTTGTAGTAATAATACTAACAGTGGGGAAATGGGAGGGAGAAAACCAGACCATTAAAACTGCTCATGGTTTAATCCCCATTCAGGCTCCTCTTTTTATGTGACCTAGACATTGGGGACTTGACAGGGAGCTGGTGAGAGTCACAACCGGGGAGGCCCTTCCCAGGGACAAGGAGGCACTGAGCCAAGGCAGGGAAGGAGCAGTCCTCTTCCACCTGGCTCTGTGGTGCCTTCTGCATCAGGGACACTGAGGCATCTGCTCAACACTTCCTAACCTATCCCCCTCCCCCGCAACCCCTGAAAAAAACACAACCCAGTAATGACATAGATGGCTAACTAAGGACTTTATTTCAAACAAAAATTAAAAAGTTGAGAGTTCTTTCCCCGAATGTGGGGGAGGGATCAGGCCAAGGAATCCCCTGTGGCTAGGCTGATCCCCTCATCCACAGGAGGGGTCCCAGTCCTTCCCGCCCTTGACCCCGAGACTGGGAACCACCACGCGTGCAGGACCCTACGTCAGAGCCATCCACTAGGAGGGGACAGAGGCAGGCAGCAGCACAACCAAAGGGCAACCACAGGAGTCCTAAGTACCAAGAACCTACTGTCCCCACCCTCCCCGCTTCCTGGGGCCCAGAACACAGCAAGGATGGCCTAAGGGAAGAACCTTGTGGACCCTGGTGAGGAGCAGAAAGGCCCCAGTGTCCCTCCCATCTGTCGCCTCTCCTCCGGAGGGGGAGGGCATCGAGTCCTGCAGTTTCCTGCAGTTTGTCGGGAGGGGAGGTCCTGGCAGGTCTGGGCCCTGCCGCTGCTGGCACTCCCACTCCCAGCAAGCTCTACAGTTACCACATGATCCTCTGTATTTCTTGCCTTCCATTTCCCATGGGCGGGCGGGGCTTCCTCCCGGGAGGGTCCCCCACCCCTGCCGGCCCGGTTCACATGATGCCATTGGTGAGGTACTGGAAGCCGTCGTAGAGCTTGGTGGTGATGGACCGCATGCTGCCGTCCACCATCTGCTCCACCAGCAGCTGAAGCTGCTCCTCGGTCATGCTCATGTGGAAGCGCTCTTTCAGGTTGCGGATGGTGCTGGAGCCGTGGAAGCAAGGCAGCTGAGAGCCTGGGGGAGTGGCGAGGGCGCGGGTCATGGGCTGTCTGCCGAGGCCCTCCCCTCCCACTTCAGCACCTTCCCTGGCTGTGGACACAGTTCTGCCTGGGAAGGGGAGTTCCGTCTTGAGCCCATCTGCACCCCACACTCCTCAGGCCCTCCAGGTGCTGCATGAGGGCAGAAGGGGAGAGGACCAGCACCATCTCGCCAAGGGCGGGACCCAGAGGGAAGGCTGGGGAGAGGGTCTGGGGAACGGGCCCTGAGCTGGGCACTTATCTGGTCGCAGGCCAATGCCTATGCTACGTCTGACACTCACAGATGATCTGGGCCACCGTCATCACGGGGCCAGACGGGGACGCTCCTGAGCAACGGCGACAACCTGTGGGGTGGGGGCAGGGGCGGGGAGGAGGAGGACACTGGCAGCTTAGCCCAGTGTGCACTGCAGCCTTGAGAAGGGAGATGGGAGACAGGGCCCAGAAGAGCTGGGAGAGGAGGGATCTGGGACAGGAGGGGGAGGTGGCCAGGAGATGGCTCCGTGGGAGCGGATCAAGAGGAGAGCCGAGGGAATACTTCCAGCTCAGCAGGAGAGGGCAGTGTTGGGACAGGGACGGGGCCTAGGGACAGGGCAGTGTGTGGTCAAGGGCCAGCAGGGGGGAAAGTGGTGACCAGAAACACATGGGGTGGCAAAGAGAAGAGCCAGAGACATGGAAGGAAACAAGCTAAGGCAGACAAGGGATAGGAGACAGGGAGGGACGCTGTTCTTTCCCTGAGTGTGCCTAGAGGGTGGTTTCTGTGGCCTGTGCACCACCCCCTGCATACCCTCCCACCTCCCTTCCAGCTCTATCAGGAATCAGGAGGAATGTCCCAAAGGAAGAATGGCACTAGATCATAGGAGCTGGAAACCCTCTGGGAGTACCCCCCCTCCCCCGTCTTGAGGTGGAATCCACTTTTTGGAAGTTCCATGCTCCAGGGCCCCAATATGAGTGGGAACCCTGAGGCACTATGGGCACTGCCCTGTCCCCAAACATACGGCCTCTTCCCAGCCCACCTTGCTGCATGATCTCGACGATCTGTACCACTTTGTCCATGTGCTTTCGAGCAGCAATCAGCCCCTGCAGCATCAGCATCTTGTAGTAGTTGAACATGTCGCCATCCAGGCCTCCCATCACCTGTGAAGGGACACTTGTGTGTGCACAGGGCTCAGTGTCCTATAAGCCAGCCAGGACCCCCTCCGTCGGGGCAGACACGCCAAACTCCATGACTTCCCCGCTCTCTTATCAGGCAGGAAGCCTCCCAGGACATCCAGCCTCACCCTGACTTGCTGCCATTTCTGTTGTTTGTCCCTAATTTGGGGGGAGCCCATAGCTCCCTCTCCCAAGACAGAGAAAGGACACAGTGAGGCACCTCTCCTTCCTGACTCACGTCCACAAACTCTGTGGTCAGCTTAAAGGCTGACGTCTCAAAGCCCAGGTTTCGGGGTGAGCTGGACAGGATGAAGCCAAAGTCGATGTGGATGATGTGGCCTTCTGCATCCAAAAGGATGTTTCCATTGTGTCTGAGGAGGGGGCAGAGGAGAGAAAGAGGCAGTAGTAAGTCTGACTGAGGCGGGAGCCTCAAGATGCAACACACTGGCCACGTGATAACAGGCAGGGGCACCTCCTGCCACGTTTATTGCTGCTTAGAACTCTGGGCCCAACCTCCTAGGACCTAAAGCTAACAGCGGAAAGAAGGGAAATCAGAAAAGTAAACTGCTATCAAAGGCCGTGGAATCTGAAATTGTATTATGATTATTTTTGAAATTGCATTAACAACTGAAAGCAGTTTAAGAATATCCCCATTTTCCAAAAATCATGCTTCTGGCACCCAAACTGATCCCAAATAGAGCACCTGGAGGCAAGGAAAGGTCTCTAGCTCCAGCCAGCTGTCTCAGAGGCCAAGCCCTCTGCTCAGTGGGAGGCCTCTAGTCAGAACATACTTTACCTGTATTTTCATGGTAATTCCTGTCAGCCCCTCGCAGAGCAGAGCCCCACTATAAGAGCACAGGCTGAGCGGAGTGTACGTGTAAAATAGCGTGGGGCTCTGAGCAGGAGATTCTAACTACATGGTAAGATCACTAACGTTAAAAGAAAAAAAATCTCCGGAGACAATTATTACAAGCTAGCTGCAGGAAGAAGAGTTAGAGGGAGAGAAATCCCAGGTCTCCATGATCCCCCCAAAATGGCCAGCAGAAGGAGGAACAGTTAGCATGCCAAGCATGTGAGCCCGGCCCATTCAGCCTAACTGACCCTCTGTCTCAGTGTCAACAGAGGCTTTGGCAGACTAAGAGCTCCTAGTCTGGAGCCCCCTTCTCTAGGTCTGGTGTGACTGGCTAAAAAAGGGGAGACAGGGGGAGCCAGTCCCACCTCAGTCCTTCCCCCTTGGGGAAAGCATTACAAATTTAGCAATACAGGCAGTCTTGGGAGTGAGAAGGGTTTTAGATGTCCTAGTCCAACCTTTCATTGTACAGGTGAGGAAACAGAGGCCCCAAGAGAAGGGACTTTCATGCCCACGGCCCCATGGCTATGGAGGGGAGGCTTCTCTCAAATGCTGGAATCCACTCCGCTGCAAGGTGGTCCGGGGCTCTCCGCAGCAGTTAAGGAAATCTTACACCTGATTCTACATGATTCACTGTCACCACTTCTCTCCAGTGGCTGATCCATTCACAGATTGATGACATCTGCTCTTTATTTTACAAGGCTTATCAGCTGCCTGACCCCTCACCCTCTTTAAAGGATGATCTCTACTCTTCCAAACACACTAGTTTCCTACAGGAAAGCTCAAAGGCCTGACTAGCACCTGCCCGCCTGCCACCCCCACTTAATCCGGGGCTCAGCTCCAGGCTCTCTTGGCCTTGGGTTCAAAATCCTACTTCTTCAGGGATAGTCTAAAGCTTGCAACCAAAATCCTTACAAATAATCACATTTCCCGTTGGCCTGTGCATGCAGAGCCTCTGCTGGGTTCCTTTGTAGGGCTGGCTGGGTAGAACAGGCAGAGGTCCTGAAAGCTCCTGGACCCTCATTTCCCTTGGGGGAAGCGCCTGCCTCACAAGGTTTTCGTTGGCTTTTAATACGAGAATGCCAGGCCATGACAGGTACTTAACGGATGTGAGATTTCTGTTAAACATCCCGTTAGTCAGATCTTTACACACTGCCATGTTACCGGGAGCCCTAGGAGCTCAGGCCACTGCACACCTGTCTTTCCAGGAGGTTGCCCTCTATCTAGTGAGAGGTGCAACTCACAGGAACATTCAGGGTGCTGACCTTGAGTCACTCACTGTCCGGAGACAGACTCTCTAAGACAGACTTTCTCAGGGGTAACTATCTCTGTACAACACGTTGTTCACCTATACGTGAAGTCGGACCTCACAAAGTTCAATGTGATATTGAAAGAAATGACCACTCTGGGGGAAACAACAGACACTTAAAAGCTTTGGAAGTCATGTGTTGGAACAAGAAAGGGAGTATGGGGCTGGGAGGTAAAACTTTGTGTCCACCATGTCCCTCACATGAATCTTGTCTCCTGCTCTTGGTCACCGTCGCCACCACCCTCAGGCCGGGCCTCAGTACCTCTTGCTTTGTTGCTGAAGACCCGGATGAGTCCAGCCTCACCCTCAGCGCCACAGGGGCGGTCACCAAACGGTCACTGAACATAGACTGGACCCTGTCACTCCTGTGCCTGCAGACTGAGGCTCCTGGGCCTCACAAGGGAGGCCCTCCGACCTGGCCTCGGCTTACCTGCGGTGCCTTCTGCTCCCTCTGCCAGGCAGCGTGGCCCCGGCTTTCAGCACACTGGGCTGGTCCCTCTCCTGGAGAGTCCCTGCCCCACAGTGCCCTCTAGCCTCGTCCTCCTCATCCTTCAAGACACTGCCTGCTCAATCCCTTGCTCCTCCCCTAGGTCCTTCAGGTCTCCGCCTCCGTATCCTAGTACTTGTCAGTCTGCCTCCCTGCTGAACCTGCGCGCAAACGCGTCGCTGCTTCAACTGTGCTGTTCGTTCCACTTTGACATCTAGGCAACAGGAGGCGGGGAAGAGTGAGAACACGCATGAAGGGCCGAGGTTAGGATGAGGAGTTCACCCACCTGTCCTTCACTTGTAGCAGGTAGCAGACCAAGCAGTAGCCAGCACAACTTTGCACAAAATTGCGCTGGGCACTGAGGAATGCCTCAGTGGTATAACTGCCGTGCTCCTGCAGGAAGTAATCGAGCAAGGAGAGCTGTGACTGCTTCTTCACCTGGTGAATGGACACAGCGTTGACCACTGGTTCAATCATGCCGCTGTCGGCCGAAATCACAAGGATCTTGTATGGCTTGATCCACAGGGGCACTCGCTCCTGTTCCCAAATGGACTGTGAGGAGACACAGAGGCATGCGACTATCATCTTTCCAAACTGGGGGAGGAGGTTAAAATCCCCCTCTGACCTCAACCTTGGACAGTCCCCATGGTTTTGGATTCTGGATCATCAAGTGAGTAAAAAAACCCACTGATCCCACTGAGGACCAGGGAGGTTTGAAAGAAGTCCAGGGCCCGACAATACACAGGGAGGTATGTGAGAAAAGCATCGGATAGATAGAAAGCCCCAAAAAGGCAAAGAAAGGATTTAGGTGCAGAAAAGCCCTCCCTAGAAAATGACAATATTTTCAGAAAGAACTGGATGAAATAGGTGAAGCTGCTTGCAGGCGACCAAAGGTTCAGGGGATCAACAGCACACTGCAAGCCACCTGCCACAGGCCAGTTCGGAGACTAAAGGACAAACCCAGCCCCCAAAGTTCAGGGATCACAGAAGACACGGGCCACGAAAAGGCCACGAGGGGTCATTGTGGAGCTGTTCCCATGGTTGTACTTCCTGGGGAAGTGCACTGGGGAAGGAGCACCAGCTCAAGTTGTGTCTGCATCCAAGTTAGCCCCGGGCAGAAAGCTGGGCCCCAGCAAGCGCCCTGTGGGACAACCTGCACGCTCACCTCAGCTGGCTGTTCACCTTTGTCCCCCCTGCCCCTTCTTACCTGCAATTGCTTCAACACCTGGAAGGCCAGGAGCTCCTGCCGAAGGTCATCCCCACACTTGACAATGACTGACAGGAGCCGCCAATTGGGGAGGTGGCCATAGGGGGAGCCTTCTCTGATCCGCCTGTGAAGAAAGAGGCAAAAGCAAAAGGTGATGCCAGGAGAGGACAGACATTGCTTCTGCCTGAAGTCCAGATCAAACTCCCCACAAGGCAAGGACTCAGAAGCCTGGGAGCCTGATGGTTTGGGAGAGGCTGATGGACAAGACAGGGGGTGCGGTGAGTCCCGGGTCGCCTGCAAGCTCTGGGAGAGCCTAGAGATCACTCCCACCTGACTCACCTTACTTTCTCCTGCCAGGGCTCTTTGAGAGCAACTGCAGAAGGGTCTTCTGGGTCTCGTCTGAAGGCTGTGGGGGTATGAGCCAGCTGCTCCGAGAGCCGCCGTCTAGCAGGAAGAAACTATATCATTTGCTTGGAGGAGACACCCCAGAGCCTCACGTCCCTGTCAATGCCGGAATTTCCTGTACTCTTTCCTTGACTCCGGGCACACAGAGCTAGAAACCTGGGCTGAGAGTGTTGCTAACCTGGTGGTTTCTAATCATGTTGCAATGCAGGTTACCAGGCCCCATTCCTCCACCGAGACTCTGAGTCAGATCAAGTGTGGCTCTGGCATCTGTGTTTCCAGCAAGCTCTCCTCCCCTCTCCCTTGATTCTGACACGTGTAGTCCTCAGACTGGGTCTGAGAAACGCTGTTCTAATTCCTTCCTCTGGTGCTTTCACCCCTTTGGAGTCCTCTTAAAATGTAATGTCCTTCTGCGGTAGCCCAATAATTTCTCAACCTGCACCTTCACTGCCTCAAGTTTTGTGGTCTCAGGACAAGGATAGAGTAAGGAGAGAGAAGAGGGAAAGACAGGCTGACACACAGGAAGGGGACAGAGACAGGCAGTGCCTGAGAGGGAGGAAGAACAAGGGGCAGGGTGGTGGCCTGGCCATACCGGATGTCCCCTGCTGCTATAAACACAGGCTCCTTGCTCTCCTGGCTGGTGATGCTGTCCACAGAGAACTGGGAGATGTTATCACAGCTGTTGGTGTGCACTTCAGGGAGCTGAGAGAGGAGGGGACCACAAGTCAGAAGTGCCAAGCACAGTCCTCGCTTCTGTCATCTACTCCTCCAGCTACTCTGCCTGCTTGCTGCCTCTGTGTCACAATCACCCCACCACCTTATGGATGCTGTTCCAAAAAGACTGCCCTGGTTCCATGCCATCCTCACCACCTGGACCCCAAATGCCTAGGCACTCACACAGGCCTTACAGCAGTGTTTCTCCAGGCGTGGACTCTACCTGCATCAGAATTGCCTGGAACGCTGCTAAAACACAGACTCCTATTTCCTGCCATCAGTCTGAAGTAGAATTACTGGGAATGGGATCTGGAAGTCTGAACTTTTAACAAGTTCTCAGAAGACCCCAAGTGTGCTCAAGTTTGCACAGCCCCGCCACAACGGCCACAGAAAGCTGGACTTCGGGCCTTCTACTAGGTGTTGTCCACAGCTTCGGCCTCATTCTCCCTTAGGAGAGAACAGAGCCTCTCCCGACTAGTCGCCTCTGACCATTTCTTCAGTCTCAGCCATTCAGTCTTATTTCCCCATCTCTCTCAAATACAAATTATTCTACCAGACCCCAGGGTCCACAGCAAGGCCTTTCCCTTCTCCTTCCTTCGCAGTGGATCCCTTCTCCTCAACTCCACTCGGCACTTACTGCACACTGCCCTGTTGTATATCCTAAACAAAAATTTTCCCCTTAGATGTCTGTGTCCAGTCTCCCTAATTGGACTGTAAGCTCAAGGACAGATAGTCTGTCTTCACAAAATGAAATGTGGTTGTGTCACAGTCCTCCATAAAATGTGGCTCTGGCTCCGCACGAGAGTCCAAGTTTCTTTCCATGGTTGATAGGATCCTTCCTACAACCGGGCCCATGCCAACCTCTCCAGCCTCCTTCTTCACCACTTCTCACCCACACCACACATCACAGTCACACACAATGTCCTTCAGTTCCTCAACCGGGCCGAGCTCTCTTGTCCTCCGGCCTTTGCACATTTGCTACTCACAGTCACACACAATGTCCTTCAGTTCCTCAACCGGGCCGAGCTCTCTTGTCCTCCAGCCTTTGCACATTTGCTACTCCCTCTGCCAGGAGTGCTCCGTCCAGTAAATTCCTACCCATCTTCAGGCCCCCATTGACCTATTACTTCCTTAGGAAATCATCTGAGGTGTGCCCAGGCCCAAGTCTGTAGTAAGTCCTACCTCTACCCTCAGGTGCTCCCGTTAACGCCCTGCCCTCTGCAGCACAACTGGGGTCTCGCCGGACTATAGCTACCTGCTGACTGGTCTTGTCGTCTGTCTTTTCAGGTCATAACTCCTTGCAGGCAGGGGCCATTGTGCTCACTAGCACACAGCACTCAAGGTTGGCACAAAGAAGGCCCATAAATATTTCTTGAATGAATGAATGTATGACTTATCATTCTCTGCTTCCATAAGACAGCTTTATATAGCCAATGTTCAATAAATACTCTAAGTTTCCCTCACTCCCTTGGGCTTAGGAATTCATCCTTATATTTAACCTAAATTCCTTCAGCAGGAAAACGAGCTCCACCTGAATATTCCAGACTAGCTCTGTCCAGAGCCTTTCCCCTCATCCCCGTTACTACCTAGCTCATTCGTATGGGCACTTGCCTCAGCCTGCCTCTCAGGGTGTGTGGTCCTGTCTCAAATATAACGAAAGCTCCTGGAGAACGGGTGCTGGGCCCCAGTACCACCTCCTGGGAGCTCCCTCACCTCCACCTGCAGCTCGCCGATGTCATCCACCGACCAGGCCTCGTCATCGTTGTCATAGTTGGGCACGGTGCTGAAGCTGCCTGCCCGCTGCTCATGGGTGATACCGCATTCGGGCAGGTTCTCCACGGACCGTGTGCTCCGAATTCGGTTCTCAGGTATCCGGGCGGGGACGTTGGTGGTGTCAAAGTTTTCACATTCGAGGACTTCCACATAGATCAGGTAGGGAGCCTGGCAGGGTGGGGTGCAGTGGGTGTGAGACCAGTATTTGCCACTTAGCTCCACCATCGTCTCCCAAATCTACCCTCTGCTAACACTGTCCTTCTAGCTGCCCACTCCTAGCTCCAACCCTTGCCTGTCAGTCCCTTGACACTGTGAACACGACATTCAGGGCAGGAACTTGTCCTGCGAACACGCGTTTTAAGAATTTGCGTGAGAGCATGCACAGGTTTTGGGTTTTTTTTTTTAATGTTTTAGCTGAGGGGCGCCTGCTGGCTCAGTTGGAAGAGCATGTGACTCTTGGATCTTAGGGTTGTGGGTTTGAGCTCCATGTTGGGTGTAGAGATTACTTCAAAATAAAAATTTTAAAAATAAATAAATAAATGAATGAATGAATGAATGTTTCAGCTGAGCTCCCACATGTACAGATGATGCACTTAGGCAAAACTATTGATTATCACCATCAAAGAGGCCTGGAAGCCTCTGGGGGCTTGTCCTAAAGACAGACAAAGAGACTGGGGAAAAGCTGGGTGCTGTTCCAAGCAGGGTTCTAATCCTCAATACTTCTTCCGAAAAAGCCGAACCTTAGTACTCGTTCCAATCAGCACACAAGTTCAGCTAATTCTCTCCAACGTGTGTCTGGCATCCTTCTCTCTCCTCCCTGCCCACTCTGATGAGAGAAGGTCTTAGAAACAAGAGATTTCTCTACTCCCACTGTCACTGTGCCTGGAAAGCCTAAGAGTTAAAGATGGGCTGGAAGGAGGTTGGAGAGCAACTCTCTCCTGACCATGGGAAGAGGAGGACTAGAAAGATTAGGCCTCTCTGGGACCAGAAAAAAGGCCCAAGAAGGGGGACAAGATGGCCCCAGGATCACAACAGCACTGAGGTAAAGTCAAGATTGACAGGCGCACATGAACCGTGAAGGAGTCCAGGATGTTGGTGCAGCATATCTGGGCATATACACAAACCTGGACAACCATGGGAGAAGAGTCAAATGTAGGGATGGGTTTGGGCCAGAGTCCACCTACCTTGTCCTTGGAGTTGAGGACAACAGCCTGGGTGTGGGGCACTCGGACCACGTGGTGGTCAAAGCCAGCAGTGGGCAGCCAGACTCGAGCAGGGAGCTTATGGTTGAGCAGGGAGAGCTCTGAGATCAGCCGCTGTGTTTTCTGCTCTTTGGTGGGGAGTGTGGCCAGCCGCTTGCCAATTGCCATCAGGGACTTGATAAATTCTCGCTCAGGAGCCAGTCTGACGGGCTACAGGGGGTTGGGGTGAAGTAAAAGACAGTGAAGAGACCATAGAAAAAAGTGGGCCACCCACTCAGTCACTCCTGGCCTGCAGGCCAGGGATCCCAATGTCTGAACCCTAGGGAAAGAGATACCTTTCAGCACTGGTAGCAGATCCCACCACTCCACCCCAGACAACCTGAGCTGGGAGTATGTAGAAAAGCCAGCCCACTCCTCCACAGGCTGATTCTTGGGTGGGAGGAGGGCATGAATGTGGGTCACTGGGAGGCACCCCTCTTCTCTTGGCCCTGAGTTCCTTAGGAACTGTCCCAAGGTTTCAAGATGGGTGGAGCGGATGGAGAGAAGAGCTGATTACACCTGACATGCTTCACTCGGCTCAAGGTTCTTGGGCTGAGTCTCTGCTGCAGGGCTCTGCCAGAGCCCACACGGCTGGGGAGGGGAGCTCTGAGTCACTATGTCCCCTTGCAAAGAAGGAGGACTTACGCCATTCAAATGACTTCTGTTACCTTCCATGGCATCCCCCTGGTCCACCCCATGGTCTCTTACAAGGGGTCATTGCACATGCAGGGGATGAGGAGGAGATGGGAGTAGACTTTGCATTAATGAAGGAACAATCTATGGGGACAGAAAAAGGAGATGGAGGGAGGGAGGTGCGGGGAGGTGGGTGAAGAAAGCAATAGCTCCTTTCAGCCCCTGCCAAGGGCCCTGAAGGCCTGTCTCTTTCAGTGGTTCTTCCTTAGGTCCTCTTCCCCCTTCTCAGGGACTAGCGTCCCCTTATTAGCTCCCTGCTGTGGGCCTGGCTCCGCAGGCTGGGTACTTCGTCATTCTCAGAAAGGGCAAAGTCTGCCTAGGGAGGGAGGTGGGAGTAGGAGGAAAGATGGACACCAAGAAGGGCTCTTTATCAAGGTAGCCAACCAGCAGCCCCATCCCAGCTCCCCTCAGCTATGTAAGAACAGTATCTCCTCTTCTGGTAGAAACAGTATTTCACTCACCAGGCCTTTTTCTCCCTCTCTGTGGGTCCTGTTTAGTTTCCTGAGAATTGAGAATTTCTACCCTCACTCCCTTACACTGCAAAGAAGAGCTTCTTTTGAAAGCTGGGCAGTACCAGGCCCATCTCTGCATGCAAAGGGCCAGGGTTCAAAGGAACAGCTCATCTCTCAGCCTCTGCCCCACAGAGGGGCTGGCTCAGGGCTCCACACAATAATGAAACAGGGTATCAGAATCAATCAGGGTTGCTCTGGGAAACAGGGTTGAAAAGAGATAAAGACAGGAAGAGAGCAGAACTGGGCTTCTGTGGCCCCTGGAAATATCACAGGGGCCTCATGGAGAAAGCAAAAGAAAGGACGAGGAAATTTGGAGACTCACTCCTTCATTCATCCTGATCCCCTAATCCATCCACTCAGGTGGCAAATGGTCACTGTTCCAAGGACTCTCCACCCCAACCAATTCAGAGTCATCTTAGATTAGAAAAGGCAGAATTCCTTCCCATCCTCCAATCAGCATTTGGGTCGGGGGCCCCTACATTCCTTGAGTATGTTGGAGATGTGACCCCAGGCCTCGAAAGAGGCTCTGCCACATGGGAGGAGATAGGAATCATGATTGAAAGGAAATCAGCACAGAACGGAGAAAATTGACTGGGTAGATAAATCAAAAAGAAAATGTAAAAAAATCATCCAAACTCCCAGAGGGTCCAGCATTTCCTCTCACGTCTCTGCCCAGCAACAAGGTCCAAGACCCTGTGGGATCAGAGGGTCACGGGGTTAGTCCAGAGGGAACAAGAAAGGAGAATGCAGATTAAGGAACCTCCTGGCAGTGAGCTGGGAAAGGGAAGAACTCAGACCTGGAAGAAAGGTGGTTGAAGCTAAAAAAGAAAACCAGCTGTGGGGAGGTAAAACTTTCCTTCAGGCCAAATCCTGTTTGCTTTTGGAGTCTGCTCCCCCAGCACAGGGGCTAGCATTTAGAAGGGCTGAATAAATATTTGATGGTCTGATGGCAGAAGCCATAGGGAAAGGGTTCTGGGTGGGGGAAACAGGATCCTGGGGGTTTCTGCCAAACAGTTCTTGGCGTGAATCCAGGGGTAAATTCTACCTCTCTCCCAGCTGTTTTCTCTAGAGACCCAGGAACAGGGGCTGAGTCATGTTGCATCCCAGGTCCATCTGGGAGAAGGCCCCACCTGGACTCAGGGTACTAGAGGCAAAGGACAGGGGATTCCTCCAGGCTGGGGAGGCCGGGTTGGAGGGGCGGTTCTCCCAGGAAAAAAAGGCACCTTTTAACTCCAGCCTTGGCCTGGGGACTCAGAAGACCTGGGGACGGAGAGGAAATGCGGCCACAGGGGGAGCCTGCCACCCAGTCCCAGCCTGGCCCCACTTACGGAACTGAATGAATTATCAATACTCTCGGTGCTGGAGGAGAGCTCCTGGGAAAGGGCCAGAGGGCAAAGGGAGGAGGAGGGGCAGGGAGGGAGGGGAGAGAGACAAAGGCAAAGAATTTAGCTCCAACCTGGATCATAACAGCTTCTCTTGTGATCTCTACCTTGCTGCTTTAACAGGAGAAAGTCAACCCAGAAACACCGCTTGCCCCAATTCTTGACACTTGTGGGAGACACTGGAAGGCTGCTAGCTCAGACCTTCGTAAAAGAAGGGTTGAAGAGACAGAGGGCCTGTGCTTTTCACTTTCTGCCCTTCTCTCCTTGCCTGAACCCAGCTCTCCCTCTAACATCTGGGTGCCTCAGGGCGGTAACTGCTCTGGCAAGCTGCCTGCTTTCTCTTTGTCCACTCAGTCCACTCATGCGCTCCCACCCAGAGTCTTCTTTGTGGAAACCACCACAAAGGGACTGAATGTAACAAGCTGTGTGGCCCCCATACTGGAAAGCCCGCATTCCTCCAGCTTCTTGGAAACAGCAAGGAGGAAGGAGAAAAGCTAAATTTTCAGTGTCTCCTCTCCAATCAGCCTCATTATCACCCTGGGAAGACCAGTCCCAACACTGAAGCAGGTGACAAGGGACACTCCAGAGCCATGAGCATGACACCTCGGGGCTAGATGCTGCTGGGCATAAAGGAGGGGATGACTCTATCTACCAAACCTCCGCAGGCTTCCTATCAGGTTATTTCATGCCCCACTCAATAAATTACAATTCTTGGACCCAAGTTGGGGAGCTGGCCCTAGCTGCATCCACCTGAGAAAGCTGAGCAGCTGGGTAGCAGCCATCCAGGTCCCAGGTGAGGGGATTTGTCTGAATCTCACCCTGTGTCTTACTGGTGTCTAGAGCAAATCAGGGGAAAGGGGTAGTGGTCAAACTCTCCTCCAGCGGTTCTGTTGCAGCTCACGCACAGACCCATCCTGAGTTCTGTCCGCCAAGGTCTCCCAGGGCAGGGACAAAGGGGCAATACCTGTGCACCAACCTGCAGGAGGGCAGGGGCCTGGCCTTAGGAGACAAAGCCCTGGGAGGTCCCGGGGCAGGAGGGCAGTGGTCACTGAGCTTCTACTTTGCAATCAGGATGTCAAGCATCTACTTAATTCCATTCCATGGTTTACATTCTCTTCTAGCTGGAGGTCCTACAGGCAGATCATTCCTTGAAGGATCTGGGGAGAAGGGCACTTTGAGGGAGAAGGCAAGCCAAACACTCTCCCAAGGCAACAACTCCTCTGCTTTGGGTAGGTAGGCAGAGGTGGGAGGGAGAACTGAGGCAGTGAGGAGGATGCCAGAGTCTGTTCTGACTTAGTGGCTCAATTTCTACCTATGAGCTGGCTGGGGAAGAAACAGCAGGCAGGATATTGGCTCCGTGAGCAACGCTCCAGCTGAGTCTTCCACAGACGGGCCCTGTCTGACTCATTAACAGCCCTGGGGGAAGGGAGGTATATCTGTCCTACTCTGTAGGCTTGAGTCACTCATACTGAGTCAGCTCCAGGACAAAAGCTGAGGCCAAGAAGCTGACATCACACCGCATCAGGCTGGAAGGCCCACCGGGGTTTCCAGTGTGACACGCGGCAGATTTCTCTGTACAAAGGTTGCAGTCCTGAAAAGACAAAGCTCATCTACTAGGATTGTCATTGTGTGGGGACGGGGTGTGGAGTGGGGGTGGTACCTAAATCATCTCTGCTCCCTGGGCCCCTACTCTAGGTCAGAATGTCCAGCATTTTGGTTACAAACGGGAAGGAAAACCACCTGAGCAGAGTCCTCTGGTTAGGCTGACAAAAACTGCTTTGAAGCGGTGCGTCCTAGGGGCTGAAATGGTGAGGGGTGGGAGAAATCCGCACTAGAGCCCTTGGCTGCTGTGGTCCAGAGTGGAAAAGACCCATCATTAGAGGAAAACAGAACCCTGTGTGACATCTGGGGAGGGGAAGACTGCAGGGAGACTCCGGGCAGGGGGACAGCTAGACCAGCAGCCCCAGGGCCGCCTCTTGTGCGGCCTCACTTTACTCTCCAGAGCTTCTCTTTAGATAATTTCGTGCTTTGTTTAGTAAGCTGGTGACTTCCTCCTTATACGCAGGAGACAGCTTTTCAAGAGAGTCACGACCTCCACCAAAAAACTGTTAGAACTGATGAATTCAGTGAAGTTTCATGAAACAAAATCGGGAGTCCCACACTAAATGGTCTCTCGGATAATGGGGTTTCAACATTCCAAGTTCCTGGAGGGACAGGCCGTACTTTATCCTCCAGCCCCCACTGCCTCTGGCACTGGACACTCTGCACACTGTACAACCTCATTTGTTGAGTGAATGAATGTTGCATAACAGGGGAGGAGGAGGAGGAGGCAAACCCATTCCCTTGGTATTGGGCCTTGACAGATGTATCCTCAAATTGACAAAGGGGTTTGGAGAGACCTCTGTGCCAGACGCCAGTGCTTGGACCCGTAGAGATATTCATGTTTATTCTCTCACTCCTGCTCTCACGTTTCCTAAGAACGCACAGTGGGTTCAGGTATCTCATTCTGCCAGCATCAGATAACCCAGGAATGCCTAGGGATGGGGTATCTCCTTCCTTTCCTGGATCTAGTGACCCACGATAAGGTGCCAGGATGGAAAGAATGGCAGCCAGAGAAGCCATCCCAGAGGATTTAACAGAATACCTAGGTCTCAGAGTCATTCATGATTGCATTTTGGGAAGGAGTTAGAACCAAGGAAGAGAGATCAAGGACCAGCACAGAGTAGCCCTGAGGCCTCAGCTTTTCTGATCCTAAGATGAGGACCATCAAATGCACACAGAGAAAAGCCACGCCTGACAGGAGGCACCAAGGGGCTCACTTCCAGCTGCTCACACACACACTGCTATGGGCCTGAGCCCAAGAGGAGGAGCTCCCAAACCCTTCATGACCGTAGTCCCACCAGATCGAAATGATTCTTCTTGTTCTGTAACAACCTCCCTTCATGATTCTGAACTTCCCTGCCAAGCTCAACCAGAAAAGGAAATGGTCCATTTTGGTTCTAAGAACAGTTGAGCTCTTCTGCCTGTGCACGGAACTGTGGAAACCTAGATGGCTAAGGCCTAGGCCATTCTTCCCCAGGTGGACTCTGACAGCTGAGGGCCTAGGAAAACAGATGCTGAGAAGTAAGCAAGATGGCCTGGCTGAATGATGGAGGAGTACCAGCTGTGAACTGAGGCCTGGCTGAGCAGCCCTGGGCAAATCACCTTGCCTCTCTAAACCTGTCTCCCCAATGGTAAAATAATCCCCATCTCTTAGGACTTTGTGAGGATGAAACGTAAAGTACCTGGCATGATGCTTGGCACATAATAGATGCTCAATAAATGTTAGCTCTGTTGGCTTCGCGATTATTAAACTATCGTTAACAAAATCCCAAAATTCCAGAAAGCAGGCTCTGTAGTCTCTGTCCCTCCTGCTTTCTCCTTTCCTTAGTCACTCTGATTCAAAGAAGCTGAAAGAAGTCTCATTGTATCAAAACCGTGGGTGGGTTATGTGCCCCACAGGGGCACATGCCAGCACCATGGCTATATGCATTTTCCAACAAGTGCAAATTCCTTGTTCTTTTCTCCCTTCTTTCGTAGGCTGGGCTGGCAGCCAGGATGAGAGCCGGGATGGTGGTGAGTCAGAAGGGGGTACTGGAGCACCATTGTCTGGCTGGGACACCAGGTCACTGACACTTGGTTGTCCCCTGGCAACTTCCCAAGCTATCTGTCCAGACATGGGATGGCAGTTGGGCATAACCTACTGATGTGCTTATCTCCTCCCTGCTCTGGGTCCTAAACTGGACACCCCCAGCTGTTCCTGAAGCCTTCTCCTCTTTCCAGCCTTCAAGTCTCTGACAAGCCTCTGGGCATGCCCAAGATTTACTCCACACCAAGACTGCTTCCCTCTTCCCTTTGTGCTTCTCCCAAATGCAAAGTGAAAGATCCCAGCAAGACATCCCTTCTCTGGAGGAAAGGCAGGCACAAGGGCATTCTGCAGATGCCTCAGTGACAGGGAATAAACCTTACTCTTAAGTCGACAAAAAGCAGGATCACTGGGAGTGGGGCAGAGGGATTATGAGGAGGAGGGACCAGGAGAATGAAGCTAAGGCTGTATTTAACACGCCTTCCCTCCAGCACACACACCATCCCTTTTCCTTCCCTATGGCTGCTGCTCTGAGAGGTTCTGGTAGATATCCCAGGTATCTATCAAGTCAGGGTGGGAGGGGTCTCTGCCACAGTTCTCAGTAAACAGTTAATGGAAAGGCAGGGAAGTTGAGTAAAAACACCCGGGCAGAGTCAGGAGTGTCAGTCTTGCTATTAGCTATATGACCTGAGGGAGGTCACTTTATCTCTCTGGGTCTCTGAGTTCTTCCTTTGTAAAATGAGGCAGTTGGAATACATGAATCCTAAGGTCTTTTTCCACTCTGACATCCCATGCTTTTATCAGTGAAATGAAACAGAGGGAAGGAGAGAAAAGGACAGAGGAACTGTATGTCAGACATCCTGTCTCCATGCCACCTTGCCCCACTGCCCCTTCCAGGCATTTTACCTCATCCTCATTCTCCACTTTGGGGTTGCTGGCTGTTCGTTTCAGGTTGCTGCTGAGGCTTATGCTGGCGGTGGCATCAGACTTAGAGCGCTGGTGAGTCCTTTTAGAGGGAGATAGCCCCATGTCAGGTGCTGGGCTCAGAGAGGGCAGCTCCCTCTTCCGGTGAGCTGGCTTCAGCTCATCTGAGAGGATCAGCTTCCGGAGCTTGGTCCCACGGGAGTGTCGCTGAGTGGAAATGTGCATGTCTGAAGAGTAGGCCCCGAGCAGCAGGGCGCACTGGAGGGAAAAGTTAATGCTCTGGCGGCAACGGTGGACGATGTAGGGCTTGATGGCATCACCCACATCCTCATCCATGTGGATGTACATGTTAAGCAACTGAGGCAGATAGAAATCCACATCCTCATTGCGAAAGCAGAAGAGCCGGTTGCCAATGTAGGCTTGTACTCCAGGCTCCTTGGAGTTGTACAGGTAGGAAATGGCCATGGAGATGTCGAACAGTTTGGACTCAAACAGCCTCAGGAGCCAGGACTGTCTGGCTGAGTTGTTCTGCCGCCGCTTCCTTGCTCCCTTGGCTGTGCCTGAGGCCACAGTGGCCCCCATTTCATCTTCTTCCTCCCTTATCTGGGAAGGTGGATCATCCAGGCAACGGATCGCACTGTCCAAAATATCTCCATTGACCAGCTCCAGTGGGGTGCCTGTGCTAGAGATGGCCACGCCTCCACGCAAAAGCTTGACTTGCTCCAGCACCTCCTGGCAGGCCTTCTGAGCCACCTCGCGGTCAATCACCGATAGTTCCCCAACCCCCTCCGTGATGACGCCTAGCAAGGAGCCCCCGTTATTCCCTGGTGGGCCAGGAGTGGGCTCAGAAATTGGCTTCAGAGGGGCAGGTTCCACCACCATGTCTCCCATGGCCACAGCCAGACTTCGAGCTTCCAAGCTGGAGGAGGAAGGAGAGAGAAAGGAACAGAAAGGGAGACACATACACACCAGTTAGTGGTGGCATCCTTGGGTCTTCCTTTGCCCACCATGAAACCTCCCCAGGCCCCTCCTCTTTTTGTCTTCCTAGACTTCTTCAAAATCAGACGACAAGCCATCTCCCATGGAGCCTCCCCTGCCTACCTCTATGGCTGATCACATTACTCTTCCTTCCTTCTGCACTTAGCTACTCGGCTTAGCCTCTGTTCCTACCTTGTATTTGCAAAATGTTGCTTTACATGTTATGTTTGTATAGGTGTATACATTCTGCAGATAGACTGGGAAGCAATTCTCGTCTTACTCCCTTGTCTCTAACTCTTCAAATGTTTTTCTATCTTTGTGCTTTTTCTGGGTCTTCCCTGACATGCCTGCCCATAACCTTTTTCTTTTCTTCTTTAATCTGTTATTTCCTTACTCATATAACACTCCATACACAGGTCCTAAGCATCTCACCTTTATTTAGTATCAAAGTCTTCATATATTTTTCTAATCACAGATACTTTACCTTCTCTTTAGACTCAAAGTTCCAAGGAATAGGGCCAGCAAATAATATCCAGGCTTCACTTAGAAGAAAACAGCTCTAAAACAACCATCATCAGCTCTGCAGAAGTGTGTCATTTCTCTGCTTGTCTGACTTCATGACACCATTCTCTCTTTCTCTAGTGCTGTGGTAGCTGAAGTAAAGTGGAAAGACTCCTGAACTTGGAATCAAATAGGCTGGGATGGGATTCAAGATCCTGGCTCTGCCATTATGAAATGTGTAATCTTATGCAAACCATCTATTTTCTGAGTTTCAGTTTCCTCAACTGGAAAATGGGAAAAACATCTATTTCTCATTGTTACTGTGTGGAATAACTTCATGTGTGTAGAAGGATCTAGCACAGTCCCTGGCACACATTAGCAGCCAATAAATATTAGGTGACTCCCAATCACCTAACAGGCTAGTAAACAGTGTACACGCATGCAAGTGTGTGTGTGCGCACGCATATACTGTTTATAAGGAAAGTGAACTTGAGTTACACTCGTTGTCTGAGAATCCTCCAAAACATTTATGACAGCTCTCTCCTACCCTGACACTACTTTCCCCATTATCACACACACACTTCAAGAACTGGAAGGGCTGAGAGAAAAAAAAGAACTCGGGCCAGAGCTCATGGGTCTATAACATGCAAACTACAGGGAGGAACAGGAATCACATCACCAAGAAGCCCTCTCTGGAGTGACAAAAGCCACTGCTCTCCTAGAACAGTTCTTCAGAGCCTCACCAAATCCACATCAGAAGAGTTAGTGCACAACTGAAGGAAATTTCAAAACGGGGACTGGGAGAGGCACATTGTTAATGTCAGCTCAACCCAGCTCCAGAGTCTGACTGTAGTAAGCAATGGGCTCAGAGGCCTCTTCATGAAAACACAGAGTGAATCTACGATAAACTCAAGAGCATGAGCAAGAGGAAGGCAGAATCTACTGTAGAGCTGGAATGCAGGTAATTTCCAACTATTAGTGACATCACCTTGGATGCTTGTGAATCTGGGGACATAGGACTTTGGGTAGGTGAAAAGAGGCTCAAGATACAAATTCTCTGATCACACTGAGAAGCCCCATTTTCCACTGCCACCCTCCCAGGGCCTCTTCTTGAACCTCTAAAACATTAAAAGTCAAAGCTATTCTGCTCTGCCAATACTATTATAGCCCAGCTCCCTGCCTCCCAGCAGTCCCCACTGAAGTCTTGCTGGAAGACAGATGAGGAACTCTTCTGTTCTCAGAGATCACCAAAAAAGGCTTCTTCGGTTTATCTTTCTCCCAACTCTGTCAAACAAGAAGTTCCCATCCCTGAATTTAATTTCTCCGATGCAGCTTGAGCTCGGAATCAGTAAAAATTTGGCAACTTGTTCATTATCTCTCCTAAAATTGGGCAGCATCCTCTGAACAGCAGAACCAGCATGGCTGCCTAGGTGGATCTGTCTCTACTCACAGCTTTAGGTGACACAGGAGTCATAAGGAAGTTTCATCTCCCCTTGCCACACCTTTGCAGGGTTCTCTGAGCAGAGGGTCATTCTAACTCAACTGAGACCACTACCTTTTAGGTCTGCTGAAAAACTCACATGACAGCTTCAACTGTTTTATGCAACTAACTTTGTTTCCTCAATCTGTCTATGCGTGGCACATCTTTCCCCTTCCCTGTATTCCAGAGACTTCCAAGTCACCAAAAGCTCCTAAAATCCACTTTTCAAAACTTCTGAGAGATGTGAAGTTCAGACCATCTCCCACATTTAGCACCACAGACCTCACCAGGATCTGCAGCAGATGCCTGCCCACATTGATCACAATTGGGATTGTTACTGGCACCAGCAAGGGAGGTAAGCCTGCCATTATTTTTTTTTTTAATCTCAGGGCTCAGCCAGGAATCCCACATCACAGTACTCAGGGGACTCCTCACTGAACAGATCCCCCATCTAGCAGTCTTTATTCCCTAGGGAACCAGACAGTGTCATGAGGTGCAGGAAAACTGGATTCTTCTCCTACGTAGGAGGCTCTGCCACTAGAAACTACCAAACTGGAGGTGGACCTCCCTGGCCACTTTGAGCCTCAGGGATTGCCTGCATCTGAAGCAAGTCATGGGGGGAAGGAGGTGTTGAGTTGCCAATTTAGACAATAATAAACGGGAAAAGGATTTTCTAAAACCTAAATCTTGATATGGTCTTCAACATCAATTCATTCCTTTTCAAAAGCAAAGACAATATAGCTTTGGTAAGCAACCATTCTAAAGAAAGGGAAAGGACTAGAAAGCTAAAGAAGAAACGAAGAAACAGGTCCTGTATTCATCACCCTTCCCCTTGTAAGAGAATTAGAAAAAAGAGGGGTGCCTGGGTGATTCAGTCTGCTGAGCATCTGACTTGATTTCAGCTCAGGTCACGATCCCAGGGTCATGGGATCGAGCGCTGAGTCAGACTCCATGCTGAGAATGGCCTCTTAAGGTTCTCTCTCCCTCTTCCCCTCTCACTTGCATGCTCTCTCTCTCTCAAAAGAGAGAGAGAGAGAGAGAGAGAGAGAGAGAATAAGCAAAAAGAGAAGAAAATCCAAATCTTTAGTATCAAATGGCTCCTATGCTCTCAAAGATGTTCAAACAACTGAGCCCCACATTTCACACTGGGAATCTAAACTGTCCTTCCAATTAGATAAAGGGGACTGAAAATGCCTCCCCTGCCGCAGTCTAGCAGCTGGCTTCTAGGCACTGCGATGGGAGTGGGGGGTGTTAAAAACTGACTGGGCTCCACAGCTTACTGTCTGGGCAATGTAGGGAATCCTCGTCTGAGCATCAGGCGGCCGTTCAGGGCAGAGCGCAGCAGGGGCAGACAGAAAAGCTATACATGCATGTGTTCTATGTGACCTAGGATTTAAGTAAATGTCTGCAAAACCTCTAGGGGGAGGGGATGTTTAACCTGGTTTTCCACTTCTCAAAAGATTCCAAGCAACAACGTTCCACCCCTGTACTGGTCTCCATTAAAGGCCTTCCTGGATTGGCCTCTGCTAGGATAGGAGGTAAAAAGCCCCAAATCAATCCTCTCACCCAGTTAACCACCATTCCCTTCTTGGGGGAATAGATAAATATGGATTGGTTCAAACCAAACCTCATGTTTTTACACGTTCCTGTATTTTCATAGAATAGTCTTAAGAGAACATCTGAATTTCCAAGCAGGTTGGCAAGCTCAATTTCCCTCCCTTTGAGATGGATCATGTGAGTTAGAAAAAAAGGTAGTGAAGCCACTATCTTAATCCTACAAGGTGAGTAGCTGAAAGGGACTGTTACAGGGGCACCTGGGGGGCTCAGTCGGTTAAGCGTCCAACTTCAGCTCAGGTCATGATCTCGAGGTTCGTCGGCTTGAACCCCGCGTCGGGCTCTGTGCTAACAGCTCAGAGCCTGAAGCCTGCTTCGTATTGTGTCCCCCCACACCTCTCTGTCCTTCCCCTGCCCGTACTGTCTCTCTCTCAAAAATAAATAAAACATTAAAAAAGTAGAGACCCTTACAAGTTCATGGAAAAGAAAGGGAGGGTCACATATGTTATTTATAGTTACACAGGCTTCTAATAAATAAAAGTGACAATTATATAAACGAGAAGTGCAGATCCTCTAAAGTTCAATCCTCTTTTGTTACAATTAATAAATCAAGAAATAGAGGCACAAGCATTTTATCCAACGCTACAGTGCTAACCTTCAGAAACAAATATTGTGATAATGAAGACATTAAAGGAATAGGAGTAGGGATGAATGGAAAGGAACTGCTGATCTCATCATAAAAGTGCCACTGGATTTGTTACCCAGTATATGTTTGCCTTTGATAATAATTTTTCAAACATTTATTTATTTACATATTTATTTAAATGTTTATTTAGAGAGGGAGCTCATGAGTGTGGGGGGAGGGGTAGAGAGAAAAAATCCCAAGCAGGCTCCACACTGTTAGTGCAGGGCTTGATCCCACAAACCATGAGATCATGAGCTGAGCCAAAATTAAGAGTCAGACGCTTAATCAACTGAGCCACTCAGGCGCCCCTAAGATTTTATATTTTTAAGTAATCTCTATACCCAACGTGGGGCTTGAACTTACAAGCACGAGGTCAAGAGGTGTGTTCCACCAGCTGAGCCAGCCAGGCGCCCCACCTTTGATAGTAATTTTTAAAAAGAGGTTGCTCTTCCAAAGAGACTCCACATCACCCTAGGCTGCCTGTTGTGCTGTTGAGAAGTTTCTTCTTATATCTTAAAGTCTAACTCAAACCTTCCTTTAAGAAGGTCTCTGCTCATCTTTCCCCCTTGACCTCAATGGATAAGGTAGAGACTGAGTACTATTTTTCCCCTGTAGAAACTCCGGGCTGAACAGTCAAGCAGGCTCAGGCCCTAGCAGGAACCAAGTAAGTGCTTCCCCAAGGCCCCAGTGGGGAGTTGGTATCAGGGAAGAGGGCATTCTCAAGCTACCAGCAGGAGGGTAGGGAGGGCAGTGGTCGCAGGGTAGTTAAGTCAATATTGAATCAGGCTGAGAAGTCTCTGTGCAGGGCCATGGGAGCTGGTGTAGGCAGATTCCAGCCAGACAGTCCAAGCCAGCTCTGGGAGCCCCTGCTGAAAGAGACAGATGGCAAAGAAAGTAACCTGTGCACTCACCTCTCTCTGAACTGTTACTCCCTGTTGCAAGCCCCAAATGTGCTTGGACTAGGCCCTGTCTTGTCTCCTGCCAATTGCTGAAAGGTTCCACCCAAACTTCTTCCCCAAATCAAAGAATTTCAATCTGCTGCTTTGGATGGCGTTTGGCAAACATGTTCTCATGAGGCGTGGACCCAGCTCTGAGAATGAAGCAGGGAAGTTAGGGGAAACAGGATTTCTCTTTGGGGGTATTTGAAAAGAGTGAAAGTCCTCCTAAAAGGGGAGATGAGGAGGCTGTGCTCTGGCTCAGGAGCAAGGAGGGAGACCAGGAAGAAGGGGGAAGAGGAAGCATGATTACTTTCAGACAGCCTAGAGTCGGAAGATGAATGGAACTTCACCAGCCCTCTTCACTGTCATAGGCCGGGAGACATGGACACAGGGAGCACGTTTCCAAGTTCTTCTCCAGCCATCTCCCTCCAAGGGCTTTCCCACAAACATACTTCCCACCTATAAAATTTGGATTATGGACCAAGTCCATGAGGAACAGCAGAGGTGGTCAGTAATTTCATGCAGTGGGGCAAAAAAGCAAGGCAAACAGAGGAGGCAGGCCTGGAGCTTGTCTTTCAAACGGACTTATCACCACAGCTGGCAACTAGAAAGACCCAACAGAGAGACCACAATGAAGGAAAAGTCTCAGGTCAGCTAAGCCACTACTAATAAGTGCCTTTTGTCTGAGAAACCCATAATGTTCTGTAAACAAATAAACCAAGTCTAATTTTCCCCTAACCCACATCCTACAAATAGCCTATTACACACCAATGCCCACAGAGTGGGCCATTCTCCCCAAAAGGTCACTCTAGAGGTCAAGTGAGGAAGTCATATGCTGAACCCAGGAATCCTGATTCCGAATGTACAACCTTTTTCTAATGTCTCATGTTCTTTTTCCCAGTTACCTCCCAACCCCACCCCAGGCCTAAGCTCTTATAGAATCAACCAAAACTATTCCAGTAAGCCACAGACAGTAAACTGATTCCTGGATCTGGACAGGGGTGGGAAGACACTCTACTCTGTGATGCCTTAAAGACAAGCCTAAAATTAAGTAATCCAAAACAAAATTTCTCACAACCTCATTCAGTCTCCATGCAGGCCTGTTCATCCCTCCTAGTGGCTGATCCTGAGCAGTCAACAAAGTGTAATCTGATAGGGACTTCTTCAAAACTTGCTCCATCCTTCAGAAACACCCTTCTGTCCAGAAAAGCCTGAGTGAGACAGCTGAGGCTCCCCCTCCTCCCAACACATTTTATCTCAGTTCAAGGTTTAGCTGATCCTGAAATAAGTGGTATGTAAAGATGAAGAATGTGACAGAGAGCACATGAAGACCACATGGAAAACAAAATCAAGTGTCACAAGGATCAGAAAAATCCTTGAAATTCGAGGCAGAAGGTGTCAAAGTTGGAAATCCCGAATGGGAAGGGGCACTGTCAGATCTTTTCTCTTCTACAGGAACAAACCTCCAGAGGTTGGGGGGTTTGAGGAGGGATGAAAGGGAAACTAAAGAAAGTTACAGGGCTCATAAAGCACTCTAGAGAAGAAGGGTAAGAATTAAGGTCAAAGTACAATGCAAATGGTACTTTGGGAATGCCGATGAGGACCTGAGATTCCTTAAGGAGAGAGGAAGAGACAATTCTTGAAAGCCAGGAGCTGGGTGGGTGGCAGTGAGGTAATGGAATCAGAAACAGAGGAAGAGGGCCACGGGGAAGTGGAACCCAGTGCTGGGGCTGCACGAACACATCGGAGAAAAAGGGCAAAATAGGAAAGGGGATGAAGGCGGAGGCTGTGGGAAAGGTTTGGGGCGGGAACACAGATGACGAGGAAGGGCAAACAAGGGTGGGCATTACAAGAGGTGTCCTGATGTGGAAAGGGTTCATGATTTAATAGAAAATAACTCGGGACAGAGGCAACAGGGACGGGGGCGGGGGGGGGGGGGTCCCCGGGGCAGAGGGAGGAGCTAAACAGAAGAGGAAGCCAAAAAAGCATAAGAGGACCCTAGGCTTGAGGGAAAAGAGTGGAGAAGACACTCGGGTGCAGCTGCCACCAGGACGTCAGTTTTGTAGTTGAACCCAGGTGTGGGGGCGGGGAGAGGCTGTGCGGGACAGGGTGGGAGAGGGCCCCCCCACCCCCACTCACAAGGGCCAGGGGGACTCACGGGGTAGGAGTCGCTTACCTCCGGGAGAACCCCGCAGAGGGGGTGCGGGCGGTCGGGGTCGGGCTGCCGACACCGCCGCCTCAGTAGCAGCGGCCGCTCCCGGGTTCCATTGGCCGCCTGCGCTTCCCTTGACAGCGGCCGCGGCGGCTGAGCCAGGCCCCGGCTTCGGGGCTGCCCTCGGCGCCGCCTGAGGGGGCCTTCGCGCTGCCTCAAGTTCGACCGAGCCGCACAGCCTCCTCTCCCTCCCTCCACAAAAGCAAGACCAAAAATAACAGACAGATAATAAATAAAATCCCAGCAGGGCTCGAGTCTTCTCGTGAGTCCCAGCAGCTCTTCGTGGGATGTGCCTTCCTGCTTCTTCGATGCTCAGGACCCTACCAATCCCATAGCAATCTAAGGAGTCGGCTGAGCTGCCTGCAACATGCCTGTTCAGAAATAGAAAAGGGGGCGGGGAAGAGGCCTTTGAAAGCAGGAGAGGGAGAAGACGAAGGGAGGAGCCTACGGGTGGGAGGAGGGGTCAATCTTCCGAAGGCTAGGAGGTAGCGTGTGCCAGGCTGGGTAACCGAAAAGGTCGTAAAAGTTACTGGATAAGGGACCGGGCTCCCGCCCTAGAGGAGAGAAGAGCAGGCAAGCAGGCGGGTGCGGATGACCTGTTAGAAAGGAAGTACAGACATATCGGGTATTTCCATAAGTATCTGATCATGCAAATTATATGTAAATAAGTCCTTTTGCGTTAGCCACCGAGTTACCGTAATTGCTCTCAGTGGCTTTTCCCCCTCCCCTGTTCCACATGACTCTCTTAGTAAATCAGACCGTGGGATACACGCAGGGGACCCAGCCGGGAGAGGAGAAAGAGAAAGGGCGGGCGGGGAAGATAGTCACCCTCAACACCCTTTTCCAGTTCATCTTTAAGGAAGCTTCCAAGATTACGCCCTTTGTCGCTTCGGAAATGGCGCGGTCCAACCGCGTCAATCTTTTCGCCGTTACCGGCGCGACTCGAGGCCGCGATTCTGCCTCCGAGGTCACCACCTGCCTGGGTCCTTTGGCCTCCAGCCTCCGGACGCTGATCTCTCCAGGGAGGGGCTGGACGGGGCTAAATTGGGAGAGGTGAGTGATCATAACCCCTCTTTCCAAACCAAACCATATGCAGCTAAACAAATAAAAACGCGCCCTGCAATGGACCTCTGGTGTTGGTTTTGTATATTGTCAATATTGATTGATTTGATTGGGAGCCCTTTCTCTCAGAACCTCAATCCCAGGCTCGCTGGGACATTCGACGTTGAGGCTAGATTTCTAAAGCTAGCCCTGATCTTGGATGCCACCTTCCCTGCCACTTAAAGGCTGTTTGATTTGGGGGGACTGAAGTAACCGCTTTGAACCTCAGTTTCTAGGTCTGTAAAGTGGATACAGGAATTTTAACACTTCACAGGCTTTGTGAGGATTAAAAGAGGTATAGATTACTACCATGGTACTATATATTACTGTTATTTGGACAACTATATAGGATAATGAAAGAAAAGAGGGTCATTGCTTCTGTGTTTGATAGGGAAGCAGAATAAAGAGTAGTCGCTTTAAAATACCTATGTAAAACATGCAATGCAGTATGTACAAAAGTAGAACAAATGGGCTATCCACATGCTGAAGGAACATACAGGAGTCTGATGAATTAATATGGAAGGCCTAGCCACTCAGTATTATGGTGAACAAATGAATGGAAGACTTCTCAAAAAATACTATAAGCCAGGTCTTAGAAGAGATATTGGACATGATCCAGCAGAACAAAAAAGGAGAGAGCATTCTGAAGACTAAAAAATTGTATGGTGAAGAACAGAGATGGGAATTTGCTTGAGGGCAAGCTGATAAACTTGGTTAAAGCAGGAGTACAGTTATGAAAGATGAGCGGAGAAAGAGGACAAGAGTGCCATAGATAGTTTAAATTTGTCACCACTGGTCTGGAGGAGAGAATCACCAACCCACCTGTTAGGTCCTGCAACTCTTGGCCAGCTCCCAATCAGCTGTCAGGCAAGGGTCAAGAGGTGATGATCCTGCTTTAGCCTAGAGTTTAAAATGTCATACATCCCTCCCTTCCAGTGGATAGGATTCCAAAGGGCCTCAGACCAGCTTTTGAAACAGTGTGAAAAGGGATATGAAAGCCCTACTCTTTATAGTAGGAAGTTTTTTATTTTCCAATAACAACAACAAAACAAGATTTCAGGAACATCTCTGTTCAAACTTTAAGTGGAACTTTTTATAGCCATAGGCAGTTATTAAGTCCTTTATTAACCAAGTGAGATCCCCACTTTTTTCTTCCCCTACAAACAATATTAAGCAGAAGTATGTTGATTTTCTGTGTTTATGACTCTAAGGGCTCACGTGTGAACTTCTTTGCATCTCTGTATGACTTGGTCTTTCTTTCTCTGGAGTGGTTGTTGTTGTTACTCTCCTGTTTCTGTGAGTCTCCAAACCCCTCTAGTCTGAACCCAAGGCAGGAAGGGATTCACCTTTGTATTCTAGCTGTATCTTTAGTTTCTACCACAGGGGCAGAAATTATATTTGTTGATATAACAACAGATGGAATGCAGAAGCAGATATAAGAATCTAGTTAGGCATTAAAGGGATTTCCAAAAATGTAAAACAATACCAACTGTCTTACCGATTTTTTTTCTTTTTGGTTTGGAAAAAGTTATTTTTCATAAATGAATAAATTAAAAATGTTAACAAGTAAATATTGACTAGTTTTCTTCTCTCATCCTATTTGCTTTCAGTTGTCAAATTATAAAGCTGAATGCTATTCTGTTTCCCATATTAAATTAAAAGCATAACACTTAGGATATCTTCTAAAATTCCCCACCACATTGAACCTATTTTTGAAAATTTTCTTTTGCTAGAAAAAGTACCATTTGCCTCCTTCCTAGGTCCCAGGGAGCCACTGCAGGTGTAGATGGTTGCACATGGATGATGTGACCCTATGGGAAACTGTACTGTCCTATGTGTGTGGGACACCTCTTGTTTTGATGGAAAAGTATATGTGTGTGTGGCACCTTGGAGTATAGGGAGGGCAGGAAAGTACCAACAGGGTCAGGTAATGTCATTTATTTTATTTTGTTTTTTAGAGACAGAGTGTGAGCAGGCAAAAGGGGCAGAGGCAGAGAGAGAGAGAGAGAGAGAGAGAGAGAGAGAGAGAATCCCAAGCAGGCTCAGTACTGATTGCATGGAGCCCAATGTGGGGCTCGATCCCATCACCTGAGATTGTGACCTGAGCTAAAATCAAGGGTTGGATGCTCAACTGACTGATCCACCCCATGTCGTTTATTTATTTAAGTTTAACCAAATCAGGTAAAGAAGTTGGCTTAGTCATCAAAAGTTGGTATAACTAGCGGACCCAGTTCATAATGTAACTCCTGTTATATTTTAAATACCCCTGTG
Source organism: Leopardus geoffroyi (assembly GCF_018350155.1). Taxonomy (NCBI): domain Eukaryota; kingdom Metazoa; phylum Chordata; class Mammalia; order Carnivora; family Felidae; genus Leopardus; species Leopardus geoffroyi. The sequence goes on from NC_059328.1 coordinate 106,062,191, forward strand.
GTTAAAGAAATTATAAAGAACAACTTTTTCTCCCTGAGCCACAGAAATTAGGTTTTTTTTTTCCTCCAGAGAAAAGATAAAGAAGCCAGCAGTTGTTGGCCAAGCCCCTACTGTGTATGAATACAAATATTACCTCCTTTGTTCCTCATTACAACCCTGTGAAAGAGATTTTATCCCATTTTATGGAAGCTAAGCTTCAGAATGGTTAAGTCACTTTTTCAAGGTTGTTTTACTTCAACCCACAATAAGAAGTACATTTTATATCATGATCAAGAATACACAGACGTACCTTCGCTGAAATAGTTTTCAGGAACTAATACTTACCCTTACTATATGCAAATAACTCTGATAGTTTCTGTTTTACTTCACTTTTGAAAACACTGTTTTGCACCCTGCTAAATCAGTTTCACAACCCATGAATGGGCTAAGATATGAACTGAATTCATGCTCTTTTCAGCAAACAAATACCTTCTCATGAACATCTCTTAAATAATGCATTACCTATATGTTGTGCTTAGTTTTATCTCATAGGACAGAGCTACCTGGACAATCCTAGGCAAAGAAGGGATAGACCTACTGAGGAACCATACCATATGAAATACTTAGACAAACATGTGATGACATTAGTCCTTTCATTTAGTATGTGAGTAAATGTGGCATTTGCTTTGATTTCTAAAGAAAGTTAATTGTCCACAAAAATAATAAGTTCACTTATTTGGGGCCATCGACTAGACATGTAGAGTTTATCTTGGCTTCATAGTAAACAGTTATTTCAAATCTTAGTAAATTATAAATTATCTTTAACTTAATTTATGATAGGGTTAAAATGAAAAAACATGACACTTGGGGGGTGAGGTCATGTGAGTACAGAGTAGGGTGTTGGGGAAAGAATAAAAATGGTAGAGGAAGCAGTAGGCAATCCCCAAAATCTTAGTTTAACCCTTCATCTAGTAAACTGAAGATTGCCTAAACTATAGAATAATTTGTTTCATGTTAGATTATTTTTAATTTTTTTAAAAGTTTATTTTTGAGAGAGAGAGAGAGAGAGAGAGAGAGAGAGAGAGAATGAGTGGGGGAGGGGCAGAGAGAGGGAGACACAGAATCCAAAGTAGGCTCCAGACTCTGAGCTGTCAGCACAGAGCCTGATGCGGGGCTTGAACTCACGGACCACGAGATCATGACCTGAGCTAAAGTCGGACGCTCAACTGACTGAGCCACCCAGGTGCCCCAGATTATTTTTATTTTTAAATGTTTATTTATTTTTGAAGGGGGCAGAAAGGGAGACAGAGAATCCCAAGCACCTACAGTGCAGAGCCCAACACAGGGCTCAAACCCACAAACTGTGAGATCATGACCTGAGCCAAAATCAAGACTTAGATGCTTAATCTACTGAGCCACCCAGGTACCCCATGTTAGATTATTATTATTACTTTTAATATTTATTTGGGGGGGGGCAGAGGATCTGAAGCCAGCTCTGTGCTGACAGCAGAGAGCCTGATGTGAGGCTTGAACTCAACAAACTGAGATCATGACCTGAGCCAAAGCTGGACACTTAAACAACTGAGCCACCCAGGTCCCCACCCCCCCCCCATGTTACATTTTTAAAAAAAGTTTTACTTATTTTTTTTTTTTTTTTTTTTTTTTTTTTTTAAATTTTTTTTTTTCAACGTTTATTTATTTTTGGGACAGAGAGAGACAGAGCATGAACGGGGGAGGGGCAGAGAGAGAGGGAGACACAGAAGTGGAAACAGGCTCCAGGCTCTGAGCCATCAGCCCAGAGCCCGACGCGGGGCTCGAACTCACGAACTGCGAGATCGTGACCTGGCTGAAGTCGGACGCTTAACCGACTGCGCCACCCAGGCGCCCCAGTTTTACTTATTTAAGTGATTTAAGTAATCTCTACACCCAACGTGGGCCTTGAACTCTAGACCCCAAGATCAAGAGTTGCACTCTTCAAACTGGGCCAGCCAGGCACCCCTTACGTTAAATTTTTTTAATAGGTAAGTTTTAAAAATAGGCTACTGGGGCGCCTGGGTGGCTCAGTTTGTTGAGCGTCTGACTCTTGATCTCAGCTCAGATCTTGGATCTCAGGGTCATTAGTTGAATGTGGAGCCTACTTAAAAAACAACAACAACCATAAAACATAAAATAAACAAATAAATAAAATAGGCTACTTAAAAATCCTATGGCAGGGATTAGGGGTTGGGGAGGAAGTGGCGCATGCCTGGCTAGCTTGGTTAGAAAAGCATGCAACTCTTGATCTTGGAGTTGTGAGTTTGAGCCCCACATTAGGTGTAAAGTTTACTAATAAATAAACAAACAAACTTGGAAAAAAACAAAAACCATAAATCTCAAAATCCTCAGGTGGGCTGGTCTCCCAGAGTGAATGGATACATCCCCAAAGCCAGCCATGGTGAGGACAAGGTTTTCTTGGATGCTTTCATCTATTCTAACATGAGTGGTTTATTTTCCCATATGCCTGTCACTTTTTTTTTTTAATTTTTTTAATGTTTACTTATTTTTGAGAGAGACCGAGCACAAGAGTGGGAGGTTGCAGAGAGAGGGAGACACAGAATCTGAAGCAGGCTCCAGGCTCCAGGCTATCAGCACACAGCCTGACACGGGGCTCGAACTCACGAACTGTGAGATCATGACCTGAGCCGAAGTCTGATGCTCAACCAACTGAGCTACCCAGGTGCCCCTGCCTGTCACTTTTAATGTATCAGCAGCCCAGTCCAGTCCCTCTTCTCCTTCCACATGGAACCAGTTGCTTGGCTGTTTCCTTATGACTCCAGTTCCTCCATCCTTTAATGCAAACTTCATACCTTTATCCACTCATTCAGTCAACAGAGAACTATGATGGTTGCATGTCCTTCTAGTTGACTTCTCACTATTGTTCGTACACCCCTCTTCTACCTGACAGGTCTCTATCAGGGGATGGTTCTCCTAGGTCTTTAGTCACATCTCACATCCCCAAACCTCTGCTTTCCCTGGAATGTCCTCTCTTTTCCACCTATCTACGCTCTACTTACCCTGTCTTTTCCATGAAGTCTTCCAAAATTATTCAGCCCAAGTGATCTCTCTAAATTTATAGCTCTTATGCAGAATGAGTACCATGATTTAGCTTTTTTTCTATAGGTCTTATGTTGTTCTGTCCTTGTTTTAGGAGTTAGACTTGTCCAGGTGACTCCTACTTACCTTAACTGGGAAGTCATCTGGATCCCTGTCTGATCTATATGCTATTCCTCTGGGCCCCCATAGCTCTATGCTTACTGCTAACATAACTGTTATGTTGCCACTACGCTATGATCATTATTGACTTGAAGACAGCTTAAGTCAGTTGGCTTCTAAAAAGTGCCTAGCACCTAAAAAACAAAAAGGAAATTGCCAAAACCACAGTAAGGCCGATTTCTGACAGCCTGGATAAAAGAAAGGGCTCTCCCATTAAAATACAAGTAGATCCTGGATACATTACAACAAACATAATGGTCAGCATATTGCTGGGCTCATTAGAAAGTAAGAGAAATCACTAAAGGAAGAAAAAAATAACATTAAGCTGAAACCTATATGAAGGAGTGAACAGTATTGTGAACAGAGGCTAAACCCCGGGCCTAGCCAAGGAAGGGGAGAAAACCTGGGACTCCTGAAAGAAACTGAGCCCCATGAAGGGGCTAACACAGTCCCAGGTCAGGAGCATCATTTGGCTCCTGGCAGAAGCAAATGCAAATCTTCTCTGCAGGAAAGTGCCCCCAATTTAGGCTCTCTGGATTCCCATAGATTAAGTTTAACAAAATTTGAGCTCAAAACCCCAAGATTGAAAATATACAAAGAAACAAGCTACCACAGGCAAGAGTGAGCAGAAAACAAAACAGATTTAGATATCCAGGAAAGTTACAGAAATACAAAATAACAAACCCAACGAGTTTCAAAAATTTAGCATCATAGGGTACCACATCTCTGAGTACAAATGATTAAAGTTGAAAGTGGGTATCAAAACGGTAAAACTTTAAATATTCAGATGTTTGGAAGTTCAAAAAAATTGTTCTAAATAATTCATAAATCACAAATCATAAAGGTAATTTAAATATCTTAGGACTAAGTTATAATTAAAGTAATTTACAACAGAAAAATTGGGGGGATGTAGGGAAACAGGTCCTTAAAAACTTAGAGTAGAAAAAAATAACAGCTTGAAAATTAGGTTAGGTGTCAAAATTAAGATGTTATGGAAGAACATAAAATTAAATCTAAAGAAAGCAGAAAAAAGGAAATACTATAGATAATATCCATAATTAATGAAATGGAAAACAATACATAAGGGAGAGGATCAACAAAACCAAAAGTAGTAGCTGAATAAGTAAAATAACAAATTTCTGGTGCAAAAGAAGGTAAAAGTAAATAGTAGAAATGAAAAACAAAGTACATGACTACCCAGAGAGCACAGGGGGGGAAAAAAAAGGAAAAATTTTAATTAAAAAAGACATGAAATTACAAAATCCTAAAAAAAAAACACTTAACCTAAATTGACTCAACAAAAAATAGAAAGTCCAATCAATGGTTAAAATTTTTCCCAAAAAGGAATGCCAGGCAAAAATGGTTCAACAGTTGAGTTTTACTGATCTGATGTCAACTCTTCCAGAGAATGAGAGGGAACAGTTCCCAACTCAGAGGATGCACAGATCAAATGAACCATCTTAGAAACCTTTTTTTCGAAATCTTACTAAAAAAAAAAAAAAAAAGGGCACTAACAGGTACAAGAATGTTCATAGCAACACTGTTTGTAATAGCAAAAAAATGGAAACAACCCAAATGTCCAGTAATAGGTGAATGTGTAGAATACTCTACAGGTGAAAAATGAGCATTATAGCTACTTACAACATAGATGAATCTTAAAAATAGTGTTAGGTGAAAAACTGCAGGGGACTATTAGAGTACAAATTTTTTGTAAAGCTAAAAAAGCAAAACTGAATATTTTAAAAGAATATTATATGTATATGGTTAAATATAGAGATACACATATATTTGTGTGTGTGTGTATGTATGTAAGTAACTAATAAACACAAAGTTAAGGACAGTGGTTATTGTCCAGGGAGAGGCAGCAGAATAGGCCAGGGTAGGAACACAAGAAACTCAACGGTATTTCTAATGTTTTAATGCATAATTTGAGTGATGGGTCAAAGGTATTCACTTAATTATGTTTCATAATTTATTCATGTTAAATATATTCTTTATATATATCAAATATTACATATTATAATTTTAAAAAATATGGTGTGGTGGAAATGAATGAAGTCTCCCTGAAAGAAAATTTATTTCCTGGGCAGAACCAGATTCCCTGACAGAAGCTACCCTACGCAGAAGACAAAGTAGGTCCTCAGTAAATATTGGTTTACTGCTTTTCCAAAGGAGAACATAAGGTCTGGGTTCCCTTCCTATTGGTGCTGATCTGCAGAGCTACCTCCTGCCACACACCTAGCCTAAACCCCACAATCCTGGCTAAGTCCTGACACATGTATGACAAGAGACTGACACCTGGTGGATACAGAATGGATTTAATAAAATGGCTAAGAAGTTCATCTTTCACTCCACTTGGTGAAAGCTGGCAGTAGGGTCGGGAAAGCAGAATGAGTAGGGAAGCAGAATGAGGAAAAAACAAACATTCAGAAACAGGAAAGGGAAGGATCTCCATCTCTGAAATGTAGGAAGTATCATCTAAATGAGACCAAAGAGAGTCCTTAAAGGAGAGGGACTTCCCTCTCATTCCTTCTGAGCCTACCAGAGGAAAGAGGCTATTATTATAGCTGCAGTAAGGAAAATGCCAGACAGGGAGGGGAAAAAGGAAACAGGTGTAGCCGATCCCAACCTAGCAAGCTAAAACCACATGTACTTTATAGTGTGGCCTGCGTCAGCTGCCTCCCCAGGAACTGCCCGTTTGGAGACTTTTGTGATTCTAAGGAGGCTGATCCCAGGCTTTCCCCGATGTAGAATGAACAAATTAGCATATACCATCCTTCTGGCCACAGTGATTGGTTAGAGGTGGGCATGTGACCCAGGATGGCTTAATCAGAGTCAATCTTGATGCTTCTGCTAAGATTCCTGGCACAAAGATGTTCCCTTTTCAGGTTGGATATAAATGAGAAAACGTGTAATCCCAGGAGTGCTGGCAGCCATGAGGTGGCCCAGGTTTAAAACGATCCTATAGAAGGCAGCAGCGGGGGGGGGGGGGGGGGGGGGGGGGGGGGGGAGATCAGGTATTTAGAAACGGGTTGAGCCACTGCATCAGCTCTCCCTGGAGCCAGTACTACCTCTGGACTTCACAGTTACGTGAGCCAGGAAGTCTTAATTTTTAAGCCAGTTTGTAAGGTTTTCTTTGATTTAAAACCGAAAGATTCCTAGCCGATACATTCATCATACTTACTCCATCCCTATCCTCCCACAGGATAGCAGAGATCCAGGTAAGACAGTCACTACATTTATCAAGGACTCTAAAGCCAAGGGTATTGAGCTGGAAACATCAGAGGCAGGAGCCAGACACTGTGTAAGACAAGGGGGCCTCAGTAGTCTCTACAGGAGAATGAACTGCCTTAGGAAAAGAAGAGCCAAATGAGAAGCAAGTGCAGAGAAGGGCCTCTACTAGGCAGGTAGAGTTAATGTGAATATAAACACTTTTCCCCACATACCTATCAAGGGGGTGTTGCTTGGGGGTCTTTCCCTTCATGGGATAAGGAATTCTGAAGCACGTGCCCTTTTAAGTCTTTATTACCCTGTGCTGCGGTGTCTACCTCTCCCTTTGGAAGAGCCTCCTTTTGGCTTCTACTGCCCTTGATGACACTCACTTTTGAGGTGACCAGAGGAATTTTATCTTCTGCTTCTTTGGCATGCCGGGAACTAGGGCCCCTTCCTCCTCTGGAAACAACACCATCTTCCTGATCCCGGGCAAGCACCATCCCCTTCTCAGCCCCTCCCACTGGCCCTGGTCTCCCTGACCCTCTGGCAGAGTTGCTCTCCCCTGCAGAGGCCCATGTCTCCCGTGGTAACCGGCAGGGCTGGGCAGAGTCCACGGCAGCTGCTGACTTGTCAGGGGTAGAGTTCCTTTCCCTACTTCCACCTGATTTTTTTTCGAGGGCGCCCCCGTTTTCTTTTGGCATCACTTCCTGTATCCTCTATATCCTGCTTTGCTGCTTTAGCTGGTGGATCCTGCCCAATGGCCTCACTCACAGGTACTTCTGCTGATCTCTTGACACCTTTGTCATGGGGTCCTGGGTCACCACCTATGCCTACCTCCCTGTTCTCTGTGCCTCGTGGCTGAGCGAGCACCCCAGGTAGGGCTTGCCCAGGCCCAGGCCCAGGCCCAGGCCCAGGCCCAGGCCCGGGTCCAGGCAAAGCAGGAACAGCTGGTAAGATCATGTTAATGATGGGCACAGCTGCCTGGGGTCCCCCAGCCCTACTGGGCAGAGCCACTTTCAGAGGGCCTGAAGAAAGCTTGGGGGCCAGGATGGGGGGAGAGACTTGGAGTGGTGGAATAAGTGAGCGAGGGGCCCGGGGAAGGAGCAGAGGCAGCCGGGCCACCAGGGCATTAACCTGTGGGTTACTGGCTGCTGGGGCTGGGCTCTCCACTACACTCTTCTTCCGCTCTCCACGTGCAGGAGGGCCAGCCCCAGCCCGGGGTTCCGTCTCCTTAGGTGGCTAAAAGGTAAAGAGAGGACACAGTTAAGTGGGAAGTTAAGTGACTGGAGTCAACACAGGCATAGAAGGGTGAGAAAATATGGGGAAAGGGATACCAAAAGCCCCCAGCCCAGGGCAGCAAGGTCAGGGGCATCAAATTCCTTACCTGGGCTGGTCTCTCTGGTTTCTTATGGGCTCCACCCTCTAGGCTCTCAACACCATTCTTGGATTTAGAGGACCGCTCCCGAGGGGCATGTTCATCGTCGTCTGTGGAGGTGCAGGAAAGGTAGTAAGGCGAGGGCGAGGAGGAAACAATGGACAAGTGAGGCAACTCTGACTGGTGGAGAAGGAGGAAGAAGGCGGTATAAGGCATGACCTAATGTCCTATAAGGGCCACTAGAAATAGAAAGCAAATGCAAGGTGTCTCTACCCTAGCAGGTGGGAGGGCCTATGAAGTTGAAAGTGGCAGAGAGTTTCTCAGGACTTGACAGATGATGGTCCACCCACCAGCGAGCCCCACTGCCTTGAGTACGTGGGCAGGGGCAGACCGGGCAGAGATGAGGTGCTGCTGAAGGAGGAAGCGGGCGACTTCAACGATGGAACTGAAGGATCGTTTCAGGATTCGTTCTGCCCAGTCACAGGTCAGAGCGCAGGCTGCCTCAACCAGTTCGTCCCGGGGTGCTGGGGTTACTTCTGGGCCCATTTCTGGCTGCAGTGGGGAAGGACATGCCCAATCACACCCCACCTTGGCCCCTCTCAGACACCAGTGTCAACCACAGCAAGACCAGACTGCAAATGGGAGTAACTCGCCCCAGGAACCCACAAATTCTCTTCACCGTCTGCCTGAGCCATCAGGTAGGTAAAGGGAATATCCTATACACCCAGAAGCTATATGCAGAATGACCTAGGCTGTGTCACCCTCCACTTCGGAGAAAAGAATGCAATCAGAGGGTTGTTTGTTACTTACACTCTCAGAGCCCTTCAGGTCAAGTCCAGGTAAGGGTGGCATAGACACCAAGGTCTTCCTTCGTATGCCACTGTAGCAATATCTGAGACAAGTTAAAGAGCAGCCAACAACGGGGATCTCCAAGCCCCATGGGAAGGTTAGGCTGTTTCTACTCCTGGCCCTCCACACCCTAAGTTTTCCTCCCCAGGTCCATCCTCCAGCCCCAACCTCTCCACTCAAGGATACTTGGACTGGCCTCGGCCACCAAGCCTTCGGGCCTTGATGTCAGGGAAGATCTCTCTGATGATTTTGCCAAAGTTGGCGGTGCTGAGTGGGCGGCAACAGGCAAGACTCTCACAGTACTTCCTGAGTAAGTGGGGGGAGGGGCAAAGAGGGAAGATACTTAGACACCAGTGAGTATCTGAATCATGGGTAGATTCGGAGGGTCCCTGGCATCAAGTATGGGAAACCCCTTAACAAGTCAGTGGGGCTCTATCAAGGCAGGGAGCTCTCCAGGAGTGAGGGAGTAGCCCTAGCCCACCAACCCACACCCCGGCCCCCCATTCACCCACCGATAGGCATCATAAACACTTTGCTTTGGCAAACAGGTGTCAGTATGCTCTTCTAGATGGTTGCGGATCCATCGATAGGCATACATGTACTCCTCATTGCTAAGTGTACTTGGCTCTGAGCTGCAAGAGAAGTAAAAGGGACACACCTTACTAAGATCCTAATAGTTGCTGTGGTTCTCGACAGACTACCACTTCAGCAGTGCTGGACCAAATCACTCAGCCCAGAATCCACCTTTTCCAGGTAAACCAGGACAGCACATTTCCTTCTTTATCAAGCGGTTACGAGTATTCCTAGTCACCCAGCCCCATCTCAGTGAGCCTTCCTTTAAGAACCAGAACCTCTGACGCCTTCAACTGTAGCACCAAACCTACCTTTTGTCTCCAGTACTGGGTCCTGAGGGGAGCTGAAGGTAGAGATACAGCTTGTCGTTGTCTGAGAATTTCTGTACATCTTGCTGAGGTTGGGAGGAACAGAGGCAGGGGAAAAAAAAATAAGGCCAAGAAGGACCCAAGGTAGGATATTCTGATCCTTCCCCCCAAATTGGGCTGCCTTAGAGACTGTCAGAGTGAAAAAGGACCTTAGAAATGATCTGGCGCCGGGTTCTCACTCTATCTGAGAGGCACCTAGGTGAGCTACCATGGTGAGAGGGGAGTGGAGGGGATCGGCTTTGATTTTATTCCTACTGAGTGTCTATACCACAGGTCACAGAGAGATGAACTAAGATGCTCAAGGTCAAACTGGCAGCAAGTTGCAAAGCCAATTATCTTCTGACGGGGAAGACAACACTACTTGTCCCACAGAAACCTTTCACTTAGGCATACCCTCTTCCTCCTCCTCCCCGCTGCACCAACTCCATCTCTCTACTGCCCTCTTCCCGAAAACACTCACCAGGATCCCCTCGACTTTGTTCTGCACGGCCTTGCTGTGGAGGAGAGGAGAAAGCTGGAGGTCACACACAAGATTTTCCCTGGTGTCTTACTGTTAGGGAGAGGAAGAGGGCTGAGAGGCCTGGCAGGTGCTCAGCAACAGCTACCATGATGGAGAACCTCCCAGTGCTCACAGGCACTTGCTCAGGGAGAGGCAGTTCATCTACAGAGGAAGTGAAGTGCTACGGTTCTGGAGCAAGACTTGGAGGTGATGAGGCGTACTTACGAAATGGTACCTCGGAGCCTCTGAAGAAGGGTGGTGGGTTCTCCTGCCTCAGCACTACCTGAGGGGGCCGTACCCCCAGTCTTGGGGCTCTTAGCGTCAGGTTCATCTTCTGCCATCCCGGCATGAGGGCTAGAGTTGAGAGGAGACACGACAGGAAGATTCAACCTCCCTTCCCCTGGAGCCACCCCGCCGCTCCCCAGGCGCTCCTCGTCTCCCTACCCAGAAACACAGAAACAGAAAGCCTCTGAATGTCCTCAGTGGTCTTTTTTTCTCACCACTTGCCTTCTCCCCCAAATTAGAAATGATCCCATTACTTCTCCAGGCCCATATATACCCAAAGAGATCTCTGCCACCTCCATTCTATCCCCCCCCCCCCCCCCCCCCCCCCCCCCCCCCCGCTTCCTGCAGTCTCCTGAGTGTGGAAAACTGTACAGGAAGAGATAGGCGGGTTGGGAATCCACGTTAGAAATGTCCATTTCTGCCTCTGGCCCCGTCCCGCCCTCACCCCCTTAAAAAACCAAAAACAAGAACCACCACAAAACAAAGTTCTCCGATTCTCCTCACGCCTGAATTTTCCTGGGAGGTCAGAAAGGATACGAACATCTCTGCCCTTGCAGGCTTGGAAAAAACTGGGCCCAAGTTCTCATTACTTAATCTCGCCACGGCTTCCCCCGCGGCTCCCCCTCCCCACGTCGCCGGTCCCTACGTCATCTCCCTCAACCTCCCATCCTGAGGCGCACCCCCACCTCCCTCCCTTCCCCCTGCATTCAATCCCGCGTTGCTGCAAGGTGGGAGGCTTCAGGGGGGGCGAACTCCTGGGCTGGGCGTAGGAAACCCGGTTGGGGGAACGGGGTCCCGGATTCGGGGCACGTGCACATGGGCGAAGGAGCTGTTGAAAATACGGCCACAATCTTTTTCTGCTCTCCTCCCAACTCATACTGCCCCCTCCCTACCTTTGAACAGTCGCCTTCCAACACAAGCAACAATAAAGGTAAGGGAGAAAGAGAAACTACCTCGTAGCCACCTTCACTCCAGCCCAGCCCCACGGTCCTGGCCCAGCGGGCTCGTGCGTTGCTTTATTTTCTTTTTTCTGAGTGGCTGGAGCAGTCCCGATCTGCCTAGAGACTCGCCCGGCCTGTTCTCTCATTGGTCGTTGCGGCCACCCGGAGACAGAAGGCGCCGGGCTCGCACCGGCGGCAGCTAAAGTCTGCCTGGTAACAGATTCTGATTGGTCAATAGGGGAGGGAAAATCCAAAGTTGGTCTTATTTGAGTGAAGAGGGGGAAGTCCGGGTTAGGTTTCGGTTTAAAACTGGGGTCGGTTGGGACTGCCGGTCCCGAGAGGTTCTTCTCTTAAAGGGACCGCAGGACGAAAGGCCGGGCGCTGGGCTCCCTTTGGAGCTTTCTTTTCCTTTGCCCTCGTCTTCAGGGTTTCAGTTTTGCCTTCGGTTGTCAGAGCAACTGGAAGAAAAGAATCAGTGGCTGATAAAATAACTGGAAAATTATGGGTAGTAGTGATGGAGGTTCGCTGAAAGTTCACACCACCTCCTTTTGATGAAAAATAAGTTGAACACCCCACCCTCCGACCCCCGCCCTCAACACAGCCTACAGGCATTCCCAGCAAATCTGCAAACACGGGCTCACGTTGCTCTCTGATGGAGGCCTCAAAATCTCAGCAGCTGTACCACATTAAGTTAAAATGCCAAGCGTTTCTTGGTTTCCCGTGGGTATTTTATTTCCTTCCGAAGAGTTGCTAATGTATTTGCATACCTGTAGTTCTGCACTCGGTGAACACTGGAATTTTGACTGACACCCCCAGGGGGTGCTGGATGCCCACATGAACTCTTGAAGAGAACGTTGTGCTGAATAGGCCATGGGTTCCTAACCTTTCGGTTACGGCTTTGTTTAGATCGCGAGTCAAATGAAAGCAGTGGACCCTCTGCTATGAAAAATGCACGTGAGGACTAAGTTTTGCATCTAATTTCAAAGGTAAGGGACTGCAGGTTAACGATTTTTTGAATGGATGTATTTTGTTTGGCACAACAGATACATTACACCTAAAACTGTATTTGGAGTCCTGACTTCTAATACATTCTCTAGTCTCATCATCAGTGTACTTTTGTAAGGAGGACAGCAATGATGCCTGATCTTGTCACCTTTGCCCTTTTTAGCCTCCATTTATCTACTACTAGCTTCTGTGAGTACTGGGAGAACCCAGGGAATTGCAGAGTTTGGGGGAATGGGAATAAGGATATAGTGGCAAGACGGTTTTCTAATAACAGCAAAAATGTGTCTGATGTTTACTGTGTGCTAGACACCATACCAAATGCTAAACACCTCATTTAATGCTCCTGGCAGCTCTTTGAGGAAGGTACTTACCGCCTCCGTTTTCCAGGCAAAGAAACTGGGATTTGGAGAAGTGAAGGGACTTGTCCACAGTTACATATGTAGTTAAGTGCTGGAATCAGAATCCAAAGGCAAGCAGTCTGCCTTCAGAGCCATTCTCTTGAACACTGTCCTAGGCCGTGTAGATACATATTCGTAGATATTCATATACAAATATGGATATAGACTGATGGAAAGGTACCCCAAACACCATGGTTTGGTATGAAGGGAAATATAGAGCACTTGATTGGAAAAAGAGTTTGGGATAAATTATGCCAGCTTAGGAATTCACAGGTGGTGGGGAATAAATGGAAATTTCAGGAAAGAGAGAAAAAGTATCATAGCTCTGTAAAGGAGATTATTTTGACAGCACTGTAGAAGGTGAGGTTGTGTAGGGGGAGAGACTTGAGATGGGGAAAAAAGGCAGGTATTCATTTATGCCAGGCATTGCGCTAAGGGCTAGGGATATAAAGCTGAATGAGGTATGATGTACCTTGCCCTGAGAAGTAACAATAAAAATTATCTGGTAAGCATCACCACAGTAATAGCAAGAACTTTATAGAGTTTAATATGTGCCGAGGATTCCTCTAAGGGCCTCTCAGATGTTGCCACTTTATCTCATAGCAACTCTAGCCGATAGGTACTGTGATTATCCCTATTTTACAGATGAGAAGACTGAGGCATTGAGAGGTTGATAATTTGCCCAATGTCACACAGTAAGTGAGAGAGCCAAGATCTGAACCTAGGCTATCTGGATTCAGAATTTGCTCTAAACACTATTGTACAATGCCTACTAATATTGGGAGTGAATTTGTTGAACATTAGAAAGCAAACCATAAAAGAAAAGATGGATAAATTTAGATACATTAATATTAAAAACTTAAATTTATTTTTAAAACCACTATGAAAAGTATATAAAATCAAGCCACACGTTGGGAGAAGATACTTTCAAGACATATAACTGACAAAGGATTATTATCTGGAATTTATAAAGGCCTTCTACAAATAAAAAGATAAATAGCCAAATCAAAAAATGGGCAGAGAAGATCAACAGGAATTTCAAGAAAGAAGCAGAAATGGTTCATAAACATATGAAAAGTTGTTCACTCTCTATAGTAATCAAGAAATTCCAAATTAAAACCACGATAAGATGCCATTTCATACCCACTAAATTGGCAACAATTCCAAAGTCTGCCAATGCTGAGAGCTGACATGGCTGTGGGCCCAGAGGAGCCCTCACCCACTGCTGGTGGGGACGTGGTTTGCTGTAATCATTTTGAAAGAGTTTGGAATTACTTGATAATGTCGAATATGGAAATATTTTATAATTCAACAATCCTACTCCTACAAACATGCCTTGAAGACAGAGGCAGTAGGATTTATAGTTTCACTGTTTGCATTAGCAAAACCTGGGAACCCCAATGTCCATCAACAGTAGAGTGAAAAGTTGTGGTATATTCATACGATGGAATGTCATAGGGCAGTGAGAATGAATGAGCCACAGCCACATGCATCTACAAGGACGAATCTTTAGAAACCGTGAAAGAACTATAACACGGAAGAGAATATACAGTACGATGCAATTTGCAAAATTTGATGGCAGGCAAAACTGCATAATATATTGCTTATGGATAAATACATATGTGGTAAAGAGTAAGAGTAATAGAATTATTGCCATAAAAGTAAAGATATAACTTACCTTCAGTGAGCAAGGGAAAAGAGTTTCGGGAATGTTTCTTCAAGAGCCAATCGACAATGTCTTCCATAGGATCTAATTTAATTTGTTTGTTTTCCAAATAGACGGACAGTCTTTTCAAAATATTTATCATTTCCTTCTTCTTCTTCTTCTTCTTTTTTTTAAAGACTTAATTTTTTAAAGCAATCTCTATACCCAATGTGGGACTAGGGCTCACAACCCAGAGATCAAGAGTTGTGTGCTCCACCAACTGACCCAGCCAGGTGCCCCTCATTTCCTTCTTGTTATAGCTTTCCTTTCATACTCTTATCAGGTGCTAAGTTCCCTTTTTTTATGTTTATTTTTATTTTATTTATTTATTTTTATCTTTGAGAGAGAGAGAGAGAGAGAGAGTGCATGAGCAGGGAAGAGGGGCAGAGGAAGAGAGAGAGAATTTCAAGCAGGCTCCACTGGGATCATGACCTGAGCTAAAATCAAGAGTCGGACACTCAACCAATTGGGCCACCAGGTGCCTGCTAAGTTCCCTTTTTTAGTTGGGTCTGTTTCTGGACCTTCTTCTTCTCTATTGACCCTATTTGTCTATTCCTCCACCCGTAACACACTGGTTTTTTTGTTTGTTTGTTTTTAAGTAGGCTTCACACACCCAGCGTGAAGCCCAACGCAGGGCTTGAGCTCACAACCCTGAGATTAAGACCTGAGCTGAGATCAAGAGTCAGACACTCAACCGACTGAGCCCCCAGGTGCCCCAAATAATACACTGTTTTAATTAATGTAATTATGTAGTATGTTTTGCTATCTAATGCTGAACATTTTCCACCCTAAGTTTCATTAATTAAAATAGTTGTGTCTACATATGGAAGATTGTATTTTCCAAATGCAGCCACAACAGTATTGCTGGTTTCACAGACTATTCCAGGACCTTGCCACTTCCCCATCGAGAGATGGAATCTATTTCCTGTCTCCCTGAATCTGGGAAGGCCTTTGTGACTATCTCAGTGAATGGAATGCAGTGAAAGTGATGCTGTGTGACCTCCAAGTCTAGGTTAGAATAGCTGGTACAGTTTCCTCTTTGCTGTCTCTTGGGACACTCACCCTTGGGACCCAGCCACCATGTTGTGAGGAAGCCAAGCAGCCGCATGGAAAGGTCATGTGTAGCTCATAACCCCAGCCAATGTCCTGGGTGACAGCCAGCGTCAATCATTGGACACGGAGTGAGTGAGCCACTGGATGATTCTAGCCTCTAGTCTTTAAACTGCTCCAGCTGACACTGAATGGAGTCCCCATAGAGACCTGTCCAAATTACAAATTTGTGAGAAAAAGTAGTGTTGCCATTGGTTTAAGTCATTATGTGTTGGGGTGGTTTGTTACCCAGCGATAGATGACTGGAGCACTATGCCTTTATATTTCCCGCTTAGTTCTAGAAACAGCTTAGAAATTTCGTACATAACCCTCATCCCTCTAGGACAACACATTCTGGTAAGTATGCTCCATACCCATTTCATGTTCTTACAAACCCAGGTCCACCCAATCCAAGGTTTTTGTTCATTTTTTTCCTAAAAATGGGGAATATAGGGACGCCTGGGTGGCTCAGTCGGTTAAGCATCCAGCTTCAGCTCAGGTCGTGATCTCACAGTTCATGAGTTTGAGCCCCACGTTGGACTCTGTGCTGACAGCATGGAGCCTGGAGCCCACTTCGAGTTCTTTGTCTCCCTCTCTCTCTGCCCCTGCCCTGCCCCTGCTCACCCTCTCTCTCTCTCTCTCTCTCTCAAAAACAAATAAACATTAAAAAAAATTTTAATGGGGTTATACTATTCTCTTATATATATAACTCTGCAACTTAATTTGTTTACTTAACATAATGTTGTACATATTCCTCTAAGTCAGGTAGTGTTTAGAGCAGAGAGTTTGCTAGGCCTCAAAAATCAGTAAGTCAGGAAAGAGACTCCCAGTAGGGTGCCAGAGAATGGCCAGGAGCAGATATTTAGAACATGCAGCCAGGCAATCAACTTTGGAAGATGCAAGAAGGAGGGTGATCCTCACTAAGATAAATTCAATTACCTGAGGTTGTCCTGAAAGACTTACCCAAATTACAATGGGTAGGAGGTCTAATCCGTCTAAAGGGACCAATGATGAGTGGACACCTTCCAGAACTCTGTCATACTCTTTGACATGGTGGCCTGGGACTACAGCTTTTCTGGGCATATCCTTGAGCTCAGCAAACTCTCTAGAACTTTCCAGATGGCGTCATAAACCAACTTGTGGAGCTGACCATGGTGCTAGCAGGAGCCCCTAGATGATACATTGGACTCAAGACATGCTAAGCTCAGTTTTGGTATTCTTGCTCCCTTAGTCTGGTGTAGGGGCATGGGGTGGTATCTTTGTGAGTACAACAGACAAAGGTCCTGTCAGGGTGGGTACAGCAGGGATTAGGGAAGATTTGGGTCACATACTGCTGGTGACTGGGTCATCTGTGACAGGAAGTACTATCTTCTTTTTGGAGTTTCTGTTTTAGTGTTATAGGATCAGAAGTACAGATCTAGGATACAGGTGAATTTTTAAAAAGTTTTTATTATGAAAAATTTTCAAACATACAAAAGAAGAAGGAAGTATATAATCTCCCGCATACCTATACCTATCACCCTACTTTAAGAATTTTAACAAGAGGGGTGCTTGGGTGGCTCAGTTGGTTAAGCGTTCAACTTTGGCTCAGGTCATGATCTCATGGTTTGTGAGCTTGAGCCCTGTGTGAGCCTGGAGTCTGCTTTGGATTCCGTGTCTCCCTCTCTCTCTGCCTCTCTCCCACTTGTGCTCTCTCTCAAAAATAAATAAATGTTAGAAAAAAATTTAAAAAAAGAATTATTAACAACATCTGGTCAATCTTGTTTTATCTGTACCTCCTCCACTCTCCAACTTACCTGCTCCTGGTCATTTTAATAGAGGTGCTCATTATATCAGTACATCTGTAAGTAACTTAGTATTCATGTAAATACTTCAGTATAACTAAAAAAAAAGGGACTTTTTTAAAACATAGTCCCAATGCCATTATCATGCCTAAAAAAATTAAACATAAGTTATTATCATTGAACAGCCAGTGTCCAAATTTCTCTAATTTTCTCAAAAATGTATTTCCTGTTATGTTCAAATCAGTATCAACAAGATCCAAACGTTGCATTTAGTTTTGGTTGATGTGTTTCTTAAATCTTTCTAAACTATACCCTCCCTCTTTCAACTTATTCATTGAGGAAACAAGTCATTTGCTTTGTAGAATTTCCCGCATTCTTCATTTTTACAATTGCATCTTTGTAATGTTTTTAAGCTTTTGAAACTTGTTCTTCTGTCTCCTATATTTCCTGTAAACCGACTGTGAGATCTAGAGACTTGTTCAGATTCATTTTGATGTTTTGGCAAGAATACTTCATAGGTAGCACATAATGCCTGGTCATTACTCTTTTTGTGATGCAGATTGATTAGTGAGTTCTGGTTTTGCCGGTCAGCTCTATCCATTATAAAATTTCATTTTGGTGTTTCATTTAATGGTTTTAGCAGCTACTGGTGACCACTGGTTAGGCTCATTTGTCACTAGAAGTTACAAATTGGTGTTATCCAAATTCTATCATTCCTTCTTAATGTACTAGCTGAAATTCCTTAAAGATCTTTTCCTCATCAACTATTTGGTTGTCCTAAGGTGGATTCCTGAGGAAAAGCAAGATAAATACTTGATTCTTTCTCTCTGTTCTCCAGTTTTCAGAATAACAAGATGGTTTTCTAGTATCTTTCAAACATGACCAATTAGAGTTTTCCTATGTGTGTTTTCATGAACTTCTGGATTTTAACATAGTGTATTTCAATCTATTTCAATTATTGTTCTCTTTGAAACTCTAATTGTCCCATCTTTGGCCAGTGGAAGCTCCTTCATGTTGACTTCTGTATTATTTTTTCTTTTGAGATAATTGTAGATTCACATATAATTGCAAGAAATAATACAGATAGAGAGAGAGAGATCTCATGTACCCTTCCTTCACCCAGTTTCCCTGATGATGCACTTTGCATCACCATAGTGCCATATCATAACCAGGAAACTGACTGACATTGATACAACTCACCAAATTTCCTCAGGTTTCACCAGTTTTACATACACTCACTTATATGTACGTATACGCATATTTAGTTCTCTGCGATTTTATCACATTGTAGATTTGTGTAACCATCACAACAGTCAAGATACACAACAGTTCCATCACTAAAAGAATCCTCTGTGCTACTCTTTGATAGCCATCCCCCCCCAACACACACCCAGTCCCATCCCTAACCCCTGGAAACCACTAATCTTTCCTCCAGTTCTATACTTTTGTTATTTCATGAATGTTATATAAATTGAATCATAATATCTATAACCTTTTGAGATTTTTTTTTTTTTACTAAGTATAATTCTCTTGAGATCCATCCAGACCGTTGCGTGTACTAATAATTCATTCCTTTTTTATTGCTGAGTATTATAGTCCATGGCATGGATATAGCAGTTTGACCATTAATCCACTGAAAGACATTTGGATGGTTTCCAGTTTTTGGCTGTCACGAGTAAAGCTGCTATGAACAACTGTGTGCAGATTTTTGTGTGAACATACATTTTCAGTTTTCTGGGATATATGCCCAAAAGTTCAATTTTGTTGTTGTTGTTGTTGTTTTGCTTCAGACTGAGAATTATTTTGTCTTTTACGGTGACTTTGCTTCCTTCTTCCTCAACGTGGCCTTTTCTCTCCCTCTAGTTGTACAGTTTGTTCTCTCAGTCCTCAGGTCGATTTCTTGGGTATTCAGAATGATTTGACAGTTACGTAGCCGTGTTCAAGGAATGAAGCAAGCCTAGGGTCTTCCTACTATACCTCCATCTTAGCTCCCCCCACTCATGTTTGGTCTTTTTTTTTTTTTTTTTAAGTTTATTGATTTATTTATTTTTAATTTCTTTTTTAAATGTTTATTTATTTTTGACAGAGAGAGAGACAGAGCATGAGTGGGGGAGGGGCAGAGAGAGAGGGAGACACAGGATCCAAAGCAGGCTCCAGGCTCTGAGCTGTCAGCACAGAGCCCGACGCAGGGCTTGAACTCACAGACCGGGAGATCATGACCTGAGCCAAAGTCGGCTGCTCAACCGACTGAACCACCCAGGCGCCCCTTTTTAAGTTTATTTATTTGTTTTTTGAGACAGAAAAAGAGAGACAGTGCCAGCTGGGGAGGGTCAGAGAGAGAGGGAAAGAGAATCCCAAGCAGGTTCCGTGCCACCCAGGTGCCCCATGTTTGATCTTTATAAGGAATTGACAAAGTATTTTCCAGAGTAGCTGTACAGTTTTACACTTCCACCAGCAATGTCTGAATGATTCAGTTTTTCCCCCATCCTGGCCAACATTTTTGTATTATCACTATTTTCTATTTTAGCTATCATGATAGGTGTGTAGTGATATCACATGGCTTTAATTTGTATTTCCCTGATGTCTGGTAATGTTGATTATCTTTTCATGTGCTTTCTTGCCATCTTTATATCCTCTTTGGTGAAATGTCTGTTCACGTCTTTTGTCCGTTTTCAAACTGGAATTTGGGTTTTTTTTTAACTGTTGAATTTTGAGAGCTTTGTATTCTAGATACAAGTCTTTGGTCAGATGTGTCCCATGTCCTTTAGATATAACCCCTGTAGTCTTCATAGATTCTGGCATGGTAAGTGTTTGAGGCTCATTTTGTTGAATGGAATTTTAAGCCTTTAAAAGTATTAGAAATTTTCTTAATGTTTATTTATTTATTTTGAGAGAGAGAGCAGGGGAGGAGCAGAGAGAGAGAGAGGGAGAGAGAAAATCCCAAGCAGGCTCCGCAGTCAGCACAGAGCCCGACGTGGGCCTCAAACTCACAAACTATGAGATCATGACCTGAGCTGAACTCAAGAGTCAGACGCTTAACTGACTGAGTCACCCAGGTGCCCCAGACCTCTAGAAATATTTAAATACGATGTAGAACGATATGATCCTTTTTCTTTCTGAAGCAGTTTGGTCATTGAAAAGGACAGGGGAGAAACTTAGGAGAGAAATGTCTAGTAAGACACACTAGATCCCAAGGCCCCCATAAGTCATGCGTCACACATGCCTCCTTTCATTTGTTAAGTAAAGCATTCTTTGTGCTAAGGCACAAGCCAGGTGCTGGGAATAAGCAGGTAGTCTCAATGTAATGTGACACATGTTCATGCTGAGGTTAAGTGCAGGAGGCCCCATCCTGGAGAGGGGGCCTAAAAGCCTCCAGGCTGTGGAGGATGGATTGAAAAAAATAGTGAAGTTTAGGGACACCAGTAGACCCTCTGTCCCCTCAGGTCTCCTTGTGACAACCACCTCCAAAGTCTTCACATTCTGTCTGGCCATAGAAATGAGATTTGGGCACCTTCAGTATCATGTTGTAATCCCTGGTGTGAACTAGTCAGTCCCCCGGAGTCCTCGTCAGGACTTTCCCATACAAGATACAAAGGATCGGCAGAAGCGGGGTCACAGACTGTGCCCCCAAAGACAAGGTGATCTAAGAAATAGGTTCAGTAGTTTATTTCTTGGTAAAGCAATTTCCAAGAGTTTGTGTAAAAACAGCCAGTGAGCAACATGCAACAGGTAGTCAGTAAATGAAGACACCACTCAATACATCCCAATAGCCTCTGTTTGGCTTTGGTGGGACTATCTGCCAAGGCGTGGGGGCCAAGAGGGAGCAGCGTGAAGCCAGGTGTCTGAGGAAGTGAGGGCTCAGATGTGGGATGGGGCTACCCGGGGTGGACTTCAGACCCAAATGTCAGAGCTGCAGTCACCCCCGGGGTAGCGGAGCTCATGGGCCAGGGCCGGACCTAGGGGCTCCTTCCCAAAGTCCACCAGGAAGTTGGGGTTCAACTTCAGGCCTCCCTTTACTGTGTCTACATCGATCTGCAGCATCACAGAGCCTTCCCTGGCAGAAAGAGGGAGGGGGTAAGAAAGAGGTCAGGGGTGGTCATCCCTTTCCCCCAAGAGTTTGTGATGCAGGGGTGGGTACTAAGAAAGGAGCAGGGCCTGTATGGTGGAGGTGGGTGGGGTGCCCAAGGAGTCTTCAGGAAACCAGTCTCTTCTGGGAAAGGAGGACTTGGGGAGGGGAGCCCAGGCTGTCTGCTTCTCACCTGATGAGATCAGGGTAAAACTGCTTGTCCCAGGCACTGTACAGAGATGTGGTGACGTACAGACGTTTCCCGTCTAGGCTCAGCTGGATCATCTGAGGGCCTCCCGGTACCCGTTTCCCCTTGGGAAAATCAGGGGTCAGGGCCCGTGATAACACGCGGGTCCTGGGAGAGGGATCATGGAGCATGCCCCCACCCCATACTTCTCCAACATGGATATGAGGGTACCCATGAGCTGGAGTGGAGGGTGGGGGTATGCGGGTGAGGGGTGGACGTTGGGGGTAGATCCTCACCTTGACCACCAGGGGCTCTGGCTGGGATTTTAGCTCCTGGTCCTCCAGCACTTGCACGGGCCCTCCCTTAACAATGCTGCCCCCAACGAAGAGCTGGGTGGGGGGATATGGAGCAGAAAGGAGGACGGTGGTGGGAGGTGAGGACATCGCAGGAAGAGCAGGGTGCCTCAGTCAGCGTGCCCACACTCCCTCACTTGTGGCCATGGCTGCCCACAGTCCTGGCCTGTGCCACCCCTCATTTTTGCTATTCCCGAACCTCCTTGATCATCCCCCAGCCACTTCCTACCGTCCACCTCATCCCCAGCCTTCTTTTTCCTCCCCCTTCTCTCTCCCCCATCATGTTAGCACCCCACCTGTCCCGTGAGGCGGGGCCTCTGAGGGTCAGAGATGTCATACTGCCGCAGGTCCCCGTGCAGCCAGTTGCTGAAGTAGAGGAAGCGGTCATCCAGAGATAGCAGGATGTCGGTGATCAGACCTGGGGCAGGGGTGCCATTCAGAGGCTGTAAGGACTTTTGTTCCCCGGGGCCAGGAATCAGCCTTCTGACTCCCAACGTCCCCTGGACACTCACCGGGCATTTCAGACAGCATCCAGCCCTTCACTTTCTTGGGGGGCACCTGGATGACCTTCTCCACTGACCAAGTACCTCCCTGCATCGGGAGGTGGATGGTGGGGTTAGGCAGAGAGGTGAGCCTGTTAGATTGGGGACTTGGGGTTGCATCTGGGTCTCCCCAGGGCCTGCTGTCTGCAGTGAGACAGCAGATGGAGGGCCCTCTTGCCACTTGGGTCTAACTCCTGTGCAAGACCCTTAAGGTAGGGATGATGTCTCCTTCACCACTACATTCCTAGCACTTAGCACAGTGCCTAACATAGAAGCCCGCAGACGTTTTTTGAATGAATGAGTAGGAATTTAGGATTCAGGGGAGAAGAGAGATGGGACAAGCGGCCTTGGTTTTTGTTCCTGGAGAAATAGGGCTAGCGGAGCCAGGCAGAGGGGCTTGGGTCAGCCCTAGAGAGAGGGGTGCCTCATGGCTATGGATGGCTTGGGAGGAGAGGGCCAGAGGACACGAGGCACCTGATTCTTGTAGAAGCGCTGGATGGTGGAGCTGAGGGCACAGCCCACGAAGCCCTGGGCCGCGTCTGGGTTGTGCAGGAAGCGGACCTCCAGGGGGATGAGCCCGTCCTGCAGGGGCAGGGTCTGCACGATCTCATGGCGCTGCCAGTCCCACACGTGTAAATGGCTTCCATACAGCCCTGGGGAAGGGATGGGGCCAGAGGATGGGCTCAGGATCAGGGCAGGGCAGCATGAGTGAAGGCTGGGGCACAACCCAGGGCATAAGGTTGAAAAACCGGTTGGAGGGATAAGAAGGATGCTTGAGCAAGCCGGAGTACTCAGCGAGTCCTATACCATCAATCACCCCAAGAGTCGGGTTCACAGGAGAGAAATAGGAGACCTGAAGAGGGGTTTTCAAGCAGAAAGTAGGGGTGTGTGTGCCCAGGCTCCTACTGGCCTATGGGGGACAAGTCTCACCTGCCTCTACATCAGCGGGGTTGAAGCCATCTCGAAAGACATTGGGAGGCGCCCATTCACTGCTGATCATGACATTGTGTCGAGGCTGGTACCAGAAGTCATAGCCCATGGGTGCAGCGCCCCCGGGCCGTTCCCATGTTCCCTTCACCTCGAATGTCTCTCCATCCAGCAGCACGAAACCCCCTGAACAGTGAAGGAAGTAAAGTGGCAGGTAGCGACAGTGGAGATGCCAGCCTTATCCAACCCTTGCCCCCAGGCACGTCCAAGGGGCTGCAAGTCCATTTCATGGTGCCCCTTCCTCCCCCTGGATTTGCTAGCTCCTTCAATTCAGGTGCCCAAAGGGTTCCATCCAGGGGACCAGGTGGGAGGTGGGGACTCATTCTGGTGCCCCTACCTCCTGTCAACTTAATCCCGGTCCTAGACCACAGGGGACATTTCTGTCCCCTTGAGCCAAGAGTCTGGGACTCAGAAGGCTGTGGCTCTCTTGCCCAGCCTCTCTCTCAGTGTGGACTCCCTTCCAGAGGCTAGGCTCCATTCTGCTCACTAAGTTGTATTTTTTTTAGAGCAGACAAATTGCATATACTCGTTATTCACTGTGAATGCCTAACATGTCCTCCCTTGCTTAGTGTGTTATGACGCCTTGATAGTCCTTTGCAAATACAACTAGATGTCAACTCCTCAGTGGTATTAAACCTAGGAGGGTCACATTCCTCCTACCTCTGAGAAGGAACTGGTGTCCCACTCCAAGCCCTCAGATGGAATAGGTAAGGTTCAGAGAGAAACAGCTCAGTGTGGTGATTAGGTCATAGATTCTGGAACCACACTGCTGGGTTTGAGTTCTGCCTCTACAGCTTATTAGCTGTATGACTTTGGCTAAGTTATTTACCCAGCCTGTGCCCCGGCTTTCTCATCTGGAAAACAGAGATGCTAGGCACACCTACCTCATAGGTTGTACCTGGCGCACAGGAGACATTGTGTAAGTATTAGCTAAGACAGCACCATAAATGAGAGTGCCGATGTGAAGATTAAGGACCCCATGGACTGTGAGACTTGCCCATGAATTCGTAAAGGCTGATATTAAATGTCTGTGTTTTCCGGGGTCATGTCATAGTCCCCCAGAACATAGTGCACTGTTCTGACTGAAATTTCTAAGTGAATTTGTCATTCAAGTTTCATCTTTATAGAAATCATTGAAACGACTGAAGTTCCTTGACTATAGTTTAAATTTTGGATAAGACCCAGCCCTCTGGTTCTCCCTGGAAGGTCATTCTATCCCTCTGCCTCAGCTTGGGAGCTGTTCTCCCCACAGATGTGCCTACAGTGCCAACAGGTACCTTTGCCATTGCCCTTGGGGTCTCCCAGGGAGCTGATCATCACCTCCCCGCTAGCCAGGCAGTGGCTGGTATGGACGTAGCCCAGATCACACTTGGCATGGATGTCTTCAGCGTCAATGACCTGGATATGGGTAAGGAATGGCATCAGAATGTTATAGGGCTGGGGGGACCCACCTGTGACTCCCCCATCCCCCCACTCCTATCTGCTGACACCATCATATTTTTTCCTTCAAGACATGAACACAATTTTCCCAGGGGGAATATGGCAGAGATTCAGTCTGGTAGCTTCTGCAGAGCAGCAAGGGAGAGTCTGAGAGACTAACTCTGCAGGCAGAAAGCACTGACTTCTCTCCCATCGTCTGTCTTGAAGGCACTAAGAGTCCCGTGAGACCAGAAGCTCCTCCCCTGCTGGGCCATCGCCAGCATCAAGGCACAAAGATGGCACTCAACCACGTGTTGGGAGGGGTGGTTAGAGGCTCCTGCCTGAGGGAAGTCCTCGGCTCATAATTGGCTGGGGGAAAAAAAGGGCTCCTTCCCTCTCTCAGAGTCAAAACAAAAAGCTCCTCCCAACCCCTCTAGTGCCCACCCCCATGATTCTATATGGTGACCACCTGCAGGCCTTGGTAACCCTCCTCTGAAGTCCCGCCCCCTCCCCCTGCTGCTGAGCCCTGACACTGTGCAAGAGCTGAAGGCAGCTGGCTGGGGGGTGGCCCGTGGCCTGGAGGGTGCCCAGAGTGGCGTGTCCGTTAGGTCCTTGAGCAACAAAGGCAGGGAACATGCCTTGTGTAGCTTCGGGGCACGGGGCTCAGAGCCCACATCCACCACATAGATGCGGGAGGACATGAGACAGGGCAGCATCAGCTTGGTGCGGGACTTGGTGCTGTCCCCGAAGCAGCTGCTGCAGGTGTTCCATCCTGAGTGATGCAGTTCGTCCTTCAGGTTGGGCATGGGCAGCCGGTGGATGACCTAGGATGGGAGAGGGGGCAGGGGGTGGTGCTCACTCAGACCATGCCACTGGGATCCCTGGACCCACTTGGGCTGGGCAGCACAGCACAGGCTGGTGTTCATCGTTGTCCTGTACCTTGGGGGTGTCCTTGTGCAGTGAACAGACTACAACCGTTCCCAAGGAGGGTGAAGAAGGATGCAGCTGGGGAAGGGCATTGCCAGGGCCAGGGCTAGAGAGGGGACTCAGGGTACTCCAGTGCCCAAGCTGCACCTCACCTGGCAATAGTGGGGAGAATTGGGGTCAACGTCCACGGTGGCCAAATAATCCGGGGCCTCAATGCCTGTGTTTCGGTAAATACAGGGCAGGTAGATAATCTCTTCCCTGGGTCCTAAAGGGTAGAAAGCAGTTAGTGGGGATGGCAGGGTGGAGGGGAATGATGGGCACGGAGCTGGGCATGCCCGAGGCTGAGGCCTCAGGTCTCCTGCCCTCTCCGGCAGTGAGATCAGTAGAGGGTGATGGCTTTGCACAATTCCCTTCTGGGGGCACAGGCTGGCAGATGCTGCACACTTACCTTTCATGGCCTCCAGAGGGGTAGGGTAGCCTGGTCCACACTTCTCACACTTTGTAGCTGTGAAAACAATGAGGCAGGTTGGCTCTGTCACTCGCTGCAGGGTCAAGGCTCCTTCCCTACCTGTGGCAACACATATCCCGCCACGTGCTGGCCCAGGTCCTGTCCCGACTCCGGCCCTGTCGCCACCACCATCCTCCCCGGCCCTCAGAGCCCTGATGCATGTGTGCATGTGGCAGGAAGAGCCTTCACAGGTATGACCTGAAGGTGGACAGACACTCAAGCAGGACCCAGGAGAGGGGCAGGAGAGGCTGTGCGGTACAACGGCTATGGCATTGACTTGCGTCCCAGTCCCGGCTGCTCACTGGGACTTGCTCCAAGCCATGGGAGCTTTGGGGCGAGTTACTTAACCTCCCCAGCCTCAACATCCACACCATCTGTAAAAAGAAAGTAATAAGAATACCACGATTGGCTTTTATTAGAAGGAAACAAGAAGGTGCAATGAGTGAAGTATGCAGCTCGTGCTTGCCTGACAAGAGCCCATCAAAGCCTGGCTGTTCCTCAGCGAGTGACGGTGGTGCCTGTTCACCTCCCTTCCCAGAAAGCTGTCTCTGCCAGGGTCTGGGACACTTCCTGCCTTTCTCCCCTCTGGGTCCTGACCCCAGGCTGCTGTCCAAAGCCTGGGTTACTTCTCCGAAGGTCTGGTAAGGATCGGAGGCTGAAGTTTGGGGCCACAGAGCTGTTACCACCTGGATGTGCAGAGACTAGTTTCTATCCCTGGGTGTCACCCACTTCCTGCATCTGTAATGTTAGGTGTTTGGTCCTGCTCTGGAGGGCTCAGAGGCCCACCTACCAGAGCTATATAGGGTGTGGCCCTCCTTGTCCCTGAAGTCTGGCAAGAGAAGCCACATGGATCTACCGGACCAACATCAGTCTCTGAGAAGGAGGGCTGCCAGGACCAGGTGTCAGGCATCAGGGTTTGGAGCCTGACCGGGAGGGAGAGGGAGGACTAGCACAAAGGGAGCTGTAGGAGGAAAGAAATCCCGGAGTGGAGATCACAGGATGGGGCGTTGCCTCCTTGCTGCAGCCCATGGCCGGTCTGGCCACTGCCCTGACAGCTGGGGGGCCACAAGTAGGGAGGCAGGAGTAGCCAGAGTTGAGTCTCCATGGTACCTGGAGGCCCTCAGTCGGGCCTCAGCTGGGAAGCCAGGTCCCCTACTCATGGCAGCCAAGTGACTTAGGAGGCCCAGGTGGCAGCAACAGCATTGTTGAGTGCGGAAACCTGGTTTCAAGCTCCAGGTCTGATGTCTGTTCTTTCATGTTCTCTCCCCTGCTTTGGCTAAAAGCAGGTAATAATATCTTACCTTATTTTCTAGGTGCCCATGAAGGTCAAATAAGCCAATGTATTCAGAAGTACTTTAAAGGAGAAGTGTTGTATAAATATGGGAAGGACTGTGCCGGAAGCTGGGGACAGACATCCCAGGCAGTGGTTGGTGCTCATAGAGAGGGCTGGGTGGGTGTGGCAGGGTGAGAGGTCCAGTCCAAAGGAATTAAGAGGACTTGTGCCAGGGCTTGGCACAGGAGGGGAGGGAGAGGGGAGGGAGGTTGCCCAACACAGAACAGAAGGAGATTCAAAACTCCCAAGACCTCAAGACAGAGACACAAAACCCGCAAAGCTGAACGGAGAGAGAAATAAAGGTGTGAGGGAGGTGTTGCTGGCTGTGCTGTCTTCCTGTGCCTGCCCCCACCCCCTCCCAGCAGTTCTTAGAATCAGTCAGGCCCATGCACCCACCAGGCCCCCAGGAGCATCAGTGTTCTTTCTGGGAAACAATGCCCTGTCTTAAGCATCTTAAGCAAGATCTCTGAACATCTGTGGGTTTAGGATGAGCACAGGGTAGCTCACTGGAGCTTCTAGGAGCCTGAGAGTGAGGAACAGGAGGGCTTGGGGACTGGGGGGTGGGTTGAGGGGTGGGAGGCACTGGAATAGGCGCCCAGCGGCCAAGTGTGGGCTCCGCTTTCCATCCCAGAGTGATCAGGTTCCGGGTGGCTAGAGAGCCATCTGTCCCCAAAGGCCTGGGCTCCCTACTTCCTGGAGTAAGAAGCTGACCCAGGGCTGAAATCAGGACTGTCATTCACCTATGGTGATAGGCCGGGGACAAAAGGTTCTGCCACTGTATTCCCGCCCCACCAGATATTCCCAGCTGCAGAAAGGCACCTGGGCTGCAGCTGAGAAGCCAGGTGGGGGTCCAGGGCCACCCATCTCCGCAGCCCCTCCACCCTCCTCTTCTGGCACCCTCTAGAAACTTTGGCTGAGCTGGGAGATTCAGGGGTGGGGGTGGGGTGGCACCGGTGGAGCAGAGTCCAGCGCCTGCCCCCCCCACCCAGCTCTCCCGACCTAGCTTTTCTGCCACTTCCTGTGGCAGGGTGGGCGGCACTTGGTTGTCAGAAAGCCCCCTCCTTACCCATGCTGCTTGCTGGTATGCTTTGATCCTGACTGGCCTGTCAGGAGGGAGCAGAAACAGAGGCTGGGCTGGTGTCCGAGGCACGCTGTGCCCGGGAAGGGGCAAAGGGAAGGAATTTATACAACCAATTGGGGGGCGGGGCGGGGCAGGGGGAGGGCCCCGGCTGCAGCCCAGGGTGAACCACCAAGGGCAGCTGGCCAGGATGTTCTCAAATGGCCTGGGAGGCTGCTGTTTGAGTTGCAGGGTGTGTGTGTATCTGTGTGTGCGCGTGCGCGTGTGCTAGGAGCCTGTGCATGTGCAGATATGCACTGTACCTGTGTGTGTATCTCTTGTGGGTGCCTGGGAATACTTTGTGGGTCTGTGTATGTGCACAGTCCTATATGCCTCTGTGTGTGTGTGTGTGTGTGTGTCTTTGTGTGTGCATACGTGCCCGTGTGAGTGTTCCTGTGTGTCTGGACTTGTGCATGTCTGTGTGTACTTAAGTGAGTTTGTGCCTGCCGGAGTGTTGCTTGTGTGGGCCTATGCATATGTGCCTGTGTGTGTGAGTGTGTGTGTTTGCGCGAGCGTATGAGCGCACATGTTCCTGTGTCAGTGCTCATCTCTGTACTTGGGTCTGTTTCCACGCAGGGCCGTGGGCCCATCTGCTCCTATTCACAGCCAGGGTCAGCTCTCTCCTAAGATTGCCCTCTGATTCCAGACGTCCAGGCTCCAAAAGGCACAGTCCTACCCACCCCCAAACTGCCCACCCTGTCCTCCTGCCATGGCCGCCCTGACAGGAACCGGGGTTAACTAGGACCCATGTCCAGGTTTCACTTTCTCCTGACTTGTGTATTCCTGTTGAGCTTTGAAGTGGAAGGAAAATTGGCAGCACTCATTATCACGCTCATTACCCTCATAAATCCTGGCAGGTGGAAGTGTAGTGCCCCCCCATCTCTGGACTGGGTACCTCATACAGCTCCCTAGGTGGGTAGCAGGGCCCCAGAGCAGCCCAAGCATGATGTCACTGTCCCTAACTGGCCTGTGACAAGTCAGAAGACTCTCAGGGTTCCATTCATCCAGGAAGGAAGGAGTCCCCCAGCTGGAGGATTCAATGCCACCAGGGCTGCCTAGCCTGCTAGTACAGGGTCCCAGGGATATGCCACACAGCCGCCAAGCAAATGACAGGTGCTTGCTGAAGAACCAAGGCAAGGTTGAGGCCTGATCTGTTAACTCTCTCTGGGGCTGCCCCAATCCAGAGAGGCCCGGGTTCGAAGGGCTGGGCAAGGGAACCCACCCCACTTGTTTTTCATTGTGAAGTCAAGGGGCCCTCTTTCCTGAAACCTGGCTGCCTGACAGGGGTAACATTTGCTTTTTCTAGGAACCTGCTGACTCGGCGTCTACAGAAGCCACTTTCATCTTGGATGAAAGCTATGGGGTGAAGTTTTTATTGGATAGTGAAAGGGACGAAGTTTGGTCTCGAGACTGCCGGCGGAAAGATCCATGGTGTTTCCAAACCGGAGTGAAAGGAAGAACAAAGCTGGGCTGCAGTATGACAGATGACGGGCATCTGTCCTCCTGGTTCCCGTGGGTAAGGGAGCACCCAGAGGGAGATGCTCTGTGGCTGCCCTTACCCCCTTCTCCTCAATATCACTCAACTCCCCTGACTCTTTCCTACATCTGGGTCCTCACCATCACGCCATCAGCCAGGCATGTGCCGCAGTCAGCCCTGTGGGTGCAGCTGTCCCCCAGGGGGTGGCCCAGGGGGCTGCTTCTTCGCCTGGGCTGGCCTCCCCATCTGCTGGCTGTCTCTCCTCACCCTGCCTCCAGCCTGCGCCTCTGGCCTCCTTCTCCTCCTCCTCCTTCTCCTCCTCGGACCCCATCTCATACCTCCTCTACTTTCCTGCTTTGGGGCTTGAAGTAGCCTTACAACCAAGATCTGAAAGAGAAAGAAAGCCCATCCTCACCCCCTTGTCAAAAGTTCTGGGGCACCTGGGGGGCTCAGTTGGTTAACCGTCTGACTTCGGCTTAGGTCACGATCTTGCAGTTCGTGGGATCGAGCCCCGTGTCGGGCCCTCTGCTCTCAGTGCTGAGCCCACCTCAGATCCTCTGTCTCCCTCTCTCTCTCTGCCCCTCCCTTTTGCATATGTGCTCTTAAAGTAAATAAATAAACATTAAAAAAAAATTCTAGACAAGAACCGCAAAGCACCACTCTGTCACAGACTGTAGGTTCTTCCATGCTCTGAACCCTGACCTGGTGTTCTCTGTGGCTCCTGAATGGCACCTCTAGCCCCTACCTACTGCTTCCTCCACAGCCTGCAAGGTGGTTGGGAAAATTCGTTCAAATCAGGGCTACAGGTGGAAGCAGCCCAGGGAGAGGGCTCAGGCTGGTCGTAGAAGGGTCCACGGCCCATAGCGTCTTTGCTTCCATGATGGGCCACCCCAGTCAGCCTCATTGTGGCTCAGGCATCCCTAATGTTGCTTCTCAGGAACTTATGCATTCTCTCCTCTCTCTGATCTGCCCTTCCCTAGCCAACCAGAGTCCAACCGGAGCTGGCTGACTCCCAGATTGTTATGAAGGCATATGAGGAGGGCCACAAGCTTCCTGCCCTGGGCAGTCCCAGGGAGGGTGAGACCCCAGCCCAGGTCTGCTAATCCCAGGAGGCCATATGCCTGACACTGGGCACCCCCACCCCAAAGGAGGGTGGATGCGGCCCATGTTTCTTCCTGCTGGTTCAAGCTCCAAAAAAGCACAGTAAATATTAGAGGAGGTAGGTTATCAGGCCAGCAGCTGAACAGCCAGGCGGTTATGTAACCGCTGCCCGAACTTTGGCTTTGCTCCATCATCTACAGACAGAAAGCAGATTCTTGTGGCGTAGGGGGTATGGAGCCCCTCTGCTGGTTCCCCCCTTTCCTTCCAGTCTCTGCCAGACTTCTTTGGGCCTCTTTAAACAGACCACTGTTTGGCAAGATGGCGAAGTGAGGAAAGAAAGATTAAACCCAGAGAAGGGAAAGGAGAGGAGATGACTTCAGAGTCTCCAAGAATACTTTAACACTTAAAAAAGAAAAGAGACAAAAAGAGGGGTGCCTGGGGGGCTCAGTCTGTTAAGAGTCCAACTTCAGCTCAGGTCATGATCTCTCAGTTCATGGATTTGAGCTTCGACAGCTGTGCTGACAGCTCGGAGCCTGGAGCCTGCTTCGGATTCTGTATCTCCCTCTCTGCCCCTCCCCCTCTCATGCTCTGTCTCTCTCAAAATGTAAATAAACATTTGAAAAAATTAAAAAAAAAGAGAGGAAAAAAAGTGTTGTTCTTCATCTCTCGCAAAACAAAAGCAATGGGGAAGCAATCCCAGTCCGGCCATTGGTGGGGGGGGGGGGGGGCGGGTGGAGGGGAGGATATCAGGGATCAAGCAGAACTAAACTGAATGAACCACCTGGTCACACTCGCCCTTGCCCGCAGCACCCCTACTTAACCCTTGCCACACCCCAAACTTGTAGGTAAATCATCCTCCTTTGACTTAGGAAGAAGCTGAGGATCAGAGGGGCCAAGGCCAAGGTAGGTGCCGAGCAGGAACCCCACTCAGGTTCCTGGGTTCTGGAGCTTACAGTTTTTCTAATCACTCCAGGCCATTTGGTGTTTTGTTTGGCTCTGTTTGGCTTGGGAGGGGTGTGGGTGGTGGGGAGGAAGAAGCTCCAGAAGGAATGTGGAAAGCTGTGCTGTTTTGTTTCTGGGGACTCTCAAGACACTTTCTTGGGAATGGGGAGAGAAGAAGCAGGTGTCTCCTGAACTGAACAGTGGGGTCTTCCTGGTGCGGAGGGAGTGGGGGATGCCCCCTGCTACAGGAAAGGTACTACAGCCATGTGTAACCATGGTTACCTTTGGAGAGAGGCAACAGAAGGAAGGGGATAATTTTTTTACTTTTGTTTCAGACACTTGTATATATCTATTTTTTAATGCTTATTTTTTTATTTTTGAGAGAGAGAGAGACAAGAGTAGGCAGAGGAGGGGCAGAGAGAGAGGGAGACACAGAATCCAGAGCAGGCTCCAGGCTCTGAGCTGTCAACCCAGAGCCCGACTCGGGGCTTGAACTCATGAACCGTGAGATCATGACCTGAGCCGAAGTCAGATGCTTAACTGACTGAGCCACCCAGGCACCCTCAGACACTTGTACATTTAAAAAAAAATTTTTTTTTTAATGTTTATTTTTGAGAGAGAGAGACAGCATGAACAGGGGAGGAGCAGAGAGACAGGGAGACACAGAATCAGAAGCAGGCTCCAGGCTCCAAGCACAGAGCCTGACGCGGGGCTCGAACTCACAAACCGCAAGATCATGACCTGGGCCAAAGTCGGACTCTCAACCGACTGAGCCACCCAGGCGCCCCGACACTTGTACATTTTAAAAAATAATAAGCATGTATTACTTTTGTAATCAAAACCCCAAATAAAGGTACTAATTTATTTTATTTATTTTTTTGCCTGCCTGCCCTCTCCTTTGGGAGACACACGCGTGCGTGGTCATTCATTCATTCCGTCTTGGCCTCCACCAGGTTTGGTAGGCAGAGTGGGAAACAAGGCAGTTTCTGCCATCATAGAGATGATTTGCGGAGGGAGATGGCCACTAATCAAGGCAATAGCATCATTACCAATAAAGTGCAATGAAGGACATGGGGTAATGTGGGTGGCCGAGAGTAAACAGGGATTGGACAGGGTGGTCTAGTCTATACACGTGCAGGTTTGTGTGCAAACGAGCAGCGTGAACAGAACGAACACACCCAACACACAACCCAAGGTGCCTGTGGCACCCAAGGCAGCAGCCTGCGGAGGCCTCACGTGGGACTGGCTGGACAGGTGGAGGTTTTTCGCAGCTAAGCAGTTCCTGAGCCACGTCCTGCTCATTTCTCCTGGTTTTAACAGACCAACGACACGCCCTGTGCAGGAGGGAGTAGCATTTACTGAGGACCTGTTAGCAGGTGTGGCTGGTGCCAGGCCGGGCCCTGCACACTAGCAGTTAGCTCAGGGACTGCCCACAGCAAACTGGACAGGTAAACAGCTTTTTCTTCATCTTACATCAGAGGAAACAGAGTTTTACAAATTTAACCAGCTGCTCACGCTAATTTCACTGCACCTCCCTATCTCTGAACAATGCTGAGTTCAAAGCCTGCCACTCAGAATAACAGAGCTCAGAGAGAGGAAAAAAGCCCTCTGCCAGGGCTGGGGGTGATCTGAGAGGCACTTGGAGGGCTTCCAGCCCACCCTCAGTGCACTCAGAAATAGCCGCCTTCTGGCCTGTCACGGATGCTGGAAAGATCACCACTAACAGTTTATTTCTGTGGGATGGGATGTCCTCTTCTCACCTTCCAGCCTCAGAGGTTACCCTTGAGGTGCTAAGCATGGCTTGGTTTTATCAGAGACATGCCTCTGATAATAAGAGCAAGGGAGACTTGGAGCGCCTGGGTGGCTCAGTCGGTTGAGCTGAGACTTCGGCTCAGGTCACGATCTTGCGGTTTGTGAGTTCGAGCCCACGTCTGGCTCTATGCTAACAGCTCGGAGCCTACTTCAGATTCTGTGTCTACTCTTCTCTCTGCCCCGCCTCTGCTCGGGCTCTGTCTCTCTGTTTCTCAATAACAAATAAATGTTAAAAAAAAAAAAAATTTAAGGGGCGCCTGGGTGGCGCAGTCGGTTAAGCGTCCGACTTCAGCCAGGTCACGATCTCGCTGTCCGTGAGTTCGAGCCCCGCGTCAGGCTCTGGGCTGATGGCTCAGAGCCTGGAGCCTGTTTCCGATTCTGTGTCTCCCTCTCTCTCTGCCCCTCCCCCGTTCATGCTCTGTCTCTCTCTGTCCCAAAAATAAATAAACGTTGAAAAAAAAAATTAAAAAAAAAAATTAAAAAAAAAAATTTAAGAGCAAGGGAGATGCAAAGGAGAGGGAAGTGTTTAAAAAGCCGTCTCTTGGGACAGAAGAAAAGGAAGGCAAATGAGAGAGGGAGATCTCTTTATCTCTCTAGGTCTCTCTCTCAGCAAAAAATGTCAATTTTTACAAAAATAGAAGAGTATGATGAACCTGCAGTTACACCACCATCTTCCCTAAAACTCTGCTCACAACCCTACTTGCTTCAACTCTTCTTCCTAGCCCTCCCCTACCTCAGATTTTCTTGAAGCCAACACGAGACACTGTATTATTCCTTGCATTAATATTTCTGTAAGCATCCTTTCAAGATTAGAATTCTTTTTTTTAATTTTATTTTTTAAAAATTTACATCGTAGTTAGCATATAGTGCAACAATGATTTCAAGAGTAGATTCCTTAATGCCCCTTACCCATTTAGCCCATCCCCCCTCCCACAACCCCTCCAGGAACCCTCAGTTTGTTCTCCATATTTATGAGTTTCTTATGTTTGTCCCCCTCTCTGTTTTTTTTTTTTTTTTTTTTTTAATTTTTTTTTTTTCAACGTTTATTTATTTTTGGGACAGAGAGAGACAGAGCATGAACGGGGGAGGGGCAGAGAGAGAGGGAGACACAGAATCAGAGACAGGCTCCAGGCTCCGAGCCATCAGCCCAGAGCCTGAAGCGGGGCTCGAACTCATGGACCGCGAGATCGTGACCTGGCTGAAGTCGGACGCCTAACCGACTGCGCCACCCAGGCGCCCCCCCCTCTCTGTTTTTATATTATTTTTGTTTCCCTTCCCTTATGTTCATCTCTTTTGTCTCTTAAAGTCCTTATGTGAGTGAAGTCATAAAATATTTGTCTTTCTCTGACTGACTAATTTCACTTAGCATAATACCTCCAGTTCCATCCACGTAGTTGCAAATGGCAAGATTTCATTCTTTTTGATTGCCAAGTAATACTCCATTGTGTGTATATATATATATATATATATATATATATATATACCACATCTTTATCCATTCATCCATCGATGGAAATTTGGGCTTTTTCCATACTTTGGCTATTGTTAATAGTGCTGCTGTGAATATTGGGGCGCATGTGTCCCTTCAAAACAGCACACCTGTATCCCTTGGTTATATAGCCAGTAGTGCAATTGCTGGGTCTTAGGGTAGTTCTATTTTTAGTTTTTTGAGGAACCTTCATACTGTGTTCCAGAGTGGCTGCACCAGCTTGCATTCCCATCTTTTTTTTTTTTTCAAACCACTGTCTCATAATCGCACCTATGCAAATTAGTAAGTCTTCACTATTATCAGATATTCAAATTTCCCCTTTTGTCTTACACATTTTTGTTTTACAGGTTATTTGAATCAAGATCTGAAGAGGGTCCATACCTTTCTATTGTTCTTTTTCTTATGCATTTTTTAAAGTTTATTTATTTAGTTTTGAGAGAGAGACAGAGAGAGTGAGAGGGGGAGGGGCCAAGAGAGAGGGAGAGAGAGAGAACCTCAAGCAGGCTCCGCACTGTCAGCACAAGCCCCATGTGAGGCTCCAACTCACGAACCGTGTGATGATGACCCGAGCCAAAACAGAGTTGGACGCTTAACCGAGCCTCCCAGGCGCCCCTCTATTGTTCTTAAATCTGTTTAATCTGTAGGAAAGCAAGGGTATCTATCTACCTTGAAGATAGATTCAAGTTTAAGTGAAGGAGGATCTCACTACAACAGAAATTATGTATCTTGTCACATATCTAACCTACAAGAAGAAAAAGTGAGGTGGGTGTGAACCCAGTGTTGTAGTCTAGAGGAGGTAACAGTGACATCAGTCCCAGGGACACAGGGAAGTTTGCTGTGACTTCCTCCCCGGCCCCTCCTGTGCCAGCCTTCCTCCTGTGCCAAGCCTGGCTCCAGAAGAGCTGAGACGAGAACCATAAAAAGGCTTTTATGCAATCGTCTCCACCTTTACAGAGGCTCACTTGGCTTGCACCTTCTCAGTTACGAGCCCTGGGAAGAAAGAATTACATCAGTTTTGGTTAATGGCCTAAATTAAGCCATCAAAACCTCTAATCAAGCTTCCATTTTGGACATGTTATAATACTGTAAATAAAAAAAATCCAAAGGAAAATGAAAGCCCTTCTATTTGAGGTTGGAAGGACCTTTGGCCCCTGGAGTCATATCTCTGAGTCACAGTTTCTCTACTAAGCTCAGGACAGGCAGGAACAAATTGCCCTCCTTCTCAGGGCCTACATTTTCTCACCTCACCACCAAGATGCTGCCTGGGAAAAGGGCAGGCAGCTTGGATACTCCCTCCAGTGTCCCAAAGAGACAGGAATCCCGAGGCTTTGGGACACCTGTCTTCATTCTACATGGAATCAGAGGAAGGTCTGGGACAGGGCCTCACTGCATGTCCTGGACTCTCTGTCTTCCATATACCATATCTAACCTGCTGTTCCACTGCAATTTCCCCAGGGTCACAAGTGTAGAAAGATGGAGAGTGCTGTTTGGAAAGGGGATATTTTGGGATTTCCTATCTCACCTTATCAAAAGGCTGCTCAGAAACCAGAGTTTAAAAAGGCTTAAACTGAAAAATGATGATCTCTCTTAATATAGAAAGATCTCCGGGGCACCTGGGTGGCTCATTCGGTTAAGTCTCTGACTCTTAATGTCGGCTCAGGTCGTGATCTCACGGTTCATGGGTTCAAGCCCCGTACTGGGCCCTGTGCTGACAGTGTGGAGCCTGCTTGGGACTCTCTCTCCCTCTCTCTCTGCCCCTCCCCCACTCACACTGTCTCTCTCAACAATAAATAAACTTAGAAAACAAAAGAAAAAAAGTATACAAAGAACTCCAACAAATCAATCAGAAAAAGACAATCGGTACAATAGAAAAATATTCCAAGGATATGAAAATGAAGGTTAAATGGGTAATAAACATAAATAAAGATACCCAACCTCATTAGCAACTAAAGAAATGCTTGTTAAAACAACAACATGACAGGATTTTCAAAAATAAGAAGATTGTTAACATTTAGTGTTGGAAGAAGTGTGGGGACAAGGACACTCTTGTATTTTTTGGCAAGAGTATAAAATGGTGGAACATTTTCGGAAGGCAGTTTAGCAGCACCTGGCAGCATTTTCAGTGGGAATCCACCTTGGATGATCCACTCTGTGGAAATGGACAAGTATTCAAATCTATTAATAAGGTGTCCACTGCAACCTTGTTCATAATAGTGACAGGTTGGAAACAACCAGTAGGGCAATAGTTCAATATATTATGGAACATCCATAACATGAACACCAAGAATCCATAATGTATAATTTTATACACATGGACGTGGAAGGATATCCAAGAAATATGGACGAGGGGGAAAGAGACAGAAAATAGTATGAACCCATTCAATTTAAACTATATATAAAATTAATTAATTAAACCATATAGTTTTATTTAGTTTGACTACTTTACATATTAAACTAATTAATTTAAATTATAATTTATAATTGCATAATATATAATTACATAACTTCTAATTTAATATGTACTATAAATGTATACTATAAACAAACAAACAAACAAATAAATAAGGTTACATGTTTGTAGAAAAGCATTTGAAGAGACAAAACTTCTTGTAGTTCTTGTAAGTTCATACCAAACTTACCAAATGTAACCAACACTGGTTACCTCTGAGGACTTGGATTACAGGGAACAATATTTCTTTTTCACATTATGTACCAATTATGTATTTTTTACATTTTTTTTAAGTAAGCTTGAAATACATACATAATTTAAAAATTGAAATAATGAAAGAATACGATAACACTCTTGTGTCTTGAGCCAAAATTTAAAAGGTTAAAATCCAGTCATGGTGAGAACATGAAGAAAAGGTCATCACTGGAGACGGGTGAGAGTGCCAACTGGTGCCTTATTAACAAATGCGATTCGTCAATACCTATCAAAAGTTAAATTGTGCACAGCGTTTTTACCTGGGAGTTCCAGTTCTAGGATACGGTCCATAGAAGTACCTGGACAAGTAGGCAATAAATAGGTCATAATGACAACAACAACAAAAACAGACATCACTTATTAAATGTTTAACATACCCTTGGTATCGCTCTAAGCACTTTAAAGACAAAAAAGAAATGAACCCCAATCCACATAAAAGCTTACTATGTGCCAGATACTTCCGTAAGCTCTTTACATGCTCTACCTTGTTTAATTAATCCTTACAACAAACCTATGAAGTGGAGACTCTTACTGTGCCCATTTTACAGATAAGGAAGTGACAGCATACAAAAGGGAAG
This sequence comes from Leopardus geoffroyi, assembly GCF_018350155.1. NCBI lineage: Eukaryota > Metazoa > Chordata > Mammalia > Carnivora > Felidae > Leopardus > Leopardus geoffroyi. The sequence continues at coordinate 106,101,048 of NC_059328.1, forward strand.
TAACTTGCTCCAACTCACACAGCTAGTGGGTAGCAGAGTCTAGGATTTGAATCTAGGCAGTCGGCTTCAGACTCTGTGCCTATAACGGCTACACTCTCCTGTAGTGAATCATAGAACTTTCGCAAGAGCTCCTTGAGATGGGTTGTTTTGTGTTTCATTGTTTGGGGCTGGCCAGCACGTATGGCTCTTTTTATGTCTGTTGGCAGATGGAACCCACCACCAACCACTCTAGGAACCAAAAAGGCCCCATGCTCACTGTCCCAGATCCCTTTGCAGCTAGGATCAAGCACATGACAGTCCTGGACATCTAGGTGTGCCCAGGAGGGCTCAGACACAAAGAGGTAGGACAGTGGTGAGTGGGCTTTGGTGGATGTGGACACAGGCAAGTGTGCGGGTGACCAGCCATGCTGCAGGGTCCAGGGCTGCAGTTGGAGCATGATGGGTGGAGGCAGTGACCCCCCCACCCCTGCAGTGACTGCGGGGTCTCCTACCAGGAAGGGCTCTCTGGCCATGCCTGGCTCTATTCAACACATCTGCCAATGGGGCCATATGACTCAAAGGATCCAACAGTGCTTAACAAATTGGGGTGACCCACGAGGCTGTGGCAAGCAAGACCCAGAAGGAGAGTCCCCACGGAAGCCAAAAGAGGTGTTGAGGCTTAGCCCCCTTCAGCAGGCTCCTCTTTTGATAAATAGACTCTTGTGGGCTTCTGGGTCCCAAGAGAAACAAAATGTGGGACCATGGGACACCTGGTGACTTTGTGGCCCAAGCCCCTTCATAAACTAAGGATTATCTGATTCGCCTAGTTGGCCCAGGATTTCAGTAGCTCCATGCTTCTTACCTCCAAGTATAGCTGGGTGGAGCCTGAGAACATCCTGAAGGCAGAAAGAAACCACAAAATGCCCCGCTGTGCCCTCTCATTTGCCCTGTCTTGCCAAAACTCATCTTTCTCAGTATGCTCTACTGGCTTCAAAAGCCTGCTCATCAGGAAAGCCGCTGGCATCAGGAAAGATGCTGAGAAGAAAAAACATTCTAGCTTGGGTTACAGGTGGCTGGCTGTTCACAACAGACCATTGCCAGGCAGGAGTGGCCCATCAGGAGATTAACAGCAAAAATTCTAGAACCAGATTTCCTGTGTTTGAATTCTGGTTCTACAAGTTCCTAGCTGAATGAATTTGGGCAAGTTATTTAACCTCTGTGTACCTCAGTTTCCTCATCTCTAAAAGAGAGATAATAAAAATACCTACTCTCATAGGCTGCACTGAAAATTAAATGACTTAATAAATGTAAAGTTCTTCTAGTAGCAGTGAGCATGCACTGGAGTGTTAATGTTATGATCGCAGTAATAAAGCCCGTCTGAAGTTCTAGAGATCTGTTGCACAAACCCAAAACCAAACTGTACATTTAAAAATGGTTAAGGGGTGACTGGGTGGCTCAGTCGGTTAAGGGCCAGACTTCGGCTCAGGCCATGATCTCATTGTTCGTGGGTTCCAGCCCCGCATCAGGCTCTGTGCTGGCAGCTCAGAGCCTGCTTTGGTTTCTGTGTCTCCCTCTCTCTCTGCTCCTGCCCTGCTTGCCCTCTGTCTCTCTGTCTCTCTCTCTCAAAAATAAATAAACATTAAAAAAAGTTTTTTTGAAATGGTTAAGATGGGGGCACCTGAGTGGCTTAGTCGGTTAAGCGACTTGATTTCGGCTCAGGTCGTGATTCCAAGGTCATGGGATTGAGCCCCACATCAGGTTCTATGCTGAGTGTGGAGCCTGCTTAAGATTCTCTCTCCCTCTCCCCTGTCACTCTCTCCCACTCATGTGCTCTCTCTTTCTTTCTAGAATAAAAAAAAATGGGGGCACCTGGATGGCTTAATCAGTTAAGCGCCCAACTCTTGACTTCAGCTCAGGTCATGATCTCCCAGTTTGTGGGATCAAGTCCCACATTGGGCTCTGTGCTGACAGTGTGGAGCCTGCTTGGGATCTTCTCTTTCCCTCTCTCTCTGCCCCTCCCCTGCTCGTGCTCTCTTTCAAAATAAATAAATGAACTTATTTTAAAAAAATAAAATAGGGGCGCCTGGGTGGCTCCGTTGATTTAGCATCTGACTTCTGCTCAGGTCATGATCTCGCGGTTTGTGGGTTCGAGCCCTGCGTCGGGCTCTGTGCTGATGGCTCAGAGTCTGGAGCCGGCTTCTGATTCTGTGCCTCCCTCTCTCTGTGTGCCCCTCCCCCACTCACACTTTGTCTCCCTCTCAAAAATAAATAAATATTAAAAAAAAGATAAAAAAATAAAATAAATGGTTAAGATGGTAAATTTAATGTTATAGATTCTTCAGCACAATAAAAAATGTTATAAAACTTGTGAAATTGAAGTTTTTACACATAGAATTTTGTAACCAAGATACTCACTTTCAAAGCTAGAGAATTAGTGATTCTTTTCTTAACTTGCAGATAATTAATAAATGCCTCTTTATTTAAAAAGATAATAATGCTTTCTGAGAGATAGTCCTAGAAGTTAGCGGAGAAGGAGAATCCTCCAGTGGGTAAAATTTCAAGTAGAATTTGTTACTAGCTCTGTTGGTGGAAGACACAGTCTGAGGATCTTTACTGATCCACGTGCAAGGCCAGTGCTTTGTCTGGGTGGACAGATTCAAACAGAATGAGAACACAGGATCGGGGACAGTGGGTTCAGGAAGAAGGCTTGTGCATAGACCACACAGGAGGGTCCCAGAATGTGAAGAATATTTGTGTCAGTGGTCCCTCACCATCAGAAATTAGGGTTGCTTCTGGTGGCCAAGTGGGTCAAGGGAACCTACTTTGTGGATGTCATTCTGTTTCCTCCCCAGACATTCCATGAAAGAAGTGGCTGTGGTGGCAAGAACACAGGCTGCATGTGGCCTTCCCAGGATGTACTACCCCCTTACCATGGCTGACCTACCAGGGCTATTACTTGGCCTACAAAAGCTACCAAACCAGCCCACCACCTGGTGAAGGATGCTTATGTTAGGTCTCTTCGACAAAGAGGAGGCAGAAATGTGTTCTCTCTAGAAGTCAATTTCATATTTGGACTTATTTTCCCTGCTCCCATATGTTCGCTGCCACCACCACCACCACCTGTGGGCATCCTGGATGCTTTGTAGGCTCCCTTGGTGGCCCACATAACGTGGCTTCTGACCAAAGCTCTCAATGTACAGTGACAGAGTGCTAGCAATGTCCAGCAGACATTAACTCATCTAATCTTCACAGCAATCATATTGAGCAAAATACTATTATTATTAGCTCCATTTTACAGATAAGGAAACTGAGTCACAGGGAAGTTTCTTAAATTGCTCAAAGTCAGAAGTAGGTGAGTGGTGAGGCCTGTATTTGAATCCAGACAATTTGGTCTAGAGTCCATGCTTTAACCACCACACGAAGATTCATGGGAGTCATGGATCTTATCATGTACCCCATCCCTCAGAAGCAGCTGACCTCCCAGAAGACTCATTTATGGTAAAACCTTTTAAGATTGGAGTGCTGACCACAGAGTGCAATTTATGTTCTGAACCAGCAACCATTCTATGGCACCATTTCTCTTCCAGCCAGAATACACGATGAGTCCAGAAACAGAGAGAAGGGTGGGAGTTATAACCCATTCACAACATTTTTTGCATGCAGATCCATGGCTATCAGCTTTGCCCGTTTAGAGGTTTGGTATCCCAAGGAGATTTGCTTCTGCAAAGAGGAGACACCAGTAGTTCCGTTGAACTGGACCTTGAGACAGTAACCTGAGTATTTTAGTTTTTTTATGCCATCGAGTGAAAGGCAGAAAAGGGGGCAATATGTTAGCTGGGGCGATTGATCCTGATGAGGGAGAGAGATGGGTGCAACCCACGGGCACCCCCAGGCTACCTCATACCACCAGGTGCAATGGTTAATGTTAACAGAAGACTAAGCAGCAGAAGAGAACTGAGAGTTCAGGTCCTCCAGGAGTGAAGGCCGAGGTCACTCCACAAGGAAAGAACCTCAGTTGTCTTAAGCCCTGGCTGAGCTCTAGAACCAGTCTACATGGATTCAGATCTAAGCACTAACACAAGCTGGCTGCATGTCTATCTCTGCTTTAGTTTCTGTAGCAGGATTCTCGCACAGAGTCGTGACACCCAGGCTTTTTTTTTTCAGGTAGCAACTTTATTTGTTCCAGCACCGCTCAGTTGGGTTCGTACCCAAAGAATGGAGCCCCGAATGCCATGTGGCATAGTTTTTTATATATTTTTTACTTCTTCGTCTCCCATATATGGTAACACACACACATGTAGTCTGATTAAATGGTCTCATGTTACAACGTTGGGAAGGATGTTGTCAAGGTTGCCTTGAGGGTTTTTTTTTTTCTTTCCTTAGGGAGGGGACCCTACCACAGTTTCCACACCTATAAACTAGGGATAATAATAGTTCATACCTCAAGTGGTTATTTTGAGAATTGAGTAATACTTCTAAAGCACTTAGGACAGGGTCTGGCATGCAGTAAACACCCTATAAATGTTAGCCATTATTAAGGCAAAGGAATGAGAAGTAACAGAGGGAAGTCATATATACCAGCAACAGCTTCAGGACCAGCTGGGAAAATGAGAACAGTACACACAAAAACTTGTACAGGCATGCTTATGTTAGTTTTATTATTATTAGCCAAAAATAAAAACAGTCCAGATGTCTTTCAATGTGGGTATGATTAAACGAAGGTATATCCACACCACAGTAAGTTTCCCTGGCAACAAAAAGAAATGAACCATTGCACAGGAAGAAAAACATCAACACAATGACAAGGCAACCTACAGAATAAGAGAAAATACTTGCAAATCCTCTATGCAATGAGGAGTGGATATCTAAAATATACAAAGACACACACAACTCAACAGAAAAAAACTCCAAACAATCCATTTAAAAAATGGGCAGGGGGCGCCTGGGTGGCTCAGTCGGTTAAGCATCCGACTTCAGCTCAGGTCACGATCTCACAGTCTGTGAGTTCGAGCCCCGCGTCAGGCTCTGGGCTGATGGCTCAGAGCCTGGAGCCTGCTTCCGATTCTGTGTCTCCCTCTCTCTCTGCCCCTCCCCCGTTCATGCTCTGTCTCTCTCTGTCTCAAAAATAAATAAACGTTAAAAAAAAAAAATGGGCAGAAGGGGCGCCTGGGTGGCTCAGTCGGTTGGGCGTCCGACTTCGGCTCAGGTCATGATCTCACCGTCGTGAGTTCGAGCCCCGTGTCGGGCTCTGTGCTGACAGCTCAGAGCCTGGAGCCTGTTTCAGATTCTGTGTCTCCCTCTCTCTCTGACCTTCCCCCATTCATGCTCTATCTCTCTCTGTCTCAAAAATGAATAAACGTTAAAAAAAAATTTTTTTTTAAATGGGCAGAGGACGTAAGTAGACATTTTTCCAAAGAAGACACACAGAAGGCCAAAAGGCACATGAAAAGGTGCTCAACATCACCAAGAAAATGTGAATCAAAACCACAATAAGATATCACCCCATGCCTGTCACAATGGCTATTATTAAAAAGACAGGAAATAGTTAAGTGATGGCAAGGATGTGGAGAAAAGGGAAACCTTGTACTCTGTTGGTGGGGATGTAAATTGGTGCAGCCACTGTGGAAAACAGTATGGAGTTTCGTAAAAAAATTAAAACTAGAACCACCCTATGATCCGCGATTCCACTTCTGTGTATATATCCGAAGAAGATGAAAATGCTAACCTGAAGTGATATACACACCCCTATGTTTATTGCAGTATTATTTACAATACACACATACACACACACAAGAACATTATTCAGCCATAAAAATAAGATCTTACCATTTGCAACAGCACGGATGGACCTTGAGGGCGTTACGTTAAATAAGTTAGAGAAAGACAAATCTCACATATATGCAGAATTAAACCACAACAACAACAACAACAACAACACATAGATATGGAAAACAGATTGATAGTTGCCAGAGAAGAGGGGTGTGGGGGGTGGGGAAAATCAGTGAAGGGGGTCAAAAGATATAAACTTCCAGTTATAAAATAAATCATAGGGATGTAATATACAGCTTGGTGATCATAGAATAATATTATGTTGCAAATGTAAAAGTTGCTAAGACAGTAGATCCTAGAAGTTCTCATCACAATAAAGAAAAATTTGGTGGGGCGCCTGGGTAGCTCAGTCAGTTAAGCATCTGACTTCAGCTCAGGTCATGATCTCGCAGTCTGTGAGTTCGAGCCTTGCATCGGGCTCTGTGCTGACAGCTCAGAGCCTGGAGCCTGCTTCAGATTCTGTGTCTCCCTCTCTCTCTCTAGCCCCTCCCCTGCTCATGCGCACTCTCTCTCTCTCTCTTTCTCTCTCTGTCTCAAAAATAAACATTAAAAAAAAATTGGTAACTATGGTGATGATGTCAACTAGACTTATTGTGGTGATCATTTACAATATATACAAATATCAAATCATTATGTTGTATACCTGAAGCTAATATAATGTCATATGTCAATTATATCTCAATTAAAAAAAAAATGAACTATTGTTTACACACAGTAACCTCGATGAATCTCCAGAGAATCATGTGGAGTGAAAAAAGCCAATCACAAAGGGTTACATACTGTATGATTCAATCTACATTAACATTCTTGAAATTATAAAATTACAGAAATTGAGAACAGATTAATGTTTACCAGGAGTTAAGGTGTGAAGAAAGTGGGTGTGGCCATAAAAGGGCAACATGAGGGAAATTTGTAGTAATATAAATGCTCTGTACCTTGACTGTATCAATGATTTCCAGGTTGCGAAACTGCACTATAATTTGCAAGAAGTTACCATCCAGAGAAACTGGGAAGAGTATGTAGAATCTTCCTGTATTTTTTCTTAGGACTGCATGGGAATCTATCATTACCTCCAAAGAAGAAGTTTAATTAAAAATAAGAACCTGAGGAGCACCTTGGTGGCTCAGTCGGTTGAGCGTCCGACTCTTGATTTTGACTCAGGTCATGATCCCAGAGTTGAGGGACAGAGCCCCAAGTTGGGCTTTGCACTGGGTGTGGAGCCTGCCTAAGACTCTCTCTCTGTCTGTCTCTCTCTCTCTCTCTCCCTCTGCCCCTCCCCCTGCTCATTCTCTCATTCTCTCTCTCTCTCTCTAAATAAAATGAAAAGACAAAAAACAAAACAAAAACATGAGAACAAGAGAACAGTAAAAAAAACAAAAAAGACAAGAACTGTAGTCTCTAGTCATATTCCCTTCCTTACTTTGTGTATATATGTGTGTGTATGCTTTTAATTTGTAATCTTTGCCAATTTTGTGGTGTAAATACGACTGATTTCCAGCTGCCAATGAGTCATCATTAAACACAGAATTGGGAAGAGATGGGGCACAAGTCTGTTTCACAAGCTAGTGCAGGCCAGCAAAACTGTTTTGCCCTATTAGTTTGGCAAAAGTTAGAAAGGCTGATAATATCCTATAATGGAGAGGTGTGAGAGAATGACACTCATCGTTAATGAAATGCCTTAAAAAATCAAATTAAACTATTTTTATTTGAGTATAGTATAACAATGTTACATTAGTTTTAAGTGTACAACATTGTGATTTGATAATCCTATACATTATGCTGTGCTCAAAATGATGTTTTGGGGAGGGCAACACTGTTAATATCTTTCAAAATGTTAGATGTCAAGTTTTTGACCCCAATACAATTTTATGGATATACTTTAACAAGTGCATAAGTACACAAAAATAGTTGTCCGGTACAGCATTATTTGTAATAGTGACAACAGTAGACATTTCATGAAGAGAATGATTATGTAATTTGGGTTCTATCTGTGCTGTAGAACACAAGGAAAGCAGACCATACATACTGGCACAGAAGGACAGTCAAGATATTTGAGCAAAAAGCAGGGTGCCAACTGCCGAACTGTATGTATAACATGTTCTCTTTAAGCAAACAAACAAACAAACAAACAAAAAACCAGGTGCGCCTGGGTGGTTCAATTGGTTGAGCGTCTGACTTTGGCTGAGGTCATGATCTTGCGGTTCATGAGTTCGAGACTTGCATCGGGCTCTGTGCTGACAGCTCAGAGCCTGGAGCCCGCGTCTGATTCTGTCTCTCTCTCTCTCTCTCTCTCTCAAAATAAATAATTAAATATAAAAAAGAAAAGAAAAGACAAATGTGTAGAAACACATTCTCTGATGTAGGATTTTCGAAGGGCTTGTTCCAAACATGAAGAGAGGAGGGCTGACATCCTCTTCTTTGCCCTCCAATATCTTTGCTTCTTTTCAGATCACTTTTTTAAAAGCTTTATTGGGCTATAATTCACATACCAAAAAACTCACCCATATAAAAGGTGTAGTTCCGTGATTTTTAGTATATTCACAGGTATGCAACCATCAACACAATCTCATTTTAGAATATCTCCATGAGGTCAGAAAAAAACCCAAAACCACCTAGGATTCATTAGTGGCCACTTTCCATTCCCCACCCCCAGCCCTAGACAACCACTAATCTATGGATTTGCCTTTTCTGGACATTTCATTTAAATGGAGTCATATGATATGTGGCTTTTTGTGCCTGGCTTACTTTACTTAGCATGATAGGTTCAAAGTCTACCAATGTTGTAGCACATATCAGTACTTCATTCCATTTCGTGGCCAAATAACATTCAATCGTATGGATATACCACATTTTGTGTGCTCATTCATCAATTGATTGACATATGGGCTGTTTCCATTTTTGGAGTACTATGAATATGTGTGTATCAGGTTTCCTGTGATATATGTTCTCATCTCTCATGGGTGTATACTCAGGAGTGGTGAGAGAACTTTTTCTGTTTGCAGAAGAGGGTTTCTGTCTCCTTTATGTTGAAGGCTTTCCTCAAATAGCTAGTGATCCCTGGTGATCCTGTTTCCATCAAAGTCTGAATTTTCAGCACCCCCACCTCAGCCCAGCTTTTCAAGGTACTCAATGCCTCCATATCCTAAGATTTTTCAAGATGCCAGGGTGTGCAGACACCTTTACTTTACCATCCTAAAACCAAAAGTCTCATAAATACCTTAAAAATCAACTATGTAAGCAATTATATCCATTCTTTAAAAAAAAATTATAGTAAAGCTAAAATCCCATTATAACTTCTCCCAACTCCATTTCCCTCTCCAGGGGCCAAGTTATTCCCCTCATCCCAGCAAAGCATACTTCCTGTTTTAATTCCACTTCATTTGGCAGATTTTCTTGATTTTTTATTGTTAGGAAAAATTTCAGAGGTTCTTTGAAATTTCCCTAAGTGAAATTATATAAAAGTCACTTTCAACCACCGTCATGAGCCCATTAGCCTTATGTTTATGTATTATTTTGTGCGTTAAAAAGATTTTTTTTTTACATTTATTTATTTTTGAGAGACAGAGAGAGACAGAGCACAAGTGGGGGAGGGGCAGAGAGAGAAGGAGACACAGAATCTGAAGCAGACTCCAAGCTCCGAGGTGACAGCACAGAGCCCCACACGGGGCTCGAACTCACAAACCGTGAGATCATGACCTGAGCTGAAGCTGGACACTCAACCCACTGAGCCACCCAGGCATCCCCTATTTTGTGTGTTTAAATTATTACAAATAGTATCATATCATTTGTATCATATATTATATATGCAAAATGTAATTTCAATTAGAATCCCAATACAATTGGGTTGATTTTTTAAATCGATAAATGATCCTAAAGGAAGATAAATACCCAGGAAGACAGACAACAGATTAATATCCACATTACATGAAAAGGTCTTCTAAATTGTTAAGGAAAAGACATGCAATCTAACAGAAAAGTGGACAGACAATATGAAGAGACAACGCAGAGAGGAGAAAATTCTCTACAAAGAAATATGAAAAGATGCTTAAAGTCACAGACAGTCCAAGAAATACAACTTAAGGATCAGAAGCCATGCTCTACCTTGTCAGGCATAATATGGGAAAGAACTATTAACAGCTGTTGCTGGCAGGGATATGCGGAAAGAATACTTTCACCTTTAACTTTTGAGAAAAGGTAATGAACTGGGGGCCCCTGGGTGGCTCAGTTGATTGAGGATCTGACGCTTAATTTTAACTCAGATCATGATCTCATGGTTCATGGGTTCTGTATCAGGCTCTCTTGGGATTCGTTCTCTCTTTCCTCCTCTCTCTGCCCCTTCCCTGCTCTCTCTCTCTCTCAAATAAACATTTTTTTTTAAAGGTAATGAACTGGGGTGCCTGAGTGGCTCAGTCAGTTAAGCATCCGACTTCTGCTCAGGTCATGATCTCACAGCTTGTGAATTTGAGCCCCACGTCCAGCTCTGTGCTAACAGATCAGATCCCGGAGCTGCTTCGGATTATGTGTCTCCCTCTCTCTCTGCCCCTCCCCTACTCATGTTCAATTTCTCTCTCTCTCTAAGAATAAACATTAAAAAAATAAAAATAAAAGAAGGTAATTAACTGACTTATATACTGAAAAAAAACTTTTGTCTCTAAATATTTTACACCTCTCATTACACTATTTCGTCTAGATTTCTGGTTTATGTTACTTTTAATCCAGACTCAATGCATGAATGCACATAATAATTCTATTCCTCATTATTTTTATGTGCATCTGAAAGCATTCTATATTTCAATTGCATTTGAATACCATGTTTATTTAATCTCTTGGATTTTCTATATGGGCAATCATATTGATTGCCTAGCCACAATTTTTCCATTCTCTTTCTCAACACCTGTATCTCAATTTTTCCTTTCTTCCTCCCTTCCTTCCTTCCATCTGTGTTATTTATGAGGTGAGGATTGCCAGCCCATCAGATGCAGGGATAATGGTCTTCTTTATCTTGTTCTTTACTTTAATGAGATTATGGGACTACATCTAAAGTTTTACCACTAACTAATGTCTATTGTAGGATTTTTGGTGGATATCCTTAATCAGGTTAAAGAAACTCCCCTCTCTGCTTTCTTCATTAAAAGCTGTTTATATTCTTTTCATGGATGGCTGTTAAATATTATCAAATTCTCTTTCTGCTTCCATTGAAATAATTATATAGTGTCTCTTCTTTAATCTGGTGAGTTACATTGATAAATTTCCTAATGGTGAATTAACCTTTAATCTGAGATAAACCCTGCTTAGTCATGCTGTATTATTTAATATGCTATTAGATTTAATCTGCTAATATTTTATCGGTTTTGCAATTATGTTTAAAAAGCCTAAACTTTCCTTATAATCTCCATGCCTCAAGCCTCAGTGACCTTTGCCTAGAGATAAAATTTGACTCTAATCTGCTCTATTCATATTGACAATGGCTCTCAAGTATAATTTTGGCAGGAAGTATGTTAGAATTACCCTTCTCATCTCCAATCTGTTTTTGTTTGTTTGATTTAGGAGGGATTGGGAAAAGTCTGAATACCCATACCCAGAAAAGGTTCATCTGCTTGAAAGGGGTGTGGGGGTGGAGCATGAGATTTCCTCTACCCTTTCTAGAACTTGGAAGTATGCAGTTCAGCAAATGCTTCAAGGTTAGACATAAGTGTAATGAGGAAACCCATTTTCAGTTGCTGCCTTGGCGTTTCACAGTGTAACAACCCTGCTCACACCCAGAGTCTGGATACTTAGATAAGGACCTGAGTTTAGGATTCCACCCCAGTTCCCACTGTGCTTTTCCCGGGGCACCTTTTAAAATAACCAATTAGTGCTGAACCCCCGAAAAGTGAGTGGTCTCCGTCCCAACCACCTTGTAAGTAACAGGTGCCTCTTATCCTGCTTTTCTGTCTCCTGCTCACTGATGACCTGGGACAGAGGACTGCTCTTCCCCTCGCTTACAATAATTCTTGTGATTTTATTTCCTTTGTGTGCTTATACTGAGACTGCGGCTTCAATCAAAATGATGTGGAGTTTTCACTTCCCCAAAGTGGGGGTGTTGAGGGAACATGAGGCAGGCTGAGGGGCAAAGCACAAGCTAGCACCCCCCCCCCCCCCCGCGGGATATGTGTGATACTCCTCGGACATTCCTGCTACCCAAGAACAAAGGAAGGGGGTTTAAGTGCTTGCCATGGTCATGGGGGAAACTCAGGCAAATGAAAAATTAAATTCCCTTACTGCCTATAGTGCATTGACAAGTCCTTGAAACTGGCAGAGTGACCTCCCTCTAGGAGCTCAGCTGCCTGGATGCTGGCACTTTGTGGGGGGCAAAAGAGAACTTTAGCTTAACATTATCCCAACATCAAGGACCCTGTAAGTCAACTTCCTTTATCTCAACTGCCCCAGGATATATGCTGGCCATCGTACTCCAAGTTTATGGCCCCCTGATATACATCTAAAGGGTCTCATGACTGAACTTATATTAAATGGTAATAAATGGTGTTTCCCTAGCAACAGCTAGTCCCTCAAGGTCCTGGAAACCTTGCTTCCAAAATTCCTTAGAGACTTACTCTATCCCTGACCCCCTGCCAACCTGAGGGTATAGAATGATGAGTTACCCGACAAGACCCCAGTGCAGCTCTTCCTGCCCATGGGTCCTGTCCCTGTGCCTTAATAAAAATTACCTTTTTGCACCAAGGACATCTTCTAGAATTCTTTCCTGGCTGTCGGCTCTGAACCACCCCACCATCACCCCAAAACCTCATCAGGGGCTTGGATGTTGAGGAAGTTGCCTTCCCACCCCATGTGGGTGGCTTGGGCCCTCTCATTCAGCAAGTCATAATCTGCATATTCTATATCTTAAAAAAATTTTAATGTTTATTCATGTTTTTTGAGGGAGAGGGAGGGAGAAGGAGGGAGAGTGAGCCTGTGTGAGTGCGGGAGGGGCAGAGAGAGAGAGGGAGACAAAATCTGAGTCAGGCTCCAGACTTTGAGCTGTCAGCTAGAACTCATGAACCGCAAGATCATGACCTGAGCCAAAGTCAGACACTTAACCCACTGAGCCACCCAGATGCCCCATAATCTACGTATTCTTAATTTAATACACCAGCTACAGCCCCTCAACACAGATAAACAGAGGGAAGGGAACTAGACGTGTAAATCGTTGATTTTTTTCTTCTGCACTCCTGGCTGGGCTTTCAGCAGGAGAGATACTCAGAATAGGATGGTCAGGCCAAGCAGTTCAGGGGAGAGCATGTGCTGTGGATCCCACGTGCTCTTTGAAACTTAAGAACTCTAAAATACAGTGAATATGTGAGTGTGAATAAAAACACTACAATAGGGGCACCTGGGTGGCTCAGTCAGTCAAGCGACCGACTCCTGATTCCGGCTCAGGTCATGAATTCATGATTTGTCAGATTGAACCCTGTGCTGGGCTCTGCTCTCTTTCTTAAAATAAGTAAATAAACTTAAAAAAGAAAAGAAAAGAGAAGAGAAGAAAAGAGAAAAGAAAAGAAAAGAAAAGAAAAAAGAAGAAAAGAAAAGAAAAGAAAAAAGAAGAAAAGAAAAGAAAAAGAAAAGCAGGGGCGTCTGGGTGGCTCAGTCAGTTGTCCATCTGACTTCAGCTCAGGTCATGATTTCACTGCTCATGTGTTTGAGCCCCACGTCGGGCTCTATACTGACAGCTCAGAACCTGGAGCCTGCTTCCAATTCTGTGTTTCCCTGTCTCTCTGCCCCTCTCCCACTCACACTTTCTTTCTCTCAAAAAAAAAAAAAAAAGTTAAAAAAATTTTTAAAAAGCAAATATGTATATAGATAGATAGATAGATTTTTAATTTTTATTTTTTTACTTAGGGAAGCCTGGGTGGCTCAGTCAGTTAAGTGTCTGACTTCCACTCAGGTCATGCTCTCACAGTTTGGTTTGTAGGTTCGAGCCCTGTATCAGGCTCTGTGCTGACAGCTCAGAGCCTGGAACCCTGCTTCCCATTCTGTGTCTCCCTCTCTCTCTGCCCCTCCACCACTTGCTCTCTGTATCTCTCTCAAAAAAATAAATAAACATAAAAAATCTTTTTAATTTATTTATTTAGAGAGAAAGAGCGCATGCACATGAATAGGGGAGAGGCAGAAAGAGAGGGAGAGAGAGAATCCCAAGCAGGCTCTAAGATGTCAGCATGGAGCCCCATGAGGGGTTCAATCCTATGAACTGTGAGATCATGACCTGAGCAGAGATCAAGAGTTGGACGCTTAACTCTTGATCTCTGCTCTACAGGTGGTGCTCAACTCTACAGGTGGTGCCTGTACCACCCAGGCACACAAAGAAAAGGATGCTTAGTTATACACCATGTTGGAACAACTGTGTATTTTTAAAAAATGTTTTATTTATTTTTGAGAGAGTATGAGAGTGGGAAGGGCTGAGGTAGGGGGACAGAAGATCTGAGGCAGGCTCTTTGCTGACAGCAGCAAACCCAATATGGGGCTTGAACTCATGAACCATGAAATCATGACCTAAGCCAAAGTCAGACACTTGACCAACTGAGCTACCCAGGCTCCCTGGAACAACTGGGTATTGATCTGGAAGAAAATAAAGTTAGATACATTATCTCCTATCATATACAAAACAAAAATCCAGAGAATAAAGATCCAAATGTTAGAAAGTGAAACAAATAAGCAAAATAAAGTATAAAGACTATGTGGAAGTAATTCATAGAAGAAGAGAATTGAGTATAACACTCCTCATCAGCATAATGGAAATTATTTTTCACTATCAGATGGGCAAAAATTTAAAGACTGATACTATCTAATGGTTTTGAGAGTGTGGGGAAATCTGGCACATTCTAATTACATAGTCATACACTACTCATGAGAGTAAAAGTTTGATATGATCTGTATTAGTTGGTTTGGGCTGCCATAACAAAATACAGGTATCACAGCCTGGGTAGCTTAAACAATAGAAATTAATTTTCTCACAGTTCTGCAGGCTGGAAGATTAAGGTCAAGGTGCCACCAACAAGGTTGGTTTCTGGCAACACTTCTATTCCTGGCTTAGAGATGACTGTCTTCTTGCTATGTTCTTGGATGGCCTTTCTTCCATGCATATGGAGACAGAGAGTGCACAGAGATTTTTTTTTTTTTTTTAATTAGAGAGAGAGAGAAAGCAAGCATGTGCTGGGGAGAAGGGAAGATGGAGAGAGAGAGAGAGAGAGAGAGAGAGAGAGAATCCCAAGCAGGCTCCATGCTCAGTGCAGAGCCTGATGCAGGGGTCTATCCCATGACCCTGGGATTAGGACCTGAGCTGAAATCAAGAGTCAGACATTCAACTGACAGAGCCATCCAGGTGCCCCTCTTCCTCTTCTGATAAAAAGAAACACCAGTCCTATAGGATTAGGGCCCCGCTCATACCACCACATTTAACCTTAATTAATTCCTTAAAGGCCCTATCTCTAAGTACTGTCACATGGGGGATTAGAGCTTTAACATGTGAATTTTGGTAGAGGGGTAATCACAGTTCAGTCCAAAACACAATCTTTCTGAAAATAAGCTGCTAGCATCTATTAAAACAAAAAAAATGTGCTTATTCACAATAGGCAACAGGTGGAAACAACCCAGATACCAATGAATAGATGAATGAGTAAACAAAATGTGGTATATACATACCATGGACTATTATTCAGCTTTAAAAAATAATGAATTTTTTACATATGCTACAACATGGATGAACCTTGAAAACATTATGCTAAGTAAAATAAGCCAGACACAAAAAGACAAATATTATATAATGCCACTCACTATGATGTATACAGAACAGGTAAATTCATAAAGACAGAAAGTAGTATAGAGGTTACCAGGGCCTGTGGGGAAGGGTGGTTATTTGTTGATGGATACAAGGTTTCTATTTGGGGTAATGAAAAGGTTCTGGAAATGGATAATGGTGATGGTTGCACAGCATCGTGAATACACTTAATGTCACTGAATTGTACACTTAAAATGGTTAATATGGTAAATTATGTATATTTTACTACAATAAAAGATACAAAAAATTTAAATATGCACTCCAATTTATACAATGAATACCACACAGAAAAAAAAAACACCCTACTCTTACACACAGTAACATAGATGAATCTCAAATACATATGGTTGAGCAAAATCCAAGCACAAAAGAGTACCACGTCATTTGTTTATTTGAAGTTCAAGAACAGACAGACAAATCTAAATTAACGGATATCAGGAGCGTGGTTTCCTCTCGGGGGAGGATTATTGACTGGAAAGTGTATAAGGAAGGTTTCTGCAGAAAGATTTATACCTTGATCTAAATAGTGGTTACATGGACATATACACATATAAATTTTAATTGAGGGCTGCCTGGGTAGCTCAGTCGGTTAATCTCGGCTCTGGTCATGATCTCAAAGTTTGTGAGTTCAAGACCCGAGTCGGGCTCTGCAGCACTGGCAGCTAGAGACCTGTTTGGGATTCTGTGTCTCCTCCTCTCTGCCCCTCCCCCTCTCTTTTGTGCTCTCTCTCTCAAAATAAATAAACATAAAACAATTTTTAATGGAATTATGCATCGGATTTGTGTACTATATGTATGCTCCATCCATAGAGAGTAAAGGTATGTATCTTTTGACTCAGTCTACAGAAACAAAAGCATCACTAGGTAACAATAAAAGTTTAAGAATTAAAAAAAAAATTTTAATGTTTATTTATTTCAGAGAGAGAGAGAAAGAGAGACAGGGGGAGGGGTAGAGAGAGAGGGAGACACAGAGTCTAAAGCAGACTTCAGGATCTGAGCTGTCAGCACAGAGACTTATGTGGGGCTTGAACCCACAAATCATGAGATCATGACCTGAGCCAAAGTCAGACACTCAACCACCAAGACACCCAGGCGCCCGGGAGATTACCAACTTTTGAAAGATATATTTGTATTGTTTGACTTGTATTTTGTCTTTGAAGTAAAAATGCTTCTCTAAAATAAATAAGTAAACAGTATTAGTAAGGAAAAAAATACATGATCATTATTGATATCTTGGAAGGAACTATGTCAAAATGTTAAGAATGATTATCTCTAGATGGTAAGAGTAAAGATTAACTTCTGTTTTAAATGTTTAAAATCAACTTTGTCAAGGCATAATCTATGTACAGGAAAACTCACTATTGAGTGTTTTCTACTGTAAACTTTTCTGTATTTGTACACTGTAAAAATGAATGACAGCATTCTCAGACAATGGTAGTGGCATGATTTTTTTATCTCACCAAATTCTCTCTTAAGAAAACGAGGGTTGTCTGGGTGGCTCAGTCAGTTAAGTGTCCGGCTCTTGATTTCAGCTCAGAGCATGATCTCGAGGTTTGTGAGTTCAAGCCCCACGTCAGGCTCCATGCTGACAGCACAGAGCTTGCTTGGGATTTTCTCTCTCTCTCCCCCTCCCTCCCTCCCTCTCTCTCTCTCTCTCTCTCAAAATAAATAAATAAACTGTAAAAAAAAAAAAAAAAAAAAAAAAAAAAAAGGAGAGAACTAGACAGCAAACCAAAATCCTATCAACTTTGTTTCCAATGATTACAAAATTAGGTGACAAGTTGTCTCCGAGACACCCAAACATTAGTGGGTAAGGACGAACTGATGCAGGAGGGCCGGGTTTAAGTGATGAGGGAGTCTCAGGCAGGCTGAGGGCAAAATACATGCTAGCACACCCCTCCCGCAGGTGGGATGTGTGTGACATTCCTCAGGCACTCCTGGCTACCCAAGGACAAAAAAAAGGAAAGAAAACAAATGGCCAAGTGATAGAGATCACAGTCATACAGGACTTTGGGTCTCCATGGAGACTTAGGTCTCCATCTAGTAAATTACAAGAAAAAGGCAATCTTATCAATAGCCTAAGCTCTAGAATCCTAGAGAGTCAGTTTCCTGGAGCCCCAACATCGCCTCTCCACAGTGATACGGGGAACAAAGGCAGAAGGAAACGGCAGGTAAAATTAAGTCTCCTTATAACCTGCAGGCCATTGACTAATACCTGAGGCTGGCAGAGTAAAACGTTTTCCCAGGAACTCCCTACTGTCTTAACTCTAATGCTTTGCTAGAGGGAAAAACCACCTTAGCTGGACAATAGCAAGGCCTCAGGTATCTCCCGAGTCCTCTTTAGCACATCAAAGTCCTTCTGGAGGCCTCCCTTTTGTCTATACCTCCCCAACTCCATAGTATGTAACCAGCCATTCTTCACAACCCAGCGCAGCTCTTTCTGCCCACGGGTCCTGTCCCTATGCTTTAATAAAATCACCTTTTTGCACCAAAGACGTCTTCAAGAATTCTTTCTTGGGCGTGGGCTCTGGACCACCCCACCATCACCCCAAAACCTCATCACAAGGACCCAGAGCAGATCCCAACCACCCACCATCACCCCAAAACTTCATCGTGAGGACCCAGAGCAGGTCCCACAGGACCAGCCCAGAGGGTCTTGGCTTGGTACAGGATGGAAATCAAATGCAAGACCAGAGAAAGGAAGAGCAGCATTCACTGAGAGGTTTTTTTTTTTTTTATGAGGTCCCTTCAGTTTCACTGTCTCAAAGGGACCCCATGAAAAAAGCCATTTTTTCCCTTTGCTCCTTGCCCAGCTTCAATTCTTGCTCAGACCTGCACCCCCCCCCCCCACACACACACTCAACACCTGTCTTGTAATGCAGATAAAATATGTCCTCCTTGTAAGGGACAAAGAGCTAATGTTATCTTTGGAGTCTTCCAAAGATAACATCTATGGAGTTTACCAGGAGGAGCGTACATCCTCCAAGACCCCTGGCTTCAGGAAATGAGTGACTTATGATGGACACCTGGACCCCATCCTTGTTCTGACCAGCTCCCAGATGCCTAAGAGGACATGTGAATAAGACCACAATCACCAATAAAAACCCCAGGCCCCAAGCAAAGATATTTCATGCTCTTTTCCTTTCCGAGTCTCCTGGATGCTCTGTCTGTATCTCTCTCTCTCTATTTTTTTTCAGTCAACTCTGCCTTCACTTCCTGCTGGCTCACGGTTGACTTCCATCCTGTGTGAAGCCAAGGGTCCTCCTGGCTAGTCCTGGGGTTCCCCTTCTTTGGGTCCTCGGACCGGCCTGTCTGCATCACCTTCAGTTTCCCTGTCTCAAAATCGCTACTACCTAAAAGTCCTGTGAGTTATTGGAATTTGTGTGGGAGAAGAAACACCTGAAAACAGGAGATCCCAAAACAGCTAAGAGGCATTCATTGGAAAACACAGCAGTCTAATTCGAAACAGCAGTTGAAACAGAAAAGGGCTATGCCCAATCCAATGGCTGAGAAGGCAAGGAGATCCAGGTCTGAAGTGGCTGGTGTAGTCTGGGTCCCAGGAACTCCCAAACTGACCAGCAAGGCTCCCTTCTAGGATAGTGCTACACACTAAGAAGAAACTGCTGGAAGTAGAGAAAAAAATTAATCAGAACAGGGATAACAGAGCCAAAGGAAGAGAAGGTATAGATAAAGGGGAGGAGGGAGGGTGTACCTGGGTGGCCAGTCAGTTGAACATCTGACTCTGGATTTGGGCTCAGGTCATGGTCCCAGGGTTGTGAGTTTGAGCCTCGCGTTGGGCTCCGCACTGAGCGTGGAGCCTGATTAAGATTCTCTTTCCCTCTGCCTCTCTCCCCACAAAAGGGGAGAAGGAGAACCAAGCTAGGAAACCGTACAGAGCACGCTAGGTTTTTTGAAGCATTACACAAAACACGACAGCAGAGGGGGCTCTGTGAAGTTAGAAAAGCTATCCTGAACCACGACTCCTACAAGTTCAGGAAAACAATTGTTTCCAAAAATATGAGAGAAAAGACTCATGGGCAAATCCCACACAAAGTTATTCTAACAAGAACGAGAATAGGGAGAATAACATCCCTACAGGCAATGGAAGCATGCCAGACAGATGTTCCCACAAGCAGAATAATCTAATTCACTATTTCCAAACGAGCTGAAAGATTTCCTCAGTAGGAAATGATACAAGAAATAAAAGAACAACATAAGTCAGAATTTGAAAAAAATGCAAGTGTGGGTGACTCACATCAGGAAATCATTGGAAATAAAAGACAAAGTATTTTCAGAAATGAAGACTATAAACTAAAAGGAATATAAGACTGAATAAATACAACAGATAAAGCCCCAAGATAAGCAGAATGTAAAAAAAAATTTAGGTTGAAAATAAATGAAAAGATATTAAGGATTCAAGAGCCAATGACAAATACTAAAGACAGGTTAAGATCAGGAGCAAATAATAGTAGACCTAAAGAAGAAAATCAAAGCAGGGGAAGAAGATAAATACAAAAATATCAGGGCCCCTGGGTGGCTTGGTTAAGTGTCTGACTTCAGCTCAGGTCACCATCTCGTGGTTCATGAGTTCGAGCCCTGTGTTGGGCTCTGTGCTGACAGCTCAGAGCCTGGAGCCTGCTTCACATTCTGTGTCTCCCTCTCTCTCTGCCCTTTCGCCCACTCACTCTTGCTCGCTCTCTCTTGTGCTCAAAAATAAACATTAAAAAAAAAAAGCTGTAAATCAAGGGAAGAAATATTTTAAAGAATACAAAAAAATATTTTAACTTTTTAGAAATAATGTTGTAGAAACGATATTAATATATTGGTGGTACTATTAGTACTGTTATCCTGAGACTGTTGTAAACTGTGGGATAAAATAAATGAGTAATCCTGGGATATGTTAATTCTATAACCCCCTATGTCCTCGAGAAAACAGAGTCTCTTCTCATTGCGGAAGAAAAGAAATACAGATGTAATACAGACTAGGTTAAGTAAAAGGCTTGTGGTTATTTTATTTGAAGTGGAAGTATCAGTGTAAAATCTTGAGACACTTTGTTTTATATATATATATATTTCCCCCCTTCCTCTTCCCCTACCCCTTCCTTTTGTAAACAATTCTGGCCCAAAAGCCATGAGGTGGGCCCAAGCAAGACAGGCCTCTTTTGTGAGGCAGAGATGGATGCACTGTGTCCCAGCAGGAGATGTGAAGGAGACATCTAGGCAGGGAGGTAGCAGTGACAGTGACCTGAGATGGACCGCTGGAGCCACAGGAGGCTAAAGGGAACATCTTCGTGAGGGGTGGGCCAGGTAGGCTGCTGGCATCAGAGCAGGCTGAGGAGCTCACTGGCACAGGGCTGGGATAGCAAAGCAAGAGCACAGCAAGGAGAACTGAAGTCTGGGCGCCAGGAGGAGGATGTTCGTGCAGGGATAGAGATGGTGGCAGTGACACAAGATGGGTCACACATAAGAGAGCTGATTAAAAAAATCATATAGTGGGGCGCCTGGGTGGCTCAGTCGGTTGAGTGTCCGAATTCAGCTCAGGTCATGATCTCATGGTTCGTGGGTTCAAGCCCTGCGTTGGGCTGTGTGCTGACAGCTCAGAGCCTGCAGCCTGCTCCGGATTGTGTCTCCAGTTCTCTCTGCTCCTCCCCCACTTGTGCTCTCTCTGTCTCTAAAATAAATAAACATTAAAAAAAAAATCATATAGTGAGGGGCTCCAGGGTGGCTCAGTTGGTTGAGCATCTCTTGATTTTGGCTCAGGTCATGACCCCAGGGTCAGGGGGTTGAGCCCTACATTGGGCTACCATTCTCTCTCTGTGTCTCTCTGGGCCTCTCCTCCACTTGTGCTCTCGCTCTTTCTCCCTAAAATTAAAAAAAAAAAAAAAAATCATACAGTGAAGCTAATGGTAGCCATGTTTCTCACTTTCAGAAAAAGGGAATTATAGAAATGAAAAGAGAGAAAATTAGAATATTCCCAGTGGTGTTGGATTGGAATTGGAGATATTGGTGTAAACTTAATAGTTTTTAATACCTATAGATAAGTATAGAAATAAATATTGATGTAAACGTACATGTGTAGCTCACTCCACTGAGAAGTCTTGTGAACATCAACATCTCCATAGTAAAAAGCTCACCTAAGGACCCAATCTTGGTTCCTAAATATTAGTCTCCACTAAAAGAAATCAAGGCTCCTCGGAAAAATGGCTGACTCCAGGGCTTGTGCGGAGAGAAATTATGAGATGAGCCTAGAATATCCTGTTGTGCCAGAAAGGATGGGCTCAAAAATGATGGGGAAATGTTAAAAGGCTTGAAAACACTCTTACTGGCCAAATCTGGAATAATTTGAGCACTAAAATGAATAATGTTTAAATCCATGAGTTTCTAAAAATACAAAAAATGTCGGGGCGCCTGGGTGGCTCAGTTGGTTGAGTGTCCGGCTCTTGATTTTGGCTCAGGTCATGATCTCACAGTTTGTGGGTTTGAGCCCTGTTTGAGCCCCACTTTGGGCTCAGTGCTGACAGCACAGAGCCTGCTTGGGATTCTTTCTCTCTCTCAAAAATAAATAAACTTAAAACAATACAAAAATTGTCGCATTTAAATAATGATGGGGCAAAATCATCTTAAAAAGTCATTAAAGAGAAAGAATCAAGTTATCTTGCTTTTCTTTTTTTTTTAACTTTTTTTTTTTTTAAGGTAGGCTCCACAGCCAATGTGGGGCTTGAACTCACCACCCTGAGATTGAGAGTCACATGTTCTACCAAATGAGTCAGGTGCCTCTTTTTTTTTTTTTTTTTTTTTTTTTTTTTTTTTAATTTTTTTTTTTTTTCAACGTTTATTTATTTTTGGGACAGAGAGAGATAGAGCATGAATGGGGGAGGGTCAGAGAGAGAGGGAGACACAGAATCGGAAACAGGCTCCAGGCTCTGAGCCATCAGCCCAGAGCCCGACGCGGGGCTCGAACCCACGGACCGCGAGATCGTGACCTGGCTGAAGTCGGACGCTTAACCGACTGCGCCACCCAGGCGCCCCGAGTCAGGTGCCTCTTATCCCGCCTTCCTTACATGTGTTTAGCGCTGAGTAACCAAAAAGTAGATGAGGGCAAGTGTCTCTCTATGGAAACAGTCAAGCTAAGGAACGAAAATGAAATAGCAGATTCAAAATATCATTATTTTGCAACACCAGTGAATTTACTGAACAGAAGCAATTGTTAACATCACAAAAAAGAGAGACAATCAGACACAATGGGCCTCCAATGAAAGAATACACCACCACCTACAGTCTCGCCAAAGGCATCCAACCTGGCTCTGATCAGACCTCTGGGTTGAGCTGCCCACATGCAGAAAAGCAGAGGAGAGAGGAACAGGGAGTTGCACTATTGGTATACAACAGCAAAACCCAGGCTGTAGGCAGAAGGAAGGGTACTCGGGTCAGACATCTGGAGTCTTCAATGGATAAACGGTTAGGAAAAGAAAGGGATGGAAGAGGAAATCTGTACATTCAGTAATCTTCAAAATAGAAGATTGTTTCATGACCTCCACAAGAGGTGGAATGAAAGCAGTTCCAATGAGCTCAAGGTGAGATAGATTAAGGGAAAGGTTAGACTGCAATTTTTTTTTTTTAATGACATGACATGACCTGACTTTTATTTTTATTTTTATTTCTTTTTAAAGTAGGCTCTACACCGAACGTGGGGCTTGAACTCCTGACACCAGGATCAAGGGTTGCATGCTTTACTGAGCCAGCCAGGCATCCTAAAGGACAATCTGAGATGAGATGGGAGGGGCAGGGTGTTGGGAGGGCCAGGAGGCCTGAGCTGCGCCCTCAGGGAAAATCAGCCACCTGTAATTAACAAAACTTTCCGCAACCTAATTCTAATCAGCAACCTAATTCTAATCATCATTCTAATCAGCAACCTAATTCTAATCATCGCGTGAAGTGTGAACAGTTCCTCTAACAACCAAAGTTTTCTGCTTGAAGAGCTTTATTTTCTATTGTCAGTGTAAGGAATTATCTTTAAGCCATTTTAATTGTTTGGAATTCCATAGCTTTTAAGTTTGACATTTACCAACTTCTCATTCTAAATTCATTTTTTCATTTGAAAAGATGACATAATTTAAAACTTAAAAAAAATTTTTTAATGTCTACTTATTTTTGAGAGAAAGAGACAGAGCGAAAAAATTATGACATAATTTAAAACTTAAAAATTTTTTTTTAACGTTTATTTTTGAGAGAGCAGAAGTAGGAGAGCGGCAGAGAGAGGGAGACACAGAATCGGAAGCAGGCTCCAGGTTCCGAGCTGTCAGCACAGGGCCTGATATGGAGCTTGAACCCACGAACCATGAGATCATGACCTGAGCCAAAGTCGGACACTCAACCCACTGAGCCACCCAGGTGCCCCAACATATTTAAAATTTTAAGTAGTTATAACTGGAGCACTTTAGCATATCTTCACTATTTTACCCAACTGGACACATTCCAACCAAGAATCAAAGGGTAATAAAAAAATAATAATTCTACAGATTTTAGAATGGAAATAATAAAAATAAGTGGTTTTTCTTAGTCCTAACTATCCCTAAAAGGCAAGAGGAAATGAAAAGACTCTATATTGATTTGCATATAATGATACTGAGAAGAATAACATGTCATTAAAAAGGGCTAAAGATTGGAAAACAAAACAAAACCAAACTTAGAATACATGCCAAATCAAAGAAGTGGGAAAGACTGGAGGATAGTGTCCAGGGAAGCATGCCTCCTTGATAAAACTATAAAGAAATACAAGGGAGGGTGCACTGATTTCCTGTCAGGTTATGATCTCATAAGACTGAGCCCCAGGTCAGCATAGAGTCTACTTGGGATTCTCTCTCTCTCCTTCTCTCTCTTCCCCTCCCCTGCACTCTCTCTCTCTTTCACAAAATAAACTTAGAAAAAAAAAAACTTATTACAAAAAAGAAATACAAGGGATTGATGATTACAAAAGTCAGGAATAGTGGCTACTTTTTAGGGGCAAAGTGAGAATTGTGATTAGGACTGGGTGGGATAGTTGGAGTGGTTCCATTTCTTGATCTAGATGGTAGTTTCAAGGGTAGTTGCCTTACAATATATCAAGTCATATATTTGTTTTGCATGATCTTCTGTGTTTTATTTTTCAACTATAAAGGTAAAAAAACAGATGCATTTCTGTATCCAGATGCAGTTGGTTGATAATGCCTCCTCCTTCCCCTTCTCCTCCTCCTCATTTATTTATTTATTTATTTACTTATTTACTTATTTATTTATGGGAAAAAAAAAAAGATAGATCTACTTCCCTAACCCTGCAACCTATAAATGTTACCTTATTTAGAAAAAGGGTGTTTGCAGTTGTCATTTAAGGAAGGATCTTTACTTTTCTTTTTTTCTTTTCTTTATAATTTTTTTAAGTAGGCTCCATGCCCAGTGTGGGGCTTGAACTCACGACCCAGAGATCACGAGTTGGATGCTCTACCAATTGAGCCACCCAGGTGTCCCTAAAGGAAGGATCTTTAATTTTTTTTTAATGTTTATTTATTTTTTTGAGAGAGAGAGACAGAGTGTGAGCAGGGGAGGGGCAGAGAGAGAGGGAGACACAGAATCCGAAGCAGGCTCTAGGCTCTGAGCTGTCAGCACAGAGCCTGACATAGGGCTGGAACTCACAAGCCATGAGATCCTAACCTGAGCCAAAATCGGATACTTAACCAACCAAGCCACCCAGGGGCCCCAGGAAGGGTCCTTAAATGAAGAGAATATAATGAATTATCTGGGCAGGCCCTAAATGTAATCATAAGTGTCCTTAAAAGAGAAAGGCAGAGGGGGATTTGACCCAGAGGAGAAGGTGACATGAGGACAAAGAGTGATGTACCCACAGGCCAAAGAACCCTCCAGAGAGGGTGTGGCCCTGCTGACACCTTAACTTCAGACTTCTGGCTTCTAGAACTGTGTGAGGATACATTTCTGTTGTTTTAAACCACTGTGGTTTGTTATTTGTTATAGCAAATGAATGCACCAGGTAAGTCATGGCAGGTCAGTCATCCTACTGCAGCAAGAATCTAGATAGATTACAAAAAACACATTATTTATTTGTTTGTTTTTTTGTTTATTCATTTATTTATTAAAGTTTTTGTTTCTTTGAGAGAGAGAGAGAGCACGTGCACACAAACAGGGGAGGGGCAGAGAAAGAGGGAGAGAGAGAATCCCAAGCAGGCTCTGTGCTGTCACCACAGAGCCTGGCATGGGGCTTGATCTCACGAATCATGAGATCATGACCTGAGCCAAAACCAAGAGTTGGACACTTAGCCAACTGAGCCAGCCAGGCGCCCCCCACAAGTATATTTTTTAAAAAAGCACCAAAAGGCTGTGGAAGGAATGAGGACTAGGTGACATAAAATCCAGAGATGGAAAAACCTTTCTGAGTTAAGTTGAGCACAGGCTGAGGTTAAAGCATAATCTAGGCAGAATGCCTCTATTTGGGAAAGAGAAATCACACTTTTGGTGGTCATTCAAAACTGGAAAATTGGAGTGACAAGTTGAAAACTGAGGGGGCCTCTAACGGTGGCTAGTTTATCCATGGAACATTTGCTGAACTCTTGGAATGTGCAGGAGGCTGGAGAGGCTGACTAGAAGCTTCTAAAAGGCAGACTAAATCTCCCAGTCTGGAATTATTGGTTAGGAAATAAAGACCTGTTGAGTCAGAGGAAGAACCTCAACTTTCAACTGGTCTCCTCTTCAAGATATCTGCCCGATTCGGGGCGCCTGGGTGGCTCACTGCGTTGAGTGTTCGACTTCGGCTCAGGTCATGATCTTATGGTTTATGAGTTCAAGCCTTGTGTTGAGCTCTGTGCTGACAGCTCAGAGCCTAGAGCTTGCTTCAGATTCTGTGTCTCCCTCTCTCTCTCTGCCCCTCCCCTGCTTGTGCTCTGTCTCTCTCTCTCTCTCAAATAAAGATATTAAAAAAAAAAAAAAAAAAGACATCTGCCAGATTCTGAGCTGCATGGAGCAGGAACCTGGAGAGTCAGCTCAATCTTCTTTAGTATTTTGGGGCTAAGGAGATGAAGACCTTCCCAGTTTTCAATCAGAAGGTTGTGAGGAACATGTGAGGAACATGTCTGAAGAATATGAGCAAATCAGACTGAAACAGCAACCTGACCCTGACACTGCTTAATTCCTGACTAGATTGAGTTGATCAGCCCCTCACCCTATCTGCCTGAAAGAAAAAAGGGAGAATGTTCTCTGTTGGAAAAGAACATGATACAGAGCCTCTAGAATTATTAATCATTTCTGGAAAAAAAGAAAAAAATATTCTATTTGCATAGAGTAAAAGAAACATGACCAAAATGAAAAGAAAAAAAAGAAGAAAATGCACAGATGATCCAGATACTAGAGTCAGCATACAAGAATGTAAAAATAACCTAGATTAACATGTTAATGAAGAGTGAAAACAATGAACATAATAGATGAAAATATGGAAAATTTAAATAGAATTAGAATCCATAAAAAAGTCAAATGGACATTTTAGAACTGAAAAAAAAATCTGAAGAATTCAATGTAAGAATTTAACAGCAGATTGGACAAAGTAGAACATAGGATTAGTGAATTGGAAGACAGGGCAATAGAAAATACTCAAGTTGGAGGCACCTGGGTGGGTCAGTGGGTTAAGAGTCTGACTCTTGATTTCAGCTCAGGTCACAATCCCAGAATTGTGGGACTGAGCCCCACATTGAGCTCTGTGCTGACAGTGCGGAGGCTGCTTGGGATTTTCTCTCTCTCTCTCTTTCTCGATGCCTCTCTCCCACTCATACTCTATCTCTCTCAAAATACATAAACATTAAAAAATGTTTTAAAAATATATTTAAAGACAATACTCAAGTTGAAACGCAGATATCAAAAAGACTGGAAAACAAGAAAGTATGAAGTAGGGTGCCTGAGTGGCTTAGTCAATTGAGCATCTGACTTCAGCTCATGTCATGATCTCACGGTTTATGAGTTGGAGCCCCACATTGGGCTCGCTGCTGTCAGCACAGAGCCCGCTTCAGATCCTCTGTCCCCATCTCTCTCTGCCCCTCCCTGGCTCTCTCTCTCTCAAAAATAAACATAAAAAAAAGAAAAAGAAAGAATGTATGAAGCACAGGGACATGCTCAAATAGATAGCATATTTGCAGTCTAAGGAGAGAAAGGAGAATTCTGGGCAAAAGCAATATCTGAAGAGATAATGGCTGAGAATTTTCAAAAACCAGTGAAAGATACCAACTCAAGAAGCTCAGCAAACCCAAGGAGGATAGATACAAATAAAACAACGCCTAGGTACATCCTCCTAACACTGCTGTACATCAAAGACACTGTTGAACATGTCAAAAAAAGTCAGAAGAAAGAAAACCACATTATCTTCAAAGAAACAACAGTATGACACTCAGGTGACTTCCTAACACAAACAGTGGAAGTCAGAAGATAATGAAATAACATCTTTAAAGTTTCAAAAGAAAGTAACCATCAACCCAGATTTCCATAGGAGAGGAAAAAAATGCCACCACAAAAAAAGTTTCAAAAAGACACTTTTACCAAAACATGTAAAAAAAGAATAAAGTTGGGGATCTTACACTTCCTGATTTCAAATCTTGCTACAAATCTACAGAAAGCAAAACAGTGTGGTACTGTCATAAAAACAGACACACAGACTAATGGGATACAACACAGAACCCAGTAATAAATCCTCACACATACAATCAATGAATTCCATGAGGTACAAATGCCATCCATTGAGGAAAAGACAGTCTGTCCAATAAATGATGTTGGGGAAACTGGATTTCCACACGCAAAGAATTAAGCTGGATCCTTACTTTATACCATATATAAAATTTAACTCAAAATGGATAAGAGATGCATGGAGTGCCAGGCTGGCTGTCAGTGGAACATGTGACTCTTTTTTTTTTTTTTCTTTTTTAACATTTTATTTATTTTTGAGACAGGGAGAGACAGAGCATGAACAGGGGAGGGTCTGAGAGAGGGAGACACAGAATCTGAAACAGGCTCCAGGCTCTGAGCTGTCAGCCCAGAGCCCGACGCAGGGCTCGAACTCACGGACCGCAAGATCATGGCCTGAACTGAAGTTGGACGCTTAACCGACTGAGCCACCCAGGTGCCCTGGAGCATGTGACTCTTGATCTTGGGGTTGTGACTTCAAGCCCCACATTGGGTATAGAGATTACTTAAAAATAAAATCTTTTCTAAAAAGTGGATTAGACATCTAAATACAAGAGTTAAAACTATAAAACTCTTAGAAGGAAACCAGAGGAGAGCTTCATTGACATTGAAGCATTAATAATTTCCTGTATATGAAGTCAAAAGTATGGGCAACAAAGGAGTAAATTGATAAATAGGGATACATCAAAACTGAAAACTTCTGTGCATCAAAGGACACTGTTGAAAGGCAATTTCAGTTCCTGCCTTTGTGGGGACTTTTAGTTTGGCAGAGGAGACAGTATTACGGCAAGTGTGATGCATGCTGTGAGAGAGATACTGTAGAACTGAATTATAGAGGATGTAAAATTGCAAAAATCCTCAGGGAAGACCCATAGAGTAGTGCAGCTATGGCGAAGCTGGATAGGTTTTCTTTCTCATCTTTCTGTTATACGCCCCACCCCCCACCCCCAGCAGGTCAGGAAATGATCCTTAACTCTTTTGGAGTTGAAGGTTCAAATTCCATTTCTCCTAAAAAGTAGAGTAGTGAAAATGTTTGTGAGGTGGTGGGGATGGTGGTTGCTATATTCCAATTTAGTCTAGTTTTATTTCTGTTCTGAGAATTTAAGGACATCCCCTATATTCAAGCATATCCTGACAGGTTTCAGGTTTCAAATCCAGTCCAGGGATTGATGATTTAAGAGCTTAAACTTTGGTGGGAGCTAAGTGTTAATTACACTCAAAGTTAACAGCCAACCATAGAAAATTAGGCACACTTAAAAAAGATTTTCCAGATAATATCAGACCTGCTTTAGAAAAGTGGGGCACCTGGTTGGCTTCAGTAAGTTACACGTCCGACTCTTGATTTCAGCTCAGGTCATGATCTTGTGGCTTGTGGGTTGGAGCCCTGTGTTGGGCTCTGTGCTGACATCTCAGAGCCTACTTGGAATTCTCTCTCTCCTTCTCTCTCTGCCCCTCCCCTGCTCATGCTCTCTCTCTCTGTCTCAAAATTAATAAATACACATTAAAAAAAAAAATAAAAAGAGAAGAAAGAAACTTCCAAATTTCCCTTGTTTGTTTAATTTATGTCTTGTTTTTACCTCATAACAAAAGACAGGCTGGGAGCGCCTGGGTGGTTCAGTCGGTTAGGCGTCCAACTTCGGCTCAGGTCATGATCTCACGTTCATGAGTTCCAGCCCTGTGTCAGTCTCTGTGCTGACAACTCAGAGCCTGAAGCCTGCTTCGGATTCTGTGTTTCCCTCTCTCTCTGTCCCTCTCCCCATCGCAGTCTGTCTCTTTCAAAAATAAATAAACATTAAACAAAAAAATTAAAAAAAAAAGACAGGGTGGTCACCTTCTTTTGCGTATTGCATCATCAAATGTTGGTGGTTTGAGAGCCATTCTACTCTCAGGCTGGATGATTCTAGATCCTTTCACTTTTCTTCATTTAGGCCTGATGGAATTTTGACTACTTGCCTGATCTCTGGAAGTGGTACTGGCCCCACAAGAACCTTAATCTGAGGACCTAAGAAGGAGTGAGACCAAAACCAGCAAGCCATGAGACCACTTCTAAACAAGGACATAGCCAGTTAATTGCTGATTGATTGACTGATTGATTGATTTAAAGTTCATATAATGAGGGCTCTGGCAGCTACAAATAGCAAAGTATTCGCATAGTTTTCGAGGAATCCCAGTAAGCCATCATCCCACTGAGCACCTGCTATTTGTTCAAGTAAAACTGAGTGACCTAAGAGTCACTTGGAATATAGGGTTTGAGGAAGTGGCTATTAATTAGAAAAATAAGTATATTTTTCAAGACCAATGGTGATACAATGAGTGTCAGTTGGGTGCCTCTAACACAAGATCTTGAACCTTCCCTTTCCAGGGTTTCATGACCCAATAAAATTTTTTGTTACTTAATTAGGTTAAGATTTCCTGCATTGCTTTGGTTCAAATTAACTCATGGAATTTTTTTTTTTTTAACGTTTATTTATTTTTGAGACAGAGAGAGACAGAGCATGAACAGGGGAGGGACAGAGACAGAGGGAGACACAGAATCTGAAACAGGCTACAGGCTCAGAGCTGTCAGCACAGAGCCCGACGCGGGGCTCGAACTCACGGACCGTGAGATCATGACCTGAGCCGAAGTCCGACGCTTAACCGACCGAGTCACCCAGGCGCCCCATTAACTCATGGAATTTTTAAAACGAAATTGATTTGGTTTCCCACTAAGTAAAAAATTTTTAATTCAAGTTGTGTGGGGAGGAGTGACAAAGTAGTGATTTTAGGTTCACCAGTTTGATTTTAATTTTTAAAAAATGTTTATTTATTTTGAGAGAGAGCCTGCGCACCAGCAGGGGAGGGGCCCAGAGAGAGAGAATCCCAAGCAGCCTCCCTGCTGCCAGTGCAGAGCCCAGCTCCCCTCCACCCAGATCTCATGAACCTTGAGATAATGACCTTAGCCAAAATCAAGAATCCTGGGCTTAACCCCTTTCGCCACCCAGGCGCCCCGCCCAGTTTCATTTTATTTATTTTTTTTTTTAACGTTTATTTATTTTGGGGACAGAAAGGGACAGAGCATTAATGGGGGAGGGGCAGAGAGAGAGGGAGACACAGAATCGGAAGCAGGCTCCAGGCTCCGAGCCATCAGCCCAGAGCCCGATGCGGGGCTCGAACTCACGGTCTGTGAGATCGTGACTTGAGCTGAAGTCGGACGCTTAACCGACTGAGCCACACAGGCGCCCCCAGTTTCATTTTATATACTGTTCCAGTCCCTGCTACATAACCACATTGAAAAGGAAACTTCTGGAATTTGGTTTCATGCCCACAGTCAATGGAATTTTTCTGCTGCATACGAGGTGGGCAAGAGCATCTGACAATAAGAAAACTTTCAGATATCTGTCCAAGTTCCCACAGAGTGAGTGACCCACCTGAAATACCATACACCACAGGATTTGCACATCTGTATGATTCTTTTTTAAATCTGGGCTTGAAGACAGATTTACCTTCACTCTCTGTGTGGCCACGTAAAATCACTACACCACAAGACATATTTATAAAACGGGTGGAGTAATGCCTGCTATACATGGCTGCTTTGAGAAATACGCATGTTAAGAGATCCCGCGTTCACTGTTAGTTTCATATGGGCTTTTTGATAAAGATACAGAAAAAGGACAAGAGAATTTCTGCCTCCTCGCTCAGGATCAGTGTCTTGAAGTGGTTCCACATACCCACCTCCCAACCAACCTCCCCGACCTTGAATTTGTGCGTCAGAAACTGATCTAGTCCAGACTCTACTGCGCGGCGGCGTCACGCTGCGACGTCACGCGATTCCACAACTCTGGGTCCCAGCCGTCAACCACAACGAAGGTAGAAGGGCCTTGACCTCATCAACAGGGCTACTGGAGGTGGCCGGCAGGAAGAAGGTGTGCCCACAGAGGGATCACTTCCGCTTCCGTTGGCGCAAGCGCTGTCATTTCTTCTGCCACCGTGACTAAGATGGAAGCGTTCTTGGAGTCGCGGTCCAGTCTTTGGGCCGGGGGTCCGGCCCCGGGGCAGTTTTACCGCATCCCGTCCACGCCTGGTGCCTCGGTGGATCCGGCATCCGCTCCCTACGGGGGTCCAATGACGCGCACGCAGTAAGCTCTTGGCGTCCGAGCCTGCGCAGGGGGCGGGACGGTGGGACCTGGTGCGGCGGGCCGGTGCTTAGGGAGCCGGGAAGGCGAGGTGAGGGCCGCAGGGCAAGCGAACAGCGAGGAGCGCGGGGCGGAGAGTCCCGGAGAAGCAAAGGAGGCCTGGAAAATCAGAAGCGGAACCCACTGCGCAGAAGAGGGCTCCGGCTCTTCCAACGTTCCTCCCCTCGCCAGACCTCCCTCTCTCTCTGTGCAGGAACCCCATGGTGACCGGGACCTCGGTCCTCGGCGTTAAGTTTGAGGGTGGAGTGGTGATCGCAGCAGACATGCTGGGCTCCTATGGCTCCTTGGCTCGTTTCCGCAACATCTCTCGCATTATGAGAGTCAACGACAGCACCATGCTGGGTGCTTCCGGAGACTATGCTGATTTCCAATATTTGAAGCAAGTTCTCGGCCAGATGGTGTAAGTCATCTGGAGAAGAGGGAGTAGATCCCAGGTGGGGAGAGGAACTTACTGTTTTGTTTTTAGAAATCCCCATAGAAGTCCTAGAGTGGAGGAGCCTGAGGCTGCAGCAGAGGGCCGGAAAGTTGCTGGGGTTCCGTGGAAGATGAGAGTGCTTACAATACATAGTTTTTGGCGTTAGGGGGGTGTAGAATGAAGAAGATTGTAACTTTTGTGGGGTGGATGGAATTGCCGATTTCCATTCTCCCTCTTTCCTCACAACCAATTCCTTTGAAGGATTGATGAGGAGCTGTTGGGAGATGGACACAGCTATAGTCCCAGAGCTATTCATTCCTGGCTGACCAGAGCCATGTACAGCCGCCGCTCCAAGATGAACCCCCTGTGGAACACCATGGTCATCGGAGGCTATGCTGATGGAGAGAGGTTGATTTGAATACAAATAACTTATTTCCCCACCCACCCAACTACTAATGTCTATGTAGCATCTTCTCTCTCCCCCCTGAGGGAATGCCACTTCTCAGACCCTGTTGTCCCATCCTTCAGCTAAAGTACCTAAGAAAGCCTCAAATGAAATGAGTTCTTTGACCTGTTGTGTCCTGTTAGCTTCCTCGGTTATGTGGACATGCTTGGTGTAGCGTATGAAGCCCCTTCACTGGCCACTGGTTATGGTGCATACTTGGCTCAGGTATGTAGGGGAGAGGGGTTGGAAGACCCAAAAGGCGATGGGGGCTTGTGGTTGTCTGCTTGTTCTTCCTGTGAAATTCCAACGTGGACTAGGCTAGGATCCCTACTGCTGGACACGTGGTTTCTTTGTAGTCTGGAGGCTGTATGTCGTACTTACGTTCCAATGACAGAGTGGTGGCTCAGAGATTCACTAGACATGTGCAAAGAGGAAATGCCCTAGAACTTGCCCTTCAAGTAGGTCTTAGCACAAGTAAGCAGAATTCATTCTGGGGAGGCAGGAGGTGGAATGTCACCTTTTTAACCCATTTATGCTGCTTTTCACACCGTGGAATTGAGACAGGCTGGTATTCAGCCTCTGGTATCTCCCATGTTTTCCCCATTTCCCTAGCCTCTGCTGCGAGAAGTTCTGGAGAAGCAGCCAGTGCTGAGCCAGACCGAGGCCCGAGAGCTGGTGGAACGCTGCATGCGTGTGCTGTACTATCGAGATGCCCGTTCCTATAACCGGGTAAGGAGGGATGTGAATAATAAAGACGACAGGACTCTAACTGGCATGTTCTCTATAGTTGGGATACCTGGGTCTTTGCTTTTGAAGAATGGATTGCCGAATCTCCTATTTTCAGATTAGGGGAAGACTCTCTACTTGACCTTTGAGCAGGTCCCAGGAACTTCAGGTGGGGGTGGGCATTTTTATTGAGAGCTCTGCTTTCTTTCAGTTTCAAATTGCCACCGTCACCGAAAAAGGTGTTGAAATAGAGGGGCCACTGTCTGCAGAGACCAACTGGGAGATTGCTCACATGATCAGGTGATTGACATTAAAATTACAGAAGAAAACATAAGTGGTAGAACAGATGGGAGTCTCCTTGGCTTGCACTAAGCTGGGTTTTTCTGGAGGTCTCCTCCAAAAAACCTCTTTGGCGGGGAGGGGGGTTTGGGTTGGAGGACAGAGTTGCTTTTAGGAATTAATTCCTCCCCCTGTGGCTTCACAATTTTATTATGTTCTCTTCCTTTTTAGTGGCTTTGAATGACATACAGATGCATTATCCAGAACTGAAAGTTGTGCCCTTCTTCTCACTTTGAACTTGGCTGGTTCAAAGGTATACTTTTCTATTGTAAAATAAATAAATCCTTTGAAATGCTGGCTGAGTGGTTTTATTGTCTGACCAGGTCACAGTAAGAGTGAAGCTGCTAATTACTGCCACATACCATCTGCATTCCTGGTCAGAGAACCCTTTGGCTCTTGGTTCTCATAGCAGATACCGGATTCTCTGCAGGACAGCACAGGAAATCTGCCACGGTCTTCATTTGGGCCTATGCCGAAAACAGCTGTGTAGAAGCCAGGCTTAATTTTTGTGGGATAACAAAGGGCTTAACATTTTTCTTCAACATTTATACCCACCCATGTGCTAGATTCTTTTTTTTTTTTTTTTTTTTTTTTTTTTTAAATTTTTTTTTTTTTCAACGTTTATTTATTTTTGGGACAGAGAGAGACACAGCATGAACGGGGGAGGGGCAGAGAGAGAGGGAGACACAGAATCGGAAACAGGCTCCAGGCTCTGAGCCATCAGCCCAGAGCCCGACGCGGGGCTCGAACTCACGGACCGCGAGATCGTGACCTGGCTGAAGTCGGACGCTTAACCAACTGCGCCACCCAGGCGCCCCCATGTGCTAGATTCTTAAAGAATTTCTGGTTTAATGTTGGTTGCAAATGTGATTTTAGTTAAAACACTGTTTCAAAGATAGAAATAGTGTCTGGTAAAGCTGCCCCCAGCGGGACCTGACAGCTCAATCCCTCACCTAGGGCCACCTCCTCACCCTTAGTAGAGGAAATACTGAGTAAATTCAGCATTTAACCTAAATGTTTATTGTCCAGATCTACGATCAGAAAACCTCTTAAAGGTCTTAGGTGTTCAGGGGCACCTGGGTGGCTTAGTCGTTTAAGCATCCCACTTCAGCTCAGGTCATGATCTTAGGGTTTAAGCCCCCCTTCAGGTGAGCACTGCTTCTCTCTTTCCCTCTCTCTCTCTCTGCCCCTTGCCCCCTTGTGCCCTCTCAAAAATAAAGTATTAGGTGATCATTTAAAAGTTTAGGGGCACCTGGGTGGCTCAGTCAGTTGAGCATCTGACTCTTGATTTCAGTTCAGATTGTGGTCTCAGGGTTCATGAGTTCAAGCCCCAAGTCAGGCTCTGCACTGACTGTGGAGCCTGCTTGGGATTCTCCCCTCTTTGCTCCTCTCCCGCTTGTTCACTCACTCTCAAACAAGTAAACTTTGAAAAAAAAGTCCTCTAAGTTTAGCTGTGACTCAAATCATTTGGGGCATTAAGCCAAATTCGACTCCCAAAATGGTGTTAAACCAGAATTTTAACGTTTATTTTTTGAGCAAGAGACTGACAAGCATGAATGGGGGAGGGGCAGAGAGAGAGGGAGTAAGATTCTGAAACAGGCTCTAGGCTCTGAGCAGTCAGCATAGAGCCCAAGTGGGACTTGAACCCACGAACCTACGACCTGAGTCAAGGTTGGACGCTTAACTGACTGACCAACCCAAGGGCCCCTAAACCTGAATTTTAAAAATGAACACCCTAGGTGATTCTGATGCACATCCTCTCTAAACTGCTTTGAGAACTAGTATAGGCAGCAAGCTCAAAGTATTTTTTTTTTAAACTCCAACTATTCCAGAACTTCAGTAAGGTAAGAGTAGAGGGAGAAATCAAAGTATCTCCATTTTATCCATGTCGCAACAAACTAGTAAATGAAAGTAAAAGGAAATCATGAGTTTTCTGTCTTCCACATATTCAGTCTCAACACAGAAAGTAGTCAATAAATACTTGTTTATTGATTAAACTGAATTATAAAAAAAAAACAAAAAAACAAACAAAAAAAAAACTTCCTTCTACTACTAAGCCATGCGGGCGGAATCCACAAAGATAACTTCCTGGCCAAAACCCAGCTGATCCACTGTTGGTCTTATGGTCTTAAAAAAATTACCCATCAGGAAAGTCAAATAATGCAGAGGCCAGAGACCCAGCTCTGCTGAGGCTGGGGCTGCTGCGGAGACTACCAAAGAGGATTCGGTCACTGTAGATAGAGTTGACCATAGTTCTTGAACTTTCTCAAAGGCAAAAGGATGACTTCAAGGTCCGTGTTCTGTCAAAATGGCATCAGGCAGAAAGCTGGGGAAGAGCAGGCCAAGAGCAGATGGATCTTCAGTTCACTTTCCAGATGCCATGGGTTCATGAAGCTGGCCAAGCTGTTCATGGGTGGGAATCACTCCAGTTCACTATATTATAGTGTGCTGGGGTTAAAAAACCAAAAAATGGAGGTGAGGAGAAAGAGGTGGTAACAAATGTCACACCTGTACCACCAGGCCCATCACATCTTGAGCATGTCCCAGTCTGTGAAAGCCTACTACAATAGGGTTACCTAGGAAAAAAAAACAAACCACATTGTTTATAAATCCATTTCCCCTCATTTTATTAAATGTTCCACTTATGTACACTTTAAAGATGAACCACTGACAAGCCCGTGCAGGCTGTCTCCTTGGCTCCCAGGAGGGACATGTTGCTGAAAGACTTGGGATGGATAGAAGGTGTAGCTGTGGGAGAGCTGGGCTTGGGTTTTTGTTCCTTTTCTCTGTATGTTACACAGTACGTTTCAGTTTATAACCATGAGTACATACAATTAAAAAAAATCCCTCATGCAAACTGTAGAAAAATTTTCTTTCCTTGAAGCTGGCAGTGAAAAATAAAGATTCATGTCTTTTTCTTTGTGCACACCCCTGTGTTTCCTCTTCAGGTCCCCTTCTTCTCTAAGCATTAAGAGAAATGAGGAAAGCCACAGGGTTAAAACAGGATTTCAACAAGTGGTTTGTCTTGTTTTATGAAGTTCAACATGTAACTTCTTGTACAGTTAGCTCCTGGCTTTAGGACATGTGATCTCTTGAACAGGCATGCTGTCCACTTAACATGTTGAAGACCCATACACTGGGAATGGCCTCCACCCTAACACTGTGTGATCACCTCGGTACCTCTTGCTTGCTAATGACACGTGTATGATCCTTTGTCCGGAGTGATGGGGTGAGCATGGGAAGAGGGGCCAAGGATCCCAATGCAAAGAATATTGGTTCTGTCATGTTTTTGTTGGAGGGAAGGTGGTGAAGAAAAACAAATCTAATTCATCATTCTGGATGAGAGGTGGTTTCATGCATTTTTAAAGCCACAAGTTTATATCTCAGAGTTGCTGTAGAAACCAACATCTCTGGAGAGGGAAGGAAAGAAAGGAGAAGGAAGAGAGAGTTCAGTGGGATTTTTTTTCCATTTTCATTTTTATATAAAAGTGTTAAGACCACAATGAAAAAAGTTTTTTTTTATCCATATATATAATAAACCAGTTTGTGAGCTACATATTTTTGTCTTTCCCATCTTCAGAAATGTTCTCACATTGACAATGGTTGGAAAGCATCATGCCCAAAGACATTGCCACACAGTAAAACAAACAAAAAAACCCAGATGTACTATGATACAATTGAGGTAAAAGGGGAACAAAAATTTAACATTCGCCCACAAAGAATATTTTTTTCTTTTTCTTGATTTTGTCAGAAAAATACCAAACACAGTGATTTAAGTTTTAAAAAAAAAGTCACGAAAACCGGTTTTTAGCAGAAGTGAACGACCAATGGGCCAGCTCCTTGGCTCAGACGGGATCACCACTGGTATTCCTAATAATCCACAAATCCACAGGGAAGCAGAAGTCAACATTGCGGGGGGAGTGGGGGCATAAAATTAAAAAATATAAACCAAATACCCCACCTGGCATATCCCCTTTTCCCTAAATCCCTCTACCCACCCCCTCACGGTTCCCCTCCCTCCCCCCCACCCACACTCCACACCCGCTCCTGACCCCAGCACTCAAATCTCCATCAGATCTAGGTCAGCTTCTTCAAATCCATAAAAGGACTCGGTCTCGCTTTCACCCTCAAAGAGCTGGTGAAGGCTCTCAGGCTCAACTGTCTCTTCAGGAGATGATCTGGGTCGGGGAGTGGAAGCTGAGGGCTCCTCAGACTGTTCCCCACTCAGCTTCAGCTGCTCCTCTAGGGAGGCGATGAGCTCCTCCTGCATGTCAGCGTTTCTAGTGGGTGAGTTAATGTTGCCATCAGGGCCAGGTAGGACACTGGCCACGAGGAAGGACCGCTGCACCAGCTCTGGACAGTTCCCAATGACGCCCAACACCTCAGCCAGCCAGACCAGCACCAGTTGAAGCAGGACGTCGGAATCACATGCAGTATCTGCCATTTCCCGAGCCTGCTCCTTCCACTTTTTGTGCAGAAAGTTCTTGATGGTTCGTTTGATGCACACATCTAACGGCTGGATTTTGGAGCTACAGCCCGCCGGGACCACTGCAGGCAAGGTGCTAGAGGCACTTAGCATAGCCAGCACCTCTTCCGACAAGTGAGTGCGATGACAGTCCATCACAAGCATGCCTTTGCTGCGCTGGCACGCTGTGTGCTTCTGCCACACTCGGGCTGACCACAGCTCCATGATCTCGTCATCACTGTAGCCACTCTCCTTCACCTCCAGCAGTATCGAGTCCGGCACGTTAGCAGGCTGATCCATTTGTCCTCGGTAGAAAACCAGGGTGGGGAGGACAGTGCCATCGGCCAGAATGGCCAGCACCATGTCACACCAAGGTTCCCCCGTGCCCACTGTCTGCAGGGCATTCTCCTTTCGGTCATCACTGCTTAGCACCTCTGTATCTAGGAACAAGGAGATCTCATCAATAGCCACAATCATGGACAAGGGTAAGTCCTGGTTGTGAATCTGTCGTTGCACGAATTCAATGAAGAGTCCTGCATTCTCTGCCACATCCTTAGGTAGGGTGTGGGCCACAGCTCGCCGGGCATGGGGGGTCAGGTGGTGCCGGAGCATGAAGCGCACAGCCCACTCATAAGAGATCTTAAACCCTCCCTCCAAAGAACGTCCTATTTTGGTAGCTTTCTGGAACAAGGTCTCCTCATTCACAGGTAGCTGCTGCTCTCGCTGGGTTAACACCCACTCAGCCAGCTTCTCTTCTGCTTCTAAGCTCAGATATTTGCCCTCCAGATTCTCCCCCTGGGAGGCCTGGAAGCGCCGAAGCCAACGACGGATCCGTCGCTGTGGATTTCGGAAGTGTTCAGCAGCCTGTTCTGTATTGCAGCACAGGGCAAACAGGACCACTCGAAGCTTCTTCACAGACAGCTGCTCCTTCTTTCCAACTCCACTGCCACTACCACCCCCTGTGGCCTGCTCAGGCTCCTGGATGACCGGGCTACCTTCATCCTGGTCATCCACATTCAGACATTCGGCCCCCTCTGTGGCCAAGGGTGGGAGGGCTAAAAGCTGGGGCTGAGTTGGGGTTGGCGGTGGGGTTGCGGTTGAGGCTGGGGATGGGAGTGCTTGGGCCAAAGGAGGCGGCAGCTCTTCAGGCTCAGCTGGGGTGGCCCCCACAGATTTCACAGTGGCAGTTTTATTAGAGGGGAAGGCAGGAGGAGGATATATATTCTTCAAGCTCCGGTCATGTACTCGGTCACGAGTGTGGCCATGTCTAAAGGGTTAGCAAAGAGAGGAAAAGAAAGCTCAGTTCAACCAGGAAAATGAAATACCACTGGCAGTGATAATAAAAAAAGATGAATCACACTGGAAAGCAGAAACTAAACCATGAAGGGAGTTTCTGTTACCTTGAGTGAGATATCCAAGTGAGTCCTATGGGAAACGGGGCAATAAAAAAAAAAGTTAAACTCAACGAAGAAACAAACCCTCCAGTCTTATATAAACTTCACGTTGGAATGCTTCCAATTTGGTGATGTCTATCTAAATAGTGGATGAGTCAGGCCAGGTAGAGATGCTCCTCACTCACACAGCAAGACCCGTACCCTTAGCTTTTTTTTCTTGTCCCACTCACCCCCACCTGTACTACTCACCCCGTGGCAGGACGCTGCTGGATCTGTGAGAGGGGTTGAATACCAAATGCTTGGCCATGGCATCTCCCACAGAGGTAACAAAGGTACATGAAGTGCAAGCCAGCTTGATTCCACTAAGGAAGAGAATCAAGAGCATACAAAACAAATATAATAGTGACACTGGGAGTAAGTTCTGAGGCTTAATAAAGCGAGTGTCCTTTCTCTTCTCTCTCAAATTAATTCACATGCCCAAGCCCCCACGATAAATGGATTAATGTAAGAACTTGAAAAATTAAGAGTCCATCAGTAAGTTTTCCCTTACCTCACAGAATTTTTAAACAAAGCCAAATACTTGGGGCTCTTGCGTGGAACATGATTGCTGAGAAAGACAAAGAAAAAGTGGCATGAGTTAGGGATTCTACTCGCCAGAGGTCAGCAGTCTCTGACAATGCCCCCCAACAAAAGAGATGCCCCTTCAGTCCGTCCTCACTTCAAACTAAGCCAGTTTCCCTGTCATACTAATATTCCCTATTAGTGTGCATAAAAATCACCAGGAGAGCTATTAAAACACACACTCTGATTAAGTGGCCTGGGGGTGAGGGACAGAGGCTGAATTTCTAACAAGCTCCCATCTATTGCTGCTGGTCCCTGGGCACACTCAGTAGCAACGTCCTACAAAATTAGAGCACTATCAAAGCCATATGAACATGGGTGTGACCTGGGGCACCTGGGCGGCTCAGTGGGTTGAGCATCCGACTTCAGCCCAGGTCATGATCTTGTGGTTTGTGAATTCGAGCCCTGCTTCCGGCTTTGTGCTGACAGCTCAGAGCCTGGAGCCCGCTTCAGATTCTCTCTCTCTTTGCCCCTCCCCAGCTTGTGCTCTTTCTCTCTCAGAAATAAACATTAAAAAAAAAATTAAAAAACAACAACAACAACAAAAAAACCCCATGGGTTTGACTCTTACTCTGCTAGGAGAGATAGACAAACAGCTCTAAGAGTTGGAAGGAGGGAGTGAAAGGAGTTCTGGAGAATCTGAACTCCCACATAGGATCACTAGTTTAACCGTGACTTACTTGATCATGTGGTTGGCATAGGCTCGAGAGCAGCAGGTGCTATAGCGACACAGAGAGCAGTGAACATAAGTGGGGAAATGATTAGGGAAATCTGGGATCTCAAAGCTGCACTCTAGACATGTCTGTCGGCCCATGACACTCCTGTCAAGAAACAAGGAAAATTCTTGTTATCGCCCCAGGAGTCTTCAGATTGTGGGGGCTGCAGACAACAGATGCTGCTAAGATACTACCAGATTACACTGGCTATAGGAATAGTCGTGCCCACCCGGCCCCCAGCCTCCAGAAGAAGGCACTGACATTT
Organism: Leopardus geoffroyi; assembly: GCF_018350155.1. NCBI lineage: Eukaryota > Metazoa > Chordata > Mammalia > Carnivora > Felidae > Leopardus > Leopardus geoffroyi. The sequence continues at coordinate 106,142,933 of NC_059328.1, forward strand.
TCCTAACAGCTCTCTTCTGGATGTTGCGCCGGACAGGGGGATAAAGGAAGACAGGCAGAGGGTCTGTTGAGGAGGTCAGTGGTGCTGCCTCCTGCAAGGTGCTGGGAGGTGCATCATTGGAGGAAACAGGAACAGTTCGTGGCTGTCCTCGGGAAGCCCGGATTGTCACCTGTGAGCCAAGGGAAGGAACAATTAGACACCACCCATGCCGAATCTCAGGATAGTGACAATCTCTATTCCTCCCCTCCTGGAGCTATAAAAGAAACACTGACAAGCTCTTTACCTTGGTGCCTGGTTTCAAACCTTCTAGCTGCTTGGGTTTACGGAAGGTTTTATGGTGCTGAAGCTTGTGTTCAATTTTGTCCTTTGCAAAGAGAAACTGCAGCCGGCATTTGTTGCAGTGATAAACATTCCTCTTCTGAAGGGAGAAAAAGAAAGAGCATCCCTTAAAGGTTCCCCCAAAACTTTCTTCCTTGATAAGAAGGTAGATCAATGCTAACAATAATTCTTTCCCCCGCTTTCTGTGATTAACTAAAAGAGGAAAAAAGAAATACACAACACAACACCAAAACCTACCACTGAGAATCATCACCTCCCAGGGTCCCAAACAAAGGCAGACTCAGGCAGGATGTCTAGATGCTCGAACCATCCCTTCCTGACCTGGTTTAATAATGTGGATTAGTGGCTAAAGCTTTCCTTGCCCCTGCTTTGTCTTTACAATGTGGACAGTGCTACCTACCTCCAGATATTCTTCTTGTTTTTTTTAAACAGCAATATATGATTAAAAAAAAAATCATACTTTTTATTCTGTACTGCTTCATGTTTTAAGTTTGCCTTCCGTCCCTTTGCACAGAAACCATGTGTTACCAGTTTCCTGGGTATTCTTTCATGGACAGTCTATGCACATAACCACGTAACACACACATACATCTGTAATCACCACCTCCCTGTTTGCCCTTTCGTTTTCTTAACACAAATGATAGTATTTTTTCCATACCCTGCTGTCTTTCCTTGCACACATCACTGTATACAGATATGCCTCCCTGTGAGACAAGTTTGAGGATCCAGACTGCCTACTCTTAGGTCCTTCAGCAATAGGACCCAGCCCTATAGTCTTCTTCCCAGGGTAGCAAGACTCCATTTCCTGAGTACAAGGGACAATATCCATGCTGCTCTTTGGAAACACCTGCGTGGGGGATTACCAGCAGTCACCCCTGTGCAAACGAGTGTGTGAGCCCAGGAGGGAGCTCACATGTGACAGTGGGAGCACATGTGTGCACACCCAGGCAGGTGCATCCCTCTGGTTCTCCATTTTGTGTCTTCTCTATGCACTTTCACTCTCCTCCTCTAGTGGTTCCTTTCTGGCAACAGTTTAAAATTCCAGCTTAAAAACAAAACACAACAAAAGCAACAACAAATTCTTCCTTGCTAACCTATCTCTTCCCCTGGTTCCGCCACCCTCAGTCCTGAAACTTTTAAAAATAAGTTGTCTCCATTTCCTGACCTCTCCTTCATTCGTCCTGCCCAAGTCTAAATTCCACTTTGCTAACTGACCACACAGCTCCTGACTATGTTGCAAAATTAAAGGTTGGCCTCTTAAGTTTCTATGCTGACATCTTCCTGCAACATTTTGATCACATCCTTTTCTTCAAAACACTTTCCTCCCCTCAGCTTCCTCAACATCAGTCTCTTCTGGTTTTCCTTCTAGGACTATGGTCTTGGCTTTGTAGACAGAGTCTTCGGGGGTTCTAAGCATTCATCTTATTCTCAATTGGAGGTGAGGGAGCACAGCAACTTCTACATGTAAAATCACTTGATTTATATAGGGTGCTTGGGTGTCTCAGTCAGTTAAGCATCCGACTCTTGATTTTGGCTTGGGTCATGATCTCATAGCTCATGAGACTGAGCCCCAAGTTGGACTGTGCACTGAGCCTGCATAAGATTCTCTCTCTCTTCCTCTCTGCCCTTCCCCCACTTGTGCACACATATGCACTTGCTCTGTCTCAAAAAAAAAAAAAAAATCACTTGATTTATATAATAATGATTCCTAAGTAGTTTTTCCACGGCCTAGGCTTTTCTCCCAGGCTTCAGACCTGTATATCCAACTCCCTGTTTAATAGACAACTCCAGCTGCTGTCCACAGATACGGCTAACTCAGAATATCCAAACATGTTATCCCCCTCCCACTGCCAACTTTACTTTCTGCAGTGTTTCGATCTCAATAGTCTCACCGTTCGTCCATTTTCCCCAACACAGAATTTTAGGCACTATTCCTATCTTGTTCCTCACTACCTTCACTTCATCCATATCTACACTGTAAATATCACTTACCTTCTCAGTATCTCTCCACTCTATCCTCTTCTTCCCCTCAAAGCCAGTAGCCACTACCATCACTCACCTAAACTGAAAGAGCCTTTGGCCTGTCCTCCTAACTCTGGTTTCAATCTCCTCCAACAATTCATTCTCCTAATGCAGCCGGTATAATCAGGACTAAAAGTAAATTTGAATAGATCACTCAAGGACTTAGAAAAAATCCTTTTAATGCCTCCGCAATGACTTATAAAGTTTAAACACCTTGGGTGCCTGGGTGGCTCAGTGAAGCATCTGACTTCAGCTCAGGTCATGATCTCACAGTTCGTGAGTTTAAGACCCACATCAGGCTCTGTGCTGACAGCTCAGAGCCTGGAGCCTGCTTTGGATTCTGTATCTCCCTCTCTCTCTGCTCCTCCCCCGTTCATGCTCTGTCTCTCTCAAAAATAAATAAAAATGAAAAAAAAAAAAAGTTGAAACTGCTTTTCATGCTTACAGGATTCTCCACCACCCGTGTCCTAGCTTCTGACCCCCCCCCCCCCCCCTTATCCCCTACACTTCAACCACATTGAACTTTCTTTAATTCTTTGAACCTCCGTCCTCTCACTCTGTGCTTGGAGGACATTGTTCATCCCACTTCACGTGGCTCACCTTCATCATCCTACAGGTCTCAAATACTCTTCTTCCAGGAAGCCTCAGCAGGCTTGCAGAATAGGTATACGCTGTTCTACAGCCTATACTTCCCCTAACACAACACTCTCCATGCTCTATTGTACTGTTTAACTGTCTTGTTAGCACGAAATTTCTGGCACCTAGCCCACTGCATGGCATATAATCGAAATCTGATACGAAGTTTTACAAACACATGTGTAGTACCTTCTCTACCAAGATTATCTGCCTAGCTCAGCCCTGGCCTCAGCATCCATAAAATTAAAAAAATGAGAATATGGGAATCGCTTGGTGCCTGGTACCTGGTGCCTCATGTAATGCTGTTGGAATGCATTGCCATTTTTGAAGACCTTCAGGCAATAAGGGCAGAGCAGATGCCGAGTATCCTCATGGATCATCCGAAAATGGACATCTACCTCAGAGTAGAGTGAGGAGCGATATTGACACACCTATGTCACATAAGAGGGAAAATAAGCTAAGAGCGAAGTGAACAACTGAGGCCTTAAAAAAGAAGTAGCAACGAAAATGTCAAAATAAGAGAAAAACTAAGTTCTCCTAAATGTATAGAAATCAAATTATTATTCTTAGTCTGCAATGCAGGGCTGTTTGTGATAAATTCAGCTGTGAATGAAGATAAAAACGGAGAAGGACAAGAACGTCTGAGAACAAGTCATATTGTGGCTACAAGGAGTAAAGTTTTCCTGGTCCATCTCCAGAGGGCAGCTCAGGAGACACACTTCCACAGCATGTGTGTATGTTCTCTGATGGGTTCCCTGGCTGGGTGCCTGCACATGTTCCTTTGATGTTTTTCTCTGGCACAGAAAATCCTGAAACAGGACCTATGTTTATTTTATTTCTTCTGGATCTCCCCAGTGTCCCTAAAACTGAGTGTGTACAGGAGGTACTCAGCAATGTTCATTAGTGAATTCTCTGTATTTAGCCTGAGAGCAAGGTGGCTAAGGCTCCCTAGAGAAAGAGGCAATACCTGGCAGACATAAGGCATCTCTCCAGGCTTATGAGTATCCTTCATATGCTGGAGAAATAGTGGCTCACTCTCAAACGCCCACTCACAGATCTTGCACTTGGCTGTAAGAAGAAAAATAATCAATAAATCCACCTGATAATAAGACCAAAGTCCCGCTGACTCATAATCTTTATTTTCTCTGACTTCTCTATCTTCATTTTCAATAATCAGTAAAATCACTGAGTTTCTTCTTTCTTTAAAATGGTTGTCTTAATGTCTGTGTTGCTGATGACAAAATTTTATGTCTCTAGTTCAGACTTTTTACCAAAGTCCTGTTTGAACTATCTACAAAACATTTTTAATTGGCTATTCTGCCACCAATTCTAACTTAATTCAGCCTCCTCTTCCTGATTTGTTTCCCTTCTCACTTCCCTACCTCCTCCTGCACTTAGGCACGGTCTCTGAATCTAAACACCTGTGTTCTGCCACCATTATTTCACAATGCATCAAGGAATGGTCATTTTGCTATTCTCACAGACAAAAACTTGGTAGAAACCCACAGGATTTTCTATTACTAATCAGCTGGCTTCCGAATATCTCGTATCTCTCTCCAATAAACAGTGTCTATGCTTTACATACCATTGCCAAGTGAATTCTCCTAGAATACTACACTACTTCATTTCTCTGCTCAAGAATAGACACTATCTCCACAAACATTCACCAGACATCTACTGAATGAGTATAAGAATTGATCCTTAAAAGACCGACAATCATGAACAGAAGTTCTTGCCTTGTTACGAGTTGTTGAGATCATTAAACTTTGAAATTAGTCATTCTGTCAAGCTTATAACGTTGCAATTGTGAATTTTTATCAAAAATATCAAAAAAAATTCAGAATTGTTATGTATTTTGAATTAAACAAAGTTATTTGTTTTTCTTACTGTCACTGGAATTATTTTCAAGTTTTTGCAAATATGGAAATAGTAAATTTGAAGCTTTAATCATTTACTGGACAATGTCCAGCACCTGCTTGCCCCAAATAGTGAAACTGAAATAATTCTTTAAAGTAAACTAACAAGGGGGCAGCTGGGCGGTTGAGCATCCAACTCTTGATTCTGGTTCAGGTCATGAACCCAGGGTTGTGGGATGGAGCCCCGCATCGGGCTCTGTGCTGAATGTGCAACCTGCTTAAGATTCTCTCCCTCCCTCCCTCCCTCTCTCCCCTCCCCCCCAACCCCCGCTCTTCTCCCTAGCTTGCACACTCTCTCTCTCAAATGAATAAAAATTAAAACAAAACAAAACAAAACAAAACCAGGTGTTATTAATCCGGGGTCCATGGAGGAGGCCTCATGGAACTTCAGTATCCCCTGAAATTTTTCCAAGAGTACAATGTTTATTTTTCTGAAAAAGCATTCACAAGTTTGTGTTTATCTCAAAGGGGTACGACAACCCATTTAGAAGTACTGCCTAAAGACTCATTAGGTGCTACAAGGACAAAATAAGTAAAAAATTCTGTCTAAAAGGATGGAGAGAAGCTGTGAGCTACATAAGCTGAATGCTGTAAGAACTGCCAGCAGAGGGTCCAAGAGTAGAATGAAAACAGCACACAGGTATGGAAGGTACATGACAAGTTTGTGGAACAGTAACTAGTGGCACGACAATGTTTTCTCCTGTGTTTTTGTCCTTCACCTCTTAATTCAAATCGCTTGTCCATGAGTTACTTTTTTTTCTAGAACACCTTAAACTACTGGTGCTTTCCAACCTTCTGTCCTAGACTTTCTTATTCTGTGTTTTCCCTAGGCAATCTCATTCAACCTTGAAGGCTCTTCCCACAACCTATACATCAGCTCTCTTGGTATAGCTGTCACACATCATCAATAATAACATTTATTAAGCAGTTTCTAACACATAAACACCATGCTAAGATTTAATCTCATACCAAGAATACCAGTGAGATAAAAACCTATGCCATCAGTGAATTTAAGAGGTCTCTATTAACCATCCACATCTGTTCTAGTTCTACATTGGAGGTGGTATAGAAAAAAATCTGAGAGAGAATTAACTGATTTTGCAAAGCAGCCATCCTAACACGGTCCCTTCCAGTACCATTACACTCATGTCTTTAATACCCAACACAGTCTCTTACTTTGAGAAGATAGGAGTGAGCTACTATAGCTTCTGCTTCCTGTTCTCCAAATTTTGAAATAAAGGATAGAGACCTTATACCTTTCTAAGGCTCAGCCAACCTCACCATTCCATATATTCTAAGACCTTATCAAGCAATCAGTTCCCTCTTTGTAGTGTCTTTTTCCACACAGGATCCTCCCAACATCTGACCATGGTTAAGTTGCCTGAAGCATCCTTCCCTCAACTCAACCTCTTCCTCAGTCTACTGCCCTTAAACAAGTGTTTAAACAAAATATAATGCTATTAAGATTATACTGTTACTGTAAGTAAGTGTAATGATTCATTGATGTTTTGGGGACAATTCAGGAAATTTGAAAATGGACTAGGTATTAGATGATATTAAGGATATATGGTGTGCCTGGGTGGCACCAGTCGGTGCCAGTCGGTTGAGCATCCAACTTCGACTCAGGTCATGATCTTGAAGTTTGTGAGTTCGAGCCCCACATGGGGCTTTGTGCTGATAGTGCAGAGCCTACTTGGGATCCTCTGTCTCTCTCTCTCTGCCTTTCCCCCACATATACTCTCTCTCAAAGGCACTATAGCTGTATATTGAAATAGATTTTTTTTTTTTTTTTTTAAATTTATTTTTGAGACAGGGAGAGACAGAGCATGAACAGGGGAGGGTCAGAGAGAGGGAGACACAGAATCTGAAACAGGCTCCAGGCTCTGAGCCGTCAGCACAGAGCCCAATATGGGGCTCGAACTCACGGACCGCGAGATCATGACCTGGGCCAAAGTCGGCCACCCAACCGACTGAGCCACCCAGGCGCCCCTGAAATAGGTATTTTTTAGAGATACATACTAAAACTTTTGAGAGTGAAATGTCATTATGTCTATAATTTAAAAATACTTCAGAAAGGGTGCCTGGGTGGCACAGTCAGTTAAGCGTTCAACTCTTGGTTTTGGGTCGGTCATGATCTCACAGTTTGTGAGTTCAAGCCCCACATCAGGCTCTGCTGACAGTGAGGAGCCTACTTGGGATTTTCTCTCTCTTTCCCTCTCTTTGCTCCTCCCACTCTCTAATTAAATAAATAAACCTTTAAAAAAATAAAAACACTTCAGAAAACACCTTCAGAAAACAAAAGGGAACATTTTTTCAAAATTAAAAAGAAAGCAATGTGTCCCAAAATATGAACGTTAAAAAATAAGCTACTTTTGGGGTGCCTGGGTGTCTCAGTCAGTCGGTTAAGTGTCCAACTTCGGCTCAGGTCATGATCTCCCTTGTTCCTGAGTTTGAGCCCCGCATCGGGCACTGTGCTGACAACTTAGAGCCTAGAGCCTGTTTCGGATTCTCCTCCCCTGTTCACGCTCTGTCTCTCTCTCTCTCAAAAATAAACAAACATTAAAAAAATAGTAATAAGCTTTTATGCAGGATCTGCCACTGGTGCAGAACAGAGGAGTTAAAAAAGAATCCAAGAATAAAACGGATACATACTAAAATATAGAGAAAATATTTACCTCTTTGGGTCAATGATTTCTCAGGTTTTTGATCAGTATAAATTTTAAGTCATAAATTACTCAAAAATTAAAAGTCAGACATAACAAGAGTGGTTAAGTAGACAAAGACTGATGAGGTTCTGATGGTCTGGGGTTTCCCCCACAAGGAAAAACTTATCTTCCTATGTACAGTCATACTTACATGGAATTAACAAAAACCCACCAGCAGATTCTGTATAAAAATGAGGTGTATGCAGTGGTTGTTGCAGATGAGTTATTCAGACTTTCCAAGACTCTGGGGTCCTAATCTAGACCAAGTTGGCTATTTTGCCACTAACTGCATAGTAGTTGATTCCAATATCCATTCTGTTCCCAAATTATTAGTCTGAAGTTCCATCTCATTAATTTTTAAATCTTGATTGCAGGCTGAAATGATTATATTTTGAGTATACTGAGTTAAAATTTCAGCGGTGCCTGGTTGGCTCAGTAGGTAAAGCATGAGACTCTTGATCGCAGGTGAGTTCAAGCCCCACGTTGTAGATAGAGCTTACTTAAAAACAAAACAAAACAGGGGTGCCTGGGTAGCTCAGTCAGTTAAGTGTCCAGCTCTTGATTTCGGCTCAGGTCATGATCTCACCGTTCATGAGATGGAGCCCCGTGCTGGGCTCTGCATTGACAGTGCACAGTCTGCTTGGGGTTCTCACACTCCCTCTCTTTCTCCCCCTCCCCCACTCATGCTGTCTCAAAATAAATAAAAATATTAAAAATAAAAAAAAACCCTGTAAAAGAAAACCAAACCAAACCCAACAATAAACAGTTAAAAGGAAAAAAAGAAAACATTCTTAAATGTTTTATTTTTGAGAGAGAGTACGAGCGGGAAGAGGCAGAGAAAGGGGGACAGAGAATCCAAAGCAGGTTCTGTGCTGACAGCAGAGAGTCCAGTGTGGGACCTGAACTCATGAACCATGAGATCATGACCTGAAGTTAGACACTCAACCGAGCCACCCAGATGCCCCCCCAAAAAAAAGAGGTTTTTTAAAAAATTAAAAATAATTTCACTTAAAAAATTTTTTTTAATATTTACTTTTTAAGAGACAGAGAGACAGAGTATGAGTGGGGAAGGGGCAGAGAGAGAGAGAGGGAGACACAGAATCTGAAGCAGGCTCCAGGCTCTGAGCTGTCAGCACAGAGCCTTATGCGGGGCCTGAACCCACCAGCTGTGAGATCATGACCTGAGCTGAAGTTGGACACTTAACCGACTGAGCCACCCAAGGAGCCCCTCACTTTTTACTTTTTAAAAATGGCTACTAAAAAAAATGAAAATTGCATATGTGGCACGTTATGTTTCCACTGACCAGCATTAGCCTAAGCCACAAATGGCAATCCCTTTACCCTTGCCAGTATGACCAAGGCCAAGGAGATGTAATGAGAAAACAATTCTGCTTAGTAAGAAACAGATTCAGGAAAGACACAGGAAGATCAGGTCTTTCTTCGTCTGTGCTATTTTGTGCCTGAAGATAAGGCCCAAGATGAACATAGCCACTCTACTACAAGTCAGAGACAAGAAACTGCTGAGAAGTAGAACACTCAAGTTCTGGCCTTGCAGCTTACTCTACCTCAAGTCCTCTCAATTAAATGATATAATGGGGGGTGCCTGGGTGGCTCAGTCGGTTAAGCGGCCGACTTCGGCTCAGGTCATGATCTCGCGGTCCGTGAGTTCGAGCCCCATATCAGGCTCTGTGCTGACAGCTCAGAGCCTGGAGCCTGTTTCAGATTCTGTGTCTCCCTCTCTCTGACCCTCCCCCGTCCATGCTCTGTCTCTCTCTGTCTCAAAAATAAATAAACGTTAAAAAAAAAAATTAAAAATAAATAAATAAATGATATAATGGATATCCTTAACATTTAATCCATTTTTTTTTTTTAATTTTTTTTTTTCAACGTTTATTTATTTTTGGGACAGAGAGAGACAGAGCATGAACGGGGGAGGGGCAGAGAGAGAGGGAGACACAGAATCGGAAACAGGCTCCAGGCTCTGAGCCATCAGCCCAGAGCCTGACGCGGGGCTCGAACTCACGGACCGCAAGATCGTGACCTGGCTGAAGTCGGACGCTTAACCGACTGCGCCACCCAGGCGCCCCCATTTAATCCATTTTTAAGTCAAAGAATTTTAATCTGTAGCAAAAGCATCCAGATAACATGGCATATTTCTGTTTATGCATTTGCTCACACAGTTTCCCATCACTCTTCTTACTACTTTTCATTCCTCTAAATCCTTCTTGTATTTAAAGACCCTGAAAGTCTTTTGTTTTTTAAGACCCTAAAAGCTTAATAAGCATGACTTTCTGGGAAATCTAGCCTCAAAGATCTTTTTTCTTCTCTCAACTATTTCACCCATCACTGGTATCATACAATGCACGTGTTTATAATAAATATATGGTCTTGTTCTCATTTTCCTATATTTTCATAATTTTTGTCTCTGCAACACAACCAGAAATCCCCTGAAGGACGACATAGGAGATATTCTAGGAGTCTGGATTCAACTCCTCACAATGGCACCTTACTAGAGATGTATGCTCTGAAGTAAATGGCCTAATTTTTGTAAGCCTGTGTTCAGCCTGTATTTCCTCATCTGCAAGATGTCAAGTGGAGGTAACACTCCACATCTTATCTCACATTTCATTGAAAGCACTATCTTAATGGTAAAGCACTTTATAATGTTACCTTTTGTCCTATGTAAAAGCTATCAGGGCACTAACTAAAGTCGAGGTCCAAATATAGATGACTGCTCCTCCTATAAAAAAGATCTTGGGGCGCCTGGGTGACTCAGTTGGTTGGGCATCCGGCTTCGGCTTGGGTCATGATCTCACTGTCCATGGGTTCAAGCCCCGCATTGGGCTCTCTGCTGACAGCTCAGAGCCTGGAGTCTGCTTTGGATTCTATGTCTCCCTCTCTCTCTGCCCCTCCCCCACTCACACTCTGTCTCTCTCAAAATAAAATAAAAACATTAAAAAAAAAAAAATCTAGGTAAGGGATCCATCATGTTATATTATATACATTACAACACATTACAGTGGTCCTGAACCAAAGCCCCTAACACTTCAGGATCTAGCACTGAACTCAATTCAGGCTTGAAGGGAAGTCTAAGTTGTAAGAATAGATGATGAGTGAAATAAGGAATTGACTTGAAATGTGCCAAGAGCTTCCTCTGTACTGATACTCATATATAAATAATGGGGTCCCCCCAGTGCCATTCAATGAATGAAGAGCAAAGTCTACCCCTAGAGTTTAAGAGTTTCCAAACTTACTAGTCGATTCATAAGGACTATGAACATTTTCCAAGTGGCACTGGAGCTGGAAGGGCGTGGAAAACTGGCGATAACAGTGTTGGCAGATGGTATGACCATCTACCTCACCATTCTGCTGATCAAGTTCTACGTGGTGTTTCATATGGTTCATGAATCTGTAGCACAGCACACGGGGAAAGTACAGAAAACAAAAAAATGAGCCTTGGAATCCCAGAACACACATTACATGTGTCCCCTCCCGCCCCCATACATACAACTTCCCCAGTTTGGGACAGTCTTTTTCTGAGCCCAGAAAAGGGTTCCTAAGAGTTCTGTGGAAAGATGTACTGGTTTCCTTCACTCCACCCAAAGTTATCTATTATTACCACAATACCTCCTCCTTCTAAAGTACCATTTATTGACTTAATGATAATCCTTATCCAGAATGGATAATAGGACTGTTGCCCAAAGAGAAAAACTTAAACACCTAAGAAAATTTCAGTCTTCTTTTGTCCAGGGTAACCTCTGAAGCTACACTTACCGAATGTTGTTTTTTAGCCTTTTGGTACAATGTGGACATCGGAAAGACGTGGCGACCTTAGGGAAGTTTGTGAGTTGGGCCACTTTGCCACCATCCCGTCCATAGTAGAAGTCATCTACTAGCATGATGAGTTTGGTCTGGACAGCATCACCCACATTCTCATTTGGCTCTGGTACTTTGGTAGGTGGGGACAGAGCAGGAATAGGTGTGGAAGAGGGTGTGGAAGCAACAGGAGCAGTTTTCTCAGGGGACGGGGGCTTTGCTGCTGATGGGACACTGGGTTCTGAATCCAGAGACTTTCCTTTCTTCTGGTATTCCACCATTTCTGGGCAACAGTACTATAAAGGAAGATCATTGTAGTTATCCTGGGGCCTGGGATGTGTTAACTCCCCAACCTCATGGTGTGGGAATGGTGTGATTCTAGGTATTCTCAACCAGGTTTCACCCTTCGGTGTTCTACAGTGTTTCCAGGACTCCCACTTTTTCTAGTGGATATGTATTTACAGCCATATGCCACTCCAAACCCCGTACCTTATACTTCTCCCTCCTGCTTTAGATCCTTTAACCACCCACTAGCATAACCTGCCTCTAAACTCCCTGCTAGGAAATTTCAACCTTTGTGTCTGGACTAATACCAAAAAATGAAAAGGCTAGAAATGGGAACTGGTTAATGACTGACTCCTGATTCAGCCAATGACACAATAAATAGAAGATAAACCAAGGCCAACTTGGCTTGAGTCCTGATTATCTAACAAACCTGTCCACCTGTGCAATTTCAAAATCAATCATGACCAAGGAATTAAGGTCACATATTAAGGTTCTAATCTACTAGAGGTTCTTTAAATGTATCCTTCCACATTCCAAAGTATAAAACTCTTCCAAAATAGGCCAAAGGAGAGCATAAAGCTTCCTAATCATTTCAGAGCCCCCGTTTCACAAGTTCCCAACCCTATAGGAAGTATACAGTGGTAGCCATTGAAGCTGGATCCCCATCACAGGTGGTAGGTTATCACTTACACACATGTGACCTCTCAAAGCTTCGGTAACACGGAATTGAGCATTACATCGTGGACATATTTTCCGTCCACCATCCTGGAGGTCGAACACTGGGATGGAAGAGGTCACTGGAAGAAGTGAAAAGCATTGATAAGCTTAGTATGATGATATGTGAAAAAGATGATTGGCCCTTTGAAGAAAGGTTAAACACTTCCTGAAGAGCACATTAATGTTTATCAGCAAGCATGAGAGATCACTATGAGGAACATTCTTTTCATCATTCTTCTACCTCATGGCCAGCAAATCACAGCTCACAGATAAAATCCAGTCAGATGCCAACTTTTGTTTGGTTCATGAGCTAGGAATGGCTTTTACTTTTTTAATTTTTTTGTTAAACAATTTTTTCTTTAATTGTCGTAAAACATACATAAAATTTACCTCTTAACCATTCTCCAGTGAACAGTTAAGTACGCTCGCATTGCTGTACAAGCAATCTCCACCAGGACTCTTTTCCTCTTGTAAAACTGAAAGTCTACACCCATTAACTAATTCCCCATTCCTCCCTCCTCTTAGTCCCTGGCAACCACCATTATACTTCCTCTCTGTGAATTTGACTCCTCTGGGTACCTCATTTAAGTGGAATCATACAGTATTTTTCCTCTTGTTACCAGCTTAGTTTAATACTTAGCAGAATGTCTTCAAAGTTCATGAATGTTGTAGCATGTGTCAGAATTTCCTTCCTTGAACAATACACTACTGTATGCATATATCGTATTTTGTTTATTCATCAGCTGATGCTCACTTGGACTGCTTGGAAGTCCAACAGTCTTTTGGCTATTGTAGGTAATGCTGCTTTGAACATGGGTTACAAATATGAGTCCCTGCTTTCAGGTCTTTTGGGTCCTACCCCAGAAGTGGAATTGCTGGGTCAGATGGTAATTTTATGTTTCACTTTCTGAGAAACCATCACACCAATTTACATTTCCAACAGCAATGCACAAGGGTTCCAACTTCTATACATCCTCACCAACATTTGTTATTTTGTTTTTTGGGTAAGAGCCATCATGATGGGTGTGAAGTGGGATCTCAACACAGTTTTGATTTGTATTTCTCTCATCATTAGTGATGGTGAGGATCTTTTTGTGTGCTTAGTGGCTATCTGTATATCTTGTTTGGAGAAATGTCTGTTTAACTCCTTTGCCCAGTTTTTCATTGAGTTGTTTGGTTTTTTTGTTGTTGTTGTTGTTGAGTTATGCTTTATAGATTCTGCACTTGATCTTAGCCAAAAGGCTGAGAAGCGATGTGCTTTATATATTCTGGATGTTAACCCTTTATCAGATATATGATTTTCTAATATTTTCTCTTATTCAGTAGGCTGCTTTTTCACTCTGTTCATAGTGTTCTTTGATGCCCTTTTAAAAGTTTAAAATTTGAGGTTGTTCCATTTATCTATTATTATTATTATAATATTCTTTTGTTACCCGTGCTTTTGGTGTCATGTGCAATAAATCATTGCTAAATCCAGTATTATGAACCTTTCCCCCTATGTTTTCTTCTTTTATAGTTTTAGCTCTTATGCTTAGGTCTTTGGTTCATTGAGTTAAACTTTTATATATGGTGTATGGGTCCAACTTCATTGGATATGAATGCCCAGTTTTTCCAGTACCATTTGTTAAATGTTTTTTACATTTTTAAATGGCTAAAATGAAAGCGAAAGAAGATATTCTGACACGTGGAAATTACATAAAATTCAGAGTTCACAGTTTTAGTGGAGTTCGGTCATGCTTATATGCATATTGTCTGTGGGTGCTTTTGCACAACAATGTGTAGTTGTAGCAGAGACCCTATTTACTGCATAAAACCTAAAATGCTTATCTGGTTCTTTAGAGAAAAAGTTTGCTGAGCCCTGCTCTAGACCACTGAAAACTCTCATGCTCATATCCTGTCTCCACCTGGAAACCTCCCTACCAATTCCTAACTTTTAAACCTTGTGCAGAAATCCACCTCCTCCATGAAGCTTTCCTTTGATTACACCATCCATCTCTGATCAACCAGTCCATTTCACTCGTCTCCACAGCACAAGAGACACAGAATGGTTTCCTTGTAGCTGATTTAGTTATACTTTTCACAGTGGCCATCCTCTCTCCTACACTACAGTTTCTTGTGAGAACAGACTGTGGCAATTATATTCTATTTTACATCTCTATTTCAAGGCATAGAGTTCTGATATATCGAATGCTTTATTAATGTTTCTGAATGACTGGTCAGGTTACTGTACCTTTCATTGAAGACTCAGGTCCGCTAGTTCTCTGGGAGCCATGGGCAGAGCTGTTGTTGGATACCACCACTGGCCCAGGACTCTGGCCCAGGGAAGGGATGGTGTTAAGGGTATTCACCAGTTTGGCTACTTCATTGCTATTTTCACCTGTAACCCCGGGTCGCTTCACAGTGACAAAGCTGGCAATGCTCACTGCAGGTGGAGAGGGGAAGGAGGGAGCTATGTTGGCCAAGTGATAATCATCTGTTCTCCACCCACAGCCCTGCCCAGTAAGGCCATCTCCACTTCCCAAGGCTCACCTAGCTTGGGATTGGGTGTCTGGCTGGATTGGCCTGGAGGCTGAGAAGCCAGCTGCCCCAGTGAGGTTGGCTGTGTGGCGGTGGGAGTGGTGGAGGTGCTGGGTGTGGACTTGGTTTGCTGGGACTGCGACTGTGGGACGGTGCTTCGAATGGTCAGAGTGGCCGGGATGACGGTGGTGAAGGTGTTGGTGGTGGGCCGCACAGGCATCGTGGAGCCTGGCCTCACTGGGGTCATCTGAGAGAACACTTGTGGGACTCCAACTGTCGGCTTAACAAACTGGGTACCTGGAGCTTCAAAAGAGAAACAAAGTACCACATCTTGGTCAATGAGCTCACCTTTAATACGTTCTACCAGTGTTTACCGGAAATACTGGAATAGGAAAAAATAATTTCTCCAAACTATTTGGTGGCCATCAGAGGTTACCAAGAGTAGCACGTTAGACATTTTTAATGTCTAAGAAAATAGGTATGCAAGCAGATAAAAGAACTTAGCCTAAGTAACCAGCCCTATTAAACTGAAGAAGGAAGATTCCTATCAATTCCTCCCCAAACACCTTACCACACTGCCTTTTCCATCCCAAGAATACAATTAGGAGTAGCTTGACCTCAATACTGAAAGAACAAGGATGAGTACAGACTAGGAGGCAGTATGGGTATATATAGGCCAAAGGGCAAATGTGGTCCTGAAAAAAGCTATCTTTCTTTTTCAGGACACTAAAGGAGTCCTCCATTCTTTTCTATGCATTCAAAAAGACTGACTATGCCATTCTATTGGGATGTCCCAGAGGCGAATGTCCTGGCTCAGCTGCAGACAATTCCATGGACAGGTGTATAAGAAATATCAGAACTAGGTAAGATAAGGTCATGAGACTGAAGGCCAAAAACACTCTGTGGGCTCTGAGAACAACAACGACAACTTAGACCAGCTTATGGAGGTACCTTCACAACAACGAAATTAAGATCTCTTTTGGTCTGAATTGTAGTAAACTTACAGACACTTAATAAAGAACTGTGGGGAAAATTACAAGATTTCAGAAAATTATTTTCAATTCAGTTTCTTAAAAAAAAAATACTAACTAGTCATTGGCAATATTTATCATCAAAGGTTCGGTCATTTGTTTTATACCCAAAATCTATGCTATAAAATTAAAGGGAAAGAAAGTTTATAATCCCACCATGTAAGTGAGTAAACTTACAAGAAATTGGAAATTTGAGAGTTTGCATTAACAATATTCCTTCAGGATAACAAACTTTACAGCTGACAAAAACACCAGAAGCAGAAAAATGACTATATAAACCCTTCTTTAAAGGGTGGTAAAAAGTTAAAAAGAAAAATAAAACCACCATCCTGGCCAAAGGTTAGATATCATTTTTAAAAATTGGGCTTAAATCAGTGTGATCTTATATTTTTAGATTTTCCTTAAGTATGCTTTTTAAATGACCAAGAATACTTTGAGACAGTAAAAACAAATCTTCTGGATGCCAGTTTATTTCAAATGGGTAGACATTTTTCCTTACCTGGGACTAGTGTTATTGGTCTAACTGTTTGGCCTTGCTGTACGTTCAGCA
Source organism: Leopardus geoffroyi (assembly GCF_018350155.1). Lineage (NCBI taxonomy): Eukaryota > Metazoa > Chordata > Mammalia > Carnivora > Felidae > Leopardus > Leopardus geoffroyi. The sequence goes on from NC_059328.1 coordinate 106,159,467, forward strand.
CAATCCCAACCTGATTCATCGCATTTTGTACAGGCCGGACATTTCTTACAGGAAATCCCTGCATTAAAAAGCAAAATGATCTTTAACATGGAGATTAGCTAACACTGGCAGATACTACAGTAAGACTACATCCAAAAAATTCCCACTCTTACCCAGTGGTTCTTTTTCTAGAGGTAGAGCTTTTAAATGACCAAGATGGAGAAATTTAGGAATTCTGGCAAAAGTTTTGAGTGACAAAATATCAAAACTGAAGAATAAGCTCTCGTCCATATGAGCAAAAATGAAAATCTACTTCCTGTCTTAAAAAAACAGCTTAAAAAATACCTCATCCACAAACTGGCCCCTAAACAGATAAAGACATAGAAGGGGAAAAAAGTGACACTCTAAGAGTATTCACTGTAGTGATTCAACACAAACCAATTGTTAAGAAATTGTTTCCAAAGTCCACAAACCTCTGGCAAATCTGTAAGAGGAGAGTTTGTAACTCAGGAAGCCACAGGCCAAGAGCAGCACTTGCCTTTAGGTTCCACATCCAGCATCAGGCTTTCAACTTCAACTGACATTATGTATCAAATAATCTGCCTCCTTCTCTTCCAAAGTTCTCCCTGCACTTCACCAATTTCACACACAGATTTCCAAAAGTCAATTAACTCACCCATTATAAGAAAATCAACCCAAGCAAAGGGCAAGAAGCTTTGAGGGCCAAGTATTAACACTTCCTAATCTAAGCTTTCCAACTAATTTCTGCCCAGATCTCAATCAAACCACTTAACAGCCCTCTGAAGGATAGGAAAAAGATATTACCCAGCTGTATGTTATATTGGGCTTTCCATAAAAGTTAGTATCAAATTATAAAACAGCAAATGAGAAAGCCAGGACAAAAGACAGGACTTAAAACTCCAAAGGCTCACAGATTCTTTCTCTCCTTCCCTATCCAGCCCCAGAATTCAGAGTCCTACTCACCTGCGTAGTGATGAATATTGGTTGTGAGGCCACAGGAGAACTAGTCACATGATTGGCATTCTGCATGACCTGGACAGGCCTCAATACTGGTTGAGTAACCATTGTACCCAGACCTGGGGTTGGATTCTGGGTTAGGATGAGCGGCTGTCCACCTTGTTGGACCAAAGAATTGCCAGCTAAGGGTAAAAGAAAAAAAAAATGTAAGAGAAAACAAAGCCACATTTTACAAGAAACACTGGGGTCTCAGATAAGAAATGCGGTCTCAGATATTAAAATATCCAAAACTGTCACGACTCACCTCAGGTTTAACATCACCAACCTCACCAAAAATTTAAGCTTCACCCAAATCTACATCTAACAGAAAAACAGGTAGATAGGGGAGGTTCACTAATATCTCCCCCGTATATCTTAACTAGGGATGTCTTAATTTAGTAAGACTTTTTCTACATGGCTATCATTTGGACTCTGATGATTTAATATACGATTTAACATAATCTCTCCATACCAAACTAGCAAAACAAAGTAACATTTTTTTTTTACATATTTTAACTAAGTGAAACTTATTTTGTCAGAATGTAATTTGCTGTTAGAGAATCCACCTTAATATTTTTAAAAGAGAAGTATTCACCAACAAACATTAATTCAGCAAGTACATAACATCTAAAGAATGATGCCTCTTCCTAGTGATTTCAAATCTTAGAAATGCAACAGATTCTCTAAACAATCAGTGGCTTTTACAGATACGGGAACAGAGAGATTGTTGACAGGCTATCCCTCTCTTTTTTGACATCAGAACTGATAAAGACTTGGCTAAAAACTAACCAACACCCAGTAAAAATGGTATGACTTCATGAAGCAGATGATTCATTCAAAATAAATACTAATAAACTGGCCACTGAAACATTTTAGGTTGTTTTCATTTGTGAAAAAAGTAATTTTGTAAATGTTTTAAAGTTTTTTTTTTTTTTTAACTACATTGGGCTAAAAAAATCATTAATACTAAACTTTACTCATTTACAAAGAATACCCCAAAACCAGACAGAAAATTTCAGAGTTGATATACCTAACTCAAAGATCCAAATAAGATACTATGCCTCAACTTTTTGACTCAAATAACCACAGTGGGATGGGTTCCTCTGAATTGTATGTCCTACTTGACAGATGGAGTCAGTGCAGTTAGCTACAAAGCTAGACCACTGGTACAGGTGGCTATTAATAGGCCAACAATGGCTTGTCCCACTTTTTTCCAGAAATTGAGTGCCCATCAGTGGACTAGACCTCATAGTTATGAGGCCAGCTGAATAGTGATTATGAGAGGTTGACAAACAGAATTTCCAAGTTCTATCAATGCTAATTATATTGGCAATTTGCTATTTTAATTTAAATGTTTTATTATGGAGAAGTTCAAATACACAAAAATAGAATATCATAATGAATGTACCCCATGTACCCATTACTCAGCTTTAACAATTATTAACTAGTACCAATTTTGTTTTATCTGTACCTGCCACCCACTTTCTATAATCTAATAACTCTAATGAATTCTAATAAAATATTTTAAATGATTCTACATTCTTAAGTTTTTCTTTGAAGAAATTCTGCCAATTCATGGGTCTTACAAAGTTCTATCTCCAGAGGATAAAAGAAGCAGGCAATCAGAATCCTTAAAACTTGAAATGCCTATAAAAGTATCAACCAACCAGCACCCTGCCTCAAATAAACTTGGAACCATAGCCATAAACTGATTAAATACGGGTTAGTGATTCAGCAGCTTCTCTCACAATATGCTGTTTTTTACAAATCTGAAGGTCTTCATGTTTCCTTTATTTTTTGTTTACTTACATAGTCTTAAAACCCAGGGATGAGAGCTAAATTGAGTCAAAATGGGCTAAACAAGAGTTGAAAGCCATTATTAGTTATAGAATAAGAAATCTATTAACATTAAATTCACATCATTCACAGCTCAGAATTAAGCAGTGGTTTATTTCACTACATACTATGTCTTTCCAATGCAAACATATACGATCAGTCAATACTACAGAAATCATTTCTAAACGCTGAGTGGTAGATTCTGAAGAACAAAAAGGATTGCAAAAATGTTCCAAAATTTTATTCCTGATACTTTCTTAAAAAAAAAAAAAAAAAGCTTTACTGAGATAACATAAACATACCATACGTATTACCCATATAAAGTATACAATTCAGAGGTTTTTAGTATATTCGAATACAAGCTTTGTGCAACTATCACTTCTATTTAATTCCAGAACATATTCATCATCCTAAGAAAAAAATCTTGTGCCCATTAGCAGTTTTTCCCTATCTCCTCTCCCCAGCCCTGGAAACCACAGATCGTATAAATGGAGTCATACAGTATGTTGCCTTTTGTGTCTAACTCCTTTCATTCAGCACATTTTCAAGGGTTATTCATGTTCTAGTATACATCAGTATTTCATTCCTTTTTATGGCCAAATAATATCCCACTGTACAGATATACCACCTTTTGTTTATCCATTCAACAGCTCACGCTGTTCCATTTGGGGGCTATATGAATAATACTATGAACATTTGTTCAGGACATTTGTGTGTGAACATGTTTCCATGTTTCGGGTATACAGCTAGAAGAATTGCTCAGTCATGTAAGTACACTTAACTTTTTGAGAAATTGACAAACTATTTCCCAAAGTGGCCATACCATTTTTACATTCTCATCAGCAATATAGGAGTCCCAATGTCTCCACATTCTCACCAACACTTGTTATTTGTCCACCTTTTTCATTATAGCCATCCTAGTGGGTGTAAAGTGGTAATCTCACTGTGGTTCTGATATGCATTTCCTCAGTGACTAATGATGGAGAACATTTTTCATGTGCTTACTGGCCATTTATATATTCTCTTTGGAGAAATGTCTATCTAGATCCTCTGCCCATTTAAGAAATTGGATTGTCTTTTTATTATTGAATTGTAGTAGTTCTTTATATATCCTAGTTATCATGTCCCTTATCATATATATTATTTGCACAATTTTTCTCCCATTCTATGGGTGTTTTCACTTCTTGATTATGCCCTTTGAAGCATAAAAGGTTTTAATTTCTATAAGGTCCAATCATTTTTTTCTATGGTTACATATGCTTTTGGATCCTAAGAATCCACTACCTAAATCAAGGTCATAAAGATTTACACCTATGTTTGCTTCTAAAAGTTTTACAGTCTTAGCTCTTACACTGACCATTTAGTTAACGCTTATAAACGGTAAGGAGTGGAAGGGCCACTCCATCCACTTCCATGTGGGAAAAGTACCCAGTTGTCCCGGTATCATCTGCTGAAAAACTATTCTATACCCATTAAATAGGAAAGTGTTGATTACATTTTATTCTTAAGCGATTATCATTCTCCATGGAACAGGTATTTTGGAGTACAGAACAAAACTGTGTCCATATCCTTTCCACTATTCTTTCAAAATAATCTTTACCTTAATTATATTTTAACACTTGACTCATAAAATACACACATTTAAAAGGCTTTTTAAAAATTATTTTAACATTTATTCACTTTTGAGAGACAGAGCACAAGCAGGGGTGGGGCAGAGAGAGAGGAAGACACAGAATCTGAAGCAGGCTCCAGGCTCTGAACTGTCAGCACAGATCTGGATGCGGGGCTCAAACTCACAGATGTGAGGATCATGACCTGAGCCTAAGCAGGATGCTTAACCGACTGAGCCACCCAGACACCCCTAAAAGTTCTAAAGTACAATGATAAACACTCTTGAATCCATCACCCAGCACAGGACTAGACCATTACAAAAACCATCAATGTACTCCTCCTCCGTCTCAACTCCTGGCCTCCCTCCCACATTTAAAAAAAAAAAAAAAAAAAAAAAGTTCTTCAAAATCAAGAGTCAAGAAAATGCTTTCTATATAGAGAGGGCAAAGAAAACAAGAGAAATAGATAAATTATAAAAGCTAAATCTGCCCCCAAAAGAATTTTTTTTATAATATAATTATTGGTGGAGGCGGCTATTGATAACCAGGAGCCCAACCAGTTTTAAATATTTGTTTGTTTATTTATTTATTTATTTATTTTTATTTATTTATTTATTTATTTATTTATTTATTTATTTATTTATTTTTTTGAGAGAGAGTGGGGGAAGGGCAGAGCGAAAGAATCCTAAGCAGGCTCTGTGCTGTCAGCTTGATCCCACGAACTCTAGATCACGATCTGAGACGAAATCAAGAGTCTGGTACTTTAACCCACTGAGCCACTTAGGTGCCCCAAATCCACTCTATTCTGAAGTCTCATCCTTAAACCTAGACTAGCATCTCAAGAATATCAGATAAGGGCGCCTGGGAGGCTCAGTCGGTTAAGCATCTGACTTCAGCTCAGGTCATGATCTCACAGTTCATGAGCTCGAGCCTCACTTAGGGTGAGCCCCACTTCTCTCTCTTCTCCCTCTCTCTCTACCTCTCATGGGATTCTCTCTCTCTCTCTCTCCCTCTGTCTCTGCCTCTCTCACTTATGCCCCCTCTCAAAAAAGAAAAAAAAGAATATCAGATTTAAAAAGTTACAGAATTGCCTGTATTATGCAAAAAGGGGGGTGGCTAGGCAAATTGGATTTATTAATGCATGCTTATCTATGCATGAAAATGTTTTGGAAGAATACACACGACATATGTAACTGGTTACCAGTCTGTACCCAATTTTTTTCCCACTAACATGGGTTAATGTTTTATTTATTTATTTATTTTGAGAAAGAGAGAGAGAAAGAATGGGGTAGAGGGACAGAGGAGAGAAAATCCCCAGCAGGCTCTATGCTCAGTGCAGACCCTTGATTCCATGACCCTGGGATCATGAGCTGAGCTGAAATCAAGAGTCAGATGTTCAACTGACTGAGCTACCCAGACCCCCCATGGGTTAACATTTTAATTTAAATACTAGAAGTATCTGTATATAGGTAGATTTTTTTTTTAACTTTGTACACAGCCCTAGGTGGGCTCAGAAATCAAAAGTCCATTCAAGGAGTCAAGGAGACTAGGTCATGTCAGTGTGTCCTCATAAGCCTTGGAATATCGTACGATCAAAGAAAAATTTAGTTATGCTGGTTGCTAACAGCACTTTGACAGATTATTTAAAGAGAAATACAGGAAAGCAATATAACACAGAGGAAAGGACACAAACTGAAATCTAGACAATTCAAATCCAGTTTAGTCACTTACCAACTATTTGACTTTAAGCACATTGTTTAGACTCTCTAGGCCTTTGGTTTCCACATCTGTAAAATGACAGAATCCTCTGGATAGTGGTTCCTCATCTTTATATATATGTAAGGGCCCCTATCTATAAGTTCAAAAAAATTCTAAGGATGTTTCATGTAATAAAAATAGTATTTTCAGTACCCAACAACTGAAAAAAATGCCTACAGAAATTAGATTTAAGTTCAATAGTACCTAAAGTTGGCAGCAATATGAAGAAAGAGCTATTGGTGGGCAATTATTCAGGGCAATCTATTAGGACAATTTGAGACCATCTATCAAGTTTTAAATGCCTGATCCAAACAATTTCACTTTCTACTGCAGATATGCTTACACAGTGCACACGGATACAATGCCTGAGAATGCTCACCAAGCACTGCTTGTAATCACAAAAAATAAGGACTGTAATAAATATCTAACAGTAGAGGAGTAAATGGTTATAGCCAAAAATAAAACCACCATATGTACTTCTAATGGAAATATAAACTGATATAACATTTCTAGATGGCCATTCCAGGAAAAATATCAAAAGCCTTAAAAACTATGCTGACTTTTGATCCAATAATTTGACATTTATAAATATGTTCTCAGAAGTAAGGAGGTGAGAAAAGACACAGAGACAGAGATGCTCACAATAGCTCTTTAAAGTACAAGTATAGCCCTTTACAACTATTGTTAATAATAAGTAACCAAACAACAGGAAATACAGTTGACTCTTGAACAACACGGGTTTGAATTGTGAAGGTCCACTTGTACATGGATTTTTTTTAAGTTTATTTATTTTTATTAAAAAAAATTTTTTTTAACATTTATTCATTTTTGAGAGACAGGGCATGAGCGGGGAAGGGGCAGAGAGAGGGAGACACAGAATCTGAAACAGGCTCCAGGCTCTGAGCTCTCAGCACAGAGCCCTATGCAGGGCTCAAACTCACGGACTGTGAGATCACGACCTGAGCTGAAGCCGGATGCTTAACCGACTGAGCCACCCAGGTGTCCCTAAGTTTATTTATTTTTGAGAAAGTATGTGTGCATGGGGGAGGGGGGAAGAGGGCAGAGAAAGAGGGAGAGAGAATCCCAAGCAGGCTCCATGCTGTCAGCCAGAGCCTGACATGGGGTTTGATCCCATGGATCAAACCATGAGATCATGACCAGAGCAGAAATCAAGAGTTGGACACCCAACCAACTGAGCCACCCAGGCACCCCTGGATTTTTTTTTAATAAATATAGAATAGTACTATGTTATCTCTCTTTTTTATGATTTTCTGTATAACATTTTCTTTTCTCTAGCTTACTTTATTGTAAGAATACAGTATAATACATATTACATACAAAATCTGTGATAATCAACTTATCAACAGAAGGCTATCAGTATTTAAATTTGGGGGGAATCAAAAGTTATATGTAAATTTTCAACTATGCAGACAGTTGGCACCCCTACCCCCCATGTTGTTCAAGGGTTAACTGTACCAACAATGTTACAGACATACACTGATTAAAATGGGAAGATATTCATTACATACTAAGGGGAAAAAGGAGGCAAAGAGTAATGTAGAGGCTGTATGATCCGTTTTTATAAAAAGTAAATCACAACATATACCATATGGGAGTATATAAAAGTACATATATGTACAAAATAAGAATTACAAATAGTTATCTCCAGGTAGTGAGATCACAGTTAAAAAATTTTTTCCTTCCTTTTATTTTTTTCAGTTTACTTTTTCTACAATACACACATTATTCTTGTATTAATACAGTTATTTTGTTTTTAAAGGAAATAAAACAATTAAAAATAAGCCCTCTGCAGCAACACAATGATTCTATAAAGGTGCTTATTCTAGTTTAGGAATCTTAAGATATAACTTGCCTTCAGAGTGTAAAAACAGTCATCAGAAATGAATAGAAACCAATACTACGCAGCTCTAGTCAATAAATACACTAGAAGGACCACTCTTTCACCACTTCCTTCAAGTAGAAAACAACCCTATCCTATTTTCCATACCCAGGAACCAATGACCATATGAATCTGCCAAAGAAAATTCAGAACAAAGCTGCCCTGGGAGAATTCTTACCAAACTAGTGGGGCTTATTCTACTTAAAAAAATAACAAAAACAATCAAACAGCACCCCCCGCCCAATCTTTTTAATAGTCAGGAATTTTGGGTTTACATTTTCTCTCCCACAAATTACCAGCAGCAAGATCAGCTGCCCTCAGACTTGAAAGACCAGCATCAATTCAGCACTAACTCAGAAGGAACAGCAACACTACTGAATCACTTCCATATCACAGAATCATTACTAAATTCACTCCAACTAGTAGAACCATCTCAGTACCTAAAACTAAACAGGTACATCTGTTCCTAAGACCTCTTTATTTCTCTCTCTCACCCCTCTGGCCCAGGAAGAATTTCCCAATAATCCCACTTACCATTGTTGTTGGCAATTAGTGTGACAAGAGTCTTCTTTGTACTGTCGCTGTTCTGTGCCCCGCTGCTACTAACGGTGGTGGATGTAGAGAGGTGCCCAGCAACAGAAGCATGGGCAGCGATGGGCACTGGAGCCGAGACTGGCTGCTGGCTCACAGAAACTGTGGGGAAGGGGAGGCATAGTCACTTGGAGACAGGGACAGATGACACTAAAGGATATTGTTCTAATCCCTTTCATCTTGTTGTGGGTCTCTACAGCCAAAAAGTTTCCTGCTTTCTTTGCAAATCCAACTGTTCATCTGATTTCTCCTCCTACTTGTCCCTCGCTCCACCAATTAGACACAATGCCTTCTTCATCTCATATTTCCTGGTTAATTTAGATCGCGAGCTCACTGAACCAGTATTTTAAGGTTTTGCTTATAAAGCACAAGCAAATCTCTAGGACTCAAAGGTTTATTATCACCACTATTGGTATTTATAACCATGCATACATAATAAGCCGTACACAAGATCCTGAACTGTGTCCTGTTTCAGCCTAAACCAATGCCATCTTCAGGTCTCAAGGTAGGAAAGATAAAAATAAAGAAAGCAACAGATACAATTTGGCAGGGGGAAAGAACCATCACCCACTCTCTGAATTTAGGGCAATCTAGAATTTGACCCTGCAACATCACGTTTTTGAAAGAGCAGCTAACAAGCCTATGTTTGTAAACTGTTCATGAAGGCAGACACAAAGCAAACTCTGTTCAGCTCACAAAGGAAACCAAGGTCAAGTAAAACAAACAAAGAAGAGAAAAATGACTACGGGATCCTGTGTTTGGGTACATAAATGAACACTGCCACACACACTACTTTGCGTTCTTGTTCGTACATTTGGTAGGAGGACTGCTAAATGATTGCTAAGTATTGGTTAACTCAACTCTCAATGTTTTAAATAAATTGAGCATAGTGTTTCTAGCTTCACATATGAAGAAACTGAGGTATTTTTACAGACTAAAGCATAGAAGAAAAAAAAAGCACCAGCGCCACAACGAGGCATCCATCCTTGGGTTCTTAAACGAGGCATCCATCCTTGGGTTCTTAAAAGTCTTTCTCCACCTCACACTTTCTTAATAAAAATGCCATCCAACTGAGTCAGTTTAAATAACAATCCAAGATTAAAAGAGTTTTTGTTACCTGTAGTAGTTTTATCCACTGAATTATAATCTTCAACGACAGAATCCTCAATGACATCGCTGATTTTCTGCCATGGCTCCAGCTCCTCCTCCTCACATTCCATAAAGAGGTCGGTGTCCGCCATGCTACAAGAAAAAAGGACCAAATAAGATACTGACCTCAATGAGGTGCCTGGGTGGCTCAGTCAGTTAAGCGTCTGACTTTGGCTCAGGTCAGGATCTCACGGCTTTTGAGTTTGAGCCCCATCAGGCTCTTGTGCTGATAGCTGGGAGCCTACAGCCTGCTTCTGATTCTGTGTCTTCCTCTCTCTCTGCTCTTCCCCTGCTCACACTGTGTCTCTCTCTCAAAAATAAATAAACATTAAAAAAAAAAAAAAAAAAGATACTGGACCTAAGAAGATATTGACCTCAAAATGAGAAGTGGTTTTATACAAAATATGGAATCAGATTCTTCGATCTACCCTTATGCTCCCTCTACCCTTTCCCCTAACCTCCCCCTACTGCCACATTTCGAAGGATCTAGAATTATAACTTTTGCTCTCTTAAAAATATTTATTTTGAGAGAGAGAGAGAGCACACACACAAGTGGGAGAGGGGCAGAGAGAGGGAGACAGAGAATCCCAACCAGGCTCTGAGCTGTCAGTGCATAGCCTCACTGGGGATCAAATCTCATGACCTGAGCTGAAATTGAGAGTAGGATGCTTAACTGACTGAGCCTCTCAGGTGCCTCATTGTAAGTTTTATTCTTGAAAACAAATTATGAAAGAGCTCACAGCAATTATTCAATAAGAGGAGTATAAAAGTTTAATCTGTAATACCCAGGGCTATGATCAGGGTGAGGCAAATCATCCAAGTACAGGGTCTTTGATTAAAATGTATGTTTTGGGGGTGCCTGGCTGGCTTAGTCAGTGGAGCACATGACTTTTGATCTGAGTTGTGACTTGAGCCCCACTGTGGGTACAGATATTACTAAAGAAGAAAATCTTTAAAAACAATAATAATAGGGGCACCTGGGTGGCTCAGTCAGTTGAGTGTCTGACTCTTGATTTTGGCTCAGGTCACGATCCCAGGATTGTGGGATTGAGTCACATGTCAGGCTCCAGGCAGGGCGTGGAGCCTGCTTAAGATGCGCTCTCTCTCCCTCTGCCCTTTTCCTCCCTGCTCATGTGCTCTCTCTCAAAAAAAAAAAAAAAAAAAAAAGTAAAAAAGGTATATTTTGCTCATTATGAACTTTTTCGTATTAATAGTACTCTTTTACTATGTTAAAATACTCTTTTATTCCTGAGCCTTTTTGCAGTCTCTTAAATTTTACACCCAGGATAAGAACCTCACTTGTCACACTACATTCCCAGTTTACAAACTTAGGCTGTTAGCTGCTCTTTCAAAAAGGTGATGCTGCAGGGTCAAATTCTAGACTGCCCAGAATTCAGAAAGTGGGTGGTAGTTCTTTTTACCTCCAAATTGTATTCTTGTACTCCACCATGACTTGGGAGCGAGCCTTTAATTTGAAAACACCTAAGTTACATGCTTTTTCTTTTTCAAGTTTATTTATTTATTTTTAGAGAGCGGGAGAGGGGGAAAGAGAGGGAGAGACGGAGGGAGGGGGAGAGAGAGAGAGAGGGGGGGGGGGGAGAATCCTAAGCAGGCTCTGCACTGTCAGCACAGAATTCAATGTGGGACCTGATTCCATGAACCACAAGATCATGACCTAAGCCAAAATCAAGAGCAGGATGGACACTCAACTGACTGAGCTACCCAGTCACCCCTACATGTTTCTTATAAACACAAAGCCTGCACCTCTGCAGTGCAAACAAAGAGCTATTGCTAGGCGCACCTGGATGCCTCAGTTAAGCATCCACTTTTTCTTTTTTAGTTTATTTATTTTGAGACAGTGCAGGAGGGGCAAAGAGAGAGGGAGAGAGAGAAAATCCCAAGCAGCTCCATACTGTCAGCACAGAGCCAAATGTGGGGCTCAAACTCACAAATCACAAGATCACGACCTGAGCCGAAACCAAGAGTAGGATACTTAACTGACTGAGCCACCCAGGTGTCCCAGCATCCATCCGACTCTTGATTTCACCTGCGTAGGGCTCTGGGCTGTCAGCACGGAGCCTGCTTGAGATTGTCTCTCTCCCTCTCTCTCAGCCTCCTCCTCTCAAAAATAAGTAAAAAATAAAAATAAAAAAGAGCTACTGCTATTCTGCCCCCCAACATCAGTAGACTAAAGGTCAACTTCTTTGTCTTGGAATTATAATAGCATTACTGCTCAATGCTCAAATAAATCTTTTAATGCAAAGGCTCTCACAGTGCCCTTAGTATTTCAGAAACTTTTTTTTACCACATCTCTATGCCAAAAACCAACCTAAAACTAGTCTAAATAGTTGGGTCCATAGAACGTGACAGGATTCATTTTTAAGGTGCCCAACAGATGGCGTTGTACCCTTGAAAATTTAAAATATCCAGGCAGCGTGATGGGTACTGAGGAGGGCACTTATGATGAGCACTGGGTGTTTTATGTAAGTGATGAATCACCGAATTCTACTCCTTAAACCAATATTGCATTGTATGTTAACTAAAATTAAAAAAAAAAAAAAAATCCAGCCAACGCCCCACTGAGTTGGCTACAACCAAGTGCCCACAGTTTCAATGGCTAAAGTGCCTAACTCGATTCTAACTGGTCTCTAAATTCTAATTATTTTTGTCTTCCCAGGCCAGGACCATAATGGGGAGAAAATGTGAGCAAGGAAAGAAAAACATATAAGGTATCAACTTAAATTTTCTTAGTTTCATATTTAACATAAATATACAAAACACAATGCTAGCCAGAAACAGAATTAAAAAGAAGGGCGGGGTGCCTGGGTGGCTCAGTTGGTTAAGCTTCCAACTTCAACTTTGGCTAAGGTCATGATCTAACAGCTTGTGGGTTCAAGCCCCACATCAGGCTTTGTGCTGACAGCTCAGAGCCTGGAGCCTGCTTCAGATTCTTTGTCTGCCTCTCTCTCTGCCCTTCCCCTGCTGTGTTGTCTCTCTCAAAAATAAACTTAAAAAAAAGAGCCAAATCCATACCACAGGCAGTCCTTGAGCAAAGACTACACAACACAAACTTCTGTAGTGTCCAGACTAGTTTTACTGAAAAAGATATCATTCTAAGCAACTTTTTAAACTATTTAATCTTATACCAGTTCTCTACTATGTAACTTTCTTAGAGCCCATAACCAACAATTAATGCATGGATATCAAACACCTGGCAGAATGAATATAAACTGTGGATGATAAGTTCTGGGGATGATTCTCAAGCACTTTCTTTCAACTCTGACCAGCTGCAAGCAAACTCCCCATACATATGCTGAGCATCAGAAGAAAACTTTCCTTCAGAGTAAATAGAGGTAGCTGAATGCAAATTGTGGTTTTCAGTGTCATGCCTATGTATATTTTAATAGCATATCCAAAAGGCTGGTCTTTACCTAAACTACTTCTAATATTTTAAGGGACTGAGTGCATGTTTCATTTTATGAAGCAATAAATTTTTTAAAAATATTTTTTAATGTTTACTTATTTTTGAGAGAGAGAGAGAGAGCGAGAGCCCGTGAGCACACAAGCAGGGGAGGGGCAGGGAGAGGGAGACCCAGAATCTGAAGCAGGCTCCAGGCTCTGAACTGTCAGTACAGAGCCCGATGCGGGGGGGTGGGGCGGGGGTGGGGGGGCGGTGGGAGGGCTCGAAATCACAAACTGTGAGATCATGATCTGAGGCAAAGTCAGATGCTTACAACCACCTGAGCCACCCAGGCAATCCAGCAATGAACCTTAAGAATAATATTCAAAGTTTCTTCCGGGGAGCCAGGGTGGCTCAGTCAGTTGAGCATCTGACTCTTGATTTCAGGTCAGGTCATGCAGGGTCGTGGGATTGAGCCCCGTGTGGGACTCTGCGCTGAGCAGAGAGTCCACTTGAGATTCTCTCTCCCCGTCTCTGCCCCTCCTCCATGGGTGTGCCCTCTCTCTAAAATAAAAAAGAAAGTTTCTTCCATCTGATCAAAGTTAAACAATGCTAGTCCTCCCATGAAAAAGATACTCTAATAAACAGAAAGAGTGGGAACGGTAGATTTGAAAAAAAAAAAAAAAATGGCTAAGAAAGATGTTTGTGGCCTAACTACTTTTTATCAAGACAGAAGAACTCCCCATTTATATGTTCTGCCAAGGCATCCAATGTAAATTAAGATTCAAAATGAGCAGAAAATTCAACTCAAAATATTTTTCAAGTTCTTTACAGCAAACAAGACAAATTAACCAATAAGGCTTGTCAACCCAGAAAAAAATAAATAACCAATCTGCTGACTGAGCATATTTCACATCCATCCAAACATCTCTGAAAGACAGTGAAACCAAGTTTTTCAAACAGTCCTCAATTCTGACCTAGACTGTTGTCTCTGAGCGTGATCCTTCATTTTACCATCTATAGTTCAGGGTCAAAAAACTGTGGAAAAGACAGGCCCTACCACAATAGAGATATCAACCTAAATACTTCACAAACTTGAAACATGCAAATTTAGCACCCTTCTTGTAGTTTTCCAGTTATCAAAAAGAAATCTTCATTAATATGAAGAAATGCCATACTTAATATCTCTATCAAGATGATCATGAGAAAACACGGTAACTCTGTGGTGCTCAGTGACCCATGGCAGGTAGCACATAGTTACCTTTCAACTATTTTTGATTAAAGAAGACAGGAATTACTAAATGCCCAGTACTGCAATGTATACATCTTCCCAAACTATCATTCTACTCACGTTAACCTATTTCCACACCAAATCTTTTAATTTAACTTCTCATAAGGAAAACAAAAACAAAAACACCTGGATTTTTTTTTTTTTTTTCTGTCTCTTCTCTATTACTTTGCTTTAAGTGTATTTCTGACTTGGATACTTCTCACATTAACAAACAAACATGTTGAGATTCAATCCTTACCCGAGTTAGGGGCATTTTAATTTCTTCTGAAAAACTGCCAGGCAAAAATGTGAATTTCAGAAAAGGCCAGCACATAGGGAACACAGTGCCACATCAAGAGGAAAATGTGAGATGGACAGAAAATTTGAGAATCATACCAAAACCAAGTGAAGGGGCAAACTTTCATCATATTATAACTGTGAGTCTCTGAATCAAGACTGTTGTGATTCTTTTCTTCTATTTTTTTAAATGTGATATAAATTCTAATTAAATACAAAAGTAGAGATGTATCTATCACCCACCTTCAAAAATTATCAACCCAAAATTGTTTTATCTATGCTTCCCTTCTTCATCTTATATTGAAGCTAATCTCTACATTATTCATAAATATTTTGGCATGGACCTCTAAAAGATAAGGACCTGAAAGATATAACAAAAGAAAAAAAATAGTACCATTGCATGCCTAAAAATTGGTAGTCCCTTAATATCATTTAGTCAACATTCAAATTTCAATTTCTCTCAAATACCATACTTTTTTTTTTCAATATATGAAATTTATTGTCAAATTGGTTTCCATACAACATCCAGTGCTCATCCCAAAAGGTGCCCTCCTCAATACCCATCAACCACCCTCCCCTCCCTCCCACCCCCCATCAACCCTCAGTTTGTTCTCAGTTTTTAACAGTCTCTTATGCTTTGGCTCTCTCCCACTCTAACCTCTTTTTTTTTTTTTTCTTCCTTCCCCTCCCCCATGGGTTTCTGTTAAGTTTCTCAAGATCCACATAAGAGTGAAACCATAAGGTATCTGTCTTTCTCTGTACCATACTTTTTTAAAGTTTGTCTGAATTAGGATCCAAATAAGGTCCATATATTATGATTTGATAAGTTTAAGTCTTTTAATTTATAAATCATTTTTTTCCCTCCCTTGACATTTATTTGTTGAAGAACCAGTTCATCTCTTGTAGATTCTACAACCTGGATATTGTTGATCACATATCCATAGCGTTTACTATATGCCTCTGTCCCCCTGGATATCCTGAAATTGACAGTTGGATCTAGTGGCATGATTATATACAGGATGAACTCTCCCTCCCCCCCGAAGACTACTCTTAAGGGTAGAGTTTTCTTCCATCTGGGGGCATGCTCGATGCTGGATCTAATCATTCTAAATCTGTCCTTCCTTCATTTATTAACTAGAACACTTTTATTTAAAAAAACAACAAGTAGGGGCACCTGGGTGGCTGAGTTGGTTGAGCATTCAACTCTTGATTTTAGCTCAGGTCATGATCTCAGGGTTTTGTGAGTTCCAGTTGACTGTGCAGAGCCCACTTTGGATCCTCTGCCCCCTCTCTCTCTGTCCCTCCCCAACTTGTGCTTGTGCTCTCAAAATAAACTTTAAAAAACAAAACAAAAAACCCAAAAAAGCCAAAACATTTATATTATTTGGTTACCCATGGTGCAGTTCACATAGTAAAATCTTGATTCCTTCTATCTTGCTTTTTTTCCCTTTATTTACCAGTTTTCAAAATAATGATGCAATAGTATTTCACCAAAGTGAATAAGCTTGCTCTTAAACTATCATTATGGTATCATATTTTAAACATAATTTACGTGTTTTGGTCCACTGCAGTTATCTTTATTGATACTCAAAAGTGTCCTATTTTGGCCAGTCAAACTTCAGCTGGCTTCCCAGTCCTTCTGACACCTTAGTAAAGTGTCTACTAAAATCCTGGCAATCTAATAGCTCCAGGATCAGTTCACATTATTTCCTTCCCCAGACCTAGAATATGCCATTTCTTTAAGGAGCTCTGATTCCTATTGGTGGGAAATGATGTTCCAAGACCACAGTCTAGATGCTCGGGACCTTTCTGCTCATTTTATTTTTTAAAAGATTTTTAAAAGTTTATTTATTTATTTATTTATTTATTTAGAGAGAGAGAGAGAGAGAGAGAGAGAGAGAGAACGAGTGGGGGAGGGGCAGAGAGAAGGGGGGCAGAGGATCCAAAGCAGGATCTGTGCTGACAGCAGATAGCCTGATGTGGGGCTCAAACTCACAACCCCAAGATCAAGATCTGCATGCTATTCCAACTGAGCCAGCGAGACGTCCCTCTGCTCACTTTTAATATAAAATTAGGGGCACCTGGGTGGTTTAGTCAATTAAGTGTGACTCCAGATTTTGGCTCAGGTCATGATATCACAGTTCATGAGTTCAATCCCCACATCTGGCTCTGCGTGGACAGGTGGAGGCTGCTTGGGATCCCCCCCCCCCCCCGCCTCTCTGCCCCTCTCCTGTTTGCTTGCTCTCTCCCCCTCAAAAAATAAACTACAAAAAAAATTTTTTTAATATAAAATTATCTCCAGGGGCATCTTGGTGCCTCAACTGGTTGAGCATTTGACTCTTAATTTTGGCTAAGGTCATGGTCTCACAGTTAGTGGGATCAAGCCCCAGGATCCGCAGTAAGTGTGGAGCCTGACTGGGATTCTCTCTCTCCCTCTCTCTATGCCCTCCCCTATGTGTACACACTCTCTCTCTCTCTCTCTCTCTCTCAGAATGAATAAACATTTTAAAAGATAAAATAATCTTCATATCAACCACCGATTATTAGTCAGCTATCTTCAATTTCACTCCCATGGCATTTGGCAGAATGTTCCACATCCACAAAGAACATGTTTTAGAAACTAAAAAAATTCTATTTTCTCCTTAAATTCTTTGAGATTTCTCAGTCTTGTAACATATTTACTGAGCAAAAAATTCTCATTAATCTCATTACTTCCACTCTTCCCCTATCCCCAACCCCTTCCCTTCCCCTAACAAGAAGGCTGGGTCATTTTCCTGAAGGGCAGAATTTACATGTACAGTTGACCCTTGAACAATATGGGTTTGAGCTGGGCAAGCCTACGTATAGATTTTTTTTTTTTTCAATAAACGTACCGGAAAAGTTTGGAGATTTGTGACAATTTGAAAAACCTCACAGATGAACTGTGTAGCCTAGAAATGTCAAAAAACAAAATAAGAAAAAGGTAGCTATGTCTTGAATTCATAAAATATATTTAGATACTCATTTATCATTTACTACCATAAAATATACACAAATTAAAAAAGTCAAAATTCATCAAAATTTACACACCTACAGACTGTACATGGTGGCATTTGCAATAGAGAAATGTAAACAAACATGCAGTATTAAATAACTGCATTAAATTAACTGTAGTATATATTGTACTACTGTAATAATTTTGTAGCCACCTATTACTAACTGCAGTGAGCTCAAGCATTGTGGTATCCCAATGTCCCCTTAAAACATCACTTGAGCAGCTGATCTCTCCAGTAAATTGTGTTATCACAGTAAAAAATGATCTCTCACAGTTCTTGCTATTAGCAGTTAAGTTCTTGGGAAGTCAAAAGTTATACGTAGATTTTTCACTGGGGAGGTTATCGGGCTGTTAATATCCATAACCCCCACACCTTTCAAGGGTCAACTGTACTTAAAAATTTTTAAGGACAATCAAAAAGGATACATTTAGTTTAATCAAGTCCTTTTGCAAGCAACTATTTTTTGAAAGACAGTCTTTTTTTTAATGTTTATTTATTTTGAGAGAGAGCAGGTATCCAAAGTGGGGAAGGGATAGAGAAAGAGACAGAGAATCCCAAGCAGGCTCTGTGCAGTCAGCACAGAGCCAGGCACGGGCTCAATCTCATGAACCCATGAGATTATGACCTGAGCCAAAAATCAAGAGTCAGACACTTAACTGACTGAGCCACCAAGGTGCCCCTAAAGACAGTCTTTTCTTGAATGCCAAAACAACGACAGATCATCTCAAAGATATCAAACAAATTTCTTAACTATTCCTAACAAAAACTTTATCCACAGCATATAAGCTCAAATAGCTAGTAAGGTTCCTTTCCAAGGTGGAAGGGGGTGGGAGGTTTAGATAAAGCAAAAGGCCTACAACTTGACTTATAAACAAAGACCTTATTTCTCCCTTCAATAAAATTCCCAAGAGAGATAAAAAATTTCATCATGTCCCACTGTTCTCCAGCATATACCAGGCACACAGTGGAGCCTACCTGAGGAAGAAACTTGGGTTTGACAGCTGTTAAAGGGAAACCAAATCATAAAGGACATGATTAAGGAATCTTCTTCACACATGCCAGTGGATTTTATCCAACTCAATGATACTCAAAAATGGGGACTACTTGCCCTCCAGAAGACATTTGGCAATGTCTACAGAAATTTCTGGTAGACATAACTATAGGTAGGGCTGGGGAGGGCTGTTACTGGCATCCATCTAGTGGGCAGTGGCCAGGGATGCTACTAAACATCCTATAATACACAGGTCAGCTAGGGACTTACCTGCTCTAAAACATCAATAGTGCCAAGATTAAGAAACTCTGATCAAATGGAATCCATGCTCTGAAATGGACATTTTTTTTCAATGTTTAATTTTATTTTTGAAAGAGAGAGAGAGAGCACGCGCACGCACAAACAGGGGAGGGGCAGAAAGAACGAGAGACAGGATCTGAAGCTAGCTCTGTGCTGAGAGTGGAGAGCCCGATGTGGGGCTCAAACTCACAAACCACGAGATCATGATCTGAGCTGAAGTTGGACACTTAACCGACTGAGTCACCCAGGTGGCCTTGAAGGGGAAATTTTTTTAAAGCTATCATCCCACATTCTATGCATAAAGAACTATCATTTCTTGGGTGCATGAGTGACTCAGTCGGAGCATCTGACTCTTGATTTCGGCTCAGGTCATGATCTCAGGGTCACAGGATCAAACCTGCATCCAGCTCCACACTGAGCATGGAACCTGCTTAAGATTCTCTATCTCTCCCTCTGCCCCCTCCCCAACCCGCACTCTTTCTCTCTCAAAATAAATAAATAAACATTAAAAAAGAAGAAGAAGAAGACATGGAAATTAGGTTAAAGGACTTTGGGAAATTATATCCACAAAAATTATTCACTAGTCAATATTGACAATAACATACTGATAGTAACCAATAAAATTAATAGTAACCATAATTTTAGAGGATTGACTGTTTTGAGGAGAAATTAGGTACTTCGGCAAGAAAAGAATGGCACAGAAGTTGTCAAATGAATATGAAGATAAAATCAAGTTTCACAGATAGATGATTATAACGTGAAACAAACCTTATAATCATCTCACGAACCGTGACATCATGACTTGAGCCGAAATCAAGAGTTGGATGCTTAACTGACTGAGCCACCCAGGTGCCCCTAATCTCCATTTCTAAATTTCTGGTTTTGACCCCTTTACAATTCCACTATGGTTTGCTTCTGCTAAATATATCTACCCTCCTTGCCTGTCCAACTTCCAACTCATTTTCTCAGAGGGCAGTGAACCAAAAGGACATGAAGCAAACTTACTTCTGCATTCTTTCTCAAAGTCTTGTTGTTATATTTGAACTGTAAGTTACAAAGGTAGCTCTATTATCTCAAACACCAAAAGTTATGACAGTACTTAAGTTTAAACAGAAAAATGTTAGCAGATAATTCAGACTCTGCCTCTCATCAACTGGTGTAAACAACAAACAAGCCACTGACAATTATGGTTAACCTTAATCAAATCAAGGGGTGCTTGGGTGGCTCAGTTGGTTGAGCATCTGACTTCAGCTCAGGTCATGATCTCATGGTTGGTTTCTAGGTTCAAGCCCATATCGGGCTCTCTCCTGACAGCTCAGAGCCTGGAGCCTGCTTTGGATTCTGTGTCTCCCTTTCTCTCTCTGCCTCTCCCCTATTTGTGCTCACTCACTTGAAAATGAAAAATAAACATTAAAAAAACAAAAAAACCCCAACAAATCAAGTATTTAAATTTAACTTGCAGTTTGTAGGAAACACAGCAATAGAGGAATAAGTTAAGCAGCCGCACAAGAAAATAATGAGGTAAATCCAGGTGGGACATTCTATAAAGAAATAATCAGACAAATGCAGAATAGAGAACATTCTATAAAAGTAGCAACATGTTCTCTTTAAAAATGTGACACACACACACACACACACACACACACACACACACACACCCCAAACTAAATTAGAAGACACTAGGGGTTGGGGCACCTGGGTAGCTCAGTTGGTTGAGTGTCCAACTCTTGATTTTGGCTCAGGTCAGGATCCCAAAGTTGTGGGATCAGACTGGTGTCAAACTCCATGCTAAATGTGGAGCCTGCTTGAGATTTTCTCTCTCCCTCTTTCTCTCTGCTCCTCTCCCCACCCCCACCTGAACACACACGCACACTCTCTCTCTAAAATAAAAAAAATAAAAAAGAAACTAAAGAGCCATAAGAAAATGCAACACTTGAACCTTTATTGGATTTTGATTCATATAAAAGCTATAAATGACATTTTGGGAACAAATGAAACATTTGAATATATAGACTACATAATATTTGGTAATTACTTTTAGTTTTTAAAAATTTTTTAAATTTCATTTCCAGTATAGTTAACATACAATGTTAGTTTCAGGTCTGCAACAAAGTGATTCAACAATCCTACACTTTACTCAGCACTCATCAAGAGAAATATACTCTTAACAAAAACGATAGGGGTGCCTGAGCGGCTCAGGCAGTTAAGCGTTGGACTCTTGATTTTGGTTCAGGTCATGATCTCAGGGTTGGTGAGTTTGAGCCTTGCATTAGGATCTGCGCTGACAGAACTGCAGAGCCTGCTTGGGATTCTGTCTCTTTCTCTCTCTGTCCCTCCGAGGTCCCTCCCAACTTGGGAATTTTTTTTTTGAATTTTCTTTAAAAGAACAGTTATGTTAGAGTTATATAGGAGAATGTATTTATTCTTAGCAAGTGCCTGAAATATTTAGTGGAAATGTCACGATTTTCAAGTGGCTTAGCAAACATATGCATATTTTAGTGCTTTCTTATAGACATTAGTATGTTAAAACACCATTGTGTCTAGGTAAGAGGTTCACACCTTGTACTCTTTCACTTTCACGTGCATGACGTTTTCTTTAAAAAAAAAAAAAAAAAATGTTTATTTACTTTTGAGAGAGAGAGCGTGAGTAGGGAAGGGGCAGAGAGAGAGGGAGACACAGAATTTTAAGAAGGCTCCAGGCTCTGAGCTGTCAGCACAGAGCCCGACCCGGGGCTCAAACCCACGAACCATGAGATCATGACCTGGACCGAAGTCAGATGTCCAACCAACTGAGCCACCCAGGCGCCCCCGTGCATGAACTTTTCTTAATAAAAAAGTTGCGGGAAATCAGATGAATAAGGTCTGACAATCTAATGTAAAACATGACTATACTTGATAACACTGTACCATATCACTGAAATTTGCTGAATAGAACTTAAATGTTCTCACATGCAGAAAAAATAAATGTGAGGTGATGAATGTGTTCATTAACTAGATGGAGGGAATCCTTTTACAATGTACATGAAATCACCATATGTACACTTGAAATATCTTACATTTTGGCAATTATACTTCAATAAGGTTGAAATTTAAAAAAAAAAGTTGGGCGTAAAAACCACCTATTCATATTTTGGTTATGATATTTTTGCACTACCATATTCTGCCACTATCCTTTTGCCATTTACTAAAATCAAACTGGTAGCCTTGTTGATTTTCTATTTAACTTGTTCTTATTTCTAGGAGCAATTTTCACATAGATTCGCATATACACATTTCTTAAAACATACATAATTAATGTTAGAAAAAATGTATTTAAGGTGGATTATGTTGGCTACCAAGGAGGTACTGTAAGAGGAGACAGACTCTGCCATCTTCCATTAAGCCAACCCATTATTTGACATCTTAGTAACCTATTTGGTCTCTGTATTTTACAGCAGTAATTGTAGGGACAACCTAATTTTTGTATACTTAGACTTTACTCAATAATGTGGCTCACACAGGACTATTAGCAATTCCCACAGTCTTAAGTCTTTGTCATTCATCTTTCCACCCATAATATGGGTATACCAGACATACCTTTCTAGGGAGAAGTGAACTACACCTTAAGCACTGGCAAATATGGTAATCTATACTCAGATCCTAGCTAATCAGTAGAAGTCTACATAATTGAAAAGATACAAAGAGAATCTTTACAAACAACCTGTTATTTAAAAGCGACAAGGTGTGCCTGGGTGGCTCAAACGGTTAAGCATCCGACTCCTGATTTCCACTCAGGTCATGATCTCACAGTTCCTGGGGCTTGGTTTGTGGGATCAAGCCCAACGTTGGGCTCAAGCTGAGGCTGCTTGGGATCCTCTCTGCCCCTTCCCCCTTCCCATTCATTCTCTCTCTCACACACAAAATGAATAAACATTAAAAAAAAAACAAACAAACAACTGGCTGGCTCAGTTACTTGAGCGTCGGACTTCGGCTCAGGTCATTATCTCACGATTCCTTCGTGATTTGAGCCAGCAGTTGGGCTCTGTGCTGACAGCTCAGAGCCTGGAGCCTGCCTCAGATTCTGTCTCCCTCTCTCTCTGCCCCCTCCTCTACTTGTACACACACACACACACACACACACACACACACACAATGCTCTCTCTCAAAAATAAACAAACATTACAAAAACAAAAATTTTAAGAACATACCCTCTTACTCTAAGGTAAGAAATAATAATCCTCAAAACTGGCATCTGTTTTCAAGTTATCTCAATTTTTGTCTAGATTAATTCTAGAAAACCTATAGAGCTGACTACTTAATATGGCTATAAAATTACCGTTAAACCTGTAAGAAGCTTTGTCTTTTGCATGACTGATTTCATCCCTTACAGAATCTAACAGTTGTAGAACCTCACATATAATATTCACAATGTGTTCCTCAACAGTGTTAATAACCTAATGCTCCCAAACACAAAATACTTTCAATTTACCAGGCAGCAAATCTATCAAGAAGCACCCAGATAAGAGCTCTGTGCTCTTTACTAAAACAACAACTAAAGTAAGCAGTAAGTTCTCTATTTTTAAAGGGTTCAATATTCAGGGGTCCCTTTCCCAAGAAGCTTTTCTTCGCTGACAGTTGTGTGACCTATATTCCATTTCTACTCCCTTGATTTCATTTAACTCTTCTAAATACTAGTAATATGTTAGTCTATTTCCCTTTTCTCCTCCTGAGTTATACGTAAAAATGTTTTTTTGTGGATATGGCTTTATTATCACAAACCCGAATGCCAAGAATCTATCAAAGTCTTATTACATTGATATGATAAAGGCACCAAACAGCTCTAGGGTTTGTAATTTAAATCAGAAATCACCACCCTCAGGGTGCCTGGGTGGTTCAGTCGGTTAAGTCCGACTCTTGATTTCGGCTATGGCCACAATCTCATGGTTTGTTGGTTGAGGATCCCAGGCCATCAGCCTGGAGCTTGCTTGGGGACTGATTCCCTGCCTCTCAAAATACATAAATAAACTTTTAAAAAAAGCATTGGGGGTAGCTGGATGGCTCAGTTGGTTAAGCATCCAACTTCGGCTCAGGTCATGATTTCATAGGTTGTGAGTTCGAGCCCCACGTCAGGCTCTGTGCTGACAGCTCAGAGCCTGGAGCCTGCTTCAGATTCTGTGTCTCCCTCTCTCTCTCTCTGCCCCTCCCCTGCTGTGCTCTCCCTCCCCCTCTCAAAAATAAACAAACTTAAAAAAAATAATAAAATGAAAAAAAAGAAATCTCCACCCTCAACAGAAAGACATACAGTAAAACCTTGGCTTGCGAGCATAATTTGTTCTGGAAACATGCTTGTAATCCAAAGCACTCGTATATCAAAGCGAAATTTCCCCATAAGAAATAACAGAAACTCAGATGATCCATTCCACACCCAAAAATACTCATGTAAAAATGATTACAATATTGCAATATAAAATAATAAAGAAAATACAAAATATAAAGAAAAATAAATAAATTAACCTGCACTTACCTTTGAAAACCTTCGTGGCTGGTGTGAGGGAGACAAGAGAGAGGAGGGTTATTGTGTAGGACGACTTTCACTATCACTAATGGAATCACTGCTATGTATTGGCTCAATGCAATCTTTCTCTTTTCGTGCAACTTTAACAAGGAACCTATCCAATGACACTTACTTTTGCCTCCTTTTGAGGATTTCGCGGAAATGTGACATTGCATTGTCGTTAAACAGATTCATCGCTTGCACTGCTACAGCCTTATTCAGGTGGTGCTTTTCTACAAAATTTTGCACTGTTTCCCACATTTTACACATCTCCCTAATCTCATCTGAAGTGAGGGATTCCTCTGCCTTTTTTTCCTCTGCAGACGAGATCTCCTCCATAACCTTTTGCTGTTGCTCGCGATGCAGATCCATCAGTTCATCAGTGGTCAGCTCCTGACCATGTTCCTCCACCAGCTCCTGGATGTCATCCTCGTTCACCTCTAGGCCCATGGTCTTCCCCAAGGACACAATTTCATCGACAACTGGCGCCTCCTGTTCATGAGCAAGCCCCTCTAGGTCATGTCCAAGAACACAATCAGGCCACAGTTTTCTCCAAGCAGAACAGAGGGTTCTCTTGGTGACCCCATCCCAGGCTTTATCAATGATCTTGAGGCAGTTCACGATGTGGAAATGATTTTTCCAAAACTCTCGTAGAGTAAGGTTTGTTCCTTCGGTCACCTCAAAGCATTGCTGAAATAGTGCTTTGATGTAAAGCTTTTTAAAGTTTGAAATGACCTGCTGATCCATGGGCTGGAGGATTGGAGTGGTGTTGGGAGGAAGGAACTTGCCCTTAATGAACTCGAATTCCTCCAGTAAGTCGTCCTCAAAGCCTGGAGGATGAGCAGGAGCATTATCCATGACCAGCAAGGCTTTGAGTGGCAGATTCTTTTCTAAAAGGTATTTCTTCACTGCAGGACCAAAGACCTCGTTGATCCACTCAATGAACAACATACGAGTGACCCAAGCCTTGCTGTTGGACCGCCACATAACGTTTAACTGGCTCTTCTGAACCTTGCATTTCTTGAAGGCTCGTGGATTCTCAGAATGATACACAAGCAGGGGCTTGACTTTAAAATCCCCGCTTGCATTAGCACAAAACAAGAGGGTGAGATGGTCTTTCATGGGCTTGTGACCAGGCATTGCATTCTCTTCTTCTGTAATGTAGGTCCTCTTTGGCATCTTTTTCCAAAAAAGCCTCGTCTCATCGCAGTTAAAAACTTGTTCTGGCAGGTAACACTCAGAAACCATGAGCTTCTGGAACTCAGTAGCGAATGCCTCAGCTGCCTTAGCGTCCAAACTTGCAGCTTCTCCGTGCTTCGCAACACTACGGATGCCACTTCTCCTCTTAAAGTTATCAAACCATCCCCTGCTTGCCTTGAAGCCTTCTTCTTTTTCTGTTGACGTACCTGGCAGTTTACTTACAAGGTCAGTGTACAAGGCCTTTGCCTTCTCACAGATAAAATTCTCAGTCACAGTATCACCTGCTAGTTGCTTCTCGTTTATCCAAACCAGAAGCAACTTCTCTACATCTTCCAGAACACGTGGCCGTTGCTTTGATATTCTCGTGACTCCTTTTGCTGCATCTAGCCCCCTTATTTCTTCTTTCTTCTTTAATATTGTACAAATGGTCGACGTAGACTTCTTATAAAATCTTGCAATTTCAGCCACTCGCATACCTCGTTCATACTTCTTGATGATCTCCTTCTTAACTTCCACTGTAATCATCTCCTTCTTCTTACCACCTTTCTTTTCAACATTTTTCCGCCTGGGGGCCATTGTATACGCTTGCACGGATGTTGACTACAGTACAGTATTAATAAACTCTTGTTACCGTATTTAATGTAATTGGCAATAAGGCAGCAGAGGAAAGGGTCTATATCTGCAGGCAGCCTGACCTAGAATGAAGCAAAGCATTCCTAAGCTTACTCTTGTATGGAAAAGCAAAGGACTGTCCATAGGTGCTTTGAAGTGACAAAACATACACTAGTGCCAGCTGTGGGCACCTTCCAACGTTCTGAAAGATCACTGATTTCTGCCAGATGCTGCGGCCTGAGACCGAGCATCTGGACATGGGAGACCATCACCCACAAGCCCGTAGAGAAAGAAGAACCACTGGCTGAGTTGTGATCATGTGACATTCAGTGTCACATACTACTTGTATTGCAAGACATCGCTAGTTTATCAAGTTAAAATTTATTGGAAATGTTTGCTCGTCTTGCAGAACACTCGCAGAACAAGTTACTCGCAATCCAAGGTTTTACTTGTATGTAGAATAAAGACTGAAAAGTTACCTGGAATATACTTTAATACAATACCAGGCGTTATTTTGTAGTTTACACTCATCACCTCAATGAATTCTCACAATTATACGTCCTAAGTACTACATTTTACAAATGAGGTTTAAAAGGAGGTTTAGAGAGATTAAGTAACTTGCCCAAGGTTAAAGTTAGTAAATAACACACCAAGACTCGAATCAAAGTTTTTCTGTAAAATTCTCCCCCAAGCCACTGCCTCTTCCATTACTAACTCCAACACACACCTGTAAATTCTCCAGAAGTTCCTACATTGAGGCAGATTTGGATGCTCTCAGAAGCAGAAGCATAGAACAACACCCAGTGATTCTCAAATGTTTTGGTTTCAGGACCACTTTACATTCTTAAAATTATTGAGAGGACCTCAAAAAGTTTTTATTTATGTGGATTCTATTTTTTGATATCTACCATGTAAGGCCTTAAAACAAAAAAAGTTAAATACTTATCAACACAACAATAACAAACCATCAAAGTTAATATAAAGAACATTTTCAATTAGAAGTTATCTTTTTCCCCCAAATAATTAGAAAAGTAATATTGTTTTACATTTTTGCCAATTGTTTAGGCATAGCTTAATAGAAGGCAGTTGGATTCTCATAGCTGCGTATGCATTCAGTCCGTTTGCTGTATGTTGTTTTTGTTAAGTATACGACTATCTAGCCTCGCACAGCAGAAAAAAAGAAAAGTCTTCTGAAAACCTTTTTAGATAGCTGTGTATATTGACACAATACTAAAACTCAAAAAATGGTAGTTTCTTAAATAAGTTACATCTTGGAATCTGAATCCCTATCAACCCACTTTTTGTATTTTCTTACATTAAAATCCACTGATGTACCTTGCATTTTGAAAGGATCATTTACCCATGATATTTTGAAACATCACACATTGGTCACTTGGAAAATACAAATTTACTGAAATGTCCAGGTTCCAAATGTTGACACATTTCACTAGAATTATAAATACAATTTAAAAAATACTTAAAAATCACAGTCATTAACACTGATGCTACAAGAAAAGTCTTTAAAGTACTGGGAAGCTGTCAAACCTGAGAGGTCAACTTTTTTAAAAGTTTATTTTGAGACAGAGAAAGATAGGGTACACACGCAAGATGTCAACTTTGAACAAATTCTTATTTTCACGCTCAAATTTTTATCATTGGTAACAAATACTTAGTCAACGGTTTTCCTTGAAGTGACAAGCTCACTTCATTTTCAGAAAATATCTGCCAGGGGTGCCTGGGTGGCTCAGTTGGTCGGACTCTTGATTTCTGCTCAGGTCATAATCCCAGGGTCGTGGGATGGGGCCCCACATCAGGCTCTGTGCTGAGCATGGAACCTGCTTAAGATTCTTTCTCCCTCTGCCCCACTCATGCTCAGTCTCTTTAAAAAAAAAATCTACCAAACATTAAAGTGTGAAAATAACTAGTCAGTCGTTCTTTCAAGTAAAAATGCAGCTCATAACTCAATCTCACAAGTGCTTTTTCTTATGCGAAGGATCATACCTCCTTAGGCCGCAAGTGTCTTTTCTTTAAAAACTAAAAAGACATCCACTCAAGGGTTGAGATTTTAAAATTTATTTTAAAAGCACCTGCAGGACAGGGGCAAACAGAGAGGGCGGCATCCCTGCTGTCCAGGCAGAGTCCCATGCAGGGCTCCATCACAGGAAGGGTGGGATCATGACCTGAGAAGAAATCAAGACCCCGACACTTAACGACTGAACCAACCAGGTGCCCCAATTCATAAATCATTTTTACTGCTTCATCAAGGACATTCTCACATGTAATGTCATGCAACCGCCTTGCTTTGTGCTAAGGCACCACCAGCAGTTTTACCCAGCTTTGCTTTTGGATCATCAGTGCAAATGTCACTGAAAAGAAATGAGTAACATCTTAGTATCACCTATTTTGAAAATAGTTATGACCTCTCAGCTCCCCTGAAAGGCTTTATGCTAAACCAAAATTCTCAATGTGGTAGTTGCCTTAATTAGCCTCAGCTAAAGGACTGTGGGTTAAAAATGTAGAGAAGATGGCACCCCCCCCATCCTGCCCAAAGAAACTTAGGGATGAGCCCCCCCCCCAAAAAAAAACCCCAGCACTTTCAGCAATCTCCAAGGTACTTTTTATGTATCCCTAACAAGTATGCAAACCAGTTGGAATTCAGAGTCCAATTCCCAGGGCCAAGAGCAACCCACGGGTCTGGACATCGGTTTATCAACAAGCAGCCTCCCCTACCCCCCCCCCCCCCCCACCCCGCTTCCTCTCTAGCTAGATGGGAATCCTTAGAAAGTAAAACTCCGTTTCTGTGGGGTTCTGAGCTGCGGTGGATAGTGTCCAAGAGTGTAGAAGGCTAGGCTACAATCTGCACCAAGAAGGCGGTTGTTCTGAGATAGTAAAACGGTCTCCCAATTTCCATCTCGAAAACGAGATTGGGTTAAATGACTTCCAAGACTCTTCTCAGCCCCACCTTTTTCTGAGCTGAGAGTGTCCAAATAAGTGAGAAGAAATACGTCCAGTGTTATTAACAGTTTGGGGAAATCCCGCGTCTGACGGGAGGAAATCTGGGTAACTCGCAGAAAGAAGGGAAAGCAGGTGGATCAACTACATCACTCTTTCCAGTAGGTGATGAGAATCTAGAAAAAAATAGTCCCTGGGATAAACATGGCGCCCACCGCGGCAGAATATAAACAACAGAAATAAAGCTATTCCGCCCCATCCCATTTTATAAATCACGGCGCCATCGCAAAAATATTTTAGGTCCGAGGGAGGAGACTTTGTAAACTAACTGCACTGCACTAAAGCCTAGGATGTACTATTGGACCGAGCAGAGATTACATAACACAAGGGAGCGGCACAGCGATCACTCATTTACTAGCTCGAGCTCAAAAAGAGCGCCCCACTCCTTCGCCGGCGGGGACGCGGCGGGAGAACCGAGCGCTACCCAACCCCCCGGGACGTCACCTCGGCGGCGCCTCGCCCCCTCGCCCGCCCCTCCCGCCGCGCCCCGGCGTCTCGCAGCCGCCCGCGCCCCCGCCCCCGCCCCCTTCCCCGCGGGCCGCCGCCCGCGCCCGCGCCCGCCCACTCCTCCGAGACGCCTCGCGCCAGGCGTGCGTGTGGACGTCGGATGTGTGCGGGGCCGTGGGGCGCGAGTGCGCGCGCGCGCCGCGGCGGACGCCGGGGGGCGGGGGTGGCCGGCAAGCAGGCAGGGGCCGCCCGGCCCGGCCCGCCGCGCGATTCCCGCGGTTCCCGGAGCGCACGCACTCACTCTCGCGCTCGCGCGCCGCACCCCACGCCCGCCGCCGCCGCGGGCCGCGCCGCCACTCGCGGGGGGCGGGGGCGCGCGCCACCGGGCCCCCGCCCCCACCCCTCGCGCACCCGCCCCATCCCCCTCTCATTGTCTCGCCTCGGAGCGCCTCGCCGAGCGAAAAGATAACGGAACCCCCGGGAGAAGGGGGTGGGGAGAGAGAAGGCTCGCCCGCTCGCTCACTCACCTCCCGTGGTCGTCGCCGCCGGTAGTCTGACCCGAGGAAGGCGCCGTCGCCTTAAAGGGACCTTGCACCCGGCGCCGGGAGAAGGGGGTGGGAGCAGGGGAGGGGACGGGGGCTTGGGGGAGACGGCTGAGAGGGAACCGTGGAGAGCGCGTCTCCCCGAGGGTGAAAGGAAACCTCCCTCGGGTTCGAGTGATTTGGGGTGGATTTTTTTCCCGAGGGGGGCGGGGGGGCCCCGAGGGAGGGGGGTGGGGGGGCCAAGGAATGCGGCTCCGTGTACGGGAGCTGGCGCGGGGGAGAGAGACGCCGACTCCCCCCACCGACCCTCTCGCCCCGCGGAGGGATACGTCTCGTCACTTCCGCCCTCCCCCTCTCGTGGCCTTTCAATTGGTTGGAGTGCCTGGAACGTCATGAGCTCATCCTAACCCTTGCCCGGGCTTCTTTTCTAGTCAAGTTTGTCTGGGCCTGCAAATAAATAAATAAATAAGATCATTATTATTATTTTTTAATGAAATAAGGAATAATTAGCTTCAGAAGCAACATCTAAATTTTGGTGAGAAAAATGGGATTTCCAGACAAAATATTCCCAATTCATTTGCCTGGACTTCCCAAGGAAATTTTGGGAATCTCCCCACTTTCCACTCAAGACTTGTACCTAACCTAGAGGGGACTCTCATACCTCAGGCCAGATGGTGAGGCCCAGTGGCACCAACAACTGTCATTGGAACAAAGGCAGCAAAATGGCACACACGCTTCCTCAAGAGACATTCAGCCAAGGAGCCTTATGGCAGTAGCCTTAAGAACTTTTAAAAGCTAATTTTACCCTAACCCTTCTGGAGTCTGTAAAGAAATATCACATGATTGTCTATCCAAGTAATTCATGTATGGAAACTGCTTTGAAGTCATTGTGAAAAGACTCAGCAGAGATCCTCGATTCTAAAAAAATCCATAGATTCGATATCGGTGCTTTTTGCTCCAATCAAGGCTGAGATGGATTGGCCCAAAGAAATTGATTAGTCCATTCAAGACCATCCACCTGTAATTTTTCCCCAAACAAAAAGTAACTTCTTTTCCAGGTAGCTAAGAAATTTCGTCCTTTTTCACTTACTGAGATAATATTTTAATATTTTCTTTGGGTATGTGAGGATGTTGTTGCTCTCTAAGCAATGCACACATATTTGCTCCAGACCAAATGTAAATCAAAGTACTATGTGAGAGACTGGGGAGATTCAAAATCATATTTATTCATTTTTTTAAATATATGTATACTCCATCAGACTGAAAATAGGCAATGGAAGTAGGCATTCCAAATTGCACACATGTGTGTGCATGCGATGCCACCCATTTTCATGCCACTTCATCCCATATCATACCAAGAACATGTGAATAATTTGAACTTGTCATTTTTAGCAAGAACTTTATTATTTGGATTAAAGAAATCAATAATCCTTCTGAAAGTACTTCTGAAGCCTTTCCAGACCTGATCTGGAAAACCCCATGGTGGAATTATGGAATCAATCACCAGAGGACAAATTCTACACGAAGCTCAAATCCTATTTTATGCTTTCCTGCAATAATTGTAATTCATTACAATGTTATTTGCCTATGAAATATTCTTGTTGAAATGTATTTTGCCATGCTGCAGTGCCAAATGCTCTCTGCCAAATAAGGTCTAGTCCAGCAGACTGTACCATGTACTGTTGACCAATAACCATTAGCATACCATACTGAAAATGCATCATGCATCCATTCACTTATTCAACACATTTTTATTGAGTACTTTGCTATATTCAGGCACTGTTCTAGGTGCTGGGAGTACAGCAACAAAGAAAAAATCCCGGAACTCATGAAACTCGTACTCTAGTGAGAAGAGACATACAAAATACACATAAACAAATTGTTCCAATATCTATTGTTGAATAACAAATGGCCCTAAACTTAGTGTTTTAGAACAACAACAATTTTACTATTATCTCTCATGGTTCTGGGAGGTGATTAAGCTAAGTTAAGCAGTTCTCATTTGGAGCCTCATGCAGGGGCTGGGGCTGAAGTCATCTCAAAAGCTTCCTCAAACATCTAGAGGTTGGTGGTGGCTGTTGGTCAGAACAGCTGGCTGTTTGGCCTCTCCATGTGGCCTAGGCTTCCTCATGTCACAGTGGCTGAGTTCCAAGATTGAGTGCCTTATAATGACCAGGCAGAGATTGTATGGCTTTTTGTGACCTAGCCTCAGGGGTCACACAGCATCACTTCTGCCACAATTACAGGCTGCCCTCCATTTGAGGCCAGCCTCAAACATCTCTCAAAGGAAGTCGTAGAAATATCACATTGTAAGAAGAGTATGTGGCATAGGAAATCTTGTTGTGACCATCTTGGAAAATATAACCTACCACACATTACATAAGTAAATATACGGTAGGTGATAATGTGATAGGTGCAATGGATGGGGAAAAAGGCAGGAGAAAGGGGGATTTGGGAGTGTGGTACAGAGGTGGGGGTGGGAATGTTGTTATTTTATGTGGGGTGGCTGGAAAAGTCTCCATTTTTTTTTTTTTTCAACGTTTATTTATTTTTTTTGGGACAGAGAGAGACAGAGCATGAACGGGGGAGGGGCAGAGAAAGAGGGAGACACAGAATCAGAAACAGGCTCCAGGCTCTGAGCCATCAGCCCAGAGCCCGACGCGGGGCTCGAACTCACGGACCGCGAGATCATGACCTGGCTGAAGTCGGACGCTTAACCGACTGCGCCACCCAGGCGCCCCTCCATTTTTTTTTAATATACATATTTTATTTTATTATTTTTTAAAATTTACATCCATGGGGCGCCTGGGTGGCTCAGTCGGTTGAGCGTCCGACTTCAGCTCAGGTCATGATCTCGTAGTTTGTGGGTTCAAGCCCCGCGTCGGGCTCTGTGCTGACACCTCAGAGCCTGGAGAGCCTGCTTTGGATTCTGTGTCTCCTTCTCTTTCTGCCCCTCTCCCACTTGTGCTCTATCTCTCTCTGTCTCTCAAAAATAAATAAACGTAAAATAATTAAAAAAAATTTACATCCAAATTAGTTAGCATATAGTGCAACAATGATTTCAGGAGTAGATTCCTTAGTACCCCTTATCCATTTAGCCCATCCCCCCTCCCACAACCCCTCCAGTAACCTTCAGTTTGTTCTTCATATTTACGAGTCTCTTCTGTTTTGTCCCCCTCCCTGTTTTTATATTATTTTTGTTTCCCTTCCCTTATGCTCATCTGTTTTGTCTCTTAAAGTCCTCATATGAGTGAAGTCATATGATATTTGTCTTTCTCTGACTAATTTCACTTAGTGTAATTCTCTCCAGTTCCATCCACGTAGTTGCAAATGGCAAGATTTTATTCTTTTTGATTGCTGATACTCCATTGTATGTGTGTGTGTGTGTATGTGTGTGTGTATATACCACATCTTCTTTATCCATTCATCTATCGATGGACATTTGGGCTCTTTCCATACTTTGGCTATTGTTGACAGTGCTGCTATAAACATGGGGGTGCATGTGTCCCTTCAAAACAGCACAACTGTATCCCTTGGACAAATGGAAAAGGCTCCATTATTAAGGTGACATTTGGGGGCAGACCTGAAGAAAGTGAAGCCAATTTCAAGTTTTACTCTTATTAAAAGTTAAATCATTGGAGGATTTTGAGCTGAGGAGTGACCTAACATTTTTAAAGGAACACTCTGGCTGCTGGTAGATGCAAGGAGTATGTGCAAGAAGATGACTTAGGAGACTAGTGCAATAATTCAGGTGAGAGATGATGCTGGCCTGGACCCAGGTGGGGACCGTGAGCTGCTACTTCAACTGAGTGAGTTCTGTGGTGTGTCGTTTACTTCTCTGTGACCTATATTTCGGTAATTTCATTTGTGCCCTGGAAGACAGCTTTGACCCATAATGGCTAATAAAATGTGTGAATGATGGTGCTCTGCCTGCCACAAAGAAATAAAGGAAGAACTTCATGCTGATCATAAACGAGAGTTTTTTGGGTTTTGGAGGCACCTTTGAGGATCGAGTTCAGGAAGCAAAGGTAAGGACCAAAAGGCGCTCAGGGAATGGGGTAAGCTCTTTGACATTATAAGAGATGTCCTAACTGTGCCACAGCCTGGGAGGATTCATCAACTGTTGAATGATTAATTGCCAGAAGAAGTCACTAATAGAGACATAACTTCAGGGGATGTAAAGAGAACTCTACCACCTTACAACACTGGAGGAACATCTCCAAAAGGACTCAATACTTAGTGCTCCCATTTCCAGAAATGTAATCCCTGTGCTAAAGAGAGAATGCCCATATTTATTTGGACAGTGTTGGAACATTTTGATGTCCTCAGCTGACACACAATTTTTAGAGTGAATAAGCCTGATAGCTGTGATTTCTTATATCTGACCTATCTGGGTAATGATGGGAAACCAAAGCAGTGAGCAAATAACCTGGATTAAATCCTTAGAATTCAATTCATATGTGCCTCGACAACGTGTTGGGGAAGGGCCTGAAAGCCATTCCAGTTTGGTGTATTGAAGAAATTGTACCCTAATACTGCTGCTAAAAGTCTACCCCAGTCTTCAGTAGCCAACTTAGAAAAATTGAATCCTCTCCATATGGATTTCTAAGAAAGAAGGTCAAAAGTTAATGGAAGTCCCAAGTTGGGCATTTCACAGTTAGATAGCTGGAGAGTGTTTCTTTTCTATAGTTTATGGAAACATTTGCTTCCTTGGCTTATGGTTTCTGCCACAAGTTGAAAATTGGAACCACCTGTAGCTTAGAGAGTGTCAAGGTAGAGAGACAAATGATTTCAACATGTCTTCGAAAGCAGTGATTCATGGGTGCCCCTTTGCCATTGTTTTGTTAATATCCAAACCCAATCAATGACTGCTTAGGTTCAGTGTGAAGCTGACTGCTACTTGCCAGGGTGGGGGAGTAGAGAGGATGGTGAGGTCAGTCCAGGCAGAAAGCAGCTTTGTGGGGAACAACGTCAGGTTTCTTTTAAAACGAGCATCTTACTCTCTGCAACATACATTCAGGTCAAAAACCAGAAACTCAAAGGAAGCTACTCATTTTGGAAGATATAAGAGCTAGAAAAAGAGTGGAGAAATTTTCATCATTTGAGAATCTCCCAGCCCCGAAGATGGACAGCTGATTCAACTTGAGCCTGCGAGTCAAGAAAAGTCAACACATATGGGCAGGAATAGATGCCTAACTTGATAGGGAAGTCATCATAACATAAAGGGCAAGTTTGACCAGCATCAAATAAAAAGTGGGAAACTCAGAGGCTGCTGCTAGGTTTTATTTAAAAGATTATTTGCTACTTCCTTAAGTTTAAAGGAGCTGAGGACTTTCCTGGGCATTCAGAAAATTCTCATGAGGTGAGGAATAAGTGGAGGAAGTTTTCAGATTGGGTTCCTAAAATAAGCGTTGCTCATTAACTTTCAATAAAAAGGAATTGAAGGCTCTGT
Organism: Leopardus geoffroyi; assembly: GCF_018350155.1. Lineage (NCBI taxonomy): Eukaryota > Metazoa > Chordata > Mammalia > Carnivora > Felidae > Leopardus > Leopardus geoffroyi. Next base: position 106,195,398 of record NC_059328.1, read on the forward strand.
CTTCAAAATATATTTTGTGGGGTGCCACAAAATATATTTTGTGGTTCAGTCAGTTGAACATCTTTATTTCAGCTCAGGTCATGATCCCAGGGTCGTGGTATTGAGCCCTGCGTCAAGCCCCCCCCCCCCCACCCCGACATTGATCCCATGATGAGTGTGGAGTCTGCTTAAGATTCTTTCTCTCTCCCTGTGTCCTTCTCCTCTGCTAGCACTCTCTGTCTCTCTCTCAAAAAAAAAAATCAACATATATTTTGCAAGAAATGTATTAGCAGCAATTTCATCAGTTATCAAGACTTCTCTGTGAGTTGCTGTATGATTTCATGGAAGGTAATAATTTCATTAAACTTTGAATTATATTAATATTATCTAAGAGATTCTCCTGGGGCACCTGGCTGGCTTAGTAGGTGGGGCATAAGACCCTTGAGCTCAGGATTGTGAGTTCCAGACCCATGTTGGTTGGGTATAGAGATTACTTAAAATTTTTTTTTTTAATTAAAAGAAAAAGAGAGAGAGAGAGAGACACCCAGAAGCAAAGCTACATTTGTTTCATCTAGGTTGTTGCTACGGACTTGAGCAAGTATGGTTATCAAGTAATTAAACTGATTCCATAAAGCTTCATGGAAAAATTAATTGGATTATTTTAGAGACACATTTGTTATGTGGCTTGTTCATTATAATAGATTGAAAAGTGAAATTTAATTAAATTTTCCTTTTTTTCTCTAGTATACATTCTTTTCTAATTTAGCGGTGTTTGTATTTTATTGTAGTCATGAATAATTTCCAGAACACAACTGTGGTCATTAAACAACTTGATTCATTCTTGTGAAGGACATAAGGATTAATATTGTTTTACAGATGAGACTCAGCCTCCAGAATTTAGTTTCGAAAGCTTCTGGTATAGATAAATGATCACATCCCTTGGGGTCTTGTCTTGTTGTTGAGTATGTACAGTAGGAGTTAGAGGTAGCAAGGAGGCCATCTCCTAAGACAGACAAGGATACATTTTTTTTTTCAACGTTTATTTATTTTTGGGACAGAGAGAGACAGAGCATGAACGGGGGAGGGGCAGAGAGAGAGGGAGACACAGAATCGGAAACAGTCTCCAGGCCCGAGCCATCAGCCCAGAGCCTGACGCGGGGTTCGAACTCACGGACTGCGAGATCGTGACCTGGCTGAAGTCGGACGCTTTAACCGACTGCGCCACCCAGGCGCCCCAAGGATACATTTTTTAAAAATGTTTATTTATTTTTGACATAGAGAGACAGAGCGTGAGCAGGGAAGGAGTAGAGAGAGAGAGACATTGAATCTGAAGCAGGCTCCGGGCTCTGAGCTGTCAGCACAGAGCCTGATACAGAGCTCCAACTCATGAACCGTGAGATCACAACCTGAGCCGAAGTCAGACACTTAACTGACTGAGCCAACCAGGAGCCCCGCCAAGGATACACTTTTAATGCCTTTTGTATTGCCTGAGAAATAAAGGTAGTAAGACCTGAAGATGTGAAAGTACCAAGATCTACCAATTTAATTTTTTTTTTTTCAACGTTTTATTTATTTTTGGGACAGAGAGAGACAGAGCATGAACGGGGGAGGGGCAGAGAGAGAGGGAGACACAGAATCGGAAACAGGCTCCAGGCTCTGAGCCATCAGCCCAGAGCCTGACGCGGGGCTCGAACTCACGGACCGCGAGATCGTGACCTGGCTGAAGTCGGACGCTTAACCGACTGCGCCACCCAGGCGCCCCAAGATCTACCAATTTAAAACAATTTTATAGAAGGAAAACGATTCAGCCAGGAAATAGTTCTCATTTCTATGTTTGTGTGTAAATGCATTGATGTGTAAGTCCTGTAAGTCAGGTGTGAATGCGAGTTTCTTCTTTCCTGTGCACCCTGATAGCTGCTTCTCCTATTCAGAGATCTCATTCCTAATCTAGAAAAGTGAACCTTAACCTTTTCTGCATGATGGATCCCTTGAAAACCTCTATGAAAGCTATGGATTAGCTCCCTCTGAAAAATGCACATTTGCACATAACATTTTGCAAATACTTTCAGACTTGAAGCTCATTCATGTGCTTCTGTATTAACCCCAGGGGGAGAACCTCAGGCCTTGAGCCCATTGGAAAAGATCCTTCACTCCCTCTTTTTTCCAGAGAAGTTATATATTTCTCAGTAATCATATGAACATGTGTGCCCCCAAACTGCGTGCTTATTCTCTTTCTTATTATTAGTTATCATTATTCAGCATTTATTATTATTATTGCCATTATTGTTTTTTCCTTTATCTTTGCCCAAGATATTCTTCAATATCTGAGAAAGTTCTGGAACCCTAAGACTCAAAAGATGACCAGATGGGCTAGCTACCTCAGCCAGTTGAATTACCATCGGAATTGAGGAGGTTATCTCCAGTTCACCATGTGGACAAATACACCGGCCCTTCTGGGATGCCTGGCTGACTTCACCTGATTCACTGGCTGTCACTCACTGAATAGTCACATGTTCTCTACATTTCCCAGCTTCCCTTGCAGCTGTATTAGGTAGGGTCTCAAGATTGGGTCCTGGCAAATGGAGATAGGAGTTTAAGTGATGGGTTACTCTTGGTCCAGAGCAATTAAAGGTTGGTGTGGCTCCTTTCTTCCCATTTAGTGAGATGGTAGAACAAGATGGAAGCAGCCTAGATCCCTGAGTCACACCAGGAAGGAGAGCTGAACTCATGAGTTGCCCAAAAATACCCTGGACTTTACCAGAACAACAACAGCAAACCTTTATTGTGCTAAGCCACTGAGATTCTAGGATAAACTTGTTAATTTAGCATAGCCTAATTATACTAATACATTGGTATAAGATTAGATAAAAAAAATAAATTACCACAGAATACTTTTATGACTAAGAATGGGAGTCAATATGGCTAACTGGATAGACTTTGTTATTACCTGCTTTGGAGGGTTATTGTATTAGAAGTATAATATATAAAATCTGAGGATGGTACTTGACTTATATTACTCCACAAATGGTGGGTTTTATTATTAGTTCTTAAGATATCCTATACCATAGGGGCACCTGAGTGGCTCAGTTGGTTAAGCATCCGACTCTTGGTTTTGGCTCAGGTCATGATCTCATGGTTTGTGGGATCAAGCCCCACGTCGGGCCCTACTCTGGCAGTGTGGAGCCTGCTTGGGATTCGCTTTCTCCCCTTCTCTCTGGCCCCGGCCCCGCTCGTGCTGTCTCTGTTTCTCTCAAAATAAATAAATAAACTTAAAAAAAAAGATATCCTATACCATAATGTAAGTGTTTTATGGGACATGATAAAATTTGACTACATTCTGATTCTTTCCCAGATTTCTCACCTTAAGGTATCTCTTCTAAATAGTTTGGGTCTTGGAAAAAAGCAACTTTTATAAAACTGCTAGAAGTAATAATTTCCAAGAAATAAGTAGTTTATTATCTTTAACCAGCCAGATATTTAACAAAAGCCTATTATTTCTTCCATATTTTAATGAACAAAACAACATAACAGGTAACAATATTACCAAGTGCAAAGTTGTGTGGTCCAGACAATTACAGAATAGAACATACAAACAATGCTAATGGTGTGAGACACACAGCATCTTCTGGAAAGAGAAAGGAAAGCAAAATTCAGGCTCAAGTCTTCAGAGAAAGCTTCTTGAAAGGAGTGGGGCTCAGATCTTGTCTTGAAGCATGAGTAGAATGTGAATAAATGAGGGAAAGGAAGGAGGGCATTCTAAGAGCGCAACAGAATGAGCAACGTACTGATCAAACCCATAAAGTTCAGATAAAATAACAGATTGAATCATATAAAATCGCTGGAGGGTTTTTTGTAGGGTAAAAAAAACAATCTAGTATCAGTAGCTTTCTGTTTTTGAACTAATAAAAGTGGCCTTTGCGGAGTGGTACACAGTGGAATTTTCAACTGTATTGGTAATGTTTTCTTTTTTACGCTGAGCGGTAGGTACATCAGTTCCTTGTATTACTTCTTTCTTGTGGTTCTTAAATATTTCACAATTATCTCACTAGAATAAATTAAAGAGGAGCAAAAAAGAAAGTTAAGTCTCATCAAATAATGGAAACAATCCTTGTAGGTAACACTCATTCTCTTTAGAAAAAGAACACTTGGTTTTCTCAGTATTCTCAGATCTTTGCTCTTCTCCCCAGTCTTTTTCCAAGTGGCTCAGGGAGCAAGCACAACTTAGGCCATTGTATGCCAAAGGCGAGGATCCAAGAGACCCCTAAGGGCAGTCAGTGTTTTCTGACTCCTCTGGCCTTTGGAGCAGTTTCCCTTCCCTACCTGGCTGCTCTCAGCCCTGCTGGTGTTTGCAGCTGAAAGGTTCAGATCATGTGGATATAACTTGTGAGCTGGCTTCCCTTTAGTTGCTCAGGCTTGCGGCTCTCTCTCAGCCTCCCCTCAGCTCTCTGTCCTGACTACACTTTTACCTGATGTGCTATGCCAGAGAAAGATGTAGAGCATCCTGTGTTTCCTCACAGGGGCCCAAATGGGAGCAGGTCCCTGCTATTCCCTCCAGGTGTGACTCACCACATCATCTCTAGATAGAAACCTGGAAAGGAGACATTGGGATGGACATTTCCCTTCCCCTCTTATTCTCTCTCCAGCTCGCTCTTTCCGTTATCCCCTAGGTCCAACAAACACAGGCTTCCCTGCCTTCTCCCACTCCATGTCCTTTCACAGAGCAGCAGACATCATGGCCTGGGAGTCATACCCTTTGAGAGACCTTCCTGAGTTAAGTCCTCCAAGCTGGGATCTTCAGGGAGTTAGCAGACATTTTTTTTTTTTTTAATCTTGAAAGGAATTTAGGAAATCTCCTGTCAAGCCACTAACCTGGCTTAGAAACTTCTTGTCTTGCTATAAAATTCTATGTTGAATGTCAAAAGCTGAGTATCTCAGGATCCCCCCCCCCCATTCCTTCTTTATTTTTTCTTTAAAAAATTTTTTAAAAAATGTTTTTATTTATTTTTGAAGGAGAGAGAGAGAGACAGAGCATGAGCGGGGGAGGAGCAGAGAGAGAGGGAGACACAGAACTCAAAGCAGGTTCTAGGCTCTAAGCTGTCAGCATAGAGCTGGATGAAGGGCTCGAACTCACGAGCTGTGAGATCATGACCCCAGCCAAGCCAAAGTCATAAGCTCAACCGACTGAGCCACCCAGGTGCCTTGCCACCCCCCCATTCCTTCTGTAACAAGTCCTTATCTCCCCCAGGCAGATGGATGTCAAGGGTCAACAAGGGATAAAGTCATTTATTCATAAAGGAACAAGAAAAGCACACTGTTATTCAAAATATTACTTTCTAATTGCACTAAAATTCTCCCCTCCCCTGTTCCTCTCCTTAATAGATCTCCAACAATCGCCCCATTACCCCCACAGGTCAAATTCTGAGATTTATTGCTAGGGGTGATACTCAAGATGTTCACAACCAGCTGAATAGCATCCCTGACCCATGATGAACATGTAGAGGAAATAGAACCGGTTAAATAAGTTCCCAGTATTTGCTTTTCTCTCTTCCAAGGCACATCTGTGTACAACCTCCAGAATGTTTTACCCAGGGGCTCTCCTTCCTTAGCCTGCGTTTGCAATGACCCCTCCTGCCTGGTAGGCAAGCTTGGTGGAGTGTGCCTTGTGCACTTCAGAGGCAAGTTAACAAGGCATGACTTCAAGGAACATAAACTATCTCACTGATGTCACAACTGCCTTATAGGCAGGAGGTCTTTGGGGGAAAATGTTCAGGTCCAATATTCAGAGAGTCAGTGAAAAAAAGTAAAAGGAGAGCATGGCAGTGGTTGAAGAATCATGCCAAGCTCTAACTAGCACCTCGTTCAACTTTAAGCTTAGGGTCTTCAACTGTGAAACAAGGTTAGAATTTAAGCACATAAGATGCTTAGCACAGAAAAGTGTTGAGTCAATGTCAGCTATTAATGTAACTGTAATATTTATTATTATAATTTATTGTTGTTGTTGTTACTGAGCCAGTGGCTTACTATTGACTATGAGGAGTATTTCCCTACCATCAGCACCCTTAGCCACACACACACACACACACACACACACACACACACACACACACACCTGTGGGACTTCTGATACAAATATTGAACTAATGAAAATGGCAGAAATGAATGAATGAATGAATGAATGAATGAATGAAGTGTGTGTAATGTGGGCAACAGAGTAGTAAAGATAGAAAATTCAGTCACAGACCACAGCCTTGGTTAGCAAAAGAGTTTTCTCTATGCTGACAAGGGACAAAGTCAAATTCAAGCAGTACAGCCTTTCATATTATCTATACAGGATATACAACTTTAAACATAAGCAATAAGGGAAAAAAGAAAAATACATATTTTAAAATAAATATAAATTTAAAAAAATAGATATGGGGAGTATTTGATTACATAATATCCCAGCAACCCAGGCTTCTTGCGACTGCGCTGGAGACAGGGTCTTCAGACACATTTGGAATGTAGCCATAAGCCCAGGTCACAGAGTAGAAGAGGGGCCGTAGAGAAAGGGGCGCTTGGCAGAACTGCTTTCATATTTTAAGTTATAGCTTTCTTTACTGAAATAATAGCTGTAAGAAGATAAATTATTCACAAATAATAGCAGATGCTGAGATGTGAAGATAAGCAAGAGAGATAATTAAAGGCTGCTTTCTTTAAAATGAGATAAGTATAGAGGCATAAATCAGACTGTCTAGTGCAGAGGTTTTCAAACATTATTTGACACCAAGCCACTAAGAAATTATTCTACATTTCGGCTTGGTACATGCAAACACACACAGTATTCTCTTACAACACAGGTTTCATGAAAGAATATTGATCCTTACTATGTGATAACTTTTCTATTCTTTTATTCTGGGTTCTTCTTTCCTTTCTTCCCTCCCTCCCCTACTTGCCTAGTCTCTCCTTTCCTAATATTCTCGTCGAACTGATTTTGCCACTCGCAGTTTGAAAAATACAGGTCTAGTGGATTTTCCTAATCACTAAATATTTCTATAGGTTGTTTACTCTCCAGAATGCAGTAGAATTCAGCAGACTGCCCCAAGGAACGGTCTCAAGGCTTGCCTTTTGTCTCTAGGATTTAAGAGGTCCTTCCCAGGGGGACCTTGCTTCCGTGTAAGACAGACATGAGAATCTATGCAAGGAACTGCAAGGTCTGAAGACAAGAACCATTTGTCTGGTGCAATCTATATTAATTGTTTTAAATCTCCATCTTAAATATGTAGCACCACCGCTCACCTTTTACACCTAATCCAACACACAACTCTGGTTTGGGAGCACAACTATTCCTTGACAGGCACGAGGGACATCTCTCCCAAGGCCGTGCTCCCTCGGGGGCCCCCTGCCGCGCGGCCCTTCCTGGGCCTCGGGTTAACTTTTCCCTCCAGTTTGGTGGAAGGTTACAGTAGAAGAAAATAGTCCCCACCGTCCAGAAACTTTTCAGGGGGAAAGAGGTGCTGGGCGTGCGAGTGCGCGGGCTGCGTGGGCCGGTATGGCCGAGCAGCGACAGGCCTGCAAGACCGGGCGAGGAGGCGCGTGCCGAGGGGGCGCCGGCGGCGGGGGCGGCCGGGTGGGGAGCGGAGAGAAAGACCTGAAGTCCCGGGAAGGGCAGCGTCGGCCTGTGCGCCGCTGCTGTGCGCCCGCCTGCCGGGAGGGGGCGCTGGCGGCCGGAGAGCGAGGATGGGGCCGAGGTCCTCCCCACCGCCCCCCGGAGGCTTAGTCCCCGGTCGCCCAGAGCCGCCTTTTCTTATTGATAATTTCTTTTTGTCATCGTTGATCTCTTGGCCCCAGACTGTGTTCAGGGAGCCATATTGAGAGTGTAGAAAATGAGGTGACCTGGAGAAAAAATTAAAATGTGATTTAAAAAATAGAGTTCTTCCTACTTCCTTGTTGTCTCTCTCATTAATTTAGATGTAAGTTACATTTGGAAAGGCCTCAAGATCAGGTTTTCCAAGGCTTTGTCTTCTGCCCTCACCTGACACTTAGAATTAGATTTTGTTGTGATGGTAATTTTGGCAAATGGAGGTTAACTCCCGCAAACATCACCCTGGTAAGTAATGAATATTTCCATGGGTGAAGACTGAGTTTTTGTTTTACTTCATTTTAATACATGTCTCTTCTTTAAGTGGGTAAAACTATACCTAGGTCAGCCCAGGTTAATTCAGATTATTTTTTAAAAACCTCGATGGTAGGTACTTTACCTAGTTTCTTCTTATTCAGATTTAAGGAATTTTGTTTTATTGCTACATGCATTTTAAGTATCCTTTGTTCTTAGTGTAGACAGAAAACGGCCTGTCTCTCTCTCTCTTCTTGGTTGGCATGGTCAACAGACATTTGGGGAGTACTTAGTTTAGGACGCTGTTGGGCACTACAGATTAAACAATCTGACATACCTGTTAATTTCATTAGAAATAGCATTTTGGATTTCATATACATATAGTCTATACCATGCTATGTATCAGAAATCTTTGTGAAACGTAAACTGCTTAAATGTGAGAATCCTGTTTTATTCTTCAGTAAAATGGAGTTAATCTCCTTATAGTGTTGTGCATTTTAAGGGGTTTGAGATATAATAGGGACTCATTAAATGACAACTGTTAGTATTGTTTATCTCCATATTCTCCAAAGTGCTTTGCACATGGCAATCAATAAATATTGGTCAAATGAATGAACATGCCATGTCCCATACTATGCATGTAGTATACTACATACCAGGATGGGAGCTCTCTAGCACAATGACTTCATTTCATCACTGAAGCTTGGGGTGGAGGTATCCGTCCTGCAGCCCTTTTACCAGATTTGGACTCTCTTGACCTTGGAATGTAGACCACTTCAAATTTTCAGGGGAAAAAAAGTACGTAGTTAACAAATAGGGCCTAACCTCTTGTCAGTATGGAACTTGAGAAGTTTGTTTAAATATGGAAACATTAAACTCACTTGACACAGATCAGAGGGAAAAAGGTTTCTATGCATTTTTCAAGTTATTCATGTCAAAAGCGATTAGTGGGCCCTGGCTTCCATTACATCATTCATTAGGAGAGTGACGGCTGGAAGCTCCGCAAGTCACATGATTCAATGAAGGCGCTGACTGAATTTTCTTTGTGTTTCTGCCCTTAGCTATACTGAGTTTTTAGTATGTTTGGAAAAGGTGAAAACAGAACGTGGAGATGGGGTTACTTGAATGCTGTCAGACTGCGAAGCGGTGGAGACTTGAAGAGATTTACTGAGCTGTTTCCTTAAAGACTTTAGTGAATTAATTAAAAAGGTTCTGAGAGATAAAACATGCCAGACCCCTACTGGGTAATAAAATTATTCTTTCCTGTTGATGTGACGTGACAGCTGAGCACAGCGCGTGTAAAGCTTCAGGGGGAATAATACAAGGGCAGTGCTGATGTGTTCAAAGACATGCAAGTGTTCAACTCTGTCTGGCCCTGACCAATGAAGTCGGCTGGATCCCATGCTCGTTTTCTTTTGCTCAAGCACCTGAGCTCAATAGAAGCTTAGACTTTGGTGACGTGCTGAACTACTTGGTGAAAATGAAAGCGCAACTTCAGAAGACCTTCACAGATTCTGATGAGTAGGTACTATGTTTCATGTTTTAGTCGTTGCTTTTGGAATGCATACCTGAAGATGGTCCTCAGTTATCAAGCCAGACCTGTGCCACTCAGTTTCCAGAGCTGAAAAGTGAACTGTAAGGAGACAAATATCCCTAGAATGTTCGAGACAAGTAGATGAGTTACAGAAATAGTCTAAAAGTTTTGATCAAATTATGGGCAATGTTTGGGTCTAGCTGGTATAGAAATGGTATACATTCTTTTCCAGGCAACAGTGAAATCAACATTGTCAAAAACGGCAGCCAGCATTGAAGCTGCAAACCATCATTGTTAATATATAGCTATAGTCTGAAATTGAATATGCTGTGGCTGAATATAACACATTCATTCAACACATATTTATTAAGTGCTAGGCCTTGGAGATGCCTCAGTTTTTATAGTCTATAATAGTGCTGCTCAATAGGAATATAATTTGAGCCACTTGGGTATTTAAAAATTTTTAGTAGCCACATTAAGAAATTTAAAAGAAACCAGTAAAATTAATTTTAATACTATATTTTATTTAATCAAATATATCTAAAATATTATTATCTTGCTATGTGCCCGACATAGAAATTATTATTTTTTAAATAGTTTATTATTGGGGCGCCTGGGTGGCTCAGTCAGTTAACTGTCCGACTTCGTCTCAGGTCATGATCTCATGGTTCGTGGGTTAGAGCCCCGCGTCGGGCTCTGGGCTGACAGCTTGGAGCCTGGAGCCTGTTTCAGATTGTGTCTCCCTCTCTCTCTGACCCTCCCCCAGTCATGATCTGTCTCTCTCTGTCTCAAAAATAAATAAACGTTAAAAAAAATAGTTTATTATTATTTTTAGTAATCTTTACATTCAACATGAGGTTGAATGCTCTTCTGACTGAGCCAGCCAGGTGCCCCGTGACCTATATATAAAATATTAATAAAATAGTTTATGTTCTTCAGATTCCGGTTTTTCTAATTTGGTGTGTATTTTATACTTAGAACATTGCATTCGCCATGTTTTAGGTGCTCAAAAGCCACGTGGCCAGTGGTTACCATATGGTACAGTCGGGGTCTAGAGGGAAATACAGGTGAGTAAACAGGTGATTTCAACTAAATGTAAGAAAAGCTATGAAGAAACAAGTGTAAGGTATAAAGGTCCCCAAATCCTACAATTCTCTGTGCTTCTCTGCATCCTTCTCCCTGCCCTGTGGAATGTGTGGCTTGAACTCAACACCCAGAGATCGAGAGTTTAATGCTCTACTGACGGAGCCAGCCAAGTGCCCCTCTTCTTCCTGCTTTAGTAGAATTTAAATGGGTTTAGATAAAATTTAAATGGGATTAAAATTTTGTGCTATAGTTATTTACTTCTGTGGTTCAAGTTCTCACTTAAAAATCAAAAGAGCTTGACCCTGTATAGGATTAAATTGAAGTGCTTTTTATTTCAGCATGGTCTTCAGTTAACTCTTCTTGTAGATTAGAGACTTCTAAAGAAAAATACGTATTACCTTCTCCTTCTGGGAGGAAAACAATCCCCTTTCACATTTTGTAAAGGAGAAAATGGTGCAGCTACTTACACAGGATCACCTACTGATTTAAAACAAGTCAGAAGAACCCCACTTGCCCACGATGGTACCTCTTTTAGGTAGACTGCCGTTGCCTCCTAGCAGTAAGGACAGTGAGGTAAATTAATTATTCAGTATCTTCGGAGGTCAAGAAATAAAGGAAACCCCTAATTAAATAAACCTTCAGGGTGCTGAGAGCTTATAGTTTCCTTAACTTTGCATACTTCCTTTGGAGGACCAGTTCTCTTGTTTGAAGGAACAGCCAACCCAGGCATATGGGCTGTTCCCTTTTACTTCTGGGAAAGTGGAATAATGTCTCCAATATAGACAAGTCTGCCAGGTGTCCACACTCTTCCGACCTCCGGTGAGAGAAGTGATAACTCAAGAAGTACTTCCAGCACAGAGCCACAGTAGACAGCAACACAAGACAAATGAGGGAGGGTCTCATCTTCGAAAACATGTTTCTATACAGAAAAGACCCCTTTCCAAAAAGGTTTGGTGTTCAGATTCAGAATCAGCAAACACTTGTTGAATAGATATTACATACAAGGCACATCTTTCTACTGTACCATTTTAATGGGGTGCCTGGGTGACTCGGTCAGAGGAGTGTGCCACCTTTTTTTTTAATGTTTATTTATTTTTGAGAGAGAGAGACAGAGCTCGAGCAAGGGAGGGGCAGAGAGAGAGGGAGACACAGAATCCAAAGCAGGCTCCAGGCTCTGAGCTGTCAGCACAGAGCCTGACACAGAGCTCGAATTCACTGACCACGAGATCATGACCTGAGCCGAAGTTGGACTCTGCCACCCAAGCGCCCCAAGCGTGTGGCTCTTGATCATGGGGTTGTAAGTTTGAGCCCCATGATGGGTGTAAGGATTACTTAAATACGTAAAAAAATTTTTTTTTAATTATACCTTTTTAGGGGCATCTGGGTGGCTCAGTCGGTTGAGTGTCCAACTTTGGCTCAGGTCATGATCTAATGGCGGTTTGTGAGTTCGAGCCCCATGTTGGGCTTGCTGCTGTCAGTGCAGAGCCCACTTCAGATCCTCTGTCCCCCTCTCTCTCTGCTCCCCCTGGCTCCTGCTTGCACTCTCAAAAATAAATAACACATTTTAAAAAATTATGCCATTTTAATATTTGAATCTAAGAGAAGCTCTTCAACTTTTTCCAAAATGGGATTTCATGCAGAAATGAGATCCTGCAGAGTGAGGACTGACTATAGGAATACTTTACTACTCATCGTGTGTCAACTACACTCAATTTTGAAAAACTCCAAATCAAAAAACTTTAGTATTAAGGTACCTCTGCAAACGGAAACAAATTTCCTGACCTTTGACCATTGTTCTATGAACATACAAACTCTGTGTACCACATTCCATCCCAGCACGTTGTTCCTACCTTCTAGCTACAAAGGTGTACTGAGAATGTCTTTCTGAACAGAATTATTCTCATGAGGGAAAAAGTAGAAGCATGTATTAGTTAGGGTAACTGCTACAACAAATAGACCCAAGTAAGGAAAATGGCCCAAATATAATAGTTTCTTTCTTTATCCTTCTCCCCCACCTTTCTTTTTCTCTTTCTCTCTTTCTTTCTCAAGATTTTTATTTAAAAAGAAAGATTTTTATTTTTAAGTTATCTCTACACCCAACCTGGGGCTTGAACCCACAACCCCGAGATCAAGAGTTGATACTTTACCAAGTGAGCCAGCCAGACGCCCCCAATTGTTCATTTCTTGTTTCTTGGATGTCAGAGCAGCCCTCCTCCATGCAGCCGTGTAGGAACCCAAATTAATGAAGGCCTGCAAAAGGCTTGGAAGAACACACATGGGAAGTTTTGTGGGCCTAGAAGTATAGTACACCCCTCAAAATAGGCCTTTTGGACTGGTACCAGTTTGGTGCAGTTACTGGGGTATGACAAGATAAGTACAGAAATGCAAAGTAAGCCTTTAGAAAGTTTTATAAGTGTTTTGATTGAATGATTTTATGTCTGCTGAATTGGGGCTCAATTTATGTCTTTTAAAAATGTCTTTGCTTTAAAATTTCATTTTTTCCAGTAACTGTTTGTAGTGTATTTTACAAAAGTTTTGGTCTACAATGAATTAGAAGGAAAAAAAAAAAACAATATGGTCTGAGAAGCATGAGTACACAATACTTCCCTTCATACTCCTTCAGCTAGAACTTCGTCTCATAGTCATGTCTAACCATAGTGAAGGTTAGAAATGTGGCCTAGCTATATGCAAAAAGACAAGGGGAGAACAGAGGTGTTGGTGAGCATTAGAAGTCTCCGGCACTCTTAGCTCACACACCCGGAAACACAGCCTAAAGTGTGAAATGGAAGAGAGAGAACTAAGTCCTCCAGTGAGGCTGAGTAATGGGAGGTGTATTGTCTTAGTTTGTCCGTTGCCAGCCATTGGAATTACTTACAATCCAGAAGGATGTGGCTGTGAAGGCCACAAGGGGAAGTGTTATCTTTATTTACTGTGCTCATTTCTCTCACACTCTTTTCTTTCCATTCTCCCAGCCATGCCTTAGTTCATCCTTTCTTAAACTATCAAAATAACCTCCTAACAGAAGTTCCTACTCCCAGCCGCACATCTTTCACCCCCATCTAATGTGAACCTTGTCATGATACTCTTCCATGATTCCCCATCACTTATGGGCTTGAGTTAGACTTCTCTCATAAAAATCCCACAAGGCCATTAATATTCCAGTCCCTTCCTACCTGTTAGGCCTCATCTCCTGGCCAGATGGACGAATGAAATCCTGCCTTTTGCTCTTTTGTGACTCCTTGTGACTCTTCGAGTCTTCCCAAAGGAACCAACATCCATCTTGCTCTCTTGTTGTCACAGGACTCTCTCTGAGCTTTGACAAGACTGGGGAGGAAGCCAGAGAGGAAGGCTCAGGTCAGCAGAGGGCTTAGCTTAGCCCATCTGTGGGAGAAAGATGGGGCATTCAAGAGGAAGAAAGGCAGTTAACAGGTTCAAGGGAACCTTACTTAGCTCAATTCCTAAGTCCCAAGTCCATCCCCAGAGCTAGGCGTGTCAGCCTACCATAAAAATGAGGCCCAGAAAACTCCAGGAGGTTGATAAGACTTTCTAAAGTATGATAAGAGTCTCTCAAGAGAAGAAATGGAAGGTATAGCCCCCTCCCTCAAGGAATTCATCATATAATACATCCATTTGAACAATCAGCAGGCAGGATTGTATATGGTTAAGAGCATGACTCTAGAGTCAAGCTGTGTGGGTGTGAATGGTGGTTCTGTCACTTACTGTGTGACCTTGGGTAACTTATTTAACTTCTCGGTGCTTCAGTTTCTATACTTAAAATAGGAGTGATAATGCTACCTACCTCATAGGATCATCATGAAGATTAAATGAGGTAATATTTCTAAGGTATTTAGAATACTATCAGGCTCATAATAAATGATTCAGTGCTTTTAAATAAATAAATATCTATAATTAGAGATTTCTAGATAACATATATGTGAAACACTCATTGTGTGGCTTACCTCTGTAAGAATTCAGAAATGGGAAAAATGATAAGAAAAAAGAAATTAAGAAGGGCTTCACTGAGGTAGTAAGACTATAAGGAGTGAGCAGGATTTGGGAAGACAGAGGTGTGGCCAGATCCAGGCGAAGGAGTAGAGGCAGAAACTGGCATGGTACAGGGGCAGGTGGTGGGGAATGAGAAGAGACAGCAGGGCAATAGAATTGGAATTGGGGGGCAGAAAGAGGTCAGGTCAACACCAGATTGTATAGGATTCTGAAAGACTTTAAGAGACAACAGATCGTTGTTGACATTTTTTCAGAGGGAAATGACATGATGAAAGTGGTGTTTTGGCAAGATTCATCTGGCAGTGGTTTTCTGGAAAGACTGGAGAAGAGAGAAGATCAAGAGAAGAAAGGATAGTTAGGAGGTAGTTATAACAATTCTGGCTTGAGGTGGTGAAGACCTGATTTAATCTTGCACTGACATGAGGAGATGAGGGGAATTTGTGAAATATCTGGTTTTAAATTTCTTTTCAGAAAGTAAAAGAGTAAGATATGCTTAGAGTCTTAAAAAAATTGAATAGGACATTAAGGTATAAAATGAAAAGCAGAAGTCTCCCTTGTCTTTGCCATCCTTAGTCTGGCTTTACAAAGATAACCACACTTAAAGGTTTCTCGTGTACTTCAAATAAGTTTTAAGCATATACCTGCATAAGAACAGTGGGCTATTTTTCCTGGTGGTTATGTTCTGTAAAGTTGCCTCCAGCACTGAATTAGCAAATACCACACCGTCGCTCCTGGGGGAAACACAGGGTTGGGTTCTCGAGAGTTTCTGATCATAACATTTACAACTGATCAACACATTATTTTGTTATTTATGTGTTTCTGTTTAAAGACACCTTATTAAAAAAAAAATAAAGACACCTTATTTAATATGTATTGTTGATTCATTAATGTTGAACTCATGACCAACAGTACTATGACTCATGCCTGAAAGGAACTTATCTAATGCATATTTTCTCTGGAAAGCACATTGAAGCTCTCTTGTGCTTGGGAACACTAGACAGCCCTTCGGCACGACGGCTGGGGGAAGGGCATTTTAAACAGTGAAATCACCAACAGAAAACACCAAAACCATGTGAAAAACATGATACTACAAAGACCATGAGTAGGACACTTGTTTGTTGGATCAGAACTAGAAGAAGGCAGAGCATTGCTTTTTTGGGGCTCAGCTGGGAATCAACCTGTCCTGTGATTCAGATTGTTTGCTGCTCTGCCCACATCTGTGGATGACCATGAAAGTGTTATGAGTATTGATTGGGGGCTACAAGTAACTTTCAGCGAGTAGGCAAGTTGACAAATACAGAACCCACAAATAATGAGGATGGACTGTGTTTGGAGAAAGGACAAGCTTCATGGCCATATGACCTGTACAGTGGCACATAGCTGCACTCATTGTGCATATATATATATACCTATATACTATATATGAACACAAACACCATATCTTGAAACTACATTCAGACACTGTCTGTAGTAGCACTGCTCTAAGCCAAAGGATACACTGTATTTCAAATAATGATCTTTATTGCCTTCTTGCTCTCCAAAAAGTTTGTACTGATTTTCACTCCTAGCAAGAAGATCTGGGCATTTTCTCACAGCTTGCCAACTCAGTAAATCTCCAAATTTAAAAAATTTGCCAATCTGATTGTTGTAGTTGTTTTGATTTGCATTTATTTAATCATGTGTGAAGTTGAGCATATTTTCTATATGTTTATGTTTAATCATTTTTTTTAATTTAATGTTTTATTTATTTTTGAGACAGAGAGAGACAGAGCATGAGCAGGGGAGGTGCAGAAAGAGAGGAAGACACAGAATCCAAAGCAAGCTCCAGGCTGACAGCTCAGAGCCCAACAACGCGGGGCTCAAACTCATGAACTGTGAGATCATGACCTGAGCCGAAGTTGGACACTTAACCAACTGAGCCACCCAGGCACCCCAATGTATTAGTCATTTTTCTTTTTCTCTTTTTGTGATTTGCCTGTTGCTCTCTTTTGTTCATTTTCCTATTAAGTTGTTTGTCTTTAGTATTTCTTTATATAAATTAACTAGCTCTTTGCTTATGTATGAGTTATTATCTCTGACTTATGAGTCTTTTGATTCTATTTGAAGCATTTTTGGGGGGACTACTTCTTAATCCCCTTCCCCTATTTCTCCCATCTCCTCACTTTTCCCCACTGGCAACCACCAGTTTGTTTTCTGTATTTATGAAAGTGTTTCTGTTTTATTTTGTTTGTTTATTTGTTTTTTATTTTATTTTTTAAAGATTTCATTTTTTAAGTATAGCTCAAACTCACAACTCCAAGATCAAAAGTCCCACTCTCCACAGATTAAGCCAGCCAGATACCCCCATTTGTATTGTTTTATAGATTCTGCATATAAGTGAAATTATACGATATCTCTTTCTCTGACTTATTTCTTATTTAACTTCTTTGTAGAAATTTTTTAAAAAATATTTTATTTTTAAGTAATCTCTACAGCCAACGTGGGGCCCCAAATTACAACCAGGCCCCCTCTGTCTTTCTTATTTCACTCAGCATAATACCCTGTAGGTTCATTCATGTTGTCCCAAATGTCAAGATCTCATCCTTTTTATGGCTTCATAATATTCCACTTTATGTATATAGCACATCTTCCTTATCCATTCACCTCTTGATGGACATATAGGTTGAGAACCTTGCAAATGAGAGATATTTTAAATTTCAATCAACAGCACTTGATGACAATTAAATTTTTGTTTAATGTTTATTTATTTTTGAGAGAGACAGAGACAGAGTACAAGTGGGTTAGGGGCAGAGAGAGGGAGACAAAATCTGAAGCAGGCTCCAGGCTCTAAGCTATCAGCACAGAACCTGATGTGGGCTCAAAATCACAAACCACGAGATCATGACCTGAGCCACAATTGGATGCTTAACTGACTGAGCCACCCAGATGCCCTGATGACAATTTTGATGTCGGGAGCCTGGGAGATGAAGATGGGTGTTTCCAGGTTTGGACACTAGTAACAATGTTCTTTCCAGGCTCTTCCAGTGGGGGTCCTCCAAGCAATAGGCCCTTCCCGAAAAGCCTAGGGAGCCAAAGTTTCAAAATCAAGAATTTATTAGAGTTTACTGCTTTTATTTTTATTTTATTTTATTTTATTTTATTTTATTTTATTTTATTTTATTTTATTTTATTTTATTTTATTTTATTTTATTTTATTTTAAGAGAGAGAGTGAGATCAGGAGACAGGCAGAGAAAAAAGGAAACAGAGAATCCCAAGCAGGCTGTGTGCTGTCTGTGGGGAGCCCGAGGCAGGGCTCAGTTCCACAAACCATGAGATCATGACCTGAGCTGAAATCAAGAGGCCAATGCTTAACCAACTGAGCCACCCAGGTACTCCCCCCACTTTTATTTTGAGAGAGAGGGAGAGAGAGAGAGCATGCTAGTGTATTTTTTTTATTATTTGCTTTTAAAAATAAACTCTACCCTCAACATGGGGCTCGAAATCACAACAGTGAGATCAAGAGTCACATTGCTTTACTGACAGAGGCTGCCAGGTGATGCTGTTTTTTTTGTTTTTTTTTTTAAATAATTTAAGAATTGTTTCAGATTTACAGAAACATTGCAAAAATAGTAAATACTATAAGAGTAAGTGTTCTTATATGCCCTACACCCAGTTTTCCCTATTATTAACATCTTTTTAAAAAGATTTTTCGTGGGGCGCCTGGGTGGCACAGTCGGTTAAGCGTCCGATTTCAGCCAGGTCACAATCTCGCGGTCCGTGAGTTCGAGCCCCGTGTCGGGCTCTGGGCTGATGGCTCAGAGCCTGGAACCTGTTTCCGATTCTGTGTCTCCCTCTCTCTCTGCCCCTCCCCCGTTCATGCTCTGTCTCTCTCTGTCCCAAAAATAAATAAACGTTGAAAAAAAAAAAAAGATTTTTCGTTTTCTTTTTTAATGTTTATTTATTTTTGAGAGAGAGAGAGGGGAAGAGAGAGAGAGAGACAGAGAGAGAGAGAGGAGGGGCAGAGAGAGAGGGAGACAGAGGATCCAAAGCGGGCTCTGCGCTGACAGCCTGGGAGCTTGACACAGGGCTCGAACTCACAAACTGAGAGATCACGACCTGAGCTGAAACCAAGAGTCAGATGCTTAACAGACTGAGCTACTCAGGCACCCCCTATTATTAACATATTAGTGTGGTACATTTATCACAATTGATGAGCCAATAGTGCTGTGTCATTATTAACTAAAGTTCATGCTTTACTCAGATTTCCTTGGTGTTTGGTCTCACACTCTGTTTCGGTTTCAGGACCCCATCCAGGATAACATATCATATCTATTTGTAATGTCTACTTAGGCTCCTCTTGGCTGTGACAGTTGAGTTTCCTGCTTTTTATCACTGCCATCCCACAACAATTCACTGACTAATGTGAGCAAAACCCTCTTGGAGCCAGCTCTGCCCAGGACACAGAATCAGCAAACAGCTGACTGTAAACTGTCATCTCTTCTCTCCCTCATGCCTCGAACCCCTTTCCCCGAGGCTCTCAGGCATTCCTGTCTCCCCGTACATTCATTCCAGTGCCCTGTTCATTCCTCCTTTGCCCTCTGATGTCAAGGTATTGAAGGTAGGTCTTCCTTTGAAGTAAAAGGTTGCTTTCTAGAGAAAGCAGAGGTTCGGATCCTCACCCCCCCCCCCGCCCACACACACATATTCCTCTAAAATTGGCTTATTTGTGTGTGTTTGTTTACACCCTTAATTAGTCTAGCTGGACGTTTTTTTTGGTAGCTAATCTCTGGTATGGTTCTAAGCAATACTGGAAGGAGACACTGAGGACTGTAATTAGTAAAGACAAGGAAGTTGAGAAGGAGAGCTGGTGTGAACTGGGGAAGTTAAGGTGCCTCGTTTGCATGCGTCTGAAATAAAGGTGAGATGCACAAGTGCAGAAGTCCTAGAGGAAGTTAGAAATACAGGTTTTGTACACCAACAAGAGGTCAGCATTTATTTATTTATTTTTAAAATTTTTTTTAACGTTTATTTATTTTTGAGACAGAGAGAGACAGAGCATGAACGGGGGAGGGGCAGAGAGAGAGGGAGACACAGAATCGGAAACAGGCTCCAGGCTCTGAGCCGTCAGCCCAGAGCCCGACGCGGGGCTCGAACTCACGGACCGCGAGATTGTACCTTGAGCTGAAGTCGGACGCTTAACCGACTGAGCCACCCAGGCGCCCCCAAGAGGTCAGCATTTAAATATGATTCTTGTTTTTGTTTTAATGTTTATTTATTTTTGAGAGAGAGAGCACAAGAGCGGGGTAGGGGCAGAGAGAGAGGGAGACAGAGGATCCAAAGCAGACTCCACGCTGACAGCAGAGGGCCCAACACAGGGCTCAAACCCACAAACTGCAAGATCATGAACTAAGCGAAGTCTGACACTTAACTGACTGAGCCACCCAGGTGCCCCTTAAGTATTTTTTTTAATTAATTAATTTATTTTGAGAGAGAGAGAGGGAGAGAGAGAGAGAGAGAGAGAGAAAGCGCGCATCAGCGGGGGAGGGGCAGAGAGGGAGAGAGAATCTCAAGTAGGTTTCGAGCTGTCAGCGCAGAGTCTGACACAGGGCTTGATCTCACAAACCGTGAGATCATGAAGAAGTCAGGATTTCAAATAGAGATGTGAGTTATCTGCTTTTGCAGGTGTCAGTAGAAGGCATGGGAGTGAGGGAGAAGAGTCACGGGCACAGGAGAGAGAGCCTCGCCTGTGGTTAGGGGACTGGGCAGGAGTACCCGTGATGGAGACAAGGGAGGCACTGGAGCAGTGGTGTGGAAACCCATGGGGGTGGGGGACAATTGTGGAAGAGTAGGAAGCAGAGGAACAAGACACATTCAGTAGAAGGGACACCAAGAAAAAGGTCATCAGTTTCTGAGTTCAACTGTAGAGGAGGAACAAAGGGACTTGGAACCATTGGGTTTAAACTGACACAGGCACTGATGTAGAGAAAGGAAAGAAATAGTGTGATAGCTACAAGTTACAAAGAGAAGGGTCTATGGTTCTCCTATCCATTTTTCAGGGCAGAAGGAAAGAAACTCAGGGAGGGAATTATTGAAGATGATGGAGGGAAGGGGAAATTGGTGGAAGTTAGGTTCTTGTGGTTTCCCTGCTTCATTAGGATATAAGCTCCTGAAGGCAGCTTCTGAAAGCAGAAATCTGTTTTGATTTCTGCACTATTCCAGAAGCCTAGCACGGTGCCTGGCACCTGGTAGGTGTTCAAGAGACATTGCTGAAGAGTTGAGAAGAAGAGGAATTGTCTAGACACTAGAGAGACTGGCTTTAGAATGAAGGATAAATGAATATATGTATGTCTCCCTGTTAGACCACAGGGAGGAGTGAGGAGCTGGAGGTAGATAAGGAACTCGTGCCTGAAGCAAGCTCCTGGGCTGGGAGACTTGGTACCCAGTGAAGATGGACTGCAGGAGGGCAGGCTGGGCAGGGAACTGAGGGCAAAAGGATCCTGGTTCCATCCAGGGCAGCCACGAGCTGGCCTGGGACACCAGCTGGGCTCTTTTCCCAGCCCTTTGCATTCCAGCTGAGTCCTGTGCACAATGAAGAAAGGGAACTGACAGTGCAGTGACATGATTTAGGTTAATGAACCACTGGTCACCTGCCAAGAGGGTGGGAAGTTGTTTTTCTTTCTGCCCGCTTTTGTAGAAAAGAAGTTTTATGAATGATTCATCTCATCTCATTATTCAGAGCACAAATTCATGAGCTGATAACAAGAGATTAAAACCCAAGGAGAACATTTCCACCCCCACCCCACCCCCACCTACCACCAATTTCTGGTGGATGGATATGTTCACTGTCTTGACTGCAGTAAGGATTTTATGGATAAAGATATCTCAAAACTGTCAAATTGTACATTTACATTTATGCAGTTTACTGTATGTCAATTATACTTCAATAAAGCTGTTTAGAAAAGGGAAAGAATCTCATAGAAAAATTTTTATAATTACAAAGTTTGTGTATTTTAATTTGTGCATGCTTGCTTGTATATATCAATTCATCTAATTTATCTTTGCAATCAAAGAGAAAGTCACTTTTTTAAGTGTTTATTTTTGAGGGGGGGCACACAAGTGGGGGAAGGGTAGAGAGAGAGGGAGACACAGAATTCGAAGCAGGCTCCAGGCTCCGAACTGTCAACACAGAGCCAGCCACGACACTTGAACTCACTGTGAGATCATGACCTGAGCCGAAGTCCGACCTCAACTGACAACAGACTGAGCTACCCAGGCGCCCCAAAGAGAAACTCATTTTGAAATAAAATAATTACTTTGGAAAAAACAAAAGACAACCAAGGAGACAAGATACAAAGAGTATGATTGTAGGATAAAGTAGCCACTTCCTGGGGGGGGGGGGGGGTGCGGATGAGATAAGAGGCAGAGAACTGGGGAGAAAACTCTTCAGTTAGCTGCTGTGAGAATGTTGTGTTCTTTTTGTACTTTATTTAACTGGCTGACTCCCTCCTTAAGACCATGCTCTCCTGGTCCCCATCAATATACAGAAAACCTTCCCTTTTACAGCCTAGAAAGAAAGATGTTTTTCTCCTAGGGAATCAGTTGCTCTGCTAATCTGCTGGTCCCAAGGTCTCATTTCTTAGTTCTCCTGAGGCATTACAGAACTTGAGAGACACCAGTACAATTCACTGAATGGATGGACCCAGCAGCTGGTGTCCCTGTCCCCAGGATTCAGTGAGGAATGAGACTCTTGCTGAGGCCCATCCACTTTAAACTTCTCTGAAAAGCTTTTGGAAATTCAAATTTAAGTGGCTAAGGATTTAAATTACTCCCAATTGGTCTCTGCCATCCAGTGTAGTCTTAGGGCTTTTATGCCAGACAATATGGGTGAAACAGTGCTAGATTCTTTTTTTTTTTTTTTTTTTAATTTTTTTTTTTTTTAACATTTATTTATTTTTGGGACAGAGAGAGACAGAGCATGAACGGGGGAGGGGCAGAGAGAGAGGGAGACACAGAATCGGAAACAGGCTCCAGGCTCTGAGCCGTCAGCCCAGAGCCCGACGCGGGGCTCGAACTCACGGACCGCGAGATCGTGACCTGGCTGAAGTCAGACGCTTAACCGACTGCGCCACCCAGGCGTCCCTGCTAGATTCTTAATCCTAAAGAGGCAGAGTTGGTTCTTGATCTTGACTTCCAATTCAGAAAGGCTAGAAACTAAAATCCCTGGGGCAGGGATGACAAGTCAGTATTTACTTTGTGCATTGGAACTGGTCTCCTTAATAGAGTACATTCATAAGTAGCCAACTCATTTCCTAAACAGGTGCCAAATTTACCAAAAATCTCCACAGGATTCCAGGGGGACCCTGGATGCAAGGGTGCCAGTAAGTGCCTTCTAATTCTTCAGGCTTTGGCTCAAAAGCTACCTCCTCAGAGAGACTTCTCCAACCATTCTCTATACCTAGTCACCATCATGACGCCCCTTTAAAATTTTCTTCATAGCATGTATCAGCATCTTACCAATTAGTTTCTGTCTCTCCTACACTAGAAGAGAATCTCCATGGGAACAGGGATGTTACCTCCTGTGTTCACCCCTGTATCACCGCAATAATGTGGAATAACGGCTTCCCAAAGGTGGTCACGTCTTCATCCTTGGAGCCCCTAAAATATGCTACCTTGCATGGCAAAAGGGACTTTGCAGATGCAATTAAGTTAGGGATGGGGACTCAAAGATGGGGAAGTACCTGGATTAGCCAGGTGGGCCCCTGTAATCACAGGTGTCCTTCTGAGATGGAGGAAGGAGGATCAGGTCAGTGAAGGAGCTGTGACAACAGAAGAGGCAGCCAGGAAGTGGGAGAGAGGCTTGAAGATGCTGCGTTGCTGGCTTTGAAGATGGAGGAAGGTGCCATGAGCCAGAGTACAGACAGCTTCTAGAAGCTGGAAAAGACAAGGACACAGATTCTCCCAAGAGCCCCTAGAAGGAATGCAGCCCTGCTGACAATTTGATTTTAAGATTTCTGATCTCCAGCCTGTAAGACGGCAAATTTGTGGTAATTGGTTACAGCAGCCATAGAAATTCAGCAAACACACTGACTGACCAGCTTCTTTATATCAGGGACCCTGGCCTCTAATAAAAAGGTACCAGGGCGCCTGGCTGGCTCCGTTGGGGGAGCATGCGACTTCTTGACCTTGGGGTCATTGAGTTTGAGCCTCACATTAGTTTTAGAGATTACTTAAAAATAAATAAACTTAGAAAAAATACTTTGCAACTTTATAGTGTTGTACAGTAGCAAAATGTGTTCGTATTCTTAATCTCATTTTATTTTCACAATTCTTATCCTTATTTTATAGACAAGGAAACAAAAAACTCAGTTACCCAAAGTCCCACAGCTTTTAAGAGACAGAAAGTAGGTACAGAACCAAAATCTTTATCTTCTCCTTATTTTGCGTAATGTGTAATTATCCTTATGTCAACAATGAAGGACAAATAAAAAAAATCATTTACAATCCTTTCACTCTAATAGACCAACCAGCTTAATTTTTCTATGTCTCCTTCCAGGTCTCATCTACATAAATACACATTTTCAAAATTTTTGTGATTGGGGGTGTCGCTCAGTCAGTTAAGCATCCGACTTCAGCTCAGTTCATGATCTCACGGTTCATGAGTTCGAGCCCCACATCAGGCTCTCTGCTGTCAGAACAGAGCCCACTTTGGATCCTCTGTCTGCCTTGCTCTCTACCCCTCACCCCCTCAAAAATAAACATTAAAAAAAACTTTGTGATTGTAATGTGTGTGTGTGTACACACATATACATGTAGTTTTCATTTTTTGTTTAACATTATTTTATTGCCTGAGTGTGTCAGTTTGGGTCCTTTGGGAAAGATGCTGAGACAAAGTTAGGAATGTAAGGAGTTTATTAAGGGTAACACCTGTGAAAGAGGGAGGAAGCAGGACAGGGCAAGGGGACCTCCAGTCACCATGCAGATGTGACAGACTCTTGGCCCACCCAGCACAGAGATCGGCACAAAGACTGCCAGTTACAGGAGTGCCATGTTGAATGGAAATGGCTAGGTGCTAGGACCCAATCACACTCAGTCATTGGCTGGGGCTGCCAGGGAAGAGTGTGCTTGCAACTCGAATGTAACAGTGCACCCTGAAGGTGCCGCAGCTTGAAGTGGGGGAGGCTGCACTTCTGGCAGCTGAACAGAAAGTACTCTCTTGGAGGGAATCCACATGGGCACCTCCCTGGCTGCTAGAGCCCACCCGTTGTGTCCTGTGGCTTCACTTCTCCCTGCACATTTGGTAAGTGTTCCAGGGGCCTCTCCTCCTGAGGAGGAGCTCGGAGGCTGATGGTATAAACTACGGTCCCCACCGCTGCTATTAGTCCCAGGGCTGCTGCCGGTACTCCTTGTTTCCTTCCTCCCCTCTCTAAATCTTCCTCGCCCTCAGCCATCACCTCTACTGGTCTCAGTGGTATAGCCACTTGGTGCCCAAACCCTGATTCCGGAGGGATCTGAGGGGTCTGAGGACCCTTTGTAGGCCAGGGTTGCTGTACTTTTCCATTCATGGTCATAACTAGGCAAGGGAGGACCGAGAGTGCCCGGGTAGGGTACATCCCACTTTACTGGGATGCTGGTAAGTTACCAGGACCTCCATCCTGCCCCAGATTTGTTTGTTTAATTAAAAAAAATTATTTTTTAATATTTATTTTTGAGAGAGAGAGAGAGAAAGAATGAGTGTGACTGGGGGAGGGGCATAGACAGAGAGGGGGACAGGGGATCTGAAGCAGGCTCTGCGCTGACAGCAGCGAGCCTGACGCAGGGCTCGAACTCATGAACTGCGAGATCATGACCTGAGCCAAACAAAGTTGGACGCTCGACCTTCTGAACCACCCAGGTGCCCCTGTCCTGTCCCAGCTTTGTAAGAGCAGTCCTATCTCTTCCCTGATTAGGGTCAATTACCCCTGATAACACAGTAGTTTCTTGCCCTACCCTATGCTCCCTGTACATATATAAGGAGTCCAGGGTGCCTAGGTGGCAGCCATGGTTTGTAATTTAATGGGATCCTTCTGGAAAGAGTATGCCCCTTTGTGAATTAGAAGTTCTAATCCTGCAGAGCTCAGAGCTGCAGGAACAGGAAACACAAAGTCCCCCAATAGGTCACTGAGAGTGATGGTAAGTGGGTCTATGGTCTGAATGTTTGCATCCCTCCAAAACTCATACGCTGAAATCTTACTACCCAACATAATGGTGTTAGAAGTGGGGCCTTTGGGAGGTAATTAGGTCATGAGGGCGGAGCCTTTGGGAATGGGATCAGTGTCCTTACAAGAAGAGGACCAAGTAAAGCCCACTCCTCCTTCTGCCATGGGAGAACACAGTGAAAAGACAGCCATCTATGTGCCAGGAAGCAGTTACCAAACCCCAAACTTACTGGCACCACGATCCTAGACTTCCTAGTCTCTAGAACTGTGAGAAATAAATGTTTATTGTTTATAAGCCATCCAGATGGTGGTATTTTGTTTTTGCAGCATGAACTAAGACAGTGGGGCTACTCCTTTCCTGCCCCAGGCCCCACTCAGAACTGGCCATCTTGTGTGGCACCTGGTGTATGGGCCAGAGCAGTGTTTCTAGAATAGAATGTGTTGCCTTCACAATATGAGGAAGCCTCTGAAGTGCTGTGATTCCTTCTTTGTTGTAAGAGATACAAGATGCAACAATTTGTCTTTTACTTTGGAGATGTCCTGGCACATCCCTTGAACACTGGATTCCTGAAAACTTCACTGTGGTTTTGACGTGGTAGGCCCCCGAATCTTTGTTGTGATTATCTTCCACACTCCTCTGGAGCAGATGGGTCTTCTGAGGCTTAGAGTATGCAAACTACTCCTCATCCCGACTGATCAGCATGATGACATCAACAGATGAAAGGGATGTTCTGCAGGACGTCCAAACAGTCCTGTTTCTGACTACATGGGGTGAATCCATTGTAAGCTGGATGTTAGTCAGGATTCTATTTATTACCTGGCCTTCATAAGCTCTACTCAACAGGATGGGTGAGATGATGCTTTGGGTCTCCAGATATCAAGGTCAACTCAGGTTCTGTGAGCAACAGCCCTCAAAATGCCTGGCTGTTCTCCTCTCCTGTGTTTACAGTCACTTGAGCAAAGAGTCATAGACCCCTTTTTGGAAGGGCTGGGGAATTATTGTAGCACATACTTACCACGGTATTGCCAGTCTTGGAGGCCTGGCCACCTCTTTAACCAATGAATTTTGGATCTGAAAACTGACTCAGGTTGGCAAGCTAGAAAAGGGATCATGAGTTTTTACTGGGACTTCCCTCCCTAGGTTCCTGCTTGTCTATTTCTTTCAATTACATATATTCAGTAATACCTGTGCTTTGATCTTGCCCCCAGGGATGCCGTGTTCGATTAACCATCTCCACAGCTCTGTGTTATGCTCCTGGGGCTGTCACTCTAACCTTGCCAGTCATTAGGATAATTGTAACCCCCCAGGCTTCTGGCAGTTAAGTGTTAAGTGCTGCCCCTTGGCCTCTATTGCTTTGGGACTCCTTTACTTCTGTTGCTATAGAAGATAGCTGTGACAGTATCTCCTCCTGTTAGCTCTGGTTTGCAGAAGAAAGCCACACAGAGTTTCACAGTGATGCTGGTAGTACCTTCTCCAGCATATTCCTGATGGCCTTGGTAAAGGAGTTCCTCCAGACCTTCTATGGAACATTGTGTGGTAGAGCTTCTGGCCTCTCATAACAACTGATTCTAGCATGTGCCCACTACACCGAGCTATGGCAGTCCAGGGAGATGCACTTCACTCACCAAGGCTCCTCCGTGTTTTTAGGAGCCACTGAGGCAGGTCTTTACCAGCAAGTTAAATTCTACCCCAAGAGTGGGCCCAGTGAATAAACAGTCTGTATCTAGTCTTGTATTTCAGCCACTTGATTAAACGCCAACCCCATAGATGGGGCGCCTGGGTGGCTCAGTCGGTTAAGCGTCCGACTTTGGCTCAGGTCATGATCTCGCGATTTATGAGTTCGAGCCCCGCATGGGGCTCTGTGCTGACAGCTCGGAGCCTGGAGCCTGCTTCGGATTCTGTGTCTCCCCTTCTCTCTGCCCCTCCCATGCTCATGCTGTGCCTCTCTCTGTTTCTCAATAATAAATAAACGTTAAAAAATTTTTTTAAACACCAACCCCACAGATACCCCCCAAATCTTACCAGTATATGCTGGCTAGTTCTTATGAGTGCATAAGTTCTTATACAGCACATGCAGTCCTGGGGGTATAGTTCCTTTCTTCCCTCGTTGGGACCAGCATGTTCTTGTTAGACTATGCTGTAACTTAACCCTAAGTAAGTTCTTGGCAGTCAGGAGAAGGGGTGGGGGCAGATTCTGGCAGGGGAGAGGCCTCTGTAGTGTCTTTTCACAAGGAGGGAGTGCTGGATCTTAATAGGGAGGTTTGGGCTCCTTCTTAAGGCTCTGAGGGTTTAGAGGAGTGTGAGAGCCAAAATTTTGGGATGCACCACTTACACACCTCCAATTCCATGTTACAGAGTTCTGGGTTTTCCCAACCAAGGCTCTGATCTTGATTACAGATCTGCCTCCTGGAGCTCTATTAAATCCTGAGTTTGGTCTTCAGCTTTTTTTGCTCTCCCACTGCTATAGATAAGGGCCTCTTTGTAACCCATCAAAGAGGCTGTTTGGCCTTCACAGTTAATTTTCAATGTTTGGTTACTGCTCTCAGCTTTTCGTTATCTCTTGGCAGGGCTCAATGCAACTTAATAACAGCCAGCCAATTCCACTGTCCCTGTATTCAGTACTACCCCTCTGCCTTCCCCACATGCCTGAATTGTTACACCACAGGAACATTTTCCCACTGTACCATCCATGAAAGCAACTGGGTCGCCATCTTGTCTCAGACTATCTAGCCCACATACTATCTGGGAGGGGTTCTTACTGCCAGCCAGGCAGTGAGTAGTGCAGTTCCCAAACCCCATCTGACTGCCTGCTTTTTCAGACCACTCTGGGAACCAACCTGAGTCAATTCAGGCGGTCTGGGAAACAGATGCTGAGGCAACATTAGGGGTGCAAGAGGTTCACTGGGTATTAATGTCTATGAATGAAAAAGGGGAAGGAAGCAGGAAAGGATACAGAAGGCTCTGATACCCCTGAAAGGAAAGGACGTAGGAAGCAAAATTGGTTAAGGAGAACCTCATGATGCAGATCTTTCCAAGCTCCAGTCAACCCAATGGAAAGCTTCAGAACAGAGTGTCTGGTAGAGAAGTCTCATAGTGAGCAGAAATGGCCAAGCCCTAACCCCCATACCAGGCCTGGGGACAGTGGGGCCTTACCTCTGACACTGTAATGGATCCCAAAGGTGATGTAACTGGAGGCTGACAGCTGCCTGCACACCAGTAGTTGAATGGCAGATTCTTTCGCCAAGGGAGATCTGAGCCACACGGTCCCCGTGGCTGCTACACCAGTTATTTTGTCTCGGAATTCAATGTTATGTCCATATATCCTCTTCCCTCTCTCTGTATTTGAGATGTACATTCAAAAAAAAGAAATTCACATAAAGAATCTAAGCAAATCCGGCAGTTGGTGGGACTGTGCCGAAACTCTCTGCCACAATGGACTGGGAGGGAACTTGGGGCTTGGGGAATGTGTATGGGTTTACGCTGCCAAGCTTCTGCCTCCTTCACTGATGAGGAAAGGGAAGTAAGATGAGAGGTGGAATCAGCTGTTGTTTGGGTGTGTGGAGGCAAGCTGGCTCTCTCATCAGAACGGCATCTTAACAACTCAGAAAAAAAATTATGCAGGAGGAATCTGTTCCTTTTAATTTCCCTTGGAATTGAAAATATCTAGTCTTCCTGCTCTTTTTTTTCTCCTTTGAAATGATACTCTTATTTTGAATGTATACTGGAGATCTGGACATACTGGAATTTGGTTGCTCAGAGAGTTAGAGGTGGGACAGCAGGGAGGACAAATGGGTGAGCAAGTGTGGGATGACACAAAAAGCTTGGGGATGGGGTTTCCCTTGTTAGGGATCATCTCTGATTAGGCCTTAGGCTGAAAAGGTTGCTTGGAATTCTTTGTCCCAAACAGTTACCTTGTTATAATATACATCAGATAAGGTTACACTTACTCATGTTCCCAGCCCTCTATAAGAGAGGAGTTGGAAGACAGAACATGACTTTTTTTTTTCCCTCCAAGAAGCTCAAAGAAACAATGTAATTATGAAATCTGGGATCATCTTAATATTTCAGAGCAAACGGTGTCCCAGAGATTTTAGGAGACATAGCTAATACTATAGATTTCCCAGAAGTAAAACGTGAATACAGGTCTCTGGCTCCTGACTCAGGGCTCTGCCTCAATGATGCCCACTCATAAAATCTCTGTGGAATGAGCGGAACACATGGGTCAGAATGAAATATCTTTGGGGGACTTTTGGGAGATCCTGAACCCAAAGGTTGGAAGAGCATATCAAGTGAATATATAAAGTGAACCTTTCTTACTATCTTTCCTAATAACACTCATAACAGAAATTTTACTCAACCAGGAAAAGCCCCAAGCCTTAGTATAATTACATGTCATTATTGCTCTTGGAGAGCAAAATACTTGTAAACAAAGCTCCAGAAAGACATGATGAGTAGTGTGTGGAAGGACATCAGGGTGAGTGGTCCCTTTCTTTCTCTCCCTTTGCTACCACTGCAGGGCAGGGCTTACCTCAACCAAGTCTTGCCATTGCATTCTTCATATTGACCCTGACCTAGATTAACCCCCCCCCCCTTTTTTTTTTTTTTGAGAGAGAGAGAGGGGGAGAGAGAGAGAGAGAGAGAGAATCCTAAACAAGTTCCAGGCTCAGTACAGAGTCCGACATGGGGCTTGATCCCATGACCTTGGAATTATGACCTCAGCCAAAATCAAGAGTCAGATGCTCCACTGACTGAACCACCCAGGCACCCCTAGATTAACCCTTTTAAGTACTGCTACCTTCTCACTCAAAAACCTTCAACAGTTCTCCATTACAAATAAAGCCCACATTCCTTACCATGATATTCAAGACTTTATATAATCTATTCTATAATCTACCTCTCCAGTCTTATTTCCCACTATGTCCCTGTCTCTTTGATCAGGCTGCAGGGTCTCCTTCCAATTCCCAAAACAGACATTTATGCTTTCCTGCCCCAGGGCCTTTGCACAATACCTGGTCCTCATTCTTCCTCCCCTTCACATACCTGTTTACTCAACACTTAGATTAAATACTACCCTCTTCTAGTTGAAAGGGAGGCTTTGTGGTAGCACTTCATTTGAACCATTTATTTGGCACTTATTGTATTCTCCTGTAGAACAGTTCTAAAACGGGTTTACAAAGTCTCCAGCTCTCAAAATCACCCTTTTCTCTGACAGGTCAAATGACATGGTGAACTAAAGTGATCTTCAACTCCCCACTCCTTACCTGATCTTCCAATTTAAGTTCCACAGACTTTTCCTTTTCCTCTAGGTCCAGGCTTTGCTAACTCACACATACTCTCCCTTATTTCTTGAATCTTGCTAGCTCTTCTGGCTTATTCTCAAAATATAACTAAGTCTCTCCTTCCTAAAAAGAAATAAAACAAACGTAAAACTTCCCTTTTATTTTACCCTGTGTTTCTTTAAGTCAAGGTACCCTTTCCTTCTCTTGATATATAGTACTTCTGTCATTGCAGTCTGAGCTGAGGGTCTGCCCTCGACTGAAACTTACATCTGGGAAATCAACCATAAATTCAAAATGTCAAATTCCCATCTCTTCTCCTACTCCAACACCTCTCTTCCATGGACTTTTTCACCTACCTCTCTGAATCCTTCCTCAGTGATTTTTGTGTTTCTCCCATGTGTTCCCTATTTTTAAAGGTTCGTTCTTTGGTCCTCTTTGTAAACTTGCATATCTCTGAGGATGATTCTTGGCTCTGTTTCTACTCCTAACTTCTCTTTTAAGCTTCATTTCCAGTTGTTTGCTAGACTTTTTTTTTTTTTTTTTTGGTGGATGTCCACCTACTTTCCAACATGGCAAGTTCCAAAGTTAATTTATTATATTCTTCCTCTTCTGGGTCCTCCCCAGCTCCCTTTTGTCTCCTGTCCTTTCAATCTCAGCCAGTGGCAACACCTTTTTCCAGTTATTTATCTTTAGTTACTCTTCCTGTGCAGCCCTCCCTGCCACTCCTTAGGGATTGGCCAGAGATTTAACAGGTGATTTAACAGGTGATTTTTTTTAATGTTTATTTTTGACAGGGGGGGGGGAGAGCGAGTGCGCGTGTGGAGGAGGGGCAGAGAGAGAGGGAGACACAGAATCCAAAGCAGGCTCCAAGCTCCAAGCTGTCAGCACAGAGCCCGACTCCGGGCTCGAAATCACAAAACGTGAGATCATGACCTGAGCTAAAGTCGGACACACCACTGACTGAACCACCCAGGTGCCCCAAATTGCAATACTTCTTAAGGAGAGGGGACCACAAACTCAGGACAATGACCTTGGTGTCACCTTTACCGCCTGTGCCTGATGGTGTTGTCCCTCTGAGATTGAGTGCTTCCTTCAGGAACAGACACTGATGGTGACTCTGAGGCCTCCTGGTTTTTCCTTGCAATCTGTGGCCAGAGCGCTGGGGTGGGGTGTCTCTTTTTACCACCCTAACTTTGTGTTTACTAATTTACTACAAATACACTAAGTATCCTAATTATTAAGGGGTTACCCATGAGACTTTAGGCATTTCCACTTTTCCAGTGTCTGGATCAATTAACAGTCTCCCATTGCAAATATATACATACATACATATACATATATATATATATGTATATATATATACACACACATATATATGTATATATGTGTATATATATACATATATATATTTGCAATGGGACATTGTTGTTATATACATATATCATATATATATACATTTATATGTGTGTGTATATATATATATATATATATATATATATATACACATATATACATACACATTTTTTAAATCTTCCCACTGGTCTGGAGATAACACATCCTGGAGGGGTGTTTCCTCTTGGTTCCCCACCCCACACCTCTTTGCGGTACCCACCCCTAGGCACTGGCAGGTTTGAGGACTCTAATCCCTGTAAAGGCTTCCCTAGGAATGCAGAGACTTTGCATCCTAGCCACGGAACTGGTAGGTGGACTTTATCCTCCAGGACCCACAACTAGCTACGCTGAGATGAGGGCGGGGGGGGGGGGGGGGGGGGGGGGGAAGGAAATGAGCGCCAGTGAATGCACCAGACTCTGTCAGCTGCATTTAAGATTCCTCTCCAGGGGCGCCTGGGTGGCTCAGTCGGTTGAGGGCCGACTTCGGCTCAGGTGATGATCTCACCGTCTGTGAGTTCGAGCCCCGCGCAGAGCCCCGCGTCGGGTTCCGTGCTGTCAGCTCAGAGCCTGGAGTCTGCTTCCGATTCTGTGTCTCCCTCTCTCTGCCCCTCCCCCGCTCATGCTGTCTCTCTCTCTCTCTCTCTCTGTCAAAAATAAATAAACATTAAAAAAAATTCCTCTTCAACCCGAAATAGGTACAGAATAAATATTTGCTGAGTGAGAACAATATCCAGTGCCCAGCACCCCTAAGGTAATCTCCTTTTTACATATGTCTCCGGTTAAAATCTAGGCAGCTAGCTGTAAGGCTGTTGACCCACAGCTAGCTTATTAGCAGGGGGCCCATAGTTTGCTGAGCCCCTGACCTGACTTTACTCTTCTGGGGTCGGCACCAGTCTCTCCATGTCTCGGAAATGGATTCACAACCTGGGATTGAGTCCCCTTTTGTTTAGAGTGAGGGTCGTTCCTATTCATTGCAAGCGCACATCCCCCTTCAAAGTAAAGTTAGATTTATGTTTGCCCAGTTCCCATTCATTCTACAAATTAAGCGCCTACTGTGTGCCGGTCCCTGTTGTAGCATCCGGGGTTGCGGCGAACAAAACAAGAGATCCTTCCCCTAGTGGAGCTTAAGGCAGGACGAGAGGCACACGATGGATACGATTAAAAAATTAAATTATATAATTTGGAAGATAAATCCTACGGAGAGAGAGGTTCCAGGCTGGACAATGATTTGTGGAGGCCAGGAGAGGGGGGCCGCGGCTCAGGCTGCGACACGAGCTGAGGTCGCAGGGCGCTGGCGGAGCGGGGAGACACCCTGTGCAAAGGGGCAGCGGCGCAATCCGGTCGGTGCGGACACAGGTGAGGGCACACAGCGGTGCAGACTGGGGCCCAGCGGAGCAGGGCGCGGGGGAAGGGCTGCCTCCCACCGAGGCCAGAAGATGCTCCGGCGCGCGGCTCCCTCCTGGGGCCCAGCCGCACCGACCGCGACGCCCCCAAAATGGCCTCCCGTGCACCGCCCCCCAACCCGCCCGCCTGCCCACGTGACCCGGCGCGCCCACCCCGGCCCGCGACCCCCGGTCCGGGTGCCTGGGGCGAACGGCCCCGCCCCCCGCGGGAAAAGGACCAACCAGAGGAAGGGAAAGGCGGGGCGGGTGGTGACGGCCAATGGGGGTGGAGCTCCGGAGGGGAGTAACAGGTTGGTGGCGCCGGGTGTGAGGGGGGAGGACGGAGGGAGCGCAGAGGGCCTGAGGGGGAGGGCTGGCGAGCGGCGCGTGCAGCTCTGCCGGAGCCCGGGAGCGCCGAGCCCGGCTGGGGTGAGTGGACGCCGAGGGGGCAAGCCCTGAGGGGCGGGGCGCGAGGCGACCTGGGGTCCCCTCTCACAGGGTACAGGTGCTGAATGGAGAGAGGAGGAGGGGACGTGAAGCTGGGGTGGGAGTACCGATGACGAGCGGGCTGCTGCTCTCCGGTGCTAGGGCCAGGTGCCTGGGACTGTGCCAGGGGAGGGGCACCTGAGCAGGTGCCTGGAACTGTGCCAGCGGAGGGGCACCTGAGCAGGTGCCTGGGACTGTGCCAGCGGAGGGGCACCTGGGGCCAAGGCTGCCCCCAGGACGTGAGAGAGTAGCAGGGCCTGGTTCTCTCTGGAGGTCAGACGCCGTCCTGGCTGCAGAATTTCTCTCGGGAGTCCGCGGTGTTCGGGGGAAGGAGTTAGTCTCAGCTGGGGACGCCTGGGCTGCCGCCTGGGCTCAGACGTAAGGGGGAAGGCGCCCAGAGGTGCTCTTTCCCTGAGCTGCCCCCACCCCCCACTGCCCTTCTGAGCTGGCGCTGTCACCTCCCTCTGGCTTTGAGGTGTGCGGTCTCGCTCCAACCATTCACCTCTAGGTGAAGGCGCTGAGCAGTAGAACAAGACGGCACCCCCATCTCCTTGAGAGGTGTGAAGCCTTTCAGTTCCTATCCCCCTTTGCCTTCATGCCTGGGAGAATTTTGTCTTCCTCTTGAGAGAGTGCTCTCCAAGAGAGGGATATGAGGAAGCATAGGTCTCTAGGCCTACAAAATATGTAGAAACACTTTCTTATGGGGCCCCTTCCTGGGGGCTAATATCAAACACTCCCCCCAAGCACACATACTTTCATCTGTGGTTCTCAATGGGGCCACTGGGTGAGGTTTCTGCACCTAACCAATTTCTCTGCTGCCTCCCAGCAGAGCCCACGTTAACTCCTTGAAACGCTACTGTGCATCCCTGACTCCCGGACGTGAAGGCTGTCAGACTGGCAGTAGGCACCATTGGTGTGGGCCGTAGGCAGGCCTCTGTAGGAAACCACAAGACTAAGGGAGTAGCACCTCTAAGTCTTCAGGCTGCATGAGAGGTGCTCATTGGGGCCCAGACGAGACTTCTGAGGCAGATTTCCTTGCCTTAGGCAGGTAAAGGAACCAGAGCCAATCTTAGGTTGGCCCCTTTGATGCCCTGCCGGAGGAAAGATGTAATTGGGAAATAATTGCAACTGCTGTGTTGTCCACAGATTGCTGACACGTGCCTCTGCACCTCTTCTTTCATCCTTGATATTTGGGAGTGGGGGGCTGGTTCTAGGGGACTGATAATGCAGAGATTTCCCGGACTCTAAGAGGATTCTGGCTTCCTAGAACCCTTTCTTCTTTCCCCAGGCTGATCTGCCTGCTATCAGCCTGGTGGGAGGTGAGGAGAGGGTAAGGCTGCTGTTTTTCATGCTGGGGAGGGGAGAACTAAGGGCCAAGGAGTTGGCCAAGGCACATGTGGGATCAGGAATGCAACTTTGGGAACTTGAGAGGGAGGGGTAGGGGACGATGAGTCTTCCTGTCACGCACTGGTCTGACACTCACCAGGTTCTTTGTGCCTCTGCTCCTTCCTGTTCCCTCTCTACCTTATGCCTCCTCCTTCAGAGCCTTGGCCTTGGCATCTAGGCTGGACAGTCCCTGCCCATGGTTTTGCCCCTTGTCCTCTGTGGTGTGGAGTTTCTCTGGTCTGCTTTATGAGCTGCCAGTGGAATCCTTCTGGCCCTCCCCTTTCCCTTGCCTCTCAAACCAGTCCAGCCAGTTTGCAGGGCCCAGTTTGTCATTGTGTTTTTTCCTCCACTGGCCAAGCTGCTCTAGCCTGGCTCTCAGGTTTCGGCTTTTTCAGTGGACCAAGCCAGGGGTCCACTTGAGGTGGTTCTTTTTGATCCACGGAGAACCTTATTGTCTTTGTAACTCTTTCTGAGAAAATAGCCATGGATCAAGGTCACTGAGCTGTCCTATCCTGTTTTGACCATTTGCTTCCCTCGTTACCTCTGAGGAGAATCTAATCTCCATACCTTTCATTCTTCCACTTTCTAAATCTGCCAGTTGGGTATGTCTAGCATGTTGCTTGGCTCTGTGTGTGTGTGTCAGTTCTTCCTCTGCACACCCCAAACCTCCCCACCCCCCACTTCTTGCCAGAAGCCGAGAGAATGTCACTCCTAGTTGGAAGCCAGATGCTTATGGCTGGGCCAGA
Organism: Leopardus geoffroyi; assembly: GCF_018350155.1. Lineage (NCBI taxonomy): Eukaryota > Metazoa > Chordata > Mammalia > Carnivora > Felidae > Leopardus > Leopardus geoffroyi. The sequence goes on from NC_059328.1 coordinate 106,231,941, forward strand.
GGTGACGGATTTGGGGCAGGGCAGGCTAATGAGTAACTCAGGGAGAAGTGCCTGTCTGGTACAGGTGCAGGGTATCCTCCCCACTCCTTCCGGGCAGAAATGGCAGAGGCAGACAGATGAAGCTGACTTAACTTGTGGCCTGGGCTCTTCCCAGAGTACATTTGGTGAGGAGTGTCCTGGGCACATGCCAGAGGAGGGAAAAACAGGGGCAGGCAATGAGAGGGAAGGCTCTGTACTCCATGTTGCTTGGCACTAGATGGCTGTTTACCTGCCTCTGGGGCTTACCTAAGACCTTGGAGCCAGCTGGCTCCCCTGGCCACGCCCCACTGCCCTCTGTAACTGAAGGCGGATAGGTTTCGGGTTTTCCGTGTTGAATCATTTAAAGCCCTGCTTTTCGACCCACCCCAAAGATCCCTTCAGTCCCGCTGGCCCCTGACCCACCTGTCCTGGGTCTAACACTTGGTTGAGGTTAAGGAGTCACTGGGACCAGGGGCATGTTCAGCGCTGTCTCTGCACAACTTGGTGCTCTTGTGTGGGTGAGGGGCTGGGCGCTCTGTGGGCCTAGCCTGGGAGCTCCTTGACCCGGATCTGGAAGATCAGTAGATGTACTGACAGAGTCGAGCTGCATTATGAATAAATCATGTGACTTCTGAGAGCTGGCAGTCTAGAAACATCTGGTTCCAAAATTATGATCGAATGGGGCAGGGAGTCCAGGCCAGGAAGAGGTCCTGTCACCAGGGCAAATGAGAAATGGCTGTGAGGGACCCTTGGGCAAATCTCCCTACTGCTGTGAGAGTCTGCCTTGGTCCAGGATACAACCTTTAACAAATATTTATTGATGTGCACCATGTCACCAGGCCCTGGGGCCACCGGAGTCAGTTGAGAGCCATGATCTTTGCCCTCCAGGAGTTTATAGTCCACTGGAGGAGACAGACAGGAAACAAATCATCACCCTAATAAATATAGAAAAATAAACTGAGGCAGGGGCACCTGGCTGGCTCAGTCAGTAGCGCATGCAACTCTTGTTCTTGGGTCATAAGTTCGAGGCTCACTTTGAGTGTAGAGATTCCTTACAAATAAAATATTTTTTGACATAATTAATTTAAAAATATTTTATTTTAGAGGGAGAGAGAAGGAAAGAGAATCACAATCATTTTTTTATGCTCAACTGACTGAGCCCCCCACGTGCCCCAAAAATAAAATCTTTAAAAACAAAAAACAACTGATGGGCACCTGGGTGTTAGTTAAGCATCTGACTCACAACTGATGGGCACCTGGGTGTTAGTTAAGCATCTGACTCTTGATTTTGGCTCGGGTCATGGTCTCACCGTTCATGAGATCGAGATTGAGCTCCACATTGGGCTCTGCTCTGTAGGTGGAGACTGCTTGGGATTCTCTTTCCCTCTCTCTCTGCCCACCCCCCTCCCCCCCGCCATGCTCTCATTCTCTTTCTCTCTCAAAAAAAAAAACAAACAAACAAAAAAAAAACAAAACCTGAGGCAAATTCATTGAAGGATGACTATAGAGCATATAACATGGTTCTGACCTAGTTTGTGGGAGGGTCTGGATGGGAAAGGTTCTGAGGAAGTGACATTCTTCTGTGAAGCAGGTGAAGCCAGGAAGGTCTTGGTGGAAGGAACAGCATGTACACTGGGTAACTTTTATTGTCAGCTTTGTGACAGGCATACACTGCTAGGTATGTTTCATGTTTCATATCTTGTCATTTTCCCTCTTTTTATTAAAGTGGAATAAATAAATAGAGTAGAGTAAATAAAATGCAAAAATCTGAAGTGTAGAACTTGATAAAAAAATTTTTTTCCATTCATTTATTTTGAGAGAGTGGGAGGGAGGGAGGGAGAGAGAGAGAGAGCACGAGGAGGGACAGAGAGAGAGGGGGAGAGAGAGAATCCCAAGCAGCCTCCCACTGAGCGCAGAGCCTGACGTGGGACTCAAACCAATGAACTGAGAGATTGTGATGTGAGCCAAAATCAAGAGCTGGGCACTTAACTGACTGAACTACCCAGGCGCCCCAAACTTGATAAAATTTTTACACATGCAATTATTGTTTAATTCTCACAGATATTACCTTATGAGGTGTTATTATTATACCTGTTTTACAGATGAAGAAACTGAGGCTCAGAAAAATTATGATTTGCTCATGGTTATATAATATCAAATGAAGAGTGGGGCTGGGTTCCTTTTCTTTAAAAAAAAATATTTTTTTTAATGTTTACTTATTTTTGACAGAGAGAGAGAGAGAGAGAGAGAGAGACAGAGCATGAGCAGGGGAGGGGCAGAGAGAGAGGGAGACACAGAATCTGAAGCAGGCTCCAGGCTCCGAGCTGTCAGCACAGAGCCTGATGCAGGGCTTGAACTCACAGACTGCGAGATCATGACCTGGGCTAAAGTCGGACGTCCAACCGACTGAGCCACCTAGGCGCCCCAGTTCCTTTTCTATTAGATGAGCGGTTTGTAAAACTGACCCCTTGTAGCTTCTTTTCCGGTCCCATCTCTTACTTGAATTCTAACAAAGGACCCAGCCAACTAAATGTCCTTCTGTTTGGAGTATCTGAGGTAGGTTGAAGTCCTCCCGGATGCCTGAGTGGGCTCCTTTAGTTCAGGGTAGCTTTGAGGTGTTCGTGAAACTCTTGAGACTCTGTGGACTATTTCCTGGGGGGTGGAGGGGCATTGCTTTCATTGTTCCCTCCAATGGGGTCTCAGAACCAAAACGGTGAAGAACTATTGCCTGTAAGGGCTCCTTCCCTCCCTGGAGGGGAAGGGCTGGGAATGCTAGGAATGCTCTTCCCACCAAGCCCTTTCTCACCTGGAGCTAGGCCGCTCCCTTCCCCACTCACCCCCAGTTTCCTGGGCTTCCTAGCATATCTACAGTCCCTGAAGGGGGCCTTGCCAACTTTCCTTGGCCCAGGGCTCCACTGGGAGGTTGGGCTGGGTACATTTGTGTGTCTGTCTGGCACATTCGATGCCCCGCCTCCAGTGTGGTGCCAGTCTCCGGTAGAGATTAGTCGCAGGGCTGGGGAAGCTGGAGTTTTTATTTGCTTGGAGGAGAACCTGCCCTCCCCAGTTGCTGGAGCCAGAGCGTACCTAGAATACATTCCATTTTGCTGACTCTAATCTTAGGCTAATGTGGACCTGAGGAGTTGGCCCATGGGTGGTCTTCACTCTGGCCCTCTGGTGGGACAAGTCTGCCTAACCTAGGGCCCCTTGGACTGGAACTCTTAAATGTTACTTGAATCTTTTTTTGAATAAGCAATACATTTACATGGTTCCAGACTTAAAAGGGACAAACAGACACACAGTAGAAACCTAGTTACTCTCCCATCTCTTTCCTCACTCAGCCCTCAGTTCCCCCAACCCAGAGGCATCTCTGCTATTCTCCCAGAAATGGGAGGGCATACCTTATGGGTCTTCCGTACTTTAAATGAGCTCTGGGAGTGGAGGGCCCCTTTTATCCATTAGGATAGAGGTATCTGTTAGGTAGGGTTTGGGGTTGGAAGAAACACATCATGGTATATGTGTATGTGTGAAGGTCAAGCAGTCATTAAACTCTTGACGAAGTCAAGCTCACTAGGACTGTATTAGAGGAAATGGATTCTTCTAAGTCAGTGGGTCTCAAAATCTGGAATCTGGACCAGAAGTATCAGTATCATCCGGGAGCTTGTTAGAAATGGCAAATCCAGACGTACTGAATCAGAAACTCTGGGGATAGGGTCCAATAGTCTTTGTTTTCATAGGCCCTTGAGGTACTTCTGCTGCTCAGATGAAATGCGAGAACCACTGTTGTATGTAGAAGAAATGACAAGGCAATGAGCCCCACAAAAGCTGGACAGGTGTTTCTACTTCCAGTCTCTCAGCCTAAATTCTTTTCTTGATTTTCTAGGACCCCTTTTTTCATGGAGCCGGCATCCACCATGGCTGAGCCCCGGGGCCCTGTCGACCATGGAGTCCAGATTCGGTTCATCACAGAGCCAGCAGGGGATGCAGAGATGGGCACCCTACGTCGTGGTGGGCGACGTCCAGCTAAGGATGCGAGAGCCAGTACCTATGGGGTGGCTGTGCGTGTGCAGGGCATTGCTGGGCAGCCCTTTGTGGTGCTCAACAGTGGGGAGCAAGGCAGTGACTCCTTTGGAGTCCAGATCAAGGGGGCCAACAACAGAGGGGCTCTGGGAGCTCTGAGCTCCAACTCGGAACCCCCGGAGCACTCCTACTCTCATGCCAAGGAGTTTCCTGCACGCTCACAAGGCAGCATGTCTGATGAGGAGTCTGGGGACCACTGGAACGGAAGGCTGCTCCGATCCCGCTCCCAGGCTTCACTGGCAGGCCCTGCCCCTGTGAGTCCGAGCACCCGGAGCACCAGCCTGCTGGAACTGGCCCCTCAAGGAGCTTCTGCAGGGACCATCGACACTGCTCCCCTGTCTTCAGTGGACTCTCTCATCAACAAGTTTGACAGCCACCATGGGGGGCAGACCCGGGGCCGGACTGGCCGGCGCATGCGGACACTGCCCCCTGAACAGCGCAAGCGGAGCCAAAGCCTGGACAACCGGCTCCCACGGGACACCCTTGAGGAACGGGAGCGTCGGTCCCCCAACCACTGGGCCCCTAGCACAAAGCATGACAGTCACATGGGCAGCTCCAAACAGTTGGTCCAGAGCCAGAGCCCTCTTGGTGGCTTTAGCCGTTCCCGTCAGACCCAGGACTGGGTTCTTCAGAGTTTTGAGGAGCCACAAGGGAGAGTCCAGGACCCTGGCATACTACAGGTCAGACCCCAGTCCCCTGTGGCTTCTGCTTCCTGACCCACTAGCTGCAGGACCCCTTGCTGATTCAAATAGCTAAAGGCAGAAGGTTTCTACTTTTGTCCTCCACTATATCCTTCTACTAAACAGATGATATTCTCATGAAAATGGAACGAACTATGAAGTCAGCCTTCACAAGCATGAGAGTTACTTATTACTGCCTGGAAATTAACTGTGCTCGGCCACTAGCTTTTGCTAGGTCTGCAGAGTAAGTAAGGCGGGCCTGGTAATCGAAGCAGCTCCCAGTGCTCCTGTCACAACTCCCGGCTTTGTCTCCCACTCAGGAGTGCAAGTGAGTCGGGGAGCAACTTCGTGCAGACGCAGTTAAGCCTGTTTTAAAAGTAACTCATTTACAAATTCTAGTACCTGAACTATCATTGGTGACAGATAACTTGTGACACAGTTCACAGCTGGTTGAGGTCTGCTTGTCAAGGAAAATGTGGCTTGTGGCAGTAGTGAGAGGCATACTCCGCTCAGATGTCTCCTGGGCTTCCTGCTCAGGCCTCAGCAGTCTACTCTTTTCCCCACTTCAGGCTTGTTCATCGTGGTGGAGGGCCCCATCTCCCACCTGCCGCTGCTGCGCCATCTGAACGCCACACACGCTCCTGGCTTAATCTTCCTATTTCTCTGGGCTTATGTTTTGCAGTTCAAGTCAACTCCAGACCTGCTCCGAGACCAGCAGGAGGCTGCCCCACCAGGCAGTGTGGACCACCTGAAGGCCACCATCTACAGCATCCTGAGGGAGGGGTGCGTGGGGGCCCTCCCAGGAGGGCAGTCACATACCTCCCTGCTCCTCCTTCTAGTTTCGTTCCCCATCTTCCTTGCCCTTAGCTCCCCTTTCCCTCATCTCTGCTGCCTCTTCCCTCCCTTAAGCTTTGCTTCTGTTCTTTCATCCTCCAGAAGCTCAGAAAGCGAAACGTCTGTGAAGAGGAAGGTCAGTTTGGTGCTGGAACAGATGCAGCCCCTGGTGGTGAGTGGCTGCTTCCTGGGCGGGGGGGTGGGGGGTGGGGGGTGGACAGGGCTAGGGCCTTTGGGGCCTGGGGTCTGGATTGGACTCATCCCTTCCCGCCATATCCTTGGCAGATGCCTTCTGGTTCCACTAAGGCCCTGGGCGGGCAGGGGGAACTCACCCGAAAAGTGGAGGAGCTACAGCAAAAGCTGGAAGAAGAGGTGAAGGTGAGGGGAGATTGGAGGCGCAGGGGGAATGCCGGACACGGGAGAAACCGGGGCCTGGGCTGCTCTTCCAAGCAATGGAACAAGCACTTGTGTGTTCTGTGACACCAGAGGCAAGAGTGTGTGCTGGGCCCGCCAAGGACGTCTGGGGTTCTCTGGAGCTTAGGAATAGGGGTGCAGTCATCAGGGCTCTGACCACCTTCCACCCGTTTCCTTTGGAAGTTCCCGTCCCGGCTTTGCTGCGCACTGGCTGTGTATGCCTTGAGCAGATTACTTACCTGAATCCTTTCCATTGACATTATAATGATAGCAGTATGCAATAGCTGTCATTTATTGAGGATAACTTCTTGTAGTAGGTACTGTCCCAGGTAATGCATCGTAATTATAGGGATCTCGTAAGGGAGGTATTGTGAACCCTTTCATGATGAGAAAACTGAAGATCAGAGAGGTTAAGTGTGTTGTTCAAGACAATAAGTTGCAGAGAAGAATTTGAAAATTCAGGTCGGTCTTATGCTAAAGGTTATGTATTAAAAAAATATAGACTGCTTCTACCTCTCAGGGTATTGCCCTGAATGTAGTTGGTGCTCAGTAAGTGTTGGATTTTAATACCCCTTGTTTCCTGGAAAGCAGTATAGTGTCCTGGTTAAGTGGTCAGCTGTGGAGTCAAACTGAGTTCAAATCCTGATACCTTAACTTGTTGGCTGTTACCCTGACCTTAGGCAGGTTCTTTAAATGTTCAAAGCCACTTTTTCCTTAACTGTAAAGTGGGGATAATAATTGTACTATATTACTTACCTATGGCTGTGTAACAAATTACCTCAAAACTTAACAGCTTGAAATAATCATCTTCTGGTGTCCGAGGGCCCAGAATCTGGAAGCAGCTGAGCTAGGTAGTTCTGCCTCAGGGTCTATTATGAATTTCCTGGCAAGGTATTGGCTGGAGCTAGTCATGAGAAGACAGTGGGTGTTGGTTGGAGGCCTCACCTCCTTGCCATGTGGACCTCTTCATGGGGCCACTTGAGCGTCCAATATGGCAGCTACCTTTCCTCAGAGTGAATGATTAAGAGAGAGGGTAAGGATTGGAGGCTGCAATGCCTTTTTATGACCTGGTCTCAGAAGCTACACATCACGTCTTCCTTTTCTGTTTGTTAGAAGTGAGTCCTCAGAGCGCCTGGGTGGCTCGGTTGGTTGAGCGTCCAACTTCGGCTCAGGTCATGATCTCGCTGTCTGTGGGTTCGAGCCCCACACTGGGCTCTGAGCTGACAGCTCGGAGCCTGGAGCCTGCTTCGGATTCTATGTCTCCCTCTCTCTGCCCATTCCCTGTTCATGCTCTGTCTCTCTCTCTCTGTCAAAAATAAATAAACATTAAAAAAAAGAGAAGAGAGTCCTCAAGTCCAGCCCATACTGCAGGGAAGAGGCTTCACCTTTTTTTAAAAAAAATTTTTTTTTTTTTAACGTTTATTTATTTTTGAGACAGAGAGAGACAGAGCATGAATGGGGGAGGCTAAGAGAGAGGGAGACACAGAATCTGAAACAGGCTCCGGGCTCTGAGCTGTCAGCACAGAGCCCGACGCGGGGCTCGAACTCACGGACCGCGAGATCATGACCTGAGCCAAAGACGGACGCTCAACCGACTGAGCCACCCAGGCACCCTGAGGCTTCACCTTTTAAAAGGAATGTTGAGGAATTAGTGGATGTACTTTAAACCATCGCAAGTCCCAAGACTTGTGAAAAGTATTAAATGCAGATAATAAGCATAGGGTCCCTAGTACAGTGCCTGTCATTTAGGGAGTGTCATTAAATGTTAGACGTTCCCATTACTCCTGGTCCTTCTGAGAGGTTTTTCCTACTCTCCACCTGTTTTTCTCTCCTTGCCTTTTCCAGAAGCGACAGAAGCTAGAACCCTCCCGGGTTGGGCTAGAGCGGCAGCTGGAGGAAAAGGCAGAAGAGTGCAGCCAACTGCAGGAACTGCTGGAGAGGAGGAAGGGGGAGGCCCAGCAGAGCACCAGAGAGTGAGTGCTGCCGAGTGTGCACATGGGGCTGCTTGGGGACTAAGGCCAGATGGAGGTTGCCCCTGGGTGAGAGAGACAGGGGGAAGTCTTTAGAAGCAGACAGAGACAGTTTAAAGATAGGACCTTTCTGTTTATGTTATTGGTCATGGTGGTGGTGCCTGAGTTGGGTTACCTGGATTTGCCTCTCTGCTTCAGGCTCTAAATCTGTAGAATGGGTTAATAATAGTACCTACCTCACAGGATTGTTCATTCAGCACATGTTTTGCCGTGAATACTGTGTGGCAGGCAGTGATCTAGATTCCTGGGGTACATCAGCGAACCGTTCAGATGAGGAGCACTGCTCTCCAGAAGCAGAGCTTCTAGTGGGGGACAGGGCAGACCGTAAATAAAGAACATATTAGGTAAGTACATTTGCAGCATGGGAGAAGGTGATAAGTAGAAAAGTTAAAGCAGATCGGTGGGCCGAATGGTGGAGGCACAGTGGAGGCCTCATTAAGATTTGAACAGAGACTTTAAGGAGGTTTAAATGAAACGATACGCATAAAGTATTTAGAAAGCTGGCTGACACCTAGCACTTGATAATGTTATCTATTGTTATTAGTCTCCAGAACATGAAGCTCCTTGTGGACCAGGGTGAAAGGGTACGACACAGGCTGGAGACCCAAGTGATGGAACTGCAGGACAAGCTGAAGCAGGCCCAGGGGCCGGAGCCTGCTAAGGAGGCGCTAATGAAGGTGGGGGCAGGATGGCTCCCCCTGCCTCTGCTTCCTGTCATCTGGAGCACCTTCAAATCTGCTCACTCACACTTTCCCCAACGCATGGGCAGTAGGTAGCTGATTACAGGTACCCCTTAGCGTGCTTTCAGACAGACTCAAAGGTGGGCTGGGGTTAGATCCCAGAATGGTGCGTTTCCTTTTTCCTAAATAGGCATCTCAGAGGCCCCTCGCACCTGGTACTGAGTCTAACATGTACAAGGTGCTCAGTCAGTGTATCTGATCGGCTGACTGAATGAATAGCAAGGCAGATCCTATTACAGTCGCCCCTGTACTTCCACCCTCATTTCCCTAGGACCTGCTAGAGACCCGGGAGCTTCTGGAAGTGGTCTTGGAGGGCAAACAGCGGGTAGAGGAGCAGCTGAGGCTGCGGGAGCGGGAGCTGACAGCCCTGAAGGGGGCCCTGAAGGATGAGGTGGCTTCCCGTGACCAGGAGGTGGAACAGGTCCGGCAGCAGTACCAGCGAGACACGGAGCAGCTTCGCCGGAGTATGCAAGACGCAACCCAGGCATGTGGCCAGAGCAGGGGCCGCCAGAAGTGGGCACTCCCCGCCCCAAGAGGGGCTGACGTGAGGCCTTGGTATTTTGAGACTTTTCTAGTTGTAACTGCAACTCCTTCTAAAAGATACATGTGAGGTGTAGTGAAAACCTTGGCCAGGAAACCTGCAAGGGCAGAGAGAGGGAGTGCAGGCCAGGAGTACCGTGAGGGTGTGTGACCCAAGTCCCATGGGGAAATAACTGGGGGGTAGGGGGGGCTTCATCTAAACAACAGCGGGGTGGACTGTGGCTTGGGAAGAGCTTTCTGCTAGCATCACATCAGGCACCGCTGGGGGACAAGGGTGTGCAGCTGGTGTGGTGCCCTGTGGGCCCAAGCCTCTATTTCTACACACTTACACTTGATCTGAAGTGCATTTTTCCCTCTGAGCCTCCTGACCCCCAATTGTCCCCTTCTCTAGGATCATGCTGCATTAGAGGCTGAAAGGCAGAAGATGTCAACCCTCGTGCGGGAACTGCAGAGAGAGCTGGAGGAGACATCGGAGGAGACAGGGCATTGGCAGAGCATGTTCCAGAAGAACAAGGAGGAGCTTAGAGCCACCAAGCAGGAGTGAGGACTTTGCCTCTTTCCCGGGAATGCTTATCCATGATTCCTACATCCTGCTTCCTTTCTACCCCTGCTGTGCCCTTCACTCTGCTGACAGTGGGTGCCCAGGCTCCTAGCCCCTGGGGAGGTGGTTTGCATTATCCTGCTCACCTCTTCCTGACAGGTGGTCTGAACTTGTTCCTTTTCCCTTTTCATTCACCTGACTGGGCTCAGACTCCTGCAGCTGCGGATGGAGAAGGAGGAAATGGAAGAGGAGCTTGGGGACAAGATGGAGGTCTTGCAAAGGGAATTAGGGCAGGCTCGGGCTGGTGCTGCAGACACTCGCCAAATGGAGGAGCTCAGGAAGGTACTTGGAGGGGTGCCTGGGTGGCTTAGTTGGTGGAGTATGGGACTCTTGATCTCAGGATTGTGAGTTTGAGTCCCATATTGGGTTCAGAGATGAAAGAAAGAAAGAAAGAAAAGAAAGAAAGAAAAGAAAGAAAAGAAAGAACTTGGAATTGGAGTGTGGAAGGGCAGGTTGGGCTGGCAGACACTGACCAGGCCTCTACACTGTTGTGGCTGCCTCCTATGTGCTTGGTTTTCAGGACCTGTTTGGCCGTATCTCTGCCCCACACATTCTGATCCAGCCTGGCTGCTCTCATTGAATATATAGGTTTCTAATGTAAAGGACTTTTGGTGGCCAAATTGGTGGCTGCTGGCTACCTCCCAAGAGACCTCCTGGGGCGCAGCATTTAGATGGATTTGTGAAACTTCAGGGTCATTTTTGCAAGCTTGGAGTTTGGTCAGATAGCAAGAGTTGCTCTGTTTTGGAGCAGCGGGGGGTGGGGGGGTGGGATATGGACTCTTTACCTACATCTATGAAACAAACATTTACAGTTAGAATGCCAGCTTATTAACTCGTAATGTGAAATGTTGTCACACAGACTGGAATACTTGTATTGGCATAGCAGGCTGGCCTACTTGGGAAGCCAAGTTGTAATTTGAAGGCTGCTTAGAAAGTATAGCATCTAGACCAAGGGAATTAGATGTTTTATCATGCACGGATGTTTTATAAATGATAAAGTCACCAAATTGAAGTAAATATAAATAATTTCTTCATACTCTTTGTATTAGTTTATGAAGGACAAGAAAGCAAGTAATTATTTTGGATGATTTAGAAACTTAGAAAATATTTTTGCTAGTATAGAGAACTGGCATTTATGGCCTCCTGAAGATTCTTCTAGGTTTATAATCTTTGATTCACTATGCTTGATATGTAGTTGGTGCTTACTTAACAAGTATTAATTGATCAATGCTTGTGTATCATGCCTTTACCGTAAGACTGCCTAATTTTAACCAAAGTAACCGTATTTATTAGAGTAAACAAGTATAGTTGTGATGCTTTTCCAGGTAAATAAAAGTCTGAGCTTACACACATATTTGGTGAGAAAAACATAATAAACCAAAACCAAATATACTTCGGTGGCTGTGAAATGAAAAGTGCTCTTAAATTTTTACTGTTATTAATATGAAGTTAACAAAAATTAAGGATAGTCTGAAGTCTATTTGCTATATTAGTCTACATAATTCCTCTGGACAATCTCAGTTGATTGATTATGCTAGATAAAGCTAAAAAGCTAAAAAGTAATAACCAGAGCTTCATTTACTCATATGTGAAGTATGTTTTATCAGTACTTAATCAATAACAAAGTATATACATTAGGAAAACAGACTTTGTCCAATGTAGACCATACACTGTGCTGTTTTTCTTTGTTTTTAAATTTTTTAAAGTTTATTTATTTATTTTGAGAGGGAGAGAGAGACAGAGAGAGCGAGTGGGGGAGGGGCAGAGAGAGAGGGAGAGAGAGAGAATCCCAGGCAGGCTCTGTACTGTCAGTGAAGAGGCTGACGCAGGGCTCAAACCCACAGCCTGCAAGTTCATGACCTGAACTAAAACCAGGAGTCAATGCTGAACCGACTGAGCCACCCAGGCGCCCCTGTTTTTCTTTTCCTTTGTAGTTTTGTTAGTGTCTTACATTGAAAACTCACAATATATTATATATCCTTTCAGCCTAATTATGGTAATTTCTGAATTTCAGAAGTAGCTAACAGCTAAAGAACTAGAACCAGAGTTCATATTTTAATTTTTTTCTCCCACCCCTCCTAATTTTTTTTAAAGATTTTTATTTTGAAATAATCTCTGTACCCACTGTGGGGCTCAAATTTACAACCCCCAAGATCAAGAGTCACATGCTCTGCTGACTGGGCCAGCCAGGTGCCCCAATATTTTAATTTTTTAAAAAAGAAGTAGGGGCGCCTGGGTAGCTCACTTGGTTAAGTGTCTGACTCTTGGTTTTGTCTTAGGTCATGATCTCACAGTTTGTGAAACTGAACCCCACATTGGGCTCTGTGCTGATAGCATGGAGCTTTCTTGGGATTTTCTCTCTCTCCTCCCTTCCCCCCCCCCCCCCCCCCCCGCTTGTGCTCTCTCTCTCTCAAAATAAATACACCTTAAATTTTTTTAAAAAATAAAAAAGAAATAAAAGCAGCCCCACTATTTATTGTGTTGCATTTTTTGGTTTTCAGTATATTTTCTTTTGTTTTTGAAACAGCCAATCCTGTTTTGTTCACACCCTCATCTATTCCATGTAATTTTTTTTATGGAGATTTATTTCACATACCATAGAATTCACCCTTTTAAAGTGTATAGCGTAGTAGTTTTTAGTGTGTACACAAAGTTGTACAACCATATTACTATCTAGTTACAGAACATTTTCATCACCTCAAAAACGAACCCCGTATCCAGTCACTTGCCCCAGCCCTTGGCAGCCACTAATCCATTTTCTGCCTCTATGAATTTGCCTCTTCTGGCAAATCATATACATTACAAATCATATACATATACATTGCATGTCTGGTTTATTTCACCTAGCATAATGTCTTTTAAGGTTTACCCATGTTGTAGCAAGTGTCAGTACTTCATTACTTTTTATGGCTGAATAATATTCTATGTGGATATACCACATTTTGTTTATCTGTTTGCCAATTGATGGACATTTGGGTCATTTCTATATTTTTAGCTCTCATGAAATAATGCTGCTATGAACATTCATATAACATGTTTTCCCAAAAAATGTTTTCAGTGCTCTTGGATATATACCTAAGAATGGAATTAATGGGTCAAGAAACTGCCAAGCCACTCGGCCAAGCGGCCACACCGTCTTACGTTCCCCCAGCAATGTATGAGGGTCCTGGTTGCTACACAGTGTCCTATCCAAGGGTGGCTCTCTCTGCCCTGTCACCGTTCCCCTTCCCTTCTAGGAGCTGCGTCGGACACAGCAGGAACTTAAGGAGCTGAGGGAAGAGCAGCAAAGCCAGGAGGTGGCTGGGCGTCACCGGGAGCGGGAGTTGGAGAAACAGCTGAGGGTTGAGGTTGATCGAGGCCGGGAACTGGAACAGCAGAACCTCCAGCTGCAAAAGACCCTCCAGCAGCTGAGACAGGACTGTGAAGAGGCTTCCAAGGCAAGGGGAGTGGGCACAGGGCTTAGGAGGTGGAGGCTGAGGGGTCTGGAGGGCTGAGGAGCCAGAGGGCGAGGAAATTACCTACCCTGGGTATGTACAGACCAGATCCTTGGTCATAAGTGTGCGGTGAAAAGCAGCCAGGGGTTGGCAGGGGGAGGCAGGGCTGCACCTGATGGCACGCACCACGTCTCCGTAGGGGTGGGGTTCTCAGGGGGCACTACCACTGTTGAAATCTGGCTCTTGTGGGCTCTCTTTGGGGTGGCTTTCTTGGTGGTGGTCGGTGGCCTTGAGCCCTGGGGTCTGAGCTGCCACTCCCCCAACTGGCCGCAGGCTCAGAAGGCAGCAGAGGCAGAGGTGGAGGTGCTGGGGCAGCGGCGGACAGCAGTGGAAACGACGCTTCGGGAGACCCAGGAGGAAAATGACGAATTCCGACGGCGCATCTTGGGTCTGGAGCAGCAGCTGAAGGAGGCCCGAGGCTTGGCGGAGGGTGGGGAAGTGGCGGAGGCGAGGCTTCGTGACAGGGTGCAGCGGCTAGAGGTCAGTGCTTCTGCCCACCTTGGCGGCTTCTTCCTGGCCGTCTCTCCCCTCACCCCTGGCTAAACACTCCCCAGCAAAATCCTCAGCTACCAGTTTTCTTTTGCCCCGAGTGTGCTGGTTTTTGCCTTCCCAACAACCCTCTGTTAAAGTTAGGTTTATTTTCTGGAGTGTGCTTTGGTATGAATGTCTTGGCCTTTGTACTGGTATTTTTGTCTCTTATCTCTCACCCTGTGCTTGTCCTCTGTGTCTTAATTCCTTTGCTGGTTCCTCTGAGCCCGTTTGCATTGCCCACCTTTTTCATAAACCTCTTTTTCTTCCCTCCTATCTACTCCTCTCCAAATGGCTTTCCCTCTCCCAGGCAGAGAAAAAGCGGCTTGAGGAGGCCCTGAACACAGCTCAGGAGGAGGAGGGGAGCCTGGCAGCTGCCAAGCGGGCACTGGAGGCCCGGCTGGAGGAGGCCCAGCGGGGGCTGGCCCGCCTGGGGCAGGAGCAGCAGGCCCTGAAACGGGCCTTGGAGGAGGAGGGGAAGCAGCGGGAGGCGCTCCGGCGGGGCAAGGCTGAGCTGGAGGAACAGAAGCGCCTGCTGGATAAGACTGTGTGCCAGCTGAACAAGGAGGTGTGGCGCGGGGTGGCCCGGGCTCTTAGGAAGAGGCACAGCTCTTTCAGAAGCTTGCCTGAGCAGGGGAGGAGGTCAGAATGTGTGGTTTTTGCTTTCCTCAAGTTCATTGCTGGGGAGGCCAAGGCCAAATCTTCAGAGAGGGTGTCCTTTCTATTCTTTCTCTGTGCCCTCGACCTCCCCTCTATGTCCCATTTCATTGTGGTCTTGATCCTTGGAGAATGTCTCCTGGGATTCTCCCTGAGACATCTTTAAGACCTGAACATAACAGTCTTCATTAGTAGAATTTTCTATTTGGGGTAGGGAAAGGAAAGCTCTATAACCCCTCCCTAGATGTCTTTAAGACCTAAATACAGGAATTTTCGTGGGTGGGATTTATATTCGGGAGAGGGCAAGGAAGAAGGAAAAAAAATAAATAAATAACTTTTTTTCAGGTAAGTTTCTCTCCTAATATCTTTGTAAAGCTAGAGAAAACACCTAATATATTTCGTCAGCTCTAAAATGTACTCTGAAGTTGATTTGCGTTGTATAATTTTGATGGGATGTTACAGTTCAAGTGGCAGATTTTTCTTTCTTAGTCGTACATCTTGTAATCATTGGCCTCTTGGGTTTGTTGAAATATGGTCAATTAGGTTTACTCTGTGTCAGACACTGTTGTAAGTACTTTACATAATTAGCTATCATAATTCTCACAACTTTGTGATGTAGGTACCATTATTTTCCCATTTTACAGTTGGGGAACTGAGACCCAGAGAAGACAAGCTGTGGTCACACAGCTAGTAAGTGGTA
The DNA here is from genome assembly GCF_018350155.1 of Leopardus geoffroyi. Lineage (NCBI taxonomy): Eukaryota > Metazoa > Chordata > Mammalia > Carnivora > Felidae > Leopardus > Leopardus geoffroyi. Next base: position 106,247,254 of record NC_059328.1, read on the forward strand.
GAGCCAGGATTTGAAGCCAGGCAATCTGTATATTACTACTAGCCATACTAGGGACCTAGGGCCCAGGGGAGAGCAATGGAGGGCTGCTTCGGCAGGAAGGAGGGTCTGGGGTGTCTGGGCCCAGAGAAGGGACAGAGGTGCAGTGCTGAAAGGCTGTTTTCTTTGCATCTCAGCTGGAGCAGATTGGAAATGACTCTAAGCAGGCCCTGCAGCAGCTCCAGGCCCAGCTGGAGGATTACAAGGAGAAGGCCCGGCGGGAGGTGGCAGATGCCCAGCGCCAGGCCAAGGAATGGGCCATTGAGGCTGAGAAGAGCTCTGGGGGGCTGAGCCGGCTTCAGGACGAGGTAGGGGCAGAAATGGCAGGAGGGTGGGAACTCTCCCAATGTCCTTGGTTTGCAGGTCATTGCCTCTTAACTAAACCTGGGGCCAAGGGATCCTGGGACCCCGGTTTAGGTCTAACCACTTAGAGTGACATAGTGAGGTAGGGAGTTGTCCACTCTAGGTACCGATAATGATAGGAGGTGCCTTGTCTGTAGAGCAGTGACTTTTTTTTAACTTTAATTTTTTTTATTTTAGAGAGAAACAGGGTGAGAGAGAGTGTGAGTGGGGGATGGGGCAGGGAAGAGAGAGAGAATCTCAAGCAGGCTCCAGGCTCAGTGAGGAGTCCAACGCGGGGCTCCATCCTACAACCCTGGGATCATGACCTGAGCTGAGATCACGAGTTGGCCTCTCTGACTGCTGAGCCCCCTGGGCGCCCCTGTAGAGCAATATTTAAACTGCTGCACATTAGAATCACCTGGGGAGATTAAAAAAAAAAGATCCCAGTACCAAAAAATTTCAACACTGTAATGTTAGTGGAAGTATGGTATCAATATAGAGGCATGTTTGACGTACAGTAGATGCTTTAAATATGATTGCTAGTTGTAGGGTCGCCTGGGTGGCTCAGTTGGTTGAGCGTCTGACTTCAGCTCAGGTCATGATCTCACAGTTCGGGAGTTCAAGGCCTGCATTGGGCTGTATGCTGACAGCTCAGAGCCTGCAGCCTACTTGGGATTCTGTGTCTCCCTCTCTCTCTGCCCCTTCCCCACTTGTGCTCTCTTTCTCTCAAGAATAGATAAACCTTAAAAAAAAATGTAAATATGATTGCTAGTTTTAATGCTTCACAATCTTTTACAGTAACAATGTGTTATAAACTTGTGTTTTGTCATGACATTAAACCTTTTTTGTTAAAATACCTAAAATCCTAATACCCAAGCTGCAGCTTGTATCACTTAAATCATAACCCCTAGGGCCAGGACCCAGGATGAGTTTTCTAAAAACCACTTAGGTGATTCTAACTTCTGTAGGGCGTTAAAACAATAAAGAAAATGGACCAGGAGCTCCTTTCTGCCAGCTAGATAGGATGTTGCCCGGATCCCTGAATGGTTGAATAAAACCCACCAGATCTTCAAAGAAAAGAAAACAAACTAAAAGTCAGCCTGCTTTTGATTATCACCTGCTCTGACGGTTCTAAAGAACATCAGTGATGAAACATTTCTCTCCGCAGGGGCGGACTGCTCCCACCCCCGAGTCCCCACCTTACTTCTCTGGGCTGTTCCATTTTTCCTTCTGTCCAGACCCAGAGGCTGCGGCAGGCCCTGCAGGCATCCCAGGCTGACCGCGACACGGCCCAGCTGGACAAGGAGCTGCTGGCCCAGAAACTGCAGGGGCTGGAGCAGGAGGAGGAGAACAAAAAGCGCTCCCAGGATGACAGGACCCGGCAACTCAAGGGTCTTGAGGTAATGACATGGGGGGGGTGGGTAGGGGAGGGGTGTCCAGGTCCTGGCATAGCTGGGACTTCTGTGGGGAAAGGAGCCGGGACAAGCCAAGCCCCCTTTCTATGCTAGGGATCGAAAGCTGGTAGCCCACTGCTGATGGAGTTTGACCGTGGTGGTATTCATTTTGTTTCCTTTCGTGTTTTCTTTTGTTGTTGTTGTTAAACACTTTTAAAGAGAATTTTTTTTTTTAATATTTTTTTTTGTTTCTAAGGGGTCTCTACACCCAGTGTGGGGCTCCACCTCCCAACTCCTGAGATCAAGAGTTGCATGCTCTCTGAGCGAGCCAGTCCGGTGCCCCTGACTGCAGTGTTTTAAATGGCTTTGAATTAATTGCCAGTGTTTAGAAATGTACACGTCACATAAAAGCTCTGGCTTCGTTTATACGTTTGGAAAATTCTGTAGCAGCGAGCTTCTGATCCTGAGTTATCTGCATGGCAGCAGTTGGCTGGAGGATAGCAGTGGCTCCTCTTTAGAGGCAATAGTGCTCTTCAGGTTGCCATATTTGGCAATAATAATAATAACAAGACAATAACAGCAGCAAACACATATTATGCTATGTGCTGGGCACTTCAGACTTATTTAGTCTTGAGGATAAATAACCCTGTGGGATAGGTGGTCTTGTTTTCTCCATTTTATTGTTGAGGGAAGCTGACACATAGAGAGGGTAAGCAACTTAGCCATGGCCCCTCTGCTAGGAATCTGATTTTCAGACCCAGGCAGTTTGGCTCCAGAGACCATACCCTTAGTATTTACATGGGACTGCCTGGCTTGAGCATGCTTCCTTAGTCTGTACCCTGGCACTTTGGTTTCTGACTCTCTCCATCCCAGCCTTGGCTCAGGCACTTTGCTTTCTGTCTGCTTTCCCATTAGGGAAACAGGGCTACCCCAGTGAGGAATAGATTCTGGGGTTTGTCATCTTGCCAGGGGACCAAGGCTAGAGCAGGTGCCCTCTCCCTCTTTCCCTTGATGCCATGCCTGGTCAGCAGAGGGTGCTAGCTCTATGGTGGCTCTGGGCAGGGGCAAGGACCAGCTGCTTATGGGGACATGTGAGACAGGTCTGTGGAGGCGGGGCCTTGAGAGGGTCCTGGTTGGGTTTGGTATTCTGGTGTCCAGCATGTGGGGCAGAAAGAACCTGTTGCTCCTCTGCCACAGGAAAAAGTCTCTCGGCTGGAAGCAGAGTTAGATGAGGAGAGGAGCACTGTGGAGCTGCTGACGGAACGCATGAATCGTGGCCGGGACCAGGTAAGCCCTTCTTTACCTATCCCCTGCATCCATCCCTGACTACAGAACCTCTCGGCCCTCTCAAAAACACCTCCACCCTCCCATGTTTCATAATCTGGAGAATTCTGGCTGCAGAATCTGTGCATGGCTGGTGCTACTTCAGGGTCTCCTCTGCTTCAGGACGGGTAGAAAGAATCCAGGGATTTGAGTGGAAAAAGGAATCCTGGTGGCCTGGGATTACTCTCTGCCCTGAATCCAGGCTACTTCCATTCAGAAGGAATGCTAATTCCTGGTGTGATGGAGGAGGCCCTGTTTAAATTCTGTGGCTCGTCCCATATGAAAAGGCTGATTTTTTTAGTCGCCTGAGAATTATGGGGATTCAGAGAGCATCATGCAGTTTACTCTGCCTCATGTGGTTCAGCTGCCTAGTTCAGTGTGAGCGCTCCCCAAATCTGGCTCCTCTCACCCCTCCCCACCAGGTGGACCAGCTGAGGACAGAGCTCATGCAGGAGAGGTCAGCTCGACAGGACCTGGAGTGTGACAAAATCTCCCTGGAGAGACAGGTGAGCTGGGGAGTAGGGAGTCTTGGGGACAGACCCCAGGAGGCAGGTGAAATGGCCATAGGAGGGGTTGGAAGTGGAATGTGACTGTGAAGATTTTCTGCCCTTTTTAGAACAAGGACTTGAAGAGCCGGTTGGCTAGCTCAGAAGGCTTCCAGAAGCCCAATGCCAGCCTCTCTCACCTTGAGTCCCAGAATCGGGAGTTGCAGGAGCGGCTACAAGCTGAAGAGAGGTGACGTGAGCCCTTCTTCTCTCCTTCTGGGCTTTTCTCCTCTGAGGTTCCCTCCATCTTGCACTTCGGACATGGCCAACCTGGCCTGATCTTTAGGGGGAACTTTTTTCCTTGGTAAAGAGCAAGAGAGTTGCAGGCCTTCTGAAATATGAATGACCTCTTCTCTCCCGGTTCTTTGGATCTGCCCTGGATCCTTTCCAGTGTGATGTGACTGAGAAGAGCTCACGGAGGCCAGAGGGGGCCAAGCAGGTGTTCCTTTAGAAATGGCGACAGCCATAGACACCCCCTTCCACACCCTCTTAGGGAGAAGACAGCTTTGCAGTCTACCAACCGAAAACTGGAGCGGAGGGTTAAAGAGCTGTCCATTCAAATTGATGATGAGCGGCAGCATGTCAATGACCAGAAGGACCAGGTAAGGATGGCAGCCAGGGCCAAGCAACCATATGGCAAGCATGTATGGAGCATTTGCTTGAAGGCCAGGGGAGGACCTATCTCAGAGGTCTTCCCAGCTTCGACTCCTTGTATAAGGGTGGAGATGAGACTGGAGGGATTGGATCAGAGCAGTCACAGTAGCACATGCATCGAGTGCCTGTGATGTGCTAGGTTCTCTTTCTAAGTGTTCTACATGTATGAACTCATTTAATCCCCCCAAACAAACCTGTAAAGTTAGGGAACTTGCCCATGGCCATAACATTTTTCTAGGGCAATGATCCCTTGTCAAAATTGCTACAGGGGAGGGTCCCAGCCCACGGTAGCAGCAGATGCTTTTCTAATGTGGGGACTTGGTATCCTGTCCAGCTAAGCCTGAGGGTGAAGGCTTTGAAGCGGCAGGTGGATGAAGCAGAAGAGGAAATTGAGCGACTCGATGGCCTGAGGAAGAAGGCCCAGCGTGAGCTGGAGGAGCAGCATGAGGCCAATGAACAGCTCCAAGCCCGGATCAAAACCCTCGAGAAGGACTCCTGGTAATGGCTGCTTTTCTGACCCCCGCTCAATCGGGGTCGTGGTGCAGGAAGGGAATGGGGTCTCCTGGATAGGGAGGAGGATCCCTAAGGTGGTACTTGGCAGTCACTCCTTCCTGGCTGGAAGCCTGTATGATTATTCTTTAGTATCCAAGCCCCTGGTCTATATCCCATTTCCCCAGATCTCAGATTGGTGGGCGATCTCGTGAGTACCTAGAGGCCTTAGAACAACTGGGAATTTCCTTAGCATGATAAGTGTGGCTGTCTCAATCTTTGTCTCCCTCCCTTACAAATATTCTTCTCTCTGACTCAGGCGCAAAGCCTCCCGGTCAGCTGCTGAGTCAACCCAGCATGAAGGGCTGAGTTCAGATGAGGAATTTGACAGTGTCTACGACCCATCCTCCATTGCATCACTGCTCACGGAGAGCAACCTGCAGACCAGTTCCTGTTAGCTTGGGTCCACAGGGGACCAGAAACCACACTTGAGGCCTGCCCTGCCATCCTGCTCTGCCCTGCTAAGCCTCGGATTCCTCATTCCTGTGGGGAGAGAGGGGGACACCCAATTATTCAGCCCTAAGACTGGGAGGGGTGTGAGTGATGCTGATAAAAAAGGCATTAGCACTAAGCTGGTGCATGGGCTTTCCCTCTCCTCTGGAGTAGTGGGTATTTTAGGCCAACTGAGCCCTTCCTTTAAGTGCCGACCCTCCCTCTTCTCCCTCATAGCAACAGGATGGTCAGCATATGGACTGAAGAGGATTGAGCAGGATAGGAAGGAATAGATGTTGCCATGTATATAAAGCTTTATTTCTTTAGCCCTTAACCTTCAGGCTCAGGGAAAAATACCTTTTGCAGTTCTGCTCCCTCGACCCCTGCAACATGTTTTCCTCCAACTCTGGAGCAGGGTGGAAGGAACATTATGGGTAATGTACACACTAGTGTGGCTCTACCCAGTTCTTGGATGCTTCTCTTTGCACAGTCATGGGACCTATATGGTAGTCCCCACCTCTCTCCACTCTCATGTATTTTGTCTTTCCTAAGCCAGTGGATCCAAGGGATCTGTTCTCCCCTCCCATCTTCACCATTCCTACCTTCCTTCTTTCCTTTTGGTGCCTTAGCCAGGGTGAGGAGATAAGGATGTTCTTCTTGCCTTCTATACCCACACATTCATACCTCTCCAAGGGCCAATCTTTCCCCAAACAGGGCCCTCAGCCTTTCCTGCTGCCCCAGTGAATGGTCTAGAGAGCTGCCCTGGGGGAGGGACTTTGGTAGGGCCATGATAAGGTGGTGGGGCTTGGTTCTGCTCAGGGTTTCCATCTTTCCTCCTCTCCCTCTGTGACTATGCATGTGTTCATAAGGGGGTTGCATCTGGGAACCCTGATAACTGCCTACATGAGTCTGAAAAGCAAAGGTCTTCCTCGTGGTTTCTCTGACCCAGATGTGCCCAACCTTAGTAGGGAACCAAGGGACCCTCATTATCTCAGGAGCTTGAACCTGATACAGGGCTTCCTGCCTAGGGTTAAAGACTGACTCTTGGTAGAAATGAGAAGAGGCAATGGAGGATTTATTCCTCCCTTGGGTCCTGGGGAGAGCCCAGCCCTGGTGGGGAAGAGGTAAGGGAGATGATTCACCTCTCTTATTTCCTAAGCAGGCTCTGTAAGGAGCCTGGGGGAGGGAGAAGGCTGTTTTCACTAATGACTTATATTCACGATTTAAAAAAAACCCAAAACTTCTATTCTGCAAATTAGATATTTTCCCCCAAATGAATCCAGCCTTGATTTTATTTTAAATTAAATATTAAAATGATATATCTATACCAAAATCCTTGACTTCTCATTCTTTTTCCTGGCTTATTTGGAGGTCTGTTTTATGAAGAAACCATTTTAATTTTAGAATTTAGAGGCTGAAGCTGGGGTTTTCTTTACCTCACTTTTTAGAGGCCTTTACAACAGGTCAGATGGAACCCAGGGAACCTATGTTTCTAGCACCTCCATTCTCTCCTAAACAATCTTTTGGGAATAGAAGGCCAGTAAATGCCATCTCTGAAGGTTAAAAGAGACAGACTAGAATTGGGTTTTATTCTCTTGGGGCCCAGGGATATCCCCACCATTCACCTCCCAGGTACAAAGTCACTCATCCCTTCCCACCTGGTATGGGACTCAGTCCCTACCTGGGAGGTAGCAAAGTTTCTGTCATTCCTGCTTTTGTGTTGCCTTGAAGAGGGACCTAGCTGTTCATCAGAGCCTGTTGCCAAATTCAGGGGTATTGAGTGGGTCAGACCTCCCGCGTGCTTTCCATGTGGACCACAGCCCAGGGGAGCCGCCAACCTGAAGAGAGAAGCTGGGCTGGAAGAGACCCCATCCTTGTCCATCCTCTCCTCTAGGTCCTTAAAATGCTAGTCTGGGCTTTGGGAGCAAATGCCACTGGAGAAGTTGAGGTTCATCGTTTCTCAAGAATACAAAATCCTTTTAAGGCAACGTGTCCCGCCTTTCCAGACCATATAAGGGCAGCTTTAGTATAATAGCTTCTACAAAACAAGCCCCACCCAGAGCCAAGCTGGCTTTGACTTTGGCCTGGGCCTCCTGCCAGGGCAGGGCACCTGCCAGACTGGCTTAGGCCAGTCTGAGTGAGTTGGCCTTTGGTGCCTGCATTTCTACGGTGATGGAGGAAAGGTTTGCTCAGCTACACTAAGGTAGCCTTATATATGGGGAGAGGAGAGTGTAAGGGAAGTTTTTTCCCCAACTATCCTCTGAGGGGCAGACAGGGTGATTCTCTTTTACCAACACTGACCTTGGAGTTGAAAGGAGAGAAGTGCAAGACTAATGCACGTTTGAGGTACAGCCACGCAACGCTGGACAAAATTTCAGTCAAGCAGCCTCAGGTAGCCTCCAAGCCCCACCTTTATGTAAATCTAAGCGAGGGCCGGTGGGCGTGTCCCGGTGCTTCTCGGTAACGCCCACCCTGCTCTTTAGCTCACTCTCATTGGCGAACGGCATCTTGGGGGCGTAACCAACTAGCAGTCCCCGCCCCCGACGCGCCTATACAGGGGAAAGGTTCCGCGCGCGCCTGCCTAGTAGGAGCCGGACCGCGGGGCCGGGGGTGGGTGTCCGCGCTGCTACCGCCGCGGGAATAAGATGAACGGGACGCGGAACTGGTGTACCCTGGTGGACGTGCACCCAGAGGGGCAGACCGCGGTAAGACGAAGCGGCTACGCCGCCTCCCCCGCCCGGTATCCTCGCTTCCCAGTCCCGCCCCTCCCGTGCCCCGCGCCGAGTTCGCTGACATCACCTGGGGCCGGCTGGGGGCCGTCGGCTCCTCGCCGCGCTCCTCCCTCTTTTTTTCTGCCGTCTGGTGGCGGGCAGCGGGGGTCCGCGAGGGCTCGCGGGAGGAAGGCTGTTCGGAGACTCGGGGCGTACCTGCCCTCTAGGAGGACACTGCGGCTCCTGCCAGCGACTCCGCGCGGCTTTCCAGGGCGCGCTACTCGGGCGTCCTGCGGGAGGTGGACTGGGTGGGAGGAGAAATGAGCTCCCGGGACAGGATCCCTGCGCTCTTGGGACTCTGGGTCCCCGACGAGGGGCTCAGGCATTTCTGTGGGTCCTGGTTGGGTCTCCGACGAGGGGCTCAGGCTTTTCTGTGGGTCCTGGTTGGGTCTCCGACGAGGGGCTTGGGTTTTTCTGTGGGTTTTGGCTGGGTCCCCGACGAGGGCCTCAGGCTTTTCTGTGGGTCCTGATGGCCTCAGAGGCCCTTCACAGAATTTACTGGTGCTTTGGTGGTCGTAAGAAGACAGAGTGCAGCCCAGGGCTTGGACGGGGTGGGGTGGTAGGACGCCAGGCACGCCGAGATTGGCCCGGAACGCCACCTTTCGCTGGAGGGAATTAGGGCTCTCCGCTTGGGGGTCACCTCTCGGCTCGGATTTCGCCTTCCCCTAGCAGTTCTCCTGGCTTCCCTCCCCCATCGGCCAATCGGTGGCTTCCTGGGACTGTTTTATTCACGTTGTTTACGTGTCCAGCTTCCAGGCTCCGGAATGAGGGAGATGCTAGAACCTAGGCTGAGAAGGGAAGGGTCGTGACCCACGCGAGGGCTTCCGGAGAAGTGAGGGTGGGGGAGAGAGGGGCGTTCCCCAGGGCTAACACATTTGCCTTGCTGCCCTCACTCCCTTGGCTCCCGGTCCCTATTCTTCTCCTCACTCGGGTGACCATATGATTTTCCCTCTTCACTGACCGAGGAGGGTAACTTGTGTCTGAATGTTTCTAGGCTTTGCTAGGGAACTTGACCCAGAACGGGTGTGTACTGTTCCATCCATTTTTCAAGCTATTGTGGGTGAGAGTGAAATGGAGCCGAGGTGATGGGGAGTTTGTATCCCTCCATTCCTCCTCCCTCCACTCTGTATCTGTTTCCCTTGCTCCCTTCCACTCCCAGCATGCCCCCTGGGGAGCTAAGGCCCCTGGATTATGGCTCTTCCTCACAGAACAATTCCCTAGAGTAGTTTCTCATCTCAAGTACAGACCGTCAGTTGTGTTCCCAGTCCCCTCTCCGTTTCTGTCCAGTCCGTTAGTATTTCTGCCATATTTCAGGTCTGGCTACTGCCCAAGCCCAGTCCCTCATTTTCTGTAGTTTCTTACTCCCCCAGCTATGGAACTCAAGAGATAGGGAAGAAATCCATCTATTGTGTCAGCCCCAAGTCCTACTCCATTCTCTTGCTCACTGTTTTGGAATGGTTGAGGCAGGGAGAAAGAGTATGAGGAAAATAAAGGAAAGGAGTGTGCTGGGCTTCTTTTTGCTTGCTGTGAAAAAGAGATCCAGAAAGATTTTAAGACCAAGATGTTGGTACTGTTCAAAATGATTTTGACATATTCTTTTGTCCTTTGATATTTTCTTGCTTGCCTCGAGGGGTAGAAAGAGTCAGTAGGAAAATAGTGAGCAAGGAATTCAGTCAGTTTCCAGCCATGGATTAGTTTGAGGCTAATCAGAGACTTCTAGAACAAGGGGAGACAGAAATTCCCTTTATTCTTTTTTCCTAGGCTGGACTTGAGAGGTATTTTACTTCAAAGGTGTGAATGAAATGACCATGGCCTGTATCTGTTCTTGGAGACATTCCTGAGCTCTTACGGAGGGGGAGGCAGTAGTAAACAATCAGTCGGGGACAGGCTTTGTCTTGGGATTCCTCTCCTCTGAGCCAGCCTGAAGATAGAATTTACTGCTCTGGGGGCGCCTGGGTGGCGCAGTCGGTTAAGCGTCCGACTTCAGCCAGGTCACGATCTCGCGGTCCGTGAGTTCAAGCCCTGCGTCAGGCTCTGGGCTGAGGGCTCAGAGCCTGGAGCCTGTTTCCGATTCTGTGTCTCCCTCTCTCTCTGCCCCTCCCCCGTTCATGCTCTGTCTCTCTCTGTCCCAAAAATAAATAAACGTTGAAAAAAAAAATTAAAAAAAAAAAATAAATAAAAAAAAAAAAAAAAAAAAGAATTTACTGCTCTGGACAGTCACCAGGAGGCTGTAGTGTATGTTCACACCATCGAGTGAGTGCTCAGTGCATGTGCAAAGTGAGTGGATAAGTATATAAATGAATGGATGTGTCTCCTTGTGTCAGCAGTGTAGACAACTTAACCAACTAGTGTGTCCTAGTGGGAGTCAGGACCCTGGGACTCTGTTAGTGTTTCCCGACCAGCCAGGCTGTGTGCCTTGGTGCATCACACTTGGACATGGAAGCATGGCTAATGCACCCTGGATTGTTGTTGTTGGAGGCAGACGGAGCAGGTGCAGTGAGCCAGTGGTTTTCAAACTGCAGATCGCCACTATGACCAGTAGGCCTGAAATCAACTTAGGGGGTTGGACCCGAGCATTAGCAAATAAGTAGATTCCAATTAGATGACATTCTGGAACAGGCAAAACTGTGGAGACAACAACAACAAAAAAATCAGTGGTTGCCAGGAGTTTTGAGCATAGAGGGGAGATGAATAGAGCACAGAGGATTTTTGGGGGGCAGTGAAAAAACTCTGTGATAGAAGTCTTTATCCTTTTGTCCTAACCCACAGAATGTATGGCATTCACTTTACTTGAGTGAGCCCTGAGGGGAATGATGGACTTTTGGTGATTATGTTGTGTCAGTGTAGGTTCATCCTTGGTTTAAAAAAAAAAAAGTACCATTCCAGTGAATGATATAGATAATGGAGAAAGCTATGCATATGTTGGGGCAGGGGGTATATGAAAAATCTCTGTATGTTCTGGCTGATTTTGTTGTAAATCTAAAAATTCTCTAAACTAAATAAGGTCCTTTAAGAAAAAGAAATAGAATTAGTGCTATTACAGTGTTACAGTGGACATTTTTGGCAAAAGTTTAGTTTCAGTTATATGTATGTATACACATTATATATATGTGTGTGTCTGCTTATTAGATCTTCAGGTAAAATTTGTTTTAGGTCAGAGAAGCTTGCAAGCCACTGTAGTGAGTTATGCTGGCAAGGAGAAGCACAAACAAACCTCAGACATTTTTATTAGACATTCGCATTAAGTTCCTTTGGTTGTAAGCAACAGAGACTATCCAGCTAACTTAAGCAGAAGAGGAATTTATTAGAAGGAAATGGGCAGCTCACAGAAATTAAGGGAAAGCTTAAAAAGTGTGAGCCAGGGGCACCTGGGTGGCTCAGTTGGTTAAGCGTCTGACTTTCGTTCAGGTCATGATCTCACAGTTGGCGAGTTCAAGCCCCATGCCAGTCCTGTGCGGACAGCTCAGAGCCTGGAGCCTGCTTCGGATTCCGTGTCTCCCTCTCTCTCTGCCCCTTCCCTGCTCTCTCTCTCAAAAATAAACATTAAAAAAATGTGAACCAAGGCTGTCCACATTGGCAGCACATGTACTAAAATTGGTACACTACAGAGAAGATGAGCATGGCCCCTGTGCGAGTGTGACACGCAAATTGGTGAAGTGTTCCCTGTGTGTGGTGGTGTTATAATAGCATTGTATGGTGACACATGGTAGCCACACTGTGGTGAGCACAGCATATTATATGGAGTTGTCAAATCACTACGTTGTACACCTGAAACTAATAGAACATTGTGTGTCAACTGTACTTCAGTTAAAAAAAAAAAGTGTGACTCCGGGTCTGTATAAGTGGAAGGAACTAATGGAGGGTTTCTACAGGTGGGTGAATTGGTTCCAGACCTTTTTGCAGTTCTACCCAAGATCCCAAGGAGAGGGCATCATTGGCCCCTCACCTGCCTTGGCCAGGGCATTGTGGAGGTCCTTGATGGACAGGTGCACCAGCTTACCCAGGAAAGGAGAGAGGTTCTCCAAAGCAAAGCCCAAGTGCTCTTATCAGTAGAGGAGGATGGAAACTGTGTGGCAAAAGCAGCAGATGTTCAGGGGCGCCTGGGTGGCTCAGTCGGTTAAGCATCTGACTTCGGCTCAGGTCATGATCTCACGGTTTGTGAGTTTGGGCCCCACGTCGGGCTCTGTGCTGACAGCTCAGGGCCTGGAGCCTGCTTCTGATTCTGTGTCTCCCTCCCCTCAGCTCCTCCCCTGCTCACACTCTGTCTCTCTCTCTCTCAAAAAAAAAAAAAAAAGATTAAAAAACAAAAAAACAGCAGATGTTCACTACATTGGACTTCGGTTCGAATGATCTCGGTTTCTTTCTTTTTCTTTTTAAATAATTTTTCAACCAAAGGAATATATGTTCATGATTTCTAAAAGATCTAATAATATCAAAAGGCTTTTTTAAAAGAACATAGCAGGCAGGTTCCTACCCCAAGCCCTGCCCCATGGAAGTAGCCACTTTCAACTCTTACCTCTTTTGTTGGGGTTTACCCGCCTTGTTTCTAAATAATATGCTTATAGTGATACTTCTTGATTTGTCAGTTTTAAACGTCTGTTGACTTCCTGCTGTAGGAATTCTAGAAAAGTTTATGCTCCCACTCCTTACACGTTCCCTTTCCCTTCTCCCATCCTCCCAGTGTATTTACATAACAATTTTTGTCTAAACTATGATTTCTGTTAATAGCATTGTGGTTAAGAGCCTGGTCCTGGGAATCTGACCCTATAGTGGGCTGGAGTCAGGGCTTTGATGTTTGTTTTGCCCAAGATCACTTCGGTAAATTACTTAATCTCTTGCATCTTGGTTTCTTCATCTGTAAAGTGGGGATAATAATTTCACCCTCTTCATTAGATTGTTATAAGGATTAAATAAGATAATGCATGTGAAACATTAACCACAAGGCCTGGCACATGGTAAGTGCTCAGATGTTGGCTGTTATTTTCTGCTTGCTCTACTTAATGGCTTAGAGGAGACTATATTAGCCTCTCATGAGACCCCTGCCCAAGGGATGGAGGGAGAGTCTGAGAACTCTCTGGTCTGGTCAAGGTTTGCTCCTTCTCATTATGTTAATATTTATTCTTATCTGTTCCTTTCCCCTTTCTTGTACCAGTGGAGGGTCTTAAGGATGCGAAGGGGCCTGTAGTAGTGTAACTACTCTCTTACCCAGAGTAACCTTTGCTAGCACCAACTCAGCTAGGACAGGTTTTAGATGAGTGATAGTCAGCGTTTGTATCTTGGCATCCCTCTCAAGGGCCCTTTCCTCCTCCTTTTTCTGACTCATGGCTCAGGCAGCTGGTGTCCTATGATGCTCTGGGCCCCTTGGTAAGAGGATTTTAAGTAATCTATCAGTGTTACCCTTCCTTAGAATATTCGTATTATTTTCATCTTCTCTAATTTTTTTGGTCTTGATCAATCTTGGCTAGAGAGTTTCTCTCAATGCCTAGGTGGATTTGGAATCTTTTCATCACCTACCGTCTGAACCTTTGTCTTTACCCTGGACTAGGTGTTATGCCTAATTTAGGATCTCAGAAGCTGAGTTAGTTTAATACCAAAGTCTTTCCTGAGCTCCATTCCTTTAAAAAAAATTTTTTTTTTTTAAACTAAAGTTGTGATTTATTGAAGGCTTACTATGGGCCTAATTTTTCTGTAACCACTTTAATTAGGTATAACTCATGGACTGCACAAATAACCTATTTAAAATGTACAATTCAGTGGCTTTTCGTATATTTACTGAGTTATACAGTCATCAACACAATCAATTTTAGAACATTCTCTTTACCTATAAAGAAATCCTGATCCATTAGCAGTCACTCTCCATTCTCTCCCAACCCCTTCAGCTCTAGTCTCCTTTCTTTGTCTGAGATTTCCTGTTGTAGGTATTTTAGTAAATGTAATCATATAATATGTGATCCTTTGTGACTGGCTTCTTTCAATTAGCATGATGTTTTTATGGTCGATCATGTTGTAACATGAATCCATACTTCATTCCTTTTTTTTTTTAATAATTTTTTTTAGTGTTTATTTTGGGGAGAGAGAGAGAGAGACAGAGTAGGGGAGGGGCATAGAGAGAGGGAGACACAGAATCTGAAGCGGGCTCCAGACTCTAGGCTCTGAGCTGTCAGCACAGAGCCCGATGCGGGGCTTGAACCTGCAAAGTACAGGATCATGACCTGGGCCAAAGTCAGACACGCAACCGACTGAGCTACCCAGGTGCCCCTCATTCCTTTTTATAGATGAATAATATTCCCTTGTATGGATATATTTTCAGATATGTTCTTCATGGATAAATGTTGGTAGACATTTGGGTAGTTTCTGCTTTTTGTCTATGATGACTAATGCTGTTGTGAACATTTACTTACAAATTTTTGTAAGTAAATATATTTTAAATTCTCTTGGAGAGACATACCTAGGAGTGGAATTGCTGGGTCAGAATATTTGCATTTTGAAAGAGGATTCCACTGGAGTCATTGATGCTTACTCCAAAGGAATGAATAAAGTCTAAAATGGTGAAGACCCTGTCTCTCTGACACCAGGGTGGGGAAGAAGCTCCTGGGCAGAGGAACCTTTCAAGTTTGGTGGCTGCCTGTTGCTTCCACTCCTGACACCTGGCCCAATCTCAGCCTGTAAATTCCTCCTCACACCATTCCAACTCCCCATTCATTGCCAGATTCTTACTTTCCAGAGCACTATAGCTCACATCTCCAAGCCTGCCAGGAATTTGGGGAATTCTGAGCTCTACCAGGGGATCTGGGATAGGAGGCTTACCCAATCATCTGGCATTTAGCGCCAGCGTTTGCCCATATTTTTCTGGGGTGGGAGGTGGGGTGTTCACCCAGATGATTTCGGTTCCAGACACATGTGCTCAGAGAATGTGAGATGAGCTTCCCCGCCTGCTGGTAATTATGGTACATGCCTCTTTGGGTCACAATGCAGAGTTGTGAAATACCTTTGTTTCCTCGGGGTGGGGAGGTTTAGTTAGGGGAAGAGGTATGTGCCAAGGAGGCTGGTGGCCTAGATTTAAGCCTGGCCAGCAGAGGCAGGAAGAGGAGAAGAAATATAGGGTACGATGGGGATGGGTAGATGAAGGAAGAAAAAGGAAATGGTTTTCTAGGATCTGGGGGCACAAAAGCAAAAAAATGACAAAATGAAAAGTGAGGGGAGGGGGCGCTGAGGAACTGCCCCTTCATTCCAGGCTGGCTGAGCCCCTAGTGGGTTTCCTGAAAAGAGACTGGCTCAGCAAAAGGGTATCTCCTTCAGAGTTGGGCATTCAGGAGCCCACCTCCCTCCTTGTACACACTCACTGTTAGGCCTCTTAGGCCGCAGTGGTTCCCTGTGCCGGGTGTCCGGGTGATGAGAAGGGCTGCCCTGCTTAGGGTACCACCCTAAATCCTTTTTCTTGTTTCACCTCCCAATCACCCCATCAGCCCTCTGCATAGTGCTTGTCCAGCCCATGCCTCTGGGCAGGTAGCCAGACAAAAGGCAGACACCTGTTTTGTTGGCTAATCTGTGGGGAGGAGCGAGAATAATTCTTTGTGTCATACTCAACAGAAGGCCATTTCTGGGCTTGAGAGCTCTGTAGAAGGCAGGACCAAGGCTGCCACATACCTCTTAGTGGAGGGGCTTGGGAGCCTCAGCCAAGAGAGGGGAGGCCCCAACCACCCCCATCTGGCCCTCTTTGACATTTCGGGTCTTTCCTTGTCCTGGCCTCTTGGGAACCGTGTTTAAGTGGCTGGCTATTCCCATTTCTCAGAGGGGAACCCTGAGGTTCAAACCTGCAGTGGTTTGAGAGACCACATACATTTCAGGTGGGAGAGGGGACAGGACTGAAGGACCAGGTGATGGGGGAGTGGTTTATAGAGTGCAGACGTATTGAGGATGCTGGTTTCCAGCTCAGGGATGATCTCCACTGTGCTTACTTCCTCCTGGAAAGACCCTGACTCTCACCTGCCACCCATCTCTCGTGGCCGCCAGAGCAGCCTGGGGAGTGGGAGCAGGGGAAGCTTATTTTCCCATACATCCACAGATCTTGGACAGATCTGCCCCTTTCCACAGGAGCCTGGAGTGTGAGAACCTCTGGGATCTCCCTATCATTTCTCCCCAGTGTCTTGATCTCTAACCCCTCAGCTATGTGTTTATCCCCTCCCCGCACTGAGGAGTGACTCACAGCTGGAGATTTGTTTGAACAGAGGTGAGAGGCTGCCTGTAATTTGGAGGTGGCTGGGCTTCTCCCCAAGAATGTTTATGAGGTTAGAGGCTGCTTACCTTGTGATTAGCTGTTTCTTTTTCTCTAGAGAAGAAGGCTCTATTTCTGTTGTGACTTTCAGGGAGTCCCCAGTGGGACTGCTAGACATTTTGGGGCATTCCTCCAGCTCCCCGGAACTTGCTCACAGCCCTGAGATTACTCTGGCTCCAGAAGACAACCAAAGGCGCCAGAGAAGGGCTGGTTTTCCTCCTGGCCTCTGGGCTGGGGCTGTGGGTTGAGGTTCGTGGCCTTGCAGACTGGATTCTCTGGTTCTGGGGGCTTGAGGTGCCAGAGAGAAATCTAGATTTGTTCACGGGCTTCATTTAGACAATTGGGCTCCCCCACCCTCCCTGGGGCTCCTCAGAAAAGTAATGCTGTCTCACTTTTGTGAAGTGATTTATGGTTTGAAAAGCACTTTCACGCTATCTTACATATCTTCCTACCCTGCCTTAAGCGTAGGCATGGTAGGTTATTATCAGTCCTATTTTGCAGATAGAAAACTGAGGCCCTGAGAGATAAAGTGATTTGCTCAAGGATTAATAGGTGTCAGTTGGACTCAGACCCCACCTCCAACTCCAAGTTTAGCACTTTTTCTTGCCTTCTCTTCATTTACATATGAGACTGGTGCTGCACAAATACATTTTTGTTGCTAAAGTTTAAAACACTGTGCAAGTATGGACTGAAGGTCCCTTTACTCCCCTGTCCGTCTCTCGTTTAATGTGTGTAAGTGCAGTGCTTTTCCCATGTACTTGTATTCTGGAAATGCTCTGTGGCATGGTGGTTGGGAGCAAGGACTCTAGAGCCACAGGGCCTGGGTTTGGATCCTGGCTCTGTCCCTTATGAGGTATATGGCCTTAGGCAAGATATTTAATGTCTGTGCTTCAGTTTTCTCATCCATAAAAGGAGAATGTTGATAATAATATTTACCATCTAGTTTTATAGTGAGGATTACATGAGTTAGTATATATAAAGCCCTTAGAACAGAGCCCAGTAGGGCTTAGTACATAGTAATTGTTATATATAGGAATTGGCAATTACTGTGAATGTACATATTATGTAGTTAAATAAATAAGAAGTCATTTTTTTTTATGAATTGGCGACTTGCTTTTTTTCTGTGCTATCTTGAAGATCATTTTCTGTCAGTTCATAGAAGTTTATTTGTCAGCAGTGTAGTATTCCAGAGTATGGGTGATACTTTATCCATACTTTTCTACTAGAGGGTACTTATGCAGTTTCCAGTTTGTAACTATTTGTAAACAGTATCATAGTCAACAGTTTTACACATATATCTTGGGACAAATGTGTGTGGATTTTCATAGAACATATTCCTTTTTTTTAAAATGTTTGTTTATTGATTGGGGGGGAGAAGGAGGGGGAGAGAGAGAGAGAGAGAGAGAGAGAGAGAGAAGGGCAGAGAACGAAGAGAGAGAATCGCAAGCAGGCTCTGGGATGTCAGTGCGGGAGCCTGACTTGGGACTTGATCTCATGAACTGTAAAATCATGACCTAAGCCAAAATCAAGAGTCGGACACTTAACCAAGTGAGCCACCCAGGTGTCCCTCATAGAGCATATTCCTAAAAGTGGCATTACTGGGTCAAAGGGTTTACAAAATATACAAACACTTTTCATTAATATTGCCAAATTAACTCCCAAAAATACTTGTATAAACTTACACTCTAACAATATATGAGATTACTCTTTTTCTCTGCACCCTCACCAATCCTGGATATTATCAGGATCTTTACTATTTGCCAATCTGTTGGTCTAAATATGATATTTCTGCAGGATTTACATGAAGAAAAGTACATTGCTTTATGAAAAGCAAGAAAGAAGGCTTGTATGTATGGGAAGTTTTTTTTTTTTTTTTAAAATTTTTTTTTTCAACGTTTATTTATTTTTGGGACAGAGAGAGACAGAGCATGAACGGGGGAGGGGCAGAGAGAGAGGGAGACACAGAATCGGAAACAGGCTCCAGGCTCTGAGCCATCAGCCCAGAGCCTGACGCGGGGCTCGAACTCCCGGACCGCGAGATCGTGACCTGGCTGAAGTCGGACGCTTAACCGACTGTGCCACCCAGGCGCCCCTGTATGGGAAGTTTTAAAGCCTAAGCAATAAAATGGACAGCTGTGCACTGAACTCTCAGTTTAAGAAATAGAACATTACCGATCTTTCTGAAGTCCCTGGGATCCCTCCTAGTTCATAACCCTCTGCTTCCTTCACAGAAGTGATCACTGTCTTGAATTTTGTGTTTATTTCCTTGCTTTTTGTTATACTTTTCCCACATGCACAAGTGATATAGTGCTTGGCTTGGCATGTTCTGAACTTTACATTCATGGTATTGTCTGTGTTCTATAGTTTTTTTTTTTTTAAGTTTATTTTTTAATTAATTAATTGTGAGAGAGAGAGACAGAGAGAAAGCAAGAGCAGGGGAGGGACAGAGAGAGAGGGAGACAGAATCCCAAGCAGCCTCCATGCTGTCAGCTCCGAGCCCGTCACAGGGCTCAATCTCATTAACCGTGAAATCATGACCTGAGCCGAAATCAAGAATCGGTTGCTTAACCAACTGAGCCACCCAGGCATCCCTTAAGTTTGTTTGTTTGTTTATTTATTTATTTATTTATTTATTTATTTATTTATTTAAGTATCTACACCCAGTGTGGGGCTTGAACTCACGACTCTAACATCAAGACTCCTGTGCTCCTCCGACTGAGCCAGTCAGGTGCTCCTTCTGTAGCTTAATTTTAAACTTACATTAATTTGGAGATTCATGCATCTTCATTCATGTCGATGCATGAAGCTGTAGTTCAGTTATTTTCACAACTGAATACTAGTTCATTGTTCTAATACGCCAGAGTTTATTCATCCATGTTCTTATCAGTGGACCATCTGGGCTGTTGTCAGTGGTTAGCCATTACAAACAATGCTGGCATGAACAATACCTCTGCATGCTTCCTCTCACCCTTCTTAAATATGTGAGTCTAATGAAATTCTCTCCAAAGATAACTCATTGTTTTGTTTGTTTTTAAATTTTTTTTTAAATGTATATTTCTGAGAGAGAGAGACAGAAACAGAGGGCAAGCAGGGGAGGGGCAGAGAGAGGAGGAGACACAGAATCAGAAGCAGGCTCCAGGTTCTGAGCTGTCAGCACAGAGCCCGACTGGGGGCTCCACCTCACAAACCAAGAGATCATGACCTGAGCCGAAGTCAGTCCTTAATCAACTAAGCCGACTAGGTGTCCCGATAACTCATTGTTTTAACTTACATTTCCCTGATTACTGGTGAGGTTGAGCATCTTTCCTGTATTTTTAAATTTTACATTAAAAATTTTTTCGAATAATAGATTTCGTCTAGCCCAGTATAGGCAAAGGCTATCCTTCCAACAAGTGATCAGCATAAAAAGAAATTATTTGATCTTTTTGTACTGTGTCTTTGTACAGAACATCTCTATTTGGACTGGCCACATTGAATCTCAAGCAGGCTCTGTGCTATCAGCACAGGGCCTGATGGACTCAAACTCATAAACTGTGAGATCATGACCTGAGCTAAACTCAAGAGTCGATGCTTAACTGACTGAGCCACCCAGGCACTCCTCAGTGTGTATTTTTTGAGAACCTACTCTAAGCCAGGCACTGTGCTAAATAAGCTAGCCATGTCTTCAAGGAGCTTATGATTTTACTGGGGAAGTTGCATAAATAAGTAGTTATAAAGAAATGAGGTCAGTGTTATAGTGTAGTATAGGGTGTAGTGGGTGCAGGGAGAGGCTCTGACTGAGGAGTGCTGGGGTAAAACCCTTAGAGAAAGGATGCCCGGGCTGGGAATTCTCCAAAGAGGAAAGGGAGGGGAAGGGACCTGGAAAGAGAAAACAACATGTGCATTTATGGGGTGGTGAAACATGTATTACATTGGAAGACTCGTCAACAAAAGAGATGTAGATTTGGGTACAACTGGATCAGGAAAGTTTGGGATAATTAGAGTGTAGGGTACAGGTAGGATAGTGGGCGATGTCCACATGTTATGTGGTATAGGTAATGATAGGCCTAATCCTGAGGGGATTTAATACCATGAGGAGTTTTAATTCCTTTTAAAGATTTTATTTAATGATGACATATATATAGAAAAGTACATAGATCATAAATGTACAGTCAAGTAATTTCACAAACTGGACACATTCCTCTATCCCGCATTCAGATCAAGAAACAAATCATTACCAGCACCACAGAAGCTCCTGCTTCTAGTCATTTCCCCCTTCTAGTTGTTACCTACCCCCATCCTTTGGGGGTAACCACTACTGTGACTTCTAAAGCATATATTAGGTTTGCTTGTTTTGATACTTTTTATATAAGTGGAATCATTTATAAGTGGAACACATTTTGTGTTGGAATTCTTTTGCTTAACATTTCTGGGACATTTATCCATGTTGCATGTACAGTAGTTCATTCTTTTTCATGGCTATATACTGTTCCATTGCATGACTATACCACAATTAATTTGTCCATTCTACTTTTTTTTAAAAAAATGTGGTTTTAAGGGTGCCTGGCCGGCTTCATCAGAAAAGCATGTGACTCTTGATCTCGGGGTTGTGAGTTCTGGCCCCACTTTGGGTGTAAAGATTACTTTAAAATCTTTAGGGGCGCCTAGGTGGCTCAGTCAATTAAGCATCCAACTCTTGATTTTTTGTTCAGGTCATGATTCCAGGGTCGTGGGATCAAGCTTCACCTCAGGCTCTGTGCTGAGCATGGAGCCTGCTTGAGGTTCTCTCTCCCTTTCTCTCTGCCTGCCCCCCCCCTCAAAAAAATAAAAATAAAATCTTAAAAATAAAATGTGGTTTTATATATGTATGTTTATAATCTCTATACCTTCATGGGGCCCAAACTCACGACCCTGAGATTAACAGTTGCATGCCCTGGGGTGCCTGAGTGGCTTACTCTTGATTTCAGCTCAGGTCATGATCTTTTAGTCATGAGATCGAGTCCCTACCCCCTACCCCCCACCGTGAAGCCCTATGTGTATCAGGCTCTGTGCTGAGCTTGGACCCTGCTTAAGATTGTCTCTCTCCCTCTGCCCCTCCCCTGCTCCCTTGCTTTCACATGCTGTCTCGCTCTCTCTCTCTCAAAAGAAAAAAAAAAAAAAAGTTGTATGCCCTACAACTGAGCTAGGTGCCCCTATCCATTGTATTCTTGAACATTTGGATAATTTCTAATTTGGGGCTACTATGAAAAATGCTACTGTGAACATTCTAGCATCATTTTTTTATGAGAATTTTTTTGGGTGGGTGGTGGGGGGAACATAGGTATGCATTTCTGTTGGGTAGATAACTAGGAATTATAGGGTTTGCAAATGTTCATCTTGGTAGATATTTCCAAAGAGATTATGGTAATGAGCAATCCTGCCATCAGTGTATAAGAGTTCTGTTCCATAGCCCCCAATGTTTATTTTTTATTTTCATTTGTAGTCATTCTGATGGGTATTTTGTAGTATTATTGCCTTGTGATTTTAATTTCTAATTCTTCATTGATGATGACTGATGAGACAGAACCCTTTTCATATGTTTATTGACCATTTGGATATCCTCTTATTCTGTGTCTCTCTCACTCTCAAAAAGAAATAAACATTGAAATTAAAAAGGTTTGCCTTTGCAAAATTTTAGTTTTGCTCTTTACATTTAAATCTGCAATCCACTTGAAACTGATACTTGTATACAGCGCAAGGTAGAAGTTGTACTTTAACTTATAAGCCTATGCTTATGGAAAATATTTTGAAGAGGAGCATTATGTCAAATTTTGAGGAACTGACACTTTTGTGTATCTACATGTTTTAGTCACTGTGTTTTCACTTAAGCATCATACTGTCCATCTTACCAATGAATACACTAAGGCTAAGGGAGAATAAATCAATACACACAACAAATAAAAGCCAGAGTCAGTGTTTGAGCCCAGGTTCCAAATACGATTCTTTTTCTGCAAAGAGAGAAAGTCAGTTGGGCTTGAGGGGTCATGGACCAGGCAGTAAATTTGGGGGTGATGTAGGCACTGTTGTATATCATCTCATTCTGTCAAAATAAATATATTTTCTAAAATACAAAAATAAATATATAAGAAATAAAAAGAGAATTTGACAGTAATCTACAAAAGGGAGGGCAGGGAAAGGGGCTTAGGTTGAATACCTAAGTTTAATTAGTTTAATCTATTCAATGGAGTACTGGTGGCCATTAAAAGCCAATTTTGAAGACTGTTTAGTGTGATGGAAATTAAAGATGAAATATTAAAGGGAAAAAGAATCTGCCCCTTGCCCACTCACACTGTTTCTCTCTCTCTCTCTCAAAAGTAAATAAACATTAAAAAAAGAAAAGAAAATAGAATCTTTTATGTTCATGAGAGATATTAGTCTGTAGTGTTTTCTTTTCTGTCTTTAAAAAAAAAAATTTGCTGGGCCACCTGGGTGACTAAGTCAGTTGAGTGTCCGACTCGATTTTGGCTCAGGTCATGATCCCAGGGTCGTGGGATCTAGCCCGGTGTCGCTCCGTGTGGAACCTGCTTGAGATTCTCTCTCTCTCTCTCTCTCTCTCTCTCTCTCTCTCTCTCCCTCTCTCCCTCTCTCCCCCCCCTCCCACCCTCCCTCCTTCCCCCTCTCTCTCCCCTTCCCTCCCCTCTCTCTCTCTCTCCCTCTTCCTCTATCCCCCCTGCCATCCTTTTCCCCTGCTCACATGCTCATTCTCTGTCTCTCTCAAACTAAATAAAACAAAGAAACAAACACATAATAATAAAATGGTCTTTGTCTGGTTTTGGTACCAGAGTAAGACCAGCTTCATGAACTGAACTGGAAAGGGTTTTCTCCTCTTCTGTTTTCTGGTTGAGATTATGGGCGCCTGTGTGGCTCAGTCTGTTGAGCATCCAACTCTTGATTTTGGCTCAGGTCATGATCTCACGGTTCAGGGGATTGAGCCTCATATCAGGCTGTGCACTCGTGGTGTGGACCCTGCTGGGGATTCTCTCTCTCTGTCTCTCTCTCTCTCTCTCTCTCTCTCTCTCTCTCTGTCTCTCTCTGCCCCTCTCATTCTCACACACACTTGCACACTCTCTCTCTCAATAAATACATTTTTAATAAAGTCTTTTTTAATCTGAAAAGAGATTATGTAGAATTAGTGCTAATTTTTTACATATTTGGTAGAATTCTCTAGTGGAAGCACCTGGGTCTGGGTATTTCTTTTTTTAAAAAAATTTAAAAAAGGGGCACCTGGGTGGCTCAGTCGGTTAACCGTCCGACTTCGGCTCAGGTCCTGATCTCACGGTTTGTGAGTTTGAGCCCTGCATTGGGCTCTGTGCTGACAGCTCAGAGCCTGGGGCCTACTTTGGATTCTGTGTCTCCCTCTCTCTCAGCCCCTCCCCTGCTCATGCTCTGTCTCTCAATAATAAATAAACGTTAAAAAAAATTCTCTAAAAAATTTAAAACGATGAATTTAATTTCTTTAAAGTTACAAGGCTATTCATATTACCTATTTTATATTAGGTAATTTGTGGTAGTTTGTGTTTTTTGAGGAATTGGGCCATTTTGTCTAAATTGTCAAATTTATGTTCATAGTTGTTTTAGTGTTGTTCATTGTGTTGTTTGCAGTCTTGTTCATAGAGTTGTGCATAGTGTTCGTAGAGTTGTTCATAGTGTTCATGGTGTTGTTCATAGAGTTGTTCATAGTGTTCATAGAGTTGTTTATGGTGTTGTTTGTAGAGTTGTTCGTAGTGTTCATAGTATTACCTCATGCTTTTGATATCATGCTAGAGGTTTATCAATTTCAATGATCTTTTCAAAGAACCAGCTCTTCATGTAGTTTAGCTTCTTACTGTTTAGAAATTTTCCTTTTATCTTTCTGTTATTTCTCTCTTTTTAAAAATGTTTTATTTAGTTTTGACAGAGAGAGCACACATGCGTGCAAGTGGGGGAGGGGCAGGGAGAGGGGGGAACAGAAGATCTGAAGTGGGCTCTGTGCTGACAGCAGTGAGCTGAGTGGGGGCTTCAAGCTCATGAACTGTCAGATCCTGGGGCGCCT
The DNA here is from genome assembly GCF_018350155.1 of Leopardus geoffroyi. Lineage (NCBI taxonomy): Eukaryota > Metazoa > Chordata > Mammalia > Carnivora > Felidae > Leopardus > Leopardus geoffroyi. Next base: position 106,271,625 of record NC_059328.1, read on the forward strand.
GGGTGGCGCAGTCGGTTAAGCGTCCGACTTCAGCCAGGTCACGATCTCGCGGTCCGTGAGTTCGAGCCCCGCGTCAGGCTCTGGGCTGATGGCTCAGAGCCTGGAGCCTGTTTCCGATTCTGTGTCTCCCTCTCTCTCTGTCCCTCCCCCGTTCATGCTCTGTCTCTCTCTGTCCCAAAAATAAATAAACGTTGAAAAAAAAAAAAAAAATGAACTGTCAGATCATGACCTGAGCTGAAGTCAGATACTCAACCAACTGAGCCGCCCAAGCACCCCTCTTTCTATTTCTCATTTTATTTCATTGTGGTCAGATAACATGCTCTAAATGATTTCAGTTCTTTCAAGTTTGTTGGTTTGTTTTATGGCCCAAATTATTGTCTGTCTTTATGTTCTATAGGTTATGTTCTATAGGTACATGCAAAGAATGTAGACTCTGCTATTGAGGGGAGTGTTCCATAACTGTTGATTAGATCCTGTTAGATTTTTGTCTAGTTTTATTAATTTCTCAGAGATAGGTGTTGAAGAAGTCTCTAAGTATAATTGTGGGTTTGTTAAAAAAAAAAAAAAAAAAAAAAAAGAAGGGGGAATGCCTGGGTGGTGGCTCAGTCGGTTGAGTGTTCGACTCTTGATTTCCGCTCAAGTCATGATCCCAGGGTTGTGGGATCAAGCCCCATGTTGGGCTCTGAGCTGAGCATGGAGCCTGCTTGGGATTCTCTCTCCCTCTCTGCCCCTCTCCTCTGCTTATGCATGCTCGCTCTCACTCTCTCTCTCTCAAATGAAAAAAAATAATAAAAATTTAAAAATATATTTAATTGTGTATTTGTGTATTTCTCCTTTCAGTTCTTTGGGTTTTTTTTTTTTAATAAGATTTTATTTTTAAGTAATCTCTACACCTAATATGGGGCTCAAACTCACAACCCCGAGATCAAGAGTTGCACATTATTCTGACTGAGCCAGCCAGGCACCCTCAGCTCTTTAGTTTTTGCTTCACATATTTTGCAGCTTTGTTGTTTGGTGTATATCCATTTGGGGTTGCTATGTCTTCTTTGTGGATTGACACTTTTACATGATATAATATCTCTCTCTGGGGGCGCCTGGGTGGCGCAGTCGGTTAAGCGTCCGACTTCAGCCAGGTCACGATCTCGCGGTCCGGGAGTTCGAGCCCCGTGTCCGGCTCTGGGCTGATGGCTCAGAACCTGGAGCCTGTTTCCGATTCTGTGTCTCCCTCTCTCTCTGCCCCTCCCCCGTTCATGCTCTGTCTCTCTCTGTCCCAAAAATAAATAAACGTTGAAAAAAAAAAAATTAAAAAAAAAAATATCTCTCTCTGGTAATATAATATCTATCTGGTAATATAATATCTCTGGTAATTCTCTTTGCTCTGAAGTTTACTTTATCTGATATTAATATAGCCACTTTTGCTTTCCTTTAATTAATGTTTGTATAATATACCTTTTCCCATCCTTTTACTTTTAACTTACCTATATGGTTATGTTTAAATGTTTCTTGTAGATAGCATGTATTGATTCATGGATTTTTTTTCACTTTTTTTTTTTTTTTTTTTTGAGAGAGAGAACACATGAGTAAGGTACAGGGGCAGAGGGAGTGAGAGAGAGAATGTTAAGCAGGCTCCATGGCCCACCCAGAGCCCGACGTGGGGCTTGATACCATGACCTGAACCAAAATCAAGAGTCAGACGCTCAACTGACTGAGCCACTCAGGCACCCCTGATTCATGTTCTTTAATCAACTCTGCCAATCTCTGTTTTTTAATTGGTATATTTAGACCACTTACGTTTAATGCAATTATTGGTAAGTCTGCCATTTTATTTTTGGTTTTTGTTCTCTATTTTTCATTAATCTGTTTTATTTTTCTCTCCCTTCCTGTGGGTTACTTGAAAGCCTTTTAGGATTCCATTTTGATTCATTTGGTTTTTTGAATGTCATCCCTTTGTATAGATTTTTAGTGATTGCTCCAGGTATTACATTTGTATAAATATAACTTATCATGGTCTACTGGTGTTGTCATTTTACCAGTTTGAATGAAGTATATATACCTTACCTTCCTTTACATCCCTTTATCCTCTCCCATTCATAATATAATTAAATATTTCCGGGGCACCTGGTGGCTCAGTTGGTTAAGTGTCTGACTCTGGCCCAGGTCATGAGCTCATAGTTGGTGAGTTTGAGCCCCACGTTGAACTCTGCTCTAACAGCTCAGAACCTGGAGCCTGCTTCAGATTCTGTGTCTCCCTCTTACTTTGCCCCTACCCCACTTGTGCACGTGGTGTCTCTGTCTCTTTCTCTCTCTCTCTCATGAATAAATAAATAAATAAATAAATAAATAAATAAATAAATAATTTCCTCCGTGTATACTTAGAACCAAATCAGGCAGTGTTCTAATTTTAGCTTCAACCATCAAACATACTTTAGATTACCCAAGAGTAAAGAGAAAGCCTAATGTATTTATCAATATTTTTGTTTTCCATGTTGTTTCTTTTTTTTAAAAGTTTATTTATTTATTTTGAGAGAGAGAGAGCGTGTGCACACACGAGCAAGGGAGAGGGAGAGAGAGAATCCCAAACAGGCTCCATGCTTCAGTGTGGAGCTCACAAACCATTAGATCATGATCTGAGCCAAGATCATGATCTCAGCTAAGATCAAGAGTCAGAAGCTTAACTGAGTGAGCCACCCAGGCATCTCTATCCATGTTGTTTCTATCTTTCTAATGTTCTAAGGTTCCTTTCATATTGTTTCCTTTCTGTTTAAAGATCTTTTACAGCCTTTTAAATGTAGCTGTATTGGTAAGAAATTCTTAGTTTTTCTTTACATGAGGACATCTTAATTTACCCCCTTATTCCTGAAGGAGAATGTTTTTTTGGTCATAGGATTATTGATTAAGAGGTTTTTTTCAGCACTTGAAAATAATGTGCCATTTCCTCCTGGCCTTCCTAGCTTCTGATGAAAAATCTGCTGTTTAATGAAAGTGCTTCCCCCATATAGGTAACTTGTCATTTTTCTCTGATGTGAAAAGATGTTTTTCTTTGTTTTTAGTTATCAGACATTTAATTATGTGTTTTGGCATGATTTGGGGGTTTATCCTATTTGGGATTTGCTCCTTGAATCTCTGGGTTTATGTCTTTTGTAAAATTTGGAAAGCTTTCAGACATTATTTTTTTTTAGTACTTTTGCAAATTTCCCACTTTTTCCTGTCCATCTGGGATTCTGATGACATGTATGGATGAGATGATCCCTCATTGCCCCGATCTAGCCTGGTTGTCCATGCTCTTCCAATTAGAATGCCTGGGTCCATATAATAAACTAGACTTGATGATCTTCATTGGCTGATAACTTCTTTATTTTGGCTGAGGGATGCCCCAGCTTTCCCAACTGCCTCCAGGTATGGAAGGATGTTGTTTTAACCAAAGTGCACGTCTGTGTCCTGGGGAGAAGAGTTGGCAGCCGCTCTGGCTATTTTGAAATCCTTTCCTCTTCTTTCTGGTGTAATGTTCTCTTGAACTAGATATCATGGAGCACTCGTATTTGTTCAGAAAATACTTAACCCGGGTAGAGGGCTGTGGCACACAGCAGCCCACGTGAGTTAACAGAAAGGGCAATTCCTCGTGGGACATAAGTAGCTGAGAGGCAGGTGCCATAGGAGGCCCTGTGATGCCAAGGGAGCTCAAGGAGGTGAGGGTATGTTTCCCACAGGATGTAGGGACGTGTCACAAATATGGCATTTGAATGTGAACTTTCGAGGGCCTTAAAGATGCCCAATGGGAAGGACATTTAAGGCATTTAAGGACATTTAAGGACATGTAAGGCAAAGGTGGGAAAGCCTGGGAGGTATTAGACAGGGAGCAATGAGGAGCAGTAACAGAAGTGAGTTGACCCAGACTCTGGAGGGCCTGAACGTCCCCCCCCCCTCCCCCCCCCCCCCCCCCCCCCCCCCCCACTGAGGATCTCTCTTGTATTTGGTAGGAATTGAGTGTTTTGTAAAACCAGCTACATTGCCAGAGTTAGGGAGGGTGAAGGGCCATGTGGGAGTGTCTTCCACCTGTCCCAAATTTGGGTTCATTCCAAGAAGTGGGAGGAGGCTAATATTTGAGTACCTCTCTTTTATGTGGCAGAGACCTCCAGACACTTTCCGTTGATCTTCAACGAAAAGCCCCCATGTCGGATGGTAATGTTGCCATTTTACAGTGCGGTCTTTGAGAGTTAAGTATCTGACCACAGAGACTGATTTCTTTTCCACCAAGTTCTTTTCCTTATTTAGGAAGGACTGTTCCCTTCCCAGAGAACCTTCTCACAACTCCCTGGGTGGGACACATTCTTTTCTTCCTGCTCCTTCCAACAGCCATTTGGAATATTAGGAGGGTTCCTTAAAACCTGTTAAGGGTAAGATGGCATTTATACTCCTGTACCTCAAGGTCACTTTTGTCCTTGGGTAGTTCAGCATCCATCTTCCCTTCATTGCCTGGGAGAAGCACATATTCCCTTTTTATGCTCTCATAGTGTTAAAGCTGGAAGGAGCCTTAGAGATACTTAGTACAACCCATTATTTTTCTGGTGCAAGCCAGAGGCCCAGTGTACCTAAACCTCTTGTCCAACTCTACACATAACACAGGTTATTGGCAGGGTTTGGTCCTCTCTGCCCTGCTTACCTTCCCTCAATGTTGTTATCTCTCCAAATCTCCAGCCCCACTTTTTCCTTTTACCATATGATTTCCCCTTCAATGTGTTCTATTTTCTCCGCTGTGTGTGTGTGTGTGTGTGTGTGTGTGTGTGTGTGTGTCACAGTGTATTTTTTTTTAATTAAAAAAATTTTTTTTATGTTTATTTTATTTATTTTTTTTTTTAATTTTTTTTTTCAACGTTTATTCATTTTTGGGACAGAGAGAGACAGAGCATGAACGGGGGAGGGGCAGAGAGAGAGGGAGACACAGAATCGGAAACAGGCTCCAGGCTCTGAGCCATCAGCCCAGAGCCCGATGCGGGGCTCGAACTCACGGACCGCGAGATCGTGACCTGGCTGAAGTCGGACGCCCAACCGACTGCGCCACCCAGGCGCCCCTTATGTTTATTTTTGAGAGCGAGAGAGAGCACAAGTGGGAGAGGGGCAGAGCACGAGTGGGAGAGGAGCAGAGAGAGGGGGAGACACAGAATCCAAAGTAGGCTCCAGACTCTGAGCTGTCAGCACAGAGCCCGATGCGGGGCTCAAACCCATGAACTGTGAGATCATGACCAGAGCCGAAGTCGGACGCTCAACCGACTGAGCCACCCAGGTGCCCCTCACAGTGTGTTTTTTAAACCTTCTTTGAGTTAGGAAAGAAAATGTGCTTCTTCCTTTGAAATTAGGCTCATCTATAGATAAGTACCTATTGTCTTGCCTTCTTTCATTTGGATATTTTCTGTATGCCTTAGAGAACTAGGGGTTTGGATTCAAGTACTGTCCTATAGTTTGGTTCAGGAAGGATATCCCAGTCTTGTGAAGTGCATCAGTAACTCCTGGTTGCCTGTCAGGTGCAGGAACCCTACAATGGGGATGAGGGCATCTCCCTCTTCAAGGCTGGGGAGAGGGGAATCCACGTAATGTGCTTCCTGTAATGTAAGGACCAAGGCGGCTAGCCCCTCTGGAGCTACACAGAGCAATAGTCTCTGGTGTGGTGTAAAGAGCACTGTCAGAGGATCCCGAGACCTCCTGCCACCCAGGAATAACTGATATTGGGCAAGCTAATGTCACCTTTTCAGACGTCAGCTTTTCTTATCTGTTAAATGATGATAATAAGGACCACCCCACAGGACTGGCAAAAGTGCACTGGTACCGGTAGTGGACTGTAAAGGTAAGGGGTGACTGTTGCTGTCATTGTCATTATTAGGGGAGCGTGGACATTCTAAGGCTGACTCTACAGAGTGAACTGACAGGAGATGAACTTGAACACATAGCCGAGAAGGTATCGAGGTTTCTGGTGGGGTGAGGCCTCTTCCCCTCAGCCAGTTCTCCCTCCTTGCTGCTGACTCCTTACAGTGCTGTCTGGAGCCATCCCTGCTGCTGCTCAGGGTCACTTCCTATCAGACACACCCCCTGACCTCAGCCTTGTGCACTGCTTTGGGGGTGGGGAGGCCCCACTAAAAGTAAAACTAACCTGCAATTTCTGCTAATTTTCCCTGTCCGGTGTTGCTGCTGTGTGGCTTCTGGTAGAGGTTGAAATGAGTTTTTGGAGGGAAAATGAGACTAACCCTTTAAATCTTTCGAGGAGCAGGTGTTCTGCATTGGTCAAGGGACAGAAGAAGTTCTGGGCTTGTCATGATTTCTGAGCCATTTCTCTCTCTCTTTCTCTTTGACAGGCGGGTAGGAGGACTTTTGCCATGGTGTCTGGCCGCTCAACCAGCCATTCGTTGGCCTCAGAACTGGTGAAGTCCAATGATGGACATGAGGAGATCATTAAGGTAAACTTTGCTCACCTCCACTCTTCCTCCCTCCCTTCTTTCTCCTTACAGGCATGTGACAGGCGGCAGCTGACTTTGCCACAGGGACATTGTGGTTTGACTTGGAAGAACCAGACCTGTAATGCGAGTTCCTGGTCATTTCCTGGAAAGATCTTAATTAACACCAGGAGACCACAATCAGTCTGTAGTGACTTTGGTGCAGTCCAGACCCGGGCATGAAAATGGATGTGGTGATCTTCCTAGGTGCCTATCCCACTGGCCATATTTAACTGCTGGAGGTTGTGGAGTCAGGTGGGAGGTGTGTTTATGGAGCTTTTTTTAAATAAAAGAATGTTCATTATTTTTTTTTTTAACATTTATTTATTTTTGATACAGAGAGAGAGAGCATGAACAGGGGAGGGTCAGAGAAAGAGGGAGACACAGAATCTGAAACAGGCTCCAGGCTCTGAGCTGTCAGCACAGAGCCCGACGCGGAGCTTGAACCCACAGACCACGAGATCATGACCTGAGCCAAAGTCGGACGCTTAACCAACTGAGCCACCCAGGCACACGTCATTATTTCTTTTTTAAAGCTCTTTGAGGGGTGCCTGGGTGGGTCAGTCTGTTAAGCACCCAACTCCTGATTTCACCTTAGGTAATGATCTCATGGTTTGTGAGATTGAGCCTCACATCAGGCTCAATTCAATTGTGTTTTGAGAGTTTACATGTAGGTATAACGGATGAATGTCACCACACTTTCTCCACGGTGTTATTTTTGTTGTATTTGAAATTAAAAAATAAATAAATAAATAATATTTATTTATTTATTTATTTATTTAAGTTTTTTTTTTTACATTTATTTATTTTTGAGAGACAGAGCACAAGTGGGAGGGGCAGAGAGAGAAGGAGACAGAATCTAAAGCAGGCTCCAGGCTCTGAGCTGTCACCACAGAGCCCGACCCGACTCAGGGCTCGAACTCACAAACCGTGAGATCATGACCTGAGCTGAAGTTGGACGCTCAACCAGCTGAGCCACCCAGGCGCCCCAATGTTTATTTATTTTTGAGACAGAGTACAAGCAGGGGAGGGGTAGAGTGAGAGGGTTCTGCGCCGACAATAGCTAGCCCCCCGTAGGGCTCAAACTCATGAACCATGAGATCATGACCTGAGCTGAAGTCGGATGCTCAACTCACTGAGCCACCCAGGTGCCCCTATATTTGAATTTTAAAATAGCAGTAAATAGTCCAAAAGAATTACTCTTCTTTAAAAAAAATTTTTTTAATGTTTATTTATTTTTTTTTTTTGAGAGGGGTGGGGAGAGGCAGAGAAAGAGGGAGACACAGAATCCCAAACAGCCTCCAGGCTCTGAGCTGTCAGCACAGAGCCTGATGTGGGGCTTGAACCCATGAACAGAGAGATTATGACCTCAGCCAAAGTCAGGTGCTTAACTGACTGAGCCACCCAGCCACCCCAAAAGAATTACTCTTGATGATTAATTAAATTTACCAAAAAGATGATTTTAATTTTTGAGATATAAGGGTTCCTTATAGGTTCTGGATAGTAATTAGACCCATATTAGATATATGATTTGGAAATATTTTACAAAATTTTGTCCTTTCTGTATTTTGTTTTTTACTTTCTAAATGGTGTCCTTTGAAACAAAAGTTCTTAATTTGATGAAATCCAATTTATATATATTTTTCTTTTGTTGTCCTTCTAGTGTCTTATCTAAGAAGGTTTTGCCTAGCCCAAGGTCACAAAGATTTATTTCTATATTTTCTTCAAAGAGTTATAGTTTTAGCTCTTACAGATAGGTCTATGATCCATTTTGGGCTAATTTTTGTGTATGGTATAAGGAAGGCATCCAGTTTCATTCTTTTACATGTGGATATCCATTTATAGCAACATCATTTGTTGAAAAGACTGTTTTTTCCCCCATTGAATTGTCTTGGCACCCTGTCAAAAATTAGCTTAGTGTATTTTTATTGTATTATTGTTTCTGGACTCTCATTTGTATTCCATTGAATTATGTGTCTCTCCTTATGCCAGTTCCACACTGTCTTGATTACTGGCTGTAGCTTTGTTATTTTTGTTAACATTTTGTTACTATATTGTTGAGATTTATATTTCAAGATTGTTTTAGGGACTCAGGGTCCTTTGTGTTTCCATATGAATTTTAAGATCAGTTTGTCAGTTTCTGCAAAGAAGCTAGCATGGATTTGATAGGAATTGTGTTGAATCTGTAGATTGATTTGGGGAGTATTGCTGTCTTAACAATATTAAGTCTTCCAATGCATGAAAATGGGATGTTTGTTCATTTTTTTAACAATGTTCTATAATTTTCAGAATTCAAGTCTTGAACTTTGTTAATTTCTAAGTGTTTTTCCTTTTTGTTGCTCTTGTAAATAGAATTGTTTTTATATTTCATTTTGGATTGTTCATTGCTAATGTATAGAAATACAACTATTTTTTGTATATTGATCTTATATCCTACAACCTTGTTATAATCTCTGATAATTTTTTAGTGGACTCCTTAGGGTATTTTTATATACATGATCACTTCTGCAAATGGTGATTTTTCCTCTTTCTTTTCAATCCAGATGCCTTTAATTTCTGTTTCTTATTCAAAGTCATTTCATGGCCCTTAAAGAAAGCAAAACTACCTTATAATTCTGTCAATGTAATCATTGTTTTTAATACTTTATCGTGTATCCTCTCAAACATTTTCCTACACATATGTATTTTTTCAAAAGTTAAATCATATTATATACCCTCTATTCTACAATTTGCTTGTCCCCCTACACTTTAATGTTGGTTTATAAATCTTCTGTGTCCATAAATGTAAGTGTCTGGTATTCTCATGACTGCACAGTGTTCTGTTATAGACATACCATAATTTATGTAAGTAATCCCTCATTGTTGGACATTATGCCTATTTCATTTTTGCAGTTATAAAGAATATTTTGCTGAACATCTGTTACTAAATTGTGTATGTGTTTTATAATACAGGTAATAAATATTTTTAAACTTTTTTTTAAAGTTTAGTTAGAGAGAGAGAGCAAGTTTACATGTGTGAACACACGTGCATGTGTGAGCAGAGGGAGGGGCAGAGAGAGGGAGAGAGAGAATTCTAAGCAGGTTCCATGCTGTCAGCAAGAAGCCGATTTGGGGCTTGATCCCACAACCATGAGATCATGAACTGAGCCTAAATCAAGAGTCAGACGCTTCAGCTTAACCAACTGAGCCACCCAGGTGTCCCAATAAATATTTTCTTGACTGTAAAAGATTCAAGCATGTATAGAGAAAAATGTGTAAATCCCTTGTTACAACCCCCTTTGCATGAATTTACATGTACGTGTGAGTGCTTATATCAGTTTGGCTAAATTTATTTCATTAGGATAAAGTTCCAGGAGTAGATTTGATAGGTCAAAGAGCAAGCCTAGCTAGTTCTAAGCCTTCTGATTTGAATCCTCCAAGTGCCACCCAGAAGGCAGTAGTGTTTTACCTTTACCAGTGGATGAGCCTGCCTAGGTGGAATTAACTTATAAGGAGCTTTCTTAATCAGTAGTGTTGTTCTCCTTGTTGAAGGTGTACCTGAAGGGGAGGGCTGGAGATAAGATGATCCACGAGAAAAACATCAACCAGCTGAAGAGTGAGGTGCAGTATATCCAGGAGGTGGGCACCTCTCCCTTGGTGGGAAGCTCACATTTTTTTGGCTCCCTCCTTTTGTGGGGTCTGGTCTTCTCCAATCTGCCACTGTCCTCCATTGAGTCAGGTATCATTTCTGACCCTCCTGTTACTCAACCAATCCATGAATCAGCAAGTATTTATTAACTCCCACGTGTCCTCTGTACCCATTGTACCCCAGCCTCCTCTCTAAAGCTGACAGTCTCTTTTCCCTAACTTTTCTTGACCCTCTCCCTGGCCTCAGCTGCTCCTTGGCACTTGTCACCATGTAACATATTACATGTTCCACTTGTTTGCCCTTTGTGTCGTGTGTCTCTGCAGCAAGAGTGTTAGCTCCAGCGGGATGGGGTTTTGTTTCCTGCTCGTGTAGCAGGGACTGTGCTGCAGCCCCACTTGCCTGGGGTCCCTCCTTCCCCCAGCCAGAGCTTGGCTCACAGGAGTACGGGTCAGGGATGGGCACAAAGCTGGGTGAGTCGGGCCACTCTCTTTCCTTGTCCCAGAGCTAAGGGTTCTTGCCATCCCTTCCCAGGCCCGGAACTGCCTACAGAAGCTGCGGGAGGACATAAGTAGCAAGCTTGACAGAGATCCAGGAGACTCTCTCCAAGGACAGGAGATACAGGTAATAGGAAATGGTCAGTGGTTGGGTCCTCACTGAGGAGGTTGTGCCAGGCAGTCCCCTTTGCCGGTCACGCTGTGGGTGCCGAATCTCCCACCGCTGCCAGAAAAGGAGGGCGTACAGGCAGTGCTGGCTTCTCGGAGCACTCCCAGCCTTAATGGGGCTCTCCAGCAGATGGGCACTGGCATTGACATGGGTCAGCCTAGGTATAAGGTACACTTGTTCCCACACACTGCATAAAAGTGGAATTCATGTGAACAAAATGACCGTTATTGGCAAAACCTCTTCTCTGTAAGGATTCTGGGATCAGTATTTTTGGAGTACAATCTTATAAAGCAGACAGTTACCTGTAAATCAACTTCTCATAGTTGGTCTTGCGTAATTGGGGTAACACCCGGGCTGTGAATTGGAAGTCTCGGTCCTGGTCCATTATTTGTGTCAGTAGCTGTCTTTGCCCCGGCATCAGAAGCTCCTTGAGGTTAGGGTTCACCCCCACCCCTGTGTCTGGGATGCAGAAGGTCACCAGTAAATGTCATAGTGAACCTACTGAAGAGTACTTCTTGGGACGGACGAATAAGCCTGGGATCCTGCTTTTCAGCTTTTCTAAAATTGGAGGCTGGAAGGGTCCTCAGGGGAGAACAGTCTCTTCCATTTCACCTTTGTCCTCCTTTAGATTCAGAGTTATATCTCCTTCACTTGCACTTGGCTGGAGTCGGGGGTGGGGGGGGGTGGGGAGTTGTCTTTCTCTAGTAGCCCCTGCCCTCGTTCCCCTGAGGGAAACAGGGATTCAGTAGCTAGTGGCAGCAAGGTTCCTCTTTGGCGTGAGCCCTTACTAGGCTTGTGTGGCGATTCCCCCTAATTCACTTTGCTGTGGCTGAAGGTAGGACTTTCCCCGCCCGAGCTCCCATCTGGCTGCTGGGAGGTGCTTTGCCAGGTGGCTGAGGAATCTGATCTGCTCAGAGACCAGCCCCAAAGTCCAGGGCCCTTGTTTGCACAGACCAGCGGTCGTATGATGAATAATCAGGCTTTGGGTTGGAAAGAATTGCAGCAAAAGCCACTTCACCTTTTGCTTTATGCTTTGTCAAACCTTGTCAGGATCCCCAAGGGGCAAGGCAGACTCTTTGTTGGTGGCAGGCAGCTGCTTGTATCCCCTGGGCTTCTGGGAGTCAGCCTGCATGTTTTCCATTGGGCTGAAAGCTTTTAGCCTGGGGCTCCCTTCAGCACTGCCCCCCCCCCCCCACGGCCATACACATTCTCCACGCCTTACCTCTCCTCTCCATTTCCCACCCAGCACTTGAAGTCTTTTTTTTCCCTTGCTGCCTTCTGTTTCTCTTTCTTTCCTTTTCTTCTTCCTCTTTCTCCATCACCTCTTCCTCCTCTTCTTCCTTCTTTCTCTGTCTTTTCCCACCTCTTTCTTTTTTTCCTAAGAATGAGATCTTAGGAAATTAATGTTTCGAAGTTCGTTGTTTGGACTGTGTTAACTACCGATTTTATTTTTCTTTGAACAGGTGGTGCTGGAAAAGCCAAATGGATTAAATCCAAACCCCACAACACTGTATAGCAGCCCACCTGAGGTAAGTAAGGTAGGTAACGGGGAAAGCAGTGGTAACTATGTCTTTGCCAGGAGGCAGGGTATCGTCCTCCCTGATCTCTTTATTATCTTTATTATTGTTCTTTCTGTCTTACTAAATAGAAGAGTATCATTTGCTGTAAAAATTCAAACAACGGAGAAACATACAAACCCAAATCCTCCTTCTCCAATCTTTTTCCTTCAAAGGATCCACTGTGAATGGATTGAAGTAGGTGGATCCCTTTAGAGCAGTGCCCTTAGCCTTCACTACCGATTGAAATAGGCTTGGAAGCTTTTAAAAAAATTTTTAATTAAGTTTATTTATTTAATTTGAGAGAGAGAGAGAATGAATGAGTGGAGGAGGGGCTGGGAGGGTGGGGACAGAGGATCCAGAGCTGGCCCCACGCTGACAGCAGAGAGCCCGATATAGGGCTCACTCCAACTCACAAACCGCAAGATCATGACCTCAGCCAAAGTTGGACCCTTAACCGACTGAGCCACCCACGTGCCCCAGCCTTGGGAGTTTTAAAGGAGACAAGCCTGGTGCCAGACCTAGAGACTGTAATTTAATTGATCTGAGATGTGGGCTGGTCCGCAGCACTTTAAAAATCTCTTCAGGGGGTGCCTGTCTGGTTCAGTGGGTAGGGGCGTGTAACTTTTGATCTCAGAGTTGTGAGTTCGAGCCCCACATTGAGTATGGAGAGTACTTAAAAATTAAAGAAAAAAAAAACCCTTCAAGTGATTCTAATATTTAGCTAAACCTGAGTACCAATGTTCCAGTGTATTTTTCTTTCTTGCTTTTTTAAAGATTTTATATTTTTAAAGTAATCTCTTAAAATCCAGGGTACATTATCATCTCTGATCTAGTAAAGACCTCTCACTGGATTTACTGTTTGTTTTGTTTTTGCCTCTCCCCTCCCCAACTCTAATATATTCAATGTATGATTTCAGTATGCCTATAAGTGTGTTTTCAATTTTCATAATGAATTTGTGCTATATTTTATCTTTTCCCTTTTTAGCCAACACCATGTTCCTGGGGTCTATCCACATTGCTATGCTTAAATCTAGTGTGTTTCTAACTTCTACAAGTTCTAATAACTACCTTTTTTCTGTTCATACCACACTGAAAATTTTCCATGTCATTAAATAGTCTTCTAAGAACGCCATCTGAAATAAACACGTAGTAGTTATGCTTCCAGGAGCCTTTGAAATCGTTCTCACCTGCCCAGCAGCTTAGGTACAGATAGAGGGGAGGTGGCTGGGTAACTTCACGGCTAGGTTTTGGCATGTTGTGATGATCCTAACTACTCACTTTAGATGTGCAGTTTGGATTTTTTTCCCTTCTCCTGAATTACCATATTTGGCAAATGTGCTTCTGGCACCGCGTTACAATAACACCTGGTACTGTTTGTTCAACTCTGTCTTCTCACAAGCTCTAAGCCCAGCGGATATTATCCTGGTTTTGAGGCAGCCTGTAAGGCGGGGCGTGGTCTGGACTCAGTGATAGCGCAGCTACTGGGACCCTGGCACCGTCCTCCCAGCTGCAAGCTCTGTGCTCTGGTTTAAAGGTGTTGCTGCTTCCCACTATGTGAGGCAGGGAGAGATTTTTCTGTCAGACTTGCTGGGAGCTGGTAACTGAAGTGTCTGGTGCCTGTGCGGCAGAGGTGGGGGCAAGACCCCACATGCCAGCTCAGCACTAACCACCAACCCACAACTGGGTGTGTCTGGGGAGAGACTCACAGTAACCTTAATGAAGACACCTTTTTCCACATTGAATGAGATTCCTGGACTCGTTGGGTGCTTTTGCTCATTCATCAGTAACCCTATAGCCAGATAACCCTGAGCCAGATGCAAAGACAAAGATGTGCCTTTGGGAAGTGCCCCTCGTGATGGGTGTGGCACTGTCCCTGCCTTGGGATGCTGTAGTCTAAAGGGGAACGTGGTCCCTGCTCTCAGAGAGCTCTGGTCTCACGGAAACAGGGCACACATGTGAGGATACCCATTAATGAATTGATACATGCATAAAAATTATTGAGTGTGTCCTAAAATCCTCAGATGACTTGAGGCTAGTTGAGTTCCTTGGAATATGAAGAGAGAGCATTTTTGTGTGATTAACTCGTCGCTCCTGGGTGCCTAAGACTAGCTGTCCCCTTGAGTGATATGAGAGGGTGGTCTGAACAAGAGGGCCCAAGTATGTGTTGTGGGGGACCTTCTCCTACACAAACACAGTGGCTTCACCTTCTCTTCCCTGTTCTGACTGTAGGCAGACACCTATATAAATGAAGATGTCGAGAGCCTGAGGAAGACTGTGCGGGACCTGCTTGTCAAGCTGCAGGAGGCCGAGCGGCAGCACCAGTCAGACCGTGTGGCTTTTGAGGTGAGATTTGGGATTGGGGGAGAAAGTGCCCCAAGGGCTGGGCTGCCAGATACAGATGCCAGTGACTTAGCACGGACTTCATGTCTTCTTGGCCAGGTGCCATCAATTGGAAAGGCTGGGCTTTGAGGCCTGGGCACTTTCCTGTCTGCTTTTCCCATTCCTGGACACTTAGAGTTTTTGCTATTCAAGGCTAGGCCATAGTTTGAAGATCAGCACTGGTTCTCTGGTGAAGTTGGGTGGTGGTGCTGGTTTGGGATAGCAGGAAGCTCAGTCATTTCTCTGAATACCACAACAAGAATTACTGGGCTCTGGGCACCATGCAGGCAAGGACTTTGCTGTCAAGGTTACCCTGCATTCCCATGTCTGGCATAATGCCTGGCGTAAGGTGGTAGGCACTTCTTAAGTGTGGACTGGGTGAGTGGATGGAGCAGTGTGGTTGTAGAAAGATCTGTGCCCATGGAGTCAGAGGACTTGAAGTCAAGTCTTGACTTTACTTTGAAGAACTTTGCGATCTTGAATGAGTATCTTAGTTATTGTTACAAAAGTAATACTGAATTATTATGATGGAAGATTTAAAAAGTACCAAGGTCTGTAGAGAGTGAAAGTCCTCCACTACAGAAAGCATGAGAAGGGGCACCTGGGTGGCTCAACCAATTAAGCATCCAACTCTTGATTTTGGCTCAGGTCATAGTCTTACAGTGGTGAGATCGAGCCCCGCATCGGGCTCTGTGCTGAGCATGGAGCCTGTGTAAGATTCTCTCTCCCTCTCTCTCTTCCCCTCTCCTGCGTGCTCGCTCTCTCTCTCTCTCTCTCTCTCTCCTCCTCTCCCCGTCTCCCCCTCTCCCCCTCTCCTGTGTGTTCTCTCTCTCTCTCTCTCTCTCTCTCTCTCTCTCCCTCTCTCTTTGCCCCTCTCCTGCATGCGCTCTCTCTCTTTGCCCCTCTCCTATGTGTGCTCGCTCTCTCTCTCTCCCTCTCTCTTTGCCCCTCTCCTGCATGTGCTGTCTCTCAAAAACATATAATAATAATAAATAAAAAATAAATAAAAGTGTGTGAGGTCTTCCATACTTTACAGAAAATTCTTTGAGTATAAAATGAGGTACACTGGGCAAACACTAGGCTTCTATGTAAGATTAACCATCTGTTAATTATCTGCTATTGTTCATCCACATGTAAAGTATTTCTGTATCATAAATATGTAATGATAGGATTATGCCCTGCCCAGGTATGCCAGGAGCTGGTGGTAGGAGGAAGCCCAGCCTGAATGCTTCTCTTTCATGGGACTAAGAATTTTTGAGAGAGATATTGAGGGGGAGGAAGAAAGCACAGGGAATGATCACTCGCCTTTAGAGATGATCAATTATTTGAGCCATTAATTTGACCTCTCTAAGTATTGGTTCCAACTTTTGTAAAAAGGGTCATGGAATATACTTCACAAGTGTGGTGTGTGAATTGAGTGAGGTAAGATATGTAAGTCTATTTACTGTTTTGAAGGTTTTTAGAAATATAAGATAACCTATATTTTCCTTAGTGATCCATTTAGTGAGTTTTCCTATCCTAAATAGTTGGGACTTAGTGTAATACTGAGATTAGTTTGGTCTCAGAATACAGTGGCTGTGCAGTAAAGGAGTTTGCTGCATTGATTTCAGATTCCACAATTTGGGTAATTTGGCTGATGATATATCAGTTTGGTGACCAGCTATTCGCTACAGGAGGAAGGGGATGTTGAGGCTGTAACGCTGACCAGACTGTGGATTTTGGAAAGAAATTTCTACATTGAGAGGCCTTGTGAAGTACTTGTTGGTCTTGGCCATACATGGAAGGGTCTGTTAGCTCTGGGTTTCAAAGCTTGAATGAAGAAGTGTCTTGAGTAAAAGCCTGAGGCTAGAAGGTCCTGACAGCTGTAGCCCCCTGCCCACAGTTTCTTAGAAAGGGCTGCCCTTGGTCCATAGCACCTGCCTGGGTTGTTCCCACCACCGGGGTAGGTTGGCACCCCATCTTACGACTAAGAGGGACCTTCAGGGAAGTGCTGACTGGAGCAACAGGGACAGATGTGGCAGAGGAGAGTGTGATCCTACAGCAGAGTGTGAGGGTCAGGGCCTGGCCCTCTATGCCCTGCTCTGAGTGCACATCAGCCTGGGTGCAGTGTTGTGTACAGATAGGAGAGGTTTTGTTTCCATGTTCTTGCCTGTGGGGCTGGCCTGTTCCAGGCTAATATGGGACATCTGGAGGATTTTCTCATCTTTGCTGGTAAACTCGACTCTCCAATCTACTTTTCTGAACCAGGGATCAGCAAGGGGCAAGATTGCCACTTACTGTGAATACAACGTGCCCATAAGCGTGGGTTTTCTGCTCTACTAGCAGCTTGCTGTCAGGGTTTGCAGTGGGTTTGCTCTGGACAGGGCTGGTGTGCGGCTTGGATGCGTACACCACATGTCTCTTCCCCGATTCTGACTTTGGGAGGAGTCGGACAAACTGTCTACTTTAGTGTTCTGTTTCCCCAGGGCTCCCTCTTTGAGAGGTTATGGGGATTCTTTTTCACTAAGTGACTAGGGAGTCAGTGTGGGGTAGCTGGGAGGAATTGAAATGGATGATGAAGTCACTGTTCTAGCACTGGCTCCGTCATTCCCTAGCTGTGTACCCCGGGGAGATCGGTTGGCTTTCAGTTGCAACAGGAGAGGGTTGGACAGATGGATATCAGTTCCACTCACGATGTCATTGAGCAGTGACTGTGTGCCAGGTGCTGTGCTGAGCTCTGGAAGTGGAATGGTGCTCCAGTTCCCTGCTAGTGGCCCACTGGGGGGTGCACACGAGTGACTGGGCCAAATCCACTCGGTGCTACAAGAAAGAAAGGCACACAGGGGAAGGACCCCTCGCCTGGGTGTGAAGGCTTCTGGAAGAAAGGGCGTCTAAGCTAAGACCTGTAGTTGGCATGTGGAGGACGGGAGGCAAGTTCTTCCTTTACTTTCCTTCTCAAATTCTGCCTCTGTCCCTCCCAAACTGGCTTATCATCTGTGCTAAAGAGCAGTTCTCTCTGGTGCTTACTAGTTGCCCTTCTAGGTGCCACATTGTCCTTTATATGCAGGCTGCAGGATTGCTTGATGGGAGGAAGAGTGGGGACACTGAAGGAAGGATGTGCAAGGTGTGCGCCCCCAGGTTCTTTGCGTTTGCATTTGTAGGAAAGCCGTGGCACGGGGTTAAGCTTGGGTGGCACTGGAGGACTGGTGGGGGTGTCGAAGAAGTCCTCCATCCAGAAAGTGCTTTTGGGTTCCAGGTGTGACTCTAAAGTAGTGCCCAATCAGTCCTGTGCCGGTGAGCCCTGGAAACGGAGATACCCTGCTAGTTTCCCAAGTCATCCTAGAATCTCGAATGGGAAAGAGAGAGTTGCCTCCCTTCTCCTCTCACTGTGCGCAGGGTCCCGGGGTCTCTCCTGAGGTGTTTTACCCATGTTTGCTTGTTGTCCTCCACCCCCTTCACCCATCCCTGTCCTGTCTTAGGTCACACTCAGCCAGTGCCAGAGAGAAGCAGAACAGAGTCGAGTGGCCCTTCAGAGAGCAGAGGACAGAGTGCAGCAGAAGGAGGCAGAGGCTGGAGAGCTCCAGAAGCGCTTGCTGGGCGTGCAGGAGGTGACTGTGGGAGTCTCACCTTCAGGGCCTGACTCCCGCGCTGGGGAGTGGGGGCCCCGGGACTCACTGAGATGGCTGCAGTCTCCTTTTCTGACCAGCTCCAGAAAAGCACACTTCACGGTTTCCTCAGCAAATACCTTCGAGAACCTTTTCGCCTTTAAGGAACAAGAGGTCTTCCTCTCAGCTCAGCTCAGCCCTCCCTAACAAGAGCTGAACCCATTTCCATTTCAGTCGGGTTCTTGTACAGCTGCCCTTTATGGGCTTTTGAAGACTGTTGTGAAGGAGCTGCTGGGCCTGGTTTCCCAGGGACCAGTAGCCAGAGCCAGCAGGTGGGCCTGATAACGCAAGGCTGGGCTCTCCGTCCGGGTAGCTGGGTGAGGCTGGGAAGTTTCTGTGTGCTGAGGGTGGGAAGGGTTATCCCTGACAGGGGAGGGCACCCCATCAAACCAGCTTGGCCTGCTGCTCTTTGGCAGCTGTCCAGGCCCGGCAGGGACTGAGCTCGAGCCCTCGGGCCCCTCTCACCCCAAACACAGAAACCGCTTTCGCATCCTCATCCTAGATTTTCTTCCCTTTGGCCCGTCCAGGAGCATCAGGCCTTACTGGTGAAGGTTAGGGAGGGGGAGACGGCCTTGGAGGAACTGAAGATCAAGAACACTGACTGCCAAACAGAACGAGAAAAGTAAGGGCCCTTGTTCACTGTGAAGCTGGGGTGCAGGGAGAGGAGGGCGGGCCATGCTGCCTGCAGCTCCCATGGTGGCCAGACCTGGGGAGGAAGCTAGTGCTGATGTCAGATCTTCCAGCCGTGACTCACCATGTGGCTGCTCGGGATGGGGCCCCACCCAGGGAGATACTGTTTGGGAGGCTGCCATCTCTGGGGAGTTCATTTTCTGTGGAGTAGGAACTAAAGAAAATGCTTTCATGGTGTCAGAGCCAAGGTCAAGTAAGCTGGTAAAACACCTGCTGTTCGCCGTGGCACATTATTCCACCACTTTTCACACGGGGTATAGATGTGGTATTATGGCGCCACAGTTCCCTCCCCCAGAACGGAGAACAACGGTAAATTATTTGAGGGTAAAATCAAGTAACTTCCTCACTCGTCATTTCATTGAGAGATACAATGAGCAGCCTCGTGAAGAGATGCTGAACGTCCTGTCACTTGAAGCTCAAACTGAGACCCACCTGTCAGCAGCGACATGTAGGGGATCTCTGGGATCCTTTCCACTCCAAGTTAGAGGGTTTTACAAATTCCCTCTGATCACAGGGGATCAGAGGCCCCAGACTATTGAAACCTACAGGGCAAAGTTTGGGTCATTCTGGACATTTAAGAATTTGGAAACTCTTTATGCTGCTGGCAATTAATAAATAAGATCTCAAATGATAAGTCAAAGTTAACATCAGCATATGGGGTCTATTCTCCATGGTATAAATTAGATCTTTTTAAGTTCAACAGCCATCACCTGGAAGGCCTTCTAAGGAGTTCCATGTCTGTTAAGACATGATCCTTGCCTTCTTGGGCCCCTCAGTCAGCTGGGGACATCGTCTTTTCTGACCTGGAGGAATAACCTCTAGGTTTACTAGTCTGGGCATGGAAAATTGCAGACGTTTTATTGTAGCCTCCTTTGGGCTTGATTTCATAGAATTGTTTTAAATTACTCAGCACTCCGTCTTTCTCAGTGGTGCTCGTGGGCAGGCAATTGAGAGGAAGCAGCAGGAAAAACAAAAAAGACCCAGATAATCCAAAACAGAGGCTTGGGAATGGCAACGATAGCTATGCATCATAAAGGCTGATTTTCTCAATAAAAAGAGCCTGAGAAATAGGGCACTGGAGAGCTGAGGGTGGCTCAGATTGTTTGAGGCAAAGGGAGGATGTGAAGGGGCTCAGATTGTATGGTACCCCACTCCCACCCTCAGAGGCCTGAACTCCTAGACACCCTGCCCGGTCACCTGACCTCTGGGGATCTTGGGCCAGTTTAGAAGAGGCAGAGGAAACAGCAATGTCTGGGAATCAGGAGATTTAGGAACATACAGCTCCCACCTGAATCTTTCCAGGAATGAGGAGCTCCTCACACCTGAGGCAGTCCACTTTCTGGCAGCTTTCATGCTGAGCAAGTCCATCCTGTGTTGTCATAAGGACTACTTCCCTGGACATCTACCTGTCGGTTCTAGTTGTGCTGTCTGGAGCTTTCCTGTGTAACCTCCCCTTGCTGAGCTTCCTAGCTGATCTGTAGTGGCGCCTCTGCTGTGCCCTTCCAAGGTGTCCCTGCACCTTGTCCTCATGGCAGAGCACCAGGGAGTTGGGCAGAGGGAACCCAGTTCATGGAAGCCCCCAAGCCTGAGGTTGTCCCTGTGCCTGGGTAGAGAGAAAGCATCTTTTCCCTCTGCCTCAGCTTCCTGGTCTTGATCCCCAGGGCGGCTAACCTGGAAAAGGAAGTGGCCGGCCTGCGGGAGAAGATCCACCACTTAGATGATATGCTCAAGAGCCAGCAGCGGAAAGTCCGGCAGATGATAGAGCAGGTAAGCAGGGTCTGGTCTTCTGCGGCTTCA
This sequence comes from Leopardus geoffroyi, assembly GCF_018350155.1. Classification (NCBI taxonomy): domain Eukaryota; kingdom Metazoa; phylum Chordata; class Mammalia; order Carnivora; family Felidae; genus Leopardus; species Leopardus geoffroyi. Next base: position 106,292,467 of record NC_059328.1, read on the forward strand.
GCTGCCCCCTTAGGAGGTCACCACATGGAACCCAACCCCGGTTTCCTGTCACATCCACACTTTTGCTGTTCATTCTCCTGGGGAGCTTGGTTTATATTCCTACATGTCCCATAAAACATTTACGGCTACCAATTACAAGGTTTGAATGATTGGGATTCGCTTTTCTCCCATCTTTCCCCTTTGGTTTTGGTCATTTGCCTTCTGCTTTCCAATGGGGAAAAAAGGAAGAGGATTGTCACTTGTACACCTTGAAGAGTGCTGGTAAATGAATAATTAAGTCACAATATACTCACGTATCTGTGTGTGGATTATCAACCTTTGTACCTCATGGCAGATTTTCTGCCTTCCCCTACCTGAGCTTTAGGGTAGCACAGTCAGGATGTGCCATTTTGCGGGGCGCCTGGGTGGCTCAGTCTGTTGACCGTCCGACTTCGGCTCATGTCATGATCTCACAGCTCGTGCACTCGAGCTCCACGTCAGGCTCTGTGCCGACAGCTTGCAGCCTGCTTCAGATTCTGTGCCTCCCTCTCTCTGCCCCAACCTACTTGCATTCTGTCTCTGTCACTCTCAAAAATAAATAAACATTAAAAAAAAGTTATAATTAAAAAAAAAAAAAAAAAAAAGATGTGCCATTTTGTGGAATTGTTTTGAGAACTTAAAACCCCCTAACTGGGAGGATGAATTTGCTGCATGTCTGCTCCATTAGGGCCAGGATTTTTCTGGTTAGTTCATTACTCCTTCCCAGTGTCTAGGACAGAGCCTGTCACACAGTAAGGCCTCGACAATTGTTTTTTTTTTTTTAAGTAGGCTTCATGCCCAGCACAGAGCCCAACACAGGGCTTGAACTCACAGCCCTGAGATCAAGACCTGAGCTAAAATCCAGAGTTAGAGGCTCGACCGACTGAGTCACCCAGGCGCTCCCAAATATTTCTTGAATGAATAAGTAATTTGTATTTCCCAACATCAAATGGAATGGGTTTTGAGCCATTTATGATTTGGGATCATCAGAGTGGTGTTCTCCTCACCACCACCCCCCCACACACACACACACCCACACACCTGGGATAATCAAGAGCTCAATATTGACTGAAATGAGGCCTTTATAGAAAAGCAAGTGGCGCCTAGGTGGCTCAGTTGGTTAAGTGTCCGACTTCAGCTCGGGTCATGGTCTTGCAGTTCACAAGTTCGAGCCCCACATTGGCTGTCTGCTGTCAGTGCCAAGCCTGCTTCAGATTCTCTGTTCCCCTCTCCCTCTGCCCCTCCCCAGCTTGTGCTCTCTCTCTCTCTCTCAAAAATAAAATAAACATTAAGAAAGAAAATAAGAAAGAGAGAGAGAGAGAAAGGAAGGAAGGAAGGAAGGAAGGAAGAAAGAAAGCAAGCTAAGCAAGTCATGGGAGAGGTGCAAAAGACTGCCTTATGTCTCTACTGGCTCCCCAGTAGCAGGGAGAAGTTTGATGAGTGTGTACTGAGTCATTTCAAAAAAAATTTTTTTTAACGTTTATTTATTTTTGAGACAGAGACAGAGCATGAATGGGGGAGGGTCAGAGAGAGGGAGACACAGAATCCGAAACAGGCTCCAGGCTCTGAGCTGTCAGCACAGAGCCCGACGCGGGACTCGAGCTCATGGACCGCAAGATCATGACCTGAGCCGAAGTCGGCCGCTTAACCGACTGAGCCACCCAGGCACCCCTGTCCTGAGTCATTTCAAAATGAGCCCCATGGTCCCCCACATCTTTGCAGCTCCAGAATTCAAAAGCTGTGGTCCAGTCAAAGGACAGCACCATCCAGGAGCTCAAGGAGAAAATCGCCTACCTGGAAGCAGAGGTGTGTGCCCTGAGCAGCCCTGGGAAGGGAGCAGGCTCTTGAAGACAGGACTGTACCTAGGGAGGGAGAGATTCTGGAGGGGTCTTCATCCTGTCTGGCTGCCTGCTCGGAAGTGAGTATCTGGGATGGCCGTTGATGTTCAGTTCAGCCAAGTCGAGTGTTTTCTGAGAACCTTCAGGGAGTCACACCGGTAAGACCTGTCCCCACTCCAGAGGGGCGCGTCATCACGGTGTGAGCCCCGCGCCATGAGCTGAGCAAAGGAGCTGACAGAGCTGGGCTGTGAAGCAGGGGGCTTTCCGTAGGAGGGGTCTTCTCCATGCCTAAGGTGATGGTCTTGATCCTCTCATAAGTTCTTAGTCTAATTTCCGCCTTTCCTCAGAACCCTTCCTGCCTGCAGACTACCTGAAGATTGCTTTTCAGGCACTGTGTGAAGGTCCTTTGCAGTGGAGATATAAAAAAAACCGGGAGCCTGGGTTGTTTATCTCCAGAATTCACACTCTAAATTTAGAGATAAAATATGTTTAAAAAAAAAAAAAAAAGACCGTATAGTATAAGGAGTATAGTCAGTGTTACTATTAACATTGTATGATGAGTATAATGTAGCGGGTAGAGTTGTGGAGTCACTGTGTTTTACACCTAAAACTAAGGTAGCCTTGTGTGTCAACTATACTTCAATAGTGAAAAAACAAAGACCCAAGAATATCTTATATAAATGCATGTCAACAAAAGGCAAGTAAATATCTCAAGTGGCTACAAGAAATGATATACAGGAAATGTATAGGAAGGACAGCAGGGGACGATCAGTGTTGCACACAGTTCTTGAAGGAGGGAGGTAGGATCAAGAACAGCAGGATGAGGGTGATCTGGAGTGGTGAAAATGGGGGGTAAGGGGGGAGAGGGCACGCCGGTAGTGGCACGCAGGGTCAGGGTGGCTGTGACAGTAGCACAAACAGGTGGGGAGAGCATAATGATCTAGTTAAATGTCACACGTGACAAGGCAGAAAATGGCCAACGCTGACTGCACAACTCGTATTACAGAATTTAGAGATGCATGACCGGATGGAACACCTGATAGAAAAACAGGTCAGTCATGGCAACTTCAGCACCCAGACCTGGGCCAAGACGGAGAGCCTGGGCAGGTGAGTGGGCATGCACGCAGTGGGGCCCAGGGAGGAAGTGAGGCAAGTGAGGACAGTGCTGAGGCCAGGGAGAGGCTTTTGTGAATCCATCTTAGGCTCTTGGTCTCTAATTTCACCTGTTCTCCACCAGAGCCATTCTCCACCCAGATCAGCGGAGAGCCTGATAGCACAACCCCAAGGAGGCCCATGAACAGCCTCTAGATGTGAATGGACCCCCTGAAATTGTTTGTAAAAGTCATGAGTGTATAATGAGTACATTACTTCTAGGGAGAGGGACTTCTGTTTCCAAGAGATTCACAAAAAGATCACACACTTTGAAAAAAACCAGAACCACAGCTGTCCCCACCTCTCAGCTGTGTAACTGCTCCTTGTTTTCTTATCGCCCCGCCCCCAAGCAGTACTTCTGCTCTCCTCATCTTTTCTTAGACGGTGCTGACGGTCAGTGGTTCAAGGCATTAGAACCAAGAGATCAGCCAACACTGGAGTGTGGAACCCTAGAGGCGAATGTGGGGGGTGGCTGTGTGCAGGGCAGGCAACATGAAGCACTCAGCGTTTCCCACTTTCTTTCAGCATGAGGATATCCAAGCCCCCAGCCCTAATAAGCCCATGCCTCTTATCCGAGTGGTGGAAACATGAGCGGAAGGAGCCAGATGCCGCTGTTGCTGCTGCCTCTTGCCTGCGGAGAAGCCCACCACCCCTGTAGGCCGTTAGCCCCAACTTTGACTTCCTGACTGATCCCTGGCTGTACTCGAGGCTTGGGGTTCATGTGTCCCACTGTTTCTAAACTCCTGACCCCTGGATGCTGGGTGGACAGAGGACGAGCACCTCCTGGGGACACTGCAGCCCTTTGGAGGATGCTGTCCTGCCGGCAAGGGCCAGGGCAGTATCCTTATCCCTGTAGTATTATTTCTCTGTAGCAGAACCTCCCTTCTCTTGTAGACTGGAGTTCAGCTGCCCCAGAGTCAGGGGAGGTGACAAGATTTGCCTCAGCCTTACAAGCTGGAGGCACAGATGTCCACAGCGATTGGAGGGTGTCCTGGGGGAATGAAGTTCCCTCTGCAAACACAGATCCATTCTTAGCAACACATTGTTTGTTTTTCTACTTGTTCCACTGCTGACCCGGGCCTCCTACGGATAGACACAGGTGACCTGTCAAGGCCTGGGCAGAGTCAGTGAGCCTCAGCTTTGGCCAGCCTTGTCTTCCTGGGAGAAGGAAATGTACATTCCGGGAATAACTGTTAGTGTAAAGATTCTGTAGGGCCACAGATAGTTGCAAGTGACTTCTGTCTGCTGGGAAGGTTCCCAGCATGTCTTAGGGTTTTCCCCTAAGACGCAGTGCCAGGTAGACCTCAGTCTTCTTGACTCAGGAGCCTAAAAACTGTTTTCACTGGGCTACATCAATCTCAGCGAAACTCTTGTTGTATTTATTTTGCTAAGTTATTGGTGTTTTTCCTTTACATCTCACAATTGATTTAATACCAGAGTTTTATAGCCTTCTCTTGCGGTGTTTGGATTTGTTCCACGCTGGGGAAAAAATGTGTTCCCGCTGGACTTGTTAATTTCAGAAATAAATCTTTTCCTCTTTTTCTTCTACCTGCTTCTTTCCCTTCTTCCTGGAAACATGATTTGAACCTCAGAAAGGCAAACAAATTTGCCCTGAGGCGTTGGAGTCTTAGTGTATGCCGTTTGGGAGAAAGGGTGATCCGAACTCTTTGGGGGAAGGGATTAAATTCTTCCCCTAAACCCTCTGCACCCTCTGCTCCACAATTGGTCGGTTTTCCTGGCTCTGAATGACCCTGACCCTCACCAAATTTTAAGGCTCTTCCTGCAGCCTCAAGAAGGAGATAAGTATCAGGATGTGGTACTATAGGGCACAGAAACATTAAAGATAAACATGGATCAAGTCTTGGGGTTCTAGCTGGCTCAAAGCCAGAAGGCTGAACTTGTGTGTGTTTCTGTGTATCAGGACTGGGCTGGTGTACCAGCGCTGTCCAGGTGTTATGCGTTCACTTTCCTCATTTGTAAAACCAGGGGGCTCAGATCAGATGGACTCCAAGGGCCCTTCCAGTTCTGATGTTTTTTTTCCTGTGGCATATTCTTTGTATGGCGAATTGAATAAAATATGTTAATGTGTCTCTTTGAGCTGCTGGTCTGTTCCCCGCCAACCCCCCCAACACTTTTCTGGGAGGAAGAAAGAGGATGGTTTTAGTGTCTGAAAGATGGGCACCCCGCTGTCACATCTGGAAGGTGTGGTGCAGACAATCCAAACACTGAAGGACTTTGTGGCATTCAGAGGAGTTAGAATGTCCCCCTTAAGCAGCTCCGTTTCATGGTCTGGGTCTTCATTATTGGAGGTGGCCCCTAACTTTGACCCTGTCTGGGGTGGTGGCCTGGTGGGACCCCCTAAGCTTGGCCAGTGTGTTTCCTCCTTGACTGGAGAAGAAGTGGTTACGGCAGAGGCCCTGTCATTACTTAGAGATTCACCAACCAGCACTGGAGGAAATGGGAGCAACTCTAGGTCCTTTGCAGAAATAGCAGGCACTCTGGAAATGCTGACTGCAGCTGTTCAAGGGTCTCCTTTCTGGCTTGCTCTGGGCTCTCTCTCATTCAATTAGTGCGGTGATCTTTTTTTTTTTTTTTTTTTTTCCTTTATGCTAAGAATGCCGTTGAATGTACAACCCCCACCCCCACCCCCACCCCACCCCACCCCTCCCCGGGGCATAGCTAAATTTACATGAATCTTTTCTAGACCAAAAAAACTGGAAATACAGCCCCCTTTATCCCTGGCCACTTCCTTCTAGCTTTCCTTTCTCCTTTAATGGAAAGAATGGAAATTTTTTTTCTTCGGACTGTCCTTCCCCTTTTTGCTCGTCAGCTAATTCACACTCCAGGTTTCAGAATGCGTTGGAAGCCTTCCATTCCAGACCTGGGTTTGTCTTCTGGCAGCCCAGGGCTCTCGTCTATCTTTGGCAGCCTTGCTTGGCATGGGTATAGCTAGACTGTGCTTGTTCACAGCATATGAAGAGGGTAGAAGCAGGGTGGGGCTGCTTATGGTGCCAAGACTCGCAAGGCTGGAAGGCAGGAGTGAGTGTACTGCCATACAGGAAAGGGAGGCTCTCAACCCAGGCCTCGAAGGCTTGGTGGGATGAGCGGAGACTTGGGTTGGAGATAATGAAGTGGTCTGGAGACTAGAACCAGGGCAGAAACGTGCCCCTGCTGTGTATTTGCCACGGTCTAGTGGTATCATCTCTGAAAGGAGCAGGGGCTTGTTCCAAAGACTAAGGAGGGTCTATGGGAAGAGGAAGTAGTGGAGGGAAATGTCGTTTCTATCTTGGCGACCTTTTCAGTGGAAAGCAGGGACTGGAGCCTGAAGTAGGGCGTGGTGAACAAGCTGCTCCTGATTTCTGCCTGTTATGTCACTTGTAAGGCAGCTCTGTCCTGCTTGAATGTTTTGTGGAGGGAAGATGGAGTCTGCCTGCCCGGGACCTTTGCCACAAAGGCCTGTTTCTTTGAGCTGGGTGCTAAGAGCCGCCTGGACACGCAGCCAGCGGCAGCCAGCTCCCTACAGACCTGCAGCGTCGGCCTGGCCCCAACGTGGGAAAGGAAGGTCGTAGAAGCACTCCTTGCCTCCCGAAAAGGGCCACTGTTCCTGCGTCTCTTCACGTGTCCCCTAATGCAAACAGAAAAGTCTGAGAGGGACATGGTATTTCAACCACGAGGTGCATGGCAACTCTTTAAATATTTAGTTAGTTATAGTTTTATTGAAATTCCAGTTAACATACAACATAATAATAGTTTTCAGTGTACAATACAGTGATTCAACACTTCTATACATCACCAGGTACTCATCAGAACAAGTGCCCTCCTTAATCCCCATCACGTATTTCCCCCATCCCCCTGCCCACGGCAACTTTAATAACTGAATTTCTTTTTTTTTTTCATGAAGTTTGTTTTTTAAGTTTACTTGGAGAAGGAGGGAGACAGAATCCTGAGCAGGCTCCATGATGTCAGAGCAGAGCCTAATGGGGAGCTCAAACTCAAGAACCTTGAGATCACTGACCTGAGCCGAAATCAGGAGTTGGACACTTAACTGATGAGCAACCCACACACCCCTAAAACTAAATTTCTAAAGCGCAAAGTTGATTGGCACATTTTCATCTCTATTTAATCTTTTAAATCTTTTGGGGTGCCTGGGTGGCTCAGTCGGTTGAGTGTCCGACTTCAGCTCAGGTCATGATCTCGTAGTTCTTGAGTTCGAGCCATGTGTCGGGCTCTGTGCTGACAGACAGCTCAGAGCCTGGAGCCTGCTTCGGATTCTGTGTCTCCCTCTCTCTCTCCCCCTCCCCTGCTTGCACTCCATCTCATTCTCTCTCTCAAGAATAAATAATAAACATTTTTTAAAAAATTGAATCTTTCACTATGAAATGTTCTAAGATTTACCCTGGAAAGATGCTCTGCTATGATATGGCTTAAAGCAACTTAATTTGACTGAGGAGGGCAATGTCCCTTGGGGTTCCAAAACAGCTTTTCCTCTTCAGTGAACTCTTCAGTATGTATTGCTGTTTTGTGTGGGGCCTCTACTAGTCCCCTGGGCTCCCTCATCCCTCAGAGCCACACGTGCCGGGGCTTGGGTCTGAGCTTGTTCAGGCTCTGACCCAACAGCAGATGTTAGCCCAGAGCCCTTGGCCTCTTTTCCATGCTTCGATTTAGCACTCTGGCTTTATAAGGAGAAATTGTGTCCTCGCTTCCCTGCCCCAGTTCTAAGCACCATGGCCTTGAAACTCAAAGTTGGAGACCTAAATATTCTCTAGACCCTCTTCCTCCAGGCTAAGGACAAAGGAGATGTTTTTTTACAGGTGAGTCATTTCTAGCTCCACGCGCTCTGCAGGTTGGCGGTGAGACTTTTTTGAACTCTAAAATGTGTGTGGCCTTTCTACTGGAATCTGTCTTCCCCTGGAGCCTTCTGGGACATGGGACTGAGGCTAGATGGTGACAGGATAATTAATTTCCTGACAAGGGGTTGGTTGCCAAATCATAGACCACAGGATCTCAGCCAGCGGAGGGGTGAAAAACCAATGCTCACCACTTATCTACCCATTCAGTGCTGCTTACATGCCTAGGCCTTTCCTTCCTGTCATTGGTATTCTGGGCACTGTGTCTCTCTCTGTTTGTGTGAGTTGGCCTACGTAAAACATACTGTTGTGGGGGGACAAATTTGAAAAACACTGCTGTTTAGAAACAACTCAGTTTTCCATCTGTCTTTCCACTCTACTGCTCAAACAGGACACCTCACTTCTGATGCTACTGGTCACCAAAAGTGTGAGATTTTCCCCACACCAAGCCACTGAGGACACCAGCTGGGTGTCCTGCAATTTAACTCCCTTCTGACACCACCTGCCTGGAGATTGCGTCAGATCCCTCAGGGTAAAAGCTCCGTCCACAAGCCTGCCCCTAACTTCAGATGCCAATCACAAGTAGCAGGCCCCCAGGCTCCCACGACTTCTGTCTGACTTGGATACAAATTGGAGGTTCCCACAACCCTTTCCTTGGCTTTGATTAATTTGCTAGAGTGGATCACAGAACTCAGGGAAACATTTAAGTTTACCAGTTGATTACAGGACATGATAAAGGATGCAGATGATGAAGAGATACCTAGGGTGAGGTCTGGGAAGGTCCTGACTGCAGAAGCGTCTGTCCCCATGGAGCTGGGGTGCATCACCCTCCGGGTGTGCATGCGTCTGCCAGCCTGGGAGCTCGTGGAACCCCATGCTGGTGAGATTTCATGGAGGCTTTCCCACATAGGCACGGTCAATTCTTAACTCCATTTCCAGGCTCTCGCCTCATCCAGGGGCCTGCCCAGAGTTGCCTCACTAGGACCAAAGATGTTCCTGATGCTCTCATCACTTAGGAATTCCCAAAGGTTTCAGGAGCTCTGCATTAGGAACCAGGGCCCAAGACAAATTTTAGAACAAGAAATGTTCCAATGCTCTTATCACTTAGGACACTATAAGCGTTTTAGGAGCTCTGTGCCAGGAACTGTGAGTATGTGTGTGTGTGTATGTATATATGTATGTGTGTGTATATATACATATATATACACACACATCTCACAACTGGTATATAGGACAGACCTCTTTCCTTGGATATATTGTAATCTCAGGGTCAGGAGGACAGAAATAGACTCCCTTCCAAAATCTCTCCCCTATTCACTTTCTCTTTGTAAAGAGAGTCCCTCTCTTCAGTGATTCAGGCTAGAGACTTTAAAGCCATCTTGACCCTTCTTTCCATTTGTCTCTTGTGTCCAGTGGCCAACATGTCCTGATGTTTCCTCATGTGAAAAATCCCTCAGACTTTCCCCTTCTGTGTCCACAACCTTGTCTCAGCCAGTCTTGAAGTCTGGATTGCTGCAGAAGCCAGTGCCTGCTGCTCCCCTACCTTATAGTCTAATCTACCCCAAGCCCATCCTCCTTACCACCATCATTGGAATCTTTCCCCAATACTAGTTTCATCCTACCAGCTGGGGTTATTCAGCAGGACCAAACAAAACAAAACAAAACAAAACAAAACAAAACAAAAAACAAACAAACAAAAAAAAAACTGGCTGATGGGAAACAGGACAGTCTCCAGAGATGAACATGTGTTCCATGGGAGGAGGGGCAGTTCTCCATCTGGCCCCAAAGGACAGAGCTCAAATCTGTGGGTGGCTTTGGGGGGAGACAGCCAAGGAACAGAAAGAATGCATTGACAAGGAGAGAGTCGACCGGATTGTTGGGTCCAGTCGGCAAGTTTCCCCGCAGACACCGGTAATAGCCTGTTTGGAAAACACCCTGAAATATAATATACCTAGGAATCACCTTATTTGGAAATGTCAATGATCGACGTGAGGACAATGACCAAATTTTGTGGAGAAATACAGGAAAAGTCAATGAAGAAAAACCTCCCCAGATGGCAAAAGTAAAACTGTAAAGATGTCAATTCTTTCTTAATTTAATTTTGGGCTTTGTGTAATCACAGTGCAAATCCCAATAGAGTCCTTTTAGAATTGGATATAATTATTTTAAAATTTATCTGGAAGAGTAAACAGGGGAGATAGTAAAGAAAACATTGAAGACAGTGCTTGATTGGGAGGAGGATTAGCCTTGGCAGATAGTAAATCATGATACAGCTTGTACATCAGTTTAGCAGACTGGCTAGGTGAAAACAGACCCAATTTTATTTAGCATTTAAAAAGGACAATGTGGGGGCGGGGAGCACCTGGGTGGCTCAGTCGGTTGAGCATCCTTGGCTCAGGTCATGATCTCACAGCTTGTGGGTTCAGGCCCCACGTCAGGCTTGTGCTGACAGCTCAGAGCCTGGAGCCTGCTTTGGATCTTGTGTCTCCCTCTCCCTCTGCCCCTAACCCACTCGCATTCATCTCTGTCTCTCTCAAAAATAAATAAACATTAAAAAAAATTTTTTTTAAAAAAAGGACAATGGGGAGGGGTGCCTGGGTGGCTCAGTTGATTGAGCCTCCCCACTCTTGATTTCGGCTCAGGTCATAATCCCAGGGTCATGGGATTGAGCCCCGTGTTGGGCTCCATGCTGAGCGTGGAGCTTAAGATTCTCTCTCTCACTCTTGGGGCACCTGGGTGGCTTAGTCAGTTGAGCATCTGACTTCGGCTCAGGTCATGATATCGTGGTTCGTGAGTTCGAGCCCCTGGTTGGGCTCTGTGCCGACAGCTCAGAGCCTGGAGCCTGCTTCAGATTCGGTGTCTCCCTCTCTCTCTGCCCCTCCCACGCTCACACTCTGTCTTTATCTCTCAAAGACAAATAAACATCTTTTAAAAAATTTAAGATTCTCTCTCTTTCTCTCCCTCTGCCACTCTCCCCTCTCCCCCCACCCCCCACCCAAAAAAAAAAAAAGGACTATGGGGAGAAAGGCATTTGAATGGCTGGTTAAAATTTGGGGTGGAAGGATTCTATCCTTAAACAGTACACCTAAATTAAATTCCAAGTGAATTAAAAATCATAAGTTGACTTCAGAAAAACTAGAACCATTTGCAACTACATGGATAGAACTGAAGGGTATTATGCTAAGCGAAATTAGAGAAAGACAAATATCATATGACTTCACTCATATGAAGACTTGAAAAGATGAAACAGATGAACATAAGGGAAGGGAAACAAAAAGGATATAAAAACAGGGAGGGGGACAAAACATAAGAGACTCATAAATATGGAGAACAAACAGAGGGTCACTGGAAGGGGTGTGGGAGGGGGGATGGGCTAAATGGGTAAGGGGCACTAAGGAATCTACTCCTGAAATCATTGTTGCACTATATGCTAATTTGGATGTAAATTAAAAAAAAAAAAAAGTAGAAAAAATATAATTTAATATCAACTCTGAGAGATCAATTTAGAATTTTAGTACTATAGGTCATGAAAGAATATGTCAGTTGTACCTCAAAAAATTTAATTCACAGAAATGTAAAACTTAAAATGTTATTTATTTGTTGATGTTTATTTATTTTTGAGAGAGAGAGAGGCAGATTGCAAGCAGAGGGAGGGGCAGAGAGAAAGGAAGACACAGAATCTGAAGCAGGCTCCAGGCTCTGAGCTGTCAGCACAGAGCCCGAGGCAGAGCCCGAACCCACAAACCATGAGACCATGACCTTAGCCAAAGTTGGTCACTCAACCACCCAGGCTGAGCCACCCAGGCACCCCCCAAAATTTTTTATTTTTGAGAAAGAGAGAGAACGTGGGCAGGGGAGGAGAGGGAGGGAGACAGAGTATCTGAAGCAGGCTCTGTACTGACAGCAAAGAGCCCGATGCAGGGCTTGAACTCACGAACCGTGAGACGGTGACCTGAGCTGAAGTTGGTTGCTTAACCGACTGAGCCACCCAGGCGCCCCCGTATGTATGTATTTTTAAATGCTTATTTATTTATTTTGAGAGAGAGAGCAGGGGAGGGGCAGAGTGAGAGGGAGAGAGAGAATCCCAAGCAGGCTCTGCGCTGTCAGGCCTAGGACTTGAATTCACAATGACCTGAACTGAAATCAAGAGTCGGTTGTTTGAACCACCCAGATGCCCCCATATGTGTATTTATTAAGCTCCTACTGTGTGTAAGGCACGGAGCCTTGGACCGGGGATTCGGGTTGGTGACAGCAGTGAGCTAGACCAGCATGGTGGGTGGAATGACAATACGGGTTGCAAGTTCAACTGGCTTAAGCAATAAAGGATCAGTCCTTTACGGCTCAGGTGACCAAAAGCTCAGGTGAGTGCTCATAGGGTACTTTGGGGTGTCACTAAAGACGACTCATTCTATTTCTTCTCTCTGCACAAGAGTTGTGTTGCGGTGCTTCTCGTAACAGTGTTAAACGGGAAACGACACGTCCAACAGCAGTGACAGGTTAAGGACGTGAGGACACAGCTACCCTGGAACGTTATGCATTCACTACAAATGGCCTTTACGAAGACGATGTCACATCAGGGAGCAGTGCTTAGAATGTTAAGTGACAAAAAGTAGGACACAAAATTATATGGACGCTTCCTACAGCTTTGCAAAAGAAAAAAAATGTTTCTAAAAAGACTAGAAATAAATACTCTGAACCACTTACCGTGCTAGTGCCGTGTGATTTGTTTTTGTTTGGTTTTTGTTACCTTGACCCTTCATTTTCCAAGTTTCCTATGTGTTTGTTCTTTTCTCTCCAGCAAGGCTGCTTCCCATACTGCCTTCTGCTCAGGCTGGGACCATTCCTGTCCTTGTACATCTGTTGGTGTTATTTCCGTCACCTAGAATGCCTTTCTCTTTTGACCTAGTAACCCATTTGATGTTGACTGATAATTGATACAATGATATTGTGCAGTTTATAGAAAATGTACATGAAAACACTTTTTTTTAATGTTTATTTATTTTTGAGACAATGCGAGAGACAGAGTGCAAGCAGTGGAGGAGCAGACAGAGGGAGACGCAGAATCTGAAGCAGGCTCCAGGCTCTGAGCTGTCAGCCCAGAGCATGACACGGGGCTCGAACTCACAAACCTGATCATGACCTGAGCCGAAGTTGGACGCTTAACCGACTGAGCCACCCAGGCACCCTACATGAAAACACTTTGTAAAGTGCTTTATAGATGTCAGTTTTTACTGTTAGGAATTAAAAAGGAAGAAGAGGAGGAGGAAGAAAAAAAAACCCTATTATTTGCACTGCACTGTGCCAGGTGCTAAGGGAGATCAGAACGGACAAATCCAGAACAGAACTGTGGCCTCCAGAAACTTACAGTCTTGTCAGGTGGGTGGGGGGAAAACAACACGTGGATGCTCACCTGAGAGAGGTGAGTAGTGCTGTGAGAGAAGAGGTGGGGCAGTATATGGGGTTAGAAGCAGGCCCAGGAGAAAGGGCGAGAAGAAAGCCCGAGGTGGAAATAATCAGCCTGTGTGGGGGTTGGTGAGTGCAGCTGAAAAGTCCTCCTGGAAAGTAGTGGGGAGGGGAGGCAGGGGGAAATAGGGTGGGTCTGGTGGACTCTAATCTTGACAGCAACAGTTCTCCAATGGAGTTTTTTTTTTTTTTTTTTTTTTTAAACTAGCATGTAGGTTCTTGGGGGGCAGGGATCTTCTTGTGTGTCTGGTTCAACACCAAATCCCTAGTGCATAGAGGAGTGGTACCTGGCCCAGTAGATGCTCAAAAAATACTGGTTAAAGGGAAGTTGGAATGAAGGCTAATCCCAAAGAGGTGGATGATGCAGATTGAAAAGGTAAAGGCTGGCAGCAAAGAGACAGGTTAGCTGACTGTTAGGGCACCTCCAGACATGAAGTAATGAGAAACTGACCTGGGGTAGTGGCCACGGAACCGAAAAGTAAGGGACTGGTATGAATCAGTTTGGAAAGAAGGGTTATGTCTTGGTGACTGACCAACTGAACACAGGACATAGAAAGGAATCAAAGATAACATCAAGGAAAGTCACTCATGCTTCAAGCCTTCCAGGAGGGCTTCCCAGAATTCTCAAGACTGGGCTGTGTGTTCCCTTTCTGAACTCAACACAAATAATCTGTATTACCCCATTTTGGGGCATAAACATTATAATCCAGACTTTGCAAGGTGCCTGGGTGGCTCAGTCAGTTGAGTGTCCGACGTCGGCTCAGGTCATGATCTCATGGCTCGTGAGTTTGAGCTCGCATCCAGCTCTGTGCTGACAGCTCAGAGCCTGGAGCCGGCTTCAGATTCTGTGTCTCCCTCTCTGCCCATAACCCACTTGCATTCTGTCTTTGTTTCTCTCAAAAATAAATGAACATTAGAAACAAATTATAATCCAGACTTGGGTTTGTTTCCCCAACTAGACTGCAGGCTTTTAAAGGTCAGAGGTATCTCCAGTCCCCACAATGCCTGGTCCTACCACTGCCACATAGTACATGCTCACGAAGTCCTCACTGCTTTAGAAGAAACCCGTATTTGCCTCTGTGCTGAAGAGAGCCCTTTACTGTTGTTTTGTTTTGTTAAATTGTTTTCATCTTCTGTCTTAGTTGTTTCCAGGGAGTAAGGAGGAGGCACATCCTGAATACTAATACTCATGTCCTCATGGAATAGTCCCCATGGAAAAGTCAAGTACCAACTATTAGCACTGCCACCAACAATGAATAATTTCATTCATTCATTTGTTCTTATGTTGGGTTAGTCAGAGGCAACTAGTGTAGCATGGAGCCTACACTCAGCATGGGCTTTGGGTCTTGCTTATAATCTTAGATCTGTCACTTATTGGCCATGCTGGCTTGGAAAAGTTATTTAACGTCTCCTAGCTTTAGGTTACTCATCCATAAAATCAAGATGATAACGTCTACCTAATAACATTTGCTGAGTGCTTACAGTGTGCACTGCCATTTAAATCCCACTTTACAGATGAGGAAATGGATACACGGAGAGTAAGGATGCATAGATAGGAAGTGTAGAACCAGGAGGTGGTCATAGGTGATCTGATCCCATGGCTCTTGTGCTTAGTGTGGTGCTTTATAACCTCACAGGTGTGGCGGTGGTCAGCACAAGGCCATATGGAAGGATCACGTGTAATGTGTCTGGTACACAGCAGGTACTGAATATGCTAATTATTGTTAGCAAATATTTTTGAGCATCTAATATGTCAAAAGTATAGAGTTAAGCTTTGGGGATGAACAGAGATACAGACTCTGCCCTCAAGTCGCTCCCAGTACGTTAGTCCCACCAGATATTTTGGGCCAAGAGGCAAACAGACAATCATAAACTAGCACTGCTAAAAGAAACCACAGAAGGCATAGCACTTCCTCACTTTACAAGTAAGGAAGTCGAGGCCCAAAGGTGGGGGTGAGGGGGTGAGTGACTCAAGGTGGAAGCTTGGACAAGAATCTAGATCTCCAGGGGGTGCCTGGGTGGCTCAGTCGGTTGGGCCTCCGCTCAGGTCATGATCTTGTGGTCTGTGGGTTTGAGCCCCGCGTCGGGCTCTGTGCTGACAGCTCGGAACCTGGAGCCTGTTTCAGATTCTGGGTCTCCCTCTCTCTCTGCCCCTCCTCCACTCGCTCTCACTCTCTCTCTCAAAAATAAACATTTAAAAAAAAAAAAAAACAAAACAAGAATCTAGATCTCCTACACCAGAATGCTGTGTCCTAGGTATAAGAAAGTGCTCCAAAAAGGAGGAGATGGTCCTTATCCAAGGCCTATGTGCGCTTACAAAGCAGCTTTCCTTGGGGAGCAGCAGATGGGGAGGGGGTTGCTGACAGGTGGAGAGAAGCCCACCAGATTTCTCTGCACATCTGGCTCCCCAAGTCTGCAACTCTTCAGTATCATTGTGTCTAAAACTTCCTCTTCCCTCCTTGTCTTCCAGTGAGGATGGAGGTCCCATTCCAAGCTACTTTTCTCACTAGGATGTGTCTTTGGCTAAATGATGGAATCTCTCTCATTTTGAGGGTCCTTCTCTTAAAAAAAAAAACATAAAAACTGGTGGCTGGACTAGGGTCCCTTCCAGCTCTAAAATGACATGAGTCTGGGGTGCTTGGATGGCTCAGTTGGTTGAGCATCTGACTCCAGCTCAGGTCATGGTCTCCCCGTTCATGGGTTCGAGCCCTACGGCCACCTTTGCACTGACAGCCCAGAGCTTGCTTCAGAATCTCTGTCTCCTTCTCTCCCTGCCCCTCCCGCACTCAGCGTGGGCACACATGCTCTCTCAAAAATAAGCATTAAAAATTTTTTTTTAAATGACCTGGGTCTCGTGGGGAATGCCTTCAGAGCATATTTACTCAGCTGGCTAACCTGAAAATTAGAGGATTTTTTGTTTGCCAAGGGGAGGTCCCGCCGCACCCTAGGTTGCGGCCACCAGAGGGCAGCAGCAGGGCCTTGAGCACCTGGGCAGGTGGCCACGTAGGGGGCTGGGGGGCGGGGAGGCCCACAGGAAGAGAAGCAGGCTTTCTCCTCCAACCTTGCCTGGGGCCCTGAAGTTTTCCTGCTGTGAATGCCAAACTCACTTCTTTAGCAAAGGGCTGCCAGCCAGGTTGGGATGAGCCGAGGCAGCGGTGTTGCAAATTAAGTCTAGCACCAAAAAGATAAAAGACCAAGCCTAAAAAAGAAATTGGATTCTAGGAAAGTAAATATTTTATGAAAAATTGAAAATGTATCGCTGTCCTCGTTTAAATTGCCTACAGCTCACATCATCAGAGACAGAGCTTTGAGAAGAGCCGGGAGCATTTTACAGGCTGGTAGGAAGTTTGGCAGGCTAAAAGGCGATTTTAAAAACTCATTTGTAAGGCTCGTGTGTTAGACCAGTAGTATTTCCTAGAGCTACTTGAGAAGTGTCCGTTTCTTTTGCTCATGTTTAGCAAGCCCTTACTCAGGAAAGAATTGGTTCTGGAAGTTTCTGAAAAGCCAACACTGTTTTGTTTTGTTTTGTTTTGTTTTGAGAGGGGAAAATAGCCCAAATTACCATGTGTCTATTGCATGAAAAGCACCAGACTGGGTGCCTTAAGGTGTGGAAAGGAGAGGAAGCCCAGTGAGGTGAGGTGTGTTGGGCACTGGCACCGGCCCATCCCCTCCAGAGTTCCAATCAGCAATAATCACACTCCAGATCATCACAAATGCCCATAGGGTCCAGATGATGTGTCCAAGGGCCTTTCAATTACATAATAGACCTTGATTCCTTGAGAAGCCAGTTCCCATTAGATTATAGTCTTGCAAAAGTTCTAGAATACCAAGAACCAAGACTTAAGGATATGAACTTTATATAGAAAGATAATCTCGCTTACCTACTGGCAATAGAGCTGGTGCTTCAATTTCTTGTTGCCCCCACCCTCAGGGCCATGGAGGAGTGACGGTAGGGATTGAGCTGTCCCTGAAGGGAGCTGTGAAGCATTTGCCTGGTTTCAGGAGCTAAATGAAGAGGACTGATGGCTAATGTTCAATGTTTGTGCTTTGGAGGGCACACAGCATTCACAGCTTGATGGAGGCCATTTGCCCAGAATTTATTTTAGTTATGGAACATTACACATGAGGAGAAAATTGTCTGATCACGTCTCTGGGACATGAATTTAAGGGAATGGTGGGTGCTCTCTGTTGAAGATCTTCATACTTTATGTTTTTTGGAAAAGACTGAAGTGAGTAGGTTAAATATGAACAGAGACTCCGGGTTTCAAGTCTATGTAACAGAACTGCTCAGCTCCAGGGATTGGACATGGGGTTGGGCTTTGGTAGCTTCCGGTGGAAGATGTGGCCCTCCACGAATGGGTGTTGGGGTTGGATGCCCAGCTGCCGCTTCTCCGCACAGCTCCTCACAGCTTTGCCTCATTTGCAAACATCTGAGGGATTAGTTAATATTAGTAGATATGTGTTGTCAGTAAATAGACTTTGTGAGAGCTGCCAGCACCTGCTGGTGCTAAGTGCTCATGTGACTCACTGGCTCCGAGTCTTCCTCTCTGCCTCCTTGTCTCAAAGGCTCTTGGCGCAGATGTGGGGAGAGCCAGTTGTACTGAAAGAGGACTAGAAGAAAGGTCCTGGTAACCTTCACCATGCTTGAAGAAGCCAAGAAGAAGCCTCATGAAGAGGCCATGTATGGGAGTCAGGCCAAAAGCTGAAGTCCCAGCAGACAGCTAGCCTCTGTTGCCAGGACTAAGACATTCCTAGATGACCTCTGCCCTCAAATCACCCTAGCTTTCAAGGCTTCTCAGCGGAAGCCCTAGGCACCACGGGACTGAGACCAGTCATCTCTATGTGTTCTATCTGCATTCCTGACCTGCAGGGTCTGTGAGCGTAATAAAATGATGGTTTCGTGCCACTAAGTTTTGGGATGATTTGTTATGCAGCTACGGTTAACAGGGATACCCAGTGTCATTCTTAGTTACATGAACCAATCGATTCTCTTTGTGGCTTAAGCTGGTTTGAACTGAGTTTCTGTCCCTTGCAACTAAAGGAATCTTGAAGAAACCCTCTAGTCTGTACATATGATCAACTATTGCAAATCAGTTACTCAGTTTACCAAAAAAGTAATTTTTCATGTGGTCTTCATGGAAAAAGTACAGGAAAAATAGTGAGGAGGAGAGTCAGAATGAGGGAAAGGGTCTAAGAAAAAGGGCCTTCTTTTTGTTTTCTTCAACCCGTGAATTCATGGGTAATGACATGCCTTAGTGCCTCATTTAACCCATTTAATATTTTTTCTGAGTGGTGAGTTCTGGCCTCAGAACTGCTGAGTGACTTTGACAAGTCATGGTACTTTGCTGGGTCTATTTCTTTTTTTGGAGGGTGGTAGTGGAGGGAGCTATTCCTTCATCCTTAAAATGAGGGAATGGGGCTGGATGTGGTATTTATTAATACATCTAATGATAACTATCCAGTTATCAGTTTACATGTTTCCCACACATTCCTCATTTTGCCCCACCACATCCCTACACAGCACACGTTATCAGCCACTTTATGGTTCTTTCCTGGACTAAGATTCCATCAATACTTTCTCTTGTGCCTTTCACTCTCCTACCCTCTGAGAACACAAGTCACGTGTGACAGGTTCCTTGTTTTCAAGAAGCTTCTGTTCAGATTGGAAAGGTAAAGCTAGACTAGACATTAAATTATTATGGTCTGAACGGAGGGACACACGATAATGCAATAGGAGCTATGTTTGTTACCTGCCACGTAACAAATGACCACAAACTTGGCAGCTTAAAACAACACACATTTGTTATTTCATAGTTTTTGTGGGTGAGGAGTCTGGGTTCAACTTAGCCAAGTCCCCTGTGGCATCTCACAAGCCTGCAGTCAAGATGCTGGCGTGGCTCTGTTTCTTACTGGAGCCCAGGATCTTCTCCCAAGCTGATGCAGGCATTGGCAGAATTTCTTCCAGACACTGGACTGAGGGTCCTGTTTTCTTGCTGTCAGCTAGGGGCGAGTCTCAGCTCCCAGAGGCCCCTGCTGCTCCCTGCCATGGGTCTTCTCCATAAGCAAATCACAACATGGCAGCTTTCTTCCTCAGAGCCAGCAGGAGACTCTCTGACCCCAGTCTCCTAAGAAGTGTTATATAATGTAACTGTCGTCATAGGAGTGACACACATCACCTTTGTCATGTTCTATTGCCTAAAAGCAAGCCACAAGTCCTGCCCCCCCCCCCCCCCCCCCCTGCCGGCAACGGGAGATTATACAAGTGTGTGACTCACTGGAAGGTGTGTGTGTGTGTGTGTGTGTGTGTGTGTGTGTGTGTGATGTCACTGGAAGGTGTATTTGCCACAGGAATCTAAAAAAAAAGAGAAGTCAGAGTGAATTGGAATCCTCAGTGGAGGCTTTACAGAGGGATTTAAGCAAGAGCTTGAAGGAGTAGAATTTAGACCAGCAAAGAGGAAAAGAGGTGGGCCATCTAGGATCAAAGGACTATACACAAGCAAAGGTTTGAAGGTGGGGTTGGGGAGAACCAGCAGGTTGAGAGAACCTGCTGACTTTGTACATCATAAAGGGTAGGAGGAACTTTTTTTTTCTTTAACCAAAAGAAAGCTGGGTAGTGAAGAGAGTCCTGGCCATGGTGTCAGAAAATCTGGGTTCAGTACTGCTATCAACTAGCAGTTTATAGTGGGGCCTGCTGGTTAGCTGAGCCTGGTTTCCAGTAGGTACTTCTATTTACCTTGCTATTGTGAGGACCACGTAAACTCTTGGGTTGGAAGTGCTCTGCAAACGGTCTGGGTCCCATTTCCAAAGGCAGCTTCGGTGAGTTCCAAGACCCCACTCTCTCCTAGCCCCCTAACCCCCATCCCCCACTCTGGGAATCCTCTTTCTCAGTCCGTCACCAGGCCTCTTTCCTCTTTAAGTCTCCTGACCGGCTAGAGGGGGCACCATTCCAGGTTTCGGACTTAGCACCCCTCTCACTTTGTTACCCGCTCTGTTTTGGTGCATCATCCACCACCCCCTACCACCTGGCGCCCACGCTCACCAATCCATGCTCGGGCCAGACCCCTTCCCCAGCGCGATTCACGTGTCCACCCAATTAGTCATCCATCCTGCCTGGATCTCCCCCAAACCCCTCCAATCCACACCCGGAACTGAATTTCTTGTCCTCCCCGCTGGCCTCTTCCTCTTCCCTCGGTCTTGGGCAATCACACCTGCAAGTCAAGGCTCTTAGCCATTCTTTCCTGCCCCGCCCTCACAGAGGGTCTCGGAGGGGAGCCACGTGCCTTCCGCCCCGGGGGCCTCCTCCCACCACCCTTGCCCAAGACTCGATCTCGTCAATTCTCGCGGGAATCACGCCACCAACGTCTCAGTCGATACGACCTCGTTTTGTTCACGCTTCCTGCAGGATGAACATTCTGAAACACAAATATAGTAATATGTCTGCTCTGCTTAAAAGTATTCAGAGGTTGGGGCGCCTGGGTGGCGCAGTCGGTTAAGCGTCCGACTTCAGCCAGGTCACGATCTCGTGGTCCGTGAGTTCGAGCCCCGCGTCGGGCTCTGGGCTGATGGCTCAGAGCCTGGAGCCTGTTTCCGATTCTGTGTCTCCCTCTCTCTCTGCCCCTCCCCCGTTCATGCTCTGTCTCTCTCTGTCCCAAAAATAAATAAACGTTGAAAAAAAAAAAAATTAAAAAAAAAAAAAAGTATTCAGAGGCCCCTTAAATACTTGGGAATGAAGTTCGAACTCTTGGACACGATGATCAATATCTGAATACCTCCCTTTATTCTGGCCCACCTGCCCCGTCCCCTCGGCCGCAGTCCTACCGAACTGCCGGTGGCTTTCACTCTGCACCCTGCTCTTTCAAATCTCTGTTTGAACGCACTGTTCCCCCGGTCAGAAGTGCCCTTCCACACCATCCTTCTCTGCCTTACTAACCCTTCTTACCCATGATTACTCAGTTTAGCGGTTCCGTTTTGAAGGCCCCGCTCCTATGGGCACTCTTGTCAGCTGTGCAGGTCTCTGTATCACAGCTCTCATTACTCCAGAGACCCAAGGCCAGTGTTGTAATTCCTTCTTTAGCTGTCTCTCTTGCTACATAGTGAGTTCTTGAGAGGAGTAATGGTGTCTTCGTTTCTTATTTTGATGTTCTGATCACCTTTTCTTCCAATCTCATCCTTTCTACATATTTTATGTATTTATTTTTTGAATAGGCAACACATTCATCTAAAAATTCCAAAGCTACAAAAAACTATATAATGAAAAGTCTCCCTCCAACCCCTGTCCCCACCCCAGCTGCCCAGTCCCCTTCCCCAGAGGCAATCAATATTAGCAGTTTCTGGTGAATACTTCCAGAGATACAAATACTTCCACAGATGAAAACATACCTATGGTGCCCCTTTTATACCAAAATGGTGTCATGTTCTACAGACTGTACTGTACCTTGTTTCCACTTATGTACTGTATCCACCAGATCATTTCAGTACCTAAGGAGCTTCCTTATTCTTTATTTACAGTTTTCAATTTTCCATTGTGGTTGTTTCCTAAGTTAACACATAAACATTAGGTTATTTCCAGTCTTTTGCAAATACAGATAATACTGCAACGACTATCTTCACAAAAATGTCACTTCACACATGTAGTAGTTGGACCTTAGAATGAATTCCTAGAAGTGGACTTGCCCGATCAAAGCGTGTGTGCATTTGTGAGTTTCACCATGTCATATTGCCCTTCATGGAGTTTAGATACCATCTGACTTATCTTTGTATCCCTAGCCACTATTAGAGAGTCTAGAACTCTCTAATCACAGCATGGCAGCTTTGTAATGCTGTGTTGCTGTAATAGTTGTGTAACTATTGACACTCTTCTTCATTAGCTTGGTTATAAAATAAGGGCATACTAACTTTTATGTTCTTTTTAAAAAAATTTTTTTTAACGTTTATTTATTTTTTGAGACAGAGAGAGACAGATCATGAACAGAGGAGGGTCAGAGAGAGAGGGAGACACAGAATCTGAAACAGGCTCCAGGCTCCGAGCTGTCAGCACAGAGCTCCACGCAGGGCTCGAACTCACAGGCCACAAGATCATGACGTGAGCCAAAGTCGGATGCTCAACCGACTGAGCCACCCAGGCACCCCTAACTTTTATGTTCTAATAACTGAATCCTTATGCCACAGTTTTGCAATGTCTTAATTATTCCACTATTCCCCTCCCCCACATCCTGAGCAACTACTGGAAACCTGTACATAGTCCACAAATTCTTTCAGGGGGTTGCCTGTTGCTTTTTTTTTTTTTTTTTTTTAATCTTTTTTAATGTTTACTTATTTTTTTTTATTTTTTTTTTCAACGTTTATTTATTTTTGGGACAGAGAGAGACAGAGCATGAACGGGGGAGGGGCAGAGAGAGAGGGAGACACAGAATCGGAAACAGGCTCCAGGCTCTGAGCCATCAGCCCAGAGCCTGACGCGGGGCTCGAACTCACGGACCACGAGATCGTGACCTGGCTGAAGTTGGACGCTTAGCTGACTGCGCCACCCAGGCGGCCCAATGTTTACTTATTTTTGAGAGAGAGAGAGGGAGAGGAAGAGGAAGGGGCAGAGAGAGAGGGAGACACAGAAGGAGGCTCCAGGCTCTGAACTGTCAGCACAGAGCCTGACGTGGGGCTCAAACCCACCCACCAGGAGATCATGACTCCAGCCAAAGTTGGACACTTAACCAACTGAGCCACCCAGGTGCCCACCTGTTGCTTTATGAGTCATCAGATCTCTCTCTGCAAGTTAACTTTTACTGTTTTTTTTTTTTTTAACTATGCATTCCTGTCGCTTCTCTTGGATTGTCTTTTTTTTTTTAAGTTTATTCATTTATTTTTGAGAGAGAGAGAGAGAGAGACGACGAGTGGGAGAAGGGTGGGGAGGGGGGAGAAAGAGAATCCCAAGCAGGTTCCACATGTCAGCATGGAGCCTGACGTGGGGCTTGATCCCACCAACCATGAGATCATGACCTGAGCTGAAATCAAGAGTCAACACCCAACTGATAGAGCCACCCAGGTGCCCCTCTCCTGGATTGTTCATTAGCTTTGTGCCCTCTCTCTGCCTATTTATTCATCTATAAATAGGGCACATTACAGGGTTGTGAAGATTAAATGAGATTATAGATGTAAAGCACTTAGAAGTGTTTGACACACGGTAATGTTGAGAGACAGGCCTTCAGGAGTCTGTCATGCTTCTACCCATCTTCCTGGGTATGCCAAAAATTCAAGACTCTGACTGCTCTTTACCAGGATCATTCCCCAGGGTTGTGTTTATAATGAGCAACTTTAAGGAATGAAGTAATGTCTCCCTCCAGCACAAAGAACAGGTTTGCTCACTGCTTCCCTATAAAATGGCAGGTTCCCCAAGCTCAGTGTTTCTCAGCTGTGGTGTAAATCCACCAAACAAATGCACAGCATTCATCTGAGCCATTGGTGTCATTCCCATAGACTTGGGGGAAGAGGAATTGACACAAACGTGCTGAAGTTCATGTTACTTCCTGTGTCATAACAGTCCCGTTGTCTCCCACCCAGGGATTCTGGGACTTTTGTCAGCATCCACGAAACAGTAACAGACTAACTCATTAGCCCATCAGTACCATAAAATCAAATACAAGTCTTGAGTACTAATTGCTTAAGTAAGCTATTTTCATTATTTTTGCTCTTACTGTTTTTACTTGCCTTTGCCTGGCATTCTGCACACTGAGTTTGCGTTTGGGTAGTTTGCCAAAAAACATCAACTGCTGCCATTGGCAAAGAATCCTACTGTGCTGTTGGAAGAAACAAAATAAATTTGAAATTAAAGTAACTTCAAAATCATTGCCCCACTTAAATTATTACTTGGCCCCTCTGATATCCAGTTCTAAATCGCTGAGACATGTTTCCTCCACATATGCTTTTTGTACAGTTGGGGCATAGTTTTTATGTAGTTGCAATACATGAAAAAAAAGTTGCGAAAAACCGGGCCTTAGTTCCTGTTACCTAATAGCTGGGTGACTTTGGGCTCTCTACGGTTCAGCTTCCTAATAAGTGAAACAGACAAATGAATTCATGATCCAGTCAGCTCACAAGTTTGTTGGGGCCATGGAATAAACTAACGTATGGGAACACAAAAGGTACTGAACAAATGAGCTATTATCATTTAAGACTGTAACTTAAGTCTGTTGAATCACAAAGGTCAATTTATCCTAAAATTATTGCTTTAAAGACTACGAACGGAGTTACGAAAGGAAAGAAGAAAAAAACTCGTTCCACGTGATGACCTCAATCAGTATGCCCCACTCGGCGCTGGGTTAGCTGTTCAAACTACAACTCCCGGCAGGCTTTGTTCCCCAACTGCGTCACATAACCTCCGCTCCGGCCGGGGCCCGGCGCCCTCCCCCGCCCCCACCGTCCAGAAACTACAACTCCCAGGAGGCTCCACGGATACCAACCGTCCGTTTTCCCTCCGCCCCCGGCCTCCCCTTTACCTCCCCCGGCAGCTCTGTGGCCGACTTGGGTTCCGCGGGCGGCGGAGCGGGCGCGCGCTCCGGGGGTCGCGCGGCTGCCGAGAAGGGCGAGCGCGCGCGGGGAGGGAGTGGAGGCGTAGGGGGGCGGGGGTACGGCTCGCTCGCTCGCAAGATGGCGGACGAGGACGGGGAAGGGATTCACCCCTCAGCCCCTCACAGGAACGGAGGTGGCGGCGGCGGTGGGGGCTCTGGGCTCCACTGCGCGGGGAACGGCGGCGGGGGAGGCGGCGGCCCGCGGGTCGTGCGCATCGTCAAGTCCGAGTCCGGCTACGGCTTCAACGTGCGGGGCCAAGTGAGCGAGGGCGGGCAACTGCGGAGCATCAACGGGGAGCTGTACGCGCCGCTGCAGCATGTGAGCGCCGTGCTGCCCGGGGGGGCGGCCGACCGGGCCGGGGTGCGCAAGGGGGACCGCATCCTGGAGGTGTGAGTATCTGGGCTGCCCGCCGCCCCACCCCGCCCCGCCCCGTCTCCTCCGCCAGTCCCTGCATCTCCCTCTACTCCTGTCGCCCTCAGGCCGCACCCCCCCTCCCCCAGACCCTGAACCGGCCTTCGCAACTCGGTCCCCCTCAGACCCCGCACCTCCGTGGGAGTTGACCCTTTCATCTCCCGCACCCTGGGTTTCCGCGACCCCCACCTCCCTCCCTGTAACTAGCTTACGTCCCTGCGCCCCCGCCGCTTTACCCCTGCCCCCATTCTTTCGCCTTCTTTTCTGCTCTTTTGCTTCCACCCTGAGCATGCTGCTTTCTGCCCCTCGCTGACAGCGTCTCCTTTTCTGACCCGGCCCCTGTCGTGTCCTCCCCAAGTTTTCCAGCATCATAGTTTCTTGTTCTCCACTACTGCCGGCCGCCCCTGTGGACCTCCCCTCTGTCCCCTAGACCAAGTAGGCGGGACCTCTGGTCGGCTCCCACTTTTCCCTTGGGAACAGCACCCTTCCGCTGCACTCCTTTTTCTTTCCTTAGATACCCTTTCCCTTTGGTTACGCACCCCCTGCATTTTTCTACCCTGCCGTGTGTCCCTTTCCTCCCCTCCCTCTTGGATGCACGCTCCCTAGAGTGTACCTCCTTTTCTGACCCTGGCTCACATGCCCTTGTTTTGGTTGTGGTTGTGGGGGAGGGTGTCTTGGACACGGTCATTTCTTTTCCGTATTACACCAGGATTTTGAATCTAGAGTCTCCCATCACTACATCCCTCGAGAGTCCCTGTTCTGGCTCCCCGTCTTCACTCCTGCTCGCTCCATGCTCCTACTAAAAGTCAGTTTACGGTGAAGCTCTCCTTCCTTCTCACTTCCCCAAACTATGCCCCTCTCTGGCGTCTCCAGCCTCCTCCCTTTTCCCTGGCATGTCTTTCCATCCTCTCTCCTGCTCTATCCTCTTGTGATCCCGCGCTTGACTTTATCCTGTTCTTTCCCTCCTCCAGGCTGCTTTCCCTTCTCTTTTTAGGCCCCTTCTGCTGCTGCAACCCATCCTCTTCCCTGCTGCAGCCCCTCCCCCCTCACACTCCATCCTCGCTTCCCCACCGCATCCCTATAAAGCTCCAGCCGGATGCAGCCTTTCTTGCAGTTTCCGCGCAGACCCGCTCCACCCTTTTATCCAGGTGTTGTGGCTTTGTACTTTGTACTTTGTATTAAAAAAATTCGTTTGGTGATTGCGGGTGGACTGGTGGGGGGGTTTACGCTCTCATTATCAACATTCTCCTCAGCAGTCCTCAGTCCTGGATCTCTCGCCTTTTCACTGAACCTTGTTTGATTTTCAGACTTTTGCCCTCTCCCTCAGGGCTTGGGTTTGCCCTCATGAAGTCTTTCTCATTTTTTATAAATGTTTTTTCTAATTTCCACAACCTCCAGCCTCTCCTCTAGTAAAATGGTAGGTTTGCTTGGTCAGGGTTTCAAAGAGGTTAGTATCTTGAAGATCTGGACCAAAGAGGAATCCACCCCTTATCCACCCCACCTTATGCCCCTTGCCCTTATCCTGGACATTCTTACTCTTACCGTATCCACTCATTCTGTTTCCTCTTCTGAAGAAAGAGCGGCTCACTAGAGTAAGTGTTTGGAGCTATTAAACCTTCCGTTTATGCTCTCTTTTTTCATCAGTGTCTGGTATGCTCTTTTCTTATTCTCTGGCAATACATTCTTAATCCTCAGGCGTCTGCGCCTTCAGATAAAGAATGCAGTAGTGACCTTTTGCTTTATACCTGGGCATCTAATTCTTTTCTTTCTAGATAACTCAAAATCTGTGGCTGATGTTTCCTTCTGGTAGAAGCTCTTGGAATTGTCATTTTCCTTTCCCTTTGGAAGTTAACTTTGGATCCAGCTGTTTGTTTATTTTTAAATTTAAAATTGAAGTCTTTATTTAAAATTGTAAATTTCTGATAAAGTTCTAAATCATTTACTCTTTATAAGAGCTAAAGGAACTAAACGAAAGTAAATAACTGAGGAAGACTACAGCTAACATGATCAACCATTTCAAACGTACATGTGTATATATATGTGAAATAACATAGTAGCTTTTTGCCTTTATTATGATTCTGCAGCAGAGTCTAGATCTAAATTAGGTACTGGGAGACCTCAGATCTGCTAGGACAAGTAGAAGGACTTGCCTCAGGCCCATGTTCCAGTCCAGGCCCATCCCTCCTTCTAGGGAGAAAACATTGAATTTTCGCACATTCTGGTGGTGACTGGAGAACTTTGTCTTAAAAGAGACAAGAAAGTGGGCAGGGTAAAATAATCCTCTTTGTTTAGAGAACCTTTCTTTGGAAGGCGGTGGTGATCAGACGTCTTACTGGCAGTGGTTTCTTACCTTCCAACTATTTTGATTTCCAAATTCTGTGAAGCTTCTCTGCTACTGGAGTGGAAATGGTGATAGTTGCAACAGAGAGTCAAGCAAGTTAGCAAGTTCTCTGAGACCTCAGTTCTAGAGTCTCTTCCCTTCTCCAAAGTCTCTATTATCTCCTTAGGTTTTCACGTGAGAGGAAGAAATCAGAGGTCAAACAGACATGATTCTTGAGGGATATATGTGCCTGCTACTTGTTTTGCTTTTGGTTAGGTTGATGCTAATTTTCATAAAGCATTCTTTAGACAGCACTCCTTAGAGCTTTTCTCTTGTCTCCCATCCAAGTTCCTTAAGTTAACTTCTCTGTTGTCCCAGGAGAGTTTTGCATGTTGATGAAGTGCCAAGTGGGGTCAGGATTAGGCACAGGTAGATTATTACTGTGTAGACATAGTTTGTAAGAAGTCATAGGTGCATGTCTGGACCTTGATAATTGCTGTTTGAGATTTGTCCCTATTTTAGATGTTTTCCTTCTGTACAGATTACTCCAGTTTTCATATGTTGCAGTTGTTTGGACAACTGATAGAGGTCTGAGATGTGAAAAAAGAGTGCAACTTTGAGATTTAAGGGACGAAAGGCTTGGACAAAAGGAAGAACATCAATTTCTTTGGTACTAGAGTATGAACAAGCCCTCTGGGCTCTAAATTTTATTGCAGATGGTAAGATTTCTACTAGCAATGTTAGTCTCCACCTTGTAATTTTTCCCAGTGTAGCATATATTGAATGTCTTCCTTTTGATCTCTGTATACCTGGAGGGATACTTTGAATAAATAGAACCAAAATAAATATATCTTTGCACTAATTATATAGTATGTGAAGTAACATTTGATTTCAGGTTAATTTTCTTAAGGTTAAAGTAGGAGTCTAAGGACTCCTGACTGATTTCTTGGAGGTGACCTTAGGAGAGTTTAAACATACAGTGGATATGGTTGTGGTACCATCATATTTTTGAGGAATTATATTTGTCTTTTGGCTAGTTTGGTATTTGGGTAGTGTGCTCTTTAATAAGATAAAGATTGGTTTGCACGCGTTCAAAATCATGATTATATTCATGCCCGGTAGAGTATATGCCTTCCCTCTTGATAGCTACAAGATAATATTCCCATCACCTTCCCCTTGTTAAAGTTAAACCATAAGAAAAATTGAAGCTATAGCGGGGCCTGGGTGGCTAGGTTTGTTGAGCATCCAACTCCTGATCCTAGGGTCCTGGGTGGGATCAAGCCCTGAATAGGGCTCCACACTGGGCGTGGAGCTTGCGTAAAATTCTCTCTCTCTCCTGCTCCCTCTACCCCTCCCCTTCTCTCTCTCTCTCTCTCTCTCTCTCTCTCTCTCAAAAAAAAAAAAAAAAAAAAAGAAAGAAAGAAAATTGAAGTTATATGTATCTATATAAATTTGTTTATTTGGAGTTAATTTTAATAATTGAGGGATATCTCATGGGCATTCTTTTTCCTTTTTTTTTTTTTTGGTGGGTGGGGCTTCATTTTATGTGAAAGTTTGGATTAAAAAGAGGTTGGTGCCACAAGAAGTATTTTTATGAGTTAAGTGTGAGTCATTTAATGTTGACTGCTAAGTACCTTCCCAGGAACTGCTTTCTCGTTTGTAGCTGACTTCTATTTGGCCCAGAGTTTCCAGATAGATTTTGGAAATAGTGTTTGAAATCATGGTTATTAATCAAAAGAAAATTTTGTGGTAGTGATTCTTGAGCTTTAGTGAGCATAGGAATCACTAGGTGTGCTTGTCAAAAGTGTAGATTCTTGGGCTCACCCTTTAAGGGTATTGTATGATTCAGTAGGTCTTGCATGGGGCCTAGAAGTGTTTATTTTTTACTCCCTTTGCCAGGCAGGTGTGGGTAATACAACCCACATACCCAGCCCAGACCTGGATGACACTACAGGTTCTAGGCCTTGAATTCTCGTTTCATTTTATTTTCGTGATTATACTGAGAGTTATGAACAAAGACTGTACTAATGGTGATTTGTTAGGCTCCTGAATTCCAGCCCTTAGAAAATCAGTTAAGTAAGATAGTGGACTATTACATCTGCTCATCTAGACTTTATTGAATCTTTCTAAATGTCGTAGTAAAGATGGGTGATGAAGAGGTAAAACAAGTTAATAAAATCATTATATCACTTTGCACTTCATGTAGTGTGTTTGCATAGTGTGTTTACATTTTATCTTAACAATAGCCTTGTGAGATAGGGAAAATACAAATTCCTTGAGGTTGGGGACTGTGTTCATCTATGTTGTTTCCCTAGCCAACATAATGGCACGTAGAGGGTATTATTCAATAAATACTTGCTGAATGAATGTATGAGCATTATTTGTCCCTTTTTTATGAGAGGAAACTGGGTGTTGCACTAATGGGTGTTAACCAGAATTAAACCCAGGTCTTTGGATTTTAAATCTGGTATATTTTCCATTTCTTTGTTTTCTCAGCTATTTTTTTAACTTTTTTTTTTTTTAAGTTTATGTTGAGAGCAAGCATGAGTGGGGGAGGGTCAGAGAGAGAGAGAGAGAGAGAGAGAGAGAGAGAGGGAGAGAGACAATCCCAAGCAGGCTCCGTGCTCAGTGTGGAACCCAGCTTAGGGCTTGATCTCACAACTGTGAGATCATGACCTGAGCTGAAATTATAAGAGTTTTGGCTGCTTAAAAGACTGAGCCACCAAGGTGTCCCTGTTTTCTGAGCTATTTTTGACTCTTAGTAGTCAACTATTCTTGACTAAATAGTCACTTAATATTCAGTCACATCCTTATAAACTTGGATATTAGCTTGAGCTTCGGTTCTATTATTACAAAATATAACTGTCTTATATCTTTATTTACCGTCTCTCTGGTTGTAAAATTGAATGGGTGACGGGGGAACAAAGTGGTTATTCTTTGCCCTTGCTTGTTGCTATCTTTATTGGTTATCAGTGAGGAGAGCCTGACATAATCGTAATTGCAGTCCCAGGACACGCTTTTAATTCCCTAGGTAGTTGAGGTAGCAAACAAATAAAACTAAATTTGAAAATACCATTAGCTTCCCCTTGGAAATCACTTCCACAACATTGCCATTACCAGGAACAAACCTGTTGTTTAGTAACATGAAGATGTGTCTAGGTCATATAAATGATTGTGAAGAAGGGTTCAGTCAGCACCCACTGACTAGTTTGTTCCAGGTGAGGGTTTGTTACCATGCTCTCAAGGATAATTATTTTTTAAGATAAGTTCTGTTGGGAGTGATTCTTAGGATAAGCAAGAGGCTCACTTGACAAGCAGACACTTACAATTTTTGATCACTGCACGGTGCTTTGGGAGCATGATCTGTGGTGAATTTATTCGGTAGATGGTGGCATTTCTGACACTGGATATTGTGGTGGGTTAGGTTAGAGGCATTTAGAATCGTTCTCTTTGACTATCTGCTGTGTAGATGATTTCTGTGCTGCTCTAGCAATCCTGTAAAAAAAAAAAAAAACATATGTATGGGTGGTATGACTCCAGCTCCACGTGTGGAAAAAAATATATAGGCAGTTTAAGTTTGTTCATTTATCTTGAGAGAAAGGGGGTGGGGCGAGGGGCAGAGAGATGAGGAGAGAATCCCTAGCAGGCTATGCATGAACCCACGGACTGTGAGATCATGACGAGAGCCAAAAGCAAGATTTGGATGCTTAATGCACAGTTTTAAAATATTTCTTAAAAACTTGCAATTCTCTTGGGGTGGCCTGGGCGGCTCAGTCAGTTAAGCATCTGACTTTGGCTCAGGTCATGATCTCACGGTTCGTAGATTCTGGCCCCGTGTTGGGCTCTGTGCTGAAGCTCAGAGTCTGGAACCTGCTTCAGATTCTGTATCTCCTCCTCTCTCTGCTCCTCCCCCTCTCATGTTCTGTCTCTCTCTCTCAAAAATGAACATTATATATATATTTAAAAACTTTCAATTCTCTGTAAGAAATACATTTTATATTAGAACCCAATATAAATACAAAAAAAAAATCCATGTGAAACAAGTTTCACTAAACTGTATTTACTGGTATCATGCCTCCTGACAGTTTTAGTCTGTTCAGTATTTTGGAATTTTTTTGTATTTTGAATGCTGGTGGTGAATGAATAGTCATGAATTTCATGACTATTAGGTTATGGTCCATTGTTTGAAAAACAGTAATTTGGGCATCACTTTTCTGATGTTGGCCTACTGATATCACCTCATGTTCAGTCTGGTTCCATCACAAACTATGTGTAAATTACCGTTAGGCTTGTATGAGTCACAGTCCCTGCATTCCCTGTAGCAGAGAAGGTACATATATAAACAATTTACTGTGTGTAAATCAAAATGAATTAATGGAGATAAAGGAAAAATACAATGGTAGTTTAAAGGGGAAAGTGAATATGCTTGAAATGATTGGTGGGTAGATAGGTCAATTTAAGGCACTTAAATGGCGATTGAAGGACAAGTATAATTTCAGTAGGCAGAAAAGGGGGAAGGATTTCATAGGCTGAGGAAACTGTGTGACCAAAGGGAGGAAGATATGAAAAGTTCTTAGGATAACAAGGAATCTAAAGTTGCTGTTTATGTGTAGACAGTTGTGTTTGAAGTTAGATCAAAAACGGCTTTGGGGTACCTGGATGGCTCAGTCGGTTGAGCGTCTCACTCTTGATTTCCGCTCGGGTCATGGTCTTGTGGTTCATGAGTTGGAGCTCCAAGTCAGGTGCTGACGGTGGGGAGCCTGCTTGGGATTCTCTGTCTCCCTCTCTCTCTGCCTTCCTCCCCCACGTGTGTGTTTTTTCTCTTTCTCTAAAAAATATTTAAAAAGGGCTCTGAGGGGTGCCAGGGTGGCTCAGTCGGTGGTTAAGCAGTTAAGTGGCTGACTTCATCATAGGTCAGGATCTTGCATCAGGCTCTGTGCTGACCGCTCAGAGCCTGGAGCCTACTTGGGATTCTGTGTCTCCCTCTCTCTCTGCCCCTCCCCCTCTGTCTCTCTCCATCTCAAAAATGAATAGACGTTAAGAAAAAACTTAAAAATAAAAAGGGCTTTGAATGCAATGCTACCAAATTTGGATTCTGTTCTGTTTTTGAGATCAGAATATAATATGTGTGTTAATATTTAGGACTCCCTGTGAATTTACTTTTTATTTAATTATTTACCTGAAGAGGTTGACTAACTTTTCCAAGGCCAAAGAGGAAAATCACTATTAGAATTAGAAGAATTTCAGAGCATCTAGTCTCTTGGGCTGTCTTGTACTATATAAAGAAGGGAACAAAGAACGACTAAGCTCTTAACACCCAGAGCTGGGAACAGCTGATGAGGAGCTGGTTGCCTTTATTTTGTGTGTTTTACCTCACAATCTAGCTTCTTGAATATCCACTTCTCTTTCAAGTGTTAAGTGAGTATACATACTATTGTGTTTATAGTTGATAAGTGATCAAGTTATATGCTGGAGGTCCAGTGTGCCCTGCCCTGCTTATGGTGTTTGAAGATACCTCCTTTAATTTAAATCTTTTGTTTCTGTATATAGCATATTGTTGGGAGTTGAGGAGACTGAAGACAGACAGGCAACTTAACATAATACAAAGGTTTTACCCGTTGTCTGCCTTCAGAATGAAAATTCATACAAAGACCTTTTTTTTTTTTTTTTTTTTTAAGCAGGTGGGGAAGGGGTAGAGAGAGAGGAAGAGAGAAAGAATCCCAAGCAGACTCCTCACTGTCTCTGGAGGAGCCTGACACGGGGCTCAAACTCGCAAACGAGGGAGATAATAACCTGAGCCGACGTTAAGAGTCACACGTTTAACCTACTGAGCCATGTAGGTGCCCCTACAGAGACACTTAAAAAGTGTCTTTTTGCTTTCTCTCAGTAATGCGAGGGGTACTTTAGGATTAAATTGTGTGGTATTGTATTAGCCACATGCTAGGTAGTATGTGTGTAGTCTCTTGTTTATTACTCAGTGTTCCCTGCTAACCAAGTAAGGGTTGAGATAGTTGAGAAAATACACCTGTCTACAAGGTATTAAAGTTGCAGAGTAAGGAACTGTATTTGAGTATTCTTTTTTTTTTTTTTTTAATTTTTTTTTCAACGTTTTTTTTATTTATTTTTGGGACAGAGAGAGACAGAGCATGAACGGGGGAGGGGCAGAGAGAGAGGGAGACACAGAATCAGAAACAGGCTCCAGGCTCTGAGCCATCAGCCCAGAGCCCGACGCGGGGCTCGAACTCACGGACCGCGAGATCGTGACCTGGCTGAAGTCGGACGCTTAACCGACTGCGCCACCCAGGCGCCCCTGTATTTGAGTATTCTTATATGTACTTCCTTCCACGAACTTCCGTTGTTATGAAAGCATCTTTTAAATGATTTATTTTCGCTCAAGCTGTCAGACCTCAGAGCAAAGCTAGACTGACAGATCTATGTATTCTGTGGACTTGAAACACAAGTAATTAGTTTACTTCTCTTTGGAAAACTACAGAGTGTCTGCAGAGAGTCAGCTGCTTGTGGATATTCTCCCAGCTGTGCTCAAGCAACTGATTACTCCTAGACAACCATTCAGGACAAACCAGGAAGTTATCTCCCTGCTGCCTGGCCAGGACCTCGGTACTTTTATATTTTTAGGTCTGTCTAGTTTGTTCATTTAGCATGTTTTAAAAATTGGGAGATTGAAGCGCCTGGGTGGCTCAGTCGGTTAAGGGTCCGACTTCGGCCCAGGTCATGATCTCACGGTTCATGAGTTTGAGCCCAGTCTTGGACTCTGTGCTGACAGCTCAGAGCCTGGAGCCTACTTCAGATTCTGTGTCTCCCTCTCTCTCTGCCCCTCCCCCACTCATGCTCTGTCTCTCAAAAATAAATACATGTTAAAAAAATTTTTTTTTAAATGGGAGATTGATTAAATTAATTTTTGGTGATCTTGGAAAATGTGAAAGTTTTGGAAGCTTCTACTTCTTTTGCTGATCAGTTTAATCATCTATAAAGTTTGTAACTTATAAAGTGTTTAGTTTGTTTACTGAATGCACCATGGGTTACTGGAATTTTTTTAACCCAGTATTTTGGTAGGGTTAAAAACTACTTTTTGGATCTGTTTTCTAAAGATGTAACCTGCATCTGTCTTTACTTGGAAACAGCAATGAGTTTTGTTCTATAGCTGGTATTTTGAATCTAAGTAAGTGTGACGCTTTTACGAGTTATGTGTTGATAGATTACTTTAGATTTCCCTGCCATACCCAGTTGTCCTTTATGTTGCTGATTAGAAAAGGAAGGTCTTACTGTACCTTTCTTCTTGTTCAATGTGTTGAAATAGACCACAGTTTACAGAAGCTGTAGTCTGTGTTCTTCAGCTTCCAAAAGACATTGGCCACAATTAATTTGAATTAAAGAGTGTTATTTGACTGCTAAAGGGCTATATCCCTTCAAAAGTATATCTTTTAATAACTAAATGTTGTTGTTGTTACTAATTTTTAAAGGCTGTCATAGGTGAAGGTATTTTGAGCCTTTTTTTTTCCCCAGTAGTGATAGATTTACACTTTTGTTTGTGCACTCATGTATAGTACCTCTTGAGAGTAATTGAATATTTAGGAGATAAGTATTGGGATTCAGGGTGCGGGCTGTTACCCTAGAACAGATCACAGGAGGAGTCATGTGGAGTCATGCTTTAAAACACATTATGTAGTAATCCAGAAATAGTCGTGAAATAGAACTTAAAAAAATTAAGATTCCATCTTTTGTAATTTATGTCACTTGCAAACTAAGGTTGTTGATAAAGCTGGTGGATTTTATTCTTTAATTAACTTTCATTGTGATCAGTATACCAAATTAAAAACATCTGGGTGTGGCATTTAAATTTGCCATGTAGGCAGTGGTTCAAAATATAGCAGATCTCAAACTCTTGAGTTGGTGTTGGAAATGATTTAGGACTAATTATGTTTGTTTTCTGGTGTATAACTGAGGGAGAAGTTCTCAGCAATAGTGTACTGAGGAGGCTGTCAGGCTAGAGAAACTAGTAGCTTTCTTACCCCTAACATTCATCATCCCACAGCATAAAGAAGTAACCCATTTTCACATCCAGCCTTACATTTCAAGAGAACCATGAGTTGCTACTTGTTGATCATATGTTTAAAGACAAAAATTTAAAAACAAAATCCTATCAAAATAAGTCAATGTTGTATATAGTTTTAGTATCAGAACTTTCTTTAATACCTTATTGGTAATTCATATCTGTCATGTGAAGGAACCTATTGTGCTTAAATTTTTTCATACCAAGTGTGGTGCATTTAGTTTTCATGAGATGAAATAGTGTAATTACAATAGATTATTCCCAGAATTCACATGAAATATAGACTTGCTTTTTAAATGTCAGCATGTTTATTTCTTACTCCTTCTAACCTCATTTGCTATCCTTGGAGTCAGTGTTTATATTTTAAAAAATTAATAAAAACAATTTAGTTACTTTTATTTTCAACATATTTGAATAAAAGAAAACATAGCCCACTTTGAAATTGCTTACATAATTGAATGCCATATTTTACTCTTAAGCATTATTTTTATTACCTCCTATAATAGAAAACAAAATGATCACTAGTACTAAAACTTGAAAAATGTAGAGCTTGCATAATGGTTTTAGTACTTCCCCCTGAACACTGAAACCAATGTAAAAGTTAAAAATAAGGAGTGCACGGAGGAAAACCATTATTGAATGTTTTTTGTGCTAGCCTTAATGATTTTTTTTCATTATTCAGGGAAAAATTTTAATGAGCGCTTCCTACCTGATGAACACGGGATTAGACACGGATAGAAAGCTGAATAACATGTAGTCCTTGCCTTTAGGAAATTTATGGTATGGTGGGGAATGGGAAGATTAACAGTTTGTTGTTGGAGTAAACCTTGGGAGGGCCAAGGAAATAAAGATGGTACCTGCCTGGACTGGGGTTGGCAGGGGAGGAAGGACAGAAGCCTCAGGTCATTTCTTAAGCCCAGTTGACCTGAAGTCTCAACCTTCCTCTCCTCTTCTAGTCTGCCAATGGGATGAACAATTATCCTTAAATCCCCCTAGGTGCTTTTCTGCCCTTAGTTATCTAAATTAGTAAATGCAAGTGCCCAGGAACCTTGTGCATTTTAGCAGAAGTCTCCCAGACAAAATGTACTAAAACTATAAGGATTATGTAATTTATCACCCAAACCAAGGCACTTGAAAATGAAAGAGGACTTAATTATTCCAGGACAACAGATATAAACTAGGTGTGTCTTAGCAACCTAGAACACAGGTCTATAGCCTAAATGATTTAAATATAGGAGGTTGGGTTTTTTGGTTTTTTTTTTTTTTTAATGTTTTATTTATTTTTGAGACAGAGAGAGACAGAGCATGAATGGGGGGAGGGTCAGAGAGAGAGAGGGAGACACAAAATCGGAAGCAGGCTCCGGGTTCTGAGCGGTCAGCACAGAACCCGACGCAGGGCTTGAACTCACAGACCACGAGATCATGACCTGAGCCGAAGTCGGACGCTCAACCGACTGAGCCACCCAGCCACCCCTGGTTTGTTTTTTTTTTTTTTTTTTTATGTTATTTATTTTTAAGAGAGAGAGGGTGGAGGAGGAGTGGAGAGAGGGAGACAAAGGATCTGAAGTGGGCTCTGCACTGACAGCGGAGAGCCCCACATGGGGCTCGAACTCAAAAACCGTGAGATCATGACCTGAGCTGAAGTTGGACGCTTGACCGACTGAGCCACCCACCCAGACACCCCTGGAAGGCTGTTTTATTTTTATTTTTAAATTTTTTTTAAATATATGAAATTTATTGTTAAATTGGTTTCCATACAACACCCAGTGCTCATCCCAAAAGATGCCCTCTTCAATGCCCATCACCCACCCTCCCCTCCCTCCTACCCCCCATCAGCCCTCAGTTTATTCTCAGTTTTTAAGAGTCTCTTATGCTTTGTCTCTCTCCCACTCTAACCTCACTCTTTTTTTTTTTTTTTTTCCCCCTCTGGAAGGCTGTTTTAAAATAAGACTGGGGTTCTGTTAAGGAGGGAAATGAACAAGTTTGTTTGTATTCTTGGGGACTAGTGGTTACATAGGCCTTACATGTAATTATTGAATAACAATGAGCTTTTTTCGAATAGCTTGATTGTAATTTTATACTTATTTTAACAATATCTAAAAGCCTTTTTATACTTTTTTCAAAAATAAATCTACTTGCATAGGTAATATTTGTATACTGAATTGCCTTGAATTAGAAAGTTTGAGGAATCTGTTACTTCTTCCCAAGTAATAAGCCCTTATTACTTCTGGCAGGAGGTATTAAGGTTGAAATACATGTGAGCCTTATTTGTACTTTTCCTGCCTCGGGCAGTATTCTCTGTGAATAGAACACCCAGCTAAGGGTGAAGAGTCCAGTTGATGATAAGCAGCTTATTTGACAAGGTACTTCTTATTTTTTTCTCTCTTTGGGAAGATCAGACGTGATTGACACGCTTCTCTGTTTCTCAACTTTGTCAGAGCCATATTTTATTGTTATTAATACTCTCTTTTGCCCAGTGTTAAAATTCCTGGGTATAAGTGCTTTAAAATGTTGGTATAAATATTGAATTTTGCTTTTGATACTTAATACACCAAGGAATTTGTGAGCTAGGGCTTTGCATAGAATGCTGGAAATCATTTAATTTGGTTTACACGTAGTCGACATTTTTTTTTTTTTCCCCTCATTAACCAAAGATAAGCTTAGAACAAGAGAGACAGAGAGAGAGAGAGAATCCCAAGCAGGCTCCCTGCTGCCAGTATGGAGCCCAACAAGGGTCTCGATCCCATGAACCATGAGATCATGACCTGAGCTGAAATCAGTAGTCGGATACTCAAATGACTGAGCCACCCAGGCTCCCCATGGTGAGGTTTTTTGTTTGTTTTTTACTTTTTTTGTTTTTGGCTGTAGTTTGAGTCCAGACATTTTACTTTTAATATTTTCTTTTCCTAGTAACAAATAATTCGTCAGAATTATTACATTACATGATAATGCTCTTAAAAATCAAGAAGAAAAAGCAAATTGATTGTAATTTTGAGACCCTGATGTAGTTTTCTGCTCAGTTATATTCAGCGGTTGTTCAGGCTGGAAAATGGTTACATTAAATCCTAACTGAGGAGAGGAAAGATAGTTTTTGTTTTTGTTTTTGTTTTTCTAATTGATGGACAGGGAAAGAAATAAGGACTCTTGAAATTATTTTGTGAATCTAGCTTCCTAAGTGGAAATAAAATACTGTTTAACTCTTTTAAGCTGTGGCATTTTTTTTCTAGCTTTTTAAAATCATTATTTTTTTAAGTAATCTTTATGCCCAATGTGGGGCCCAGACTTACAACCCCAAGATGAAGAGTTGCATGCTGTACTGACTGACCCAACCAGGCACCCCTAAGGTGTAGCATTTTTTTTGACTTGAAGATTTCATATCTTGGTTTGATTTTCATGACAGAAATAGAATAGCACACTCCATCTTGTTATTGAATTATTTACTAAGGAGTCATGATAGAGTTCTAGTCTTCTGATCTGGAATTTCAGTGTTTGACATCTAAGGTCAGATCCACTTTTGCATATATTTTTTTGAGATTTCGTTCTTGATTTTTAAAATTTAAAACATTTAGTTGTTTTTCTGTTTTAAAGTAGTTTTAGTTTCACAGCAAAACTGGAACAGATTCAGAGACTTCTATATACCTCCTACCCCATACATGTATAGCCTCCCCCATTATAAACATCCCCACCACAGGGGCTCATTTATTATAATTGATGAACCTACATTGATACATCATTGTCACCCAGAGGCCATAGTTTACCTTAGGTACATCCTTGGTATTGTACATTCTTTGGGTTTGGACAAATTTTAATGACCTGTATCCACCATTATAGTACACAGAGTAGTTTCACTGCCCTAAAAATCCTCTATGCTCTGCTTATTCATTCCTCTCTTCCCCTGAGCCCTAGTGACTACTGACCTTTTTACCTTTCTCCATAGTTTTCCCTCTTCCAGAATGTCACATAGTTGGAATCATAAAGTGTTTAGCCTTTTTAGGCTGTCTTCTTTCACTTAGTAATATACATTTAAGTTTCCTTCATATCTTTTCATGGCTTGATGTTCATTTCTTTCTAGTGCTGAATAATATTCCATTGTGCGGGGAGGCACCTGGGTGGCTCAGTTGGCTAAGTGTCCGACTCTTGGTTTTGGCCCAGGTCAGAATCTCACAGTTTGTGAGTTTGAGCCTTGTGTTGGGCTCTGCACTGACAGCATGGAGCCTGTTTGGGATTCTCTCTCTCCCTCTCTCTCTCTCTGTCCCTCCCCGGCTCATGCTCCCTGTCTTTCAAAAATAAACTTTAATATTCCATTGTCTGGGTTTATCCATTCCTCTACTGAAGGATACTTGGTTGTTTCTCAGTTTTTGGTAATTATGAATAAAACTTCTGTAAACATCTGTTTATAGGTTTTTGTGTAGACATAAATTTTCTTTTTTTAAAAAATTTTTTAAACCTTATTATTTATTTTTGAAAGACAGAGACAGAGCATGAGAGTGGGGGAGGGACAGAGAGAAAGAGAGGGAAACACAGAATCTGAAGCAGGCTGCAGGCTCTGAGCTGTCAGCTCGGAGCCGGACACAGGGCTCGAACCCACGAAACCATGAAATCATGATCTCAGCCAAAGTTGGACGCTTAACCGAC
The DNA here is from genome assembly GCF_018350155.1 of Leopardus geoffroyi. Lineage (NCBI taxonomy): Eukaryota > Metazoa > Chordata > Mammalia > Carnivora > Felidae > Leopardus > Leopardus geoffroyi. Next base: position 106,332,784 of record NC_059328.1, read on the forward strand.
TGAGCCACCCAGGCGCCCCATAAATTTTCAACTCCTTTAGGTAAATACCAAGGAGCACAATTGCTAAATCAGGTGGTAAGAGTATATTAGTTTTGTAAGAAACTGCCAAACTGTCTTCCAAAGTGGCTGTGCCATTTTGCATTCCCACCAACAATGAAGGAGTGTTTTTCTTAATACATATCCTTGCCATCATTTGGTGCTGTTAGTGGTCTGTCTGGATTTTGGTCATTCTAATAGGTATGTGGTGGTATAAAATTGATTCTTTAAATTATAAAAGGATTGTAAATAGGTTAGAGAAAATTTAGAGATTAAAGAAAAGAAAAAAAAATTCCCGTCATCTTATCATACTAACGTACCTACTTTTGGTATTTTATCTGTCTTTTATTTATGCATTTATGCATTTATGCGGTAATCATACCATTACATACAATTTGTAATCTCATTTTAAAAATTAATACTTTATTTTCCAGACAGTTTGATTTACAGAAAAATCAAACAGACATTTCCCTTATATCCTTCCCCCACCTCCACCATATAGTTTCTCCTTTTATGAACATTTTACATGAGTATGGTCCACTTGTTTAAATTAATGATCCAATGTTGATATGTTATTGCTAACTGGAGCTCATAGTTTATTATTATTTCTTTAGTTTTTACCTAATGTCTTTCTGTTCCAGGATCCCACATTATATTTAGTCATCGTGTCTTTTTAGGCTCATTTTAGCTGCAACAATTTCTGTTTTCTGTTTTTGATGACCGTGACAGTTTTGAGGAGTATTGGTGAGGTATATTATAGGATGCCTGACTATTGGAATTTGCCTGAATTTTCTTTTCTTTTCTTTTCTTTTCTTTTCTTTTCTTTTCTTTTCTTTTCTTTTCTTTTCTTTTCTTTTCTTTTTCCAAGATTAGACTGGGGTTTTGGTTTCTGGGTGAAGAATATTAGAGGTAAAGTGCCATTTTCATCAGTTCACATTAAGAGTACATACTATCATTATGATTTGTGATGTTGATCATCTGGCCAAAATTGTGTTTGTCAGGTTTCTATACTGTAACGTTATTCTCATTGTAAGGTTATTCTCATTTACCTCCCCTACTGTACCCTTTGGATAGGAGTCACACTATGTGCAGTCTACACTTGAGGGGGGGGTGATGCTTCCCTCCTTTATAGTATAGTATCTATATAATTTATTTAGAATTCTTCTGCATAGGAGAAGGATGTCTGTTCTCCCCCATGTATTAATTTATTCAGTCATTTATATCATTATGGGCTCCTGGATACTTATTTTATATAATATGGATTATATAATCCAGTGCTGCTCTATTTTGTCCTTCTAATTGTTCCAGCTTTGACCATGGATAGCTCTTTCAGTTGGCTCCTTTACACTTTTGCCATACCCTGCCATACCCCCATTAATGTGTAGGGTTTTTTGTTTTGTTTTTGAGTACTTCTTTACTCTCTGTTATTACAGAAGATGAGCTCTGAGCTCATCTTGTGTATTTCCTGCCTCAGTCCTGAATCAACCATTTCTCCAAGGAGTCCTAGTTCTTTTTATTAGGGGATGGTGTTAGAAACCAAGAGCAGGGTGATAGGTGTTGTCGTTGCTACTGGATGTAGCTTCTTTTTTCCTCCCAGCTGAAAGCAAAAAAAAAAAAAAAGTGTGTGTACATTAACTCTTGTGTATACACGTGTCTATAAATATTTCTATATGTAATCATCTTTATATTAAGTTAAACATGAGTTCTTATCGATGTCTCTAGCTTTACTCCATTTCCATATGGATCTTTTGTTACCCTCCTCTTGCAGATCTGTACATTTCCACTTCAACAATAAGAAGTTTGGCTCCCGACATTCACCGTTCATTTACTTAATTGCTCAACTCCAGTATATATGGATAGCAATTGTTAACCCTGGGAAGCAGTTGTATTGACTAGAGTGTAGTACTTAATGTGCAGTCCCTTTTTTGTCTTTATCTTACAGAATTCATTCATTACCTACCCCCTTCGGTGAGGTTGTTTGAAATATATTTGAAATACAGTTAGATTCTCTTGTCACAGTTTGGGATTCTCCCACCCTACTAGTTGATTTCTGCAAAAAAAAAAAAAAAAAAAAAAAAATGCATACAGTAAGGTTTACTCTTTGTGTTGTAAAGTTCCATAGTTTTTGACAAATGCATAATGTCATGTGCTGTTACAGTGTCATACAAAATAGTTTTACTGCCCTGAAAACATCCTGCACTTCACTTACTCATCCTTCCCCTCCCTCTAAGCCCTTGGCAACATACTGATCTTGGGTTTTCCAGAATGTCATATAATTGGAGTCATATATATATATATGTGTGTGTGTATGTATATATATATATATATATATATATATATATATATATACACATACACACACACATATATATACATATATATATATGTATATATATATATACACACAATTAAATAATTACTAAAAGTATATAGCCTTTTCAGATTGGCTTCTTTCCCTTAGCAATATGCATTTAAGATCTCTCCTCCCACACCATGTCTTTCTGTGACTTGATAGCTCATTTCATTTTATAGCTGAATAATATTCCATTGTCTACATGTACCACAGTTTTTTTATCCATTCCCTTATAAAAGCTATCTTGGTTGCTTTCAGTTTTTGGCAATTATGAATAAAGCTGGTAAAAACACTCATCAGTTTTTTTGTGTAAATATAAGCTTTCAACTCAGTTGGGTGAACACCTGGTAGTGTGAATGCTGGATCTTATGGTTAACACTATGTTTAGCTTTTTAAGAAACTGGTCAGTATGTCTTCCAGAGTGCCCATACTGTTCTGCATTCTCACCAAACATGAGTTGCTCTTGTATCACATCCTCACCAGCATTTTGTATCGTTAGTTTTTTGGATTTTAGTTATTCACATAGGTGTGTAGTGGTACCTTGTTTTGATTTGCAATTCACTAATGATGAATTTTTCATATTTTTTTAAGTTTGTTTTTTTTTTTTTTTCTTAAGTAATCTCTTCACCCAGTGTGGGGCTTGAACTCACAACCCAGAGATCAAGAGTCATATGCTCTACCGACTGTTGTATATAAAAGAGTTAAGGCGCCCCAACTTTTCATACTCTTACTTGCCCTATGTGTATCTTCTTTGGTGAAGTTTCTGTTCATATCTTTTGTCCCAATTTTTATTAGGGTTGTTTTTTTTTTGTTGTTAAGAGTTCTTTCTGTATTTTGGATATGAGTCCTTTTTCAGATATGCATTTTCCATATATTTTTTTCCATGCTGTGGCTTGTTTTTCAGTCTCTTAGCAGTATTTTTCACAGAACAAAAGTTTTAATTGTTTTTAATATTTATTTTTGAGAGAGAAAGAGAGAGAGACAGAGTGCGAGTCGGGGAGGGCAGAGAGAGAGAGGGAGACAGAATCTGAAGCAGGTTCTAGGCTCTGAGCTGTCAGCACAGAGCCTGACATGGGGCTCAAACTTGTGAACGATGAGATCATGACCTGAGCGAAAGTCAGACACTTAACTGCCTGAGCCACCCAGATGCCCCAAAAGTTTTTAATTTTAGTAAAGGTCAGCCTAGCAATTTTTTCTTTCATAGATCATGTTTTTATTGTTGTATTAAAATCTCTTTGCCATACCCTAGATTTTCTTCTATGTTACCTTTTAGAAGTTGCGTTTTATAATCCACTTTTTAACATCAGGTCAAACATGTTTCCAGATTATTTTCTTCATATGTACAACTTTAAATAACTGTTTTATATTCAATTTGTGCTTTAATTTTCTTAATCATTCATCCCTCTGTTGGTGACTTTTTATAAGAACAAATTTGGAAACAACCTTTTTCTTTGTTTAGGGTTACTTCATTTTTTCTTTCAACATAGACTTGAGAGTGGTCTACATGCCACGGTGAAGTTCTTTCCCTTTTGGAGCTCTTGTTTTGATGTTTTCCTTAGGATAAATTTTCTTTTTTTTTTTTTTTTTTTTTATTTTTAAATTTTTTTTTTTCAACGTTTATTTATTTTTGGGACAGAGAGAGACAGAGCATGAACGGGGGAGGGGCAGAGAGAGAGGGAGACACAGAATCGGAAACAGGCTTCAGGCTCTGAGCCATCAGCCCAGAGCCCGACGCGGGGCTCGAACTCACGGACCGCGAGATCGTGACCTGGCTGAAGTCGGACGCCAAACCGACTGCGCCACCCAGGCGCCCCAGGATAAATTTTCATAATGCCATTTTAGTTGAAAAAAATGTGAACATTTTTATAACTTTAGTGCATATTACCAGTGAAATTACATTCAAAAGCATTTTTACCTATTTACATAGTCATCATCTCATTTTCCATGTAAGTTAACATTAAAAGTAATTGCCATGATAATTTTGCACTTTTTAAGTTGTTGACAAGATTTACAGTTAGAAAAAGCTCGGGGCATTTGGGTGGCTCAGTCAGTTGAGCATCTGACTCTTGATTTCTGCTTAAGTCACGATCCCAGGTTCGTGGATCAAGCCCCACATTGGGCTCCTGCTTAAGATTCTCTCTCTCTCCCCCTTTGCTCCTCTCCCCAGCTCGCATTCTTTCTCTCTCTGAAATAAAAAAGAAAATAGAGAAGGCTCAAACATTTTATTTATGTATTTATTTTATTATTTTTTTAACGTTTATTTATTTTTGAGACAGAGAGAGACAGAGCATGAACGAGGGAGGGCCAGAGAGAGAGGGAGACACAGAATCCGAAGTAGGCTCCAGGCTCTGAGCTGTCAGCACAGAGCCTGACGCGGGGCTGGAACCCATGGAGCGCGAGATCATGACCTGAGCCAAAGTCGGATGCTTAACCAACTGAGCCACCCAGGTGCCCCAAGGCTCAAACATTTTAGAAACCTTTGACCATTTACTTTTCTCTAATTATACTTCTCTTTTCTTATCAATAAATTAGGATAAATAAATTACAATAAAATGTAAGATGAAAATGTTATTATTTCTGAAACAAAATTCCAAAAATTTCTTGGTATTTAGTCGTCCAGAATAGTAATTTTGTGTAGACATATCCAAGCTACACTTCATGTGGCTATGTTCATGGCTTATGCGTGTTTGAATCTCTTATCTCAAGAGTTTAAAGGCAAAGTACAGCATGAGTGTTAAGATTATTAGTCAATAAAAATATTTTCTGGCTTGATTGTTTGCCTAAGTAAGATAGTAAGAAGGCAGAGTTCGACGAAAAGGAGCCAATCTGGGATGCCTGGCTGGCTCAGTTGGTGGAGCATGTGACTCATGATCACAGGGTTATAATTTCCAGCCCCACACTGGAGCTTGCTCATAAAAAAAGAAAAAGAAAGAAAGAAAGAAAAAAAAGATGGGCGCCTGGGTGGTCCAGTCAGTGAAGCATCTGACTTGACTTTGACTCAGGTCATGATCTCACAGTTGTGAGCCCTGCATCCAGCTCTGCACTGACAGACAGCACTGAGACTGCTTGGGATTCTTTCTCTCTCTCTCTCTCTCTCTCCCCCCCTCCTTTCCTGCTCTCTTTCTCTTTCTCTGTCTCTCTCAAAATAAATAAATAAATTTAAAAAAAGAAAAGAAAGAAAGAAAAGTAGCTAATCTAAGCCAGTCAAATGACTGAACTGCAAAATTAGAAAGGACAGATATTCAGATTTCAGTAGAATAGTTCCTTGCTTTTATAGTCTAAGTGTCTAGTATTGCTGTACCCACTAACTGGGCAATTAAGCAGTGAAAAGTCAAAGCAGTGTCCCTCATCTCATGTGTCAAGAGTCTGTTTTTCTCCAACTTGTGAGCCTTTACCCAGTTTCCTAGAAGATACATTGTAGAGAAAATAGGGAGGTTGTTTAAAAACCTTTGTGTAATTGGGGCGCCTGGGTGGTTCTGTTGGTTAAGCACCGACTTCAACTCAGGTCATGATCTCACAGTTTGTGAGTTTGAGCCCCATGTTGGGCTCTTTGCTGACAGCTTGGAGCCTGGAGCCTGCTTTGGATTTTTGTCTCTCTCTCACTCTCTCTCACTCTCTCTCACTCTCTCTCACTCTCTGCCCCTCCCCCACTTGTGCTCTGTCTCTCTCAAAAATAAAATTAAAAAAACATAAAAAAAATTATTAGGTATATCTTTATAGTGCTGAAAACACAAAGGAAATTTTGGGTATCACCTAGTTACCTAAGAAAACAAAATTTGGTCTTATTTGGATTGTTGGGAGATTTTTGGTAGCCTTTTGTTTCCTCACCTATTATGAAAAATTTCAGACATACAGAAAAGTTGAAGGAAATGAACAGTGCATACCTCTGCATATGTGCCACCTAGATTTTATAATTAACATTTAGCTGTATTTGTTTAATCATTATCTGATGAAAATGTTTTGATAGTGTGTTTAAGCCATTCCCTTTCTTTCTGGAAGAACATACATGAGTAAGACCCTATTGGGCAGAGTTATTTCTGCATGGTGTAGGACTAGGTGGTTCTCTGATGCAGTGGTCTTACGAAAATGATACCCTTCTTGTGATCCCCATCAGCATAGGTTGAGAACTGAGTCATTTATTTTCAAATGAATTCCAGCTGAATTATGTTATAATAGTTTTTTTTTAATGTTTGTTTATTTTTTAGAGAGCTCAAGCAGGGCAGGGGCAGAGAGAGAGGGAGACAGAGGATCTCTCTGATACAGCAAGCTCTGTGCTGACAGCAGCGAGCCTGATGCAGGGCTTGAACTCAAGAACTGCTAGATCATGACCTGAGCCAAAGTCAGACACTCTACCACTGAACCATGCAGGTGCCCATAGATCATGTTATAAAGACAAGAAGAAGAAAGGCGAGGGAAATTGGCGGTGGAAAGGGTTGTGTCATCAGGAGGCTAACATGCTACTAACCTGTTTACCCAACTGACACAAATACTATCATATAAATAGCTATTATTTATTTATTTATTTATTTATTTATTTATTTATTTTTAATGTTTATTTTTTTGAGACGGAGCATGAATGGGGAGGGCCAGAGAAAGAGGGAGACACAGAATCTGAATCAGGCTCCAGGCTCTGAGCTATCAGCATGTAGCCTGATGCGGGGCTCGAACTCTTGGATGATGAGATCATGACCTCAGCTGAAGTTGGACACTTAACCAACTGAGCCACCCAGGCACCCCAATCAATAGCTATCATTTACTGAATGGTTACCATGTTCTAAGGCTTTATCCCATTTTGGTTCTCACTCTGTTAGCTATAGGTATTATTAGTGCCATTTTATGAATTAGGAAACTGAGGTTTAGTGAAATTGAATAACTTACCTAATTTCTCATCTGTTAAATGGTACAAGTGGTACCAAACCCAAGTCTGTCTGACTCTAAAACCCATGCTTTGAACCAGAAGTCTACTGCTCTAAATTCCCTTTATTGCAGAATTTATTGTTTGCATTTATTTATGTCTTTAGAATTGTCCAAATTGGGCCACACTTAATTTGAGTTTAGTTATAGAGGAATTCTAGTGGAAAAGAGGATGTCATGTAAACATTTTTATGATTGTAAAGGTCTCTTAATTCTTGACGGAGGGCCCTTTTTGAAATTAGTTGTCTAGCATTTTTTACTAACTTCATTTCATTCTCTGAAGAATGAAGGAATTTCCAGCCTTGTACTAAATTGCAGAATGTATAGCATTCTTTCTATAGTTGAACCAAATAAACATTAGCAAGTGTGTTTATTTATTTTTTTTTTATTTTTTTTCAATATATGAAATTTACTGTCAAATTGGTTTCCAGCAAGTGTGTTTAGAATGTGAGACTGGTAGTTCGTTCCTGTCTTTATTTTTTAATTTATTTTTAAAGAGGTTTTTGGGATGGTAGTCAATTTGAAGCTTGGTCTTTCTGATAAAGAAGTGAAAATAGGCAAGTTCCCTGGCTCCTGGAATAAGCCTTACTTCAGTTTCTTTGATGACTTTTGGGCTTGCTTTTGCGAGTGACCCTGGGAACAGTGCATTCTAACTCGAAAACTCAATGGGTGGAGGAAGTGTGTGTTGAGAGCAGTAGTTCTTAACCTTTCTGGAGGTCACATTGCTCCCTTTTGAAGCCTTTCCTCTGGAAAAAATGCATATATGCACACAAATACAGTTTTTCATACAAATGCTATAGTCTATATAATGCTATGTAACCCCCAAAGTCTATTGACAACTATACCCCAGGTTAAAGATCCTTTAAAGGAAAAAAATGAGGGAGCTGAAAATAAGATTTGAGCAGAGCTGTTAAACGTTTTTTCATAGATGTGCATCTCATAAGATTGATTTTACTAACATAAAAATCTTGTTTTAGTATCTAAAATGTTTTATTCGGCCTCTAAAACGTGAGTTTTTCCCACTTTGTTAAAAAAATTAAGTCACTTGGATGACTCAGTTGGTTAAGTGTCTGACTCTTGATTTTGGCTCAGGTCAAGATCTCCTGCTTTGTGAGTTTGAGCCCCATATCGGGCTCCATGCTGTCTGTGCGGAACCTGCTTGGGACTGTCTCTCTCTCTCCCTCTCTCCCTCCCTCTCTCTCTGCCCCTCCCCCATACATGCACACTCTCCCTCTTTCTCAAAACAAATAAATAAACTTAAAAAACAAAATAACAACAATAAAAATTAAGGTTGTTCATAAGTAAGCTAAGACTCACGGGTAAATGAAGTTTTCTGTTGATTTCTAACTTTTGCTTTTTCAATTTTATTTTTCTTCTACCAGCAAAACATTTTCTCAGAACTGTTAATAAGGCTAAGATTTAATTTTATTTTTATCTATTTATTTATCATTTTATTAAAAAAATTTATATCCAAATTAGTTAGCATATAGTGCAACAGTGATTTCAGGAGTAGATTCCTTAACGCCCCTTACCCATTTAGCCCATCTGCCCTCCCACAGCCCCTCCAGGAACTCTGTGTTTGTCTCCATATTTAAGAGTCTGTTATGTTTTGTCCCCCTTCCTGTTTTTATATTATTTTTGTTTCCCTTCCTTTATGTTCATCTGTTTTGTTTCTTAAAGTCCTTATATGAGTGAAGTCATATGATATTTGTCTTTCTCTGACTAATTTCACTTAGCATAATACCCTCCAGTTCCATCCACGTAGTTGCAAATGGCAAGATTTCATTCTTTTTGATTGTATAAGGCTAAGATTTAGATGAAATCCTTTGGCAGTCCCCAACTTTAGTTTCCATTTCTTCTTCAACCAGAATTTCTTTGTATCAGGCATCTACACAGTACTTCTAATGCGAGTGTTCAGGTGGTGTTCCCAGCAGGTTACATGTTTCATTACATCAGTCCTCACAATAACCTTGTTTGGGACTTATTATCGTCCCCACTTTACAGATGCAGAAATCAATGCTAAGAAAGATTAGATGACTTAGTTAAGACCAGTGCCAGTACTAAAGGCAGGGTCAGGATTTGAACCCATGTAGATCTAGCTTCAATGCCTATTTTCTCTCTGTTTTACCATCTGGTTCTGTGATCAGAGTTGATCACTTTTTCCTGATTACTAGTTTGACCTGATTCAAATTTTAGAAGTCCTAGTTCCCAATCAGTGGTGAGGGTGCTTTTATTTTCTTCTACAGGTAGCCAATTGTAAAGTTATTGAATTTTTGTGTGTATAAGTTAGACTTTAGGTTGTGAAATGTCTAGCGTGCTGATTTACTGACTAGGTTGTTAACCCAAAAGGAAAGAGCTTTAGCTGGATGATCTCCTGCCTTTTCTGTTTATGTAAATGGATGTTTCAGATACCAGAGTCTGACAGAGACAATTCCAGTGACTGAAACATTTGTGGAAGGCTTGTTACTAAACTTAGCATCATTTTCAGGAAGGAAAAATCCTAATGGTTTGTAACTGAAAAAGAGCTTAACTCTAAAGGGTACATAAGCTTTTATCAAATTGACTAAAGGCCAGGTGTGTGTTTCCTAACTCTCATGGGATAGCCATGGAGGGAACCTTTGGTCAGCTAGCTGCCTAGTGGTTTTCGCTGAGATGGCAGGCAGGGTCAGCATTGTGGGAAGGTACTTCAGTTTGCTGAGTGAGTTTTGTGAGACTCAGCATCTTTTTTGACAAAATTATTGTTCTTCCAAACCTTGTACTTTTCCTAGTTGCAGCCTTTTCATGTACAGTGAAACAGGGAGGAGAATGAGTAGGTTGATTTACTATATAACTTTATTTTATTTATTTATTTATTTATTTAACGTTTATTTATTTTTGAGACAGAGAGAGACAGAGCATGAACGGGGGAGGGTCAGAGAGAGAGGAAGACACAGAATCTGAAACAGACTCCAGGCTCTGAGCTGTCAGCACAGAGCCCGGTGCAGTGCATGAGCCTACAGACCACAAGATCATGACCTGAGCCGAAGTCAGACGCTTAACCGACTGAGCCACCCAGGTGCCCCTATATAACTTTAGATGTACATTTTTTTTTTATCTTGAACTGATTACACAGAGTTTTAAGTGAGATAGCACAGAAAGAAGATAGAATGCTAAGAGAGATTAATTGACACGATTGGGAGGACAAAGAAGTTAGTTAAGATAATGAAAATTTAGTTATCTCCTTGTCTTTTTAAAATTTTTTTTATTTAAATTTTTTTTTTTTTTTTTTTTTACTTTGAGAGAGTGAGTATGTGAAAGCAGGGGAGGGGCAGAAAGACAGGGAGAGAGAACCCCAGGAAGGCTATATGCTGTCAGCGCAGAACCCGACATGGGGCTTGATCTCATGAACTGTGAGATCATGACCTGAGCCAAAATCAAGAGTTGGACACTTAACCAACTGAGCCACCTAGGCGCCCCATCCCCTTGCCTTTTTAAAAACGAGACTGGGGCGCCTGGGTGGCGCAGTCGGTTAAGCGTCTGACTTCAGCCAGGTCACGATCTCACGGTCTGTGAGTTCGAGCCCCGCGTCAGGCTCTGGGCTGATGGCTCAGAGCCTGGAGCCTGTTTCCGATTCTGTGTCTCCCTCTCTCTGCCCCTCCCCCGTTCATGCTCCCCCGTTCATGCTCTGTCTCTCTCTGTCCCAAAAATAAATAAACGTTGAAAAAAAAAAAAATAAAAAAAAAAAAAAACGAGACTAGGGGTGCCTGGGTGGCGCAGTCAGTTAGGCATCCGACTTCAGCCAGGTCACGATCTCGCGGTCCGTGAGTTCGAGCCCCGCGTCAGGCTCTGGGCTGATGGCTCAGAGCCTGGAGCCTGTTTCCGATTCTGTGTCTCCCTCTCTCTCTGCCCCTCCCCCGTTCATGCTCTGTCTCTCTCTGTCCCAAAAATAAATAAATGTTGAAAAAAAAAAACGAGACTAGTGTGTATGAATATCTATACCATTTAACTCTCAAGGTGATGAAACTCAGTATAAAGGAAAGTTAAGTTGAATGATTTGAAGATATGGGGTGAAATCAGATACACATATATAAATTATCTTAAGTCATCCTTTTTGAGTCTTTACAAATTAAAGGAATACATTTTGTAAAAACTTTCTGATAACAGAAATTTCAGAAAGTTTAAAAAGGATTAAGTACAGTTCAAATGGCAGGATTGTTAAAAGCTACTTTGACTGCATAGTATACATGCTTGGTTAGGGTGAGGAAATTAGCTTTGAAAGCTTTGTGCCCTCTTTCCCGTGTGCTTTCTTGAAACGAAGTGTGGGATTCTGGCTTGGAGGGTCAGGTCCTCTCCAACGTTTCCATTTTGTTCTCCCTGCTGTAAGTTTACAAACAGTTCTTCACATTATGATCTATAAAAATATAAACAGCCTTTCTGGAGCCAAATTAATTTTGTTTTTATGGTTCATACTGCATGACACTGGAGTGGGGTAGGAGGATGGAGATACAAGGTGTTTGGACCCTTCTTGTTTATGGGATTGTCTTTTTCCCTTTTTCCCCTTAGGAACGGCGTGAATGTTGAGGGGGCGACACACAAGCAGGTGGTGGACCTGATCCGAGCAGGCGAGAAGGAATTGATCTTGACAGTGTTGTCTGTGCCTCCACATGAGGCAGATAACCTAGATCCCAGTGAAGACTCGTTGGGACAATCATTTTATGATTACACAGAAAAGCAAGCTGTGCCCATATCGGTCCCCACATACAAACATGTGGAGCAGAATGGTGAGAAGTTTGTGGTGAGTGTCAGCCCAACTCAGTCCTCAAAACATCTAGCTTTTGTTTCCCCCAGGCTTATCATTTATGATTTATACTAGAGCACTAGATGCAATCACCTCAACCTAGGTCAGTTTGCCTACCAGGAAGATGGGTTCACACATAAATAAAAGACACTGACCGTGATTTTTTTTGCAGGAGGTGAACTACAGTAATGAAGAAGATTTCTCTTTCTGCTTAAGTGTATTCCATTTTATTTCCAGACAGTTTTAAATTTGTATTTGTATTCTGGTTGTAAACACGTGTGAGTTGGTTTTGTTTGTTCTTTTATTAGTTGCTGTATCTCTTTGCTACTAGCAGTGTCTCACTATTGACTCTGCTGAGCTGTAGAGCAAGATTAATTTTAAAAGGTGGTGTCTTCCGAAACATTTTGGTAATACAGAGTTTGTCCACATCAGAACCTACAAGTGCCCTACCCTTCTCTCCACATCTTGTTCTTTTTCATTTTCTTTGGAGATGTCTGTGTGAATGATTAATGTGGGTTTTTCCCAAGGTCCTAATTATACTCTGAATACAGTTCCCATGAACTGCTCTATTACATTTCCAGTCTGTTCCTGTTGTAGATGTGTGGGAAAGCCCACCTTGAGTTCTGGGTGCCCGCCCCTTTTCTGAGTGCTTGTTCCTCAAAACCCAGTTGCTGTTGATAGCCCAATCTACTTACTTTTTCTCTTGATTGCGGTATGCTTTATTTGCCTTTGATTATTTGGGGAGTGTTGATATAATGAGAAATTGATTATTCTTTGTAGAAAGTGCAGTGGGTTCTGTTAGACATTGACAAATAGACTACACATGTTTCAAGCTGAACTGCTGACTCAAGTTGCTGTCTCTGAAACTGAGATTTGTTCCCTGTATAGGAATGAGCTACAGGACACTTGTGGTAAATTCTTTTTAGTGAAGAGATGAGAAAAGCAAGCAAGTAAGCCAGAAAAATTCAGAAAGATCAAACAATGTTCAACTGCATCTGTAATTTAGCTGGTGATGGTAGTACAGAGCACAGTCTAGGTTGGCCTGGTCTATGGATTCTCAGAGCCATGTACACAGTTTAGAGTTTCATATTTCAGAGGTGCTATCCATTCAGTCATAAGGCATGTAAAGAGTAAAAATCAAGGTCAGGTCCTAAAATTAGAGCACAATGGATGTTGAGACCTTTTGGGAATTACCTGGGATCTTGAGACCTTTGTAGTCTTTAGAAAAGGAATGAAACTGATTGTCCCTTTTAGAAAAGTAGTGAAACTGATTGTCCCTTTTAAGAAAATCAACATTATTGAGCGCAATTTACCTGCATTAACATGTCCAGTTTCATGAGTTTGGGTAAATGTACATAGTTTTATAATCACCACTGTCACAATCAAGATAGAAGAACACTTTCACCACCCAGAAACTTCTCTTGTGACCTTTTATAGTTAGCCCTTTCCCTGTAGCACTACCCCTGTTGACCACTGATCATCTTTCTGTTACTCTATTTTGCCATTTCTAGGATGTCAAATCAATAGGATCATATAAGTAGCTTTTTTGTGTCTGGCATTGTTCATTTAGTGTAGTGCTTTTAAGATTTATAGTTGTGTATGTCAGTAGTTTGTTTCTTTTAATTGCAATTACTTTTTAATTGGATAACTTCATTGCAGTTTGTTTATCCAGTGACTTGTTGATGCACGTTTGGGTTGCTTCCAGTTTGGGGCTATTATGATTAAAGCTGCCATGAAATAACATTAATATACAGGGCTTTAGGTAGATACATGTTTTCATTTCTCTTGAGTAGCTATAAGTGGAATTGCAGGGTCATATGGTAAAAGTTTAACCTTATAGTCAAACTGTTCTCCAAAGAGGCTGTACCATTTTTGCATATTCTCATTTGCAGTGGAGAGTTCCAGTTGCTCTATAATCTCTCTAATGCTTGGTATTATCGGTTTTTAAAATTCTAGGCATTGTAGTGGTATCTTCGTCTTTTTGTTTTTTTAATACTGTATTTATTATTTTTTTTAAATTTTTATTTATTTTTTTAAATTTACATCCAAATTCGTTAGCATATAGTGCAACAATGATTTCAGGAGTGGATTCCTTAGTGTCCTTTACCCATTTAGCCCACCCCCCTCCACAACCCTTCCCATAACCCTCAGTTTGTTCTCCCTATTTATGAGTCTCTTCTGTTTTGTCCCCCTCCCTGTTTTTATATTATTTTTGTTTCCCTTCCCTTATGTTCATCTGTTTTGTCTCTTAAAAGTCGTCATATGAGTTAAGTCATATGATTTTTGTCTTTCTCTGACTAATTTCACTTAGCATAATACCCTCCAATTCCATCCATGTAGCTTCAAATGGCAAGATTTCATTCTTTTTGATTGCTGAGTAGTACTCCATTGTATATATATACCACATTCTCTTTATCCATTCATCCATTAATGGACATTTGGGCTCTTTCCATACTTTGGCTATTGTCGATAGTGCTGCTATAAACATGGGGGTGCATGTGTCCCTTCGAAACAGCACACTTGTATCCCCTGGATAAATGCCTAGTAGTGCAATTGCTGGGTCATAGGGTAGTTCTATTTTTAATTTTTTGAGGAACCTCCACACTGGTTTCCAGAGTGGCTGCACCAGCTTGCATTCCCACTTTTTTTTTTTTAATTGTTTTTTAATGGTTATTTATTTTTGAGAGAGACAGAGTGTGAGTGGGGGAGGGGCAGAGAGAGAGGGAGACACAGAATCTGAAGCAGGCTTCAGGCTCTGAGCTGTCAGCACAGAGCCTGACGTGGGGCTCGAACTCATGAACCATGAGATCATGACCTGAGCTGAAGTCGGACACTCAACCAACTGAGCGACCCAGGCGCCCCTCTCTGTCTGGTTTTAATTGCATTTGCCTAAAGACTCATGATGAAAGCTTTATTTTCATGTATTTAGTGGCCATTCTTATATTTTTACTGGTGAAGAGTTCAACTTTTTTCCCCCATTTTAAAACTTGGATTGTCCTATTTTGTTGTTGAGTTCTTTATGTATTTGGAGTCCTTTATCAGATAGATATTTTGTGAAATATTTCTCCCAGGCTGTGGCTGGCCTTTTTATTTTATTTTTAATAGTGTCTTTCAAAGAACAGAAGTTTTAAATTTTTTTGAAGTCCAGTTTATCATTTTCATTTATGGGTCGTGTTGTAAGAAACCTGCCTAACCCAAGGATACAAATCTTCTTTGTTTTCTTGAAAAAATTTTATAGTTTTAGCTCTCTGTTTCTGTAATAACTTTATTGAGGTATGATTCACATACCAGCAGTTGTATACCTTAGGTGTATATAATTCAGTGGTTCTTAGTATGATCACCACAATTTTAGAACGTTTTCCTCACCTCAGAAAGAAACACTGTACCTTTTAGCCACCTCCTCCAAACCTCCCATCTGCTCTCTACTAATCTATTTTCTGTCTCTATGGATTTGCCTCTTCTGGACATTCCATGTAAATGAAATCATATGTGTTCTCAGAGTTTATCCATGTTGTAGCGTGTATCAACCAAGTAATATTCCATTGTCTGGATATACCACATTTAATTTATCTGTTCTTCAACTGATGGACATTTGGGTTATTTCTACTTTTTGACTGTTATGAATAATGCTGTTTTGAGCATGTATGTACAATTTTTGATGTGGATATGTGTTTTCATTTCTCTTGGATATTACGTAGAAATGGAATTACTGGGTCATATGGTAACTCTTATGTTTAACCTTTTGAGGAAATGCCAGACTTTTCTCCAAAATGGCTGCATCATAGTTTTCGCTCTTATGTTTAGGTCTGGGACCCGTTCTGAGTTGATTCTTGTGTCAATACTAAATGATATAAGGGTCAAGATTTTTTTTTTCCCCATTTTAATATCCAGCAGCCTGTGTTGAAAAGGAATATCTTTTCCCCATTGAAATACCTTGGCTTTATTGTTGAAAATCAATTGAACATGTGGTTCTATTTCTGTATTCTGTTGGTTATGTCTGAACATTTCAATATTTTTGTTATTTTGAGATTGTCTTCTGTTCAGTGTCTTTTCCCTTGAAAATGGGTCATATCCTCCTCCTTTGTACAGTGAGTAATTTTGGATTGTATCCTGGATATTGTGAATGTTGCATTGTGTAGGCCCTGAGTTCTGTGATATTCGCTGAGGAATGTTGATGTTTTGTTTTACCTGGCAATTAACAAGCTATGCCCGCTTGTGGGTTGTACTTCATGTTTCAGTTCAATTCTTTCAGGCTTTTCTGTACTACTTTGAATCTGTTCTGCATGTGTATCATTCAGGGAGGGATTAGTATGAGATACTTGGTGTTCATTCACAAACTTAAGGCATCCTTTTCTGTGTTTCTCTCTTCTGGAATTCTCTACTCTTTCTGGTGGCGGCCATGGTTGCCTAGAATCCTTTCTTTCCTCCAGGCAGGAAGACGTCAGGGTTTCTATTGGAGTTTTTAGTTGCCTAAGTTAGGCTACTTTGTAACTTATGCCCACTGTCTGGGCAAAGCCCCCTAAAAGCAGGACACCTCCCCCCACCCCTCTCAGTGGTGTGCTCCATATTTTAATGTCCCTCTGCAATCTGCCTGCAGTTAGTGTAGTATTCAGAATTCTCGGGTAATTGATTTTTGCATTTGGTCCAGAGTTTGTAGTTGTTATCACTGGAAAGGTTGGTCTATAGGAGACTCTTCGGTTCTATCAATTTTTTTCATATATAATGAAGCTGTTGCCTTCTTGATGAATTGGCCCCTTTAATGTTGTGAAATATCTCTTTATCTCTTGTAATATTCTTTGTTCTGAAATCTTTCTTTGATATTAACATATGGCCGCTAATAGCTACTTCACCTTTGATTATTGTTCTCATTGGATATCTTTTCCATCCTTTTACTTTTTTTTTTTTAATTTTTTTTTAACGTTTATTTATTTTGAGACAAAGAGAGACAGAGCACGAATGGGGGAGGGGCAGAGAGAGAGGGAGACACAGAATCAGAAGCAGGCTCCAGACTCTGAGCCATCAGCCCAGAGCCCGACGCGGGGCTCGAACTCACGGACCGCGAGATCTTGACCTGAGCTGAAGTCGGACGCTCAACCGACTGAGCCACCCAGGCGCCCCCATCCTTTTACTTTTAACTTATCTATATAGCCGTGCTTAAGGTAAGTCTTACAGACAGCATATACTTGTGTCTTGCTTTTTATTTGGCAATCTTGGTCGTTTATTTGGAGTGTGTTGTCTACTTACGTTTCATATAATTATTGAAATAGGTTTAAATCTATCATCTTATTCTTTATGAACTGTATCTCATCTGTTCTTTATTCCTTTTGTCCTCCTTTCCTGCCATCTTTTTAATTAATGGAGTATTTTTTAATGATCCTGTTTTATCTCCATTATTGTATTATTAGATATAATTTGGGGGTTTTTTTTGTAATTTTTTTTTTTTTAACGTTTATTTATTTTTGAAACAGAGAGAGACAGAACATGAACAGGGGAGGGGCAGAGAGAGAGGGAGACACAGAATCTGAAAGAGGTTCCAGGCTCTGAGCTGTCAGCACAGAGCCTGATGCGGGGCTCGAACTCACGGACTGTGAGATCATGACCTGAGCCGAAGTCAGACGCTTAACTGACCAAGCCACCCAGGCGCCCCAATTTGGGTTTTTTTTAATGTTTATTTATTTATTTTAAGAGAGAGCACGAGCGGAGGAGGGACACAGGGAGAGAGAGAGAGAGAGAGAGAGAGACTGAGAGAGACTGTCCCAAGCAGGCCTTGCGCTGTCAGCACAGAGCCCAGTGCAGGGCTCAATTTCGTGAACCTCGAGATCATGACCTGAGCCAAGAGCAAGAGTTGGACACTTAACTGACTGATCCACCCAGGCGCTCCTTGTTGTTTTATTTTCTTAGCAGTTGTTCCCACTTTACACTATACATCTTTATAAGTATTATCTTTAAATAATACAATATTATTTCTCATATAATGAAAGAATTTTACAACAGTATATTTCATTTCCTTCTCCCATCCTTTGTGCTGTTGTCGTACATTTTACTTCTAAAGGTGTTATAAATTCCATATTACTTTGTTGTTTTCTTTGTTTTAAACAATCAAGAGATTGTTTAAAGAGATTGAAAGAGTTCTTTTATATTTAACCACATATTTACCATTTCTGGTGTCCTTCATTCCTTTGTGTAAATTCAGTTTCCATCTGCTATCTTATTCCCTCCGCCTAAAGAATTTCCATTAATGTTCTTATAGGGCACATCTGCTGGCAATGAATTCCCTTAGCTTTTGTTGGTCTGAAGAAGTCTTTATTTCATTCTTACGTTTGAAAGATATTTTTATTGGTGTAAAATTCTGGGTTGATAGTTTTTTCTTTCAATACTTTAAAATGTGACTCCTGTCTTTTGGCCTGCTTAGTGTCACTAAGTGTCACTTAGAGAAGTGAGAAGCCTGCCAGTTTTTGTTCCTCTCTATGTAATGTTTTAACCCCTTCTAGTTACTGTCAAAGTTTTTAAACTTCAAAACTAGGTATTTTTTGGTATTTATCCTGTGACTGGAGTTTTCTAAACTTTATAGAGCTATGGTTTGATATCTTTTATCATTTTTGAAAAAATCTTAGCCAGTATGTCATCAAATATTTCTTCAGCTGTATTTTTTTTCTTTTGTCTTTCTGAGATTCTAATTACACGTGTGTTAGACTGATATTGGCCTTTAGCTTTTGAATGCTCTATTCTGTTTTTCTTTTTTGTTTTGCTTTAGATTATTTTTATTGTCCTATTTGCAAGTTCACTGATTATTTCCTCAGCTGTGTCCAGTCTACTGTTGAGCTTGTCAGAGAAATTCTACATCTCTGGCATCATGTTTTTTTATTTCTATTATTTCCCTTAAAATTCTCCATCTATTTACACATGCTGTGTACATTTTCCATGAGATCTTTTAATATATGAATCATAGTTATTTTATTTTATTAAAAAAATTGTTTTAAGTTTGTTTATTCATTTTGAGAGAGACAGAGTGAGCAGGGAAGAGACAGAGAGAGAGAGAGAGAGAGAGAGAGAGAGAGAGAATCCCAAGCAGGCTCCGTACTGTCAGTGTGGAGCCCATCATGCTGTTCATACCCATGAAACACGAGATCATGACCTGGGCTGAAATCAAGAGTCATTTGCTCAACTGACTGAGCCACCCAGGTGCCCCTGAATCATAGTTATTTTAAGATCCCTGTCTGATAGTTTTAACATCTAGATATCTCTGAGATTACCTTCTCTCTTGACATAACGTGTTTTTTATGTCTTGCTTTTTTGTCCTGTAATATGTGATTGAATATGCCAAGCATCATGTGTAGAACAGTAGCAACTGAGGTAAGTAGTATTTGAATCTGAAAATATGCAGGCATCTTCTTCTGTTAGGGGATTGAGCCAGTCAAGCTCAATTTGGGTGTTGTTGTGGCTTTTGGTACCTTTATTGTGCTGTAAAGTTCAAATCCCTCTAACAGTAAGTAGCTTTGTGCTTAGACTGGGGGCTGGGGTCAGAGGCTCTGTATTTTCTCACTGTTCTCCTCTTCCCTCTCTCAACTTTTAGCCACCCCTGCATGCCTGTACCACAGACAAATTCTCTCCATACTCTTGCCTCTCTTCCACTGGTGAATCACTCTTGCTTTTTATGTAGGCTAGATTTGTAATAAGGTTCTCTGTTATCTGGTCCTGCTTCTGTCTTAGGCAGTCTACTTAGACCCTGTGCCTATGTCTTGGGAGTGAGACTTTTAGTTTTTCTACCCTTCTTCCTTATCACAACTAAACTCTGCCTTGTATCTGTGGTTAGTCTTTGAAGAGTTTCTTCTCCCTCCCCCAGCTATGGCCAATCTCTACTTAGTATCAGGAACTTGGGCCTAAGATGGTTTCCTGCCTCTCACCAGGAGTGGAGGGTTTTTGCTTTTACTTTTTTCCCAGAAGCAGGGGATCTTCACCAGTGCCCTCCAGATGAAAGGGTTTGCTGCCCATCCCCAAGGGATTAAGGCTTTTGCTTAATAGAAGAGAAAGGTCTAGGGGAGGTGGGTGGAGCATTGTGTCTGTCCCCTAACAATTGCCAATCACCTTTCTCATGCCTAGGCTGCTATGGTAGACCATTTCTAGGCTCCTGCCCTGTCCCTAGTCTTTCTTGTGAGCACAAGAGGCCCAGGGGGAAGACTTGCATGTGCATAGGAGCTCTCTTATGTCTGGAATGAGATTACTCTTCTTGCACCTTCCTAAATCCTACAGCTGCTTAATGTATTTGCTATTTCTTTTGTTTCTGTTATTTCTGAGTCTGTTTCTATTGACTGATTTCTTTCCTGGTTTACAGGTTAAATTTTCATGTTTCCTTGTATGTCTAGTAATTTTTGATGGGTATCACACACTGTTAATTTTTTTTAATGTTTATTCATTTTTGAGAGAGAGAAAGAGAGAGAGAAAGAGATTGTGAATGGGAGAGGGGCAGACAGAGAGGGAGACAGAGAATCCCAAGCAGGCTCTGTACTGTCAGCACAGAGCCAGACGTGGGGCTGGAACTCATCAGGTGAGATCATGACCTGAGCTGAAATCAAGAATTGACCGCTTAGTCCTGAGCCACCCGGGCACCCCCTGTACACTGTTAATTTAATGTTACTGTGTGTTAGATTTTGTTACATTCCTTTAAAGAACGTTGAAATTTTTTCTTTTTCTTTTTTTTTTTCTTTCTTTTTTTTGCTGGCATGCAGTTAAGTTCCTTATAGATTACTTTGATTCTTTTTTAGGTTTGTTTTTAAGCTCTTTTAGTGTGAGCATAGAGTAGTTTTTACTCTAGAACTAATTTAGCCCTACTCCTAAAGCATAGCCCTTTTTAGTTCTTTTGATTGCTATAGAAATTCAAGGGAGGTCTCTCTATTCTGGTTGGAGGAAAGTCAGATGATTAAAGATGGTCTTTGAACTCAGGTAATTGTTATTTTTACAACTCACTCTGGTAATAGTTCTTTTCCTCAAATTGCTATTCAGCCAAAATTCAAGGGGAGCCTATGCAGATTTCTAGAGCTCTGTCTCTCTTTAGCTCCCTCCTCTTGTGTTCTGCAAAGTCTAGCTGCTTTAGCCTCCCTAAACTCTAGTCTCTGTCTCCACAACTCCGTGAAGTTGCCAGATTGTTTGGATGCCTCTGTCTGAGTTGTAGTTCAGGAGTTACCTCTAGACAGGAAGCCTAGGTTGAGGTAGGGCTCATCGTGTTTGTTTTCCTTTTCTCAGGGATCACAGTTCTTAGCTGCCTATTGTCCAGTGTCCAAAAATAGTTGTTTCCTATGTTTTGCCTAGTTTCTAGTGTTTACAGTGGAAGGTTAATTCCAGACCATCCATAAAATTTCCAGACTATCCTATAAAAGCAGAATATTTTTATTTATGGGTATTTTATTTCTTGATTTTAGAAGACATACCAACAGAATCCTATTTCATACTATTTAGAAAAATCAATTCTAGATGGATTAAGACTTAAATGACAAAATGAAAAAATTAAAAGCTCTTAGTAGAAAGTATAGGTGAATAGCTTTTTGATCCTGGGTATAGCAAAGAGTTTAAAAGACACAGAAAGCATTGGTTATAAAAATAATGATAAATTGGACTCTAAAACTGAGAAATTTGGGGGGCACCTGCGTGGCTTACTTTGGTTAAGCACCTAACTCTTGATTTTGGCTTAGGTCATGATCTCACAGTTCATCAGATCAAGGCCCGTGTCCAGCTCTGTGCTTGCTGATGGCACACAGCTTGCTTAGGATTCTCTCTCTCCCTCTGTCTCTGCCCCTCCCCTGCTCATGTGCACTGTCTCTCAAAATGAATAAACTTTAAAAGAATTAAAGAGAAAAAAAAACCAAGTTAATAAAGTGACAAAACAAATGATACAGTAGGAGAAGATACAGTGTATACAACATGAAAAAGATTATGTCAAGAACATACAAAGAACTCTACAAATCAGTGAGAAAAACACAAAAAATTAATGCAACACTGGACAAAATATATGAATATGTTTTTTTACAGAAGAGGACACTCACATGGCCAATAAATACGTGAAGAGATGATTGACATCATTACATGTAACATTAAGAGAATTGTAAATTGGAACCACAGTAGGAAATCTTTTCCCACCCATTCCCCATTGGCAAGAAGTAAAAGAATTTTTTTATGTATTATGAAAGGAGTATAACTTGATGTAACCACTTTAGCTTACAGTTTAGCATGATCTCTTTCAGTTGAATATTCACATACCTTATAACCCTGCAGTTCTAGTCGGAGTACATCTAGGAGAATCTCTTATATACGTACAACATATGTACAAGTTCATAGCAGTATTTGTTCACAATAGCAAAAACCCAGAATCAACCCAAGTGCTCATCAACAGAACAGATATTTAAAAAGCAAAACAACAGGGGTGCGTGGGTAACTCGGTCGGTTAAGCCTCTGACTTTGGCTCAGGTCACAATCTCACAGTTTGTGGGGTTAAGCCCTGCATCAGGCTCTGTGCTGACAGGTCAGAGCCTGGAGCCTGCTTCAGGTTCTGTGTCTCCCTCTCTCTTTGCTCCTCCCCTGCTCGTACTCTGTCTGTCCCTCTCAAAAATAAATAAACATTAAAAATAAATAAAAAGCAAAACAACAACTGTTATATACAGCAGAATAAACCACAAAGGTGTGTAACATTGTGGATGAGACTAAGGGAAAAAATAAGCCCTGGAAGGTCTCACTGTGCATGGTAACCTTTTTATAAAACCTAAATGCCCTTTAAAAATTAAAATAAAAAAGAATTTAAGTATTACATATAAATACAGGAAAAAACTATAAAAAGAAAAGCGAGGGAATGATGAACATGATTATGATCATTTTGGGGGTCAGGGAAGCAGGGAGAGGGGATGAAGGAGGCAGAGACTATGGTTAGAAATAAGTGTCAGGGTCTTAGTTTATAGTTTACTTTTTGCAAGGTTAAAAATAACTAATTTAATATCCAAAGAGCTTGCCATGAGACTATGTTGTGAACCAAAGATTATGATTAATCCAGTTCTGTATACCCAAGGTCCAAATAAAGAAAAAAAAAAAAAAAAAAGTAACAGAGACCATTTATGATCCATGTTAGGGAGACTACACACACAAGAAACCGAAGTTATTTAAGAGCATATTGTGGCCTTTATGCTTTTTTCTTCCCAAGAAGGAGCCTAATACTTCAGCATTTAGGAAAAATATTTCAGTGTTCCATTGTTAAGGATCTCACCCATTTTACTCAGAAATCAGCTAAGAGTGCTGTATCTCCTTTTGCTTTTATAGGCAGCTTATGAATGGCAATAATGTTTGTGTTTTTTTTTTTTTAATTTTTTTTTTAAATGTTTATTCAATTTTGAGAGACAGAGACAGAGCATGAGGGAGGGAGGGGCAGAGAGAGAGGGAGACACAGGATCTGAAGCAGGCTCCAGGCTCTGAATTATCAGCATAGAGCCTGACGCAGGGCTCGAACCCACAAGCCGTGAGATCATGACCTAAGCCAAAGTCAGATGCTCAACTGACTGAGCCACCCAGGTGCCCCTAATGTGGTTTTCTTAAGATGAATTTTCAGCTAAAAATAAGATTAAATGGCAGGGTGGTGTTGGAAGCAATTTGTTGGTCATAACGTACATTGAAGATTCATCCAGATCAACGGCAGGAACCAGGACAGTGTCTACTAGACTTTCGGAAGCTGAACTTGAGTGATATTGCCATGGCCAAAATGTCATCATTCTACTTTTTTTTTTTTTTTCACTTTTGCATTATGTATGGAGATTCTCTGTTCAGTAGCACAATTCCTGTCGGTTTACTAAAGGTTTGAAAAAATGAGAACTTTTTAATATCTAGATCCTACATAGGTTGAGACGTTATCACTTAAAAGCCTTATCTGTAGGTGGGAGGGTTAAGGAACCAACAAAATGAAGATCTCTGATATCTGGGATTTCAGTTTTGCTATTGAATACCCAGATGTTACTAGAATTGCTTTCCCACAGTGGCTTGTGCTCATTGTAAGACTTTATCAGTTACAGGGCGGCTGGCTGGCTGAATCAGTAGGGCACAAGACTGTTGATCTTGGGTTTGTGAGTTCAAGCCCCACATTGCACATGGAGTCTACTTGAAAGGAAGGAAGGAAGGAAGGAAGGAAGGAAGGAAGGAAGAAAAAGAAAGAGAAAGAAAAGAAAAAAGAAAAGGAAAGAAAGAAAGAAAGAAAGAAAGAAAGAAAGAAAGAAAGAAAGAAAGAAAGAAAAAAGAACTTACCAGTTACCATCTTCTGGTATTCATTACATAGCATTAAATCATGGGGCTGGAGAGATAAATGGCACAGCATGGATTTTCAGCATTTACATATTTAGAAGTCATTTTGAAGTTGAATTTTGGAACTTTGACTTACAGAATCTAGAGAAACAAAATAAGATCACTGATCAGGTAAGTTTTACACTTTCCCCACCTATAATCCATGCCTTTTTCCGTATTGGGTTCTTACTGAACAAAGACTATCTCAAGAGGACTGAAACTTGTTACCCTCAGTGGTGCTATGAGTGGTGTGGAGCATGCGGGCTGAGGCCTATAACCTGTGCACGGAATCCATGCCTGCAGTGCCCTGCCTGCCCAGGTCCTGGGGCTGAGGGTGGGCTCTGCTATCCATGCATGAATTCACAGACAAACAACAGAAATGATGTTGGAACAGTGGGAATCAGCAATTTTGCACAGGAAGCTTTGGGAGATGTTGTTTAATGTAGTCTGCCTGAAGTTGGGACCAAACTGAACAAACAAAATGAGTTTGGTGCTTTGGACAGTGTGAAAGCTGCTGGTGAACTCTTATTCTCCTCTATCAGAAGAAGTAACTGAAATTAATGAAGCTCTTAGAGAAAATCCAGGACTTGTCAACAAATCTTGTTAGGAAGATGGTTGGCTGATCAAGATAACAGTAATCCTTCAGAATTGGATGAATTAATGAGTGAAGAAAAATATAAGAAATACATAAAGTCTATTGAGGAATGAAAATGGAATCCCTAAATAAACTAGTATAAACCAAAAAAAAAAAAAAAAAAAAAAGGAAGAAAGAATTGTTTACTCAGACAACTGGTTTTGCAGTCTGAACATTCCAACTTGAAGTCTTGTAGGTTATGGTCAGTTGGAGAAGAAGGTGACCAGTGATCATTAAATTCAGTGTACTATCACAAGCTAGATTAACTTCATCTAATTCCTTTATGAGCCAACCAGTCTTAGGGTTTAAATTAAAATGGAAAGATCCTAGAAGCACGGCCTGCCTATGTATATCTTTAGTTCCTGTTTGATTATGTTCTCCTTTAAGTCCAGAGAATATATATATATATATATTTTTTTTTTCAACATTTATTTATTTTTGAGAGAGAAGGAGGACATGTGCGCAGGGAAGGGCACAGAGAGAAGGGGATAGAGGATCCAAAGCAGGCTCCACATTGACAGCAGAGCCTGACAGTTGGCTCGAACTCCCAAACCGTGAGATCATGACCTGAGCTGAAATCAGATGCTTAACCGACTGAGCCACTCAGGCACCCCCAGAGAATATATTTTTTGATGGACTTTCTCCTTTGTAATGAGGCTCTGGGCGTTTCTCATGGATCATGGACATTCATGAGTTTTAGGCAGAAGATCTCAGCATGCACTAAGTGAATTGGTCATTTTTTGGGCAAATGAGTGTATCCAAACCAGGGAAATATGAATACTAATAGATCTTGGTTCATTTTAAGGACCAATGAAGAACAAAGCAGTCTCTGTCGTGATTTAAAAAAAAAATTTTTTTTTAATGTTTGTTTATTTTTGAAAGAGAGAGAGAACAAGCAGGAGAGGGGCAGAGAGAGGGAGACACAGGATCTGAAGCAGGCTCCAGACTACGAGCTATCAGCACAGAGCCCGATGCAGAGATTAAACCCACAAACTGTGAGATCATGACCTGAGCCGGTCAGAGGCTTAACCAACTGAGCCACCCAGGTGCTCCTGTTGTGATCTTTCTGTATATTTCTCATTTACTAAGCACAGTTAATTTAAAAGTGGTTTTGGCTCTTGTGGAAGCCATTTCTACTTGCATTAAAATATTACAGAACTGTCAGGCATCCTGTTTATATTTCTGTTTCCTGTGATGCCACATTTAAATAGAGATTGGTAGGAGGTAGGTGAGAGGCTATTTAATGTTAACTCTTCTCACTTTATCAAGAAACTGAAAGTTGAATCAACTTTTCAGATTTCTTTTTGAAACTTATCACAAAGGCTTCTCAAGCTCTAGGGTTCTTTCTACCCTAGGAAATATTTTACTGGACTGGAGATCACTCAAGTGGTCACCTTTGAGGAAATGCAGTCATAGTCTTCATGTGCATTATCAAGGACCTACTGTACTCTTCCTTGGAAAGAGACTTGGGGGCAGATCTTTGAGCCGGCAGTGTCACTAACTAGTTTTACCTCCCCTCCTTTCTTCATTGTATGAGGAATTCAGGCTGATATATATCACCTATAGTATTGTGGACTTGCTTTTTAAGCAAAGGAATGGTGATATTAGTGAGAAATTTGGATAGTTTAGTTTGAGATGGAAGTATATAAGACCAAACTGAATAAGACTTCTTAAGACTGCCTGCTCCAGGGGTGCCTGGGTGGCTCAGTTGGGTGAGCGTCCAACTTCGGCTCAAGGCATGATCTCATGGTTTGTGAGTTTGAGCCCCGTGTCAGGCTCTGTGTTGACAGCTCAGAGCCTGGAGCCTGCTTCAGAGTTTATGTTTCCATCTCTCTCTCTCTCTCTCTCTCTCTCTCTCTCTCTCAAAAATAAACATTAAAAAAAAAAATTTAAAGACTGCCTGCTCCAAAGAGAACAGGTGGTGTTGTGTAAGGGGACTCTTGTTTTCTTATGCATTTGTACTTCAGGAGGAAGTGATGGGAATACTTTGGTAATATATGTGCTTCGTCACAGACAGTCACAACTTTGAGTGCTAATCACAGGAAGAAAGCTCATTGATCAGGATCATACACTTCCCTGGAGACTGTTTCATAGTGATTAGAGATTTTGCCTTTAATTGGGGGAGGAATCATAGTTGGAGAGTTATGGGAGAGGAGTCTTGAATGAGTAAATTATTTTATTTTTGCATTTAACTCATACTTCCTAAATCACAGAAGCATGGTAAAGATTCTTTTTGAGCTTTAAGGGAAGGCTTTGGCCCACACATTCTCAGTGATTAACTCTTGATTCCATGTGTAGATGATCTGTTTTGTGCACATTTAAAATTCAGAATGATTTTTGCAAAACCAGTAAATGTGATTTGGGGCCTTTTTTTCCATCTCTGCCTAATTTGATATGTTCTGAGAATACAGGGTAACTTGGATTATTAGATGTTTTTGGATTACACATTCCGTCACTTTATGAGGGTACATATTCAAGACTTTCCTTTATGTGGGTGCATACTCAGAAACTTCACATATATGCATTAATTTCTTCATCAAATACTTACTCCCTGCTATGTTCCACACCCTGTTCTAAAAGTTTGACAGGCATCTATGAACAATAAACAAAAATCTCTAACCGTTTCTTCATGAGGATTATTAACTCTTTGTTATTACAAGATGGTCCTTAGAATACGTTTATTCCACTTTTTGTTAACCCGATTTTAAGGAAGAGCAAAACTAAGGATACCTGACTTCAGGAAAGGAGTTTTTGCCACAGAAACCTTTTGCTAACAAAATGCCACTGTTACATCATTTTTAGACATTCCTTTAGAAGTTTGGACCACACACAAATATCAGTCACAATGCTTTATAATCCACCTTCGCTTTGTACATCCATCTCTCTCCAAATTTGCTTGCTTATTCATTCACTAGATTTACCATTGGCTTTGAATGACTTTTAACTTTCTAAAAATAAAGATCCACCCTTAAAAGCTGAAAATTGTCTTTGAAGATATTTAAAACACTGTGTTGGAGGTAATTTTAATAGCAAAAATTAGATTATGGGCCACTTGAAAAGAGTAGCACTCTGTTGTCCACATCATTTCTGGCATGCTTATTGAAAGTAAGCCTTACTTGACAGTGACTTTGAACATGTTCTGTGTTAAGTGCATAGCAGAATATACCTCACCAGTATCAGCCTGAGCTTGACTTTAGATGATTCTGTGATTTAATTGGTAGTAAGTAGGCTTTTTTTGTTTTTTTTTTGTTTTTTTTTTTGTTCTTCCCCCTCACCAGGTATACAATGTTTATATGGCAGGGAGGCAGCTGTGTTCTAAGCGGTACCGGGAGTTTGCTATCCTACACCAGAACCTGAAGAGAGAGTTTGCCAACTTTACATTTCCCCGACTTCCAGGGAAGTGGCCATTCTCTTTATCAGAACAGCAATTAGATGCCCGACGTCGGGGGTTGGAAGAATATCTAGAAAAAGGTAAGTTGGCCTATTAAATGCTACTACCTTAAGTAGACTTGGATTCTAGGTATGTGTTGCAACTCCTAAACCGCATGGCTAAGTTTCCTGAAACTGAATAGTGAAAGTAAATCAAATTTATGACCATTGGTGTTGAATGATGTGAGCTTTGAAGCCAAAACTGAAATGTCCAATACAAGGATTAATAGCCTATGTTATTGACTTGCTGAGCACTTAAAAACAGAAAAATGCATAATTAGTTTTTGATGAATTAGGGACCTTTATTGGGTTATGTTATTTGCCAGCAAACACGTACAGACCTACTCATCAACATGCTGAATTGATTTGGCAACTAAGTGGGCTGTATTTAAAACATTTTTATTGAAATGACTCTTAGTTCACTGGCATATCCTACTTGAAGTCCTTTTTCGTCTTACAGTTGTCCATGGATAGGTTTGCCGAGTTGTAGATATCTAAAGTCCCCTTGATCTAAGCAGGTTATAGGTGGAAGTATTTAAACTTTACTTGTTATCTCAGGACTTCCAAATAGTACATCAGGAGTTTGTGGATGTGGATGCTGAAACATTTGGTTATCGGAAAGTCAAGGAGAAATGACCCAGATCTCCGGAATAAGATAGTTCATTTTGTGGCTCAGAGAAGAGACCTTGCTTCGCTACATTATAGAGTTATATAATTTGCCAGTTGTGCAACAGGCTTCTCTTTAAAATACTAATTTAATAGAAAAATAGTCTTATGTGATATTTATTAATTCTGTGTCCTTGTGTAAGAACTAATTGACCTAGTTGAATTTTTTAAAATTTTAGTGGAGAGCCTTATCCCTGAAGAAAAACTGTTTCCCCTGTAGAAGGTAGTGAGACTTCCTCATCTGTTTTTAGCTTTTTCCTAACATGGAATGGCCTCTAAACACAGCCCTTGGGAAATAAAAAGGGTATAAATTTTTTTAATAAAATGAAGTGAAGTCATCAGTATAACTCATTATCCTCATGAGAGTGTCAGGAAATTAACTTTCTTAGATTTAGACAATTAGCTACTTTCCTTCCTTCCTTCCTTCCTTCCTTCCTTCCTTCCTTCCTTCCTTCCTTCCTTCCTTTTAAAGGTTGTTGTTTTGAAGCTTAAGTCAGCGAGGTGAGAAGATGCGCTGAGCTTAATACTTAATTACCTACCCATTTTTCCCAAAGTGTTTTTAACTGCTTATGGTTCTCTGACTGACCTCGTTCCTAGGTAGACCAAGTATACATTTTTCCTTCTGTATTTCAGTTTTGTGTTTGCTTTATTCCTGATTGACCTTACCCTAGCTCTGTTGTCTGGCTTGGTCTTCGTTCACATGAGACTGCAAAGTTAGATTTACTGAAGTGTTATTTTGAATGACTTCCTTTGGCTATGTATAATGTTTTTAGCAAGCTACATCTTTGAACATCCTAATTTTCCTCTGTTGTGGTTCATATTTATATGAATGTTTGTTGTGCCTTAATGTGTTATACATCAGGAATGACCACCTCAGCATTGCCTGCTACTGATGATTTATACTTAAACCTTGATACATTGTTGACTTTAAAGTCTCCATTTTTGGGTCTCACACCAGATTCAATTTTTGTTTTCTACAGTATGCTCAATACGTGTCATTGGTGAGAGTGACATCATGCAGGAATTCCTATCAGAATCAGATGAGGTAGGTAAATACTCCCCACAGTGACTGTTCACCCCTTGGCTTCTTGCGGGTGGGGGATAAAGATGTCAATTATAGGTTGAATTGCTGTAAATTCCCCCAATGACTGTTTTTTTTCAAGTTGCCTTTCTTATGTATCCTGCTTATCTTTTAAGACCTAGCACTAGGTTCACTTTCTCTTTGCATAGCCTTCCCTGATACTCAAGTCCTTGGTTTTTCTTTATCTTTATCTTTTTTTTTTTTTTTTTTTTTTTTTTTTGGCGGGGGGAGAGCGTGCATGATTGGGGAGGGGCAGAGGGAGAGAGGGAGACAGAGAATCCAAAGTGGGCTCTGCACTGTCAGCACAGAGCCTGATGCAGGACTCAAACTCATAAATCATGAGATCATGACCTGAGCTAAAGTTGGACGCTCAACTGACTGAGCCACTCAGGTGCCCCTCAAGTCTTTGGTTTAGGAACCTTTGCAGTCAGACCACTCAATCATCACCTTGTTGCTATCCTATTCTCCCATTTTGTGTACATATAATCAAATTATTACTTTATATTTTTAGTTCACTACAGTGTGAACTACCTGTAGGTAAGAGCTAAGTCTTTTTTCCTAGCCTTATTGAGTTAGAATTGACAAATAAGAATCATCTACATTTGAGGTGTACAACTTGATGTTTTGATGTACGTATACATTGTGAAAGAACACAACAGTCAAGCTAACGAACCTATCCATTACCTCATAGTTACCATTTTCTTTCTTTCTTTCTCTTTCTTCCTTTCTTCCTTCCTTCCTTCCTTCCTTCCTTCCTTCCTTCCTTCCTTCCTTTCTCTCTCTCTCTCTCTCTCTCTCTCTCTCTCTCTCTCTCTCTTTGTCCTGTGTGTGGTGAGAGCACTTAAAATCTACCCTCCTGGCAAATTTCAAGTATACATTATAGTATTGTTAACTCTGGTCACCATGGTATTATACATTAGAGCTCTGGACCAAGAGCTAAATCTTGGCCATCTTTGTATTCCCAGTGCCTTACAATAATGTCAAGCATATTAGAGGTGCTTAATAAATACTAATTGAATAAAAGAATGAAGATGTAATGCTGCTATATTAAATAGTGCGTTATCTACTAGTTATTTTATATGTGTATGTCTTATTTTCTCAACTAGGTTATAAATTTCTTATAGACAAGTGCTTATAATTAATGCTTAGGATGGTTTTAGACAATAGATAGCACCATTTTTTAAGTGATAAACGAAGATGGACTTGCTCCTCAATAGTTTCTCTCTAATCAAATTTATAAGCTAGAGGAATGTATTAATCATCAAAAGCAATAAGAAAGAAGTATCTTCTGAATTAAGGGATAAGAATTGTTTACTCTTTCGAAGAAAACTAGGCATCACGTTAACTCAGATTCCTGCCTTTCATCCATTTTTCCTGTCAGAGGTGTCATGATTCCTTCTGAGTTCAGGGAGGAACTTATACTACTTGAGCCAATCTAGCATGCCTAACCATTTAAAACCAGAAAATTTTTGTCAAAACTACTGCTTCCAGTTGTTTTCTTTTCTCAGTGGTGAGTTCTGAATGTTTGGAAGTAGGCCAAAAATGTCATCTGTATTTGACCTAGACTGCCTCACACAAGTGTTCCATTTTGAAATGTGGACACACTGGCTTTAACATGTTTCTTTCCTCCCTGTTCATCTTAAAGGTTAACTTTTGCTGCAGCCTGAAGTCAGCTTTCTGACTTGTAAAATGTATTGACTTTAAGGTGTCTTTTTCCCCTTTTCGTTGGAACTTAACTTTCTATCACATGTTTAGATTGTTGCTTAGTCAGCATGTTATAAGGAGAGTGAGGATATGCTGAGTTACAAATTATGTCTCTGTGTCTTTTCCCACAGAACTACAATGGTGTGTCCGACGTAGAACTGAGAGTAGCATTACCAGATGGAACAACAGTTACAGTCAGGGTTAAAAAGAACAGTACCACAGACCAAGTGTATCAGGTAAATTAAACTTGAACAAGTAGACTCAACATTGGATGGTATGAAGCTAAGGAGGATGGATGAAATGAGTTAATAAAGTGCTTGGGCTATCTGGTACATAATAAATTTATTAAATGTGAGCTACTACTATTGATATTGTTATTAATGTGAAAGTACTTTGCCCTCCTTTAAAGAAAAGTACAGTATGTATCCTGGGTTGTAGTGGTTGTAATTAGCACCCCCCCCTTTCTTTTCTTTTTCTTTTTTTTTTTTAAGTTTATTTATTTATTTTGAGAGGTAGTGCCAGTGGGGGAAGGGCAGAGAGAGAATCTCTAGAACTCGGCGCTCTCAGCACGGAGCCTGACACAGGGCTCAAACTCATGAACTGTGAGATCATCATGACCTGAGCCTAAGTCAAGAGTTAGATGCTTAACTAACTGAGACACTCAGGTGCCCCAGCCCTGCTTCTTTTTAATTGTAGAAAACTTTAATATAAACAGAACAGTGGACCTCCATTTACGCATCATTCATATTTAATAACCATCAAGATTTTGCCACATTTGCATTATACGTGTATCTTTTTTTTCTTTTCCTTTGTTTAAATGTTTTATTTTTTTTTAATGTTTATTTAGAGAGAGCTAGCATGCACAAGTGGGGGAGGGGCAAAGAGAGAGGGGTAGAGAGAGAATCCCAAGCAGGCTCTGCACTGTCAGCACGGAGCCCAATGCAGGGCTTGAACCCACAAACCCACGATCATGACCTGAGCTGAAATCAAGAGTCAGGATGCTTACCTGACTGAGCGACCCAGGTGCCCCTGTTTAAATATGTTAAAGCAAATTCCATTTTATTGGGCCTATATAGATTTCAGTATAAATTTCTAAAAAATAAAGGCATTCTTTTTACATAAACACAAAAGCCATTATCAGACCTAAAAAGTTAACAGTATTTCCTTGGCATTAACTAATAACAAATCCATAGTCCAATATTTCCAGCTGTCTAAAAATGATTTTTTATTGTTTGTTAAAATCTGGATCTAAACAAGGTTTGTTTTTTATCTTTGTTTTTAATGTTTATTTTTGAGAGAGAGAGAGAACACGAGCAGGGGAGGGACAGAGAGAGAGGGAGACAGAGATCTGAAGCAGGCTCCAGGCTCCGTGCTGACAGCAGAGAGCCCAGTGTGGGGCTCGAAGCCACGAGCCATGAGATCATGACCTGAGTCGAAGTTGGACGTTTAGCTGACTAAGCCGCCCAGTCGCCCCAGTTTTTATGTTTGTTTGAATATAAGCAGCTTCCCTTCCCTTCCCCACCTTTTTATTTAGATGTTATTAGTTTGTTGCAGAAATTGGGTCTGTGTTGTGCAGTGTCCCACATTCTGAATTTATCTATTTATTTTTATGTGTGTCATTTAATATGTCCATCTCCTTACATTCTGCATGAATGGAAGTTTTGTCTAGAGAGCTCGAGTAGGTTCAGCTTTTTTTTTTTAATTTTTTTTTTTTTTCAACGTTTTTATTTATTTTTGGGACAGAGAGAGACAGAGCATGAACGGGGGAGGGGCAGAGAGAGAGGGAGACACAGAATCGGAAACAGGCTCCAGGCTCTGAGCCATCAGCCCAGAGCCCTATGCGGGGCTCGAACTCAGGGACCGCGAGATCGTGACCTGGCTAAAGTCGGACGCTTAACCGACTGCGCCACCCAGGCGCCCCAAGGTTCAGCTTTTTTATAAGAATACTTCCTAACTGGTGAGATACATCTTTCCTATTGCTTTCAGGAGGTACACAGTATCTGTCTGGTTGTCCCATTTTTAGTGATACTGAGATTAATCGGTGCATTTATTTAGATGGTGATAACCTGGGCTCTCTATTGTAAAATTCCCCATTGGCCTGTAATCAGATGAGTGTATACACTGATGATTGTTGCCTTAACCAGTAATTTCATTAATTCTGTCATTTCTTCATATTTGTTAGGTAGAATTTTTCTATACAGAACTTTTCCTTACCAACTAAAGCTATGTATGTAGTTATCCTAAAATATAGTTTGTAGGAAAGAGAGGATAAATATTTAATTTTTTTAATTGCCAGTTTTCAGAGTGTAATGTTGGCATTGGAATGTGATGTTGGTGATTCCAATGATATCCAATGAGATTTTTTTTTTTATTTTACTTTTATTTTATTTTATGTTATTTTTATTTTATTTTAGTATTTGTGGGTTTTAGACATTCAGTATTATTTAATCAATCATGTGTATCATCTTTGATGCTCAGATTGTTTCATCTCTGGCCAGTGGAAGCTCCTTCATATCTGCTCCTGTATTCTTCTGATGCAACTTACTTGTTTATGATAGCATCCTTGCTTTTTGGTACAACAAGGTGTTCTGGCCTCATCTTTGTGTATTTCCTATCCTAGATCTATAATCAGCCACTTCCCTCAAGGAGTCCTGGTTTCTTTCAGTGAGAAATTACATTTAAAGATCATGATCTGGGTGCTAGATATAATCATTGCTTTTAGGCCTAGGCCTTTTTGTCTTTAATCCTGATGTGATCAAGATTTTCAGGGAGGCTAACAGGTTTCTGGATATTAATGTTTATTGTTCCTTTGTAGCAAACAAAAAATGTGTTCCCCATACATTTACTCATGTACTGTATACCATGGCAAAGGGTATGTGCAGAATTCAAGGTATTTCTGAAATTATAAAAGGGTGAAGTGATTGCAAGGAAAATGTTAATTTTACAAGTTGCTGATGTTTTTGTTTTGTATTCTTTGTTTCTCCCTCTTGCCCCCAAATTGTCTCTAGCAAGGCCTTTTGGTGAGGAGCAACACTTTTCTCCTCATCCGCTTACTGAGACTTGTAGCTATAAACCATTTTCCAACCCCAGAGAGCATTTCAGTTTCCATTCACTGCAGTAAAGAATGGTAACTTAGAACGTTTATAGTGTCATCAGGGATGAGAATGAGAATGGTATAATTATACTTGGTCTACTGAGCCACTGACATTCCACAATTGTATTTTGTTCAATTAATACCTTATTTATATTGGGATTGATCTTGAAAAGAAATTGTGGTACTATTTTGTGTTTTTTGAGTTTTGTTGATATTTGTAATTTTGGTTTTATTTGTACATGGAGTCTTTCAATTGCTTTTTGTCATATTAGCTCCTAGAGAGGAGGACTGATACTTGTTTAATATGTCTCTGTTGTCACAACATTTTGCTGTTTTCATGTGGATATCGATGATAGTAATTCTTAGGAAATGGAGATCCTCAGCCTGAGGCATGGATCATCCAAAAAATAAATAAGAACAATTTGTGAAGCATGAACAAAATTGACAAACTCTTTTCGACTCAAGAACCAAAGATAAAGATTTTGCATGTTAACAGCCTGTATGAAATGTAGGTTGAATGAAAATAAGTAAATAAACAAACAAATAAATAAATATAAATGTAGGTTATATGTATGAGACTGGATATTTAAGAATTTATTTTCTTCTTAAGGTCTGTTCTTGTGAAGCACATTACTTGTAAGTGCTGTTAAAAAAGACTTTTGTGGGATGAAATCATATTTCAGAGAAAGAAGATGATATTTAAGGATAGCTTATTAGCTTGAATTGGACATGGAAACTCATATTTAGAGATTATATCTATTTTGGTCAAATATAGGTATTTTCCCCCTTTTATGTCATACATATGTATGCATGAGTGTGTGCACACGTACATACAAAAATAAAAGGTATAGACCATGAATTTAGTTCATGTGAAGCCGAGATGGCAAAACTCCTCCCTTCTCCCCCCTGCACATGCACATACCTGTCTTTTCCCATAGCTTGTCTGATTTAGTTACCCTGAAACCAATCTATCCTGTTTACCCTATAGGCTATTGCAGCAAAGGTTGGCATGGACAGTACAACGGTGAATTACTTTGCCTTATTTGAAGTGATCAATCATTCCTTTGGTAAGTGTCAGTCGGCTAATACTGAGTTTTGTTTGTGAGTATTTTATTCTAATACTATCAGACTGAAGCTCCCGGAAGCCGTCAGACTGAAACTATTTGCTTAGAGAAGAAGAGCTTGAAAGCAAGGGGAGATCACACTCATTAGGACTGTCTCCCACGAGCAGACCAGGCAAATCTTATTACGCCCAAGTCAGAAAGGTGTCTGATCACTGATGATCCTTTTTCCTCTTTTGTAAGTATAACTTACTTATACCTAGCACTGAAACAGATACTTCATGAACTTATTTTAAATCAGGGGTTCAAAAGTAATATATTCCAATGAAATAGCCAAAAAGAGGGGTGTTCTATCTAGCCACAACTTATTTTGGTGTACTTTATGCTTTTTGTAGATAGTTAAGAATAGCTTTTTATTTTCAGGAGTCAGAAAAAGATACATTACTTAAAAGTCTTTGCGTTGATGCATATATTTAAGTTTCCATGTAAATATACATTCTCTTTCTAGGAAATTTTATTGCATGTTGGCAGGAAGTTTCTCATGTTATTTTATAAAAGCTAGGGATGGTGGCCACATTGGTTGCATTGAGATCACAAAAGGGAGGAAGTCTGAGTGCTTGCTATGAATGACATAGATTTCCTATAGTTTATGGGTCTTTTCCACATCACATATACATGGGGCTAAGGCCAGAAACGATAGATAATATTGATTGATCAGACCTTGCCATCCCTGGTCAAGATAAAACAAGGTTGATTCTCTGTGAAGCAGCCATCTTTTTATTATTTTTCATCTTCCCAACTCCCTATGGTCTAACTAGGCAGATATAAATGTTACAAAGGATTGCTAGGGAACCGGGCACTTGGATTCTAATCTTATCCTTTTTTTCTAAGCTTTAGTTAAGAAATAAAATGGGAAATATTAAATCTGTTTTTTGCAGTGTTACAAAGTCAAGTAAGCATCAAAAGAAGAAAAAAACTCTGAGCCTTTCTTAAGAAAAGCAATATTGAAATTAAATGTGATAGTGTTTTATCCTGCCTGTGCATTGTTAGGAAGAGGAAGAAACGTTACTCAGAAGACATTTTTCACTTTGATGAATGTCTTAGAGTTGGGGATGGGGATTGGGGAGAGCCTTTCAGCTCTTAACAAACAAGGGAATTGCCACATGAGAGACTCTGATTGCTCCATAGCTGGGTAAGAGGAGAGGCTTGCTTTAAAGATGTTCAGTGGACATCACTGTAACTTACCAGATAATAGATAAGATATTTTAATTGACTTTGGAATAGATGCTGTCTGCCCAGTCTGCATGTTAACTGAAGGATGTGTCATACAGGTGATAGATTTCAGTCAGTTTAAGACTCAATTGGCCATAGTCATAGTTAGAAGGGATACATTTAGGTAGAGAAATAGTTATTTTGTGGTCCCATAGCAGGCTGCTTGATGGATCTAACCTGATGTTCTGGTTAAAGATAGCCTGCCATTCTTAGTCTGCTTTACACAGTTTATGCTAGGGAAATTCCTTATATATCTTTAATCTTCTAGCTTTCTTCCTTTTTTTTTTTTTTTTTTTTTTTTTTTTTTGGTCTTTTCTTCAGTACGTAAGCTGGCACCTAATGAATTTCCTCATAAACTCTACGTCCAGAATTACACATCAGCTGTGCCAGGCACCTGCCTGACCATTCGAAAGTGGCTTTTTACGACAGAAGAAGAAATCCTCTTAAATGACAATGACCTTGCTGTTACCTACTTTTTTCATCAGGTGGGTGAATTGATCTTCCTGGAAAGGCCTGATTTCTTTTTATGCTTGTATGTAGTGAGTTATTTGCCAATTCAATATGAATCCTTGGACAAGCTGCTTTGCCTCCTGGATCTTAGTTAAGTTACATTTTTAAAATGTTCTATCCTGGGGTGCCTGGTTGGCTCAGTCTATAGTATAGCATGTGACTCTTGATCTTGGGATTGTGAGTTCAAGCCTCACATTGTATGTAGAGATTACTTAAAAAATAAAATCTGTAAAAAATAAAAAAGAATCAAATAAAATATTCTAACCCATTTAACAAAAGATAAATAAATTTAAGAAGTAAAGATGTGCTGGAGTTAAGAATAAATTTATTACTGGGGCACCTGGATGGTTCAGTCGGTTGGGCCTCCAACTTCGACTCAGGTCATGATCTCAGTGTTCGTGAGTTCGAGCCCCGCGTTGGGCTCTGTGCTGGCAGCTCAGAGCCTGGAGCCTGCTTCACATTCTTTCTCTCTCTCTCTCTCTCTCTGCCCCTCCCCCCCCAAAATAAAGTAAAACATAAAAAAATTTTTTTTAAAAAGAATAAATTTATTACTGTTTTTTTAAACAACAGGAAATTAGCATATGGCTATATACCTTTCAAAAAACTTTTCATCAAGGGGCCCCTGGGTGGTTCAGTCGGCATCTGACTTCGGCTCAGATCATGATCTCATGGTTTGTGAGTTTGAGCCACATGTCGGGCTCTGTGCTGACAGCTCAGAGCCTGCAGCCTGCTTTGGATTCTGTGTCTCCCTCTGTCTCTGCCCCTCCCCCACTCATGCTCTGTCTTTCTCTGACTCTCAAAAAATAAATGTTTAAAAAAACACCGTTTTTAAAAAGTAACCAGGTTTGTTAAAAAAATTTTTTTTCATCAAAATTATACATACATAAAGTTTAAAGCATCAAATAGTTCTACATAGGTTATTGTGAAAAATACTAGTTACCCTGTTTGTCTTCATCTCCCCCTCCCTTAGGCAACCATTTTCACCTCCTTAGCTTTTGTTTGTTATTGTTGGTTTTGTTTTATATTTACTTCCATTTCTCTGTTATAACTTGATTATATTGCTCCTACTTGATTTTTTTTTTTTTTAATTTTTTTTTTTTCAACGTTTATTTATTTTTGGGACAGAGAGAGACAGAGTATGAACGGGGGAGGGGCAGAGAGAGAGGGAGACACAGAATCGGAGACAGGCTCCAGGCTCCGAGCCATCAGCCCAGAGCCCGACGCGGGGCTCGAACTCACGGACCGCGAGATCGTGACCTGGCTGAAGTCGGACGCTTAACCGACTGCGCCACCCAGGCGCCCCTCCTACTTGATTTTTTAATCAAGCAGTATCTCTTGATTTCCTAGTATAGAAGATGAGACTCTAGATACATTTCCTCCCCCATTCCCGCTACATACCATACCCATACCCATACTCAAGCATAGGTGACAGAGGTAGAAGTTGAACTAGTCTTTTGACTTTAACTCTAAACTCACTGTGTTATTTTATTTTTATTTTTTATTTTTTATTTGAGAGAGAGAGTGGGAACAGGGGAGAGGGGCGGGGCGCTGGGGGAGAGGGAGAGAACCCCAAGCAGGCTCCATGCTCAGCGCAGAGCCTGACACGGAGCATGATCCCACAACCCCCAGGATCATGACCTTAGCCAAATAGAGTCAGACACTCAACTGACTGAGCCACCAGGCACCCTGAACTCACTGTGTTATGCAAATAGTTTCCCTTAAATATAGGGATAGATTTCTACCTTAAGGAAATTAGCAGCCTTCTGGTAAAGAGTCAGGCGGGTCCCTGCCTGGTGCCTGCAAAAGTTGTCCTTGTAGTAAAACACTGAGGTTAGATTCTGAGTGCCCTGGACAAATGATTGTGTTTGTTCTTTTCCTTCCTTTTTTTTTTCTTCCAAAGATGAGTTTTCCCTTCTATTGGATTTTAAAAGCTTTTCTTGGGGTAGAGTGAAGTTGGGAGGGGGATGCACGTTTCGTATAGCTGAGCCAGCAGTAGTTTAGAATTAGCGTATTATATCTAGGTACCTTTGTGCCTGTATCAAGTCCTGTTGGGGACTTTTGTCCGTGTGGGGTCTCAGATTTATTACTTCCTCTCTTCCAGTTGCTACCACCCTAGTTTACAGTCTTGTTTCACTTCATGCTTAAAGCACTATAACGTTGTCATT
Organism: Leopardus geoffroyi; assembly: GCF_018350155.1. Classification (NCBI taxonomy): domain Eukaryota; kingdom Metazoa; phylum Chordata; class Mammalia; order Carnivora; family Felidae; genus Leopardus; species Leopardus geoffroyi. The sequence continues at coordinate 106,372,786 of NC_059328.1, forward strand.
CTCCCTTATTTCATTCTCTCCTTAGCTTGATTCATTTGGCACTCATACACAAATCAATCTTTCTTTTAAAAGTAACACACATTTTTATTGCTTATTTTAGTTCCAGTAGTCTTAGTGCTGCTGTCCTTAAGTTTAAATTCCTGTCCCTGTTCTCTGGGATCCTTCATAATCTGTTAACCTACCCATCCAGCATTATCTTTTGTTGTCCCCTGACACATACCCTTTCTTTAAATCAGACAGATCTGTCTCCTGAATGTATTTAAGCTCAAACACATTCCTGACTTCTGTTTGTAGTTTATTCTGTCTGCCTAACCTTTGGAGTCCAATCAAGGCTTTCCTGATAACTACAATTAGCAAAAAGCTCTGCTATCCTGACTACATGTATCACTTACTATCATACATCTTTGCTACCTCATTGTTACCTTTAACAATTATGGACTATCTTTCAGTGTTCTCTCATCTTTACACTGTATAAATTAAGTGGAATTTAAATCTCTTAACATGAGAAACAAGACCCCTCCTGTGCCTAGAACGGTTCTTGAGCACATACTGGGCACTCTTTAAGTGCTGCTTATTCTAATAAATACATCCACTTGGCAGAGTTCACTGGTGGTGATTCTGATGGTCCAAATGGGTAAAAGTTATTCTGAAATGAATCTGTATCTCTTTTGTCAAGAATGTGCTTGATAATGACTTTGATGTTCCTTTCTTCCCTGCCCTTGTTTTGGTGACAGGCCGTTGATGATGTGAAAAAAGGTTATATCAAAGCAGAGGAAAAGTCCTACCAGTTACAGAAGCTGTATGAACAAAGGAAAATGGTCATGGTAGGTTTATGTCCCCATAATCTCCTTATATTTCTTCAACGTTTATTTATTTTTGGGACAGAGAGAGACAGAGCATGAACAGGGGAGGGGCAGAGAGAGAGGGAGACACAGAATCGGAAACAAGGCTCCAGGCTCTGAGCGGTCAGCACAGAGCCCGATGCGGGGCTCGAACTCACGGACCGCGAGATCGTGATCTGGCTGAAGTCGGACGCTTAACCGACTGCGCCACCCAGGCGCCCCTCCTTATATTTCTTAAACCTGTTGTTCCAGTTATTTCTGAGAGATAATACAACTGGTCAGTGGCTTAATTGATTTAAAAAAAAAAAAAAAAGGAGGGGATATAGATGTAACATACCCATTATGTTCCTCCATTAGCACATGAGAAGATATGTTGCTATATATGTGTATATAGCTTTATTATTAGTAATAACTGAGTATTATTTTTTGATAGAAAGTTCTAAAACAAAAGATGTACAAAACATTTCATAGATATCAATTCTCTAAGAGTTGATATTTAGATTTTTAACATTAGAAATTGTTTTATTTGTGATTTAGCAATTGCAAAATTGTCTTTACAACTTCCTTCTCTACAGTTGCTTAAAATGCTCAATAGTGTCTTTGGTTAGTGTGATATGTGTGCTGTTTGATTTGATAGATGCTACTAGCATCATGTGGCTATTTAAGTTTAATTTTAAACTCATTTAAATTAAATAAAATTTAAAATCCAGTTCCTCAGATGTGCCAGCCTCATTTCAAGTGTTGAGTACTAAGTACCTACCATATCCGGACAGCTCAGATACAGAACATTTTCATCATCACAGAGTGCTGAGGGGGTGCTGCCTATAGTAGTACCTAAATGTTTTGTTTTTGTTTTTGTTTTCCCCCCAGTAAATGTTTTAAAATTAGTTTTCAGGAGCACCTGAGTGACTCAGTTGGTTAAGTATCCACCTCTTGATTTCGGCTTAGGTCATGATCTCACCGTTCATGAGTTTGAGCCCCATGTGGGGCTCCACACTGGCAGTGCAGAGCCTGCTTGGGGTTCTCTCTCTCCCTCTCTCTCTGGCCCTCCCTCACTCATGTGTGCTCTCTCCCTCTCTCAAAATAAATAAATAAACTTAAAAAATAAAATAAAACTATTTTTCAATTTGCACCTGCCATAAATACAGGGATGGAAATTGTCAAAAAAAATTTTGTAAGGGACGCTCTGCTTACAAAAACTTTCACTCATAGCATTTTAAATTTTCTTTCTTTGCAAATTCACATATAGTTGAAACTTTTCCAATTATAATTTTTCATGGTTTCTCACAAGACAATTACTGTATTCGTGATGATTCTGATAGGTCACTTGAATTTCTTTTGTACCCTCTCCATGTGCATTTTTTATGAGGGAACATTCTCTGTCTAAATTAATTGCGTTGGAATAAGAATGCAAACAAGTCAGCCATTGAACTCAGCCCCTAATCTTATGTCTAGATAGTTATTTTATCACTTATATGACAAAAAGTAATAAATCTGTTTGCCTTAGAAAACTGCCAGAGATGAGGGAACCATTTATCAATGTTCTGCATCCCAGCAGGCTAGAATAGACACAAAAATCTTTTAAATAGAATTAGGTCTTGGCAGAATTTTGGTAAAGGCAATTTTACTATGTGAGAAACAGGCTTTTAAAACTCGATTTCCACCTGTTCTTAAAGATCATGGCATTGTCTTCTGTATATTAATGCATGATTCTGATCAGCACTTCTGCATCTTTTTGACGAAAAGGACCGAATACTGAAGGATCATCAGCCTCTGAAATATTTCTTTGCCTTTGCCAAAGGCGGCAAATCAAAGTAATTTCATAAGGGCTACTGATAATGACAGTATGGGATATATATTGTTTCTTTGTACATATAGTACTTCAAACACAATAACTTCCATATATGTATCCAACTAAAAATATTTGTTGAGTACTGAGTGTGTGCCAGGCACAGTACAAAGTGCTAAAAAAATATATAAGTAGATTTGGGTTGTTCTGTGGCAATATATAGAAAATCTGAATTTAACAAGCATGGTAATCTATTACAAAATTACTTTTAGACTCAAGTTTGTATCTTGTTATCACTCAATTAAGAACTGAGTACAGTTGATGTTTTCCTTTTGAGTCATTGGAATGAGTATAAGATATGCTTAAACATTAATGGAATTCTATTATCTTAAAAACCTAGTGCCAACAAACAAGTGTGTACTAGCCCCATAATACTGCAATCAGATTTTATATAAAGTCCCACCAGAGTTTGAAAAGTTTAAATTGTATTCAATGTATTCAAATATTAGTGTTCAAAGACATTAGCCTAGCCAGCGGTCATGTTCAGTGCATTGAAACTTCCAACTCAGATGGACCCTTCCAAGCCCATACACCTTGATTCCATTATCTGTAGCAACTTAATATGGTTGATAGGCCTAAGATTAGGCCAAATCACTGTTAGTTGCCAAATTACTGGGAGGCCTCCAACAATTCAACAGACTTCTCAGTTTTAGTTTCTTTTCTTTAAAATGAGGATGTTCAGATTGCCAGCTGTCAAGTAGAATCTTGACAAAAACTCCCAAAATTCTTAAAACATTCCCAGTGTGATAAAAAAATGGTTTTGTTTTCTACTTATTTACAAAGGTAGATTGAATCTCAAATTTGGATGGTTGAGAATATAATATACAAGAGAGATTTTGTTTCTTTTTCTTTTTTTCTTTTTTTTGACTCTCACACAAACAGTAGATGTGTAAAACTTACGTTTTTCTTGTATTTAAGTGGCCTGATATTTACCATTGTTAAACTGACAAAAAAATTTCTGTTAGTGTTTCTCAATATAATTTTTTTATTTAAAAAAATATATATTTTTAAGAGAGAGAGAGACAGAGCACGAGCAGGGGAGGGGCAGAGAGAGAGAGAGAGACACAGAATCCAGAGCAGGCTCCAGGCTCTGAGCTGTTGGCACAGCTTGGGACTCGAACTCATGGGCCATGAGATCATGACTTGAGTGAAGTCAGACGCTTAACTGACTGAGCCACCCAGGCGCCCCTCTCAATATGACTTTTAATTAAGATTTCACATAAGGCAATATATGTGAAAGTCTGTGTTTTTCAAAGTGTGGTCCTCACCTCAATTACATGGGAGTCACTTGTGAAACCTACTTAAGATGCAGCTTTCTGGACCCCCATCTCACATTTACTAAGCCAAAATCTTGGGTAGGACCTAGGAATCTTTGTAAAGATTTTTACAGAAGCACCCTGGTGATTCTAAAACTTTAGTTGCTTCAGAATCGCTATTCTAGGGGCTTGGGAGAGTTGGCTCCTGAGGTTCCCTTCAAGCCCTTATTTCAATTTTAGACCTGGTTTGATTCTTAGTAGGTTGCTTGGGAGAACAGAGAGTTCTGTAGAATGGATCTCAGCCCACTCAACCTAAAGTATTTATTCTGTTAAGTACTGAGTCTCTGTTTTAATAATTGTCCCGTTTCTATATTTACTTATCTTGCTGAACACTGAACATTTATAAGATGTCCTGTGCTATACTTTTCCTCATCTCTGGCCTAATGTGGGTCCTCATCTAAATGATACGTGGATCAAGGAAGATAGTATAGGATACATATTTAGCCAGTCAAAACTTAATAAGAAAGGAGAATGGACAGGACAATTTTGTGTTTTAAATATATAACTTTAATAAATGTGGTTGAATACAAAAATTCACTCTTCTTTTAGAAACTTTGGATGGGGCGCCTGGGTGGCTCAGTTGGTTAAGCCTCCGACTTCAGCTCAGGTCATGATCTCGCGGTCTGTGAGTTCGAGCCCCGCGTCGGGCTCTGTGCTGACAGCTCAGAGCCTGGAGCCTGTTTCGGATTCTGTGTCTCCCTCTCTCTCTGCCCCTCCCCCATTCATGCTCTGTCCCTCTCTGTCTCAAAAATAAATAAACGTTAAAAAAAAAAAATTAAAAAAAAAAGAAACTTTGGATGTATGTAGAGGGCGCCTGGGTAGCTCTTAAGCATCCAACCCTTGGTTTCGGGCTCAGGTCATGATCTCATGGTTTATGAGTTTGAGCCCCACGTCAGACTCTGTGCTGACAGTGTGGAGCCTGCTTAGGATTCTCCACTGTTCCCTCTCTCTCTCTGCCCCTCCCTTGCTCACACACTCTCTCAAAATAAATAAATAAACTCAAAAAAAAAAAATAAACAACCTTTAGATGTATATAAAAATTTAAATATTTCTTCTCTTTACACTTTGTGCAAATCTAGGAATGTAGAACTTTGTCTAAAACTGAGAAGTACTGCCTGACCTGAGAATCTTTGAAAAACCTTATATTTCCCAAATGAGACTTTACCTCTGTCTTGTCACCAAATTCCACTCAGGTTATTTTTAGAACTTAATGCTATTAGGAAGTCCTCTGGGGGCGCCTGGGTGGCTCAGTTGGTTGAGCCTTTGGCTCAGGTCATGATCTCGCGGTTTGTGAGTTCAAGCCCCATGTCAGGCTCTGTGCTGATGGCTCGGAGCCTGGAGCCTGCTTCAGATTCTGCGTCTCTGTCTCTCTCTGCCCCTCCCCCACTTGTGCTCTGTCTCTGTCTATCAAAAATAAATAAAATGTAAAAAAAAAAAAAAAAAAAGGAAGTCCTCTGAAGGTCTTTTGCTTTTGAGGACTATTACATTCTTGAATACGGAGGGATAATCAGTGTTTTGATTCAAAGGTGAGAGAGAGGGGCACATACTTTGTGCCTGGTACTGTGCCAGACACAGTATGTGTATTCTCATTTCCTCCTGATAACCATGCAGGTGTTATCCCCACTTTACAGAGGAGAAGTGGATTCTGAGAGATCACGATTCTTACCTAAGATCATATTGCTTATCAGAAGTGGAACTAGAAGTTGAACCTGTTTCTGTCTTGCTTCAAAGCATGTGTTCTTTGCTGTCACAGGGAAAAGAAGCTGACAGCAGTGTCCTTTATTTCCAGATGGCAGGGGGAAGCCCCTAGGCAGAGTAACTTACAGAGTCACAGAGAGTTCAGGGTATGCTGAGCACCAGGCCTCACCTGGTGTCTTTTCCTAATCCCTCCCTTTGTTTGCATGTTTCTCTTTTTAATAAATAAAGTCAAGCTCCCCATTAGGAATAAGGCGGAAATACTTTTTTTAATATTTATTTTTGAGAGAGATATAGAGAGCATGAGTGGGGAGGGACAGGGAGAGAGGGAAGGAGACACAGAATCTGAAGCAGGTTCCAGGCTCTGAGCTGTCAGCCCAGAGCCCGAAGCGGGGCTCGAACTCACGAACTGTGAGATCATGACCTGAGCCAAAGTCAGATGCTTAACCAACTGAACCACCCAGGTGCTCCAGAGATACTTTTAGAGCAGTAGTGATGCCTCTTAAAGAGGAGAACTCTCAGGAAATGTGTTATACATAAGGCTTTTTTGGTAAAGGACGTGAGCAGAACCAGTCTCAAGGCTGTGTGACACCTTCCAGCGTTTGCAGAGGTCCTAAGCACCCCTTTTTTTTTTTTAAAGCAATTTTGAAATCTGTTTTCTTTCTTTTTAAATTTTATTTATTTATTTTGAGAGAGAGAGAGAGCCTTACTCAGGGCTCAGTATCACACACTGTGAGGTCATGACCTGAGCGGAAATCAAGAGGCAGACACTTAACCTACTGTGCCACGCAGGCGCCTCCCTGAGCCCCTTTGAGCAGTACCTGCTGCTTGTTGAGCACACAGAAATTTCCCCATGACTGTGTTAGGGGGGGGCGCCTTGGATTGAGCATTGGCATGCAGGGACTCTTCTCTTTGCCTTTAATATTTTATTGTAGAGAATTTCAAGTATGTAAGGAAGTTGGAAGAATAGTCCCATTTAGCCCCCCAAGTACCCATTAATCAGTTGCAGCAACCTTCTGCTCTCTACCACTCCTGTTTCATCCGTCTCACTCGCATGCGCTTTTCCCTGGAGAGAAGATAGTTGAGCCTTCTGGCTAGGGATAATGGAGCCTTTAAAATTATTTTTTTAAGCTATCCTTTATTGAATACCTAATTATGTACTAAGTACTGTGCTAAATACTTTAATGGTCACAAGTAACTGTGTGATGTAGGTGCTGTTATTCTTTTCTTTTTATAGAAGAGGAAACTAGAGCTCCTGGGAGTTAGTAATTTGGCTGGAGTGCAAGTGCCTCATCCAAGGTGACAGAGTCAGGAAGTGGTGGAGCCAGGATTCAAGCCCAGGGTGGTCTGGGCCCAGGCTCCTGACCACTCCTCGTACCGCTTCCTGTCTCAACCCCAGAAGAGTTCTATTCTGTGGCACTGCCTGTCCCTGGCCAGAGATATTTTTTGTTCATAGTGCCACTGGCAGGCCCAAGCAGTGGCTACTTTTCTCCCTGGTACAGGAAGGGTGATGAGTTAGGGGGTGGAGGAGTGGGACAGAAGGAAGGAGAACTGAGAAAAGCAAGTCGGTTATTGTGGCACTTCTGAATTGATCCTGTCGCTGTGTTCTTGCTGTCCTTTTATAATGTTTCCCCTTCAAGGTTGCCATTATTTTACCTAAACAGAAATAAGTACAAGGTAGGAAAGGGAGTATGTGGCCTGATTTTTCCCTAGGTCCTTAAGTCCTCCCAGACCATCTCTGGGGCAGTAGTGACCGTCTTTAGTGCCATTCATTGGTACTAGAACTGCCGGTTGCCCAGGGCCTTTTTTGTACCTAGGTCCCTTGGTCTCTTCTTTCTTGGGCAAAAGGTGACCCTCCAATGTGTTCCAGTCTCCCTGCCCATCTAGCTGAAATCAGCTAGGGTGCTGTGCCTCTGTCTTCTCTCCCAACACTCCCCACATGTTCCTAGTGCGTCCTGTTGGCCTGTGTGCTGGGCAGCCGAGGGTACAGGGACTCAAGGTTCTTTACTTACTTCCTAGGCAGTCCCTGAGGAGAAAACGGCTCAGAGTCCATGTGTCTTTTTTTTTTTTTTAATCATCTTTTCCTTATTTCTCTTCTACTCTCCTTCCCACTCATCTTTTACTCTCCCATCTCAACTCAAAATAGTGAGTTGAGTGAAAGAGAGGCCAGTCTTCACTGTAGAGGAGAAAGGACAGAGAGCTGAGTTAGAGTCCTCTCTGAATCAGTCTTGTAGCATTGTACCTTTGAGGGTCATATATGCCACTCGATTTTGGTCCACATGATTTTTAAGGAGGCATGTGTACTGGAGATCAGGGGATGGTGGTGCTGATTTGGGGCCTAGTTGGCGATAGAGAAAGGACCAGTGGCCATGAAATTAAACCTAGCTTCTAATCCTGGCTGTGCCACTTACTATTACCTGTGACCTTCAGCAAGTCTCCTGTGACTCTGGGTTTCTGTAAAATGACTGGCTTAAACATGTTATGAGTATGGGATTTGGGGGTAGCTTACTCCTCGTCACTGAGGTTCTTGTAACTTTTGATTTGTGAGGAGACATGAGCTCCCTTTACTCAGTCATGTAGATCGGTTTGATTCCCTTCCTGGATGCTAGTGAAAGGTGGGGCAGCCTAAACAGCCTTGTGAGTTCACCTTTCGACATACAGGTCTTGGTCACAGCACCTCTTCTGGCTTCGTTTGTGTACTTTTTGAGGCAGAGAAAGGAGGTGGGGCTGGAAGTGGAACAAAGAATAGGCTTGGAGTCCTGGCCCTTCTTAGGGCTGGTCATGCTGTGAGACCAGAGCACAGTCTTCAGGTTGCTGGGTGAGAGGATTCTCTTTGTTCTTTCTCTGGTGACATCCCAGCAGCTCTTCGTGGTGGTTTAGTTCCATAGTAACCCTGTTACACACACACACACACACACACACACACACACGCACAAACACACACACCTTTTTTTTTTTTTTTTTTTTCCAGTATCTCAACATGCTGAGGACTTGTGAGGGCTACAATGAAATCATCTTCCCCCACTGCGCCTGTGACTCCAGGAGGAAGGGGCACGTTATCACAGCCATCAGCATCACGCACTTTAAACTGCATGCCTGCACTGAAGAAGGACAGCTGGAGGTGACAGTTCAGCATGGGGCCAGGGCTGGGAGCATTGGGGACACTGCCACTTACCCACTCTGGTTTCGTTCCTGTCAGGAGGGGAGATGAAATCCATACTATGGTGATGGGGCAGGTAAATCAGCACTGGGTCCACAAGGATCCTCACCTTCCTGGCTGCTCACATGGACTCATTCTTCCCTCAGTCTTATTGACATGATGCAGACACTCACTCCCTTGTCTTCTGCTGTCTGGCCCAGAACCATCTCAGCTCAGGTGCCCAGCATTCTCAGACTTAACACTCTGTTCTTGGTCGTTTAGAACCAGGTAATAGCATTTGAATGGGACGAGATGCAGCGATGGGATACGGATGAAGAAGGAATGGCCTTCTGCTTCGAGTATGCACGAGGAGAGAAGAAGCCTCGATGGGTTAAAATCTTCACACCATATGTGAGTGGTAGACCGGAAGCACTCTTGGGAAAGTATATTGGGTTTGATGTTCTCCAGCTGAGAGCGTAAATGGGGAGGGCTGCAGCCATAGCAGTTGTCTTTGAGCCTTAGAGCCCCAGGTTCTTCCTGGCTGTCCTGAGGACAGACTGGGAGTGGCAGCTTCACTTCCCGCCTGACTCACAGCTGCCACTAGGAGGGGCCCCAGACTAGTGAAGGGGTTCTTGTGGTGCTCAGCAAGGTTGGGAAGGTGGGGAGACTGGGGGCAGGGGTTCAGAGGCATGGCCCTGTGGTGCCCAGTGGGTCATAAGAAGTCAGCGTCACTATCTTCTCTTTGTTATGTTTTTTGTTTTGTTTTTCAGTTTAATTATATGCACGAATGCTTCGAGAGGGTGTTCTGTGAGCTCAAGTGGAGAAAAGAGGTAATTCGAAGCAATCTTGAATTGGTCTTTTCATCTTTTATTGTTTAAAATGATGGGGCGCCTGGGTGGCGCAGTCGGTTAAGCGTCCGACTTCAGCCAGGTCACGACCTCGCGGTCCGTGAGTTCGAGCCCCGCGTCAGGCTCTGGGCTGATGGCTCAGAGCCTGGAGCCTGTTTCCGCTTCTGTGGCTCCCTCTCTCTCTGACCCTCCCCCGTTCATGCTCTGTCTCTCTCTGTCCCAAAAATAAATTAAAAAATAAATAAATAAATAAATAAAATGATAGGCCTGTGGCCAGATACCCGGGACCCTCACCTCCATCTGTCTTTCTAGGAATACTAGTTAGAGACTGGTTATTCTTCCAGCCTTTGGATGCTGAATAGACTATACGAGAAAAGCCCTGCTTCTTCCTCTGTCTAGAGGGTAGCTGTTGGCTGCAGGCTATTCCACCTCCTGTGACTTCATGGACCCTCCTCTGCCTGGTTTTTGTTTTTGTTTTTTAATCCAATCACTGCCTATGTTGTTCCTGACCCAGAAGGGCAGCTGTCCCCAGTTTTAGCTGTTCTGACTAGATGACTGCTGACAGAGCCCGTCGGGGCTAACCAGGAATGCATGTGTGTGGGAAGGTTTCCACTATTGCTTTACTGCTGTCCTTATGCCAGTGCTGGAAAATTTGGAAGATTCTGAATAATTAGCTACTTATTCTCAAAGAAAATGTTTCTGAAGTTCAGAAGGTAAAGTCAAGAACATAAAATTCATATTCTTGGTATAGTAGGAAGAACACTGGGCTCTGAGAATCAGACGACGATTCTCTCCCAGCATTTTTTCTCCCTGCAGTGTTGGGCAAGTGAGCCTCCCCTAGATCTCAGTTTTCTCATCTGTAAAATGGGAAGGCTGAACCAGATTATTAATAGTTAAGCTCCTCTCTGGGTCTAAAAGGCTATGCTTCCACATGGGAAGTTGTAGCAGAGGTGGAGGCCAGTGAGGTGGAGTCATCCAGCCATGCGTCTGTGTGTCTGAGGCTGGCCTCCAGAAGGGGAGAGATGCAGATACCTCAGGCTTCCCAGTGACTGTTTTCTGTTTTCCTTTCAGAACATTTTCCGGATGGCGAGGTCACAGCAGAGGGATGTGGCCACCTAGCCTTCCCTCACCCCTCCTCTTCACCCTCATCCTCTCACCCCTTCTGTCTCCTGTGTCAGAGTAACCATTAACACAAAAGAAGAGAAAAAGGAAAAAAGTCATTATGTTCAAAAGCCCTAAACTAAATACTATTAATAATCCCTCTGAGTTTCATGTCTCTGGAATTGAGCTGGTAGAGAACGACAGATTGGTCCGCACCGGGAGCAGCTGAGTTCAGACAGGAAATTAAGCCCAACCACACGCCAAAGGTGTCTTTATCCTCTCACCTGGGCCTCACACCAACAGACTCTCCTTGTACTATATTTTTAAAACTGGAACTATGAACTCCATCCATTTGCACTGTTCAGACATATATATGTATGTATGTAAAAATTATATATACACAAATTAGTTGCACGTATATACATATATATATTTCTTTTTAAATTTCATATTGATGGCAGTACCTTTTTTAGCTTGTGTTTTTACACACCTTTCACTAGAATTCATGACTTCTCTCTTGCTCTCTTTATTTTGAAACAAACTTTAAAAAGGAAAAAAAAATATTTTACTGGGAAAATACCTCTCCTCATGAAGGACTCGAAAAGTTTACAACCTGCTTGGGTTTTTTTCCCCCTTTTTTGTATTGAGTGAAGATTCTGGCTTATGGGTTGGCATAGAGTCTGAGGAGCAAGGAGCATAGTTTCTTTATCTTCCAAGAAGCTGCTGGGAGGAGACCGAGGTGTATTTCTCAAGGGCAGCAAGACTTGCAGATCTGCAGGGAGAGTCTGAAGACTTGGTGTGGTCCTCGATTCCAAGACAGCTTTCCTGGCCCAGCTCTCTCCCACTCACGGCTTTCTAGCCACACTCCCCATCTCCTTCTTGCTTCCCGAGGGCCCCTTGTGTGCTCTCCACTGACCTAGAATGGAGGGGAGAGGTGGGCTCAGGAGGTTGATGCCACAGGAACCTGAAACATTTCATGGTTGTCATTTCCCATTTCTCCTTCTGAAGCAGGCAGAGTACTAGGGACCAGAGTTAAAGCCAATACCTTTAGGCACAAAGATTGGACTTAGGGGAAAGGAAGGAAGGAATACCTTGTGTACCTAAGCTTTTCCCCACTCCATTCCTGACCAGTAACCATCCATAACCATTACATTCTCTGTGACTTCCTTAAACAGCTGTGTTGGGGAGGAATCTGACAGTGTCCCCGAGGCCTTGGGGAAATTTAGTCAGTGGTCTGGGCCAGCCAAACCAGTGCCCATCCAAGCCAGCTGAGGACCCAGGAAGCACCAGTAGGGATATGGTCGGTTTGGGTTGGATCTCAACTTCTAATGAAAAGGAGACTGAAGGAAAGCTTTTCTGTCTCTCAAAGAGTTCCTCGTCTCACCTTGGGATTTTGAGACCCAAGAGCTGCACCCAGGGCCTGGGGGGGCCAGGCTTACCAGCTGGCATCTCATGTTGGGATTTTGAGCCCTAAGAGCTGCACCCCAGGGCCTGGGGGGCCGGGCTCACCAGCTGGGGCAACACTCTCAGGCAGGCTCTGTAGATACTGCACTGGGAGCTCCAAGTCAGACTCTGATGCTGCTGAAACACATCCACGAGCCTTCTTTTCTTTTTCCCTTCTCCACTCTCTACACAAAACCTCCACTGGGTGGCGTCTTTGGCTTTGTCTAACTGGGAGGCCACCTTACCAGGTTTAGTCACTCCACTGAGCAGTGGCGGGGTGGTTTGAAGTTTCTCTTTGGTGACTTGATTTTGCAGACCATTGTGAGGCCACTTTTCTTTCTCACTCTGTTACCCTGGCGGCTGCTTGCCCCAGGACAGTTGTCCATCATACAGGACATCTGTCTTCCCTCCCTTTCTCCAAACCCAGTTGGGATCACAGTGCAGAATGTAGGAATGCTCAATGTTTAAAGGTGCAGAGAGCGATCCCCGATTTGAAAGTTTTGATACAGAATTAGCTTCTTTTGGCTTAAGTGAATTTAATAATGAGCCAGAGGGCCCTAGAAAGGAGATCTCTTTCCCCACTCCAAGACACCAAAGAGGCTTTTGGTGCCAGCTTTTTCCCACTGCAAACACAGCAGCGGCTTGCCCCTGTGCCCTCAGACTGGGAGAGGAATGGACAAATCTGGGAGTCCGTGCAATGTTCCCACTGCTGACCTCTGAGTGTGAAGTGTCAGGTGGGGGGAGGGTGCCCTTGGGTCTGAGGCCCCTTGGAGTGGGTGCCACTCTGTTCCTTTGGCAGAGCACGCACTTGGTGCTTTGGAGACTGGGCAAGGGCCCCACGCATGGGTGGTTGGCCTGTTGGCAGAATCTGTTTAGAAACAGCCCCTACTGGCTGTACCAGTAAAAGCTGCAGTGAGGACGGGGAAGGAGGGAGCCCCTGGCCAACAGTACCTTTCCCCCTTCCTCCCACAGCAGGCCTCTTGGACCGGCGCGCAGAGGTCACTGTGGCTCCATAGGATCAAGCTCTTTTTTGCATGAAGCAGTGTTAGTGTGACACTCCTCCCCGCCCCACCCCCCACCCCCCCGCCACACACACACACCCTTGTTCTGTACTTCCTCTCCCTAATCCCTGCTATGGTTCTCAGTCCTGGGTTCTGCCCAGGGAGCCCTCTGCCCAGTCTTCTTTTGCAGTTTGTCTCTGGAAAATGGAGGGGCTCCCCTCCCCCCCTCCGTTGCCCCAGCAGAGCCAGCAGGGTCTTCCTGATCTGTTGTCCTCCCCTCTACCACTCAGTTTCTATCCTCTGGTAAAAGCTCAGAGTTTTGTATAGATCAGGGAAAAATGCAGGCCCTGAGAAACCTGTCCCTGCAGAAAGGTTCCCTTGGGCCATGCTTTGGGCTCTCTGCTCTTTATATTTTTATTCTACTCTCCATTTTCCTGCCCTCCTCTTGCCCTCTGCCTAAGTTCAGCCCAGCTGTCTGCTGAGGGCAGCTCCTAGGCCTGGCCTGTCTAGTTTTCTCCTGTCGTCACCCAGGCTAGTAGCTTTGGTTATCCCCTTCTAGTTCCAAACCTAGTGCCTGGAGCTGCTGTACAGGGCATTGACAGGAGGGGACACATCTCTCTCCTCTCAGAGTTTGCCCCCTTACAGCCTGGCTCCGAGGAAGCAGTTTTCCTCAAGGGGACTGTATCCTGGCTGACCCAAAGTCTCCAGACCTGGAGGGACTACTGTGCCCCCCTTGTCTCCATCGTGCTTTCTGACTGGATCAGTTCAGAGACCATTTGGACTGTTGGAGCCCAGCACCCCACTAGATTCCCCTGCCAGAGTCAGTGTGTCCCATTAGCTTCCCTTTGAAGGGGGGTGGGGGAACAGTGTGGCTGGTGCTCGGAGAGAGAAGAGCGACAGCGACAGCGGCGGAACTCGTGCATTCCAGTCCTACCACCCGCCTGCCTCCCCTCTGCCCCCCAGCGCCGTGCCAGGCTCCACCCCGGGGCGGCAGCTCAGTCCTCAGCAATAATCTCGAGTGTGGGGGTGCTTAGGGTTCTGGGGAAGGGCAGGAGCAAAGAGGGCAGTGCTGTGGGCTGGAGGCACTTGGCCAGCTGCTAAATTAGACCCCGGTTTTATATCATGCCCCCTTTTTAAGCCGGTGAGCTGGGCTTCAGTTTTCCCCAGGCCATGCACACTTTTAATTTATTTGACAAACTCTAATTGTATTTTCACTGCAGTATCTTGTATTTTTTATTTGTGATTTAAGAAATGTGAAGAGAAAATACACAGACACATAATGGCTAACAGTGTTTCTTTCATTCCTTGTTCTACAGCTAACCACTCTAAAATTGTTTGGTAATGTCACTTAGTGTAATTAATTGTAACATATTCTTTTAAATAAATTGATTTATTGATGAAACTAGTCTATGCCTTCCTAGACTACCAATCCTTTGGGTTGTGTGGGAAGGAGTGAAGGAGGGGCCTTTGAGATTGGGGTTAGAAAGATCCGTCTGAAGATGGGAAGGAACACCTGGCTGGTCCTCCTATGAGGGCAGGAGATAGAGTCAGGCAGGAAGAGGAGAAGCCGGAAGGCCCTTTGCCTAAAGTTCCATTTCCAGTGACTCCTATGAAAATGCCTTCTCCTCCCTCAGGTGTGTCTGTATTAGTTGTGCCGGCTGGCCCTGGGCCACGGGCAAGGCTTACAGAGCTCGTTGGCCTCTGCCAATAGAGCCCGCCACTGTCCCCAGCCCCAGCCACGTGATGCACTGTTTCATTGTTCAAGTTCAGTAGGAAACTGGGGTCTGGGACCTAATGAGTGCCAGCACAGTGACAGGCACGCTGGGTGGTTGTGCCCCTCCTCTGCCCACAGCCCCGACAGGGTAGCCCTGGATGTCCTCTGTTGTTACCAAGGAATCTCAGGTGCTGTGGCCTGTTTGGCCCCCTCCTCTCTGTATATGAGCTCCTAGGCCAAATCTGTTCTCAAAATCTCAGTGTTGGTATTAGGCTGGATATATTTGTAAACCTTTTTATTTTTTATTTTTTTTTACCCCTGATTGAAGGGGTTTTTGCTCCTTGATTGAAGACCATGAAAGCAAGGACTAGGTTGACATTTATTTTGACAGTCTGGGAAAAGACATTTGTTCTGGGTCTCCTTCACTTGGCCATCAGCATTGAATAATTGGAATCTGTGGAACCTGATGATGCAGAATTTGTTTCCTTTAACAAGGAAAGAATCTGTAGAGAAATAGAATTGCGGAGTTGAATTACAGAAGCTTAAGTCCACAAACATTTATTGGCTCCCTGCCACATGCAGGACATCGTGTCTGATACGGCAGCAGAACAAAGGAGACATAAGAGCCACTGTGTCAGCTTTCAGTCCAGCAGAGGAATGAGAGACGAACCGATGACACCGTGTGTGGCAGTGGAAGGTGGGAGTGCCATAAGGACTGGGAAAAGGGGGGGACCTCTGCAGGGGAGCAGTTAAGGAAATCTTCATGAAGAAAGTGGCGTTTGAGGTGAATCATCCAGGATGAGCAGGATTTCAACAAGGTGTTCAGCAAACTTTACTGAGCCCATATGTGCCTGATGTTTATAATTGGGAATGAAAAACCATGGGAGGGGGAGGATCAAACCTGTCCAGATGAACAGTGAATAGTCCCATTTGATTAGAAATCAGGAATGTGTAGGAATAAGATGGAAGGGGAGCCTTTGGAGAGCCACGGACGCCAGGATGAAGCGTTCTACATTAAAAAAAAAAAAAAAAAAAAAAAGAGCCAAAGTAGTTTGTGGTTTTTTTCATCAGCTGCAGTTTAGAAACATTGCTGTTTCAGAATACATGCAGAAGAATCCATTAAGACCCTGTTCTGATTAGTTGGTCAGTGCTGATTGAAAGGAAGAACATAGGTGTGAGAAAAAAATTATGGAAGTAAAATCTTTTGTGATTGAATAACATTGAATGCATGTATCAGGAGTAAAAGACTCCCAAGGTTTCATGTCTAGGTGGCTAGAAAATAGAAATACTTCAGAGTTGAAACAGGGAGAAAATGTTTTAGCTTTGGACCTATTATGATTTAGGCGTGAATAAGAAATCTAGGTATATAGATGTCCAGCAGTTACTTTTTTTTTTCTTCTTAGTTTATTTATTTTGAGTAAGAGCATATGTGTGTGCGAGTTGGGGAGGGGACAAAGAGATAGGGAGAGAGAGAATCCCAAGCAGGCTTTGTGCTGTCAGGCTGTTGGCTGGGGCTCGAACTCATAAACCATAAGATCATAACCTGAGCCAAAGTCAAGAGTCGGACCCTTGACTGACTGAGCCACCCAGGCGCCCTGTAGCAGTTACTTCTTATTTGTTAAGCACCTTCCAATGTTCTGGGCACTGTTGAGGGTGATGGGGAAACAGTGGTGAACAAAGTGGAATATGTACTCAACATCCGCCTGTGAATGAATTTGTAGGTCGGTGGTTATAGAAGGGGAAATGCAGAGACAGATGAAGATATCAGGGGGTGCTGGTGGGACGAGGGTGGCCTGGACTTGGTGGCAATGGAGAGGAGAGGCACGTGTGCCTAGGTCAACAATAGATTTGAGAGAGGGGACGAGTGGGACTTTGCAGTTGGATTGGCTAGGAGGCGTGAGAGGGTAAACAGTGGTGCTTGTGAGGAAGGCCGTACCTAGACTGAGTTCAGGACAAAAGTTCACTTAGAAACACACACCTGGGAGTCCTTATCATTGAGCGGATGAATGCAATATATTGGAGGGAGACTCCATTTGTGGGGGGCAAGAGGAAGCTGCCTGATTACTCAGGGAAGTAGACCAAGATAAGGTCCAGAGAACGAGAATCTTCAAAGGACCAGACATTTGGCTCAGGTTGTCAGACTTGGAGAAGAGCGTAAGTCTTGGTCGTGAGTGGGAATTCCTGCAGTCATAAATACTAGAAGCCAAGGCTGTGAAGGCTTTGAACTTTTAGCTGGAGAATGAAAAGACAAAGGGCACCCTGCAGGTCGGACAGGCTGTGCAGGGTCTGCGGTGGGGGAAAGGGAGACCCCTCGCCTGCCATTTGTACATTTCTAAGCTCTAAAAATATGGCCGGGGCACACGGATGCATTGGAGGAATTATCTGGCTTGTCCCTGCCACACTCCCATCCCTGGAGCCCCCCTAGCTCAGGATATTTTTCTAAATGTCTGTTTTCATTTCTATAAATGGAAGGCTTCTCCCAATCCCTGCTATTAACCTGTCAGCTCCACTCTTCTGCCTCAAGAGGTTCATTCCCTTCTCCCTCCTTTTTATGTTGCCATTAACGTTTGAACAGTAACTTGATTATTTTCAAAGAAGTGGAGTTTCATCCTGCTTGGTCTGAATTAGGGTATCCCATTGTCCTCATTTCTTATCTCTTCTATGGTCCCATTTTATTACTGCCAGCCTCTTCTGCTCAGAAGAGGTGGTAGTGAACTCCAGGAGCTCACAGAACTATCCCTCCTGTGCACCCTTCCTACTCTATCTGAAGCCCATGTGATGCCCGAGGAATCTGTTTATACAAGAAACAGCTCAGAGCTTCCTTTCTGTCTCTGAGCGTCCTGTTTTGCCATCAGAATACCTGGAGAAGGGGTGCCTGGGTGGCTCAGCCCATTAAGTGTCCATCTGACCTCGGCTCAGGTCATGGACTCCTCGTTCGTGGGTTCGAGCCCCGCATCTGGCTGTATGCCCACAGCTCAGAGCCTGGAGCCTGCTTCGGATTCTGTGTCTCCCTCTCTCTCTGCCCCTCCCCTGCTTGTGTGCCCTCTCTCTCTCTCTCAAAAATAAACATTAAAAAAAAAATACCTGGAGATGATGAGCACTGGGTGATGTATGGAATTGCTGCATCACTATATTGTACACTGGGAACTAATATAACACTATATGTTAACTATACTGGAATTAAAATAATAAGAAGAACCTGGAGAATCCCTGCCCCAAAATGTTTTGTTTCCTCCCCAAAGACCTCTCTTGTGTCTCCTTCATTCAACTTATATTTACTGCTTCTCTGAGAAAATCTGGCTGCAGCCTTGCAGGGAGGGGCACAGCGGTGAGCAGGGACAGTGGTCTTCAGTGTTTGGTGAGGGGCTGCCTGACATCAGGGGACATGCTGGGAGTGGGAAGCTTCCCAGTCCCATTGCCTCCCAGGTCCCACAGCCCAAATCCCGGGAGAACCCAGCAGTCAGCATGTCACTCTGAGACATGCCCTTTGGTCTACAATTCACCTTCCATCTTTCTGTCCTGACCCAGAAACTGTTGTGAGGCCTAGGCGAGACAGCCCCAGGGAAAAGTTCTAGTGTTGATACCCTACATACACTTCTGCCTGCCTGTGACCACACATACGTACACACACACCTATATTTGAGATTTTGGATGCTCCTGGCTGGATTCTCTTCCTTCTAAGGCCCCATCCCTCATCTCTGCCAATCTAAGAAACTTTTCTTCCTGAAACAATGTCCATAGGTATGTTTCTATAATACTTCACATGTTGCTCTCAGTTTGGGGCGGTTTAAGAGAAAGTGAATGTGTGGGGGAGAGGTGGGGGGACTTGGTGGGGATTTACACATCCTGATGGAACAGCTCTGGCCTAAGGCTGGCTGGGCTGGAAGGTAAGTAAACAAGTTTAAAGCCGGGGGCATAACGAGGCGGGGGAGCAGGGTGCAGGTGCTGTGAAGTCAGACTACAGCACCTGTGTGAGTGCCCTGAACCCAGCCCTAAGGTAGTTCACGGAGAAGGATCTAAGAACCAAAGCGGAGGACCTTAGGGCTTATGCAATCCACTTCGGCTTGATGGGAGTCCCTGCAGCAGCCTGCTTGATGTTTGTTGGGATATTTGCCTTGGGTCAAAGAACAGGTGGTTGTGGTTGAGCCTGCTACTTGTGAGAGTAAGTGGGCTTTGGAGTCTGACAGACTGGGCCTCCTTCCTGCAGCCACCCTTAGTAGCTTTGTGACTCTGGGGAAGTCAGTTAATTGCCCTCCAAAGCCCTTTTTAACCTGTCTGTAAAATTATATCCTGCCTCACAGGGCTGTTGGGAGGTTAGATGAGGAAATGCACGTGAAGGGCCTTCCACAGAATTCACAGAGCAAAGGCTTAGCTCCCTATATGCCCACTGGTGGGTGCAGTAACAGCTCACCCCCGTGAACAAGGGAGAAATGGGGATCGGGAACGTGAGACTCAAGTCCACAGCCTTCAGAGGGGCAGGACTGGACACAAGAGGCCTGTTGACCTGCTTTCTTGCCACAGAGCATTCTAGAATTAAGCCCTAAAGAAAGGTGGAAGAATGGGATCGTGAAGCCAGCCAAGGCCTGGGCCTGCTCAAAGGTCTTGGACCCTCCTGACAAGCTTCTCTCCTACGCCTCCCTTCCTCCCCTCCCCAGTGCACAAAATCCCCTACCCTCAATCTTCCAAGACTCTCACTTGATGCTTTTAAACTGTTTTCTTTATTTAGACAGAAAAGACCAACTCTTTAAAAGTAAAATGCAATAAATAAATAAGTTAAGCATAGAGAAGTGTCTGAAATGGACTCCCCAGTCTCCCCTTACCACTCCCTCCCCCCACCCGTTTCTTTCCCCTAAAACCTCTTTCTAAAGAAAATGATCAGGTAATAAACCCCTGTCACCCTCCCCACACCCCTCCTCCCAAACACCCAATTACCCCCAAAGCAAAGGGAGAAATCAAGAGAGAGAAAAAAATCCAAGGGAAACATTGTCTAAACTCCCAGAAAGAGAGGTGGCAGCATCCGGGCCGGGCCGGGCTGGATAACGCACGGTGGTAGTGGTATTTACACGGAGGGACCAGCAGAGACTGTAAACATTCTTAGGGGTTCGCGGGAAGTCTTTTCCTCGTGAAAGGAGGAGGGTCTCTGTGGCTGACTGGTGGAGAGGCAGCCCTCAGGGCTCCCCCACACCCTCCTTAGAGGGGCCCATGGGGGAGGCAGTGAGTTTTAGGGCCGGGGGCCCAGGGTCCAGGGTCCAGGGATATTCTACCTCTAGCTGAGGGTGGCAGGGAGTGTGAGAACCAGCTTCTGAGAAACCCCTAAGGTGGGGAAGAGGCTGGGGCAATGGTGAGGTGGGGAGCTTGTGGGAGGCCCCCGCTGCCCTCCCGGGGCCACAGGCCCGCTGGTGGGGGACGCAAGTGCGAAAGCTGGGCCAGAAGGTCACCACAGGAGCCCCAGCAGAAGGCAGATCCCCCGGAGCCTTCGAGCCTGTCCCTTGGTCCCTCACAAAGGCCAAAGGGGCACCTGGGAGGAAACAGGCCCTTCAGGAGGGGCGGGGTGCTGGGATGGGCCGGTGTCCTGCTCCCCCAGGGCTATGAAGCAGCTTTTGCCCCAGAGCCCCATGGAGGCCCTGGGCAGGTGTGCAGAGAGGGCTGGGGCCAGTCGTGGGGAGCGGGGTGTGGCGCCCCTTCCTCTGGTGTCTCCAGACCTGCGAAGGAAGGAGACGTGGGTGAAGCTGCGGGGAAGACAGAGCCAGTGCACTGCAGGCCCTGCGGGGGAAGAGGTAGCTGGGCTGGCCGACGCAGTACAGGATGGGGCCGCCTGGGGCAGGTCATCGGGAAGGCTTCAGTCCAAACGGAGCCCCCCAGCTGTTGGACAAGGGGCAGGGACTGAGGAGACAGGAGGGAGAGGGCCCAGGATACAAGAAACCAAAGGACATTCAGAAAGAGATATTCACACAGCCCATGAGAGAAAGGCTGGAAGACACGGCGACAGAGACTGGAGGGAACAAAGCAAAGGAGTAAGACAACAGGCAGGCAGGCAGAGACAGCTAAGAGAAAGGAGGAGAAGGGGCAGCGGACAGACACCTGGAGAAAGAGCAAGGCGGCCAGGTGAGGGCCTGGGGCTGGGCTTGGGGCTGCAGACTTGAGGGCTGAGACCCCCCCAGCCCCTGGAGAGCGCTCTCATTCCTTTCCAGAAAGGAACAAAGAAAGCGAGAGAGAAATGCACAGAACACAGACCACAGTCACCAACCACTGTTGACCAAGCACATCCCGCGAGCTGCCCCCGGCCCTGACCCTGGGCTGAAGGGCGCTTTCCCTCCACGGCCCCCTCCCCAAATAACAAACAATCGGCTCCAAAGACAACACGCTCGTTCCATGCAACTTACAGGGGCCCGGAGCAGGGGTCCGGGGATGGGGGCTTCGGCCGACAATGGACACGGGCCCTGGGCTGGGGGGCCCCCAGGGTGGGGGGAGTTAAGCAGCCAGGATTGGGGGGAAAGGGGGAGAAACAGAAAATGTGGGTATTGTTCTTGGGTTGTGTTTTTTCAGGGGTTTGGCCCAAAGGAAATTAAACACAAAAGTCACCAAAGTTCACAGCTCTGAGGCCATGAGGCTGTGGGATGGTGATGGGCAGTGTGGGGAAGAGGACCCATTCAGTAAAATTCAGGCAGTCCGGCATTCTATTTGGCCTCCTCCACCTGAACTGAAGCTGCTCCTGGGAGGCCTGAAGCTTGGACTCCCCCCAGTCTATTCTGTGAACTCTCCACTGTCCCATGGGTCTGTATTACATAAGAATCCAGAGTCTATACTACCTGGAGTCCAGGGCACCGAAGGTCTGATGTCCCCACTCTCAGGAGAATGTATATTCCAGGAGCCATGATTCTAGGACCCTCCAGTATCCTCAGCCAGCCCCCTTGCCCCCCCCCCCAACTCTACTCCCCTAATTCCACTCTGACCCAAAGGAAAACCAGAGAGAGACGCACGAACACATGGACACTGACCAGACAAACGAGACCAGATACTGAGGAAGATCTGGGGAGTAGACACAGATATAGACAGACTTGGCTCCCTCTGGGGTCACAGTGTGTGTGTATGTGTGTGTGTGTGTGTGTGTAAGAGAGAGAGAGAGAGAGAGAGAGAATAACTCAGGTGGTTGAAACACAGTAGTGGAGGGAGTGATACCAGATCCCTGCTTCAAGTGCCCAGCATCAGGGGCGGGGTGGGAGTGGGCATCCCCGAGGCTGAGGGAATAGGGGGTGGGGCAGTCCGAGTGAGGGGCCTGGCTTCAGTGTGCGGGAGCTGGAGAGGTCACAGGACGGGAGCAAGACCCACCTGGGGGCCCTCAGTAGGGCCTGTTGGCATCCTTAGGCCGCTTTAGCTGGACTTTGAGGCGCTTCATGCCAATCTGGAAACCGTTCATGGCCTGGATGGCAGCCTGAGCGCTGGCCGGATTGTCGAAACTCACAAAGCCTGAGGTGAGAGGGGCATAAGGCCCGGCCCAAGCTCGCCTCACTCGCCTGTGCTTAGGGCCAGAACGTGCTCTTTGGTTCCCGGGCACCACCCTACTTCCTCCAGGGATCCTGGATGCCTGGAGAGCTGCCTGGCACATGGTAGGCATTTGATGGATAGCTGCTGATCGATGGGTTGAGTGAATGAATGCAGTCCAGCCGGTCACATGCACTAGGACAGTCTTTCTGGCACTCTTTGAAGGGCAGCCCCTGCCTTAGCCTGGATAACTCTGAACCTGCCTTTTGCAAACACCCCTTCTGGCCCTATGTGACCCTTCAAGCAAGGAGGACAAAGCCCTTTCTCCCCTGAAGCAACCTTTCAAAGACTCGAAGGCAAAAAACTCCACTTGCTGAGCCTCTTCCAGACCTCACGGAGCATGAACGTGACCAGTGCTCAAGGAGAAAGGGCGAAGCTGTGGCATTTGGAGGACGGGCTGAGCCCGGACAGCAGCTGGTATGGGATGTCGCGGGCGTAAGGAATGGTTCTTTCCAACTCTGGGACAATCTGGGTTTCAAAGTTTGGGCCCACCACGACCCTAAATGCCTTCCAACGTCTCAGACCTTGTCCTCATCTGGAGTGTGGCCAACACGTGCCATATTTCGGGTTTGGGATCGTCCTATTCTTACCAAAACACTTGCTCTGGTTGGTGGCCCGGTCAACAAAGACTTTGGCTGAGATGACATGGCCAAAGGGGACAAACATCTGGAGGATCTCTGAGTCCGTGAACTCCTGGGGCAGGTGGTAGATGAAGATGTTGCAGCCGTCAGGGCCTAGGTGGCAGCAGCAGAGACAGAGGAAGAGCTCGGTGACTGGCCCCAGGGAAAGCAGGCCCTGAAGGACCCTCCAGTCCCAGCCCCCTGCGAACGTGTGGTGCCAGACACCTCATCCCCACTCGATTTCTTCCCACACGAGGGGACAGAGCCAGGCTTGGAGCAGGCGACAGGGAGTCCCCAGCCCAGGACAAGGGCACTTTCCATCCCTGAAGGCTGGCAGCCAGGGGGACCCGCCCAGGCCGCACCTTCCCTTTGCTGCTGCTGCTGCTGCTGCTGTTGCTGCTGCTGCTGGGGAGGAGGGGGGGGCTGCTGGGCGACCAGGGCGGGAGGCTGTGGGAACGCGGGCGCAACCAGGCTGTAGGCTGCTGGGTAGGCTGCTGGGGTAGGAAAACAGACAGAGCTAATGGGGGTCCCGGGATCCCCCTGGCCTCCAGTGCGCTCTGGCCACCCCATCTCCCTCCCCGATAGCCCAGGCCAGTGAGGTCGACAGGGCCGAGAGGAGGCAGGAAAGGGGCTGCCTGTGACTCTGGGTGCCCTGCCCCTAAAGGTGGGACCCGTGGTCAGGAAGCCTGAAGGGGTGGCTGGCGGGGTGGCTGGCAGGGTGCCTCAAAGCCCAGCCCCCGTCCCGCTTGGTTCCTTCTGTCAGGGGCCCGGGGCTCCTCACCTGTGTAGTGCTGCATCCCCGCGTAGGCCTGCTGCAGGGGGTCCACGGGGGCCGCGGGGCTCTGGGCTGGGGAGGGTGGCACCCACTGTGAGGGTGGGGCGGGGTGCAGAGCAGGGGGGGGGGGTGCAGGGGGGGAGACGGCCGGAGGGGCAGGATGGCAGTGGGTGGGGGGGGGGACGGCGGGGGGGGGGACAGCAGGGGGGGATGGCCACGCAGGCCCGGGCATGACAGGACAGCGCGCCAACACACAGAGCCTGGAGTCTGTGACTGGTTGTGCAACCCTGGCCGAAGCCTCAGCTTCTCTGGCTGGCGACAGGAGGGAGCATCCCGGCCCAGGGAGGACAGAGCAGGAGAAAGCACCCTCTAACCCCGAGGCCTGGGGCCGGAAGGTGTGTCACAGCTGTCTGCCGGCAGGGGGAGTGGTGGCTTGGATGGTTGCTGGGGAGAGGGGTGGGCAGGCGGAGACCCCCACCT
This sequence comes from Leopardus geoffroyi, assembly GCF_018350155.1. Classification (NCBI taxonomy): domain Eukaryota; kingdom Metazoa; phylum Chordata; class Mammalia; order Carnivora; family Felidae; genus Leopardus; species Leopardus geoffroyi. The sequence continues at coordinate 106,397,151 of NC_059328.1, forward strand.
GGGTAGGGGTGAACCCCGTTGGGATACAGAGCATCGGGGGCAGGCTGCCCGGTGGGCTGGGTGGGCACCGGGCTGTAGCCGTTGACACCCAGGGCGGCAGGGATCGCAGAGACGGGCGTGGCGGCCATGGCAGGAGGGGTGCTGGTTCCTGGGGGAGGAGGGAGGGACAGAGCAGAGCAGAGACGCAGACACACACACACACACACACACACACACACACGCAGAGAACCAGTCAGCAAGTCTGAGGGCAGAAGGGAGGAAGCAGGCTGCTCTCAGCCCCGAAGTCCCTTCCAGACCCTATCCATGGCCTCCCCTCGAGGAGTGCCCTGTGTCCCACCCCCCACTGCCCCCCACACCATGTGGTAGTTCATCCGACTCGTCCCATTCACACCAGCCCAGCCTGCCTTGCCCGGGCCTTACCTGAGGATGGGGTGATGGGGGTGGCGATGAGGCCATTGGCATTGATGGCAGCCATGTGCTGCATCTGCACGGCAGCCATGGTGGCCATGGGGCTGAGGTAGGCACTGTGAGCCGCTACCAGGGCTGCCTGCTGCTGCATCAGCTGGGGGGTGGGGAAGAGAGGACAGCGGGGCTGGGTCCCCTGTGCCTGGCCCGGCTCCCCTCCCAACCCTGGGCCTTGACACGGGGAGGATGGGGGTGGGTCACGGAGGCCAGGAGGAGCTGGGGACAGGCTGTGCCCAGCACCAGGGGTCAGTGCTCACGGCCTGGGTGTAGGCGCTGTAGGCTCCAAACTGCAGGGCGATGGGGCTGAACATGCCCAGCTGGGTGGCCACCTGCTGCATTCGGCGGAGACCTCGCTCCTTCTCTGTGTCAGCAAACTTCACCACCAGGCTGGACGAGGCACCCTGGGCGTGGGCCGCATGTGTGGTCAGAGGGACAGGGTTGGGGTCTTTCCTTCCCAGAGCCCTCAGGACCCAGCCTCAGTTCCGCCCATGAAGGCTTGGCCTCTTTGGGAGAGCAGCCATCACTGTGCCTCCGGCAAAGGCGGAGATTTTAATCCCACTCTCCCCCTGTGCCAGGGTGTGCCAGACACTAGAAAAAGTTGAGGAACTTGAAGGCATGTGCTTGAAAAGGGAAAGGCTGACTAGAATCCAAAGGGCATCCCTGGCCTCTCCCTGAGGCATCTGGGCCAGAAGTTATCCCCAGGGTGGATCAACCACAGCAAATGTTTAATCTCAGGCTGGTCATGCCTATAGCTGCCGCAGCCCCTCACCGTGACTCCTACCCCCACACCCCAGTCCTCGCGGTGTGCTCGGAGGATGAAGCCTCACATTTTAATACCACCCTGCAATAAATAAAAACCCAGCCCAAGAACATTTGCAAGAACTGTTGTAGAATCTTAGAATCTGGAATGCAGTGCTCTCCCCAGTGTTGCATCGTCTGGACCAAGTTCTTGCTAAAGCCTTGTCCTGCCTCTGCCGAGGAAGCTTCGGAGTCAGCTAGTTCCATTTGAGATGTGTGCTCTGCTGGAGAGCCCTCCACAGGTGCCTTGGGTTGACCCTCTGCTAATGTGCAGAGGGCACGTGGGGCCTCTAAGCAAGTGTTCAGATGCCCAGCCGGTGGGGATGAGGGTACGGGAAGGTGGGAGAAGAGACGGGAGATGGAGAGGCGGAGTGGTGGAGGAGGCCAGAGAGGATGGCAAGGCTAGGAGGTAAGGGACAGGGCTAGGGGTCACAGTGGGAAGATGCCATCTGAAATGTGAATGTAAGTGGGGGTGCTCACTGGCAGGGTCCGGCTGCTGTGAAGGGTGTTGATGGCTGCCTGGGCCTCAGCGTGGGTCTGGAACTTCACAAAGGCGCAGCCTACAGGATTCAAGAGCAATGAGGAAAAGGGTGAGTGCCCACCCTCATGGGTCCCCACCATCCCCGTTGCCCCGGGGGAGTCGATGGGGGAGGGGCAGGAAGGCCAGAGGGCCCAGTTGGGGAAGGGGTAGCGACTGGGTACCTTTGCTGGTGCCATCTGGCCCCCGGAGCACAGTGCACTCGTCTATGGTCCCAAAAGGCTCGAACATCTTTCTGACGTCCTCATCTGTCTGCTGCTTCCCTAGCATCCCCACAAAGAGCTTCCGGTCTTCTGGGGGGTAGGGCACAGGAGGAGGGGCATGTTCAGGGCCTTCTGGCTACTTCCTCTCGGGACAGGTAGACATCCAGCCTTTTCATGAACTTCAGCAACTCCCTGGAGCTGCAGAGGCTCCCCTCACCATGGGACTAATGCTTCTAGCGTGTGACACTGGTGATGTCTGGGGCAATGGGGCCCAGTTCCACTGAGCGCTCAGCCCAGTTCTGAAGGACTTGTACTTTTCCCCAGGCTTCGGTTTTGGCATCTCGACAGTGGGCTGGATCACATCCCCTCCGGCCACACTGCCTCCAGTCCCCACCGTGCCTGGGAACCCTTTGGAATTCTCAGATTTTCTTCCTCCAGAGAGGCTGTCCCTCAGCTTCTCCAAGCCTCGGGGCCTGCAGGTTGGCGGGGAACGACTGAATCCAAAGTCTAAAGGTCCAGAACCTACCTCCTCGGCTCTCGCTGTCGGCTGGCTTGACCTGGATCGGCCTGTTCATCTAAAAGGGGAGAAGAGAAGGCAACTGCTGGGGACCCGCTCGGAGCTCCCCCCCACACCCCCAAGAGCCCTCCCCAGGCCAGGACCTGCAGAGAGGCTAGAGGGAGTAAACCCCAGGCCCTAAATTGCTGATGGGAAGAAAGGGATGGGCCTAATCTTGTTTAGGATTAGGACCTGAGCGGATTAGAGGCAGTGGAAGGCGAGGATGTAGAGGAGGCTGCTCCTGGGGCTGGCTCCAGGCTCCGGCGAGGCCTCAGGTGACACGGCCAGGGATAAGTGATGCTCTCTTTGGGGGGAGAATGGAACTGCCCATAGGACCTGGGTTCGGAGTCAGAGCCCAACCAAAGGGCTATTCGGCAAGAGCTGCCTCGATTTTACAAAGTAGGAGCCACAGAGGCCACTCCATCAAGCAGCCCCGAAGAAGACAAGACCAAGGACACCCCACAGATGCCCCGACTTCCTTCTGACCCCTAGAGGTGTGTCTGCCTCTCTTTCTGCCCCCTTACACCCCTTGACCCCAGGGGGAAGGCACTCGGGCAGCACAAAGGGAGCAGATGCCCAGTCTCCGTGGCAACGGGAGAATGCGCGCCATGGCAACCGCCCACTCAGCCTGATTTATCCCTCCCGTCGCCCTGGCGACCGTGGTGACGTCATCACTTCTGCTGCTCCACACACCCGGAGAAGGAGCCTGTGTGTGGGGGGGTGGGAACAGGGTGTGCTGGGGGTGGAAGATTCAGTGGGGGCTGGGAGGTGGGGGAGGGGCCAGGACAAGCTTCCTGATCTGTGTGCCCAGAAGGCTCTGCTGGGCCACACTGTCCCTTCCCCTGCCTTCCTCCTCTAGATCAAATCCTTGGTGTCTCCCGGCTGAGAGGGCTCTGAAGGAGGAACCGCTGTCCCGTGCTTGTGTGAGACCCTCCCTGTACTCTGAAGTCCTCCAGAGCTCTGCCTTCTCACTCCCTTTGTTCAGTCTCCCGTGGAAATGCAGACACCCCCCAGTTCCACTCTCCATGTTCTTGTCTGGTGAGAGGACTTAGCAATGACTCCTGCAGGTTGACTTCCTTAACTAGGGTGGGAAGCACCTTCGGAACTGGAGGGAGGGGAAGGAGTCAGTGTTTCACGTCTGAAAATACTTTGCTATTGCGGACTAGGACCATCGGGGCCACACCTGGTCACCCCACCCCGCTCATCGGATGGTGGGGCAGTCCTAGCTCCAGCGACCAAAAATAAATATTAACAAAAGAAACCATTTATCTACATTCTCGGGGGGCTACAGGTATCTGCAGGAAAGGCACTGGCCTGGGGCTCAGGACTGGCCCCACCACTCACTAGCTGGGTGACCTTGGATAAGTCACTTTTCTCCTCAAGGCCTCAATTTCCTCATCTAAAACAGTGGGGGCAGATCCGGTGGTGGTGAGTCAGGTTCCCCTCAGCTCTAGTGTTGTAGCCTTTTGGAGATCTTGTGTGCCTCACACAAAGAAGGGCAGGAATGATCATTGCCTCCTGCCCCTTCTCATCCTGGACCCTCTTCCCCAGCATCAGGTCATCCCAGACAGCCTGACTGGACTCTGCTGGTGAGGTATCCCCAGCCCTGGATCCAATCTAAGTCCCACCTCAGCTGACACTCCTGCCCTGCCCTACCCCCATGTATAGATCTGAGAGCAGCTGGTTGGGGGAGGTGGGTCACAGTCCCCCAAATCCTCCAGCCAATCTGCCCCCAGCTTTATCCTCCAGCAATCTGGGATTATCCCATCGAGAGACTCAATCTCTTCAGGAGTGTGTGTGTGTGTGTGTGTGTGTGTGCGCGCGCGCGCGTGTGACAGAGAGGTGTGTGGGGGGGTGTCAGATGCTCAGGGCTCTCAGTCATGTACCCTCCCCCTCGCTGTGCTCCTCAGCACCAGCCACCCCCCTACAGAAGAGGTAGAATCCTAACCAGGGTGCTTTCACAGCATCAGGGAATTCTTTCCTTGACACTAACCCCTTCCCAAAAGCCCCCGAGGATTTGCTGTTCCAGTTGGGGGGAGGGGGGCTGAGACCCAGAGAGAAAGGATGCCATTCCCTTGCTGCACAGGCTCCCAGGCACAAAAATAGCACCTCAATAAATATCAGCTGATATAGATTCACACAAAGACACACGCAAGCGCACAGGCCACAGCACAGACCACACTGAATGGAAGGGTCCCCTCACTCGCTCACAGGCAGCTGCCCCATGCCCAGCCTCTCCTTCTTGGCCTGGCACTTCCTGTGGGAAGCTCACTCTTTGTTAGCTCAGCTCGGGCACACCTGCCCCCTCCCTTGAGTCCAGCTGGGCCCTGTTTACCTGGCAACCAGGAGCCGGGCGCCTCTCTTCCCTAGCCACCGCCAGCCAGGTGATAAGCCCTCCCAAGGGCCTCCCAAAGAAGAAGAAGCTATTTATACTTCAAGTATCACTCAGGCCCCCACCAGCTTGGTCACTCATAAGACCCTCATCCTCATCCCCAGTAGCAAAGACCCCACTTCCAGGAAGAGCTCATTATTTCCAGCAAATCTGATTCTCCCAAGGGCACAGGCCTGCTGCTCTACCATCCCTGGCTCCAGACTTCCTTCCTCCAAGTGTCCAGGACTGCACACGGGTCCTCTCCATGGGGGCAGAGTCCACTGGCCCCACAATGAGCCGACAGTGAGGGCCCATGTCTCCAGAGTGGGATTTGGGCCCAAGGAAAGGGGGTAGGGCAGGCTAGGCAGGAAGAGTCCCTCCCCAGGAGGCCACACCCTGCTGGCAGGAGGAATCCAGGGGCTTCTGGCAGAGCCCCTCCTGGGAATACTCAGGAGAGAGAAAAGGAAATGGGGCTTGACAGCCACAGGCCCAGCCTCCATTCTTCCTCTTTGCAGCTTAAGCATCACCCTAATATGGTGGCACCTTCCAGATTCTGGGGTGACAAAGATGAGGAGAAAGGAGAGAGAGCTAAATGCTCCCAGTAAAAGAGAGCCTGTACTGGGGCGCCTGGCTGGCTCAGTCAGTGGGGCATGCAACTCTTGATCTCGGGGTTGTGAGTTCGAGCCCTGCGCTGGGTGTAGAGATTACTTAAAAATAAAATCTCTTAAAAAAAACAAAAACAGAAAGAGCCCATATTAGGAGGGTGTAGAGGTTAGACAGCAGGAAGAACTTCCCACAGAGCTGGCACACTATACACACTTGCGTGCACACACATGCACAAACAACACTGCCAGGATGGCAGGTGGCAGAGAAAAGACCTGGGGGGGTACAAAGGGGTAGGCAGAGCCTGGTCACAGACATCTGTTCCCCTAGACTGCCCTGATCTGCTCCCCCCAACCCCCAGAATGCGGGGCCCTATAGAGGACGGAGTCCCCCATTTCCTATTAGATAAGGCTCTGTCAGGACAACCTGGATTCTGTCCCCTGAGGCAAGGGCCAAAGCGGAGGCCTCAGTGTCACCTGAGAGCTCACGCAGGGGCAGGGCTAGACAATCATTAACCAGTCGCTCTTCTCCCTTACCTCCCACCCTGGGCCTATTTTTTCTGGAAGGGGAGGTGGCGCCTTTCTACACCCTGGGCAGCTGGAGCCCTGCCTGAGCACACAGGCAGCTGGAGGGGGCAGACCCATGACAGGTGCCCCGGCTGGCACAGAAGGCCCTGGGGGCTTATGTCCACCCCCAGGTCATCCCTGTCACCAAGTCCGCACTCTAGGCTCCCTTCTTCTCTCTGCCTTCTCCCTGGCCCCTTCTGGTTCCCGTGGTGGGGGGCTCCGAGAGCAAGACAACAGAAAGAGCCGGAGACACGGTGATAGAGATGAAAACTACTGATCTGTCAGGGTGTCCACAGAGAAAAGGAAGGAAAGGAAAGTTGGGATGTGACGTGATGGAAACCAGGCTGCCCGGGGACGTGTGTACCTACACCCACACACCCAGCCTGGCAGGGCGCACGCACGTGCATGCACACCCACACCTGTGGGCTCCCTGGATCCCAAGCCTTCTCACACACTCGCCCAGGTCCTTGATTCCATGGGCAATGGCTGTCCTGGCTGCCTGGCCACCAGCTAGGATGAGGCGGTGGGCTGAAAGCCGGCTTGGCTGCAAGATTTGCTCTCCTGTGCATTCAAGGGTTGAGGGCCACGGGGAGGGGGTGGGGCACAGGCCTACTGAAGGTTTGAAGTTGGGAGTGGTTGAAGCAGTTCTAACTTTCCTGGATGCCCCCACCCTCTTTGCCCATCTGTCTATTTCCCTCCCAGGAAGAGATGGGGAATCAGCCTTTTTCTCCATTTCCCACATGGGGGAAGGGGCAGAGGCTGCGACACGTGTGTCTCCAGCACCCAGGTTGTGCTCAGCAAATGTTTGCGGAGGGTAGGGGTGGGGTTAGCTCTCAGTACTACATCCTGAGCTCACAGGGCGGAAGACAGCGGAAGCGGACAGACAGCAGCATGGAATGGTATATCCTTCCCCCCCAGGCGCATGACTGGGGACAGCCCAAGATTCTCCATCCCTGCCAGCCCAGGCCTGGGGCAATCTGCAAGCCTGTCTCAGAAGAAGAGAAAAAGAGCTCTGACCTTGCAGGAGAGAGGCAATGGCGGAGGGCAGGCACCCCTGCTACCCTGGGCACACTTTGGGCATCGTCCGCAATGAGGCCTGCCCCTGCCCCTGCTTGACCCCCAGCCCGGGGCCCACCGGGGCCCTACTCCACTCTGATGCCCGAGGCTCTTCCTAGGAGACATGGGGGAGTCTGTTAGAGTTCAGAAGCCAGCACAGACAAAGATGGAAGTCCAGCAGGCACCAGCTGCCCCTGCAGAGCCACAAGAGTGCCTGGGTGCCTCCTGCTCATTTTGTTGCACACTTGGTAATCAAAGTCTATCCCCACGCTTCCCAACCAGCTGAATTCTCTCTCTAAGTGTTGCCCCAAGAGCAGGTTGGGAAGTGGGGACAGGGCTGCATCTCCTCCTTACAAAGGTCACATTTGCTCTGCTAATTGCTGTCTGTCTTCTCTCCAGGTAGAAAAATGCATGCATCTTCAGCAATAAAGAGGGGTGTTAGAAGGAGAGGGGTGCTTCCTGGTGTTGAGAGGAGGTAGAAAATGAGCTCCATGTCTCAGGAAGGTGGTGAGCCCCCTGTCCCTTCTAGGGCCCTTCTCAGCCCCCTGGCCCTGCAAATACGGGACTCACCCCTGGAAGCGTCTTCTGTTCGTGCAGGGCGCTCTGGGCCTTCAGGGCTGAATCGCGGGCACAGTATGTCAGGAAGGCACATCCTGAGGAGGGGCAGGGGCAAAGAGACCGGGTGGGGGTGAGTCCCTGGTCTCCTCTCCCTAAAAGTCTCCCCGCACCGTGAGACTAAGGACTGGGAGGCTTGTCTCTTCTTTCCACCTTCTGCCTGCGGGAGTGGGGACCTGTCTGAGGGCCCAGACATTTCGCCCCAGGGAGTCTCGGGGCAGAGCCCCAGAGCCTGGGAGGTTTATATGGTGGTGATATCCAGAGAGGGGGCTTGGTGTTGGGGTAGAAGGAGCATGTGCTGGCCAGACAAGTGTGCAATGTGTTCCTCTCTTCCTTACAGCTGGCCTATTTTCCCCTTCTCCTTCGCCTCCACCTCCCTCCATCTTGGTCCCTATCACCCCTCTCCTCTCCATTTTCCCAATTCCTCATCTCTCTCCAACTCTGAGGGAGGCAGGTGGAGGGTGGAGAGTGAGATAGAGGAGAAGAAAAGGGGAGAGCAGTTCCCTACAAGTCTCTAGGCAGGTGGAGGGGGAGACAGCGGCCCCCACCCCCACCACCACCCCCAGTGCCTGGAGCTCTCCAAGTCCTGACCGGGGCCTGACCCTGCTTAGTGAGAGTGCACAGCCCTGGACAGGCCAGAGGAGTGCCTCTTGGCCCAGCGCTCTTAACTTCCTGCCCCCATACTTCCCAGACCTGTACCAGTCTCTGTCCATCATACCCTGCTTCTCAGGTCCCTCTCTTGGGTCCTGGAGCTGCCCTGCCCAGTCCCTGTCCACTCTTACTACGTTGACCCCCACCCCAATAATGTCTGAGGTCACTAACATTCGCAGCCCCGTGTGCACACATACACGCAGACACACACACACACACACACACACACATACACACTTGTGCGCGCGCGCGCGTGCACCTGCTGGGTTCCTTATTTCCCAAACCAGATCTCTTGGTCCTTCATCCTTCTTTGAGTTCATCCACACCACCACCACCACCACCACCACCACCCCCACCCCTCCACCCCCCCCCCCATCTCTAGGATCCACATCTCTGCATCCCCCTCCACAACTCTTCCCCCAAAGAGGCCCTCCTCGGGCCTGCATCTGAGTCCCTGCTCACCCTGGCTGTTCTTTTCCAGCCCTTCCATCGACTCCTTAGCCCCTGAACTCTTTCCTTCCACATTCGTCTTTTCCAGCCACTCAGGCCCTCCAGGCTGGCTTCCCCTCCTCCTAGCCTCCCCTCCCACCCCTGACACCTCTCCAGCCTGGCCTGACCCCTCACCCTTGTGCAGCCCGGTGTACTTGTCCTTGATGACAGTCAGCTCGAAGATCCGACCGAACTGTTCGAAGATGGGCTTCAGGTCCTTTTCCTCCAGATGCCTCGGGATCTGCCCCACAAACAGCTTGATGGCATCCGGCTCCTTCATTGGGGCGGCCCAGGAGAAGGGGCCGAAGGGATCAGGGAGAGGCCCAAAGGCCAAGGGGAGCTGCCCAGCAAGGAGGCAAGTGGTGGGGGCCGGGGCCCAGCCGGAGCTGGCTTTCCCTTTGGCCCCCAACCACAGTGCTGAGCAGAGGGGCAGGTCTTCACACAAAGGAGGCCCAGGGAGTTGAGGGCTAGGGGTCAGGGGTCTAGGCAGACACTGTCATGCCACCAGGGGGCATAGCCCAGACAAATGACCTCCCTCCCAGAGATCTGGCAGATATCCCAGGATGAGGGTCAGTGTGCTCAGGACCTGGAGGATCAGGGTGGTATCAGGGGCGCTGGGGACTGGGGGCTAAGAGCTGGAGGGGGGAAAGGGCCTGCAGAGGGTGATGGAGAAGGAGGCTTAGGGGGGAGGGGCCTGGTAGGTTGCCAGCAGCTTCAGGGGTGGGGGCACTCCTGATGTGGGGCAGGTGGAGCTCTCGTTGGCTTTCCCGGGAGGACACCTCCCCTGTGGCTGATCCTTCTGCTGGGTCCGAAGATCCCTGATGCCAGATGCTGGATCTCTGATGGCGGCAGGGCTCCGGGGGTCCCTTTTGCCCTGCCGCCCCCCTTCAGCTCCTCCCCTCAGCCCCCCTCCCACCCCCACCCTGGTCCCCGGGCCTGGGCTGCTGCCGGCTGCTCCCGCTGCTGGGGCTGCCTGCTTTCCCGGTCACCTGGGTCCCGGAGCTCTGCTCTCCGGCCGCGCTCTCCTCAACAAAAACCTCCCCCCTCCACACCCCCCTCCCCACTCCCACCTCCTTTCCCCTGACATCAGTGATGTCAGTCTCAGGGGTGGAATACAAATTCTCTACCCTGGAGAGGGACGCACAATCCAGACAAGAGCCACGCCCTCTTTCTATCTCCTTCCTCTCTGACTCCCTTCCCGCCCCCAGAAGAGCAGCTGGTCCTGTTGATAATAACCCTTCCCCCATCTTACTCCCCAATCACGAGTTGGGCAAGACACTAAGATGGAGAATTTATAGAGGAGCCCTAAGTGGGGTCCATTGTTCCGGGGGCTGGAGCTGTCCCCGGTGCTGGAGGCGAAGACCCAGGAGAGGGGCGCAGTGGGGAGGAGGAGAGGGAAGCCGGCATCTGGGGATACCGAGTGTGGGGATCCAAGGAAAGAATCCAGGGAACCGAAAATGGCTTGGGAACAGTTGGGCAGGTTGGGGGTGGGGGGAGGAGGGAGGTGTAGATGGGGCGGGAAGCAGGTCTCAGAGCCTGAAGGAAAGGGCAGAAGGGCACCCAGAGAGGAAAGATGGAAAGGGGGGTGGGGAAGGGGAGAGCCAGGGTGAAATGAGCGCAAAGAGAGAGCTGTGCAATTTCCAGAAAAGGATCCAAGAAAAACTATGTCTTGCTGGCATTTGCCAACGCCCCCTTCTCTCCCTCTTGGTGGTTTGTGTGTTTAAGTGCGTGGGCAGGGAGGCGGCAGTGGTGACCACTTGGAGAGCTATTGCTTGGAAGCTCCTTGAAGACCAGGACACTGTTTAATTCAGCATTTTACTGTTTGGTGTCTATCACAGTGTGTGGCTCATACCTAGTTGCTTAACGGTTATTTCTCGAGTAAACAGTTGATACAAAGCACCTCTGGTAAGAGGAGATTCCTGATTCCTTTAGGGGGAAGAACCACAGCTGGCAAGCTCCCCTGTAGGGCCGAAGAAACCCAATTTCTCCTCCTTTTGCCTCCTTCTCCCAGTTAGGTTCCTTGAGTGGGACTCTCAAAGTGAGTCTGGTAGCAAAAACGGGCAGGGGCAGCACACTTGTGGGCCATTACTCTCTTAACAACTATTCTGTGGGTGATCTATTTGCCCCATAATCTCCATGGAGCTTAACCTCTCCATGCACTGGGGCCACTCGTAGCACCACTAGGTGCAGGGAGTACCTGCTGACATGGACTCTTCTGGACAGGGCAGCCCTTGCCTGCAACTCTTGTGCAACACCCTGTCTCCCGTCATTCCCTTCTTCACCCCAGAGTGTGGCTGATGTCCCCACAATGGCACTGATGTCTCTGAAATATGTCCCGACTCAGTCCCAGCAGCCCCCATTATTCAGCTACCACAGCAGGCAGGCTTCTCCTCTGGACAGGAAGTAATAGTAATAGCCAGTGCTTAGATGACACTTATGGTGTCCCGGGCATTGTTCCAAGTGCTCTACATTTACTAATTTGCTTAAATCTCAGCATGGCCCTATGAGAAAGCTTCTACCATTATCTCCAAATAAAGATGAGGGAACCGAGGCACTGAGAGATAAAATTGCTTACCCAATGTTGCACAGCTAGAAAGAGAACTCAGTGAGGGTGGAGCCCAGGCGGTCTGGCTCCTCAGTCCTGAGTTTAACCTCCATATCAAATGCTCCCTGTGGGAGTGGGGACAGTGGTTAACCCTGGTCTTTCTTCCTCTGGTCTTCATTTCAGCCCTGAGAGATGGCCTTCTTTCTACTGCTTGATTCTCTGTTGACCACCTCTCATTCTTCCTTGGCCTGGGTTTGAAGTGTGTGTGTGTGTGTGTGTGTGTGTGTGTGTGTGAAGAAACGATTACACTTCGTCATATTGATGCTCAGTTCCTCCCAGTTGGGCCCCTAAGATGGGCATATTGAGGGGAGCTGGTAGAGGACCCAGTTCTGCGTGGTCAGAACACCTGATGACAGTGCCAGGGAACCAAGAGTACAGACACATCTGGAAAGTAACTTCCCACACTCCACCCTCACTGCTCCTTTTCTTGCCTCTTAATCTGATCTTGGTATTTATGGAGATGCTAAATAGATCACACCCTCTGAGGATGTCTTGTCAGCAGGTCTGCTGCCCTGCCTCCCGTTTGGGCTTGGGGCTAATCACATTAATTGAAATATTCAACATTTACAAAAATGAATTATAATGAACTCCCCTCACTCCTCCTCCCAGTCAGCAATTGGGGAGACAGCCGCAGGCAGCAGAATGCCTCCAATCCTTTGCTTAGCTTGTGGTTCCCATTTGGAAGGTTTCCATCTGAAAGGAGAAGCAGGGGTAAGGGGAGAAGAGGTGGGAGCTTGCCTCAGGCTATGCTTGCTGGGTGACTGTGGGCATATCTCTGCCCTGGGAGTTAACTCTGGCGGGGAGTAAATCCTACCACTCGGAGGCTATTCTGGGGAGCTGCTCTCCAGGAGGAAATGAGGCTTCCCAGCCCTCGGTCTTCCAAGGTTCTTTCTCTACCTGCCATCCCCAGGCTCACCCTCCTTCTTATTCTGCACTGGATGCTAAGCTGCCCTACATAAAAAGGATGATTGACTTTATAAAGGGAGAGTTCCACTACTGATTTTAGATTCTTAGAAAATGAGAAATGCTGAATAATTGAGATGTTTTTCAGAAAGGGCAAAATGTGGTGGTGGAAATGGTGGGCAGAGCTGCTAGTCACTTGCTGCCCTCAACAACTGAAAGCGGAGGCCATCTGCAACAGAAACCATGAGCCCGTACTAGCAACCTATTATATAATCTTCCGTCCGTCAAGGGGCTTCTGTCTCAAATGGAGAGGGAAGACAGGCCAACATCAGGTGCAACGGCGAGGACTGAGATGCTGTAAGAAAGCAGAAGTAGTTAGAAGTAGCCTGTCTTGTGTACACAAGAGGGTATTTGGGCCATGGGATGTGATCAGTCAAGAAAGCTGGATTGCTTCTCAAAGCACAAGGAGACCCCAGACTAGCAGAAGGAGGATAGTACTTATTTTATGCATGGGGTGTGAAGATGGAGAAATTTTTACATGCTTACACATGCATGTGTGTGTGCGCACGCACTTCCCAGTCCAGACAAGCGCTGTTTATTTATTTTTTAAAATTCTTTTTAACGTTTATTCATTTTTGAGATAGAGAGAGATAGAGCATGAATGGGGGAAGGCCAGAGAGAGAGGGAGACACAGAATCTGAAACAGGCTCCAGGCTCTGAGCTGCCAGCACAGAGCCCGACGCGGGGCTCGAACCCACAGACCGCGAGATCATGACCTGAGCTGAAGTCGGACGCCCAACCGACTGAGCCACCCGGGCGCCCCTGGACAAGCGCTGTTTAATACAATGTGAGCCATATATGTAATTCAAACATTTCTAGTGGCCACATTAAGAAAGTTAAAGAAACAACTGAAATTACTTTTACTTTAAGTTTTTATTATTTATTGAGAGAGAGAGAGAGAGAGGGAAAGGGAAAGAGGGGGAGAGAGAGTATCCCAAGCAGGCTCTGTGCTGTCAGTGCAGAGCCTGATGCGGGTCTTGAAATCATGAACCCAAGAGATCATGACCCGAGCCCAAACCAATAGTCAGACGCTTAACAGACTAAGCCACCCAGGTGTCCCAAAATCACTTTTAATAATAGATTATACTTAACTGATACATCCTAAATATTATTCCAAGCGTTTATATATCTAAACTATCCAACATGTCATCCATATAAAGATTGTTAAGAGGTTTGACTTCTTCAAAAACTACATGTTCAAGGGGCACCTGGGTGGCTCAGTTGGTTGTGCATCCGACTCTTGATTTTGGCTCAGATCATGATCTCAGGGTTGTGGGACAGAGCCCAGTGTCAGGCTCCACACTGAGCATGGAGCCTGCTTAAGATTCTCTCTCTCTCTCTCTCTCTGCCCCTCTCCCCCACTCATGCTCTCTTTCTTTCTCTAAAAATAAGTTTAAAACAAAGTATGTGTTCAAAATCCAGTGTGTATTTTACACTTGATAACACATCTGATACAGAAACATTTTGAGTGCCCAACAGCCACCGGTGTCTCGTGGTGACCATATCAGGTGATGCAGCTTAAGGGTTTCCCTCACTAGCTCCTCTTGGGGGTGCAGGGGCAGGAAGAGACAGGTCTTGGCCAACAAGAACCACCACCTCTGATTAACCTCTGCTCCTGCTTGAAAAAAATCACTTGTGACAGATGGCAGCTTATCTACTTCTCTGTTAACTCTTTCTCCTAAAAACCAGACAAACAACCACAATGATTGCTAACCTGAATGAGATTCCTGGGAAGAGGCCTGTAGCTCACTACCTAATCTACCTTCAGTGATTTTTCCCTGTCTTGGGAACTGCCAACATTTTCACTTCTTCTCCTCCATCTTTGCTGAGAAGGATAGAGGCAGACCACAGAAAGACCCCCTCAGAGGCCATGGCCCAATGGTGGGCTTGTTTCTCCTTGGGCAGTGGTTCCCAAATCTGAAAGACCAGCCTTCCTTCTGAGCTCTTTTCCCTGTTCTCCAGAAGGCCTTTCCTGGGCATGATCTCTGGGTGTGCAGAAACCAGCATGGTGTGTGTTGACAAGGCTCCTGCCCTTTCCAGGCCTATTTCCAGCTCTCTGGCTTTAGGTTTCACTTTCTTTTCTTAGACACTAGAAGAACCCACCTTGAAGACCAACTGGCTTTCCCCTCCTCTGTTCAACTGGGAGTGGGAGGGATAATTTAGAATTTAGGAGGAGCACGTTGTCACCACAAGAAAGTCCAAGAGGGGAAACATCTGGCAAGAGCCCCCCCCCCCCCCCCATCCTTTCCAGTGTCTCTGGGATGCTTTCAGGCTGCTAAGTGTCAAGTGTCTACAGGACTGATGGAGGGGTTCAGCGGAAGGGGAAGAAGCTTGAATCCTCTCTCCCTACTATTAGGTTTCAACAGTTGCCAAACAAGGGAGAGGGTCAGGAGCCAGATTCTGGGAGACTGCTAACTTAGGAATCCCTTTTCCAGTTTTCCTCTAGAGCCTAGAAAAAACACTATGTGAGGCTGGGTGGGGTCCAGAAGGGCCCATTCCATATACAACCACGACGGGAAATGAGCCCCCCACTCTGGGGAAGCAGATCTCGCGGACAGCGGCCCGAAGTTACTACTCGGCCTCGGAGCGGCCCCCACACTGCTTGCCCCAACCACGCCCCGCGCGCGGCAGAGAGCGGATTTGGGGGGGCGGGGCCTCTTCGGCCGCTTGGCCCGTCGCCTTGACGACCCGGACAAGATGGCGACGCTGCAGGGCGGGTTTCTGGGGCCGGACCCCGGGGCGCTGAGCCCCGCGCAGCAGGAGCAGCTAAGCCGCTTCAAGGTGGGTGCGCCCCCCACTCCCGCCTCCGTCAAAGGGCCGCTCCCCCAGGACGGGGGCCGCAAACGGGGGGAGGTCCAGGAGGAGGAGCGCGAGGGCCAGTTCCCGGGTAAAGGGGCGGACGGCTGGGGGGCCCCCGGCGGACCCCTGGGCTCGGGGGCCCTAAACCGAGCCCGACAGGCGCCTGCAGGAAGAACTACAGCGGGCATTTAGACGGGGAAGTGGATCGAAGTTATTGCCGGAGACAGTACCTTCGATCCAGACAAGAACTTCCGGGCGGTGGAGACCCGGCCTTAGTAATGGCCCCTGAGCCCGAGCAGGCGGCGGCGTGGGGGTGTTGATCTGTAAGAAAGCAGGCGGCTTAAAATGTCACACATCCCGGGGAGAGACCCAGGTCAGAGGCTCATCTTGTTTCCCCAAGGCCTCACCCCCGCAGGTCTTGAACCCTGAAATCTGGCTCCTCATGGAGCGTGACCTTTTTGCTCTCGTACCCCCAGATTCAGACTCGGATTGCTAACGAAAAATACCTAAGGACGCACAAAGAAGTGGAGTTGCTCATAAGTGGTTTCTTCAGGTAGGTGGTTTTCCCAGCCGGCCACAACTATTGGGAAATATGACCAGATCTTGGCTGCGGAGACATGAGTGTGACTGACCGCTTCTTTCTTTAAGCACTCCTTATTGCTGCCTTTAGGGTCAGAAAGGTATTGTGTGTGTGTGTGTGTGTGTGTGTGTGTGTGTGTGTGTGTACACATATAAATATATTTTAAAGGTTGAGAATATTTTATTTTTTATTAAAAGTTTTTTTTTTAATGTTTATTTTTGAGAGAGACAGAGCATGAGCGGGAGGGACAGAGAGAGGGAGACACAGAATCTGAAGCAGGTTCCAGGCTCTGACCTGTCAGCACAGAGCCCTTTGCCTGGGGCTCAAACTCATGAACCATGAGATCACGACCTGAGCCAAAGCTGGACGCTTAACTGGCTGAGCCACCCAGGCGCCTCAAAAGTTAGAGAATATTTTAAAATTGAGTTTTTTCTAACTCTGGGATTTGTGGCACCCAGAGGGTTCTTAAGTTATCTCTAGAGGTTTTCTTCAGTTATCTCTCAATTCTCAAAAATATGAATATTCAGTCATTTTAGCTGTAAGGGTAAGTACGTATCTTCTGACACTTGGAAGAGGTAATTTGGCATTGAGAAACTCAACAGGCAGCCATTGGGTGTAGGACACTATTTTGTTATTTTTGACACTCCTTTGTCTTTCCTGGATCTTACCGTTTGTTCTTCATATCCTAGTCATTTCTCCAATGGCAGCAGATTCTCACAGGGCAGATAGGAGATGGAGAAAAGGAAAATAGAAACTTCTCTGTGAAGGTTGGTTTATTTGGGCCAGGCATAAGGCTTGGGCAAAAAATAGTTTAGGGGTCTTTTGTCAATGTCAGTCCTGGGGAGCAGGCCATCACTTTTGCACTTTTTCTTTTTCTTTTTTTTAAAGTTTAATCATTAGAGTGTGTGTGTACCTGCATAAGAGGAGGTGGGGGTGGGGTACAGACAGTGAGGGAGAGAGAGAGAATCCCAAGCAGGCTTCGTGCTGTCAATGCAGAGCCCCACGTGGGGCTCGATCACGAACCGTGAGATCACGACCTGAGCCGAGATTAAGAGTTGTGTGCTTAACCGACAGAGCTGCCCAGGCGCCCCTTTGTACTTTTTCTTCTAAAGGGAAGTAAAGGTTGACATCATTCATATCCAGGGAGCTTGCAGTCCACATTAGGAATGACTCCAGCAGGGAGGTTAGGGAGAGATGTTAAAAGCCTGAATTAAATCATTTGCATTGTTCACAAACACAAGGTGTTGGGAGGTGATGGTGAATGAAAAGGGTGGTGTTTTAGTCACATGTCAGGGATGGCCCAACTTCTCTGTCCAGGAAGTTTCTAGGAAGAACTGGGTGTCTGCCTGGCTGCTTCAAGAATAGCCCCTTCTCTTCCTTATTATTCCTACCTTCCAGGCCAGGGAAGCCGCCAGGATTTTCCCTTTGCTGATCTTGAAGCTACCTACAGGAAATTCTCCTGGTCCATTTTAGGCCTTTCTCTTTCTGAGGTGGAGGTGGGAGGAGGAGAGGAAGTGTACTGGATACTTCAGATGGTTGTCCCCTTGGGAAAAGAGGAAGGGAGAGGAGGGGATGGAATTGGACAGCATACCTGCCCTCACCTGTTCTTCAGGTCTCTGTTCTAGACTCACTCTAACCCACGAGAAGCTCCAAAGTGTTTTTGTTGGGAAGCAAGATCTCCACTTGGGTTTTCCAGATCCTAATGATTTATGGTCATTCAGTCACAGCTTTCCAGGGTATACTTGTACACACTGTATGGAACTCTTAATATCTTGAAATTTGGACCTGAAAAATGGGAAGAGTAGGGAAATTGTAGAAAGGCATTATTAAATATTTTAGTATATAGCTAGGCAAATGAATCTTCCCAAAATTTAGAAGTGATAATGTCATTCCTTGGCTGGAAAAATCTTCAGTGACTCCACAGTATTGCCCCCTCTGCCTTTTTTTTTTTTAACATTCTGTTGAAATGTAATAAAAAGTAGCATACCCTAACCTGAGTGAACTTTCACAAGATGTAGAATATACATGGTACTAGGGTCCAGATCAAGAAATAGAACCTGACTAGCCCCTCAGACCCTTCCAAGGGGCCCTTGGCCCCTTCCAAGCACATCCCCCCCCAAAATGTAGCCAGGATCCTGACTTGTCTTAGCACAGATTTGTTTTGCCTTTTTTGCACTTTAGTAAGTGGAATTCTACAGTACATGCTCTTTTGTGACAGTTGCTCAATGGTATCTCCTAGATCCCCCCCCCACCCCATTCTCATGCCGGGTATGTTCCACTTTGGGACTAGTCTGAGTGTTATTCACCCACCCCCTCGCCTCCTGAACTGAGTGTAATCGTCTCTCCCTGGCCTTCCAGCTCTCCATAATACGGCCCCTTTGCTTTCCCCTGCTGTATGTGCCTGGCCCCCAACCCAGCCAGACGGAACGTCATCATTCCACTGACCCCATTGACATTGTCGAGGGTGCTGACACTCCAAGTGCTCTTCTGACCCTGGGGTTTCAAAGGTGGACAAGACCCAGTCCCTACCCTGAGGAGTTCACCATCCACAGAACACGAGCTGTTTCCTTTCATGTCTGGGCCTTTGCTGCCCCCCTCGGTGTGGGATGCCCTTGTCCTGTCTACTGAAATCTCACGTGCACCTCAAGGGGTGCCAGCTGCTCTGTGAAGATTCCCCCTGCCACTCTCAGTAACTTTCTCCCTGTCTGCAGCACACTGTTAACACCCTCTTATAGCCCTTCCTGGAGGTTGCTTGGCCTTTTGGACATTTGAGAACTTACCCCTTCTCGGGGTGCCTGGGTGGCTCAGTTGGTTAGGCATCCGACTTTGGCTCAGGTCATGATCTCGCGGTCCATGAGTTCGAGCCCCGCGTCAGGCTCTATGCTGACAGCTCAGAGCCTGGAGCCTGTTTCAGATTCTGTGTCTCCCTCTCTCTCTGACCCTCCCCCGTTCATGCTATCTCTCCCTGTCTCAAAAATAAATAAACGTTTAAAAAAAAAAAAAAAACAAAAAACCTTACCCCTTCTCTTTTACTTGACTAATTTCTTTGAGGGGGTGCTGTATTTTATCTTTAAAAAAAAAAATCATTCCCTCGTATCCAGTATAGTTACTTACACAAAATCTGTGCTCAGTAATTCTCAAATGGAATTCAAGGAGGAGGGAGGCCAAATTCTTAAAGCTTGGGAGGCAGGGCTTTCTGGGTGGGGAGGCCTTCTTCCAGGCTGGTGGGCAAGGGCATCTGTGGCCGACGAGATGTGATGTAGAGAGCACTGACCTTGGCACCACAAGACCTGGGCCCTTGGCCCTGTATTTACTCACTTTATGAACTTGGGCAAATGATTAACCTTTTGAAGGTTTGATTTCTTTCATATGTAAAATGGAGTGGGCTCATTGCTGTTTCCCAGGATTGTAAAGTGAGATAACATTTGTGAACATTCTTTATGAACCATAAAACTCTGTGAGGGACCAGGCCCCACCGGCAGCTCAAGTTCATCTTCTCGGCTTTGTTGATGGTATTGTCCCCTGGCCCCTGTGGGAATCCATGGTTGAACGTGATCCTCGGGCTGTGGGGTTGTGTATCTGTGCCTCGAGGACTAGGCAGCGGGCCTTCACCGCCCACCTGTGGCTTGGCCTCCGGTTCTGTGAAAATGTTTGTTGAATGAATGACAAGCCTCGCTGGGCTGTGACGCAGCTGTCCTGGGGGGGCAAGCAATGCCCGGGCTTAGTGCCATCTGGAACACTTTGCCCCCTGCCTCTGAGCAGGACCCAAAGGACAGTCACCAGTGGGAGGGTCTTTGTCAGGAGCCCTCCGGCTGACTGACCCCTGGGCGTGTCCATTCCCTGAAAGTGCGGGACCCACAGCCCAGCCCGAGCACAGCCTGCCTTCAAGCCAGCTTTACTCCTGCCCTTATCCCTCATGTTTTCTAGAGAAATGTTTTTGAAAAGACCGGACGACATCCAAGAATTTGCTGCAGGTAAGGCAGCGTCGGTTTTGGTGTCTGAGAAACCAGCACGTTTGTATTATCGCAGATTTGGACTCCGGACGAGCCCACGATTCTCCCTGGGAGTCTGGGTACCTATTCACCTGATGTCCCCCCAGGGAGCTTTGTTCAGAAGGCCCTTTCTTCCACTGTCACTTCCTCAAAATGAGGACAGATCAGAAAGGAGGCGGAGCTTCCTCCTGGTGAGAACCATGAAGAATTTTGAGATTCCCAGAGAAACATACTGGCAGCTCTTTTTTTTTTTAATGTTTATTTATTTTTGAGAAAGACACACACACACACACACACACACAGAGCATGAGCAGGGGAGGGGCAGAAAGAGAGGGAGACACAGAATCCGAAGCAGGTTCCAGGCTCTGAGCTGTCAGCAGGGAGCCCGACATGGGGCTCGAACTCAAGAAGGCTTAACCTGTATTTAAGCGGACGCTTAATGGACTGAGCATACTGGCAGCTCTTTCCCCACCCCAGGAATCCTAAAGCAGGGTTCTCCCCCCTGGCTACGCATTAGAATCACCTGGGGAGGTTTTAAGACATGCTTTTTAAGAAATGCTGATGCCTAGGCATACTCCCTGAGGTGATTATTTAATTAGCCCAGGGTTGGGGCCCAGCCCCGCAGTTGTAAAGGCTCCCCAGGTTATCCTAATGGGCTCCACTACCTCCCACTCCCCAGCCGCTGGCTTAAGGTCAAAGGTATTTAGAAGGAAGGGCTGGGTTGGACACTTTCTTGGGTCCTGTTAGCCCAGGGAGTGGTTTTGGCCTCGCACCATTTCTGAGTGAGTCTAGTGTGTCTTTGCTGCCACAGCAGATGCCGCCTCTGATTCACATCATGCCGGGTGTATGAAAACCCTCCTCTGGCGTCATCGTGTGAGAGCCTGGCTCTCCTCGGAGAGGATATTCTCAGAGAGGAGAGGGCGTGATGTCTCCTAGACGAGCTGGCAAGCTAAGCTGAGGCAAGAATAACACTTGGCATTTGTTTGGGCCCCAGGATGGGCCGGGAGCAGAAAACCCCGAGATCCCTTAGCCCTCTGATGGCTCCCTGTGTTTCAGCACACCGACAGGCTGCCGGGCAGCGGGGAATGGACCGGAGCCATCCTGTGTAAGCCCTTCCTGGGAAGGCCTGAGCTGGCAGGCTCGGGCAGGGACAGCGACCTCAGGATCTGCTGTGACCTCTCCCTGTACCTCGGAAAGCTGGGCTGCCGGGAACAGCCCTACTGAGGCCGAGCCATGCTGGCTTTTGAGCCGAGTAAGCCGTCTCCCTCCCTGCCTTTTCCCCTTGGGTTTAGATAATTTTCTCTTTTCGATTCTTATCCCAGAGTATTTCACGGATCCAAGACTTCCCAACAAGATTCACATGCAGCTAATTAAGGAGAAGAAAGCAGCTTAATTAGCAGAATCTTGATGCTCAGCTGCTGAGAGAGACCAGCAAGAACACAGCCTCAGGGTGGGTGTTAACCTCACTTACAGACAGAGGCTTCTTTACTCCTGTCAAAATAAGCACCGTGTTCCCGTGTTCTCGGCTGGGTGGGAAGGAAACCAAAGGGAGAAGCTGCAGAGAAGTTTCACACAGTGTTTAGTTTTCTTGACACTATTTTGGGGAATTAGGGACTGTGAAGAGCGGCCCAGGGTTTGTCTGGCATGTCCATGGCAGGAAGAGACATCTGTCTTCTGAGCCTAGTGAAATGCAGGCGTGTGGGAGTGAAGGGAGTGAAGAGAGCCAGGGAAATGGGGTAGGGCCCGCTCTGCCCGCACCCTGCTGTGGGACTGCAGGGCCCCGAGTGCTCCCACAGTGCCCTTTTCTTTAAGCCCCTGGTGCGGGGGCTTCCCATTGCTTCTGGAAGGGGCAGGAGCAGTTTCCCTCCTTGCATCTTGGGCTGGGGGCTTTCCTGCTTGGTGGAGGGGGGACATCTTTATACCAGGCTCTGCCATGAGGGCCATCTCACATGTTTCAGGCAGGATGATTTCTGAAGTGATTTTGTGGGCTGGAATTGTTTGGTGTGAGGTGGGACAGGGCCACGTTCCTGATTTAACAGCACCGTTTGTGTTTTGCAGGACTGCCTGGAAGCAGGAGAGCCCTGGTGCCATCAGTGTGGGTTTCCAGGCCGCCTCGGGCCTGGTCCGCTGTTACAAAGGCTTGCAAAGCTACTCATTAAAAACAGATGTTTCCGCTGTATTTCACTCCAAAGGAGGAAGTCCTTCTGCGTGGGGGTAGCTCTGCTCCCACTCTGACCCACTAGGCCAGCCCGCCTCTTGCTCCCAGAGCCAGGGCTGGACAGAACAGGGATGGGGACCCTGTGGAGACTGCGGGGGGGGTCCTGTGGGGACCCTGTAGACAACTGATTGGGGTGGAAACAAGCTGAGCCCACGCTTCAGCGGGGCTCTTTGGGGTTTTTTCCTTCATCTTCCCTACTGGGTTACTGTACAGAGTGTGCGGGCGATGACAAACCTCTTTAGCAGTGACACCAGAACCCGCTTGAAGGACGGTGAGAAAACAAGATGGGACCGAGAAAGCCTATTTAAGGTAATGTGTCTTGTGAAATATGACTCTAACAGGTGACTCGAGGTGGTGGAATTTGTTCTTGAGGATTTACCCGTCCATTTGGTTTTCATCTAACAGGCAGGGGAGTGGGCCAGTTGGCCTTGAGAGGTCCTTTCCAGGCCCAGAAGGCATAGACGTTTCCTGTGTTTATGCCCCACCTCTCTGACCTCCACATCCCACTGTTTGAAGGACCTCTCACCTGTGTGTCTTGTGTCCACATCACCATAGCAACAGGCACAGCCACAAGCAGTCTCGTCCATCTTGTTCCCAGCTGCCAGCACCTGCCGTAGTAGAAGAGCATCTCGAGAACTATTAAAACTATGCATGATAAGCTATAGAACAGGAACCTGAGGAGTTATTTGGGTACTTTCAGAATCACACTTCAGCAGCTGTGGCTCCGACAGTGAGGTGTCCCTGTTTAGAAAATCTGAACGAAGTCTTCAGCAGAAAACACACGTGTGCTGAGGACCTCTGATGTGAAGTGTTAAATTAGACACTCAGAAACTTTCCTGGGAGGAGAGGCCTGCAGCAAGGTGGGGAGAGAACGAGGTGTTTTTCAGATGCTTGAGTGTATGATGCGATCCTGTGAGGGTACAGTGGCTCATTCCTGGGGGGTTTCCTGGCAGGAAGAAGAAATGCATTTTGATTAGCATGTATTTGCGAGCCAAGGAAAGGATGTGTTTGGCACGTGGTCACAGTGCACCTGCTCTGTGGGACACAGTCTGCCAGGTCCACTGGGTGCGATGGGGAGGCCATCCTGCCACGTGATGGCTTAAAATCTGGGAGGAGATGTGCAGGTTTTCTCCCCAAACCTTAACCGTTTGGATCTCTCGCCTTTTAGACTGAAAGCTCCATCAGAGCAGGGACCAAATCTATAAACCGGACTTGTTCAGTGCTGAGTTTCTGACTTCCGGCCCAGTGTCTGGCACACAGCTAGTGCTCAGTGACCATCTGTGGAAAGAATGAATGCTTGCATAACTGAGTGAGCAGTCGTGTTACATCAGCCACTATAAAGGCTAGAATGTAGGGCCCCTTGGTGGCTCAGTCGTTTGAGCGTCCAACTCTTGATTTTGGCTCAGGTCATGATCCCAGGGTGGTGGGATCAAGCCCTGCATCGGGCTCAGATGAGCGTGGAGCCTGCTTGGGACTCTCGTGCTCTCTGTCCCTCTCCCCCACTCATTCACTCTCTCTCTTTCTCTAAACAACACCACAAACACAGACTGTAAAGTTAGACACTGGTGACAGAAGTAGGTACATATAAAGGAGGAGGGAAGAGAATACGTTGTCAGTCTGCAGGAGTGAGGGAAGCCTCAGGGGGACTGACATGTGCTAGGTGGGAAGGGATTTGCCAGGGAGATGTGGGGGTGGGGGAGTCAGGGTGCCACAGGTGCTTCCATTTTGCTGAGGGTGGTGGTGGCAGACCCTGTTTGTTGCTGGCTCATCCTTGCCCCCCCCCCCTTTTTCTTAATGTATTTATTTTTGAGACAGAGACAGGGCATGAGCAGGGGAGGGGCAGAGAGAGGGAGACACAGAATCCGAAGCAGGCTCCAGGCTCTGAGCTGTCAGCAAAGAGCTGGAAGTGGGGCTTGAACTCACGGACTGTGGGATCATGACCTGAGCTGAAGTCGGATACTTAACCGACTGAGCCACCCAGGTGCCCCATCCTTGCCCCTTTCTTGCTAATGGAGCATCAGCTTTGTTGAGGGCAGCAGTGGTTTTGAAAGGCCACCAGAGTTTAAGTCCCGACCCAGCACTTACTAGATGTGTGGCCTTGGCCAAGGCACTTAACTTCCGTGAGGTTAGCTTTCTCACCTATAAACCAAAACATGTAATTTGTTCCTCTTGGGGCTGCTGGGTTAGGGACAAAGCAGGGACAGTGCCTGGCACGTGGGCAGTGTTCACGAGGGGGTCTGACTGGAGGTGGGCACAGTGCAGGGGCGGGAGTGGTGGGAGAAGATGCCAGATGGGAAGGTGGGACAAGTCACAAAGGGCACTGCCTGCTGGGCACGGGAGGGGGATTTGTATCGTGCAGGCAATGAAGAGCCAGCAAAAGATTTTAAACCAACAGTTCATGAAGAGATGTGCATTTAGGAAGTGTCAGAGTGTGAAGACCAACTAGGGGAAACTCGGACTAGAAATGGAGAGCCCCGTAGTCCACACCACCTCCCCACCCGCATTTTAGCAGGTCTGTGCCGACTCCTGCCCGCTTTGTGAGCTGCTCTGCGTGGAAGAGAAAATCAATTTACAGCCGCTCTCGCCAGTGGGGCGTTATTCTTCTCACCCAATAGAACCCCAGGCTGTAGGCAAGATCCAAAATTTCAGTGGTGTCAACCAGCACCCAGACGGGCTTCCGTGTCTTCTGCCTTAGCCTGGGGCCTCACTGTTGGGAGGGGCTGCTTCTGTACTCCAGGCGGGGAGAAGGAAGGAGAAGAGAAGTTTTCCTGGAAGTCCCCGTCACCTTCCTCTCACAGGCCAGATCAGGGTTGTGAGGTCTACCCAGGTGCTCTAGCGACCAGGAAAGGGAACCTTTAATTCCTCTAGCTTCTAGAGAAGAACGTGTCCAGAGAAGAGTGGGAATTGCTGTTGGGTCAGCCCCAAAGCAGTGTCTGGTCTCCATGGTTCCTCCTCCATGTCCTGGCTAGGATGATCCTCTAAGAAACCTGAGTCAGACTGTCACTCTCCTGCCTGAAACCCTCCCGTGGTCTTCCAGGCACTTAAAATCCAGATGGCTCTCCAGAAGCCTTGGAGCCTTGCAAGACCCCCTCCCCCTCTCGGACTTTTCGGGCCCCCTGACTCCTGCCTGTCCGTGTTCCAGACACACAGGTCTTTTCTCCTTCACACGTGCCAGAGGAGCTCCCAAGCCAAGACCTTTGAACTCTGCTTGGATTCTCTTCTCCAGGCCTTCATGGGGCTGGCGGTCCAGCTGGGATCACCTGCTCTGAGAGGAAGCCTCTATTTAGGGCGCAGGCCTTGCTTCTCACACATGTTGGGTCCAGAGTAGTCTCAGGACCTGCCTCTGCAGTTTCCCCCTTCCCGCAAGGCTGAAGCATCAGCAGGAAGGGACTATACCAGGGATACTTGTCTTTCTTTTCTGGAAAGTGGGTCTTCCCCAGAACACTCTGCCCCCCACCGCCAGCTCCCACTACCATCTCATCGACCAGACCTGTGTACATGGCCTCCTCCTCAAGGGAGGCTGGGAAGTCCAGTGTTTAGTCAACCCATGACGCCTGAGATAGGCACTTTCTCCGAGTTCTTTCCTAGGGATCCAACTGTCCAGCCTTCCCCAGACATTTTTAATTGTCCCGCCCGGCCAAGGCTGCGGCTCGGGGTGGGGGGCGGGTGCTGATCTGGGCAGGGGCCTGGAAATAGATGAAGTCTAGTGTTAGGAGGAGGAGTTGGCGGGATGCAGTTTGAATGTGGTGGAGTTCTAAGGGAAGGCACAGGCTCTAGAATGACTTCCTGGCTTCTTGTATGGGCAGAGGGAGAAGTGACGGGATCACTCACACAGAAGGGAAGCAGGGGGCAGGGGAAACGGAGATGGATTCAGACCCGGAGGTGTCCACTGGGTTTACAACTGGGCTGTGGGAGAAGTTAGTGTGAACCGCTGCAGCGGGGTTGATGGGGGTCCGGCTGAGCGGACTTCCTAGCGGATGTGAACTGGGGAGGTGGGTGTGATGCACCTAGCGTGGCGGTGGACGCTGCCGCTGAGGAAGGGCGGTAGTCAGCCGTGGCAGCCGGGTCAAGGGTGGGCTCTTGTAAGGGGAGCTGGTTGGGCATCCAGCTATCTGGCATTTTTCATCTCTTGAGATCTGGTTTACCTTCGGGCTAAAAACAGTAGGAGCCTCTTGGAAATGTTGCACAGGTTGGACCTGATATCGGAGGTAATGGGGACTAACAGGCATACCTAACTATGCCACCTTGTGACCCGGAATGACCTGTGTCAGCTCTTCCTCCTCACACTTGGGGCAGTGGCTCTCACAGGCCTGCAGGAAGAATCGACCCAGTCTTTTTTTTTTTTTTCTAATATTTTATTCTTGAGAGAGAGAGAGAGCACAAGTGGGGAAGGGGCAGAGAGAGAGGGAGACCCAGAATCCGCAGCAGGCTCTGAGCCACCCAGGCGCCCCTGGATCGCCCCAGGCTTGAGGCACAGGGTGGCAAGGAGAAAGGGCAGCATCTAGAGGGTGAGGTGCTCTCCTTCCAGCCAGACGGGCTTCTACCGCCCTCTCCTGGGCATGGCTGCGGAGCCGGGACGCCCCTGGAGACCGCCCGTTCCAGGCCTGAGTGAAACGGTCAGCTCAAGAGAAACAGGGCTTAGGAATGGGGAAATAGTCACAAATTCACAGATTCCTGTAGAAGGAAGTTTCTTCAGAAGTTACAACACCCAGGGCCTCGTCTCTAGCAGTCCTGTTCCATGAACTCCTGGATGTTTCTTTTTTTTTTTTTTTTAAGTTTAACGTTTGTTTATTTTTGAGAGTAAGACAGAGTGTGACTGGGGGAGGGGCAGAAAGAGAGGGAGACACAGAATCCGAAGCAGGCTCCAAGGCTCTGAGGTGTCAGCACAGAGCCCGACGTAGGGCTTGAACTCATGGACCATAAGATCATGACCTGAGCTAAAGTCAGATGCTTAACTGACTGAGCCACCCAGATGCCCCTGAATGTTTCCTTCTTAAAAGTGCTGGAAGAAAAAAACCTTGGAAGGTTGATCATTCATTCATTCATCAAATATTGAGGTATACTATGTAGCCAGGATGCAAAGTTTGGGGAATAAAATACTCTTCCCTCGTGGAACTCACAGTCTAGTGAGGGAAGACAGATGCATAGATAGATAATTATAATACAGTTTCAAAGGTGAAGGAAGAGAAACATGCAACTCGTGATGGGCATGCAAAGGGGGTGAGCAGACAATGTGTCCCAGTGTGGGAATAGAACACCACCAGATGGACCAGGATTGTGGGCCCAAGTTACTAACACCACATCTCCCCATTGTTAGCTCTGAAGAGCAGTTCTCATTTCCTCCAAGGGAAGTTCTTGCTGAAGTCTTGCCTCACTTTTATGTCTGTGTTTAACACAGTCCGTCAGGGCCTTGCTTTTCACAGAGGGGCATGCTACTAGATGTTACGTTTGAGCATCACTGACATGACCGAACTCTAGGGATGCTAATATTCGATGCACAAAAACATCTCCCTGGGAGCAGGTCGGCCTGTGCCTATGGACATCCTTGGGAAAATTCAGCTTTGATCCAAAAGAACCAAATGTGCCTTACGTACCATTGCCTCTCCCTAAATGCTTGTTGAAAAACAATAGACTCTCAGTGTTCTTTTTTTTTTTTAAGTTTATTTATTTTTACTTATTTTGAGAGAGTGTGTGAGTGGGGGAGGGACAGAGAGCGAGGGAATCCCAGGCAGGCTCTGCACTCTGAGTGCAGAGCCTGATGGAGGCCCCAAACTCATGAACCGAGAGAAGCTGAGCCCAAGTCCAGAGTTGGATGCTTAACCAACTCAGGCACCCAGGCCCTCAGCGTTCTTAAACCAGCCCTTTTTGTTCCCTTGGGTTGCTGAGTTTCTTCATCTCTCAAGGGGAATAACATTCCCTTGTGGATTTGTTGTGAGGGCTGTCATTAAGCACCCAGGCACCCATACCCATGTCTGGCCCGTGGTATTATTTCAACGAAGGAGCAGAACTCAGTGCATTCTCTCTCCAGGGCCAGGATTGGCTACCGAGGACAGGTCACAGTGGGTGCCCTGGTGAAGAAAGTGAGTAAACTAAATGCAAGTTAACATGTTGGAGTTTAGGACTATTTACTGTGAGACTGATGATGTAGAGCTTTCTCAAGAAAGCTTCTTCCGGGCCCAACACAGTGCTTCAGTAATCACACATCTGACCCCATCTCTCACAGGCCCCAGGGGGACTGGAATCGGAGATCCTTCAGAAGCAGGACTTCACAACGTACCCTATTCTTGCGTCATCAGGGTGGAGAAGTGACAACACAGAGCCCTCAAAGAAGTACAGAGACGTGAGGATCTCTGGGGGTGGGGAGAACAAAATGCTAGTAGGTGTCTGATAGCTGTAGGGTGGCTTCATTGTCCAATTAACAAGTACCTGAAAACAGAATCTGATGGAACGAGGCTCAGTTGATTACTGTGATTCATTTCCACACTTCATGACTAGAGAAAAGAAAACCAAATGCCAAAGAGGACTGAATTGTAGACCTTCTCCAAGTGGAAATTGCCTTAGATCCACAAGTCCGATCTTAGTGACAGATGAAGAAACTTGCCCACTGATGAGTGGCAGAGGGGCTGGCAACCCCCTGATTTCCCATCTAATGTGATTACAGTATTTCATGCTAGAAAAAATACACCTAGAATTATTTAGCTGGGAGAACAAAGCACGGCTACATGACAGTTCAGGAACACGGAAGTGTTATACCTCTGGGTAGTTAACCAGCCTTCTAACTGTAGGTGAGGACAAAATCCAGTCATCCCTTCGGCTAACATTGAGTGCTAGCTATATCTCACTCAAAACCATTTCCGGCTCCATGAGTTTCGTGAATTCACTGTTCTGCACTTCGTCTTGAACGAGATATGGGAACATCTATTGAGTGTAAAGAAGGGAAGTCCCCCGCCTCTAGGAAGGTGAGCTGCCCAGTGTATTCTTGATCACATGTACTGAAGAGGTCATAGTGGTGTTAGGACTCATCTATACAATCCAAACACATTGTTTGGTTTTGGACTATGCCACTTTCTGATTTTTTTCCCTCAGCTGATGGCCCTGCCTGCCCACCCCAGACCACCTAGGAGGGAAGAGAAGTTGTCTGTGGCTGTCCTCGGTGCTTAAAGGTGCTGTAGTGGATGCTATGCTGTGCCATCCATCTGGACACCCCTCTTCAGGACTGACACACTCACCCCTGTGCCCTCTCCTGTCCATGCTGCTGGGAATTTTGGTGGCTAACAGTTCTCAGCTGAGACCCATCTAGGGATTGCCCTCCATTGAAAAATCATCCAAGTCCACACCCTCTCCTGAGACAGCCTGTAGCGGTTGGTCAGTGTGGGAGGACAGAGGTCTGATTCTCTTGCCGCTGAGGGGAAAACTCTGAAGGGTCACAAGAGCTCCAGAGTTCCTGTGTCCAATTCTGTGGCCTTCTCGCTCTCACAGGTGGTACTGATACCAACACAAGCTTCATAAGTCTTTACTCAGATTTCTTTAAAAAACAAAACAAAACACATTTTATTTATTGTTTTTAAGTAATCTCTACACCCAGCATGGGGCTGGAACTCACAACCCTGAGATGGAGAGTCCCACCCTCCACCGACTGAGCCAGCCAGTGGCACCCTTTACTCAAATTTCGGTCTCAAAATGTGTTTGCCCGGAAACTCAACCTGCCAAGAATCGGTGCCAAGACTACCAAGGAGAGCTGAATCTAAACTGTGATTTTGTTTTATTTTTTATATTTTACTGATAGATTGGTGTGGTTGACATCTTTATTGCTTTGGAGGTGGGGGCAGGTGCTCAGGAGCTCTTGGTGGGGGCGGCTCCCTCTTCACCAGCACAGGCTTCTGGCAGCCATGTACACATCTGGGCGGTACTTGCTCTTGCGGGTCGTGTGCCTGGTGCTACTGAGGGTGGCCCGGGCATTCTTGTTGACAGCAGTCCTCACGCTGGAGGTGGCAGGGTTTCGCTGGCCGGATCTCCGCTGCACCATGCCTTTGGTCAGCAGCTCGGTGCCCACCCGTGCCCACCCATGCCCACAGTCTTGCGGTGAAACAAGCCTGTTGTAGCAGAAGGAGTTGTGAGCCTTCGGGTTATCTGGCTGGGTGCTGGGTGTCTTCTTCTTCCTCTTGATCAGGAAGCTGGAGCAGCGCCACACGACCGGACAAGGCAGTGGGCACACCTCACGCAGCCTCGCACTATGGGAAAACAAATGGGGATTTCAAAGGATTTCAAAGCCGAATCACCTGTTGGCCAGCTGGCAGTGAGGCCCCCCCATCCCCGGTGGTAGGTAGAGCATGCGTGGCCCCCGCACACTGGATCAGTGCAATTGTTGAAACCCTCACTGGCCGTGAAGTAGGATGGGATCCTGGGGAAAGGCAACGCATCGGTGGGGGAAATACACCGTGTCTGAGAAGTTATAAAGACCGTGGGATTGGGCGGCTGCTCTGCTGGAGGCTCTTGATACCTCGGGGAAAAGGTGATGAAGGGCTGAGGGTAATTAATCACCAGCTAAAGGCCGACTGTAAAGCCCGAGGCCCTCCTTGGCAACTTATAAAGAGACTTTTACCTCCTGCATCTTCAGGACCCTGAGAATAAGCTCCAAGATTTAATTATGAGAGTAGGAGAGCTCCCGAGAAGTTTGAATTCTTAACTCTGGCAGGTCTGTTTGGAAGGAGACACGGACTGGGACATCTGGGTCGATGCTTTTGAACATCCTGAATCCCCCATTCTCCTGCATCCCTCTGGCCTGCGAAAGTACCTACTTCTTCCTGTCAGAGGCCATCCCTCCTCCCTTACCCAGCTGGGTGCCCCCTCATAGAAGACTGCCCTGCAGACACCAGTGGGCCTGGCCAGCATGTACTGGCTGCAGATGGTTGAAGATGTGTTGGGCTGGGTTATGAAGTGTTGGATCAAGGAGGGTGGGATATAAAGTTTGATAAGGAAGATGGATATGGAAGTAACTTCCCGTGATACAGGACTTAATGCTCTAACAAGGCCCCCAAGAGATGTTGCTAATACTTGGATTAGGTGCCTCTTAGAAAGTCAGAGGAAGCCATGGCCCACATTAAGTGAAGCAGAAATGCCAGAACAGGGTGCTTGGGTGGCTCAGTCAGTTAAGCGTCTGACTTTGGCTCAGGTCATGATCTCAGTTTGTGAGTTCGAGCCCCGTGTCGGGCTCTGTGCTGACAGCTCAGAGCCTGGAGCCTGCTTCAGATTCTGTGTCTCCCCCTGGCTCTGCCCCTCCCCTGTTCGTGCTCTGTCTCTGTCTCTCTCTCTGTCTCTCTCTCTCTCTCTCTCTCTCTCTCTCAAAAATAAATAAACAATAAAAAATTTTACAAAAATGCCAGAACAGTCATGGTAGATGGTGGAAGAAAACATCAAAGGGCTAAAAAACGTGGGCATCTTAGAGTAAATATGCTAAGTAAAGCCAGAAAAGTCACCAAATGATTATGTTCCATGAGAGGGCCCAAGGGTAGTTCATCTACTGAAGCGATGAAGAATGTCCTGGTGAGACAGGCACCAGTTTCATTGAGAAGCTCAGGGATGGCCTCTCCCTAAAGGCTAGTGCTGAACTGTCACAGAACTGGGCTCACTGGTAGCAGTGGGGATGGCAGGGCACTGGAACAGGCAGGTGGTGGGTGCCTAACTGTTGGAATCAAAGTAACTGAATTACTGCACTGGGCAGGAAGGTTGGACAGGCATCCAGGGTCTGAATCTGATTGGCAGATTGCTGGAGATGATTCACAGAACATGGCTTTCCTAGGAACGAGATAGATGGCACTCAACAAGGCTATTTTTTTTTTAATGTTTATTTTTGAGAGAGATAGAGCAAGTGGCGGAGGGGCAGAGAGAGAGGGAGACACAGAATCTGAAGCAGGCTCCAGGCTCTGAGCTGTCAGCACAGAGACACGGGGCTCGAACTCACGAACTGTGAGGTCATCACCTGAGCCAAAGTTGGACACTTAACCGACTGAGCCACCCAGGCACCTCTCAACAAGGCTATTATTGCCCAATCTGTACCATAAAAAGAAATCAAGGATGGACGATCAGGAGGCTGAGGACAGCCACCTGATAAAAAGTTACAATTCATTAAAAGAGAAAACCTTATAGTTCCTTCCTGTTTCTACACCTGAGCCAGCTTTAAAAAATCATCCTTTATTGGGGTGCCTGGGTGGCTCAGTCAGTTAAACGTCCGACTTCGGCTCAGATCATGATCTCATGGTTTGTGGGTTCAAGCTCTTCATTGGGCTCTGCGCTGACAGCTCAGAGTCTGGAGCCTGCTTCAGATTCTGTCTTTCTCTCTCTCTTTCCCTCTCTGCCCACTTGTTCTCTCTCTTTCTCTCTCTCTCTCTCAAAATAAATAAACATTAAAAGTTTTTTTTTTATTGAAGTATAATTTATTTACATTAAAACTCACCAATTTAAAACGTACATTTTAGTAAGTTTTTCAAATTAACCATCACCACAAGATAGGTAACATTTCCATCATCCCACAACATTCCCTTATGCCCAGTGAGGTACTAGAAGAGCCAACTTATAACGTCTAATGAGATCTGATTGTTAGCTAACACCTCTTGCATACGCAGTGTTCAATGACATCACACTGGATACATGAAATTGTCAGTGGAAGGGGTATTTACACCACAGAAATTGGCAGATGCTACAAACCAGGGCTTCCTTCCCACTGAAAGCAGGTTGTTAAACATTTACTAGCCCACCACTGCTCATGCCCCTTTGCAGTCCAATCCCCGTCCAAAGTCTGGCTCCTAGCCACCGCTGATACTTTGTCACAAGAGTTTTGCGTGAATGGAATCATATAGCATGTAGTTCTTTGTGTTTGTCTTCTTTCACATAGTGTATCTTTATATATTTATTTTTAATTAATTTATTTAGTTTGAGAGAGACATAGTGCGAGTGGGGCTCGAACTCACAAAATTGGGAGATCGTGACCTGAGGTGAAATCAAGAGTCGGACGCTTGACTGACCCAGCCACCCAGGTGCCCCTCACATAGTGTATTTTTAGATTTATCAGTGCGGTGTGTATCATTAGTTCCTTTACCTTGATGAGCAGTATTCCATTGTTTATGTAATGCTGATGGCCATGTTTCCATTTGGGGTCATAAAGTTCCTATGAACATTAATATATCATTAGTAATTTTTCATTTCTCTTTAGTAAATGCCTGGGAACAGGGCTCCTAAGTTAAATGGTAAGGGCATGTGTAACTTTGTAAGGAATTGCCAAAGCCTTTTCCAAAGGCTATCGCATCCTGCATTCCTACCAGGAACATCTGACCAGTTTCTCTGAATCCTCACCAGCATTTGGTGTTATCAGTTTTTAATTTTAGCCATTAAAAATTTTTTAAAAATGTTTTATTCATTTTTGAGAGACAGAGGCAGAGCGTGAGCAGGGGAGGGGCAGAGAGAGAAGGAGACATAGAATCTGAAGCAGGCTCCAGGCTCTGAGCTGTCAGCACAGAGCCCGAGGCAGGGATCAAACCCAGAATCGTGAGATTATGACCTGAGCCAAACCTGGATGCTTAACTGACTGAGGCACCCCTAATTTTAGCCATTTTGATAGGTGTATAGTAAGATCTCATTTGTGGTTTTAATTTGCATTTCTCTCATGGCTAATTATGTTGAATATCTTTTCATGTGCTTATTTTCCCTCTATATACCCTTTTTGATAAAACATGTTCAGGTCTTTTGCCCATTTTCTGGTCAGATTGTTTGTAATTTTTTTCACTTTGAGTTTGAGAGTTCTTTTTACATTCAAGATACTGCTCCTTTGTTAGATCCATGATTTGCAAATATTGTGTCCCAGTAGCTTGTCTTTTCATCCTCTTCACATGGGCTTTCCAAGAGCATATTTAAATTTTAATGAGGTCCACATTCTTGATTTTCCCTCTTATGGATCATTTGGCATCAAATGTAAGAACTCTTTGGGGTGCCGGGCTGCTCAGTCGGTAGACCATGCAACTCTTGATCTCAGCATTGTAAGTTTGAGCCCTGCATTGGGTGTAGAGATTACTTAGAAATAAAAATCTTAAAAAAAAAAAAAAAAAAAAAAAAGTACTATTTGTCTATTCATAGATCTTGAAGATTATTTTTTTTAAAAAAAAGTTTTATAGTTTTAGTTTATATTTAGGTCTGTGGCCATTCTGAGTTAAATTTTGTATAGGGTGTTAGATGTAGGTTAAGTTTTATTTTGTGCCTATTGCTCTAGCTTTGTTGAAAAGGTTGTCTTTCCTCCATTTTATTGTTTTGGTATCTTTGTCAAAAAAAAAAAAAAAGTTGGGCACATTTGTGAGTCTGTTTCTGGGATCTGAATTCTGTTCCATTGATCTATGTGTTTATCTCTCCACCTACAGGGATACCCAGCATTGATTATTATAGCTATATAATAAATCTAAAATTTGGGTAGACTGATTTCTCACTCTTTATTCTTCTTTTTCAAAATTCTTTAAGTTATGCTAGTTCCTTTGCCTTCCACATAAACTTTAGGACAATCTTGTATATGTTTACAAAAAAAAATTGGGATTTTGGTAGTAATTACATTAAACCTGCATATCAGTATAGGGAAGAAGTGACATCTTTACTATGTCAAGTCTTTTGATCCATGAACACAGTATGTCTCTCCATTTATTTAGATCTTTGATTTTTTCATCGACATCATGTAGTTTTTACCATATATATCTTGTATGTTTTGTTAGATTTATACCTATGTATTTTTGAACAATTTTAAAGTGTATTGTATTTTTAATTTTGGTGTCCACATGAGTGTGTGTGTGTGTGTGTGTGTGTGTGTGTGTGTGTGAATTTATTTTTAGGAGTTTTTTTGTAGATTCCTTTTTTGTAAGATTTTCTACATAGACAATCATGTCATCAGTAAATGGGGACAGTTTTCTTTTTTCATCTGTATGCTTTTTAGTTCCTTGTCTTGCCTTATTGCACTGTCTAGAACTACTAGCAGTATGTTGAAGAGGAGTGAGAACAGATATACTTGCCTTTTTCCTGATCTTAGGAGAAAAGTGCTCAGACTTTCACCATTAAGTAGAATATTAACTGTAGACGTTTTGTAGGTGCTTTTGTCAAGTTGAAGAAGTTTCCCCATACTCCCATTTTTCTGAGAATATATATATTTTTAATCATGAATGGGTGCAGACTTTTACCAAATGATTCCTCTCCATCAATTGATGATCATGTAATTTTCTTCTTTGGAGGGTTACTGTGGTAGATTACACAGATTGACTTTTGAATATTGAGCCACATTTGCATCCCTGGAATAAACCCCAGTTGAGCATGGTATATAAATCTTACCACAATTTGATACAATCTATGTGCTGATACTTTGTTAAGGAGTTTTGCAGTTATATTCATGAGAAATATTGGCCTGTACTTTCTTTTGTACTATTGTTTTGTTTGTTTTCATGGTAATACTAGGAATTGGGAAATATTCCCTCCTATTTTGTGGAAGAAATCATACAAAGTTAGCATTACTTCCTCTTTAAACATCTGGTAGAATTCTCCAGAGAAACCATCTGGACCTGAGAGCTTTTTGGGGGGACATGGGGGGCACATCTTTAAATTATGAATTAATTCTCCTTAATTGTTATAGGGCTATTCAAACGATCTGTTTCACCCTGGGTCAGTTGTGGTAGTTTGTGCTTTTCGAAGGATTTGGTCCATTTTGTCAAATTTATGCATGTAGAGTTTATAGTGTTCCCTTATCATTTTTTTGATATTTGTGAAGTTTCTAGTGATATGCTGTTTCATTCCCGATATTTGTAGTTTGTGTCGTTTTTTAGTCAGTCTTGCTAGTGGTTTGTCGATTTTATTGGTGTTTTTCAAAGAACTAGCTCTTTCATTGATTTTCTCTTTTTTTCTTTTATAAATTCCTTTGCTTTCTGTTCCTTATTATTATTATTTTTTTTTTTTTTGTTATTTCCTTGCTCATGCTTGTTTTGAGTTTACTTTGGTCTTCTTTTTCTAAGTTCTTGAGGTGGGACTTTAGATAAAATGTATGCATTTAGTGCTTTGATTTTTCCTCAGCACTGCTTTAGCTGTGTGCAACAATGTTTGGTATGTTTTCATTTTTATTCAGTTCAATGTATTTAAAATTTATTTCCCTTGAGAATTCCTTATTGACCCATGAATTATTTAGAAGTGCATTTAGCTTTGAAGTATTATAAGATTTTCCTCCTTTCTTTCTACTGTTGGTTTCTATCTTATGTCCATGGTCATCAGAGAACATGTTCTGTATGACTCCATTTTTAAATCAGTTGATATTTGTCTTATGGTCCAGGTTACGGTCTATCTTGGTACATGTTCTGCTGGAGCATAATAAAGGTCTATTCCGCTGCTGTTGGGTGGAGTGTTCTATAAATGTCGATTAGGCCCTGCTGTGTTGTCATTTCAGTATTGGCACCAATGATTGTCTTTTTTCATTCAGTTTGAGATCTTCTTGGTTCTTGGTATGATGAGAGACCCCCTCCCCATATATAATGACTTTATTTATTTTAATGTTTATTTATATTTGAGAGAGAGAGAGAGAGAACGCACAAGCAGGGAAGGGGCAGAGAGAAAGAGGGAGACACACAATCCAAAGCAGGATCCAGGCTCTGAGCTGTCAGCACAGAGCCTGATGTGGGGCTCGAACCCACAAACTGTGATATGATCTGAGCCGAAGTAGGATGCCCAACCGACTGAGCCACCCAGGTGCCTCAAAACTTTATTTTTTTTAAGTAATCTCTACACCCAACATGGGGTTTGAACTCACCACCCCAAGATCAAGAGTCGTGTGCTCTTCTGACAGCCAGTCAGGCAACCCATGATGACTTTTCATTGGAACCTAGATATTTTTGTGTTATGAGATTGAATCAAAATTTAAACTTTTGTTTTAACTTTCTGTGAACTGCTTTGGCATGGGAAGGGGAGGTGGGACTTCATGACCCTCCTCCACCAGCTCTAATCTCTGGCTTTAAGATTCCCCCCTCTGCAATGCTCCCTACAGCACAGTGCAGGAAACTATCTCTAGGTTTGTGGCCATTCTGAGTTAATTTTTGTATAAGGTGTTAGATGTAGGTTAAATTTTATTTTGTGCCTATTGCTCTAGCGTTTGTTGAAAAGGCTGTCTTTCCTCCATTGAATTGTTTTGGTATCTTTGTCAAAAAAAAAAAAAAAAAAGAGTTGGGTACAACTCTCAGTAAACTGAGGCTATCATAGGGCTCATCTCATTTATTTCCCTTTTCTCATTTAATGAAGTTCCGTACTACTTGCTTTTCAATATCCATAAACATTTTTTATAATTTTGTCTGGTTTTTTAGTTGTTTATAATGGGAAGGTGATTTCTGTTGGTGGAAGTAGAAGCCTTCCCGAACCAGTTTTTCAGCTGGAAACAACTGATGTAAGAGGCTAGGCCCCTAGAACAGCATGACCCTCTTGCAGGTCCAGCATAATATGTCCTGGACCATATGGACATTCCACAGATCATCACATTACTTCATTCAAGGTAATAATTCCCCTGGTCCTATAAGGACTCACGACCATTTGCTTAATACATGCTGGAGAAAGAGGCACAACCATTTGAGAAACTGTTGTATACAGGGTCTTATCTGATACTGATGTCCATGGATCTGAAGCATCGTCATGGCCCCCTGGTAGAGTGGCAGTGTATGGGGATGGGGTGACAAATGTATTCCAGACCCAGGTCTAGCTCTCAGTGGTCCTACTGGGTTCGTAGATCCACCCAGCGGTCATTTCACTGGTCCTTAATGGGTAACTGAGATGGATATATTTGATAGTTGGCAGAACTACACTAACCATGATAGGGTTAGAAAGGCCAGCACGAAGCTCCTGAAGTTGCTGCTACCATCT
Source organism: Leopardus geoffroyi (assembly GCF_018350155.1). Taxonomy (NCBI): domain Eukaryota; kingdom Metazoa; phylum Chordata; class Mammalia; order Carnivora; family Felidae; genus Leopardus; species Leopardus geoffroyi. The sequence continues at coordinate 106,435,128 of NC_059328.1, forward strand.
CAGGCCAAGATAATAAAAACTATCACAGTAGTGGCCCTCTTGCAGATCTAAAGGATGCAGGGATGGTGGGCCCATTAAAACACTATTTAATTCACTAGTCTGGTCCCTGGTAAAATCAGAAAGTTCTTGGAAGATGACAGTGGATGACAGCCATCTCAAGTCATTTCAATTGTATCTGCTGTGCTAAATGCTAAATGTGGTGTCTTTGCTAGAGATTAACACAGCCGCAGGTACACGATAGGTGGCCATTAATCTGAGCAATATATTCTTTTCCATCTCTGTAAGAAAGGACCATAAAAAGTACTTTCACTACTGGGATGAGCAGGAATAGTCTTGCACCTGGACCATGTAAAACCTCCCACCCTGTCATAATATGTCCTGGACCATATGGACATTCCACAGATCATCGCGTTACTTCATTGATGACATCATGGTAATTGTACAGGATGAGCAAGAAATGGCAAGTACACTAGAGGCCTTGATAGGATAAACATCCTTCAAGTAGGGGTACATAAAACTGCAAATACCCAGTAATGTTTTTAGAGGTCCAGTGGTCTGGACCATGCCAGGATGTTCCCTCCAAAGTAAAGGAGAAATTTTACTTCTCACATCTCACTCCCAAGAAGGGAACACAGTGCCTGACAAACCTCACTGGGGTCTACAGACAGCATATTCCACACTTGGGAATACTGTTCTGACACATGTATCAATTCTGATAATGGACAGATGCAGTCATGGCCTGCAAGGGCATAATGACCAGGTACCTTATCAGGTAACCTATTTGGACCAGAAGTACAAGTTGAGGGGGTGTGGGTAGGAATCTAGATGGGGAGTAGAGAAGGGAGACGAGTACCAGTGCAGACAGGGTAAGTTACAGCAGCAGGGGCTACGGTCTGTCCCAGACCTTCCTCTGTTAACCAGTTTTCCCAGGAAAAGAGGCCCATCAAATCCTGAAGGGATCACTCTAGAACTCAAGAAACAATGGATCCGAACAGCACGAAAGGTGGACTATAGTGAAGACCTAGTGTGCTGCCCAGATTCCCCGCTTCAGGACTGAAGCACTCATTTCCCAAGCTGCTGAGAATGCGGACGGTGCTCTTCTGAGTCCCCTTGGGAGCTGCCTTTTCCCGAAGTCAGACAACTCACCCAAGGACATGGCCCCTTTTTAGCCAATGTGGGGGTACGTATGTGGCCACTTGCCTCAATAGAGTACACATTTCCACACAGCCATCCTAGCTTGAGTGTGAGGGACTGACGGAGGTCTTTGTTGAGACCAGCTTAACCTCCTCCTCTACCGAATCCTGCTTCCTGGACTCCCCCACAGGTGTCGACCCAGTCTAAGATCCCTTCATCATAAACTTCCTGCACACAAATTTCCAATTCAGTCTGTTTCGCCAGGAACTTACACTATGACAAATATTTAAACACTTTTGAGACGAGCTGTGTGGAATGTTGTGGTTGTTGCTCAGGCAATTTCAGAGATGTTCTGATGGGGACATGGTGGTGTGGAAAGATGTGTTAAATGAGCTTTTCACCAGTAACAGTAGGGATGAAGATCATTGAAATGGCAGATTTCAAACAACACCAGTCGTACGTTTCAACACACCTTGAGTTATGGAGTCTGCTGGCTAGTTTTCAGCGCAACTGATGATAGATTTCTATCAGTTGGGATGGCCTCATGTGAATCAAAGTGCTTAACGGACTCATAGTGGTAGGTGAGCTCAAACATTAGGTTAGAAACTAGTCTCTCTGAGCTTCTGATAAAGACAGCAAAGAGTCATAAATTGTGTGACCTCACATTGTATTGGAGTGACTAGCACAATCCATTTGTCAGCAGTTGGATCTTTTTTCCACTAGTAGACCTTGAACTTAGGCAGAATTATCTACTTCCCTTATCTCCTATCAAGATACCTGTTCCATAATTACCCAATGACTAGCCCTCTATCTTAACCTTGCTCTGGAAACCAAGATGCCATCTTTTTCAAAATTTCAGGGTTACAGAAACAAAGTAAGTTCCCTTTTTAAGCTTTTTTCATTGCAGCTTCATTTTCTCCAACAATTACCCTTAGGCCTTATTTGGATCCCTTTAGAAAAGTAGAATCCATTGTGCTTATTCATATTTATAGCTTTATAAATATACCTAACAAAAATGACTTTTAAGACCTAACACATATCAGCTTGTTAAGTAATTTGCCCATAGCACCCACGGGATATAGCCTATAAATGAATTTTATTTTCCCTTCCTTTTTAGCACCAAACCCCAGTAGCTCAAGAGTACAACCTACTTGGAAGTTCTGCCCCCAGTCTACTCATGCCCAGTAAACAGCATCTAAGAACACAATCTCTCTAGTCAATGGTTTTGTAATAGCAGTGCATGGTGACAAACGGTAGCTATACAGCATAATGTATAGAATTATCTAATTACTACGCTGTACACCTGAGGATGTAACATGGTGTTGTCAACTATACATTAAAAAAAAACTAAAAATTAAAAAGGTAAAATTTATCAAAACTTACGCACACACGTAAAGACCATACATGGTGCCATTTGCTTGAAAGAAATGTAAATAGACATAAAGGTGCAGTAGTAAATCATAACTGCATAAAATTAACTGTAAAGACTGTAATAAACTAAAAAATAAGTAAAAACACAATCTCTTTATTTCCTCTTGAGATACAAATGTTCAGTTTGTATGAGAATGAGCCTAGTGACGGAGACAGTGACTAGCTCTTCCATTTGTTCCAGTGAATTTCAGGCTAAATAATATCCAGACTGTTTCCAAAATCTGTTAATATTCAGCTTATCAAATCTACAGCCTGGTACTCCTTGAGCAGGACTACCCCAGTAAGGCCAGATGTGGTAACAGTCCAAGACAGAGGTGGGAAATACAGAGGATTCAACGTGTACATGCAGTTTCGGCTGTTGTCTCCATATGCTCTGTAAAATTCCACTATTTCATCAGAGCTGGGAGTTGATCAGGGTGATGGCCCATCGTTGCTCCACTGCTCCTGATTCGGCTCTTCTTTTTTGCTTATTCATTTTGGGGAGAGAGTGTGAGTGGGGGAGGGGCAGGGAGAGAGGAGGACAGAGGATCCAAAGGAGGCTCTGCACCGACAGCACAGAGCTCAATGTGGGGCTCGAACTCACCAACCGAAGAGACCATGACCTGAGCTAAAGTCAGATGCTCAACTGACTGTGTCCTCCAGGGGCCCCTGATTCTGCTTGTCTGATTTTGAGGGAGAGTAGATTCAGAAAGTCTGGGAGCCGGTGGGGGCCATTCCCTTGGCAGCTTGTTGGGCTAACCAGTACTTGTATCTTTTGGTCTTGGGCCTCTCAAAGTTCACCACAGACATAGGTACCCTCACAGTGTCAAGTCCATTTACCTGTACACAGAACCAAAGGAATCCTCAGAGGTTAGTTGGGCAGATAAGAGCTAATACCAAGCTTTTTACCCAGCCAGAAAAAAGGAGACAGGACGTGAAATACTCACCGTCACCTCACACCAGTACTTGCCCCACTGTGTAATGGGTTCTTCTGGTAACTTTAACGCATGTGGGGCGACCACAACACCAAGCTGCAAAAAAGTCAAAGCCAAAAGGAGCTCTGTTTATGTTGATGTAACTCTAGGCAACCTCAAAGAAGGTTCTGGAATTTCCTGTACAGGAATGAATAAAACTGAGTTTACCCTGGCTGATACCATGTTTACCCTCCACAGATAGTGGCAGAGAAACTCAGTCCCAATTTCTCAGAGAGGAGGATCCACCAAAGAGAAACAGGGCTTGAGACCAAAATCACTTCCTCCACACAAGAGTAGAAACTCCACAGTGGGTCACATTTCCCAGGTTTTTCCTAGAGAGGAAATAAATGATGCCACCATCTTTTCCTATCAGTCTTCAAATTTTGACCACCCTTACTCTTTAGTCATTTCCCTTCCTCAACCCTGCAACCAAGAACACTTTCCCTAACTCCAGCTGGACGATCACACCCTTTCCTAATGAAGGGATCGATGCTGGGCCTCCTTCCCAGGGGTAGCTTCTGCCCTCAGAGGGATAGTGGTGCTTGGTGCTTGGGAACACTCACATTTTTGAAGAAATGGCGGGCAACTATTTCAGGGTTTAGTTCCCATTTGACGTTGTTTTTCATCCCCACCTCCAGGTGACAGCTTTTGAGAAACGTCACTGTCTGATAGGAAATATAAACAGGGGCTAGGTTAGAGTTGGAATCAAAGGAGAAGAAACATGTTAGCAAAAGGCACAAGGTCTGAATTCAGGAAAGAGGCACAATGTCTGCCTCACAAGCATACAGGTGAGAAGATGAATAGGAAAGCGAATATTTCTATTGCCTCAAGGCTGATTCTGTACAAAGAAGGAGAATGTCACCTATTCCTGGTTGTTCCTAAGCAAGGAGAAACAGGCCATGTCAAAGTTAGACTTATCAATGGGGACCACTGATACACACCCCAGGATAGAATGGCTTTCGTAGACCATTTTAACCCAATACTTCTGGCCCTTCAGTCCCACCTCTATCCCATTAACAATTCCTTTCTGCTTATAGAATGAAATATAAATTCATCAGCCAAGGATTCAAAATGTTTTACAAATCTCACCCTAACTCCCTTTACAGCCATAAGTATTATCCTGTATGAGTCCTCTGTTTTTGCTAGACTGGTCTACCTTTTATGTTAAAGCGTGCCTTAATTATCTACGTACACTTTTTCTTCCTTAAGAATACCTTTCCCACCCTCCTGGCCTATCCAAAGCCTACTAATCCCACAGGGGCCAATCTAATCCCATCTGAAGAAAAGCCCTCTCCATCACTCTAATCCTTTTTGGTCCATGTTATTCTTCTAATCTACTGCCTTGAAGTTACTGATCACTTTCTCATGTGTCTCATGTTTTTTTGTGACTTGTCTGTAAACATCTATGGAGGCAGAGCCCTCATCTCACACTTTTCCATGGGTCCCCTACTACCTGGGTTGGGGCTTTACTCAATAAGCTAGGGCACTTCACCCAACAAGTCAGGATCTCCCAGGAGGTCTCAAAACCAGTTTTGGCAGCCAAGCATTTCCCCTTTCTCCTACACGTGTGTCTGCAATCAAGATACTTCAAGGAAATCAAGGAGCCTCTCAGGAAGAGGCTGGTAACTCCTTAAGTGACAAAGAAGTAAGAACTTTCCATGTTTTTACTCACCATCTCACCCGCCCTGGTCTGGATCCTCTCTAATTTTCCTTCTTGTCTCAGCTAGAAAAAGAAAGTTAAAGGTGAAAAAAATGAAAAGAAAAATGAGTCCATGATAAATATCAAACTCTTATTATGCTGGACATAGGCTGGGTTTCTGGATTCCTATTCTTCTAATCCCTATTTCGTTTTTAAGTTAAATATCAAAGGGAAGGAAGTTGCTAGAAGAAATCTTAAGGTTTTATTCTTTCAAGTCCCTCTGCTCACCAATTTCTCTTCTTCAAAGAGTTTCTTGTTTTCAGGGGATGCATATACAGCCAGACCTCGAGGCAACAGTCGATTCCGGCCCAAAGATTTCTTCACTGAGACCAGGTCACCCCGGACTCCAAGTCCTGCCAAGGAGAACAGACACTGGATCAGATGACCTCCTAAAGAGGTGATGATCAAAGATGCACCTCTTATTCTCTCACAGTACTTATTCCTCCTAGAAAAAATATTAATACTAAGAACAACACTTAAAGGACTTCTAATTAGTTTTTTTACGGCCTGATTTAGAAGTTTCACATTCCCTGTACAAAGTGAGAGTTGTCTCATCACAGGGTTTCAGTCATTGTAGCACATGCTGTTGGGCCTCCTTTCCCCTCTACACAGTTGCCCCATTCGCGTTCCTTTTTCTATGCAAGAGGCCAAGGCACAATCACAGTACTTTTTATGGCTTCCTCTCCTCAAATACAGAGCAGATCATTTCTACAAACGGCGAGAAATAGCTAAACGGGGAGGGCAGGAAAGAGCTGACGCCAAACGGGGCCAGCCTGAGGTAGGAGATACCTCTGCCGGGCCTTACCAACCACCGACTGGGTAAGGATGAGCTCCAGGTTGCCTTTGGGCCCGTGTTTCGTGTCCTCTACCAGCTTGTAAACGCGGTGTCGCCGGTGCAGGCGCGGCTTCCGGCCGTCTCCAGCCAACGGTACCTTCCACCAGCGCTCCACGATGACCGTGCCCTGGCAGTCGGGGAGCGGGGGTGAGCGAGTCTCCCGGGGAAACTCCTGGCGCCCTCGGGCGCCGGCACAATGTGAACCCGCCACCCTCAGGCCGGAACCCCTCGGAAGCAATACTCGGGCGTAAAGAGCCCCGCCGGAGGCGAGGACCGCCACGGCTCAGAGCTGGGCCTCACCCGACTGTGAGAGAGGCTGAAGCCGCGCTCCGGGCCGGGGGCGGCCCCCGCGAGCGGCAGCCGCAGCAGCTCCCGGACGGCTCCTCGCAGCAGCCCCCACGCCCCAGCCACCGCCATGTTCCCGGCGCCGAGGGAGAGCGGAGGAGGCCCCCGGCGCCGGCGCAGGAAAGGCCCCAGCGTCTGCCCGCGGCGCGCCTGAGCCGCCGCTGCTCCCGCCGGCGAAGCCGAGGGGCAGGCCCGGCCCGGGTCTGACCGGCCTGGCCTCCCAGCCAAGGTCTGGGTCGACGCTCCGTGCTTCAGCGTTGCCTCATCCCCTCTTCACTGTTTCTTCTCGGGGCAGGGACGCCCGTAGTTATTGGCAGATCATGGAGGGAGCTGGAAAAGGCACCGTGTCCCTCTTGGCTTCGCTTTAAAATGAGGGCTTCGGTTTAGCTGCAGCAGCTCTGAGGGTTCCAGCTCTGGCATTCTGTGATAACCGGATGCTGAGGGAAGAGGGACGCTGCTTTCCCTTTTGCTTACTGCAGATCTGCCTAAAAGTGGGGGAGGGATGGGATCCTCTGGAAAACTCTGGCAGCCCCGGGAGGAGGCTAACCCTTAATCTTTACACCTGCGGTATTTAAGCTCGTGTTTAAAGCAGAATTCAAAATCACAAGGGAGATGAGCCACAGAAAAAGGAAACTGTGGTAGAGTCTGGACCGTTCGAGAGTCTCAAGCCCTCGAGAGAAGACCATCTAGATGGGATGAGCAGGGTCTGTTTTGGCAGCGGAGATTGTGTAAGGGCGCTCTCAGCATCGTGTTGTTTTACTTGTTTGACCGGTAAACGTTGTCCCTCCTCCTAATTGCGCTTTCCTCGCTTAGCTTCCAGGACACCAGTTTTGTTTTTGTTTTCTTCCTACTTCACCAGTTTTCACAGTCTCCTTGCCTGGTTTCTCCTTTTCTCCGAACTTCTTAGGGTGCCGCCTAGGACAGTCTTTGGATCTTTACTCTTCTCAGTATACACCCCCGCTTTGATCTCCTTCAGTCTTGATCACTTCCAAAGTTCTCCATCCTAGACTTCTCCTAACTTCGCCCAACTCGAATAGCCTGCTGCTTACTCCTCTTCTTGTGTGTCTAGTGGACACTTCAAAGTTAATATGCTCCAAACTAAACCCGTCTCTAGAGCCTGCTTCAAACTGTCTCACCTTGCAACCTTACCCATCTCAGTTGATGGAAACTTCTTTCAGTTCTTGGACTCAACTTCTTTCTCTCATGCTCCAGGAAATCCTGTGGGTTCTATCTTTAAACGATTTCCAGAATCCAACCACTTCACACCACCTTCAGTGCTTCAGCCTGGAATAAGACACCATCTTTCTCCTGGATCACTGTAGTAGTTAGTCTCTTGGCAAATCTCCTTTAATGCTCCCCAGTTTATTTACAACACAACAGTCAGGATCTTTTAAAAAACATAGATAATATCATATCACTCCTCTACTCAAAACTTCACAGTGACTTCCCTCACACTGTAGTCTACAAGGCTTTCCCAAATCTGGCCCATTAGCTCTCTGACCTCACCTCCTGCTTTCCTCAGAACTTACACCACAGCCTCCCTGCTGTTTCTTGAAAACACCGGGCACTCTCTTCAGGGCTTTTACATCCACTGTTGCGTAGGCACGGAATCCTCTTATCCTCAGATGCTGGCTTGGCTGACTCCCTCACTTCCTTTAAGTCTTCGATTAAATGCCATCTTTTCAATGAGGCCTACTTGGATCACTGTATTTGTTTCCCCAGCCTGCCCCACCCCCTTCACCTCCTGACCTTCCTTTATCCTGCTCTTTTCTCCATAGCAGTTCTCATTGAACATCCTAAGTTTTCTTACAATGTTTACTGTTTTCTTTTGTCTTCTCACTGTTAGAAGCTAAGTTCCATTAGGCAGGGATCTTTGTTTATTGGTGGATCTCGGCACCTAGAATTCTGCCTGGCTTTCAGTAGGCCTTCAATAAATATTTGTTGAATGAAATGAGTGAATGAATATGCAGAGGTCTCAAACTGGTGGCCCCAGAATCAAATTTTGCTCACAATGTTGATTTTTTTAATCAACAGCTTTTATTTTTTAATAACCACTCCTTTTAAAAATTTGGAGGAATTTAGCACAAAAATCTATCTTTCCATTTTATGTTGAAAAATCATATCATCTGGAAGCACTGAGTCTGCATTTCTGCAACTGGATGAAACTGAGTTGTCAGCTTATTTTAGACAGTATATGAGCTTTCCATTTTGCTACAGCCCCACCCAGCAGCTCCATTAATTTCCATTAGCTGTCTTGGCTCCTAAAGGCATTTATAGTTTGCAATTTCTACCCTCCAGGGCAATGAGAAAGTTCAACAATGTGTAGCACCTCTGGATTATTAAAGGTAGGGATGACAATAAAAATATTGGATAGGAACTGAGAACCAATGAATCAAGTCAGGCATTGGATCAGGGCTTTGGAAACTTACAGTGTCAGACACCAACCATTTAGTTGCTGAAGTGGGATGTGTGTGGTGTGTGTTACATGAGTGTGCTCACATGCACGCGTGCCGCTGGAATAAGGGGCCAGGTTGAGGGCACTCAACAAGTGTTCAGGCAGGGCTATTCACCAATCAGTACAGAAGCTAAAGTACTGGTACAATTAAAAAAAAAAAAATCACTGGTACAGCCATGAAGTACATACTAGGTGAGTAGGAGGCTTAGTTAAGGGGGTTGGGTGGGGTGGAGGAGCAGCAGAGTGGAGTCTTGAAGTGACATAGGGCTGACCCTTTGCCCATGTCATAGTGCCCACCGGGTCACAATGACACCAGGCTGCCTGAACCCCTGCCACTCATCTCTGAACCTCACTTTGCCGCAGGGAGGCACTGAACTGAGAAACTGCCTTGTAACAGGTTGCGCCCTTCTATCTTCTCCCTTTCTTATATCAAGAGGGGAAAAACACGGAACTACCTCTACCCGATCTGGTCACCATACGCCTATTACCTTTACTGTTACAAATACCGGATCACCCTCCGGGAGAAGATGCTGCCTTGTTATAAAAGGTACTTGTTTTCCTCTCTACTTGTAGTTGTTTACATAAACTGTCAGGAAAAATAAGAGAATTTGAAGGAACTTCCCAAGTGGCAAGAGATAATAATAGCAAAATAGGATGGAAGGCTGGCATGGAACTTAAAATTTTCCCACCTGGCTGGCCTGGGAGAATGGAAGCAGATAGGCTCATCCACAAAAGATAGTGCCAGAGCCTGGTCCTATGTACCTGGAAGTTATGAACCCCTCCCCTTCTCAGATGCAGAGGTAAACTAATTTGGGCCCCCTTTTCCTAACCAGCATCATATATAAGGAACGGGAGGACTTGACACTCCGGCCCCGTTACTGCCTTCAGTGCTCCTGAGTCCCCAGCAGGCCTCCAGGGGGTCAGAAGCACCGAGCAGGGTGACCACGACCAGCTTAAAGAATTATACTCGGTAAGTGGACTGCACACTGATGCTGTCCGGGGGCAGCCCCTGGCTTGCTGTAATGACACCTTAGGGAGAAGGGGCATAATTAGCTAACTGGAGAACAAATTTTAGATCTCGAGGCTCACGCAGAACAGCTACTTGCTTTGGAAACAAGGATTCTGGCCCAGAGATATTAAGTCAAGATCACAGAGCTGGTGGTGAGAAGCAGGATGGGGAAAGAGGAGGTTGGAACAAAGAGCAGAACGAATTAAGAGTTCTGGGACGGAAACTTGTTTAGATGCCAAGAGGGGACTAGAACCTAGAACTCCTCGACTTGGCCCTGTACCATACTACAATAACATGCCTGTGGGTGACCTCTGCATTTTAACTGAGAAATCCGAGAATTCAGAGAAAACCCCCATGATGTAAAAAAAGTGGAAGAGCACGGTCAGTGAGTCCGTAAACAGATGACATGGTATTGTTTAAAGAATAAGCATCCCTAGGGATGCCTGGCTGGTTCAGTTGTTGGAACATGCGACTCTTGATCTCGGGATTGTGAGTTTGAACCCCATGTTGGGTGTGATTAAAAATCTTAAAAACAAAACAAAAACAAAGCTCTGTGATGTAAATATGTTTCTGAAGTGTTGGTGCACCCCTCGGGTGAGGTTAGCAGGCAGTGATACTGCAACTGCATTGACTGCTTTCCAGATTGGTATCAAGGAAAACTCCACAATAGAGAATTAGGTCCTAGGACTAAGGGACAGAGTGAGGATTTGGCTCCAATTCGGTCAGCCCCAAATTTGCTTCCTCAGACACAGCCAAATTGGCCTGAGATCTGACCTGAGGACTAGATGAGAACAGGAGACTGTGTTACTCTTTTGTTCCCTTTCCAGGCTGGGAACCTGACGGTGCTGGCTACTGACCCCCTGCTTCACCAGGATCCAGTACAGTTAGACTTCCACTTCCGCTGCACCCCCCAAACCTCTACCCATTGGCACGGCCTTCTCTGTGATCATCGACTCTTCCTGGATATCCCATATCAGGCCTTGGATCAAGGCAACTGGGAAAGGTGACTGAGCCCTGATAGGAAAGTGGGGTGGGTGAGCGGGGGAAGAGGCAGGAGGGTCCCTTCTTTCATCATGTCATAATCAGGTGGTGGGCGTGCTAACCCATGAGGGTGGATTCAGGAGCTAGATACTTTCACACCACCGAACTGGCATGCAGGCAAGCCCGTGAGCTGAGCCAGGATCTGGGCTTCAAGGGAGAAGAGCCCCCAGGGAGATTGATGGACCCCGATTCAGAAACACAGAAGTGAGGATCAACAACAGGATGTGTCTTCGGACTGTCTTTCTAGAGTGGCTCCTTCTCCCCAGGCCCCTCTAGGATATGGAGGTCAGTCCTGTTGTAATCCCTGGGCTTTGGAGAAACATTTACCAACACCAGCTTATCAACTTTCATTTCCTGGCTTGGGTCAGGAAAAAATTGAGCCATGAGGTTTCTTCTACTCAAGTAGGTGTTTGGATTTTGAATTCACTAAATATTTCATCAACTAGGATTCCTCTTTCTGGCCCCTAGTTTGACTGCAACACTGGAGTATGTGGAGGAGAAGACCAACGTGGACTTGGTGTTTGTAAGCTTCCAAAATAACCGGAATGACAGAGGTAGGGATTGGCAGTCCTTCCTGGCCCCTGGTGCTGAAGTAGCTGACAGCAACTTTTCCTTTGTAGGAGACCCTCTTCCCCGACTTTTTAAAAAAGATCACACTCATACACATTTCAGGGATTTAACCACCATCATCCCCACCCCCGTTCCAAGGAAATGAAGGCAACTAGCACTCTGTTCTCAGATTACACTTGTATTATGAGGAAAGCCTCGAAGGTAGATTTCAGAAGCCAGACCGAGGAAGCACTGGTGACATTAACAGAACTATTCAAGGCATGTAGCTGGTAGGACAGAAAGGACCTCAAATGTATTAAGCACCTACAGTGTGAAAGTGTTGGGTATAGGGCCAGGAAGATAGGAATGGGTTTATCCGGATGCTTGGAGCACACGTTCCAAAAACTACGACCTCCTCCCTCCTCCTCCCCCGCTTCTGTGGGACAGAAGATGGTCAAGAGCTTAGTACACCATCATTGTTAGGCATTTCATGATCATCTTAATCAAATTCTGAGGAAGATCACCATCTTATAAATGGGAAAACTAAAGCTCCGAAAGGGTAACTTGTACAGTGTCACAAAGCTTAGCAAGCCTTAGAGCCAGGGGTGGACTGTAGGTTTGTTAGTCCAAAGCAGATCACCCTAATGCTTGCACTACATGGCTTCCCTTCAGCCACTCCCTAAAGAAGCCAAATCCAGGGAAAGTTGTATAGAGCCTCAAAAAATGTTCTAATTTTTTTTTCACAGGTGCCCTGCTACGGGCCTTCAGCTACATGGGCTTTGAGGTGGTCAGACCAGATCACCCTGTCCTCCCTCCCTGGGACAATGTCATCTTTATGGTGTATCCCCTTGAAAGGGAACTTGGCCACCTGCCCAGTGAGCCTCCCTGAACATGCCTATTCCTGTTGAGGGGCTGGGAGCCTTGACCAGTGGAAACCAGGATGTGATTCAGGACACCTTTCATCCTAGAAATAAAGGGTAGTGCAATCCTCAAGTGTTCACTATTTCTTGGGGGTGTGGGGGAAGGCAGGGTTGGCTGTAGTGGAACATTAGCCTTACAGAACTGAATTCACTATAGAATAAACGTTTAATGATGGAAAAGTCAGAGAGGGAAGAGAGCCAAGGATTTTAGGTTCCTTTGCTTTCCCCTCTACTCCAAAATCCATTTACTTATTCTAACCAGTAACTGTGTACTTGCCAAGAGCAAAAGCCAGGGGCTAGGGAATTCAGAAAGACAAGCCTTGTTGGGATTTTTCCTTCACATATTTCAGATTGGATTAGAGACAAGTATGAATTCCTTCTCTTTGGATGTGGAGAAAATCCAAGAAGGTAGCTGGACCCCACAGCTTTGGCTCAAGGGGAGGATTTCAAAAGACAAAATAAGAAATATGGAATAGAAGAGGGTGTTCCAGACAAGGACAGGGTGTGTTGGAGCCCATCCAACTGGGACATGAACTGATGAGACATAAAGGCCACATAAATGGAACAGACTTGTACTCACGGGAAGAAGCCATGGCTAAGAATGAGGCACTGCTTGTTCTCCTCAGCAAGAAGTCCTACCAATGAATTACATCAGGGCCTCCTTTAAGAGTGAAGGCCAAGGGGCCGAGGAGCCTGGTGACTGACTAGTGGGCCTCGTGACCCTGTTGTGGAGCAGTTGCCAACCCCAGGGCTGAGCCTGCTTCGGGGGGGAGGGGGGGAGACCGCGGTAGTTCACTGCAGCCAAGGTCCGAAACCTTGTCAAATCAATGGCAGCCCTCCAAGGATTCTTCCAAGATCCCACAAACTCATCAGAGATGCTCCTTCACTGGAGCCTTTCTCTAACACATGGTACTGAGAGTTTTCTGAGAAAATAAATTTTGAAAATTTTGGCTATGGGAAAACCCATGCGGTATATGGGTAGGCCTAATTACTAGATTAAAAAAACAAAACCCTGCATAAAGCATCCTCATGTGCTAGTTTTAAGTTTTGTAGTTCATCTTACAGATCCTTAAAAAGCCCTCCCTGTTCATCTGCCATTACCCCACCACTCGCATTACTACACACTTACACTTGCTGCCAAGTCCCTTTCACAGCTCTCACTGGCTGAGTGCTACTGGCCACGATGCAGGGGTGCGTGAAGACATGGCCTCCAGGAAAGCTTACAGTAAGGTCATAGTGGAGACCTACCAGAACCCAGGCCTCTTCCAAATACCTAGTTTGGGTGGGGTCCTTATTCACAAAGCCCAAACCTAAACTGGTTTGGTTCTTAGTGAACGTTTTAATTCTGAAATACCTTTAGGGAAAGGATAGGATCTGTGCATGGGATGGACACTCGCTTCAAAGATGGGCCCTCCACGTAAGGTGTGCGACAAATTCCAGGACCCATAGTCCTGCTTCTACCTTGATTCAACCAACATTTAGTTTTAGATCTTTCTTGAGAACTTTATTCATCAAAGAATCCCCCAAATGATTTAAACGACTATGGAAGTTCTCTTTGACTTCATGGAGGTGTGTGTGTGTATACATATAGATACTACACTAGCACTTTAGAGTATTTCCTGAAATGCCCTCTCTTTGTCTAACTTGTATTTTAACCAAAGTTAACAGGGAAATAGCTGGAGCACTGTTTCAAAAAACCTACCTCCAATAACATTTCAGCAGTTGAGGCTGGGAGGCAGTGTTCTCTTCCCATTTCCTGAGGCTTTTTTAATATAATCATGCTGATTTGTGCCTGTGCCTCCCAACTCAACTGCGGTCTTTGAGCTAACCACTCAAAAACCTCCTTTAATTAACAGAGTCACCTGAGGAGGTGAGTCAGAAGTCTGCAGAATCATCACTTCCACTGACCAAAACCTGGCTGCTTTCCAGCCTCAAAAAGGACACAGCCTTGCAGAAGCATACAATAATCGCCTGGCAGAGAGCAGCGGACCAGAGGCTGAGCAGCCTGGAAGCAAACTCGAAGAAGATGGGGTCGGGCAGGTGGAGAAGGGACATGTACTTGTCCTCTTCTCCACCCCACACTTTGTGGTAGTCCAACAGAAGGAGAGCATGCATTTGGTCCACAGCAAGCCAGATCATGTAGGTAATGGAGGAAGGACTGCATAGATCCCTTTATCATAGGCTCCTCTCTCCAGGCACCAAATCCTGCCAAGACACAAACACATAGACACAAAAGTCTGAATAGGCTCAACCTGAGAACGAGTGAAACTGCAGGAAAGCAGCTGTAGTCATGCTAAGATGGGCTAGGGAAGGGAGGACAGAGCAAGCCCCAGCTGTCCCCCTGGTTACTTTCCTGTTGCTAGACAGAGGAGAGGTGCACTCACACGGCACAGCAGACGGCGTCAGCTGACTTCACAGTAAGTAGTCCTCTTCAAGATTATCATCACCAGACACAGAGGCAGCTTCTGCTTAGCAGAAAGGGGAGGAAGTTAGGCATGGCCACTGAGACTCAGGGAATACGGACTTCTTGGTGCCCCATGGCCGCTTTTTAAGAGCTAAGTCTTAACATTGTCCCTAGTTTGGAGAGACTCACTGAAAACCAGTAATTCCCAAAGATGCTCTGGGGAGGAAATGCGGTTTGTACCTGACAAGCTGAGGCAGGACAGGGTATTTGCTATTTCTCCAGGGCTCTTCCTGGTCTCAGCGAGCATGCTGCCGAGAGAGACCTCTGTTTCTGTGGCCTGTAGGGATGAAGACAAGAGAAGAAGACTGTAGTGGCTGGTGAGAAAGGAGAGGCCGCCCTCTCATTTTGTCCTCAGGCTCTGGTTAAGGCAGTGGAGTCAGATAGCTGAGAGGAACAAGGATGCCCCCTTAGGAAAGCCCTCCATAGCACGTCACGTGTGACCAGAAGCCCTCCCGTCTCCCGGGGCAGACTCGCCCCGGGCAGCACATTACATGTACTCACCACATCGTGCAACATGTCTGGGATGGCTCTGTTTTCTTCCATGTCTTCAGGAAGTTCAACTGCATATCCTTTACGAACTAATTCTAACCCAATATCAAGTTTCTGAGAAGAAAAATGCAAAGGGAATGATGTTCTCTGTAGAGAGGGGCATATCTGAGGAACCAGGACAGCAGGGTTAGGAGTGATACTTTAAAGACATTCCTTCAGGGGTGCCTGGGTGGCTCAGTCGGTTGAGCGTCCGACTTCAGCTCAGGTCATGATCTTGTAGCTTGTGAGTTCAAGCCCCGTGTCGGGCTCTGTGCTGACAGCTCAGAGCCTGGAGCCTCTTCAGATTCTGTGTCTTTCTCTCTCTCTGCCCCTCCCCCGCTCACACTGTCTCTCAAAAATAAACAAACATTAAAAAAAATTAAAGACATTCCTTCAGTAAGCAGGATCTTAGGAGGCAGGAATAATATCAAATATCAGATAAGGGCTTCTGGGAAAGAAAAAGTGAATGAGGATATAAATATACTGACGAGACGGTGAGCAATGAGTGGACCCCAGTCATACCTTCCCATTGCTAGTATCATATAAGTAAATCTTGGGCCAAGTTGAGATCCCAGTCTGGACATAGCTGGAGATCTTAGCCACCAGGGGCTTCCAGTCAGCACAGTGAGTGAGTCTGTCAAACTCATCCAAAGCTTCCTCTTCCCACTGTTCACCTGGCAAAAGATTGCAGGGAGAACCTAAGAAGGGGTCCCTACTGATGGGATGAGATTATACCCACCTATTTCTACTACTCCAAAAGACACCTATGTCTGCCTGCCAGGCGTGTTCCTGGTTACTGCTTTCTACTGCTGGGAGGGAAAAGACAACTGAGTGCCCAGAACTCAAAAAGCCTGGGAATGTGAGAAATCCTGCCAAGTGCTATAAGGAAGTTATTTTATTTGGAGGCAAGGTCAATAGGTATTGTGACCAATTTACCTGAGGGGGCGATCCGTGCCAGACTACATTCTATTGCTTGAAATGGAAGACTTAGGAAGTCACTCCTAAAGGAAAGAAACAAATTAGAATCCCAGTGCCAGAAGGGCCTCTTACAGTCTGTGTTTCTAGACATCACCAATGAACCCAAGGGAGAAGATAATCATCTGCTCTCTGTCAGCAGGCTCTCTTCCCAACCCCCCAGTGATGAGTGCCAAGAGCACACCACCTGCGATGGCCAGGGCTGAGTTAACAGCTGGGACTCCACCCCGGCCTCCAAACTGACCTGAGTGCCCGGAGGTCCTTCAGTGGGCAATCGCCATTATCTCCAAAGTCAACGAAGTACAGGTCCAGGTTCCCATTCTCCAAAGTGCCAAGGACCCGAGCTCGGTACCAGGAGCCATTTGTAGGTAGAGGTGCTGCTACAATGTCTCCCACATGCACAGTCAAGTCTTCAGGCTGCACATGAGGAGGGGGATCAGGATTGGGAGAGTTAGGATGGGCAGGCTAAAAAACAGATAAGCAGTAAATACGAGGAGGAGAAAGAACAAGTAGTTGTTCCCTAGGAAAAGAAGAGAACATATCACAATAAAAAAGGCCCCCTTTTCATCAAACCCAACCCTGTCCCTACAGTAACTCACTAGACTGTTCTCATAGTGCTGGGTCATCTCACTGACAAGCTTATCCAGCTGCAGACTGCGGGAGCCAATGATCTGGATCCAGAAGTGGTTAGGGTGTTCAGAGGCAGACACGTAGACTTCCAGGAACTCATCGGCATGGAAACTGAAGTCAGGACTAGGGACTAAACACAGGGATAAGCAAGTTAAGCTACAGAATCCTCACCATCTAACCTGGTGACCATATTAAAACTATGGTTGAAATGGGGAGACTGGAGGTGCCTGGATGGCTCAGTGGGTTGAGTATCCCATTCTTCATTTCAGCTCAGGTCATGATCCCAGGGTTGTGGGATTGAGCCCTGCATCAGGCTCCACACACAGCACAGGGCCTACTTAGGATTCTCTCTCCCTCTCTCTCTCTCTCTCTGCCCCTCTCCCCTGCTTGTGCTCTAAAATTAAAAAAAAAAAAAAAAAAAAAAAGGCAGACTGCATCAGAAGCGAGAGTTACAAAAATAACCAAGTGGCTATCACCATTTAAAAAATGGCTGGAGGGACAACTGAATGATTCATATAAGAACATCCTGAAGAAAGGTGCTAAGCTGAGCTGTGTACCGTTCTATGTAACTGAGTAATAAGTTTACACTTCTAGTCATCTACCATGTATTCAAATCAGACATCAATTATAACTGCAACATGGACCAAAGGAAAGATGTGGGCCTGTTCCAGATCCTACTCTATCACTGACTCATTGTGTGACCCCCAAACAAGTCTATGAACCTCTTAGGGGGCCTGGTCTTCCCCGTCCACCCCCAAACCTATGCACAGAAGAGAATGCTCACAATCTTTTCATCCTCCTTGAATGGTGATGATTTTTAAAAGCAGTAATGAGATAAGCAAAAAAAAAATCAGGCTGAGTATTTTACTTGTTTAATAAATCTGTTTAGAAATGAATACCATGTAAATTCAATTACTTGATATATTACTCAGACTAGTTTCCAGTGAACTAGTATATTTCACTAGTATATTATCATTCTCCATCACTAGTCTGGTTTGTGTTCCGAAAATTATTCATGGTTAGTAGTAACCCAAGTAAAATATCACCACACAAAAGGACTTCTGTGAAGAGGCTCATAAGTGCAGTCAAGAAAACAGAAATTATTTTTACTGGTTCCTTTTTTGGGTTGTCTAAGCCAGTATTTCTACCTTTCATATGGTAAATGGGTTCCCATTTGTTACATACTTTCAAACATGGACATCTCTGGACTGGTCTGGGCTCCAGATTTCTGAAAGCTGTCCCCATTAGGTTTCTCCCAAGCACCTTCTGGCCCTTCGACAGCCATGTCACCGCTTCCTTTTCGGGGAGGAACTCTCAGTGGTGTAGCCGGCTCCGGCCCGGCACCAGTATCAGTGCTCTTCCACAAAGCTGGCTCTCCAGCTCCACCAGACTCTATCGCTTCCTCTCTTCTTACACTGATTGGCTGCTTGCGTGGGACTCTGGTTTCTGCAGAATGAGCAATTCTCTTCCGAAGTTCTTCATCTTCTGAAACTTTCTCTAGTATCAAATGCTGTGGAAAATAAGAGAGGAGATCGATTTGGCCACATATTTTGACCCAGGGTGGAGTAAAGGATTCTTCTCATTCTTAGACACAATTCAAGTCTATTAACTACTTGCCTTGGCTGCTGCCACTTCCTTCTGTGTTCCTGAGATTTTTATAAGCCTTGATAGTAGTAGCGTCCCCTCTGATTCTTTGTCACAGGTAATTTTGGCTCCAGAGGCTTTACAGATAGAACGAATTGTCTCGCCACCCCTCCCTGCATTGAAAAACACATAAAAACCTGTCCTTCCCTCTTGGCCAGCTTTAACCACCAGAAAAATCACTATTTTGTATATACTAGGAGAGGAGAGTCTTTTATTTTCAAAGTGAACAGAATGTAAGATACTGACTAGAAAGCAGGAACTATTGCAATCCTTACTATATGAAGGGGAACAGGGAAAATCTTCTCTTTCTGCTTTACTTAAACTCTAAACATTTAGTGTACTTCACGTCATTCCCATTTTTTGGCCACTCAGCGCACTTTATATCTGCACTTTATTAGAAGATATCCTACACAGTGTGAGAGGCACTGAGGCAAGAATGGACAATTCTCTGACTCTAGGAGAAGCATAAGGACTGCTCTAGGGGAAGGCATAGCAGGTGCTCTCTGGAAGAGCACAGTCTTGAAAGATCTGGGATAAATATGAGCAGGCTTAGCTCTCCTTTAAAAATCTGTTGTGAGGTAAATACATTTACCTGAACCCTTCTGGAGCCTATTTGTAAAGTTCAGACCATATAGCTTCTTGGGGTAATGGGGTTTGGGTTTACCACTGCTTCTGTAAAAACGTACAGCTCTGGTCTCAATGTTCCTGTCTCCCCACGCTCCCTCAGGAAGGTGATGGGGAAGAAGGCCAGGAAAAACCCTTGGGAAGGTATGAAAGGAAGGCAAAGGTGAAAGAAAAAGGAACCAGCAGAAGAAGCTGTCCAGTGGTACCTATGATCCTGCCCACAGATCTCTGCGGAACAGAAAGCTGCTCAGACACAGGGGTATTCTCTGTCAGGATCTGATGGATGGCTGCTTTGGCCTTGCACACCTGCACAGGAAACCCACTGATAAGCAGCACCCGTTCATCGCCTACATCCTCTGTGTCCACATCAATCCGAGCACCTGTCTGTTTCCGCAGCTGCAGAGAAAAGGATACGTGGCAGTCCGCTCTGGAATAGCTCCCATTTGGGTCAGCTAGGTATACTTTCAACTTAATCCTGGAAGTAGATGGAACTGGACAGTTATCAGTTAAATCAAGATGCTATAAGCTGTCCTCAACTATCTGTACTGATGAAAGGCGATTAGTGACAAAGGTAACCCCAAATAATAGTTCATTCAAAACAGTTTCTCTTTATATTTTTTAAAAAATTTTTAGATGCTTATTTATTTTTGAGAGAGTGTGCACGAGTGCAAACGGGAGAGGAGCAGAGAGAGAGGGAGACACAGAATCTGAAGCAGGCTCCAGGCTCTGAGCTGTCAAGCACAGAGTCCGATGCAGGGCTTGAACTCACCAAACTGCAATATCATGACCCGAGCCAAAGTCAGAAGCTTAACCAACTAAGCTTCTAACTAACTAACTAACCAACCAGGCGCCACTCTCTTTGTATTTAGAACCCTCTTTCCCTCTCATTTTATTTGGATCAGAGAATCCAGTATTTTGTTTTCTTAACAAACTGAATAGATAATAAGAAAAATTAGGCCAATTCAATATTTACTATCAATTAATGAGAGCTAATTAATTCCACAGTAGAAAAGAATGGTTCAGACTGCACCAAGTTTAGAATCACACAATCAAAAATTCCCATTTCAGGGCATCTGGGTTGCTCAGTCAGTTGAGTGTCCGATTTCAGCTTAGGTCATGATCTCATGGTCAGGCTCTGTGCTGACAGATCGGAACCTGGAGCCTGCTTCAGATTCTGTGTGTGTGTCTCTCTCTCTCTCTGCCCCTCTCCTGCTCGCACTCTGTCTCTCTCAAAAATAAATAAACATTAAAAAAAAAAAAATTCAACAGCACCTGGGTAGCTCAGCCAGTTAAGTGTCTTGACTTCGGCTCAGATCATGCTCTCCCATTTTGTGAGTTCGGGCCCCACAGCAGGCTCTCTGCTGTCGGCGCAGAGCCCACTTAGGATCTGCTGTTCCCCTCTCTGCTGCTCCCCTGCTCACGCGTGCATGCTCACTCTCTCTGCCTCTCTAAAATAAACATTTAAAAAAAAATCCCCATTTCAAGCTAAGTCATGCATGCTCTGGGGGGAAGTACTCTTCTTTAGAAGGAAAAGAGCATGGTTAGCTAAATGTTCCTTTTTTTTTTTCTTTTAAAGACCTACATAGTGCAGGTGGCTTTTGTGGGATGGGGGCAGAGGAGGGAAGAAGTTATTAAGCAGAATCAATCCCTGGGAAAGCCAATTGCTTGCTTACACACTTACCTGTTTAATATTGGCTCCTTGCCGGCCAATGATGAGCTTTACGGCCTCCTGGGGAACTCGCATCTCTATTTCGATGTCGTCCTCCCCAACAAATGTCAACCGTTCTTCTGCATAGATCATGGCTCATCAGATCAGACTCAGATAGCATCCAAGTACCCCAGCCCTCCCCTGAAACTAGGTGTCAAAGAGACTGATCCACAAGACAGACTAAGGATCTCAACCATAATGACAAAGAAAAGTAGCACCTGAGTAGGAATTAGAGGGTCCCAGAAGATAGGCATTGTCTCTGGGATACTGTTTCAGATGCTAAAATGGGAAAAGCATTTGGCTCTGCAAGAAAGGGGTGCTGGATTTTGGGTAAGCTGTGTCTCCCAAGATAGGACTCCTGGAGAAGAACAAAGGCTAAATTGCCCAATGAATACACTGGGCTCAGAATTTCTGCTTGTACCTAAATCCTTTCTCTAGGTTCAGCCTGTGTGGAAGCTGGACCCCATGGTTAGCTTTCTAACAACTAAATGCAAAAAGCATATAAAAAAGATAAGAGTATATGGGGCGCCTGGGAGGCTCAGTTGGTTAAATGTCTGACTTCGACTCAGGTCATGATCTTACGGTTCGTGGGTTCAAGCCCCATGCTGGGCTCTGAGCTGACAGCTCAGAGCCTGGAGCCTGCTTCAGATTCTGTCTCTCGCTCTCTGCTCCTCCCCCGCTTGGGGGCACATGCTCTCTCTCTCAAAAATAAACATTAAAAAAAAAACTATTGTAAAAAAAGAGATTATACTCTTTACTATCTATAGATACTAAAAAAGAAAAAGAACCCATTGTAGTGCTGCTGTTGCTGAAGGGAACAGAGAATAGAATTAGGAGTTCTTCATTCCACAGACTAGCTTCACATTAAAAACATAGAAAAGAAGAAACCAAACAGTTTCAAAGACCCCCTCACAGAAAGCCAATTACATCCCAATAGACATACCCAGTCCAACAAGGAAAATTTTCATTTCAATCTAACAAGGCCAGAGCACAGCCTGAACATTTCCGTATTTACAGCCGGGGGTCCACATACCTCTGCTCTCCCTGTACCTGCGGTATAGGATATAGGCAACTGTTGCACTGGCTGGGATCCCGAGGCCCAGCGCTATTTTCTGAATAGTGGACAAACTTGTCCAAGAAGTTCGTTCAGTGGACATTTTCTGCTGTATTCTGACTTACATCCTGAAATAAGCAAATGAGGGAAAAGAAGCAATTTCATCCCAACCTTTACAATTGGCAGAGAAGCATGGGAACATATGACAATATTATTGAAAAGAATACTACTTCAATATTATTGAAAAGAATACTGCCTACCTTCCCATATCAAGAGCTTGAGCAGTATCAAAATCTTTTTTTCCCAAAATCTATTTCATGTAAAAAGGTCTCGGTATTTTTTAAAAGTTGCTAAGAGACATACACAACAGAGGCACACTTCATTCCTTCCCCCCTCCTAGGGAGAACTATACGTTGATCACGACTTTATAGGACAAAGGAATAAAAAAATTATTATATGAATCAAACATTACAAAAATACACCTTTAAATTTCACATCAGACTGCTTCAAATTCCTTATCTGTGCTCTTCCATGTCTCTAGGCCTTTCCAGAAGCTGTTGTCTCTGCAAGGAATAGCTTTCTAGGCCTTTCAGGCTCTCCTCCCTTCGACTTCTAGACTCCGCTGCTTCCACTTCATTTTCTTTTATCTATACTCCTGATTTCTAGTCATTCCTCAGCGAACACTGGAAGGAGGTCTGCCCTACTCCTTTACTGAAATGACAACCTCCCAGGTAGCCAACAGAGATGGCACGTATAAGCCCTACCTAATCTCCCCTATGTGCCCTTCTTCTCTTGGCTTCTCCTTCTCTTGCCCTGGAGGTGCCTTTGTGGTTTTGGTCTTGTTTTCCTGTGGCCTCTATCCACTGCTACTGTCACTCTGCTGTCTTTGGGCAATTTCATCCACACCTGCAGCCTCAACTACTACCTATATGCTAGTAACTCCAACAACACAGCACCTGATTCAGAAGCTCATTGAATCTCATTCAGACCACTGCAACAGCCTTCTTGCTTAGTCTGACTCTGTACCTTCATTTTGCTGCCTAGCTAATCTTAACATCTTCACTATATTTCCTTATTCTCTAGTCTTTCTCACCCTCCCAGGCAATTCATACGGTCTCTTCTCAAGCCGCTAGTGCCTCCTTCTCCATCCTCACTCTCAAATCATGTTCTCTTCACTTCCTACGCCACTGAGAAAGTAGAGCATTCAGAGAAAACATTAGCCAAGTTCCACCACATTTACCCATCTACTTCTATCTATGCCCAAATCCCTACCTTCTCTCCTGTAACCATGGATGAACCGTTTCTGTTCTGGGCACTGAAGTCTCTCATAAAAGCGTCGCTCTCCTTCCTTCTCATACATTGTTAAGGTTTTCCTCTCTACTGGATCTTTCCATCAGCAAACATACCACTGTTTCTAGTTTCTTTAAAACTCTTGATTCCACTTATTCCTCCAAATACTTCTCATTTCTTCCCTTCCTTTTACAGGAAAACTCACAAGTGCCAATACTTCTGTGCTCAATTTCTCTTCTTGAACCCACTCCCGCTGCTCTTGCCAAGGTCACCAGTGACATCACATTGCTAAGGTCTTCACTCTACCTGCCCTTGCCCCCACATCTGGCACAGCTGGGGATCCCCCCTGCTCGGAGACCCTTTCTTCACTTGGCTTCCACGACAGCACTCTCCTGGTTTTTCTTTCTCCTTTCTGGCTGCTCTACTGGTCAGTTTCCTTCTCCTTCTTGTAACCTCTAAATACCGCAGTGCCCCAGGGCTCTGTCCTTTGCCCTCTCCTCTCCTCACTTCCTTGGTGATCTTGCCAAATTTCATTCACAGCTTGGCTTTAAATCCCATCTACGCTGAGAACTCCCAAATTCATAGATCCAATTAGGGCCATTCTCCTGAACTCCAGATTTGTATACGTAAATGTCTGGGAGACAACATCTCCACTGGATGTCTAATAGGCATCTCAAACTCAAACTCAACAGGTGCAACACTTGTCTGTAGTCTTGGCTGACTCAGTAAATGGCAACTCCATTCTCTTGCTCAGGTTGCCCTCAAATAGCACCTCCAGGCTATCAGCAAATCCTATTCGTTCTACCCTCAAATTATCCAGAATCTGACATTTTACCACTCCACTGCTATGACCACCATTTGCTTTAAACATCACTATCTCTTGCCCAAATCGCAATCAATTATATCCCAGCATTTGCCATTGTCCAGTTTATTCTCAACAGCTGGAGTAAGTCAGATAATGTTGCTCTTCCACTGAAAACCTTCCAGTGGTTTTCAATCTCACCGTGATTCTAAGCCAAAGTTATTATAATGACTTGCGAGGTCTTCGTTTTGATTGTATATCCACTGGAATGTAAATTCTATAGGGCAGGAATGTTTTCATTCTTCAGTGCCTAGCACACAGTAGCCAGTCAATAATCATTTGTTGAATGAATAAACTTCAACAACTGTTGCTTTCATGAAAAGTCATTAATGGCATGAAAGTTCTTTATCACCTGATCTCTGCCTACTACCTTCGCAGCCTTCTATTCTAACCCCACTGCTACTAGGGGAAAAGGACATGCTCTCCTGTATATCCTTACTTTGACCCATGTGTCACTTGTCTTCCTTATACTCCCTAGCCCATCTGATCTCCCTGGCAAAACCCTACTCCTTCCTCAAGTCTCAGCTCTACTGGTACACTCCTTCTAAGGCCTGTAGGATTTCCCCTGGCTGGCTTAGGGTTTCTTCTTAGTTCATACTGCCCCGTAAATGGTACTTCCCTGATGGCACTAGTTCACACTGTATGCAACTGTGTACCTGTTATGCCTGTGTCTTCTAGACTAATGGATTCAGCAGTGCCATTCAACCACATTTATTAAGCACTTCTATGTGCTAAACCTAAATGCTATTGTGGCACTAAGGATGACAAAGATGAAGAGATAAATGTACTGAGTAGCTACTATGCCACTAGGCCCTTTCCATACATTATTTTAATTGATCTTCATGCAATCCTATAAGGTAGGAAGGAGTATATATGCTTAGAGAGGTCACCTAATCTCTTACCCAGAGTCTGGGGTATTATTTGGATATTAAGAACCTTACAAAGTAACTTTAGGAGCCCCTCCCCCTTTTCTTTCACATAAACTTTCAGCAGAACAGTACTTGGGTGTCTTTACTTTGGCAATTCAAAATTAACAAATACTTGTTTAACACTGAAAACACCGTAGCTGGTAAAAAACTAAAGACAGTGTCTATTTCCAGGTAGTACAATCTAGTATAACACAGCATGGCTTTTAATGAAACTTGCCTTAAAATGAGTGAGGAAATATAATTTATGCTATGATTTGCCTCCAGGTACAAAAATTCAACCCAAATGATTATAATATCCAAGAAAATAATGTGTTTTTTTTTTTACCTTAAAAAAACTAGTTGTATCGTAGGAAGGCTAAACACTCGTTAATAAAAGACCTACTTAGGAATAAAACTTTGGTTTTAAATGGGCTTTTCCTGAAAGCCTTTCAGGAAGAGTGAAGGAAAAGAGAAGTCTTTGCACAGAAATCTCCTTCCAAGGAGCAGATAAAAGTCATGTCAAGACCACAGGTGGATTTCCTACTATTAAACAGAGGACCGAATTTTTGCATGTGGCCTCATAGAGCTTTACTGACCAGTAGAAATAAACAAAGTTCTTTAAACAACCACCAGAAGTTTGCCAGATCTATGTTTTCAACCAACAGTTTTAAACAAATTTAATTCACTCTCTTGCCTACTCATGCCCTGAAGAGAAAAAACCTTGTATTACCTGGGTGAGTGACCCTTTTCGAGTGTCGTTATTCCAGGCAATTAATTATTTAGTAAGTAGGTCCAATATATATAGTGTATCACTTGGAGATTCAGTACAGACATGAGGGAATTTTTTTCTTCTTTAGTGGGTAGGAAGAATGGAGTTTAGTATGGGTTTGAGTTAGGAGATTCCTTTCCTAACTGAATTAAAAAAAAAATTTTTTTTTTTTCCTAGGCTGTAAATAGACCCTTTCACTGCTCTCTATAAAAGTTTGGGTGGGATCATATTTGCATATACTAAAAGAAAGGAAACAAACTGTTTCACAAGGATTTTTGCTTACATTTTTGAGCTTTTGAACCTCAAACTATTTTCTTATATTACGAGATGGTTTATTCTGGGTATTTGGAAAAGATTCACCTTCTTTTATCTAGTGGTTACTGCATGTATTTTCTCATACAGTCTCTAAAGTGCAAAGCTTGTCTTCACTATTTATGTGCCTCACTGAAAGAGTGCTGGCTCCTTGTTATGGGCTGAACATGCTGGGGACACAAGCAGGAATAAGAATTCTTGCCCTGAAATAAAGTCTAGGAGGAAAGATAAACACCAAAACAACTAATTACAGGCAATGCAAAGACAATATAAATACTTGGTTAATGGAGCAGCCTGGAGGAGAACTTAAAATGTTTCTTAGATGGCACAGAGTTGAAAACCACTTCATTAAAATACGAATTTATCTTCTGTATTCAAACCAATAAACATTGAGTATCCAACGTGTACTTGGCCCTGGGGATACAACAGTCCAGACAGACTTGGTAGCTCCTTCACGGGACTTCCTATTAGGCAGGGAAGGTTTTATCTTGACAAGCAGGAGTCTGTAGGTGTTGAAGGTTTTGGGAAACAAATCTAGGCCTGTGAACCAGAGCAGTAACTTAATCTCCACTGGAGTGCTGTCTGCCTTTTAACACCACTTTTCTGGCTATAATTCATGCCTAAAAAAAAAAAAAATCACAGAATTTTGGAATTGGAAGGACCAAAGAGATGATCTGATTCTACTAATAATGTTCCCACTGGGGAAACCAAGGCCCAGGGAAATAGAGATTTCCCTAAGGTTACACAGTCATTTCCATACAATGCGGTATGCAAAGTGGTTGGAAGACCAGTCACAATGGCACCTCTTTAAGGAGACTCAAACAAAACAAAACAAAAACCCCAAGAGCATTTCCCCTCCAATTCAGAAACTATCAAGATCAAGGCAAAAATATATGATATTCCTCTGGCTCTGCAGCCAAACCCCCCTTAATCCCGAACTTCTGTGCTTGGGGTTTTATCACTATGGGCTTCCATAGTTCTCCAAACATCCCTTCATAACACATGCATTGCTTGCAATTCTTGACTAATGACGGTCTATAGGAGAATGAATTGAAGGCAGCAACTGTGGGGGTAAGGAGACCAATTCACAGGCTAGTCCAGGTGTTAATGATGGAGACAGAGAGTAGTTTTGACAGGTAGAATACACAAGACCTAGCAACTGATTCAGGGAAAGGTTAGAGGGTGAGCCAGGGAGCTATCAGGTTTTTCATCTGAGCACCTGGTGTAGTGCTTGAGAGAGAATGTTAATGATCTGGTGGTGGAAGGAATGTGCGTGATGGGAAGATGAATGTCCGCGACGAGGATAAATTTATTGCACGGCTTTTCTTTGAATCCAAAGCTAATTTCCACTTAACTCCTTTTCACATATTACAAATGAAGTTTGCGCTAATTGAGTTAGCGGTCTCAAAGAAGGAGTAGCAACTTGATTAATTATGATTTTATTTATAATATACATATTTCATACGGTGTCTCTTTAAGTGGGAAATAACACGACACCAACGGAGATGTAACTGTATGTACTGAATGCCAGCTTGTGTTTGATTTTAGAACTTCAAAAATGAACGGGAAAAGGAGGTTGGAACTGAGAACCATAGTTCCCAGGGGAAGCAGAGTGAAGAAGAGGAGACATGTGGCTCATTTCAAGGGAAGAAATTCAACTAAATAACGGTTTTCAGTAAATACTGATTTTGAAATTTGACATTTACATGAAACAGTTGCTAACTACCTGATATGCATAACTATGACTTACTTTTACATTATCATTTCAAAAACATCGTTAGCAAATCACTGCAAGCTCCACGGGGGCGGGGTGGGGAGATTTCTCATCCCCAGTATCTCCTGATAACCAGAACCTACAAAGTGGCTAAAACATGGGGATAGGCTTGTGGAACTGAAACAGCTCAGTTTTTCCCATCCTTGCTACATTTATCTTTAACGAGTGAGTGGAGAAAAAAAAAAAAAAAAAAAAAAAAAAGCATCAACCCACTTCAAGCTGTGAAAAGAGTAAAAATGTAACTTTGACACGGGAGTCTTCAGCATTAGTAATGAGGGAAACTGGAAAAACAAACAAAAACCCCAATTTACTATTTTCTGACAACTGGAAACAGTCATCCTATTAGAGATAAAGAAAACACTGGAGAAAAATCAAAGGCAAACCGATAAACTGATGGCGGTTCTCAGTGTCAAAAAAGACCAAAAACACCAGTCGCGGAGTCCAAACTGGCCTGGGGGTTAGTGGTGGGGCCAGAGCACTTCCTTTGGATTCCGTTAGTAGCCCCGGCGTTCCGCTGACCACGCCCTCGGACGCCTCCCTTCGCTCGGCCCCACTTTCCCGCCTGCTGGCGGCCCGGGCACCCCAGGCTCAGCCTCTCGCACTCCCCAAGCCTCCGCGCCGCGTCCCCGCCTTTACCGCTCCTCGACTCAGCCGTCGCGCGCTCCGCCTCGCACCTCACCCCAGCGGCCGTCACCTCCTCCCTCTTGCACCGCGACTCCAAGCCCCGCCTGCCCCGCTTCAGCCGCCTCTTCCCCACCCCCGCAGCCCGCCTGCACCAATCAACGCCCGGCTCACAGTCCGACCAATCGTCTGCCGAGCCGCAACCAATCCTTCAGCGGGCTGCCCCTGAGCGACGGGGCTGCTGCCTGCTCAGACCCAATTACCCGGATGGAATTCAAAGCCGGCCACCGCGTCAGCCAATAGGAGCCCGGGAAACCAGACGTTGTTAATTGAGATTGCACCTGCTGAGAATTAAACAGCCAATTAGAGGCTTCATGGAATCCTTCCAGGCTCCCTCTAGGCCAATTACCGAAGAAGCTTCCACCTCCCCTAACCTCGGAGAAAATCAGCGCTCCCGAAGCTGGGACCGAAGTGCGAGAGCGTGGAATCACTCATGTGTGTCATCGTTCGCAAAAAATTAGTGCCTTTGTGCAGAGCCAGTGTCACTCCACAGCCCAGTGACCATGGAGAAAGCAGCCTTATGATGGGCGATGCTCTGCCACTTGTTTCCTCTGCGATCTTTTGCCTTGATTGGCCCTATATCTACTGTGGCAGTGACTCAGGTGGTATGGGAAACATTTTTGGGGGAAAACCTAAAACAGGCGGCGTAGAGTTGGAGAGGTTGAGGGGAAGGAGCTACGCGGAGGAGTGAAGAGACGATGTGGACGGACAAGGCAGCAGGAGAGATGGAGAGGACCCGAGTTCGAGCGCCCCGTGGTAAGGGAGCTGCGGGTGGTGCCGGCGTCAGGGGTTCCCCTTTCCCTAGGGATGGAGGGGAACGGGTCGGGGGATCAGCGCAAACGCACAAGTCGGGGGTCATTTCTCGGCGGGGGGGGGGGGGGGGGAGGGGAGGGGCGGAGTTTTCTTTGGAAGCGGGCATTCCAGACGCGGTCCAGGACCCTCGACCGTTAAGGACGGTTGGGCCCTACTACCGCCTCTGCGCAAGCCTCGAAGCCGGACCCTGCACCCCACCCCTCCCCGCTCCGCACCCGGGCTCACCCTGGGACGCTGGGTTGGGCGCTCCTGGTAACGCGCGGAGGGCTTTTGCTTTAGCTTCTATTGCTGTGCCGGGCACACGATAAGCACTCTGAATGTTTAATGAACGCGAGATTGTCTCTTTGGTGAAATAAAGAGATCTATGCCTTGGGGCCTCAGGTTTTCGTTTTGTATTAATTTTTTAAATGTGTATTTTGAATAAGTAACACACATTCTACAAAATTCGTAAGCATAACGGGTGATTACAGTGAATACCGTCTCCTTTCCCTCAAGAGGCAACCAGTTTTACCAGATTCTTGTAAAATTTTCACGAGATATTCTATAGTAAATATATACATATTTTATGTATTTATATATATTTATTAGTCGATAACTTACTGTCCATACTGTTTTTGCAATTTCCTTTTATGTAGCCTAGATAGCTTACCATAGTAGCACATGTATTTGCTTCATAGTATGTTTCACGGTAAGCCTAAGGGATATATTAACATATGTTTAGTCAATCCTTTCACATGTTGATGCCAAATATATGTCATTTGGCTCTTGTATATCTGTATAATAAATGCTTAGGACTGCAAATACTAGGTCAAAGAAATGTGTGCATTGTTTTTTAATTGGATAGATACAATTTTGCAAAATCCCTCCCTTGCAAAGACTCTTCTCATTTTCGTTCCATCGGCAATGTTTGAAAAAAAAAAAACAATTGGTAAGTATAGTATGTGTTGCCAAACTGCCTTCCACAGAAGCTTTAAATTCTCTCTCCCATCAGCCGTGTATGCAAGGGACCTGTTTGATAACGTATGCTTTCTGATTTTTGACAGTCTCGTAGTGTAAATGTTATTTCATTGTAATTTTAATTTCCATTTCTTTTAAGTCAGGTTGAACATCTTTTAATGTTTAAGTGGCTGTTGTATTTTGTTGGTAAATTGTTCATATACTTTGTTCATATTTGTATTGGTTATTTTGTCTTAATATTTGCTCCTTGTTCGTATATAAGTTAAAAATGGTTTTCCCTTTTCTCAGTTTGTCCTATGTCTTTTTACTTTTGCTTATGGTGATAGTTTTGCTGTGCAAA
Source organism: Leopardus geoffroyi (assembly GCF_018350155.1). Taxonomy (NCBI): domain Eukaryota; kingdom Metazoa; phylum Chordata; class Mammalia; order Carnivora; family Felidae; genus Leopardus; species Leopardus geoffroyi. The sequence goes on from NC_059328.1 coordinate 106,465,832, forward strand.
TCTTTTTTATTTTTTATGTATTTGAATTTGTCACCATTTTATTTTTTATATAATTTTTTAAATGTTTATTTTTGAGAGAGAGAGGGAGAGAGAGAGAGAAAGGAAGGGAGGGGCAGAGAGAGAGGGAAACACAGAATCTGAAACAGAGCCTGATTCGGGGCTCGAACATCAGGAACCACGAGATCATGACCTGAGCCAAAGTGGGGGGCTTTAACCCACTGAGCCACCCAGGCACCCCAAATTTGTCACCATTTAAAAAATAACTTCTGGGTTTCCTATGATATTTAGAAAAATCTCCTACTAAGATTATTAAGAAATTCTGTTTTTTATTTTTTCAGTTTTTATTTCACTTTTTTTTTTTTTGAGAGCACACGTGTACGTTTGCTGGGCGGGGTTGGAGGAGGCAGAGGGAGAGGGAGAATCTTAAAACAGCTCCCAATATGGGGCTTAATCTGGCAACCATGAGATCATGACCTGAGCCAAAACCAAGAATCCTAGGCTTAACTGACTGAACCACCCAGGTGCCCCAGAAATTCTCCTATGTGTGTATGTTTTTAAAAATACTTTAATAGTGTCTTTTTGTATATGTAAGTATTCTCCTGGCATTTATTTTGGTGTAAAAGTGTGAGATAGAGATCCAACAACTTTGTTTTATCCATTCCTACTTATTGCATAAACCCATATTTCCTCCATTATTTTTGAATGCTACCTTTATAAGACCCAATTGCCTGAATTGTATTCAGACCTGTTTCTGGACTTTTCATGTTCCATTGATCTGTCTATTCACATTGTAATTCCATACTGTTTTAAAAAATTAATGTACTTTATGTGTTTTTTCAACACACCTTTAAAAAGTGATGTACATGGGGCATCTGGGTGGCTTAGTCAGTTAAGCGTCCAATTTTGGCTCAGGCCATGATCTCGTGGTGGGGGAGTTCGAGCCCAGAACCTGGAGCCTGCTTCTGATTCTGTGTCTCCCTCTGTCTCTGCCCTTCCCCCGCTCATTCTCTCTCTCCGTCTCAATCTCTCTCTCTCAAAAATAAATAAACATTAAAAAAAATAAAAAAAACTAATGTACAATATAACAGAAAAGTGCACAGATGAAAAGAATACATCTTGATGAATTTTCAAAAATGTAACCAACACCCAGATCAAGAAACAGAACATTACCACTGCACCCAAAACCACTCTACACAAGGGGGTAGTCATACTCCCCTCAAGGGTAAACCACTCTTCTGACTTCTAATGGCACAAACTAGTTTTGCCTGTTTTTGTTTTTTTATATAAAGAGAATCACACGGTATGTACTTTTTTGGGGTCTGGCTTTTTTTGTTTGACGTTATTTTTGTGAGATTCAGCCATATTGTTGTGTGTAGTTTAAAACAATTTTTTTCATGTTTTATTTATTTTTGAAAGAGAGAGAGTACAGAGCCCAATGTGAGGCTCGAACTTGTGAACCTCGGGATTGTGACCTGAGCCGCAGTGGGACGCTTAACCAACTGAGCCACCCAGGTGTCCCTGTTGTGTGTGGTTTTAGTCCATTTGTTCTCATTACTACATAGTATATTGTGGAAATATACCACAATTTACTTTTTGATTGTGCTGTTAATTTAATTTTGATTGGAGCCTCATATTGTTAGATTACCCAAGGGAGAATTGTATTTATGATACAGATTCTTCTTATTATATACACATTTAAGCCATTGGTGTCCCATCAGTAGCATATTAACGTTTTTGTCTTATAGACTTTATTTCTTGTTAAAATTATTCCTAAGTATTTGAGTGCCTTGATTGCAATATCCATTTTTACTTTTAAAAAGGTAAACGAGTAGTTCAGACCCATTATTACAATAAAAAGTGTAGGCCTGCTTTATGAAACCATTATCTTTTAGCTCCAACAGGACTTGGTGGGCAAAAAGTAATGAAGTGAAAGTCCAAGAAGGATTACAAATTAACAAACCACAGGAGGAATTTCTTAATCAGAGCAGCAAAGAGCCAGGTGTAATCACTTTTCCCAGAAACACTTTGAAAGAGGGTTGACTTCTAACTGGCTGGGCAGGGAGGTTGGGGAGTAGAAGGGATGATTCCAATCCTATCTGGGATCTGTCATCTCACGCATCCCCCAAGAGCCCAAGTCAGGATTGAAAGATTGGGTTATGAGGACGGGATTGGGTAAATTGCAATTTTTGTGTTCTCATCTCCAGTTCTGAAGAGTCCTCTTTCCTCGAAGGGTGTTCTGAACAGGGTGTGGGAGTAGGTGATACCAGTTAAAGGTCTGTGTTTTCCAGAGCATTCAGTGAACAGGTGTTTCCATTCAATAAGCCAAGCAGGAGAGCAGACTTCAGCTAGAGGGCCAGGCAGTGAGAGGTTCTCAAAGGCAGTAGGCTGGTTCCAGAGCCTTTGCTGCTCCCAGAGTTCCCTTCCTGGACAGCAGGCAAACAGTCCAGTCAAACAACATTGAGCCACTTGGGTTTTTGGAAAACAGCACTCATATCTCTGTAAGAGTTCTTACAGAGCCCTTCTTCCCCATGACTCAAGGTTCTGCATCAGAAAGCAGCAACCCAGAGGGTGGGCATTAGTATCAGCAATTACCCTGGCCTTGCTCTTTAGCTCTGGCTGATGGATTGTGGTGGGCATCATAAGAGAGAGCTGCTTCTCTGGCCTCCACCACTCAACTCTAGTCTTCCTACTTATTTCCCCTTAGAGTAGTTTGGAGAAGAAGGACTCAGGATCCCTGGTCTCAAGTGCTGTCCATCCTGAATCACCACCACACTCACTTCTTTAAGCAAAAGTGCCCCCACCCCGAAGTCTTCTGCCTCCTCCTGGCTCTAGGAGGAGAGCAGGGGAGGGGAGAAGCTGGAGGCCCTAGGGACCTGCTATGACCCATGCTAGTGTGTGCTTTGTGCTATAGTCCTTGCCAGCCTTTTCTCCTTGTGTGTGATGGACCTGGAGAGTGCGGACAGGCCGGTGCTCAGCCTCCCCTCCCCACCCGATGCTTCTCACAGTAGACCTTCTTCACCTGCTTTCCATCCAGGCTGCAGTGGCTTCAGGGTGACTGAGAACAATCCATGCACATTTTTGTTCATAGCTCACACCAGGCATTCGCAGAGGGGTCTGTGACTCAAAAATGCTCGCAAGGCTTTCATCCTTGAATCAGGGATCCAGCACAGCAAAGGAAATAGAGAAATTAGAATATATCAGGGACCGGGGCTCCTGGGTGGCTCAGTCAGTTAAGTGTCCGACTTGGGCTCAGGTCATGATCTCACGGTTCGTGGGTTCAAGCCCCGTGTCAGGCTCTGTGCTGACAGCTCAGAGCCTGGAGCCCGCTTCAGATCCTGTGTCTCCCTCTCTCTCTGCCCCTCCCCTGCTCACACTCTCCCTCTCAAGAAAAAAAAAAAAAAAAAGGAATATATTAGGGACCAAAATGGTGGGGAGTTCCCAAATGCTGCCAGAGTATCTTGGGGTCCAAGCTTCTCTTAGCTGAGGTGAGACTGTCTCTGAAATGGAAGAGAGGGGGTGGAGAGGGCAGGGTGGGGTGACTTCAGGAAGGTTCTGTCAGGGAGGGGTGGGCACACTCTTCCGGAGCGGACAAAGCCTGTAGACTGTCCTGCTGTACTAGATTCCTGATCAGCTTCCTGTACCCTAAGAGCTTGCTGAGATTAGAACCCAGAAAAGGACCTAGAAATGTGAAGCCCCCAAATCGTGGCAGCCAGGATTTCAATTCGGCCCATCCGATCCCGGGAATTGCTGCCCCTTTCTGGCCAGTCCCTGGGGCAGAGGCAGCAGAGGGCACTGAGAAGAAAGGGTAGCCACCAGCCAAACAACCCTCAGCTTCCTGAGTCAGGTGCCTCAGGGGTCCTGAAGGTGGGGCACCACCAGCAACTGGCTTCGTCCCCCTAAGGGGCTGGCTCAGAGTGGCAAGTGGAAGAGCACCTGGGTCAGGGCCCCATGGCTGAGAGGCCCTGCAGATGGGCTGAAAGAGCAGGCAGTGACTAGGACAGCACAGGTGGTGGAAGGCATTTGGGCTTTTAATTTAATTTGATTTTTTAATGTTTTATTTTATATTTGAGAGACAGAATGTGAGCAGGGGAAGGGCAGAGACATGGAGACAGAATATGAAACACAGAGCCCGACGCGAGCTCGAACGCATGAGCAGCAAGATCATGACCTGAGCCGCAGTCGGATGCTTAACCCACTGAGCCACCCAGGTGCCCCAGGCATTTGGATTTTGAGTCTGACAACCCCGAGTTCAAAAGCAGCTCCCTCACTAACTAGCTGTGTGTCCTCAAGCAAGTGAATCTATTTGACCTTCAGTGGCATCAGTTAAAGTGTCCTGTGTTACAGAGTTCGTGGAAGGATTAAATAAGAAAACAAATACAAAGCCACCGACACAGCATAGACTCTGGATAAGTGTCTTCTCTCTCCACTCCTGCACAGCCCTGGGGATTTCCCCACAATGTGACCTGTAACATCCCTGAACGTGAACACACACCACTAGCACATGTCTCTGGTTGCATTTACATGCTGGTTTACACACACACACACACACACACACACACACACACCCAGCCTGTACAGTCGCACTTGGCTAAGGGCAGCCTTCCCCAGCAGGTCAGATAGGGACCTGGCTTGCTGATGATTGGACAAGCTGTGGAAGTGCCCATCACAGTGACCTGTCACATCAAAAGGCTTTAGGAAAAACCGTGTTAAGGAAACAAGGGGTGGCAATTGGGGGTAAGTCCACTGGCGTCCCGCACCCCGCCCTGCCCCAGGAATGTGCCTCTCAAGGGATGCCACGCCCACCTCTGCTGAGAAGGCCCTGTTGTGCCCAGAGGTGGTGTGTCTGCAGCTGTGCTGTCCAGGAGATTGGCACTGGCCACGTGTGGCTTTTGAGCACTTGAAAGATGGCTGGTGTCCCTGAGGAGTGGAATTTTAAGTTTATTTCAGTTAAGTTAATTGAAATGTTAAAACTGATACTTGATTTGGTGGAAAACTTTTTAACATGTTTGGAACAACTTGTGTGAACCTACTTTTTCAACAATGAATTTTATGAAATCTAAGAACAGATCAGATCTTTCTGGTGAAAATTCAGTGAGATGTGCTATAAATGTAAAATATACACTGGATTTTAGAGACCTAATATGAAAAAATAATGTAAAATATTTCAATAGTAATTTTCATATTGATAACATGCTGAAATGATAATAGTTTGGGTACCTTGGGTTAAATAAAATATAGTATCAAAGTTCATTGTATCTGGGTTTTTTTGCTTTTTAAACGTGATACTAGAAAATTTGAGATGACATGGGTGCCTCACGTTCGATTTCTGGGCAGAGCTGCTCGGGAGACTTTGGGACTCGGCAGCTGTGGCCCCTGCTCCCTGCGTCACCTGTGCCCCACTGTCTCTGGGGGCTTCCCTGAGATTTCTCTGCACAATATTGCTGTTTTTGCTGTCTTCTGCATTGCAGGGTGGGCAATGAGAGTGAGAACCTCTAGTACTTGTCCCCCAAGTCCCAACCTAGTAAGCCGTGGATGGAGGGTTTTGGAGAGGAGAGAAAGGGCTGTGTGGGGGCTGGGGGGAAGCGTGGTGGAATCTTTCCGGTGCCTTATAAACTGGAGAGGGGAGGTTGTCAGGATGCCAAGAGAATTGTGAGTGTGTGGCGGGGGCAGGGTTGGAGGCTCAGGGGTACGCTTTTCTCTAGATTGTTGGATTCTCCAGCCTCCCTCTCCCAACCTCCTGTTCTCATCTCTGATCCACCCCCAGAAGCCCACCAGGGCCCCACTGAAGAGCTTGCCTGCTGGTCAAGTCTGGCTGCCTCCTGGATGGCGGCTGCTTCTCTCCCCTGTGGGGATAGTTTGAGCTGGGAATCTTCTAATGAGTAGAGTCTCCTCGGAGCAAGGAGCAAGGACGAGAGCAGCAGGAATCAGCAGGAGGCTGATGATGCTTGCATACTGAGGGGTGGGTGGGGGCCCTTGAGGGTGGAGGGGAGCTAAGGACACGGAGCAGATGCTGCTGCAGAGAGACCCAGGGCCTCGTGACTCCCCACTTCTCAGTCCTTCCTCCCTGCCCCTCCTGTCCCTTCACTCCTCCCCTTCTGAGATGCTGAAGCTGCTGCCTCTTGAATCTCTCCTTTTCCCTGGCTTGGCTTTGCCACCTATTTGAAGCACTCTCAGAGCAGTCAGCGTCTCCTCTCAGCCTGCCTCTGCGTCTGGGGTCTCCGTTAGACAGTAGCCTCTATCCAGAGACAGCTTCCCACCGGGGCTGTGCTGAACAGGGAACAAGAGGCCCCTGCAGAAGGGCAGTGGAAATTAACTAGGCAGCCAGATCCTGCTGCGGCCCCTTCCCTCTGCTCTCCCTACAGTGTGCAGTGCCCTTCCTGCCTGGTTCCTCCAAGCCTGGTCCTGCTGGGTTGTCGGTCTGCCTGCTGGGACAACTGCAGATCTGTGCTTTTGTTAGGCATTTTCTAGGAGTTCCCTTTGTACTTTCCCCCTAGGGTATTAGGGATCTGTGATTGGGGGATCCCAACAAGAACTGGAAAGTAGGGAAGGAGCCAGGTACCCCAGGCTGGAATTTCTTCAGAGGGATCCCTTGGAAGGTGGAGGATCCCTCCTTCTCTAACTCCAGAGTACAGGGAAAGGGCCGAAATGGAAACAGACTGAGAGTTTCTCCAGAACATCTCTGGGCCTCCTTTGGTGTTAAGCTTATATGTCGGGGAGGCTGCTGGGGTACATGCTCAGTGGGCAGGCAGAAAGGGTAGGAAGGGAGAGATTTGATAAAAATGAGGGGGGAGAAAGAATGAAGTAAAGAAAACTCCGGATATCACATTAATTTAGACTGCTGCTGTCATGGCCTTTTGGCAGCAAGTTTAATGATGTGACAGATGGGGCAGGTGCTGGAGGCCTCATGCAGACACAGCCAGTGTGCAGTCTCCCCCCCCCCCCACCCCACCCCCCTGCATTGTACACTCACATCTTCTGAGCCTGAGATCCTTGGCCCTAGTTCCTTGCTCCTGGGGAGGAGCAGAAAAGAGACCAGAAAAGAGAGGTAGACTGCATGGTTGAGAAGCAAGTGGCGCTTCTCAGCCTCACCTCTGCAATAATCTCGTAGCTGTGGTTAGCAATTGGTACTGGTTGTTAAAGGGTGTCAGTGTGTGTGAACGAGTAGACTGGAGCCTTGGGGATGTTTCCTGCTTGGTGGAGGGGGGTGCGGGGAGGGCTAGACTGACTACAGGTCTACAGCTTCTGCTCCCATCCTCAAACTGCAAAAGCAGGGGGGAGGCAGACCTTCTTGAGAGGCGTCATTAGCTGTTGGCACGATGCAGGCGGGGGTGGGCCTAGGTTCTGGTTCAAGCAACCTTGGTTTTCTTCCCTTTTGGTATCTGAAGCTGTCTTGGCTGGAGCTCCGATGTGGAAGTAAAGGTCAGAAGAGCTTGGCGGTGACCCGGTTACCCCCCGAGTTCTTATCCCCTGAGGGCCGAGGTGCCACAAAGTCAAAGGTCATGTGATGTTTGACCCGGCCTTTGCCCTTGCTCCAGAGGGCAATGAGGCCAAAGCAGAGGGTCACCGAGGTGAGGAAGGGGAGGAAGCCAACTGCTAGCACCATAGCTACGCCTCTGCTATCCAGGAAGAAGGGCCCTGGGATCCCTGGCGTGGTGATGTTAGGGTCAGAGAGAGTGCCATTTGGTGGTTCAACTTGGAGTACTTCGAGCCAGGTCCTCAGGGAGTCATTCCCAGCAACATTGCTGACCACGCAGACATAGGCCCCTCTGTCCTGCAGCTGCACCGAGCGGATCTCCAGCGTCCCATCCTCCAGGACCCTCACTCGCCCAGCCCTTCCCAGCCAAGGGCCCTGAGGCCTCCTCCAAGAGACCTTGGGCGCTGGGTCTCCGTCTCCGGAGCAGGAGAAAACGGCCTGCCCCCCCTCCTCTGCGATGACCCATCGCGGCCCAGACTTTCGGATCAGGGCCGGTTGGCAAGTGAAGTGCCCTGGAGGCAGGATGTCTGAGAACTCCCTCAGGCTCTTGCCCTGCATGTGCCGGGGGCTGGCACAGGCAGGGGGTGCCGCACCGAAGTCCAGGCGCCTGCGCATCCGGAGCAGCCAGAGGAGGCGGCAGTCACATGTCAGGGGGTTACCCGACAGCCGCAGGGTGACTAGTTGGTCTGGGGAAGGGAAGGCCGTTTCCTCCAGCGTCTGAAGGGCATTATCTGCCACGTCCAGGAGGTGGAAAGCGGTCAGGCCGTGGAAGGCGTGGGCGGCGATGGAGGTGAGGCACGCTCCTGCCAGCCGGAGCTCCTGCAGCCGGACCAGGGGACTGAGGCTTCGGGCGGGGATGGCTGAGATGGGGTTCTGAGACAGATCCAGGACCCTGAGGAAGCTCAGGTGGCGGAGCGCTTGGCAGGGTACTGTGCTCAGATTGCAGCGGGTGATAGCCAGGTTGCTGAGATTGAGCCCAGCCAGGCTCCCAGGCTCCAGAGCCCCCAGAGATGGCCAGGAGTGGATCTCCAGCTCCTTTAGCTGCCCCAGCCCCCGTAGTGCCCCAGCTGGCAGCCTCCCAATATCCAGTTCTCGAAGCCTCAGGGCCACTAGTGCTGGGAGGCGGGCCAGGGCCAGGCCAGGCACTGTGCTGAGGTTGCAGCGTTCCAGGGTGAGGGTGCTCAGCTGGGCCAGCCCTGCCAACGCCCCTGGAGCCACGAACACCAGGTGGTTGTCCCCCACCTCCAGCTGCCGGAGGCTGCCCAGCTCCCCAAAGGCTCCGTCAAGGAAGAGGACAATGTGGTTGAGGCGGAGGTCGAGCAGCGTGAGGGCAGACAGGCCTGAAAAGACCCCGGGCCCCATGATTCGCAGCCGGTTGCCCTGCAGCCTCAGGGTCAGGAGGCTTTGGAGGCCATAGAAGGCCCCAGGCTCAAGGGTGGACAGCTGGTTGTAGCTGAGGTCCAGTTCCTGGAGCAGGCCCAGGCGGGAGAGCATTCCACGCTGAAGCCCCCACAGACGATTTCCACTCAGGTCCAGGAGCTCAGTGTCTGCCGGGAGTCCCCCAGGCACAGCCTCCAGTCGCCGAAGGGGGCAAAGCACTGCCCGGGGCTGGGAGGCACAGTCACACACGGCAGGGCACCCACCACAACTGCCTCCAGACAGGAGGAGCAGGAACAGGAGAGGGGGCCATGGGGGCCAGGCTTGCTTTGGAGCTGGACCCATAGCCTTCCCCTCTTCAGTCCTGGAATAGATGATGACATGGTCCTGTTTGGAAAGTGACTTCAGACGATGGTGACCCTGGACCTCCTGGGCTTCCGTAGAGGAGAGGGAGATTGAGCTACCTGTGTCAGCATCACCAGCAAGTAGGGCAGACCCAGGAACAGTTCTGGGGGACTGCCTCCTTGGGGGGCTCCTAGGCCTCCTCTCTGGGGAATCTCTGCTTTGCTCTCCCTCCCAGCCCTGGGTAACAGGCCGAGTGCCTCCTGGCTCATGGAACGTGAGTGAAGCCTGACTTCAGCCGGGAAAGTTGTATGTGAATGGACAGGAAGCGGGGAAGTAATGTTGAGTCTCCCCATTTTCCTATGTCTGTGAGATCCAGGAATACCGCAGGTCCCTTCTCCCTGACACTTGTCTTCCCCAAGCTCTGCCCTCCGCTCTCTGCCCACCCTGTTCTCCCATGTTATCTATCCATAGCTTTGTCTGTCATAGCTCAGGGGGAATCACATGCTTGGATTCTGATGGGAGCGTGGTCCTCACCTTGACGAAGTCCTCCAGGGCTGGGAAGTATGCTCAGCTCTGTGCCCCTGGACTCCACCTACTGCCCCTCTGCCCTTCTGGAGCCTGGCCCAGGGCCTGGGGCCCTGAATTAGCAAGACCCAATCTCCCTGAATGCCTGTGTGGATGACAGCCAAGCAACACGTTAGCCATGGCACAGGCTACCGGGGGGCACCCGAGTCCCTCATGAGAACCCTACGCGCAGCCCCTATAGATGACACTGTGGTGTGTGAGGGACCCAAGGGATGCCTGGGTTTTGAGTGTTGTTGCTTGGTCCTCAGGCTCAGGCTCCTGTTATATCCCTCCTCGATAGTGTTTTGATTTAGTCCAACGTGGGAATCTGAGGGAGATCTCTTGTCCCCAAACAATACACAAGAGACAGACTGTGAGTCAGGGAGGCATAGACAAGGAGGAGAGACAGCACCTGGCCAGATGGTGTGGGTGGGGAGCAAGGGAGCCCTTGGCTGGCACAGCTGATCTCTGGGCACAGGCCGTGTGCAAAGCATGTAGACTGCAAGTGGGTTTCTGGGAACCAAGGGCCTGGGCAGAATCAGGATAATGGCAGGTATCATGGCCACTGGGGACTGGTGGAGGTGACAGAGGAGAAGGGGCCCCATAGATGGTGAACTCACTCTCACCTCACCGTGTTAAATGTCAACAGGGCATTGAACCATGGAGGGGAGGTGTTGGGACCAAGAGGTAAGTGATGCTCCCTAGGAGGCAGGATGCCTGGGTTTCTTTCTAGCTGCAGATCCAGATGGCCTTTGGGGCTTCAGGCTGTCTGTGCCCTGAAGGGTCAGCTTTCTGTCACACGCCCCATTTTCTCCCACGTGGAACTTTACGAGGTGGTGTGACTTCTTCCCATTGCGGGGGTCGGGGGAGGGGGATCACATCCCTGGATCCTGATTGGAGTGAGGATCTGCACCCCTCCTCTAGAAGAGTTGTTCTGGCGCCTCTCCCGCTGTAGTAGCGGGAAACCAGAGAGCAAAGAGGCCCGGAGAGCAGAGGGATGTAGGACACCATCCTGAGGCTTGGGAGGAGAGAGAATGGTGCGGGGCAGGCAAAGGCAGCTGACCAGGCTCCTCTTGTCCCTAGACCGACCTGGCAGGTATCTCTGGCATGCTGAGAGTTCTCCAGGGACAGACGTGTCCCAGTCTCCCTCGTTGTCCCTACTCCTGTTCTGGGAAGTCCACTCGACAGCTAGCTCTTTATCACTACCGCTGCAGCTACTGCTCCTCCTTTGTGCTCCGCACTCAGCAAAAGTGCACTGAAGCATGTAACCCAGCTTCCCTCCCTCCCCCTTCTGTCAGTTTCCTCTTAGTCCCCAAAGCCTGCTGGCCCAGGGGCTGGGGGATCTAGGGACAACCCCTTTTCTTTATTTATAACGTGGCTAATTTAATCCCAAACTTCCCTCGCCAGTCTCCATGGCTACAAGACTGGCTTCCAGCCACTTTGCCGGAAGAAATGGGTGTCAGAACCACTTCTTTCTTTAGATGGGGTGGGGTCTCGGGCATCAACCCTTCAAGGAGTAGGAAGCTTTCTTCTTCTTGTCTCTATGTGGCAATCCAGAGACACATATGAACCTTTAAAGCAGACCTGACTGGAGACATGGGGACTTGCGTGGGGAGGGGGCTTTTAGGGGAAAGATTTCTGGAATTTCCATACTGATGGTGGAGAAACCCTTCCCAGAGGTAGACGAAGCCCTGGGGAGACGGAGGGAGGTCTCTTTAGAGTCCTTCCCCATAGAGGTGTCTGGGACATTTTAGTTTTCCCATCAAAGTCCGGTGGGGCCAGGATCAATGGCTGGTTGGGGTGGGGTGGCGTGGGGCAGGGGGGAGGGGCAGGAGGAGCGCAAACCCTCTAGCCTGAAAGGGACGCTGGTCTGGCCTTGTCTCTGAGAATATTGTAGAGAAGGACAGCTGCAGCTTTGGGACAGGAGGTGGGGGCACTTACCGGAGAAGCTGGAGGGCGGCATCAAGTTGGACACTGCCTCTGTCCAGGGCTGGGGGCCGTCCCATTCAAGCTGCACCCCGGGCCGCCGGGCCTCACTCCCCTCACTGCCCGCTGCCCGCTGCCCCGCCGCCCTCCCGCCTGCCTGCCTGCTGGGGCTGCTGTTGCTGCTGTGGCCGCTGCTGCCAAGACCGAGGTAGAGAAAAGAGCCAGAAAGCATTTCTCCTTTTTTTTTTTTTTTTTTTCCTCTCTCTCTTTTTAAACCAGGCGAGAATGAGTCTGCAGCAACCCTGTTGGTGCAAAATAAATAAATAAAGCAACCAGGGAGGGCTGCAGCAAGCGCCACTACAGGATGGAGAAGGGGAGGGAGCGCAGACGGAGACTTTGGGGTCTAGGAGGGGTCAGGAAGTGGAGGCAGCCAGCAGCTCTGAAAGGGTCTCTGGTGGACATGCTGACTCCCCTCTGGGGAGCTCAGGGACAAGCACCTTCTTCTCCCAGATGCGGCCTTTCAATCTAAATGCCCCCCATGGGTATCATTTTGTGGGGAAAGTTCTCCATCCAGAACATCTGCTGTGGAGCTTAGTTTGAGACTCCTGTGGGGGTTTCTGAGGAGCAACTCCCAAGCCTCCCTGGGGGCTGCTCAGAGTGGGGGCTGCGATCCTTTTGATGCTCATGGGTTGCTGGGCTGAAAACCTGGGTCTCCACACAGGAATGAGACAGGAGAGAGCAGCTGGTCGGTGGTCTGATTTAAGACCCTCTCCCCTCCCGGCCCCCACCACACATGCCCCTGGCCTTTAAAATCATTTTATAAAGAATAGCACAAGTTAGGATTTATGTCTAGCCTATTAAACCCTCCCCTGAGAGCAATACAACCCCCTCCCCCGCATCACCTGCTGTTTATCCCTCAGAGGATGGCTCATAGCGATTTGTAAAGCCAAGCAAGAGAAGTTTTGGGGCAGCCTGAGAGGCAGGTGTCTGCCCTGTTCCCTGGTCTCCTCCCTGCTAGAGTCAGTAGTGCCCCATCACAAAGTGATGAAATTGTGTCTGTTTCCTTTCTCCATAATGACAGCAGGACTCCTCCAACGTCTGTCTGGGACCATCTGACTGACCAGTGTCCAGCCATCTCTTCTTCTCCTGGGATTTCTTGTGCTAGAAGACATCTGGGGCTGGGATGGCGTTTGGGCCACCCCAGGTGTAAGGTTGGTGGACTGGAGCACCATGAAAATGTTCTGGGGTCCCTCAGGGTTGGGACTCTTTTCCTGAGGCCACTATGCACCTCTGAGCTGTGACCTCAAGGAAGACAGGGACTGTGTCAGATTAAATGTACTGCAGAGGTGCATAATTGCAGGTTGAGTTTGTGAGTATGTGTTTCACCTGTGCATGGGTGTGTGTCTCTCATCAGGTTTGTGTTGACCCCTAAAGTCTATTTCTAAAGTGCACATAAGAGGTTTGAGTTCTAACTCAATCTATGATGCTCTTGGCCTCCATTGTACCTTATCCCTAAAAATCCCATAAAATCCCGTAAAAGATTATCCCAGCCCCTTACCCCCATCTCATCCTTACCCTCCACATATCCAGTTTTTTTTTAGACCCTGGGTAAAGGGAAGCGTGCCCAACCACTTCCTTGCTGAGCTGAGAGGAAGAGGGAAGGCAGAAAATCTAAAGATCTGTGTTCATGTTACATACAGGTCCTTCTGGGCTCCAGCTGCCAGTCTCTGAGCTTGACATACCTCCCCAGCCAAAGCCCACAGGGAAATGCAATGAGGTATTTTAAAGTCCTGTTCTTAGCTTCTGAGCTCAGAGTTGAGTTCCATTCATCCAGGGTGTCCTGGATCCCCCTGGTGTCCTGAGGACACTGTGGTCCTCCTAGAGGTCCCTATGTGCCACCCTGGGCCTCTCAGAAGCTGGGGGTGAAGAGTCATGGTGAAGGAGACGCGACCAAGCTGAGGCTGGAGACGGTGTTCCTTCATCCCTACCCTCTCTGGCTCTTGGCCCACCGCTGGGCATGCCTGTGGGCAGAAAGCCAGTCTGAGCAATCGCTCACCCCCAAAGAACAGGCAGGGTCCACCCTCTCAGAGCACAGGAAAGAAAAAGGTGAGGGTAGGAGGAGGGCTGGGGCGAGGGCCAGCGGGCTCCAGAGAAGGGAAAAAGCAGTCCCAACTCTGGGTCACTCGGACAGCCCCTCAGGTGACTCAATTTCAGTGCTGAAGAGTTCCTTGTAGAGTGGAGGGAAAGCAGCCTGGACCACGATGGGGTGCAGATGCTGGAAGGTTTGCAGCTTTTCCACGTGCTGGCTACACAGGCTCCGAAGCTTCCCCTTGGGTGGCAGCTGGACATGGGTTAACAGGGGGGGAGGGTCAGTACGCCAGCCTCCTCCCCAGAGCCAAGATGTCCTCTCGGCCCTCCCGGGCTAGGGCAACCCTCCTTGCTTTCCCCTCTGCACTTGGCATTGGAGGGGTGGCCGGATTCGATCCCATCACAGGGGAAGTATGTGTTCAGGAAGCCGGAGGCAAGCGAGGGCTGCTGCAGGACAGGTGTGTGTTTTCTGAGTGAACCCCCAATCACATTCCCGCTACTCACCTGGTTAAGTGCTCCAACTCCCACTTTCTGCTCTTAGGATGGTTGGATCCTGCGACTCTGTTATGTACTATCACTGGCCTTCATTGATGCTGTTCTCACGTGGAATGCCTTTCCAGTTCTTTGCTTGGCTAATTCTTCCTCACTTTCAAGTGTCACCGCCTCTGGGAATATTTCCCTGACTACCCCTCCCTGGATTAAGGGCATTTCCTTTGGGCTTCTCTCTGTGTAGTAGCACTTAAACCTGATTGTAGGAAAACGGTCTCATTTGTCTGCCTTTCCACCCTAGGTCTAATCTCCTTAGGTAGGTTCTCTCCCTGTCTCCCTCTCTCTCTGTACCTTTTGTTCCTATCAGAGTGCTTGGCACATGACAGTTGCTCAGTAACTATTTGAACTAGTTTCGAAGCAGGTACCCAACGCTACCAATACTCAGTTGGAGGGGAATAAAAAAGGCCTAGAGACCCAGGAGGAGACAGAGGTAGGGAGACCTTATTGAAGAAAGGCCAAGAAAACCATTCATCTTCTGCAGCTTCCTGTATAGCCAAAGTAGGCTTGAAAAGACCGCTCTCCAGCTACCACTTCCTCTCCCACCACCATCTTAGTTTCCAAGGAAAGGGGCAGTCAGAGAGGACCAGGCAACATGGATCCCTTGATATCTTTTAGATTCATTCTTTTTTCATTTCCACTGCTTTACTTTGAGTTTGCCTGGACTGTCACAGTACCTCCATCCTTCCTTCCTTCCTTCCTTCCTTCCTTCCTTCCTTCCTTCCTTCCTTCCTTCCATCCATCCTTCCATCCATCCATCCATCCATCCATCCATCCTTCCATTCAATAAATGTTTGTTGAGAACCTACTCAGCTAGGCACTGTGATGGGGTGTGGGGATAGATCAATGGATAAAATAAGGTAGAATAAAATATCTGGCTTTATTAAATGCATATTCTAGTGAGGGAGCCAGAAAATATAATATGCCTGAACATTTCTTAAAGAGCAGTAATGCAGGGTGGGGTGGAGGGCTTTTTGCATCAGAAAACCTCCAGAATGGAGGGATGGGGCAAGCCATTTGGAAAACTAGGGGAGGAACCTTCTAGGCAGCAGGAACAGCAGATACAAAAAGCCTGGGGTGCAACTGTGTGTGATGTGTTGAAGGAATAGCCGGGAGGCAACTGAGAGGGCAGGGAGAGGAGAGGAGGTGAGAAAAATTCAGGGTCATATTGTACGTGAGGCCAGTCAGCCATGACAGACCCTACAGGTGAGTCTCAGCAGGATGGGTGGCTATAGGAGGGCTGAGACTTACGCTGTGTGGCTACTGCAGGGCAGAGGAGGGAGGAGCAGGGGCCACTGTAACAGGCCAAGTGAGAACTGATAGCTGGGGGAGGTGGGGGGTGATGGTGGAGGGGGTGATTCTGAAGGTGGAGTCAGACCTGCTTTCCAGCTGCCCCCCCCAGGGTCCAGTCAGTCTCTCCTTCCAGCCCGTCCAACTGGACTTGAAGTTCTTTAGGGCCTAGACCGTTGTGTAAGTCATTTCTGTATCCTTGGCACCTAGCACTCACTGTGCCTGGCACATAGCAAGGGTCCATTGCTTGAATGATTACATAAAAGGTTCTTTTACACTGGTTCCAAATTAAATTGCCTAAATAATAGCTCTGATGATATCATTCCTCCAGCCCTCATGGCTCTCCATTGCCTGGAAATAAAGCCTTCACTCCTTAATATGGCACTCAAAGTCCTCTCTGATTTGCTACCTGACCTGATTTCCAGCTTCTTCTTGTCTTCTGCTACTTCCCTGCCCTCATAAGTCAGTGCCAGCTCCCAATCTTATGCTTCAGTCAAAATGTACTATGAGCTATTCCCCATATATGTACTATTTTGCCTCCTTATTTTTGCTGATATTGTTCCCATAGTCTGGCATGCCTGTCCTACCACCACGAATGTCTGTTAAAATCTGTCATACTTCATGGCCTACCTTAAATGCCACCTTCCCTAGGAAGCATTGATGACCCACTCTTTTTACCCCAGATTATTTTTAATCCCTATTCTATGCTCATAACATTTCCCCAATGTCTCTTACCGAAGGAACTCATCAGGGGCGTGGGGACACAGTGGG
This sequence comes from Leopardus geoffroyi, assembly GCF_018350155.1. NCBI lineage: Eukaryota > Metazoa > Chordata > Mammalia > Carnivora > Felidae > Leopardus > Leopardus geoffroyi. The sequence goes on from NC_059328.1 coordinate 106,482,213, forward strand.
AGAGCACTGGGATTCAATCTTGTATTTATTACTCGCCAATCATGCAAACGTCGGCAAGTCACTTAAGTCTCCTCACCGCTAAAGGGATATTTGAATACCTGTCCTATTACTGAGTTGCCCTGAGGATGACAGCATGTCTGTGACAGCACCTTGTTAATCGTACTACTATCGTTATCACGTACCATATGCTACTCTGTACCAGAGTACCAGTACGAGCCTCTTCCTACCGCACTACGAACCCTCAGTGGGGGCAAGGATCGCTTCTCTGTAGCTTTCCATTCCATGGTGCCTTGCACAAACAGATACCCGGTAAGCGATGGCTATATTAAACTGAACTGATTCCTGGAGGCCCCCCCCCCCCCCCCGCCAATTCCAGGCTCTCTCATGTTCCATCTGTACGCAAATGGCAGCGATTGCTTGTCCCCTTGGTTTCCGTGCTGCTGCTGCAAGCTCTCTAACACCATATGGCACTCTGTCCCCACAGAGCCCCGGGGTCCCAGATCTCGTGCCAGGCCTGACCTCCTCCACCTTGGGGACTGCTCCTACCTTGGCCAGGATACCTTGGCGGTGGGTCTTGTAGAGATGGTGATGGAAAGCCAGCTCCAGGTTGTGCTGCAGCTGCTCTACTTTCCTCTTCTCTTGGAGCCCTGGCCGGTCTGAAGGAGGGCGGCACCATGGCGAGAAGAAGAAAGAACATGGACGTCAAATTCCCCCAACAGGGTGTGTCGTGTTGGGTATCTGTGCTGGAGCACGGCCTCCAGTGCGCGTGCACATGCGCATGTGTCCTGGCTTGATAATGAAAAGCTCTGGGGGGTGGGGGGTGGCGCCTGGGTGGCTCAGTCGGTTAAGTGTCAGGCTTGGCTCAAGTCATGATCTCACAGTTCATGAGTTCAAGCTCCACATCGGGCTGTGTGCTGACAGCTCAGAGCCTGGAGCCTGCTTCACATTCTGTGTCTCCCTCTCTCTCTCTCTGCCCCTTCCCCGCTCACTTTCTGTCTCTGAAAAATGAATAAATCTTAAAAAAAAAAAAAATTTTTTTTTTAAAAGAAGAGCTCTAGGGCCTGGGGCTGGGCTAGCTGTCTACAAGGCAAACTGGGGAGAGATAAGGCGGATAAGAACACCCAATTTCCTGATGCCCAAGCTGCCTTCTCCCTGATACCCTGATATTTCACATGGGCCCTTCGATGCTGGGATTCCACTATGGGAGGATGAAATGGAAGAGAGCCCTGCCCCCTGGCCAAGGCTGAGACCAGATGGGAGATTGCCTTGGTGAAGCCTCCTAGGCCAGCATCAAGGCCTCTGCATCAATTGGTGGCTAACTTCAACAGACAAAGCACCTTTTGCCCTGGCTCCATCAGATAGCCAGAAGTCATCTTTTTTTTTTTCTAAATGTTAAGTTATTGTTGAGAGAGACAGAGCGTGACTTGGGGAGGGGCAGAGAGAGAGGAAGACACAGAATCGGAAGGAGGCTCCGGGCTGTCAGCACAGAGCCCAACATGGGGCTTGAACTCACAGACTGCGAGATCATGACCTGAGCCAAAGTCAAACGCTTAACCCACTGAGCCACCCAGGCACCCCACCAGAAGTCATCTTTTAAGTCTTTATTTCTAGTTCAAATGATTAGGTCTCTGCTCATTGGCAGAGCCAGACAACAGATCGTCTTCATCTGCAAACTCAGGTTAGTAGCTCAGCTCATTAGCCCAGGTTCTCCAAATACTTAGCATTCCCTGGCTCAGCCCAGCCCACTCCATTCCAGTGGAGAGGGTGTCCAGAGTTCCATTGTGACGGCACACAGTCTTAAAATTAGCTCACGCATGGGGTGCCTGGGTGGCTCAGTTGGTTGAACATCCGACTTCAGCTCAGGTCACGATCTTCCGGTTCGTGAGTTCAAGCCCCTGCGTCGGGCTCCATGCTGACAGCTCGGAACCCGGAGCCTGCTTCAGATTCTGTGTCCCCCTCTCTCTCCGCCCCACCCCTACTTGTGCTCTGTCTCTCTCTGTCTTTTAAAAAATGAATAAACATAAAAAAAAGTTTTAAAATTAGCTCACGCAGAGCAGTGATTCTCAGATTTGGTGGCACACGACAATTACCTGTGGGAGGCTGTTAAAAATCCTGGTGCTCCAGGCTGCACCCCAGATCAATGACCTTAGAGTCTCTGGGAGTGGAGCCTGGAGAAGAATCACTTTTAGAGCTTCCGGGTGATCACAGTGTGTGGTCATGGTCACACTGGACACTCTGGCGTGAGTTCACAGGCCAGCTAATTTCTCTCTGGAATGTGGCTCACTTCCTTTCATCCCCACGGCTCCCTGGCCCCTCACTTGTCCCAACTCCACCTTGGGAGCTGTTTCCCCTTCTCAGGCTCCTCTGACCCTTCATTCTGCTCTTTAAAGCAGTTTTCCAGACTTAACCACATTTGAAGGTCCAGACCCTTCACTATCCCTTGCCCCCCTGCCACCCGAATGTCCCTTAGGCAGGCCCAGCAACACTCACTGGCGTTGATGAGCACGAGGGCTGTGTAGAGAGCAATCTCATCCTCAGAAAAGCGCAATGTGCTCAGGGAGTGGGAGAAGTCAAAGATGGAGCTGATGAGCTCCCCACAGCCTAAGGGATGGAAAACCAAAGGATTTGCCGGGTGAACGAGGCCACGGTGCCCGGGGACACCCACCCTCTTGATGTTTGGAGCAGAGGGGGTGATCTGACCTGAAAAGAGGATACCCTGGTTCTTGAAGCTCTAGGGGGCTTGCCATCCCACCCCTCCCTCTCCATTTCCCCCTGCCCCTCACCCAAGGCTCGGAACAGCTCCGTGCCTCCGTATTTGCCTTCGAAAAAGACTGTGTGGTTGTCAGCGTTGTAGGCCCGGCACATCCTGACCAGGACCACTTCCATTGCTCCTGGAGAGGGCAGGGACATGCAGGCAGGAGTCAGGCAAAGCAGGAAGCCAGCTCTGTCCCCCTCCCCCCAGGCCTGCCCACCCTCCCTGGGCACCTGCTTTGAGAAGCACAATCTGGTCATTCTGGCAGAGCTCCATAAAGCCTGAGAGCCTCTTAGCGAACTCCACCACGTACTGAATGGCCTCAGTGAGGCGGTGGGCACAGCGTTCCCACATCTCCCACATTGACTGCAAGGAAGGAGGAGGTCCCACTGTAGCCCGGTTTATGACCCTGTCACCCTCCCAAGCCCCCAGGAGCCCGACTGATAAACATCAGGAGTGAGGTTCAGAACTTCCACACTGTCTGCTCTGGCATTTTTAGCCTATTCTCAGCCCAGATGCACACTTGGGGTCAATGCCTGTCACGTGGTTGCACTCACTGAGCCCCCACCAGCAGCTGGCACCCGGTTAGCTGTCCATGGGGAAACAAAACCCATCTGAGATGCAGCTTTGCCCTCAAAGAGTTTGCATTTTGTAGGGGTGAAAAGGACACACTGATCCCTCTCCCAAAAAGACACACCCAAAGGTCTTGATAACCTAGAGAAGTGAAGGCTGAATACCAAACAAGTTTTTAGAACAGGTTGTATTGTTAGAGTGTGATGCAAAAGAGTGTAAACTTTGGAGCCCGGTAGATCCGAACGTGCCTTTGGCTCCACGACTTTGTGGCCCAGGAAAATCTGTGAACCTCTCTGAGCCCAGTTTCCCGGTCTGCTAAGAACCGAAATAAATGCCAGGCTCCCAGGTGGCTGTCGTAAGAATGGAAGATAATTCATGTGAAGCGTCCAGCACAGTGCCCGGCAGAGAAGGGGTGTGTAACATAAGGGTTCTGACTACTGTTACCATCAGAGGACGAGGAAGGAGAGTATGCCGAGGTCTGTACGCCAAGGTGTGGGTGCTGGAGGCGGTAGGATGAAGGGCAGGCAAAATGTTAACCAGCAGGGGCCAAGGAAGAGCTCTCATCCATTGGCTAGACACACGCACACACACACACACACACACACACGCACGCACGCACGCACACACCCCATGTTTCAAAGCGGGGACACCCTTGTGCATTGCTCCAGCCCGCTCGCCTGTGCAGGTGGCCATCTCTGCACTCCCCCAGTGGAGGCGGGATGTCCCCCCTTCCCACGGGCTCTCCTGGCCTCACCTTCCTCTGGTAGCCAGCCACCTCCTCCCGGGAGAAGATGTTAGGGCGCTGTCGTAGCAGGTCCTCCAGTCGCAGCTGACATGTCTCTCGGTAGGACTTACAAACGTTCTGCACCAGGTGCTCTGGGGCCAGAGGAGGAAGGCACAGGCTCCGTGTCAGCCAGCTGCCACCCTACCCACACAAAGGGCACTCCTGGCCTGGCCTACCCCTGCTCTGCCTCCCTCCCCCCTTTGACCCCTCGGCTCCCTTGGGCTCAGGTTCGGTGTACATGGAGTGCTGGCTCGGGCCCCTCTCTTGGAAGCCCCTCCCTCATGGTCCCTGCCCTCTCCACCTCCCAGCTGCTCACCAGTCTCTGTCAGGGAGGCATAGGGCACCTCTGGGGTGCTGTGGAAGCTGGGGCTGCAGTAGCTGTCCGGGCCCTGTCCTGGTTCCTCAAGCCCAGGATGCCTGGGGTCCTCGAAATGAAGCCCACATGTGTCAGGGGGCAGCTGGCTGCCTGTGCCATAGAAGCCGTCTCTGGCCTCGGCCTTGCCCCGCTCGGGGCTGTGTCCCAGGTGGTATGAGGCCCCGTTGGGCCCCGCCTTGGCCAGGCTGCTGGGGCAGGAGGGCCCAGAGCCTGGGGCTCTCAGGAGGCCGGGGGGGCAGGCCGAGGCCTCGGGCAGGTCAGGCGAAGAGCCCAGGGGCAGCTGCCCATCTGGGAGTCCCACAGGGCATGCGAGGGCATCTGCTCCCTGGCCCCCCACTGGCGGGGTCTTGGCCACTTGTCCCCGCTGCTGCTGTTGCTGCCGCTGTAGTTGTTTCTGCACCTCGGCGTGCAGGCTGTCCCTCTGCTTCTTGGACATGCGGCCAAACTTGACAGCTGAAAGAGGTCGGGGACCAAGAGTGTTCAAGGCAGGAGGACTTGGGTGCTGGGCGGCACCAACATGCATTTTGATCATTACAAATTCACTTGCTGTCCCCTGAATAGCTAGCACCGAGCACAGCTTCCTCAGGGGCCCGCACTGTTGCTTGAGACCTCTGCCACCTCTTAGGTGTTTGCTGCAGGGCTGGTCCAGCCCAGGCGTTTTGGTCTCCCAGGCAAACTCTCCCGGCTAGAAACTGGCTTCTGCTAATGGCATGAATCTGGACTGAGGACTCTGGCCTCCTGATGCTGGGGCTGGGGGTGGTCACGTCGGGGGCCTCGAGCTGTATTGGGGTCACCTCGCCTGTCTAGGAGGGTCGGAGGAAGAGGAGAGCTGAAAACACAGGTCTCCCTGTGGTCAGGCCTGCAGGCTCCCTGGTGACCTAGATACTCACCACAGCCCAACCCAGGCTCCGCGGCTTGTTTCTGAACATCCTCTTCTGCTCTCTCTTTCCTGCCTTTTCACTCCCCCCCCCCACACCCCTCCCAGGTGTGGGGGCACAGCCCCTCGCCCCGCCTGCCCCTTTGCACCCCAGCGTGTTTCCTTTCACTTTGTTATTTTGGGCGCTGAAAAGTGCTGACGGACTCTTTCTGGCTCCTCATCACCTCATGCCTCCCCCAGCCCCTCCCTGGGCTCCCTCTGGGTGGTGATGGGGGGCTGTGCTGAGGCGGGGGCGAGGACACGAGAAAGCGCCAGGGACAGCAGCCCTCCCCACGCTCATGACTTCTGGGTTGTTCTCAGGCCCACTCTGGCTCCCTTCCTAGCCACCATCCTGTGTCCTATCATAGGGCTGGCAGACCAGGAAGGGAGATGAGCTAGTACTGGAGCCATGGGGCAGCAGGGCAGCAGGGAGGATGTGGAAGCTGGATGGTATCTGGGCCACAGGTGAGGGGACTGAGGAGAATCCATCACAGGAAGAGGAAAGGGAGGAGTCGGGGATGTTGGGGAATGGAGGACTGTTCTAGCAGACCCTAAAACTGGGGACGGCAAAGTCCTTTGGTGAGGGTGGTGGGCCTACCCCACCGGGCATCCCCGTTGTGCATGGCCAGCCCATGCCCCACAGAAGGACATTTCTACAGGGTAACCTCTGCCTAGCACAGCAGGCCAGGCTGCCTCTTTGGAGACTCCAGGGAAACCCCAGGGGGCTCCCTGCTTGGCCTCACCATCTCGGGACATGCCCAGTGCCAGGCATTTCTGCAGCCGGCAGTGCTGGCACCGGTTTCGGCTGGTACGGTCGATGGGGCAGTTCTGCTGGCGGGTGCAGGAGTAGACCACGTTACACTGCTGGCTCCGGCGGAAGAAACCCTGGGGAAGGCAGGCGAGGAGACCTTGGCTGTCTCTCCTGGCCAGGCCCAGCTCAGTCCCCAGTGCTTCCAGCCCCAGCTCTGGCCCCAGCTTTCCCAGATTCGAACCCCCATCAGTTTTCTCTCCTCCATGTCTTAGCATGATGACAGTTTGCCCTGCCATCATGTTCCCAGCTCAGGACAAGGCCCTCCTGTGCACAGGGCCTCCCAGGTAAGGCACCTCCCAAGCAGCTCCCTAGCTGCTTCAGTAGACCATCCCGGAATAAAGGCCACAGAACCCCTTCTCCTCACCTCGGAAGAGACTGTACGCGCGCACGTGCTCACCTTGCACCCCTCACAGGTGATAACCCCGTAGTGGATCCCAGACGACCTGTCCCCACAGATTTTGCAAGGAATCACTTCAATTTGTGCTGGAAGAAAGAAAGAACGGGAGGTCAGCCCAGGAGCCTTATCTGCCTCCTGCCCCCTCACTCGCCCTGCTCCAGCTTGTTCCCCTCTTGCAAGATGGAAGGAAAGGAAAAAGTGCCAAACACTGCTCCACAACAGGCCTAGGGGGGCCGTGTTTGGTTCGGTGGGGCAGCCGGGGGCTGTTGCAGCCCCAAGGGGGCAAGAATGCAGCTGCCGAGAGGCCACCTGTTCAGCCCTTCAAGTGGAAAAGCTCCAGTTGCCTCCCTCCCGCCTGGGGACCTAAGAGTCCTCGCTGCTTTACAACACCTGCTTCCCGCGCAGGGGGCTTCCTCTAGGCCCCCCTCCCCTACCAGGGCTCTGCTTCCATGGGAAGAGTGTGAAGCGTGGGGGCGGGGAGGGGGGAGATGTGGTGAACCAGCCGGGAGGCACTGGGGGCCAGGTACAGATGCCAGCCATCCTTGGCAAGGCAGTGAAGGCTCGGGGGGTGGGTTGAGCAGAGGCCCCGGGGCCAAGCAGACAGGGTCCACAGAGGAGGGCCCAGGGGGTATGGAGAAGTGAGTTAGTTAGAGCCCAGGAGAGGGTTCAACAAGCCGGGTCTGTCAGATGCCGGGGACCCAGGGAGAGAATCAAATAGGGTGCTGAGGCCCCTGGCCCCGGAGCAGAGAGTGGGCAGCTCTGTGTGTATCAGTACATGAGAGTGTGGATGTTTACGTGTGCATGAGGGCCTCTGGGTCCCATCGTATGTCCACGCATCATGAATGCTAACTTTGGCTGGGACTAGGGACCATCTCATTTAAACTTTTTCCTTTCCTTTACAGGTGAGGGAATAGACCAGATGAGGTAAGTTTGCCCCAGGGCCCGGTCTACATCCTAGCTCCCCTGCTTTCCATTATGCTCTTCTGTGTACATGGCTTTTGGGGTACACACACCAGTGGGCATGTTTGAGGGTGTGTGTACACATGGAAGGTACACATAATTGTGAGCCAGTGGGCATGTCTGCTTGAGCCAGCAGTCTCACCTGCATGTTGGCGTGTTAGTGTTTGTTCTCTGGGCCACAGGGCCCCTGACCTATACCTGGCTCCAGATTCTTCTCTCCTTTGCCCTGGCCCGTCAATGCCCACAGCTCTCTCCTGAATTTCAGGGACCAGCAGTTGGCCTTCTCCCAGCTCGTCGTTGAAGAGGAGTTGGGATTCCCACTATGTCAGGGGGACTCCGTCCCTCCCAAGGGACAGGGGTCTCTTGTGTGCCTTTGGTGTCCTGCTGCCTCCCCTTTGAGCAGGGAGGCTGGGGTGGAGCAGACCAGAAAAGTGGTCTAGGACTGCAGCCCCTGCTCATCGGTGACGTGTCCCCCATCCGTGTCCTACTCTGAGGGTCAGTGGAAGCAGCAGCTTGTCTATAGGGCAAACCTATATTCCAGTGAGCTTACCTCTGGCTCTGGCCTGGGCCCTGGTCACACATATGCGTAGGGCCTCCCAATGTGAAGTGGGCGCCTTTACACCACTGACCCTCAAGCCAGCTTTGAGCTGAGTCAGAATAAGCAGCCACCTCCTCATGGGGGACTGGGCCCATGAGTATCTGAAACCCCTCCGTGAGAAGTCTGTTCTCTTCCCCACCCCAGCCCCCATCCGACTGCCCAAACCCCACGCAAGAGGCTGTGATCACCGGCGGCCGGGGGGGGGGGGGGGGCGGTGACAGAAAGTGAGCCTTTCAGATTTTTTCCAGTAAATTAGGAGTAGATTGGAATGCATGGAGGGGAAGAGAGAACAAGACAGGGGATTGGTAGCTGGAAAAGGGACAGAAAACATGGAGACACTGCATGTCAAGTCACTTAGCTTCTCTAGGCCTCAGTTCCCTTGCCGGTGAGGCCGGGGTACAAATAACACTGTTTGTCCATGGGGGGATTGTAGGTAGTTTCGCAGGCGCAATGACATTACCTGTGGGAAGCACTGTGTAAGAGGCAAAACTCTACGTATGCTGTTACTACAGAGCAGGGCCAAAGGTGAAGAAGGCCAGTGGGCATTTGAGGCCTGATGGAAACACCCGTGCCCCATGGAGTCTGTGCTTGCATCAACACCTTCCCCTTCAACAGTGTGGGTCTCCCTCTGTAGTTGCCCTCAGCCCAGAGAGGGGAGAAACCACCTTGGGTCACCCAAAAAAGTAAGCGGCAGGGAGATTAGGCCAAGCCACAGTGGGAACTCGGACTCCAGCCCAGCAGTCAACCACAGGCCTCCCTGCCTCTTCCCTTCTCCAAGAGCCACATCCGTGTGCGTGTGTGCACCAACCACACAGGTGACCCAGACACATCTCCCTGCCCTATGCCTGACCCACTGCTGGTCCTGGCCCCAGGAGCCTCGCGGCACTATAACCAAGACCTTATTCTTCTCATAGGCTGATGTGGCCAGCCATGGACCCCCTTCACAAATACCTATTCTTGAGGGGGACGCTGGAGTTTAGACCCCAGCCACCAGGCCAGCCACTCCTCAGGGCTCCCCAACCACAGTCCCAAGACAGAGGTACACAGTGAGAAGGAACACAGAGTCAGAAGTTCCGAGCTGGGAGGCTCAGACTCTTGTAGCTTCTGAGCTAGAGAGACCAAGAGATTCAGGACTAGCAGACAACAGAGACTTAGAACCTGAGCTGGAGATGCAGGTGCAGAAACACAGAAAGACCCACACCGATGTTCTGGCCCCAGTGCCCTGCCCCTGGCCCTGTCTGCACCACCAGGCCCCTGCTCTCCCTGCTCCCTCCTTCCCCTGCCACCTGTACCCCTTTCAATGCCATCTGCTTGAAACCTCAAAGAGAAAGTCCCGTTGCGCGCGCGAGGGGGACTTGTGGAGGCGGGGAGTGGAGAGAGAGGGGAGAGAACGGGAAGAACCGGCAGAGGTGGCAGTGAGGTGAACAGGAGCTGAAAGCACCCCGCACCCCTCACCTTCACAACCTACCCCCGAGCCCTTGCCTGCAGCAGCAGGTGATGGGAACCCAGGTTGGGGAGGGGGAGCTGAGTAATCACGGGATTACTCAAACGGTTGCCCTGGAGCCTGGCCTGCCAGGAACTTAGCGTCTAAGGGCCTGATGGTGCCAGGAACTTGAACCAAGCAAAGGTCAGGACTGTCTAGGCCAGCCCCTGTGGCCCCCGCTGCTTCAGGAAGATCTTTGCACCTCACTGCTGCTCTCTCCCAGGGCCCATCAAAGGAAACCCTCACACTCCCAGGAGAGAGAGGTGTCCACTTACAAATGCTCCTGAAATCAGCTAGTGATTACATGGCTCTAGCCCCCCATCAAGGGATCTTGTGAAAATTTTGTGAGCAGGTCCCTGCTCAGGTCTGAGGGCCCAGATCCTGCATATGGACAAGCTCTGCTTGGTGCCCAAGCTTGCTGGTCCTCAGTCTGTATTTTTGAGTAGCAAGAATTGAGTCCCTCTTGAAGCTTTTGTGCAGGGCTGCTCCTCCCTGGGGGACAAGGGTGGGGTTGGCCATCTTTCCCCCAGCTCATTTTCATTTCTTCTCCTCAGCCTGTGAGGACTCTAAAGCTGCATTCTGATAGGACACTGGGAAAAGAAAATGAACCCCTTCTTGATTGCTTCAGAGACTGAAGCATCCCCAGGGAGCTTGCTGTGTGCACCTCTGATGTGGGGGAAATCCGGTAGTGAGGAGGTGGTCTTTCCCTCCCTCCAACCCCTCTAATCTCACCCTTCCCACAGCTGTGAGATTCATTGATAGCGCTCTCTGAATGCATCCAGAGCCTGGCTCTTAGGAAGCCAGCTCTGGGCCTTGTCCAGGTGCCCTATGCCACAGAGAGGAAGTGGTAGGAGTGAAGGAGGGGCTCTAGCCCAGGGGGATCTCTCCCCTCAAACCCCAGAACCACTCCCCCACCCCCCCCCTCTGCCGCCCCGCCAGCCCTGGTAGAGTGGATGCAGCCAGAGGCGCCCTGGGGTCCTTATCTTCTCTTGGTGCTTTGTCAGTCTCCAGATGGGCCTTCCTTCTCTTTCTCTCCCCTTTTCTCCAGCCGACAGGGGTTCAAGGGCGATGATAATGATAGACATAAACCGTGGCTGAATTTTCCTTGGTGCCAGGCTTTGCATACGTGTTTCATTAATGATTACAACAACCCTAGGGACCAGGCATTGCTTGTAGTGTCCCCATTTTACAGATGAGAAAACAGTCTAGGAGAGAGTAAGTGGCTTGACTAAGGTCATACGGCCTGAAGTGGCAGATCTGACATTTGAACCCAGGTCTCTGTAATTCTGTAACCCATGTCCCCAACAATTAAGCTATACACCCTGTAAGGATGAGATGCCCAAGTGAACCAAGCAAATGGGATACGGGACAAGGTTACTGGCCACAGAGGAAAGGTGGGCTGGGAACAGAATTCAGAGAGGACCCCCGGGGAACTAAAGCCGGGACTCATGCCTGGTGTAAGGACGCCCAGGGACATGGTCCCCTCGCTCCCTGCTTTTCATCTGCCGTGCCACCTCCTCCTGCCTGTATTCATGTCTTGGGGCCAAGGTGTCCGAGGCCAGCTCGCCTGACCCAACAGAGCTCCTCTGGGGGTGTGGGCTGGCTTTCATACAACGTAGTAGGCCTCTGCAGGGATGAATGAGTGGACAGGAAAGAGGAATGCACCTCTTTTCTTAGCTTAGCTCCCCCACCCCCACCCCCATGGAGACCACAGCTCTGGCCAGGGGTCCCAGTGTACCCTAGCCTGTCACCAGCCTCCCTCCTTTCTCAGCTCTCCTTCCCGCAGCTTCTGCAAAGCTGGAAACCACTTTGGTGTGTGCCCCCACAAGGGAGCGGGAGGGGGAGGGGTGGCGGGGGCCAGGAGAGAAGCACTTCTATCTGCTGAACACTGCTCCCAAGGTAGGGCGAGGGTTTTCTGCTGATACACCCAGATCCCAGGGCTGAGAAAGTAGTGAAGCTAAAACTCAGGTGGGCGAGGGAGAGTCTGGGGTTCTGAAAAGCCACGAAAGACAGCCAGCCACCTGAAACCCCTCCGGGTGCCCCCGCCACCCCCGCAGTCTGGGACAGGAGAAAGGAGGGGAAACAAAAGAATTGAGTGAAAACAACCAGTGAATGGGGGGAGGGGATGAATCACCAGGAGGAAGCTCTGAGGAGTGGGAGCCCCAAGACACAGTCAGCGGCCTTCCCTGCCGCCAGGCTTGTACGTCCTTTCCACAGGGCTCTGCTGTTCCAGGAGACCAGGAACCCAGAGAGACTCTGGCTGGGGTGCTGACGCCCTGCCCTGTAACCGACCCTCCCCCGAACACACATCCCCATCTTTTCTGAGCCCAGAGTCCCAGGACAGCATTGCAGTAGCAGGAAGAGTAGAGATTAGATCTCAGAAAGGACTGGCCGTGGAGGACAAGAGGAGACCCCAGAGCTGCCTTCCTTAGAGGGCTCTTAGCATAGGAAAGTCCCTGTTCCCTGTCTGAGTCAGGGGCACAGAGGCAGGGGAGATGAGGGGGCCCCCAGGAGGGCAGCAATACTGCTTCAGTGTGATGAGACAGGCTGCAGCGCCGCGGCCTCTAGGACCTTGGGCTAGGGGTATTTGGGATTCCAGTTAGGGATGGGAAGAGAAGAAAAGGCAAAGGTTCTGGGGTGATGCAGGGAAGGAGGGGGCCCTTTGTAAAGTCTTCAGGTGGTCCAGGGCTCCCAGGATAATAGCTGTGGCACCCTTGGGGACCTGGACTACTTCTAGCCCACGGCTCCTCATTATCATGACCAGACTTGGAAAGATCAGGGCACAGCAAAGACTGGCATGCTACCTCACACCTCCCCTTCCCCTTCCCCCTACTGCCCCATGCACACTCAGTGGTTGGTGGGGGGAGCTCATGCCTATTGCCTCCACACTGGCCGTGCCCTCAGAGAGAGATGACTAGGGCCACCATCCCTCTGGCTGGCTGGGAGTCTTTCTAGCTAATGGACATTTCCTCTTTGCTTAGCTGCAGCTCGCCATGGCAGGAAGCCCCTATCACCCTTCCAGAACCTCCATAAAATCCATGCCTCCCCCTTCCTGCCTTCCTAGACCCACTCAGTACTCAGCGTCTCCTCTCTGCGGCCCGTCCTCTTTCCTCCCCATCTCTCCCTGTGTCTGTGTGCCTTTCCATTGTCTGTGCTCCAGCTCTGTGTCGGGCTTCACGCGGTGCTGTTTGGGTGGTAGTTCTCCACTTACAGCTCCATCAGGGCATCATTCTTTCCCCAAGTATTTCATGACTCTGTCCTTTGGGTTTGGCCTCTGCACCTCTCTCTGTTTCCTGGTGTGTTTCTGCTCCTTGTTTGTCTGCCCCTCAGTCTCTGGGTGTGTCATAGTCCCCAGCCCCCAGTGTGTAGACTCTCCCTAGCAGAGGTGGCTGGCACTCACTAGGTGTGTGTGTGGGCGGGGATGGGGGCAGCCAGGTAACCTGGGGCTATGAGATACCCAGAGATGTCCAGGTGAGAAGGACTAGTGGCATCTACCCCCAGATCGGAGGGGACCCCCTTCTCTTATCTACCAGCCTGGATGGAGCTGTTGGGGGGAAATTATGTAGAACTGCCTAGTGGCTCCCTCCTCCAGTCCTGGGGACTCCTGTTCTCCTGCCAGGCTCTGAAACACACCCAATCCTTGCTTCCCAGGGTGGATTTACTGACTGGGGACCATTTCTGGGAAGACTGGTTTGCTAACTTTTGCTGCTAGTCTGAAGAAGCTAGAAGGAAACTGAAGCTCCAAAGGGCCCCTCTTCCTGTGGAAATCTTTGACTCTTTTCCTTGCCCCTCCTGACCCATCCCAGCTCATACACCCACACTGGAATCTCTGTCCCAAGCTCCTTCTCTTCTATGGCCTCTCTGTCTGTGTCCTGGGAGAGTTGAGATGCCTTCACTAGCTTTGGGGGTGCTCACCTTGGGGACCAGGGCTCTCTCCTTGGTCGTGGGTCCTCAAGAACTGGGACCCTCTCCAGAGTTAGTTTTGTTTTTAAATTTAGCTCTTATTTTGCTTATGAGGAGACCAGAGCCCAGTGACTTGTTTAAGACTACGTGGCTAGTTGGTGACAGAGCTGGCAACAGAATCTGGTCTTTAGATTCTCAGCCCATGGGTCTTTCCAGGACCCAATATGGCCTCCCTTCTGTGGTTTGTGGGAAGACCCCAGGTTGAGGCTGGGCCTGCCTCAGGCCTCAGGCCACAGGGACATGGGGCTTCCCTTTTCCTCGTTTGCCCTGTGCTCCGAGAGGCCCTCCAGCTTTCCGGATGCGAACAGAGGGATTGTCTGATTTACTTGTGCTTGCTCTGCTAGAAGGCACAGGGACTGTACACATCTGCCCACAAGCTGTTGGCCCATGGCTTCACACCAGGAAGGGGTGAAACTGAAGGCTTTCTGCTCTGTCTCCCCTGCCTGATCCCCCCTCATCAAATGAATGAGGGAAACTGGGGACACACACACACACACACACACACACACACACACACACATGCTGAGACCTGGATGTTGGGTTCTGACCCTCTCTATCTGCCGATCTGGCTTTCCTCTCCCTGTCCTGCTGCTTCAGGGCACAACAACCCCTCTGGCTCCTCTTTGAACCCACTCTGAGGCAGGTTGGCAGCATGGAGGGAGTTGCTGCAGTGGGAGAGTGTGCCTGTCAGTCACCAGCCTCCCTCTGCTGCAGCCCTGTGATCTGGGGTGAAGCACTGGCCTCGCTGGGGCTCAGTCCTTTCTTGTTAAACGCGGGGCAGAGCACCTCAGACACTCCTGCAGACCCTTTCCAGGGCTCATGACATACGTGGTCCTCCACAGCCCCCTCTATTACCCTGCCCTAAGAAAATTGCCTGGGGAGTGAGACTCCACAGCTACTCCACCCATCTCCCAACAGAACTTGGCCTTGACTGGGACACACCCTGTGGTGGGGGGAAGAGCCCTCAGCTTTGCTCACGCTGTTCCCAAGACACCTCTCTGTTCCAGAGGCCCAGGGATGACAGTGGCATCTAGGCTTCCCCACTCCCAGGTGGCCCCATTCACTTACTTCTCATGATTGAGCCTTGGGCTTTGCTGCCTTGGCTTTCTGTCCTCAGTGGGGGGTGGTCCGGGGATGGGGCACAGCTGGCAGCTGGGTTGGGGGTGAGGCCCTCTCTGCCGAGCTTCAGCCTGTAGCTCCTCACCTAGCTCCCTCCCAGTTCTTCTGGGCCAGGGGGGTTGAAGCCACCACCACACAGGTGGCCGAGTGACAACCCCCCCACTCCATCCCCACCCCCTCTGGGGTGCAGCGAGTAGGATGACAGGCGCTGCACGTGGCCAATCTGGGCCTGGGGCAGGGTGTGAGGGGCGGGGCAGCCAATTGCAGGGGGCGTTGGAAAATTCCAAAACCACATGCGACAGCCACACGCGGTAAAAGCTGTTTCCACCCGTCAAGGTAGTTCTGGCTGGGGAGCCAGAATGGAGCTCACGGGAGCCTGGGGCCAGGTTCCTACTCCCCCTCCCGCTGAGGACCAGAGCCTGACCCTCTTTGCCAGGCGACTCCAGGGACAGGGATGTTTCTAGAGGTAAGTCACAGGATGTCTGCCCCCGGGGGGGCAGTGGCTGGTGCCACCAGAGACCCTGTGGACTGTCAACTGCCGCCCATGGGGTGCAGTCTGAGAGGCCGCCCCACCACCCCACCCGCCATGCTCATGACCTCCCTCCAGACATGGCATATGCCCTCGGCTAGGGACTAAAGATAATAGCAGCAGTAATAATCATCAGACAAATATCCATTATCCGCAGGTAGGGTTATTTCCTCAGGACCAAAACTACTGAAACTGGAATGCAGATAATGTTGGCAACGACGATGATGATGATGATGGTGGTGGTGGTGGTAATAAAATAATAATAATGTTTACTATGTGCCAGAAACGGTTATTAATTTCTTATGTGGATTATCTAATACTCACAAAATACTTTATGAAGTAGGCACCATTATCCCCATTTTGAAGAAAGTGAGACACAGAGAGGTTAAGTAACTTGCCCAAGGTCACACAGCTAGTTAGTGGTGGGGTCAGTATTCAAACTCAGGTAGTTTGGCCCCAGATCCCACCTGAGGGATGGGAGAGCTTCTCTGGTCCATCCTCTAGCTCTTGAGGATGTCTCAGCTTGGGAGGTTTCCTGGCACTTGAGACTAAAGTTTATTGGCCTGGGGGTCCTTCTGAGGGTCCCTCTCAGCCTCAGATCTGCTCTGTGGGGTACCTGGGCCTGAGGGTTCCCTCTTCAGGGCCCTTTAGTGATTAGGCCCTCTCTTGGTCTGGGAATCCCTCCTGGGCTCCTCCCTTCTTGGGACTGTCCTGGATCTCCTCCTTGGGTTGTCTCAGTTCAGAACCTATTTTTCTGAGGCTCTCAGCCTGGGGGAGTCCCTCATCTCTTCCGGATTCTCTGATCCTCTAAGAGGTCTCTGGTCTTGCCGGGCCTCTAATAGCTCCTCAGCACAGTACCTTTCCATGTTGGCCTTCCTCTGGCTCTCGGGGCAGCAGAATGCACATGCACGGAAGGCCTGTCACCCTGGCTTCTCATAGGACACTCTGGGGTGGGGGTGAGGGCTTGGTTGCACAGGCCCAGTGGGGCTGGGAGAGGGGAAAGGAGCGTGGTCTTGGTCAAGGTTTCTGTGGTAAGAGGTTAAGGTCGGGATGGAGTATAGGCTCCTCCAGTTCCAGCTGCTCCGAAAGTCCCCCTTCTTCCCCCCCCCCCCACCCACATATGGTCCCTGGTTCCCATCCCCCGGTTCTTGAGCACGTCACTCCTTGACCTGCTTTCCTCCCAGGGCCCTGCTCAGCATTTCCGTGGGGCCCTGTGGCTAGGGGCAGGCGAGGCACAGATCTGGATTGTGCTGAGCCAAGCAACCCCCCACCCAGGAGGACGCAGCATCCTGGATAGCCCCCTGGCGCCTGTCCGCCCAGCTCAAGGACGAGGGGACGCTGTTGCCCTCTGAGATGTCCCTGCTTAGAACAGGGAGGCTCTAGGCAATCTTGGCAGCCGGAGCAAGGTCAGTGAGTTCTCAGGAGGAACTGGTAGGCAATCCAGGGGAGTGGCATGGAGAAAGGCAGGTGGTCTCTCTGGCACCAGAGTGGTTCTCATTAATGCGCGGACTGTGCTTCTGGAGGAGGCCTTTCCCAGAGTACCCTCAGGCGGTTAAGGGTGCGCCTGGACCTGATGGGATATAAGCTTTGGGACTGAGATTGGGTGGGTGCATTTTCTGGGGGAGTGACCTCCACAAACTAAGGGGTTAGATCCCATGTGCTGAGAGGTCCCTAGAGGGGATGCTTCCTCACCAGTGTCCATTGGGAAGTCCTTCCTGAGCTCTAGCCTTCCTACATGCTGTGGCCTCAGTCTTTCGGGGTCCAGAGTGTCCCTGTGTATCATGTTTCCTACAGAGGTGAAGGTTTTCCTGCTCTCCAGCTCTGCACGGCCTGGCTTGTTCACACCTCAGGATGTGTTAACCACCAAGATGAACACCAAATGTGGCTCAGCTGTCGCAAAGCCCGGTGCAGGCTCCCTGAGTCCCGAAGGCCAACCCTGCCTCCCCCTGCTCTCTGTCTCCCTCCCTCCAGCTGCCAGCTCCTGTGCCTCTGTCCAGCACCCCTCCTCTTCTTCTCCCACAGGTCTCTTCTAATCCCTCTCTCCTTCAGCCTGTGGTGCTCCCTCTGACTCCACAGGCTTCCTCCTGACCTCCCATCACCCTGATCTTGAGGTTTCTTCACACCCCACCCCCGGCTCCCCATCTCCCTGTTTCCCTAGGTGCCACCTCTGCCTGGCTCCTCTGTCTCTGGGCCAGCTCCGGAGCCTTGCTGAGCTCCTGCCATCTCTCCACACCCAGCACCAGGTGCAGCCCCAACCCTCTACTCACAGCTGTGGGTCTTCTTTGTGGCCAGCAGCTCTGGAAAGAGAAGAGAGGGGGTCGGGGCCAAAAGTTGAAGACCACAGGCACCAGGAACACCACCCCATCACTGGCCTTATCCCACCCCATTCCTTTCTCCTGAACCTGGTGTCTGAGCAAAAGGTGAGACCATCCTGCACACACCCCTCTCTTCGCTCTATGCCCTTCAGGTCCTCAGAAGTGCTGGGCTTCTCACTGCCTCTGGGAGTTCCCCAAGCTCTTCCTTCTCCCTTCTCTCAGAATGCCCTTCCCTGACATCCTAGTCAGTGTAGCCAACTTCCCCTCATCCCTCAAGTTTCCAGTTGGAGAAGCTGTACATGCCCCTCTCCCCTCCCCTCATGCTGACACTCGGCACCTTGTATTTGATTTCCTGACACTCACCACGTTGTTCCCTAACTGCTATCATTGTGTCACTATCCGTGAAATGACGCTTTCCTGCTGGTCGGTAAACCCTGTGGAGGAAGGGACTGTGTCTGTCTCGTTGACCTTGCTATTCCCAGAGCCTTCTGTGGCGCCTGGCCCATTAGAGGTGCACAATAAATATGCTGCAGCCAGAGTGACATCTCTGTGGTCTCTCCTTCGTGCCCGAAAGCACCTGGGAGTGCCAGAGGTATGGAGGTTGAGAGTAAGGCCGTGAGGATGTTTGGAGGAAGAGGATGGAGACTGGGAACACAGACTTTGTCCTCTGAGCCCTGGCTCCTGTGGCATACCAGCCTGCAGAGGAGGGGGTCCCTTCCTGTGGCAGGTCTGGGCAGAGAGCAGACAGTAGGGTGCCCAGCGGCTTGACGTGGGGTGGGCAGGGATGCACACACCTTGGAGGGGCAGCTGCTGAGGAGCAAGCCTTTGCTAGAGCATTGTGGCGACCTGGTGGTGGCGATGGTCATTCACTTTGGCATTTATTGAACACCTACCGAGGGAGACCCTGGGAGGAGGCTTCCCCTGCCAGGTGTTGGTTGATTTCCTACAACCACACAACAGCTCCTCATAGAGCACAAGGCTAGCCTTTTGTACCAGAAAAGCCTGTAGCCCTACCTTAGGCCCCCTACAGGCTTGCTCCCTAACCTCTGAATCTGCTCTGCTGCTGGAGTTTTCTTTCTGCTGGCCATTCCCGGACACCTCTCCACCATCCCCCTCACACTGTCCCTTTGCCCAGGAGATGCTCCCCACAGGCAGGTTTCCTTCATGGGGCGGGGTGGGGGTGGGGGGGGGGAATGCACTAGAAGGGCTGGGCTCTGCTGGGGTGGGGTGGGGGAGGACTGCCCAGAGAGGGAGTGACTCCATCCGGCCCCTCCCCCTCCCACTGATCCTGCCTGGCCCCACCCAGCTTCCTCCCTGACGTGGCACCCTCTCTCTGGCCTCCTGGGGTGGGGGTGCTTCCCTGCCAAGGTGGTGGTGTTCTTCCTCCACCAGGTGGCCCCGGAGCTTGCTGGCACTCACTCCCCTGGGTGCTCACAGCTGACCAAGCAGGTGGCCGTGGATTCTGCTCTGAGAGGGTCTCTGAGTTATAGACTGTGGGTGGGGACAAGGACTGCCTGACTCTGTGCATTCCACTGCCCCCGTCCTGGTTCCCCACGTTCTCTGCACAAATGAAACCTCGCACCCCTGGGCCAGTGGGGAGAAAAGTGCCAGGCTAGTGGGCATGGGCAGCGAACAGGGTGTGGTTGCTTCCTCCCCCCACCCTTTGTCTGTCACCCTTAAAGGCAGGAGGGGCTCCTCCATTGGTGAATGAACAGAAGGTGGGGTGGCCAGCCTTCCATCTACTGCTGCTGTTTGCCAGCTGAGTAAAGCAGTGTCCCCACCTCATCGCAGGGGGCGCTGACATTGGGAGGGTCTGCCCACATTCTGGCCCTTCACTGGATCTAGCTTCCTTCACTCTGTTCTCCCCCCACCCCCCACCACCCACACCTGTCTTCCTTCCCCGCTGCTCCCTTTCTTTCCCCTCCCTGTGTTTCCTGCTTATCCCCCTTTCTACAGTCTCTTCCTCTGCAGTGTCCCCAGCCCCTCCTCCTGCTTCTCCTTCAGTTTCCATCAGGACTGGCCTGCATCCCCTGCCAATCCATCTCTCTCCTTCTCTCTTGTCTTGTCCTCCTCCTCCTCCTCTCTTCTTGACCAGAGTCTTCCTCTCTCTCTCTCTCTCTCTTTTTCTCTCTCCTGAACCTCCTGACAAGTCCTTTCCACCTGCCTGCAGGGCCATGGGCCTCTTACCCTGAGAGGCTCGGTGCTGTCTCTGTGGGGCCCTGTCCATGGGGCAGCTCCCTTGGTGCCGTCCTTGCTGCCCCGGCTGCCCAGGAGGGCAGGGAGCAGGGCCCAGGGGAGGGAGGAGGGAGCAGGGAGGGAGCACCTGGCCTGTCAGCAGGCAGGGGAAAGGAGTGGCTGGCAGAGTGGCCTGGCACCAGGAGGGGACAAGGAGAGAGATCTGAGGAACAGAGTTTGGAGCTTTGGAGAGAAACAGGATAAGTGAAGGGAAGGAGGCCAGCATTTATTGATCACCTACTGTGTGCCAGGCCCTTTGCCAGTCACTTTAGAAACCCATGATTCTCATAGCATCCGCCATTATTCCAGATTTACCCATAAGCTATGTGATGCTCAAAGATATTACTGACTTGCCCAAGAACAATAAGTGGCTGCACTGTGATTTGAACCCAGGACTTTGTGACTTTGGAATGGTGTGTTTTCTATCTGAACCAAGATAGGTGACGTGCAAAGGGGAGATGGGAAAGGGGTGGCTTCTCTGTGGGGTGGGGGAGCGCGGACTGTGACTCTTCTCCAGGATGAGGTCAGACTCCTCCCATGGTTCTTCAGTTCCTTGAGGCCTCTGACTGCTTAGCTCCTGCACCTGGCTGTCCTTCCCTAGAATTCTCTGACTCCCTGATGCCTCCACAGGTCTGTTGGTGGGCCACAGGGCAGGGCTAGGGGAGTGTGCAGGGGCAGAGGAAGATGGGAGGGGAGAGATGAGGAGAGGAGAGATGCCGCGCTCTGCACCAGTTGGAGGAAGCAGAGCCCCTAGACTGGGTTGGCCTGCACCAGGGCCGGCACTGAGGAAGGGCCCTGCAGAGGGGCCTCGGGGCAGAGCAGGTCCTGGATGCCACTTCTCTCCAGAGTTTGATTAGCTGGGCCTGGCTCTCCTGGTTACCCAACAAGCCGGCTGGCCAGGGGCCAGGCTGCAGTGGGGCGGCTCCCTGGCACCTCCCCCTGCTCTCACTCCCAGCTGGTAAACAGCAGAGTGGGGGCCAGCCATGCCGCAGCACGTGGCACCTGGCGTGGAGAGGGCAGGCAGCTGTCTTTTCCCTCTCCTGCCCCCCCACCGTGCCCTTCTCCACTCCTGCCCCACTCTGGAGGCTTCACGCTCTTGCCACCATCAGCACCTCCATTCCTGGGTAGCCCCCCAGTGTCTCCCAATGGCTGCAGCTTGAGGGACAAAGGTTAAAAATAGAGGACTTCCCAACTCCTAGGATAGTGGGCAAGGGGATAGGGAGAGAGGAGGAATGGAGTGGACCCTTCTGGGGACCTTCTCATGCCGAGAGTCTGACTGTGTGCGCCTGTGCCTCTGAGTAGCCCGTGTCCTTTTGGTAAATGCATGGTCCATGCCTCTAAATATACTTCTTTGCACAGAACAGGATGCTGGTCTGCTTTGGGGGCTCTCCCCCTTGGGCAGGCTTGGAGTGGGAGGCAAAACTCTCCAAAGCACCCAGTGCCCCCTGGCAGACAGGAGGAGCCAGCCTGAGGCTGAGGGACAGGGCTGCAGGGGAGGGCTGGGGTCGTGTTGGACTGCTCCCCACTTCCTAGCCCAGTGATTGGCTTTGCTTCCACTCAGGATCCTCTATCTGTGTCTCTCCCTGCCAGCTCCTCCCTGTCTATGGGTCTGTCTTCTGTACCTCTCCATCTTTTCTCCTCTTTCAGCCTCTCTTCCTCTGTGACTCTGGGTCTCCCAGGGTCTTTTCTGACATCCCAGTTGTGGGTACAGAGTGGAGGCCCTGGCACTGTGCCAGGTGGTCCTGCCCACCCCAGATACTACAGGCATGGCTGTCTCTCCTAGCCATGCTAATTGTGCCACTGTGCGGGGTGAGGACGAAGTGCCGGGGGTCGGGGGTTGGGAAGACAGGGTCCTGGCCTCTGGGTCTTTGTGAGTCACGAGCCTCCTGGACACTCTCAGTTCTCTACTCCTTCCCTGCCCTAAGCATACATGCCTGGGGCTCTTTCTCCCTAGGGCAAGAAGGTACCATGGTCATCCTTTTGGAAGTACCCCCCCTCCCCCCATGCCTAACCTTCCTCCCTCCTGCTCCAATCACAGCCCCTTTTCTGGAGGAATCAGTCCTTTCAAATCAGGCAGTGGTTTTTTCCTCCGATGCATTCTTACATTCTTATGCAAGGAAGAGGCTGATAGGGATCTGAGAATCATTTCACCCCCCACGTGCCCAAGTTCCCTTATCAGGCTGGGGAATCTCAACTCGGGGCCAGCAAGCAGCCTGGAGAGGGTGGAGGGTGGTGGTGGTGGCTTGGAACTGGAGAGCAGTCACCAACTTGTTTTCCCTCCCCCCCCCCACCCCCTAAGCCACAGAAACCACTTGAAGCTCAGTTGAAGCCTGCCCTTCCAAGGGGGTGCCTGGGGGTGTGGAGGTGGAAAGTATATGTGGGGCCTGGGCAGGCTGCGGACCACATACTACCCCAGCCCCATCCTCCAAGGGCCACCCCTCTGGGAAGCCTGATTCATTGATTAGGACAACCTTTCCTGGGTCTTCTCTAGGAGGTCCATGCGGGGCAGGGGGTGGGGTGGGGAGGGAGACCTCAACCCACCAACCCACTGCAGTGACCCGAGGAGGGGGTTGTCCCTCCTCCTCCCCAAACCATTAGAAGAAGCACAACCAGTGCTCTATAAACATCTGTAGATCTCACAGCCTCCACCCCTCCCCTTTCCTGTCACAAAGGCCACTGTGGGTGGAAGGAACAGCAGGAGTTTGACCCCAGCTCCTGGCCCTGAACTTTCTATGGTGACCCTGCCTGTATCACTCATCTGTCAGTTAACATTTGTGGTCACTTAGGTTTGGATGCAGCAAGGAGGGTTGAAAGGCAGGAGCTCTGGTTTTTAGAGCCAAAAGACTTGGATAAGAAGGTGGCCTGCCATTTATTGGTCTCCAGTTACCACATCAGTAAAAAGGGGACAACAATAACTGTCCTGGAGGCTTTGAGGCCCCAGCTGTGTGCACACAAGAGGGGTTCTTAGGACCTGATTTGTCCTAGGGCATGTTTCTGTGGCTTTAGCTGGCCAGGAAGTTTCTCCAGGGACATTGTGGCCCCCATCACAGGGGCCAGCTGACAGCTTTGAACTGAGTGAATTGCTCTGTGAATTCCCACCTCACAGCCGCCTCTGAGCAGCAGGGTGGGGTGGGGCATCTGGTGGAGCCAGGGTCCTAAACCTTCCCTGCAGCCTGGCTTTTCCCCGACCTGCCTGTCAGGAAAATGGGACTAACAAACAATAACTACCTTACTGAGCGGTTGTGATGATTACTGGGATAACACAGGTAAGGCACGAGACCTGGTACAAAGTACTGTGGTTAACAAAAGATGTTTTGGTCCATCCCTCTCTCTTTCCATTCCTATAGTCCTCCCTTCTCTTTATCTGACTCCCACTTTTTTTTTAATTAAAAAAATTTTTTTTAACGTTTATTCATTTTTGACAGAGGGAGACAGAGCATGAGCAGCGAAGGGGCAGAGAGAGGGAGACACAGAATCTGAAATAGGCTCCAGGCTCTGAGCTGTCAGCATAGACCCCGACACGGAGCTCGAACTCGAACTCACAAACTGTGAGATCCTGACTTGAGCCGAAGTCGGACACTCAACCGACTGAGCCACCCAGGTGCCCCAGTGACTCCCCTTTTCTATGCCCCTTTCCTGCTTTCTTTTTCTCTATCTTACCAAATAACTTTTTTTTTTTTTTTTTTTTTTTTACATTTTACTTACTCATTTTGTAACTTGTTTGAACCTCATGTCTGTTTTGATCACTGCCTGGCACCTCGTGGGGCCTCCCTACCTTGTATTGCAGGAATGCAGGAATGAAAGTTAAAGGTCCTCTACATTTCTTTCCAGGGACTTTCAATTGGGCATCAAATGCAGTTGCTTACCAAAGGTTATTATGGGGGCAGGGGTGGGGTGGGGTTGAAGTAGGACAGTTCTAAGGACAGAGCTAGACCCATGGGTGACTTCACAGATTGAAAAAATTGGACTGCTGTCATCCTAGGGCAGGAGGAGACCCCTTTCAGAGTGACCTGGTTGGGAACTTGCAGCTGGCACCTATATATTAGATAATGAGGGGATTAAGAGCCCAGACTCAAGCCATACTCTCTGGGTTCAAATCCTAGCTTTACTCCTCAGTAGATGAGTAAAGACCAAGGTCATATTGGATAACAATAGTACTTAACTCTCCTGAGAATTGCTGGGAAGAAGAAACTGAGTCGACAAGTTGTTGAACAGTTCCTTGCTTGGTGATAATCCTGGTAGCTGTTAGCACTTATTATTGCTTGGTCAATGCTACCACCTGGTGGACATCTGGAGCAAGATTTTACTGGTCTTGGGCTGGGGCAACAGGTGGGGGTACCTAATCAGAGGATGGAGAAGGAATCTGGGCGATCTGAATGGAGGTATGTGTGTGTTGTGTTAGCATTACACACACATACTGAGGGCTATCAGGATCCAGCAGGCTCTTCCCGCCCCTCCCTGCCCCCATTCAGGGCACCATGGAAACTGAGAAAGGGCCCAAGGGGGAGGGGGAAAGAAGCTGGTTGGCCCAGTGTCTTCTCCGCCCCCCCCTCCTTCCCTTCCTTCCTCCCTTTCTTCCCCTCCTCCCTCCTTCCTTTCTGAAGCCTGGCCTGAGCCAAGAGGAACCTACTCCAGGGAAGGTGGAGAGAGAAGAAGGTCACTGCTGACATCGGGACATTTAGGTAGGAGGTAGACAGAATCTGACCTACATTTATCCATCATCCCCACCCTCCCCCTATTCACTGGGCATCCTTAAGAAGTGCTCTCGGGGCGTCTGGGTGGCTCAGTTGGTTGAGCATCCAACTTCTGCTTAGGTCATGATCTCGCGGTTCATGAGTTCGAGACACATGTCGGGGTCTATGCTGACAGCATCAAGCCTGGAGCCTGCTTCGAATTCTGTGTCTCCCTCTCTCTCTGCTCCTCCCCCACTCATGCTCTGTCTCTCTCTCTCCTTCAAAAATAAATTAAAAAACATTAAAAAAAAAGTGCTCTCACACTCAGGTGGGACTCCCTCCCCATATGAATCCCTGGGACATTTTATCTCCATCATTCAGTCCCCATGTGCTGGTCTGACTCTCGGTTCCTGCTTTGCCTCCTAGGATGGCACAGGAATAAGCAAGAGACAGGACACCTAACTCAGCACTGTGTCTGATGTCTCCTGACTCACTCATCAAGATACAGAAATTTCATCTCTTTTCATGACAGATGTGGGTACAAGTGGGGAGTAGATGAGTGGAGGATTGCTGGAATCCCCGGAGATAGGGGGACTGGTGGGGGGCAGGGAGAGTGTGGCTGATGTTTGTTTCAGTCACAGAGCTTTTTTCTGGAGTGACTCAGTGATTGGAGGGCCCCCAGGAGGGGTGGAGGCCTTTTTGGACAGGATCTTAGGACCTACGCAGCCCAGACCTATTAAACTAGCTTCAGGGTCTCTTGGGGATGGAGCCCAGGAGTCTGCATATTTAACACACTCATTCAGCATTGCTGATGTCTGATATTCTAATGCTTATTCAAGTTTGAGAACCACCACTTGAGGTCTGCTCCAACTCAGTGTGAACGCGCTTCTTCCATCCTTGGTACAGCCATGGCAGAGGGAAGAGAGTAGGCTGCAGATCTGAGAATATAGGGTGCCAACAGGGGAGAAACCCTGCTAGAAGCAGACACTTTATTAGCAAAAATAAATACCGGCCAGGCAGCCTGAAAAGAACGAATACTGCAGATCGAGTGGAGGTCTCCTGAGGAAAAGACAGGTTCTCAGCCTATGGACTGAGATGGCCAGGCGCCAGGGAGGCCCCCGGACCCAGCTCCCCACCCAAGGGGGGCAGCAGGGCCATAAGAGGCGTCTCACACTCTCCCAGCAGGATATCTCGGCGGAAGCCCGCGCCCCGGTCTAGCACCTTGGCCCTCAGACTGCGGGCCACCAGGTCTGGCGGCCCCAGCCCGTCGAAGAAGAAGTCCTCGTTGAAGATGGGGTTGGCGCTGCACTTGACCACGCGGCTCTGTTGGCCCCGCGGCCGGACGCGCGGCCACAGCCTCAGCACCACGCAACAGCCGCCGCCGCCGCTCCCGGGCCCGGCCCGCGACCGCGGCAGGCCCTCGACGCTCACCAGGCGCAGGCGCAGCCGCCCGGGCCCGGCCAGGTACTCGGCGGAGAGCCGCAGCTGGCCGCCTCGGGGCGCGAAGCGCAGCACGCTCTCCTTGGTGAGCCGCAGCCGGCAGCACGGGAAGTCCGGGTGGAAGAGCGGCGGCCCCGCACGGCGCGGCGCGTGCGGGCTGGTGCGGGCGGAACTCGCCTCCTCCGGGGCCGCCGAATGCGGCCGGGGCCGGCCGGGGTCTGGCCGCGGCGAGCCCAAGGGCGACGACTCGGGCGACGAGGCCGTGTCGCTGTCGGGGGCCCGGCAGAGGCGCAGGTCCGGGGCGGATACGTGCAGCCGGGCGTGCGCCGGGGACAGCCCCCTGGCGGCGGCGGGGGGCGGCGGGTGGAACAGGGACTCGCGCCGGCGAGTGTGCGGGCTCTCAGGCAGGAAGGCCCAGCCTTCGCGGCCCGCCAGGTGCGGCAGCGAACAGGCCGCGGGGAGGCCGCGCCCAGCCGGGGGCTGGGCGCCGCCGGGGTCTCGGAGCCGGGGCGGGATGCAGAACTGCGGAATGCGGTCGGGGGTGAGGACGTTAGGACAGGCGCGCGCGGGCGGGCCCCGGGCTCGGCGCTTGGGGAGCAGGTTGGACGGCGCCCATCGGGGCCCGGACTCCGGGGCCCCCAGCCTGTAGCCGGCTTTCTCCAAGAGCCACATGAAGTGGGGTGAGGATGGCGGAAGTCCGAATTCCGCGAGGCCGAGAAGGTGCAATTTCAGCGTTCGGGGAGGGAAGGCCTTCGGAGGAGAGAAGAGGGCTTGAGGTGGGTGACGCTCCGAACATACACCAGGTGGGCCGAGCACTTTGCCCCCAGCGCGCGGGCCCCTCTCTGGGCGGGAAAAACGGGGCTGTGAAGCCTGGAGGCCTGGGGAGAAATGGAGGATACCGGACAGTTACATTTTCAGATGCAGGCCTCGGCAAATGCAGACTCCGCAGTTAGTGCTAATGGTGTTCACTCTAAAGAGAAGAAGGCCCAACATACCCACTAGAAAGAACTCTAGCTACTGTTAGGAGAATTAGAGGGACATTCTCGAATCACCAAAAGGTCTGTAGTCACAAACACGGACCGAGATCCCAAACTCCGCTTGTACATCTTGCTCCCCTGAAGAGGCATAGAGGCCCTGGGCAAGCTCATCCCGTTCTCCCTCGCGCGTCCTAAAGACGCACACTCTCCTCCAAGATCTTGTCCGGCGTCCCCTTTGGCTGCCTTCCCCGCGCCTCGGCTCAATCCTCGGCTCAATCCTCCTAAGACTGAGCCATCCTTTGGCCCCAGCCCCACCTGCCTCCTCTTGCTCCTCCCTCTCCTTTCCGAGCGGTTCGAGGCCAGAAGCGGACTCGCTGCACACCTGGCCGCTGTCCTGCGAGCACTCAGGGCCGTCCAAGGAGATGCACCTCTCGGGGACACAGAATCCCCTCCACCCCAAGCCCTGACTGTCCCGTTCCCAGCCTCCCCGCCCCGCCGCATCCCGAGTCTGCCGGGCAGGGCCGGGCCGTTGGGCCGCCACTCCCACTCTCCACTCCTTTTCTCCCCAGGAAACCACTGAGCACAAAGGCGGTATTGATTCTCCGCCACCCCCAGAGCGGCTCTCTCAGAGGCTACGCTGCCGCTGGCTCACCGCACCCCCGCGCCCCACCCGCGGACCGCGGCGTTCGGGCAGTCCGCCTGGGAGTCCGAGCCCATGGCAGGCTCCGTCGGACGTCCGGGGTGCAGGCCTCACCTGTAGGCCGCCGCCGGTTCCTGGCCTCTGATCAGCAGGCATTCAGAGCCAGGAGGGGAGTAGCTTCCTCTCTGGCTTGCTCCCCCAGCCCAGTCCTTCTGGGAGGAGCTGGCAGGGGCCTCCGCTGCCTACGTACGACCTCTTTTCCTGGATAAACAGAGCTCTGTCTCCACGGTCATCAGCCCGTCCTTCTTAACTCCTTCCTCCAGCTTTCTAGCAGCAAGCCAGTCCTGGGACCCCAGCCTCCTCTGCTCCCCCCGCCCCTGGGAGGGCTGCAGTGAGGAGGTCGTTATCATCGGGCAGTGGCCTCCACCACCCTGTGTGCTGCACTGGCCACACCCTAGCCCTGCCAGGTGAAACCCATCGCCTTGATCACACAAACCACATATTCTGCAAAGCCTTCCTTGCTGGAATCCTTTGACCACCCCCTCCCCTTCCCCCCAACACCCTGTGCAGTTCTGGAGCCATCACAATAGCTTCCCAGACAGAGTGACTTTCTGTGACTAGTTCTCTGAATTACACTGGCCCAAGGAAAAGTGACCAGGATCCAAATGTCTGAACATAGAGACACTGAGGACAAAGCTCCTTCTATCCTTGGGCCAAGCTCAAGCTGGGCCTGTGCTCCCTGTCTTTGGCAGAAGGCTGTTAAACTGTGAACATGGAGGCTGCCTCGCCTTTCCTTCCCCTCTCCTGCAAGCAGATCCTAGCAAGCACAGGCCACCACTGGCAAGATGCGACCCTCAGTTTCACCCACCATCCTTCAGTCTCTCTAAGGCGTCAGGGCTCTTTCCCTACCTAGGATCTTTGCATAGGCTATTTCCTCCCCTAGGACCACACCCCCCTTTCATCCTTCAGATCTGACAGCCTTCCATCTAAATTAGGGACTTCTGCGTGGCTCAGTTGGTTGAGCCTCTGACTCTGGTTTAGCTCAAGTTATGATCTCCTGGTACATGAGTTAGAGCCCCGCATCAGGCTCTGCACTGACAGTGTGGAGCCTGCTTGGGATTCTCTGTCTCCCCCTCTCTGACCCTCCTGTGCTGGCTTTCTGTCTCTCTCTCAAAATAAACTTAAAAAAATAAATTAGGGACTTCTCTTGTATACTTTCACAGTGCCCCATACCTTTCCTTTCTGGCATTGGTCACAGGTTTTTTTTTTTCTCTGTGATTTTTGTATGTGATTATTTAGTGTCTTACTAGACTGTAAGCATCATGAGGACAGTGCTTAGTACAGGCAAGTTCTCAATCAGGATTTGTTGAATGAATTAATGACATTAAGCAGAATTATACCTGAATCAATTCAGTCTTCCATTCACTGTGTTATGTGCTGGGGATATATAGAATGGGGGGCAGTCTAAGGGGAGAGACAGACAATAAAGATGCAAGCAACAACAACAAGACAAATGGTGAAATGCAGGAAACACGATGGTATTTTAACATCTGATACTTGAGAGTTTTGAAAGAGCAAGTGTTTCTTTTATGGAGGTCCCTGGTGGCCCCAGACCCTTTAGTACTGACCCAGACCTTTTAGCTCCTCACTCAGCTCAGCCCTGGTGTCCTTTCTCGGGAGGGTGGTCTGCATGGAGTGCTGCAGCCAAGAACTCATGGCTTTGGCATCAGTCAGATGGGTTGAGGATCTTAGCTCTGCGATTTACTAGCTGTGTGATCTCTGGCATATAACTTAATCTGTCCAGGGTTCACTTTTCCCATCTGGAAGACAGAGAGAACATACCTAATCCTCAGAGTTAGTATGAGGACTAAGTCAGATAATACATGGGCATCAGTTCAGCTCACTTCTGCTAAAAGTACAAGAAAACAGAAAACCCAACTCAATCTGGACTTGACAATAAGACATTTTTTGCTTCTATAATAAGAAGTCCAGATGTGGGGTAGGATTCAGACAAGTTTGATTCTGTGGCTTCATTCATTCATTCATTCAGTCTTTGACTACCTACCATGTGCCAGGCACTGTGTTGGACTTGAGGATATAGCAGTGAAAAAAGAGATACATCTCCTAGCCAGCTGAAGTTGATGCTTTAGTGGAGGAAGATAATAGACAAAAAAAAAAAAAAAAAAGTAAAAATAGTATAGTTTATTAGAAGGAAATCAGTGTTTGGGGAGAAAGTAAAAGTAGGAAAGGATTATAGAGGAGCACTCAATTTTAAATGGGGTGGTCAGGGATGGCCATCTTGAGAAGAGAACATTTTAGAAATGACATGAAGGAGAGAGGAAGGTTATCTGAGGGAAAAGCATTCTGGGCAGAAGGAATTACCAGTGAGAGGCTCTGAGGCGGAGGTATGCCTAGAGTGTTCAAGGAGGCAAAGCAGCCAGCATAGCTGGTACAGAATGAGTGAAGAAGAGAGGGAGTCAGAGGGATAACAGGGACAGATGCTGTTGGGGCTTATAGCCACTGTGACAATTTTAGCTTTTACTTATAATGAGCTGAGGAGTGACATGACTTGACATGTATTAAAAGAGTTGCTCTGGCAGCTGTGTTGAGAACGAAATGAAGGGAATAAAGGCATAATTAGAGAAACCAGATGGGAGACTATTGAAATAATCTTTGTTCAAGATGATTGGGGCATGACTCAGGATCTGGATCTATTCTGAAGCTAAAGCCAATAAATGGACCCATCCCCATCTGAAGAGAAAGAGAATGATACAAAGTTTTTGGTCTGAACAACTGGAGGAATGGAGTTATCATTTGCTGAGAAGAGAGAAAGTTTAGGAGCTCAGCTTTGGATCTATTAAGTTTGAGATGCATGCCAGACATCTAAATGGAGACGCTGGGTTAGCAATTGGATTTATGAACCTGGAACTCAGAGGAGAGTTCCAGACTGGAAATATAAATGTGGGCACCAAGAGAAATGAAGACGGAATTTAAAGTCACAAGACTTGAAGTGTAGGTAGAAAAGAGTAAGGATCTGAGGCTTGAGACTCAAACTGAGTCCTGGGCATGCCGATATTTAGAGGGGAGAGGAGGAGAACCAGCTGTGCCAGATGCTGTGACAAGATCCAGTAAGGTGAGGACTGAGAATTGATCACTGGATTTAGCAATGCAAAGTCACTGGTGACTTTGAGAAGACCAGTTTCAATGGGGTGGCGGAAGCAAAAGCCTGGTTGGAGTGGGCTGCTGAAAGGTTAGGGGAAAGAGAGAGCAAAAACAATTCTCTTGAAGGATTTACTAGAAGAGCACGGGGGAATGGGGTAGTGGCTGGGGGTGGGAGGGAGTGGAATCAAGAGAAAAAATTTTAAATGACAGAAATAGTGGTGTGTTTGTATGCCGATGGGAAAGATCCCATAGGAAGGGGAAAATTGGTAATGTAGAAGAGACAGAGGAGAATTGGTGCAGCAATATTGCTGAAGAAATAGATGTCGTGTGTGAGAAATCTTTCTGGGAATTGTCCTTTGCCTGCTGTGTAAACAGTTCACCCAGCTACTGGGGAGAACATAGAGTAACTGGATAGAGGTAGAAGGTGGAGGAGTGGGTAGTGGGAACTTGTTTACTCTGAATGCTTCTAATTACTCAGGTCACCAGCTGAGAGTGATGATTGATGGAGGAGAAGGTGGCTTTAGGGTTTGAGTAGAGGGGACCAGGAAAGGAACAGTCACCCAGGAGGACAGGGGACTGGATGCTCTAGGGAAAATGCAAGATGGGTCCTGGGTAGTACTGCAGGCTCGCCTTTAGGAGAGCAACCGTGACTTTATGCTGAGACTGGGCAGCATGGCTGCAAGATTTTTCTCTAGCTGTGCTCAGCTGTACAGATGTAGGGGGAAAATGGGCAGAGATTTGGTTTAGGACTGTTGCTCAGTGGTTGACGATTCAGTTTCCGGCTCCCTCTCTCCTTCCATTTCCTTCTCTTGGTGGATGAAATCAGGGGTGCATATAAGAGTGCACACCACCTGGGCTGCACAGTGCGGGGACTGAGAACTGATTACAAATAATCCACAGCCTGGCTGTATCCGTCAGGGTCTGGTGAGGAAAACAGCACTTGCTGGGTAGTTCAACAGAGGGAGTTTTAACACAGGGAACTTGTTACAAAGGTATTGAAGAAGGTAAGAAGGCAAATAGGATGGTGAGGACTGTCTACCAGGATCTGGAACCATGGAGACACAGGCACTACTTGAGTCACCTTTCAAAGCAAAGAGAAGGGGAGAACTACCCTTACTTCTTTCTACTTTCCGCCTTCCAGTCAGCCACTAGGGCCTCTCAAAGATAGGTGGCAAGGGAGACTGGGAACTGTAGTTTGTATGCACTAGCCCTGCACAATCTAAGGCAGAGTAGGGGAGGAGTGGGGATCTGGGAGCCATCAAACAAATGACTGGCACACTGAGTAGTCATAAGATGACTTAATGAGAACAGTAAGATATCAGACCTGGAAAGAAATGATTTGCCAAACAGTAGCAGAGTTGAAACTAGAAGCCAAGATCTTCTGTCTCAAAGAGCATTGTTCTTTCTTATACCCTAGAGGTCTTTGGATTTGAGCAGAACTACTCCCTTGAATGAGGCCCAGAGTGCTACCTCCTCACCTCCTCCAGCACCATCACTGCTGCTCCTGGGGGACATTACATGTGACTGAGGGCCCTCATCTCCTTTTTCCTGCCACTGCCATTGTAGAGGCACACCTGGAGGATGGGGCATTACAGAGTTCATCTGGGTTGAAGCCTGATGAAGAGGCAGGCAGGGCACAGGCCTTTCCTCCGGGTAGACAGGCAACAGTTACAGGACTCTCTGGGCTTTTGGGTCTCGCTAAGCTGTCTGTCCCATGGCCTTGAGGGGTGGCCTCAGGTAGCATAATTTGGCCACCAGTGCTCACTACGGGTGCTGGCAGGTGAGGGGCTTGGTGATCTACTGTGTCTGATAGCTCTGGCTCCTTACCCAGGACCTTTGATGAATGATCTAGCTTTGCAGTTCCAGGAAGGCCTTAGGGGTCCCTTCTTCAAGAGCTGGTATGAGCTCCCAATGTCTCCTGCCTTCTTGAACTGGTTGTTCTTACAGCTGTCTTATTTACTCTTCAGTTCTCTTGACACTTGACTCAGGCTTCTGGAGAACACATATCCTCTGCTGTAAGCAGGAGAAGCTGCCACGTTTGTCTGGATGGCCAGTTGGATTCCACTCCATCTACTTTTACAATACTGGAATAGTTGCATTCCAGATAAATTTGTTTTAAGTGTGGAGGCAGCACCTCCCCTGTTTCTGCCTAGAAAGCTGCACAACTTGGCCTCCTGGAGGGGAGGGGTGTTTGTCAAAGCCCTAGAGCCTAGAGATAATGACAACATTTCACTTACCAGTGTCCCTGCTCACCCTCCTGGTCTTATCCAGTGAAGCCTGACACTCTCAGACAGGTTGTGGGGCCTTCCCACCTCTGTAGATTTCTACCTGTTTCTTTTAGAAGTATCAGATGCATCTAATCTATTTTAAGATGGAAACTTAAGTACAACTATTTTGTTTTTATTCTTTTCCTTGACTGGAAGTGTTTTAATGACAAATAGGCTCTCCTTGACTGTGAATACAGGTCCATCAGGTCCATCAAGTTTTTGGTATGCACTGTGTTTGTAGATTATCAGGGCAACTGTAAACACAGAAAAATAGGGTTTTGATGTGAATATATGGGGGGGGGTGGAAAGTTGGCTGCCACGAGATTTCTGGCTATGGCCTCTGGTATGACTCTAGCTTTTGAGGGCCACTGGGTCAAGGCCCTTCAAATCTAGGTCCACCAATCTTTGACCCATTATTCAAGATTGGTGGCTTAGAAAGTGTGTGGTCTAATTACTAGAAAGAGAACCTGATTTCCCTACCTCCCCACCACTGCTGACTTTGTGTACAACTCTCTGGCCCTGTTCCATGCCACAAAAGGGTCCATTCTCTCTGATCCCCTGAATCCCCAGACCCAGATCCTGGAACCTCAGCCTAGGCCTGAACTTGAATTCTTCACTTGCCAGGATAAGGGTTTGGGCGTAGACTGTTTGTTTCTCTGATGATCCTCCTCTCAGACTGAGACAGTAGTTGCTGGCTACTCACCAATCCTTTTTCTCTTTCTTCCACAACATATAGTTAGACCATATTCTCCAACCAACCTCCCTTTGCTGTTTATTGGGGCCTCATGACTGAGTTCTGGCAATGGAAATATCTTGAAGCTTGGCCCCCAAACACCTCCCTTGTGATTCTCTCCTCTCCCATCTGGTAACTGGATATCAACACCCAGGATGAGTCTGGAAATTATATGTTGGATATGGCAGAACTTTTGTCAGCCAGATTCCTGAATGACTCCTATACACCAACAACTGGACTTTATGTGCGTAAGAAGTCCATTCTATTTAAGATATGGGTTGTGCTATGGAGCTGTAAAGGTTTACCTGTTTTAGTATTTGGCTTCACCACACCTAATAATTAACAATCATTTGTGATATGCCCTTTGGAATTCTCATTCTTTGGTAAAACTTCTCGAGTCCTTGACCTCTTCCTGGGCATCCCCTGCACCCAGTTGTCTTAACAGAATCCTGCTATCCCTGAGGAGGCTGCTCGGTTTTCCACTTCTCTCATCTGTAGCTCAGATGGAGGTTCTGATTTCTCCTGGATGACTAGTGCCTCCCCCTGTCTGTAACTTCTCCATGTCAGACCATTACTCTGGCCATGTTCTCTTTTCTCCTTTACCACTGTTTCCTCACCTGATTTATCAGCCATTGTCCCGTGGTCTTGCCAGCTGGCTCATGCCTTCTCCTCACCTCAGGTCAGTGCACTTCCCTGTTTTCCATCAGCACCTGGGCCTTCTGCATGCCTTGGCCCACATGGGCCTGGTTGGTTTGTTCTCCTGATCCCCACAGTGGCCTATCCCAATCACTGCCCTTCCTCCAGACCTCTCTCCCCACGGATGGCCTTGCCTCCTGTTTCACCGAGGAAGCTGAGGTGCTCTGGTGTGAATCCTCTCAACCTCCCATCCTGCTTGGTATCAGAGTCACTGATGCTGTTGCCATTTGTGCTCTTGATCCATCTCTAAGACCAGACAGCTGTTCTGTTGGATGATGCCTCTGTCTCCTAGAGTTTCAGCCTCTCTCCACTGGCTCCTTCCAAAGCAATTTATAAATACACTCAACCCTCTTTCTTTAAATAACATTGACAACAACAACAACAACAAACAAAATTCTTAGAAAGAATCATCTAGAGTCACTTTGTCATTTCCATCCATTTTTCATTCAACATAATTTGGATTTTGTGCCCACCTTCCGGCAAAGAAGACCTCACCTTCTTTACTGCCAAAGGCAAAGGACTGTTTTTAGTTCTCATCTGTCTTGCTTTCTCTTAAGCATTTGACACTGCTGACCTCTCCCTCTTCAGAATAGTCACTCCTGTCCTATCTTAGGCCTCTAGTAGCTCTTTGGTCCTCTGCCCCAATGTTAACCCTTTGTGTGACCAAAGGTTCTATCTCTGAGCCCTTCCCTATCCTTCATTTCTTTCCCCTCCCCTCCCATCACTCTGTAGACTTCTCTCCCAGCTGTCCTGTGTCAGTTTTCATATTGATGACTTACAAACCGAGTCAGTTGTTCACCAGTCTTCAGCTCCAGACCACAACATCCAGGTTCCTGCTGGTCCTTGCCACGTGGCAAAAGTACCACGGGCACGGCAGGCTCAATGTGTGAGAAACTTAACTCATTGTCTACCCCCACCTCAGAACTGCTCCTCTGTTCTCCCAGCAAGGCCACCCGCCATCCCCAGGCCAGAAACTTGGAGTCATTCTGGAAGATTCTTCTTCACAAATCCAGTACATATAATAAGTGGCAAAGTCTCACACTCTTGTGTGTGTAACATTTTCCATCTCTCTCATTGTCAAAGCTCTGACTCACAACAGAGCCTTCCTATCTCTAGCTGGGGGGTTTGCAGGGGCCTCCTAGCCAGTGTTCCCACCGTCAGGCTTGCTGACTCCCCCTTTACTGCCACCAGAGTCGTCTTCCTAAAAAACAAAACTTTATGTCCGCCCCTGCCGGCCTCCACGTTAAACCCTTTAAAAGCTTCCTTTTGCCTACAAGACAAAGTTCAAGTTGCATTAGCCGGGTTTGGGAAGGTTTCCATGGTCTGCTCCTGCCCTGCCCCCTTCTCTTTCCCTAAACTCCTGCCCTACTCAAAACCTTGCTCTTCTCCAAAGTCACTCTGCCCTTTTACCCCATTCCTTTGCTTTTACTATCCCTTTTGCCTGGAGAGTCCTCCCCTCCCTTGCTTGCCTGGTGAACACCACTCAAGTTTTGAGACTCAGTTTAAGCACTGCTTCCTCTAGAAAGTGTTTTTTTTTTAATCTCCTTTATAGAGTGAAATTCACCCCTCCCTTTGTGTCTGTACTGCATCCACGGCAGGAGCCAGGGTGGGGTGGCAGGAGCTGAGGGCCCCCTGCTTGTGGCCTGCTGTTGTTCACCTCAGCACCGGGGCTCTGTCTTTGTCTCTCGTTACTGTGTGCTCGGTGCCTCACCCAGGGCCTCGACGTGCCCTGGTGCAGGTGCTGAAGAAATCTCTTGGTTGGTGATGATGGGAAAGTGGGTGTGTGGGGGGTGCTGGCAGGATCTTGGCTTCCCACTACAGAAGGGTCTTAGCCTGAGAAGGAGTTGTGAATCTTTATTTACTCAGAGGAAAGTGCTCTCTTCTTCATCTCACCAGTCACTTCCTGGAGACACCTCCTTGCTCTGCAGTGGGTCCTGAGCAGGCACAGTGACTGTCACTGGGACAATTCCTCTTCCAGCTGCAGCTGAAGGAAAACACCTGCAGGAGAAGGGCAAGCTGAGTGGCAGGAGCTGGATGTGGTGCACGGAGCATTTGCATCCTGTTATCTAGTACCCGATCCTGTCCTTGTGGTACAGGTCCGGCCACTCATACATAGAAAAAAAAAAATCCTAGCCGGGTTCTCCCTCATTTCATCAGAGTCTACAGCAGGTGCCCATTCCCACTCTAAAAAGCTGGACCTCAGTTTGGGACCGGATCCTCAGTATTCTTCCTTCCATTTGTCCTGAGGGTGATGGCGGCAGGACAGAGTCTGGGCTGAGGCTGAGAACCTCCTTACCTGAGGACTTGGCATAGACTCTCTGCTGGTCCCTGCTCTGGGCGATGCAGGACATGTAAAGCTTTTGGTCCTCGATCTTTTCCACGTCAACGTTCAGCACAGCCAGAGAGCCCACAGGGATCAAACTGAAAGAGGGCATGGCTTAGCCCAGCCGTCATGTGGCTTAGCCCAGCCTAACCCTGGCCACCATCCCTTCACTCCTCTTCACTTCATCCTTCTCTTCAACCCACCCTGCCCCAAGAAACAAGTGGCCCAGGGCTCAGGGCCCATTTGCAGGCTCCTGGAATCTGATGGGAGAGGCTGTGCTCTGGCTAGGAACAGCTTAGCAGCAACTGGGGGAGGAGAGTGGAAGACAGGGCTCCTGCACCCAACACTGAGGATGGCCAGCCCTCAGTGATAAAAAAAGGTGTGACTTTGGCCGACATCTCAAGGATTCATACTTACTTTTTGAACCTGATGTTGAGGCTTAGTGTGAACAGCCCCTCTCCAGCCAGGTAAGCAGTTTTAGAGAAGGTCTCATCCATCATGGCGGCCAGGGACCCTCCATGTGCAAACCTGGGGGTGGGGAGAATAAGGCCTGGGCTATGGGCCTCCCTCTGACCCCGACCCTACCCATGGAACCACCTTGCCTGTACCTTTCTCCAGGACGGGAAAGGAAACAGAGTAGGATCCCAGCTGATCAAACTGGCCAAAGTCACTTCAGCCTTTCTCCCGTGATGCTTCAGCATGTTAGCACCACCTGACACAATTATCTTATTTTGCCAGGAAAATGTTGGGCTTTTTTTTTTTTCTGATAAAGTTCATGGAAAAACATTTTTCTGATTCATCACCTAACTGCTGGCAGCAATTGCCATCATTTGGAAAGGTGCGCTCATACAGGGGAGGGGAAAGTCCCTGTACTTTTTGGCTTGGGCTTGGAGGCGCAGCCTGGGGTCAGCCCCTACCTTATCTGTCACTGTAGCCAGTGCCAGGTCCAAGCCTGCGTTTTCAAGGCCCCTAAATGTGAAATGTGACCTCTGCCCTCTCTAGTGCCTTCTGAGCAGCCAGCAGGCTGCCTGCAGAAAGGGCCTGCTTCAGCAGGATGTGCAAACTCTTGCTTTACTTAAAGTGAGAGAAATGTTCATTCTTATGTAAACTGACCTGCATGCCAGAGCTACTTCACTGTTGGTGAGGTTGGGGAACATAGAAGGGTGTCCAACTCTAATAGATAGCACAAAACGGATTCAGGGTTCTCATTTTCTTTTTTTTTTTTTTTTTTTAATTTTTTTTTTCAACGTTTATTTATTTTTGGGACAGAGAGAGACAGAGCATGAACGGGGGAGGGGCAGAGAGAGAGGGAGACACAGAATCGGAAACAGGCTCCAGGCTCTGAGCCATCAGCCCAGAGCCTGACGCGGGGCTCGAACTCACGGACCGCGAGATCGTGACCTGGCTGAAGTCGGACGCTTAACCGACTGCGCCACCCAGGCGCCCCCAGGGTTCTCATTTTCAAAAGCCTGGTTCTCCATGGACAAGCCCAGCTGCCCCACTGTGCTAGCATGGATTCCTCTCCTGTTCTCACCACCAGGAGGGGAGAGAGCTGGGGGCCATGGAACCACACACCCACCTGGTTTGACTCCACCTCTCACTACCTGTTTGATCTTGAGCAAGTTGCTAAATAAATAGTTGAGCTGCTAAATTGCTAAGCTGTTCTGAGCCTGTTTTTCCACTATAATTTGTGAATAAAAAGAATTCCTATTAAGGGGCCTGGGTGGCTCTGTTGGTTGAGTGTCCGACTTTGGACACTTCCGGTGATGATGTCTTGGTTTGTGGGTTTGAGCCCCGTGTCAGGCTCTGTGCTGACAGCTCAGAGCTTGGAGCCTGCTTCAGATTCTGTGTCTCCCTTTCTCTCTGCCCTTCCCCCGTTCACACTCTGTCTCTCTCTCTCTCAAAAATGAATAAATATTAAAAAAAATTGAACAAAAATAATTCCTATCTCATCAGATTACATGAGGTAATGTTTACAAAACCCCTCGTGTACCTCCACATTGCTTGAAAGAGGGATAAAGGAGTTGATGCCGAAGAACCCCAAACCCACTCTTTCCTTATCCTCACTGGCCAGGCAGGGGCCCATTGGCAAGTGTGTGGATTCTGCAGGATAGCCCTTGGCCAGCTGGTAACCTACCCCTCCTAATTGCCTATGGGCTGGGTGGGTACTTATGACAAGATAGAAAATATATATTGGTGTCTGCCTCTGATTCCTGACACAGTGCTGCTGAAACTCTCGTAATTTCCTGGGTGATGGGACTGTCTTGTTCTATTGAGGCAACTCTGGGCGTTGGCTCCTGGATGGCTCCTGGATGGGGGCTGTCCCCAGAAAGACCAAGCTATGATTAAAATCTTGGCACTTTCACCTTCCCCCACCCCATTCTCTCAAGAAGGGAGGAGGGCTAGAAATGGAGTAAATGACGGATCATGCCTGTGTGAGGAAGCCTCCATAAAATCCCAATGGTGCAGGGTTTGGAAAGCTTCCAGGGTGGTGAACGCAGGCACAGTAGGAGGGTGATGCACTCTGACTCCACAGGGACAGAAGCTCCTGCATGCATTGGGGACCCTCCCAGACCTTGCCCATGAACGTGCTTCATCTGACCATTCTTCGGTATCCTTTATCAGACCCTTTAATAAACTGGTAAACATAAGTGTTCCCTGGAGTTCTGTAAGCCTCTCTAGCAAAGTAATTGAACATGAGGAGGTGCTAGTAGGAATCTCCAAATTGTAACCGTAGGGGCCAAGGCAAGCCACCCCAAGATGGGCCAGTTTGACACGAAGATTATTTTAAATACTTTTTTAAATGTTTTTAAAATGTTTGTTTATTTTTGAGAGAGAGACAGAGCGTAAGCAGGGGAAGAGCGCAGAGAGAGGGAAACACAGAATTGGAAGCAAGCTCTGGGCTCCGAGCTGTCAGCACAGAGCCTGATGAGGGGCTCAAACTCACGAACCATGAGATCATGACCTGAGCCGAAGTTGGACGCTCAACCAACTGAGCCACCCAGGCGCCCCTATACACTATTACGTTTGATTTCCTCTTGTTCATCTGTCTCACATCAATATGATTCCTCATCCAGCTAGAAGGACCCTTGAAGGCAGCAGGAAATTCTTGCTCCCCAACATAGCCAAATCAGACAGAAGTCGTGGGAGCCTGGGGGCCTGCTACTTGTGATTGACATCTGAAGTGGGGGGCAGGCCTGTGGACTAGCCCTTACTCTGAGGGATCTGATGCTCTCTCCAGATAGATGGTGTCAGAATAGAGTTAAATTGCAGGACACCCACCTGGTGTCACAGAATTGCTTGGTGTGGGGAAAAGCCTTCACCCGTGTGGTGATAAGAAGTGTCAGAAGTAAAGTGTCCTGTGTGAGCAGTAAGGAGACACACAGGAGAGAAAGAAATGGTAGAGGAGAGCTGGGTTTTTCCCTACACAATAGACCGAACTGGGTGTTTCTTTCTATTCAGCACTAATCTCTTCTCTGGACCCCTCAACCTACTGACCTCAGTGTTGGATGGTCCTCCTCTGTCTCTCCTGCCCCACATCCATGAGCCCCTAAATAAAAGCTACACTTCACCCCCTACTTGGGTTTTCCTCTTTAGAAGGAAGGGGATCCCTGACCTGTTTAGGGCTCTGACCTAGTCCCCCAGTGTCAGCATGCATTAGTATGAAAACCAGTGTCCCCATGGAAGACCGCTTTTGTATTGCCAAGGCGACCAAGGGCTGCAGTCTGAAACCATGGCCTGTGGAGGTGCTGACATCGATTAAGATCTCTGATGGGGCACCTGGGTGGCTTAGTCGGTTAAGTGTCCGACTCCGGCTCAGGTCATGATCTCACGGTCTGTGAGTTTGAGCCCCACGTCAGGCTCTGTACTGACAGCTCAGAGCCTGGAGCCTGCTTTGGATTCTGTGTCTCCCTCTCTCTCTGACCCTCCCCTGTTCATGCTCTGTCTCTTTCTGTCTCAAAAATAAATAAACATTAAAAAAAACCAAATCTCTGAATTTAATGGCTACTGAGTCCCTCTCAGGCCTTGGGACCCTAGAGCTGCCTCCCCCTTTCTCCCTCTGCCTTGCAGGGACTCTGGCACCAACAGCTTTCAGCGATTGTTTAAAGAAGGAACAGTGACAGAGCAGAAGGCAAACAACCACGGACTTAGTGGCACAGTGGCCTTGGGCAAGAGGCTCAAGGCTAGCTTGATTTCCCTTGTGGAATTTATGTCTAGCAGTCTATTCCAAGTTTGAAGACAGCAGAACACAATAGAGAGATCGGTGGACCCAGATTAGAGTCCTGATCTGTCCTTGATTACCCGTGCTCCTGCGGGCAAGTTACCTTACCTCTGTGTGCCTCAGTTTGTCCACGGGTAAAATATGAAGTTTGGGTAGATGGTGTCTGATAGCTATATTGTGCTGTATGGTTCATGAGTATATACAATATTATAGTTTTCAGCCACTTAGGCAGATGGATATTACTGCCCCAGGTTTCAGGTAATGAGGCTGAAGGCCAGAAGTTAAACTGCCTGCTTGGGGTCCAAAGGCCAGCAAGGCAGAGCAGGACTGGAAGTCTGGCTCCACATCTTGTCCTCTTCCAAGGTCACCACACCCTTCTCTCAAAGTGGCCCCCAAAGCCACCTTCTTATTGGGAAATATTCAGATCTCCATAAGGAGGCTTTCCTTGTCTGAACAATGGGGACTGGAGCAGACGACCCAGGATGCCCTCCCAGGCATGATGTTGAGACAGAAGCCCAGTGCCCACTACCCCCACCCAGCTCCTTAAGGAGAGGTACAGACTCCAGGGCCTGGTGTGTGGCTAATCTATCAACTGAGCAAGCCCAGGAAGCAGCTAAGGACATCCACCCAGGCCTTACCCTGGGGCCCCCTCCAGGTAGGGGCCAGGTTGGAAAAGACAGATGGACTTCTTCTTGGACGGGTGGAAAAAAATGACATACTCGTAGCCTTGTCCTTCCACTTGGAGGCACCTGGTAAAGATGCGCCAGTCGCTTTTGTCTGGGGAGAGACGGGAAGGGCTGCAGCTGGAGGGGGAGTTCGTGATTGTATGGGGCCCGTTGGGATGCAGGGCCAGCCATTCAGCACCATGTCTGGAGCTCTGTCTCAGGCACAGGGTCTAGGGAGAGAACCAGAGGACACCCAGGCTCTGCAATCTGAGAGTGGAGACAGAGCCCTCTTCTCAGGGATCCCTCAGTCTGGAAGGAGGAATAGTCAGGAAGTTCCCTGGCTGAGTGTAGAGATGGGATCAGGATTAAGACTTTAACAGATCTTAAACACTGAAAATTTAAAATGTAACATGTAATTCATATATAATTCAAAATAACAAACAGTAAAATACTAAACATAGTCAAATAGGAGTGCTGGCTGGCTCAGTTGGTAGAGCATGTGACTCTTGGTCTCAGGCTTATGAGTTCAAGCCCCATATGTGTGTAGAGATTACTTAAAAATAAAATCTTTAAAAAACCCAAAAAGTAAAATAAGTGCAGAAAAGTCTACCAAAGTTCTGGGTTTTTTCCCCCCAGAAAGACAACGACAACAACTACATCCTTTTTTTGATGAATACCAAGTTCTTCGAAAAAAAAAATTATTTTGGTGACCCTGCCTTGTTTGTGACATAAACCTAAAGGTCATCTGTCTACTGGACCACCCATTCATGAGTAGGCAGGAAAACCACATATGTGAATGAGACAAGAAAATAGGGACACCCTCTGACACACACATATGCATGCACACACAAGAAGAAAGACGAAGGTGGAAAGTTCTATCCATCTGGTGGGTGTTTTGGGAGACTGGCTATGGGCCCAGTAGAACAAGGATGGTATGCCAAGGCCTGCAGTGGGGGTGGGGACTGGGTGGAGAGGACGACTTGGGATAAGGCTTGACAATACGGAAGAACACCAGGTAAGAAGGCAGAAGGCAGGGGGGCTGCTCTTGGCTGGGAGCAAAGGTAGCCACTTGATTATATTCTCTTGGATGGGAGGTGGGGAGCTAGAGACCAGAGAGCATACTCTTCTTTTCGCCACCTGCTGGGGCTGAAAGTATAAGGAGTGGGGCAGACACAGAAAGGACTTCCAGCTGAGAACTGGAAGGGAGTTTGTGTATCTCCTTCCTGAGGGTGGAGAGTTAGTGCAGGGCAAGGGATTGGCTGAACCCCCAGGTGGGCTGGGTGTGCCCAGGGGTCCTCCCAGACCAGCCCTTACCTGAGGTAGCTGCTAACCCGAATGGGAGCTTGAGCCCCTGGATGTGGTCTCTGTTGGATTTGAAGGAGGGTAGTTTGATCCAGCCATCAGTCTTGGTCTTCTCCAGAAATTCCTGGTACAAGTTCAGCATGTCTGGACACCAGCTGGCATTGGGAAGGGCATAATCCTTCAAATCTGTCTTCTCCAGGCAGAATCTTGAAACCTGGGCAGCAAAATCAGGGAGACCAAACAGCTTCCTGGGGGAGGGAGGCTGCTGCTTGGGCTGTGAGACCTGTAGGTGATTTGCTCCTGGGTTCCTGGCTCCTCAAGCCCTTCCACCAGTGTTGACATACAAGAAACAGCCCATTTTCCTTGTAGAGGGTTTGGGGACACCTGTGGGTGACTGGCAAGGAGATGCTAAACTGTAAAGGAAGGGGAAAAAAAGGAACCAGGGCTGACAGGTAGAGGCATACTGCTGTGTGGCGGTCCCATTTAAAACCTGTGAACTCTCCTTTGAGGCTGAGAACTGTTAGTCTGAGCCCCATTGTACAAATGGGGAGACTGAGGAAATATGGCTAAAGTTTCAGGTAATAAAACTTCCCATAATAGAGAATACTGCTCCTATTAATTGAAGCTTGTGAGTGTGAGAACTGATGGTCAGACTAGAGCCTGTTCTGAGACACTGTCTACCCTACGGGATGCGACCACAGCTGTTGAAGACCACTATTACCACCCCCACACCTGAGAGGCTACTCCAGCTCTGACTACAGCTGTGAGTGTGCCTGGGCAGAGTAGTTCCTTTGAAACACGGTTTTGGCACCCACAGAAGTGTGATACCATCTGCGAGACAACGTGAGCCCTCTATGGCATTGAAGGCTCACAGATCAGTCACTGCTCTGGGCAGTAGGCCAGCTGCTTTCCCAAACCACACACAGACCCCTCCATCTGGAACCCCCCAACTCAGCTGCAGTGGTCTGTGTGCCACAGAAGGAAAGCGACTTGTTGGTGGCCACACAAGATTCAGACCAGGACAAAAGTGTCCTAGTGGTTTTAGTTTTGGATCCTGGCTCCTTGGTTTCTTTGTCTTCCTTCCTCCCCACCTTCCTCCCTCCTTCCCTTCATTCCTTCCTTCTGTAATCTCTGGGCCCAACATGGGGCTCAAACTCATGACCCCAACATCTAGAGTCGCATGCTCTACCAACTGAGCCAGCCAGGAGCCCCTTGATCTGGGTATTCCAAGAGCACCTTCCCTTTGCCAAATCAAATAGCTTCCCACCACACTGCCCACCTGCCCACCCATGATCTGGGAAGTGGAAGTTTGGAGTCCTCTTTATGCCTTAAGCCCCCAAGAGAAGGGCCGCCTGCCTGGCTGAGCTGGGAACTTACTCACCAGGGAGTCTGTGGAAGATCCAAACGCTGAGGTGCGGTTGAGTCTGGGCAGGACGTGGGGGGCTCCAGGAAGGACTCTGTGGTGGCCAAGTCTTATTACTGCCTGGAAGCCTCTCCTTATCATGGCTGAGTGTGAGGATTGGGGCTGGTGGGGCTGCTGGCAGGCTCTTAAGGAAGCAACAAA
The DNA here is from genome assembly GCF_018350155.1 of Leopardus geoffroyi. Taxonomy (NCBI): domain Eukaryota; kingdom Metazoa; phylum Chordata; class Mammalia; order Carnivora; family Felidae; genus Leopardus; species Leopardus geoffroyi. Next base: position 106,526,688 of record NC_059328.1, read on the forward strand.
GTGAGTGAGTGCTCTTTAGCTGCACCCTGGTGCTGTTGGTACAGCCAACTCTAAGACAAGTCTCTCTCCCCTTCTGTCACAAAATTTTCATCAGCAACCTTCTGCAGATGATTAGGCAAGATGGGGCTGGTTTGACACAACACCCACAGATGCTTGGGGCCTTTAGCTGTTCCCAAGCCCCACCCAGCACTTGGGGAGGGGCCAATGCTGTTTGGGCATGAAGGTTTAACAGGACTGGCCTGAGTCCAGAAAGAAGTATTTGTTAACGAGGCAAAAAAAATACATAAAGAAATAGCATATGGTACATGGAGCCTCAGAGGGCTGCCCTGAAGTGTTTGGGGAACAATCCAAGAAGATCCCCAGAATGATAATGGAGGTCTGTCTCTTGATTGGAGGATGTTGGGGGAGGGTCTGTGTGTGTTGGTGGTGGAGCCTTTGGGGCATGTGGCTTGCAGCAAGACCACGAAAGCCCTAGTATGGTCCTGGCCCTCAGAGAACCACCTCACAGCTCTCAGTTGCCCCTTCTGATATCCCAGACAAGGGGTGGCACGGAGAAGCCTCCACCTGCTGGTCCCTCGTGGGGATACACACGAGAAGGGGAAGATCTTAGAGGCAGAGACAGAAAATCATTTGGATGGGGCACCTGGGTGGCTCAGTCAGTTGAGTGGCTGACTTCGGCTCAGGTCACGATCTCACGGTCTGTGAGTTTGAGCCCCGTGTCGGACTCTGTGCTGACAGCTCAGAGCCTGGAGCCTGCTTTGGATTCTGTCTCCCTCTTTCTCTGCTCCTTCCCTGCTCATGCTCTGTCTCTCTCTCTCTGTCAAAAATAAATAAACATTAAAAAATAAAAAAAAAAAAAAAGGAAATTATTTGGAAGGAAGCAGCTTAGCCAAGGTGCTTTCATGCTTTGGGAACCCCAGGGAAGAGGCTGTGTGCTGAGGGTGAGGTGGGGAGATGGGCAGTGGTGGCCTTGTCACTGGCAAGCCTGGAAGAGAGGCGGTTTTCAGGGGAAAGGTGGGAAGAGTGTTCAGCCAGTGTCTGCAGGCCTGTGGGCTTTTTTGGTAATGATATTTGTTCTGTTGAATTAAAACTGCCAGTTTTCAACTATAAGTCCCAGTTTTTAGTTCATTGGAGAAAAGCATGTTCTGAAGGCCAGAACTGTGCAAAGGTAGATGATAATGATGATGGTGGTGGTGATGATGATGGCGGTGATGGTGATGATGGTGGTGGTGGTGGTGATGATGATGGTGGTGGTGGTGATGATGATGATGATGGTGATGGTGGTGGTGATGATGATGGTGGTGGTGGTGGTGATGATGATGATGATGGTGGTGGTGGTGATGATGATGATGGTGGTGGTGATGATGGTGGTGGTGGCAGTGATGATGATGGTGGTGATGGTGATGATGATGGTGGTGGTGGTGGTGATGATGATGGTGGTGATGGTGATGATGGTGGTGGTGATGATGATAATAATGTGGTGGTGGTGATGATGGTGATGGTGGTGGTGGTGATGATGGTGATGGTGGTGGAGATGATGATGATGATGGTGATGGTGGTGGTGATTTTTGGCAGTTTCTGAAAGACCAAACAGATTTAATAGGGAAGTTTACAGATTTTGTCCCCCTGCTTTCTGTGTTTGGCTGCCCCAGAAGACTAGAATATAAATATTTTCATTATGTCCTGTGAAGGTTTTTTTGCTTGTTTGTTTGTTTAAGAAAAGTTTTACTGGGGCACCTGGGTAGCTCAGCTGGCTGAGTGTCTGACTTTCAGTTCAGGTCATGGTCTCGCGGTTCGTGAATTTGAGCCCCGTGTCAGGCTCTGTGCTGACAGCTCAGAGCCTGGAGCCTCCTTCAGATTCTGTGTCTCCCTCTCTCTCTGCCCCTCCCCTGCTCATGCTCTGTCTCTCCCTCTCTCTCAAAAATAAATAAACATTAAAAATTTTTTTTTAAATTAAAAAAAGAAAAGCTTTACTAATGTGTTATTATTTCAGTAAAGTTATTGCAACAGGTGTAAAAGGCATACATTATCACAGGCTATAAAGTAACAAAGGAATTTTATACAATTAAAATATTACACAGACTGATGGGATTTACTGAATAACTAACAGATCCATAAAGGAAACCAAGTCTGAAATATGAAATCCAGTAGCACCTAGAGTATCTCTGAAAGTAAAACTTTTAACTGTTTCATTCTTTCCTAATATATTTTTTAACTTTCTCCCAAATACAGTGCTCTCAAACCCCAAAGATGAATGAAGGGCGTAATAAACACTGAAACCAAAAACATATCACCAGAAGAACTATAAACACGGACTCGGACTTAAGAGTTTTAGTTGGAACTCACTGAACTTACTGTACTTGAACCAATCCTAGGATTTCTGTGCACTGAATACTGTATATGAGGAAGGTCTCTCAATCATAAGGTTTGCCAGTAGGGACAAGTTAAAAATTAGGAATATACGGTATTATTCCTATCAAATATTTTTTTCATAATTTATGTTTATAACAAAACTATAATTAAAATATTTATTATACTTGCTTATTACACATTCAGGGACAGGGCAGGGACATTTATGTGTTTGATAGTTTAGCATCCACTTTATTGTGCTTACTTATTTTTGTAAGGAACACACAACACATACTACATCCTCCCAACATTCAAGGTAATGCAATAGCAAAATTCTCCAAAGAAAAATAACTGGAAATTGCACTAAATACTGTTTTAATTAGGAATATTGCTATAACAAAACAAATAACATTATGCATTATTTTTCCAATGAGCTTCAGTTGGAGAAACTGAACAGCAGAAATTGATCTTTAAGATTTTGGTCATGCAAAACTGGTAATTCTCTGAGATCTGGGAGATGCATCAGCAAAACCACAGACACAGCCTACCTTTCACCAAAATCCTGGAGAAAAGTATTTTCTGACTTTGGGGGAAAGAAGACTGAACGCTGGCTAAGATGGGACTTGCTGAAGTCTCGAGCCACCTGGGAAGCTGGCCCCAGGAATGAGAGAACCACCGTCCTGGTGGCAGATGAGAAATTAGCTTTGTGTTGAGCTGCCTAATGGCTTATTTTAACAGCTGTAAAAAAAAATATTTTTTTACATTTATTTATTTTTGAGAAAGAGCACAAGTCGGGGAGGGGCAGAGAGAGAGGGAGACACAGAATCTGAAGCAGGCTCCAGGTGATGAGCTGTCAGCATAGAGTCCAACACGGGGCTCAAACTCACAAGCCATGAGATCATGACCCGAGCTGAAGTTGGCCACCCAACTGACGGAGCCACCTAGGTGCCCCTCAATGGCTTTGAATAAAAAAAAAAGTGAAATGCTTCATTGTGTTTTCTCAGAAACTAATAAAAAGATTACAGAGTCCTACACAGTTTGGAGACACAAAGTGGATGCTGAGTGACTAGAGGTCACTCCAGGTGTGGAATTTTAGAAAGTTAGTCCTTGGGGTAAATGGCACCATTGCTCTGGCAGCAGAGAGGAGGTAGGGGACACTCTGTGATCGGCCAGTGGATAGATGAGGGTCCCAGCTGGAGGAGGGATCTTTAGTTCTAGGTTTATCTCCCACTGCTCACACCTCTGTCTTCATAAATGGTGATGTCAATAACTCGAAGTCCTCTCTCAATAGGATCTGTCGGGGGAGGCCTTGGAAAGCATATATCTTCTCACTCTCCTACTGGGACGCTGTCTCCAGAACCTTCTCATAATGGGTTTCCATGCGTAAGAATATGGGGAAGCCAAAACAGCCTTCAAGATGTGATTGGCCCCCAAGCTTCTCTGCTTCTGCATAAAGGTTACTTAGAGTTCGAATTGTTTTTTCAAACTGCTGCCTATCAATCCAGCTCTCCTTGGTCTGGAGCTGGCAGTGTGTGGTGCTGCTGTCGTCTTGCTGAATGAATACCTTCCCAGACACTGGCGCCTGCCGCGACCTCATGGCGAGGACTGGCTGGGCCTGCCGCCTCCTCGGCCCTCCAGCGGCAGTCACACCGCCTATGTTGTCCTGTTCTGTGAATGTTTGAATGAAATTTATTCAAAGATGCGGAAACCAGGTTTCTCATCGTTTCAAGTCTCTGGGTCTAGCCAAAAATGCCAACATTTAAAATGCAGACTTTTACACAAAACAGGCCGAGGATCTCCAGATAAGTAGAAGGATCTGGGAACAAGTCACCTTTATGCCTATGCAGCAGCTGTTGGCTGGAGCCAGAGGTCATGCTCGTCCCAGGCCTCCCCTGGTACCTGGCAACCCTCCATTCCCTTGCCAGTCTCTATGTGTGATACTTGATTGGGAGGATGGGACTCGAGGAGGAAACAGGAGAGAAAAGAGGAATCTTAAAGAGGGTACATGGACTGTAGAGGAATCGGAGGAAAAGGGGAGTAGGAAGAAGGAGGGGCCTGATCCCAGGAAGGTTATCAGGAGCCTCAGGTTGGCGGGTTTATCCTGATTCCAGGAAGAATCAATAGCTGAACCTGAGAAAAGAAATCCTTGTTTCATTGCCCGAAAGCTACGTGGGACCTGGCTTACCACCCATGCACAGCCAGACTTCCCTTGTAGATGGTACACCCCAGTGGGATCAGCATCTCTTGTTGCCTGACTAGAAAAGTAACACTGTCTGTGAAGTAATAGAAAATATATATAGTGGTCTCTGCCCCTGGTTCCTGAACACAGCTCCTAAATCCATAGGAATTTTCTGGGTGATAGGAATGTCTTTTGTTCTAATGAGGCAACTCTGGATAATGAGTCTCCTGATAGCTTCAGGATGGGGGCCAGTCACCAAAAAGACCAAACCAGAATTAAAAGCTTGGAACTTCCAGTCCCTGTAGGTTTTGAAACCCTTTGGGAGGGGTGCCTGGGTGGCTCAGTGGGTTAAGCACCAGACTTCAGCTCCGGTCATGATCTCATGGTTCGTGGGTTTGAACCCTGCATTGGGCTCTGTGCTGACAGCTCAGAGCCTAGAGCCTGCTTCAGATTCTGTGTCTCCCTCTCTCTCTGCCCCTCCCCCACTCAAGCTATCTCTCTCTCTCTCTCTCAAAAATAAATAAACATTAAAAAAGAAAGAAAGAAAGAAAGAAAGAAAGAAAGAAAGAAACCCTTGGGAGCTTCCCTGGTGTAATCTGAAACCAGCCCATAAGGGAAGGGCAATGAGAGACCCAAGAAAGAGGCAGGCCACGCCAGGTTAGCAGGTGGCAGTTTTAAGAAGCAAAGGGAACTTATAGGAGAGGGTAGTCTTGGGCAGCAGCAGGACAAGTGGATCCCCACACCCACCTGCCACATTTTAGGTTGAGAGAGAAAGCCCTTAACTGGAGCCAATCATGTATACTATGCAGGCGTTTTCAAAACCACATCATTACTCAAAGCTGTGTCCTTGGAGCAGCCTCTAGGAGTAGTAAAGGCAAGTGGAACCCACATTCCAAGGACAGGGGAAGGGGTGGGGACCTCTGATCACCGGGGTCCAACTTATGGGTCAACTAACAGTCACGTCTTCTTGATGACCTTCCCCAACAGGTCCCACCCTCCATTCTTCAGGAAGGGGACAGGGGCTGAAGACTGAGTTAATGATCCATGATGCCTATGTGATGAAGCCTCCATAAAAGCACTAAAAGTACAGGGTTTGGAGAGCTTCCAGGTTGGCACACCCCAACTCCATGGGGATAGCAGTTCCTGTGCTTAGGACCCTCTCAGACCACACCTCTTCACCTGGCTGTTCATCTGTATCCTTTATCATATGCTTCATTATGTAATAAACCAGTAAGCATAAGTGTTTCCCTGAGTTCTGTGAGTGGTTCCAGCCAATGATCAAATCCGAGCAAAATGGTCATGGGAACCTCTGATTTATAGCCGAGTCAGACAGACATTGTAAGCAACCCAGGAACCCACCACTTGCCATTGGCATCTGAAGTCTCGTGGGACTAAGCCATGAACCTGTGGGGTCTGCATCTAACTCTGGTTAGTGTCAGAGCTGAATTATAGGACATCTAGGTGGTGTTGCAGAGACTTGCTCGGTGTGGGACAAGGCCATGCATCTGGCGTGAGAAGTGCGGTGCAACCATGAAGGAGAAACACAAGAGAATTTTCCTGTAGGCCTTCTCCCCCTTGAGTTGTTTCACAATTTTTGGTTAAATCAACTGTTAAATATTTACATCATTATGATTACGAAAGTGTTGTTCTCACACTTGCCAAGTACCAGTTACACATCCTTTCTTTTTTTTTTTTTTTTCAAGAATTTTTTTTAACGTTTATTTATTTTTGAGACAGAGAGAGACAGAGCATGAATGGGGGAGGGTCAGAGAGAGAGGGAGACACAGAATCCGAAACAGGCTCCAGGCTCTGAGCCATCAGCCCAGAGCCTGACGCGGGGCTCGAACTCACGGACCGCGAGATCGTGACCTGAGCTGAAGTCGGACGCTTAACCGACTGAGCCACCCAGGCGCCCCTACACATCCTTTCTTGTATAACTTTTATTTTCCTTGAGTTGATGATTACCAAAGTTCAGCTGGATGCTACTGTCCAGGGCAATACGAAAAACTGAAGGGGCTGTCCAGTGGGTCAACCTCCATCTCCCAGCTGGGTGGGAAGAGATCCAGAAGACAGAAAAGAAAAGAAATAAAGACCTGGCAATGTCTGTGATATTTAAGAGCAGTACAATGGGATCAATGGTATGACAGATTAAAGGTGACTAGAAATAAAGATATCTGAGGACAACATTTATGCTGATGGCAAAACCATAGGTGTGATCCTGCAGTCAGTGGCTGGAGTAGAATGAAGGAGTTTGTTCTAGGCCATTTAGGGAGAGAAAGACTTGGAATGTGGAGAAAGTGCTACTTTCTCCCCTTCTGACTCTTTTCCCCACCATTCCACACATGTCATGGATTCCCCGTGCAATACTAAGACCCTTGCAGATGTGGGCTGGGACGTCAGCTATGCAGGAAGGTGGAAAGGTATTGGCCGGTGCCTCGAATGGGTTTTTTTCCCAGCATGAATTTTGGCCCCAACCCTTCTTCTGTGTGAACTCAGCTCAGGAAAAACAAAGAAAACTCAGCTCAGAGGAAAGAAAGCATCTCCCCAGACCTGGACCCCCTGGAGATGCAATTAGAAAAAAGAGAGAAGTCAGTCAACATTCAGCATAATTCAGAACTCCCGTTGGATTTTGATTTAGCCTATTTGCCTGCTTGGTTCACTTTCTGTTTGGGACTCATGGGGAAATGTGGAGTCTGGGGGTTTCTCTCACTGCGATATGACCTGTCCCCAGAGGCATATCCTGGGCCAGACCTGACAGGTAGGTGGTCCACAGGAGAACCAGCAGTGGTGTGCCCATCAATAATTAACAACCACTTCCTGCGGGGGTGTGGTGGGGGGGACCTCTAACTGGTAGCTTTTGCCAACTTCTGTGGTAGAAATATTCCCACAGCTGGCTGATTTCAAGCTACCAGTGAAACCACTTACCCTGACTGTGAGGCAGGGGAAAGATGTATACAGTTGGCTCCTGCAAGGTGGTAGGAACTGGCTCCAGCACCCACTGATCTAGGAATTTCTCTGGTGTGGCGCAAAGCAACAGAGGTAACCAAGGCCTGGTAGTTTCCATGGATCACTTCCTGGTCTCAGGATCCTTTCTTCCTTTTAGCAGCTCCCAAATCTAAATTCATAGCCACCCCTGTCTCTTTGGGAGTTCCCTTTCATCACGGAGAAGCCCTTAGTCTCCCCAGCCTGCCCTCCTCCCTTGCTCCCACTAAACAAGTTCACAGGACACTCTTTGCTTAGAGATACAACTGTAAATCACTAAGAGGAAACAGAAAAAGAGCAACACTTCCAAAAACCTTACAAAGTCCTCCTCAGTTTGGGGGCCTTGGAAGCCCTCTCAGACCATTCCAGACATGTGGTGGAGCTCCCTTGATGGGGGCCAGCCGGCTCCCTCCTGTGATGGTGGGTTCCAGGCACTTTGGAGTGGTTTGTCAGGGTGGCCCCATCTGGCCTTCCTGGATGAGGCAGGGACTTCCCTACTAGACTTCCTAGAGGTCTATGAACTCATTTCTTCCTGAAGACTTGGCTCTTGGGCTCACCCCTGCAATTTCTAGAGGGGTCCCAGACTGCTCGTGCCCTCTTTGTGACTGATCTTCAGACTGCTCAGGCTGGCCCTGACCTCAGGGAAGGGTGGTTTCTTGACCTTCTTCTGAGCCAAGGGTCAGGGGCCAGGCTGAGTGATGGGAAACTGAAGGATGCTCAGAGGCGGCCATCCTGGTCTTGCTCCACTCAGGAGGTGCTATGAAAGGACACAGGCCCAATTACCAGCTTTCCTAATTTCTCTGGAAAAGTCAGTACAAATCCAGGCTTTTATGTTATGTGAAACCTTTTTCTTTTTAAAGTTTATTTTGTTTATTTTGGGGGTGGGGAGGGGAAGGGAGAGAGAGAGAGAGAGAGAGAGAGAGAGAGAATCCTAAGTCGGCTCCATGCTGAGTGTGGACCTCCCATGACCCTTGATCATGACCTGAGGCAAAATCGAGAGTTGGACACTTAGACTGAGCAACCCAGGTGCCTCTGAAACCTTCTAACTTTTAAATGTTGCAACTAATTTATAAACATACTGCTGGAGCCAAACTAGACGTCTCCGACTGGATCTTGTCTGGCAGGCTGCTGATTATGCCACCTGGTCATAAGCTCGTTCCCCGCCCTTCCTGCTCTTCTGCCCAAATCCCATCTCTCTGACTACCCCCAGAGCAGTCCTTCGTTTATGGTTTCCTCCGGGAGGTATCCTGAGATTCATTGTACACCCTGGACTCCCACAGCCGGCCTTCGGAAAGGAAAATACGTGTCATGTATTGAAAGTGATAAATCAGTTGCCTTGGCGTTTTTGCTTCATCCAGTTGTTAAGGGTTTTGGCCTGCGGGTGGGATGGGTGAATGAGCGGCTTGGGGAAATGCAGAAGCTTAGCCTCAGACTAGTCAACATGGGGGCGGGGGTGAAGAGGAACCCTGTGCTCACCAAACCTGGGCACAGGATGGAGCTAAAAGAAGCGGTTGCTAAGTGCTGTGCCCAGAAGGGCCCTGAGCAGGTGCCACCCAGAGAAGAATAACAGAGGGTGAACAGGGCTGTGGTGGAAGGCCCGGGGCCCAGGGGAGCTGGGTGGCTGACAAGCAGGGGCTGGCTCCAGGTGCCACTGCCCGGTATGATCACTGCACTGATGGTGGGGGTCCCAACAGAGTACAGGTAGGGGATGTGCCAGGACTGATGGAACCTGAGCTCCCCTCCCTCCAGATGTGAGAGCCCCTCCCACAGCTCAGCTGGAGTTACCTATTTGTGAACTACCAAGAGGCAGAGAGCCACACCCTCGAAGCTCAGAAAGTGACAAATCCTGAATGGGTGTGTGGGCACACTCAGGGTGGGGCTCACAGTTCCCAGCGAGGCCTGTACTTGAAATCCCTTCTTCTTCAAACCTAGACAGTCACTTGAGAGGTGGTACCTTCAAATCAATGGGACTACATGGTGTCACTGGCAAATCTGCCTTACTAGTTTGGGGCATGAAGTAAGGTCACGTTCCATTTCCAAAACACATCAAATGGCTAACACTGCTCCCATGATATCCTGAACCGTTTCTCCCCTGAAAACTCAGAAACAGGGATGTCACTGTGTGTTGAACTGGCTCCGTGGCCAAGCCTGTGAGCCCTCCAAACATAGGTGATGGTGACTTCACCAGCTTCTGGGGGGTGCCCAGTGCTCTGCTTTCCTCAGGTCACGGCCATCCTGGTGGCAGAGAGCGTGTCAGTCACATGGGCAGCCAAGGCCTGTGGCCCTGACTGGGTGGCACTCCTACTGACCAGTCACAGCAGGGGCTAAGGTGAGGTGACATGTGAGGTAACATGTGAAGGCAAGTCTTCTTCAGGCCTCCAGGAGGAACCTCCTCTAGGCCTTGGGAGCATGCTCACTGGGTGATTCAGCTGCCCAGTGCCCCAGAGGAGGCCTTGAACAGTGCCCTCACAGGGTAGGCTCCTAAGGCTCTCCCACCTCAAGCTCCCACCTCTGTGCTTCTCAAGCAAGGAACCCTCTCTTTTTTGGGCAACTTCCCCTGCTAACCCCCTGTAGCCACCCTTCTCCACCTCCCTTTCTCCCCAGCCGGGCCTCAGACCTCCACTTAGTCCACATGAGGGAGGCCCACTTACTTCTCCAAATGCTTCCCATCTGTCACTAGCGTTCTAGAACCCATAAACCCTGGATGATTAGCATCTGAAAAAACCAGTTCTTCCTCTCCTGGGGACTAGTAGGGCTCCATCTACACATCTCTGGGAGATGACAGGAACCATTCCATTCTTTGAGTGTCAGGTGAAGATTCAGTTTCATACTGAGCCAGCCTGACCTTGGATTCCTTCTTCGACGCCAGGCTGTCCAGGAGTGTCTGGCGTTGGGGCTCTGCCTTGGGTTCTGTCTATGAAAATTAGTAAAGAACCTGTAGAAAGATCCTTTCCTGAGGCCGGGGCTGCTGGCTTTCAGTAGGCCATGGGAGCTCAGGAGACGTGGGCTCTTTAGAGGGCAGCTCTCCTGTCCATGGCTGGGCATTGGGCACTGGGCACATGGCATCACCACTGTGCCTTGGTGGTCCTGCCAGCAAAGAACAATATTGTAGCCGCTATGGTGTAGAGTTCCTTGGCTTAGAGAAAGCCTTGCTCCCTCCCTGGGGCCCTCTGCTAGTCTGAGGTGGCCTGGTTCCTGGACACTGTGAAGGCCAGTGCTTTACTCCCTGCCCCTGCCTTCTGCAGCTCCAGAGTCACCTGGCTGTTATAGTGCACACATACACAGGGGCAGGCACGCCCACCCTCACAAACGTACTATGCATGGCCACACACGCTCATATATGTGCACATGTGCTCACACAGATGCACTCACGTATACACAGATATGGGTATATATACATGCACACAACACACACATGGGTTTGTGTGTGCATGTCTACCCATTCACATACGTAAATCATACTGTACACATGTATATGCAATGTACACACGGGTGTACACACACTCACAAACACATACACAGATATGGCCATACACATGTATACAGAGATACGAATGCACATGTATGGATACACATGGCGTTTGCATACATACTCCCATGCATACATGCTCACTTGCACACTCACATAAACACCACACATGTGCACATATTCACACACACGCATACACACCCACCTGTTTACATATTGTGATATTGAGAGGTATTGTGCCATGTATTGTTCATCATAGTTTAAAGTTTTGCTTCTCTTTTAAGATGTAAATATTTTAAATATTCCTGGCAAAAAAACCCAAAACCAAAAACAGTAAATATTCCTGTAAAGGGTCACACTGGAAGCAGTTATTAGTTATTTTATTTCTTAGTTTAACTGGGAACCTGAAAGTAGGTTTTGATGAGGAGAAGGGGGACAACAACTCCGAGTCTGAAATTATGGAAGTAACATTTCCTTGGAGGCACAATTTTGTCAGGTACCCTGTCCCTGAAAGGGCATGGCTAGACCAGACAGAGTGACTTCTTTGAAGCGGAACTCCTACAGAGCTTCAGACTGTCTGATTCTGGAGGTGCCTCCAAAAGCTTTTGGTTTAAGTCCCTCACCTTAGAGAGGGAGAAACTCAAATTCATTGAGGTTAATCAAGTCTCCTAGGTTGTGTTTCCAAAATAGATCTGAATCTGTCTACTTCTCTTCCCTATGATCCACGTGCCCTGGATTTTATTCCAGGGCAAGACTGATTACTTAGGTTATGTGCCCTTTCCTTAGGCCAATGTCTGCAGTCAAGGGGATCAAGGGGATGAAGAGACTAGGGCTGGCCTGGTGCCTGCCCCCCACCCCCCGGCTGTGACTGGGAGCCCTCCACACACAATAGAATCAAAGGAAACCTAAAAGGGTTGCCTGCCTAGTCAGCATGGTTCTGTTAGCAGGAGACCAGGAGGCAGGGATGTGAGCAGACCAAAAAAACAAAAAACAAAAAACAAAAAACAAAAAAACAAAAAAACTGATGGCCATGACTGTATCTTAGCAATTGTCTAGAATGTTCAGCCTCAGAGTTTCCAACAGAAATAAACACAAAGGTCAGTTGTGATGGGCGAGGGGCAGCCGAGGGGGGGAGTCCCAGTGTGAGGACTGTGTTTTGGGGGGAGCAGGGATGGAGTGCAAAGTAAGAGGAGGGGTAACGGTGATCACTCTCTGCTGAGGCTCATTAGATGCGTTACAGTTCAGATTGTCTTTAACTCTAGAGTTAGCGCTTCAGAAACTTGGGGACGTTGGTGTGGCATGTTACAAATGGATAGAGGACCTGGGTGACTTTGTGGAAGTTTTTTTTTTTTTTTTTTTCCACATTTTAGATATGACTGAGGTGGACATTCTCTTAAAAAATTTTTTTTTAATGTTTATTTATTATTGAGAGACAGAGAGAGACAGAGCATGAGCATGGGAGAGGCAGAGAGAGGAAGAGACACAGAAGTCTGCGCCATCCAGGTGCCCCTCTTTCTTTCTTTTTTTTTTTTTTACTTTGAGAGTGAGAGAGCATGCATGAGTGGTAGAGGGGCAGTGAGAGAGAGAGAGAGAGAGAGAGAGAGAATCCTAAGCAGGCTCTGTGATGTCAGCAAATAGCTGGACTCAGGGCTTGATCTCACGGACCATGAGATCATGACCTGAGCCAACTGAAATCAAGAGTGGGACACTTAACCAACTGAGCCACCCAAATGCCCCAAAGCTGTATTTTTAAAATAGCGCATTCCTCATGAGGATGTGAGGTTTAAAAACTTTTTTTTTAATGTTTGTTTATTTTTGAGAGAGAGAGACAGCACAAGCAAGGGAGGAGTAGAGACAGAGGGAGGCAGAGGATCCGAAGCAGGCTCCGTGCTGACAGCAGAGAGCCCCATGCGAGGCTCAAACCCACAAACTGAAAGATCATACCCTGCGCCACCCAGGCGCCCCAAGGATATGGGGTTTAAAAGAGTAAATCCATACACAGAATTTAGCACAATGCAGAGAAAGTGTTCAGTAAAAATGTGTACAGATCCCCAGGTAGAGAAGTGATTTAAATAGGACACTCTTGCCCTTACAGAGAAGACAAAACCTGCTGAAACTTGGCTTCTGTTGGCTGGGACTGGACTCTATGCTCATCTAAGGAGACGCTTACACCATGACTTAGAGCCTCTGGCTGGTGGAAGAGCTTGGTAAGTAAATGTCCTTTTCCTTGTAGCTCATTTGCCCAGGCTGCCTCAAAAGAGAAGTCCTCTGGCAGCCTACCATCTGTCAGGGTTTGTCACAGGGAAAGAAAGTCAGAGCCTGGGCCTCAGAGCTTGACAGCTTGGGTTCGAATCCTGACTGTGTACCTTTGAGCAAGTTAGGTAGCCTCTGTGTGCCCCTATTTCCTTATCTGTAAAATGGAGTAACCTTAGTCCTTAGTTCTTGGTTGTCATGGGTTGTCAATACACATCTGAGCCCACAGGACACAGTAATGTGTTAAGTGTTTGGAGCTTAAATAAGCATAGATAGCTATAGTTAAGGAATCTCTCTCTCTCTCTCTCATATATATATATATATATATATATATATATATATATATATATATATAACTTATATGAGATAAACTCAACATACAATTACCAGAGAAGTGCCTGGTGAGTTAATACAGCAAAACATTAGCCATTTCTGGTTGACATACCACCCCATTTCTATCTCTGCTAGTGGAATCTTGTCAGACTGGCAGAGGGACAGGCACAGCCAAATCACCCTTCTCTCCACCCCCTCACGCACTCTTCCCCTGCAGCTAATGTCATGTGAAGCCTAGAGAGTCAGTGTGGAGGTAGGGAGGCAATTTGCATAAGGATCTTGGGAGTTTTCTAAGATTCAAAGTGTTTGAATCATGTCTGAAAGTACCCTGGTGGAGGAGGGAGATGCGGGGGGGGGGGGGGGGGCAGGAGGAGAGAAGGGCAGGTAGTAGGCAAGAATAGGAAGGGGAAGAAGGGGTGTGTAAAGTCAGAGCCATAAGATGGCTGGACTCTAAAGCTGGCTCCTCTCAGCCCTTTGGGTGCCAGAATCTGCAGGCCACAAGTGGCCACATGCATGACCACAGCTGAAGAGCTTTGTCTATCCATAGAGTGCTGTAGCACAAAGAAGTGAGCCTCACTCTGGGAAAAGAATGTCCTCTTCTTGCGCTGTGCCCCAGAAAGTAGTGGTGGCTGTTGCCATGGAAGGAAGGTGGTGCCTGGGTAGCCACAGTAACTGTGGAAGAAAGACAGGGTCAGTGGGGGGCAGGCCTCAGTCACCACAGTGAACTAAGGGTCCACTGGAGAAATAACAGAACACCAGCTGCAGAGACTGGGTCCCTCAGTATCCCTACCCATTGTTTCCCATGTTAGGAACTAGGCCTGCCCCCTTGGTGCCAGGTGGCTCCTGGCTTCTTGGACTTCCAGCAGGAAGGAGGAGCAACCCTGGGGTGGGTAAAATCTGACTCACTCGCCTGCACAGGTTAGGGGCCACTTATATGCATCTTATATGTTGAACTCAGGGCACATTCCATTAGACTAGCATTCAGTACTCGGAATGCTGTGTGCATAATTACAAATGACATTCAGGAAAATGAAGGTCCCAGCTGGCTCCCCTTGGAAAAATGTGGCCCGCCTTGAACTGTGGTAGCCCACCCACCTCCTGTAAACCCTTTCCTGCCCTCAGCCTTGTGCTTCCAGACAATGGCAATCTAGCCAAGTGCAGAAATGGGACAGGGGAGGAAGGGGCCAAAACCTGAGGGCTACCAACTTCCAAGTGGAGCAATCTACACTGACCTTAAGAATCTTCCTCCTTGGGGTGACTGGGTGGCTCAGCCGGCTGAGCATTTGATTCTCAGTTTCAGCTCAGATCATGATCTCGCGGTTTGTGGGTTCAAGCCTATGTCGGGCTCTGTGCTGACAGTGTGGGGCCTGCTTGAGATTCTCTCTCCCTCCCTACCCCTCCACCACTCACACTGTCTCTGTCTCTCTCAAAATAAATTAAAAAAAAAAAAAAAAAAAAGAATCTTCCTCCTTGGGGTGACTGGGTGGCTCAGCTGGTTAAGCATCTGACTTCAGCTCAGGTCATACATGAGTTCAAGTCCCACATTGGGTGGGCCCATGCCCCACTTCAGGTGAGCCCTGCTTCTCTCTCTCTCTCTCTCTCTCTCTCCCTTTCTGCCCCTTGTGGGATTCTCTCTCCTTCTCTCTCCACCCTTGCTCACTTGCACCCTGTCTCTAAAAAAAAAAAAAAAAAAAAAAAAAAAAGAATCTTCCTCCTTGGGGTGACTGGGTGGCTCAGCTGGTTAAGCATCTGACTTCAGCTCAGGTCATACATGAGTTCAAGTCCCACATTGGGTGGGCCCATGCCCCACTTCAGGTGAGCCCTGCTTCTCTCTCTCTCTCTCTCTCTCCCTTTCTGCCCCTTGTGGGATTCTCTCTCCTTCTCTCTCCACCCTTGCTCACTTGCACCCTGTCTCTAAAAAAAAAAAAAAAAAAAAAAGAATCTTCCTTCTTGGGGCAACTGGGTGGCTCAGTGGACTCTTGATCTCAGGGTCATGAGTTCAAGCCTCGCCTTGGGCTCCATGCTGGGTGTGGAGCCTACTTTAAAAAAAAAAAAAAAGTACCTTCTTTCTCAGCACCTGTGCAATAGATTTTAATGCAAGGCTTTTGCCCTCATCGGCTGATGGCATCTTGAGTTGTCCCCGGGAGAAGCAGTGTTAAAGATGATACGCAGAGGGGCGCCTGGGTGGCGCAGTTGGTTAAGCGTCCGACTTCAGCCAGGTCACGATCTCGCGGTCCATGAGTTCGAGCCCCGCGTCGGGCTCTGGGCTGATGGCTCAGAGCCTGGAGCCTGTTTCCGATTCTGTGTCTCCCTCTCTCTCTGCCCCTCCCCCGTTCATGCTCTGTCTCTCTCTGTCCCAAAAATAAATAAACATTGAAAAAAAAAAAAAAAAAAAAAAAAAAAAAAAAAAAAAAGATGATACGCAGAGTCTATATCCTTTCATGAATCAAAGGGACACAAATTGGCCCATAAGACTTATCTAGAGTGGTTCAAGCCTACAGCAGTACAAGGATTACTAAGACAGTGATAGCTATTACTTAAAATCATACTTTTCCAGACACTGTATAAACACGATTGCCTTACCTCCTTTATTTATTAGATACTACTGATGGCCATATTTTACCAGTAAGCAAACTGGTTAAATAAATTTCCCGAAATCACAGAGCCACCCCATGAAGTAGGTACTCTGATTATTACCATTTCATAGATGAGGAAGCTGAGGCAAACCTGGGATTTGCATCTGGGTCATCCTGACTCCAGATCCCAAGCCTCCAACACCAGGATTTACTGTCCTCCTGTCGTTCCAAACCCAGGCACAGAAGTGTATAAGTGTGATGGATGGAGATCTGGAAGAAGGCAGAGGAGGACGGACATTTCCTTGATCACTGATTCAAGGCCAGGGTTTTCAAACTTGAATTTTGTAAACTTTATATTTTATAAAGAATGATACCCCAGTCACGAAATTGGTAAAGTTTTCATCATAAGGCAAATTTTGATAGTAGTGTATTGTTAGTGTCCATTTTAGGGTCAGGAAAAAAAAGCCCTCTGAAAAAATAACAATACCAAGTATGTAAATGTCAAGGGCTGGGGGTGGATGTTATAAAGCTGTAATTAGCTGTGTACCTTCGCTGAGTCAGGAGCACGAACTTAATAAGTGTTCTAAGTAGACAACACTCAGGCTGTTGATTCCCTCTCTGAGGTGGCTTACTGTTCTCAGGAAAAATAAATCTACTACCACAGGTAAGGACACATGTGACAAAGAAAAGGAACTGGAAACAAGATTCAAGAATAATAGCCACCTCAGGGTCGTCTGGGTGGCTCAGTTGGTTAAGCGTCCGACTTCAGCTCAGGTCATGACCTCGCGGTTTGTGAGTTCGAGCCCCACGTTGGGCTCTGTGCTGACAGCTCGGAGCCTGGAGCCTGCTTTGGATTCTGTGTCTCCCTCTCTCTCTCCTCTCTCTCTGCCTCTCCCCTGCTGCACTCTTATCTCTCACTCTCAAAAATAAACATTAAAAAAATTAAAAAAAATAAGTAAATAAAAAATAAAATATCACAAACTCTTGGTCTACTCTGTGATTTATTTGCTGCCAATATTTAACCCTTTTTTTCCTTTTTAAAATTTTTATTAATTTTTTCATTTAGTTTTTAATTTACATCCAAGTTAGTTAGCATATAGTGCAACAATGATTTCAGGAGTAGATTCCTTAATGCCCCTTACCCATTTAGCCCATCCCCCCTTCCACAATCCCTCCAGTAACCCTCTGTTTGTTCTCCATATTTAAGAGTCTTATGTTTTGTTCCCCTCCCTGTTTTTATATTACTTTTGCTTTCCTTCCCTTATGTTCATCTGTTTTGTATTCTAAAGTCCTCATATGAGTGAAGTCATATGATACTTGTCTTCCTAATTTTGTTTAGCATAATACCCTCTAGTTCCATGCACATAGTTGCAAATGGTAACCCCTGTTTTTGTTTCAACATCACCCCCAGGCTTTTATCACAAGTAAGTACAGTGTCTACTCAGGAAATACCACTCTGATATCAGTCCATTAATTAGATCTGAAAACTTGCTACATAAAAATTCTCCTAAAAATCTTGCTTCATAAAAATCTTCCTACCATTATCTAGCTTGGGATCATCTGTGCCACTAGCATTTAAATCACCTAATTCTCAGGGCGCCTGGGTGGCTCAGTTGGTTAAGCGTCCGATTCTTGATTTCGTCTCAGGTCATGATCTCATGGTGGTGAGTTCGAGCCCAGCGTTGGGCTCTGTGCTGACAGTGAGGAGCCTGCTTGGGGATTCTCTCTCTCCATCACTCTCTGCCCCTTCCCTGCTTGCGCTCTCTCCCTGTACACGCTCTGTCTCTCTCTCTCTCAAAATAAATAAATAAACTTAAAAAAAAAAAAAAAAAAGAATTTGAAGTTAAGGGGCACCTGGCACAGTAGGTTAAGTGTCCAACTCTTGATTTCAAATCGGGCCATGATCTCATGGTTGTGAAATCGAACCCCCGAGTCAGGCTCTGTGCTCAGTGTGGAGCCTCCTTAAGAGCCTCTCCCTTTCTCTCTGCCCCTTCCCTGCTTGCACATGCTCTCTTTCTCTCGCTCTCTCTCTCAAAAATTAAAAGTTAAAAAAAAAATTGAAGTTAAGACATCAGTGAGGGAACTTTCTGGCTTCTTATCAGTTTGTTAGATAATTAGGCAATTAGGTAAGATTCAGATCATTGTACTGAAAGCTTTTTAAGAGTTAAAGATAAGTTGAATGAGGTTGAAAAAGTTTTGCTGGCGGGAATGGAAGCTGTCTAGAATGCCTAGTTGTCTGGGCTGAGAAGGAAGGAGTGGAAGAAAATGAAAACTTCATAGTCACTTACCTCGGCAATTTTAATTTCTCCAAAGCAGTAAAATAAACAAGATCTACCAGGTAACCATTTATCACAGACACAAGATTGATACATTTTCTAGCCCACTTACTTTTTTTTAACAATTGAAATAATTTTTTAGTATCAGTAAAAATCATAGTTTTGCTTTCATCAGAAAAACCTTATTATAATAGTATTTTTAGGGAGATTAATGAAATGTAGACGTGGTTTTGTCCTTGTAACATGGCTAATAAAGGACTTCTGGTAGTACCAATAATAGCTCTGCCACTTACTTGTGCTTTGCTTGTATTTGCATTGTGTTATTTAAAGAACAGTTTTATTGAGATAGAAATTATATAAAATATTATTCACACATTTAAAGTGTATAGTTCAATTTTTTTTTGCATATTACATTGACTTTTAAAAGTTGTGGGGAAAATATATGCTCAATCAATTTTCAACAAAGCAGGAAAGAATATCCAATGGGAAAAAGACAGTCTTTTCAACAAATGGTGTTGGGAAAACTAGACAGCAACATGCAGGAGGAATGAACCTGGACCACTTTTTCACACCATACGCAAAAAGAAATTCAAAAGATCTAATAGTGAGACATGAAAACATCAAAATCCTAGAGAACACAGGCAGTGGCCTCTTTGAAATCGGCCATACAACTACTTACTAGGTATGTCTCTGAAGGCAAGGAAGCAAAAGCAAAAATAAACTATTGGGACCACGTCAAGATAAACTTCTGCACAGCCAAGGAAACAGTCAACAAAACTAAAAGGCAACCTACAGAATGGGAGAACATATTTGCAAATGACATATCTGATAAAGGGTTAGTATCCAAAATCTATAAAGAACTGATACAACTCAACACCCAAAAACCAAATAATCCAATTAAAAATGGGCAGAAGACATAAATAGACATTTTTCCAAAGAAAACATACAGATGGCCAACAGACAGATGAAAAGATGCTCAACATCATTCATCATCAGGGAAATAAAAATCAAAACTACAATGAGACATTACCTCACACCTGTCAGAATGGCTAAAATCAACAACACAAGAAACAACGGGTGTTGGCGAGGATGTGGAGAAAGGGGAACTCTCCTGCAAGTTGGTGGGAATGCAAACTGGTGCAGCCACTCTGGAAAACAGTGTGGAGGTTTCCCAAAAAGTTGAAAATAAAACTACCCTGAAATCCTGCAAGTGCATTACTAGGTATTTACCCCAAAAGATACAAAAATACCAATTCAAAGGGATATGTGTATCCTGATGTTTACAGCATTATCTACAGTAGTCAAATTATGGAAGAAGCCCAAATGTCCATGGACTAGTGACTGGATAAAGAAGATGTGGGCAATTTTATACATATATATATATATACATATATATGTATATATATATACATATAATGTATATATATACATACATATATACATACATTATATACATATATATATAATGTATATATATATGAGTAATGGAATATTACTCGGCCATAAAAAAACACAATGAAATCTTGCCATTTGCAATGACGTGAATGGAGCTAGAGAATATAATATTAAGTGAAATAATGTAGAGAAAGACAAATACCATATGATTTCACTCATATATGCAATTTAAGAAACAAAAGAAATGAACACAGAGGAAAAAAAAGAGATAGGCAAACCAAGAAACAGGTTCTTAACTATTGAGAACAAACTGATGGTTACCAGAGGGGAGGGAGTGAGGGGATTAAGGACTTAAATGGGTAATGGGGATTAAGGAGTGCCTTTGTTGTGATAAACACTGGGTATTGTAGGGAAGTGTTGAATCATTAAATTGTAAACCTGAAACTAATATTACACTGTACATTAACTGACTGGAATTTAAGTAAAAACTTAAAAAAATAAATAAAACCACTTACATAAAAAAAAGTTGTGGGAAAAAACATGTAACATAGAATTAGCCATTTTAACCACTTTCAAGTGTACAATTCAGTGGCATGAATCACATTTATAATATTGTACAACCATCATCATTATCTATTTCTAAAATATTTTATCACCCAAACAGAAACCATATCCATTATGTAGTAACTCCGCATTCTCAGCTCTCCTCAAGACTCTGGTAACCTTTAATCTATTTTCTGAATGACTTTGCTTATTCTAGATATTTCATACAAGTGGAATCACACAATACTTGTCTTTTTGTGTCTGACTTATTTCACTTAGCATAATATTTTCTTTTTTTTTTTTAACGATTATTTATTTTTGGGACAGAGAGAGACAGAGCATGAACGGGGGAGGGGCAGAGAGAGAGGGAGACACAGAATCGGAAACAGGCTCCAGGCTCTGAGCCATCAGCCCAGAGCCTGACGTGGGGCTCGAACTCACGGACCGCGAGATTGTGACCCGGCTGAAGTCGGACGCTTAACTGACTGCACCACCCAGGCGTCCCTAGCATAATATTTTCAAGGTTCATCCATGTTGTAGTGTGTGTCAGAATTACCTTTTTATGGCTGAATAATATTCTTAAATATTCTTTAATATTCTTAAATATGTATATATATATATACATATATATACACACATACACACACACACATATATATAATATATATACATATATATATATATATACACACACACACGCACCACTCATCTGTTCATCAATTCATCTGGTGATGGACATTTGGGTTATTGCTACCTTTTGGCTATTATGAATAATGTGGCAAGGAACATTGGCATCTAAGTATCTGAGTCTCTCTCTCTCTCTTTTTTTTAATGTTTATTTTTGAGAGAGAGAGAGAGAGAGAGAGAGAGAGAGACAGAGCATGAGTGGGAGAGGGGTGAAGATAGAGGGAGACACAGAATCTGAAGCAGGCTCCAGGCTCTGAGCTGTCAGCACAGAGCCTGACGCAGGGCTCGAACTCACAGACCACAAGATCATGACCTGAGCTGAAGTTGGACGCTCAACAGACTGAGCCACCCTGGTGCCCCTGAGTCTCTCTTTTTAATTCGGTGGGTATATATTGGTGGTTCATATGGTAATTCTGTTTAGCTTTTTGAGGAACTGCCAATTGTTTTCCATAGCGGTTGCCCCATTTTACATGGCTTTTTGTAAAAAAAAAAAGAAGGAAGGGAGAAATGTTGGCAAAGATGTGAAGAAACTGTAACCCTCGTATGATGCTGGTGGGGATGCTCATGAATGGGATTAATGCCCTAATAACAGAAGATCTAGAGAGATCTCTAGCCCCGTCCACCAAGTGAGGACACAGTGAGGAAGTACCAGTTATGAGCCCATAAGCCAGCCCTCACCAGAGGGTGACTGTGCTGTAACTTGATCCTGGACTTTCCAGGCTCCAAACCTGTGAGCAATAAATTTCTGTTGTATATAAGTTACCAGGTCTGTGGTGTTTTGTTATAGCAGACTGAATGGATTAAGATATCTAGGAAATAAATATGGGCTTCTTCCAGTGATGATAAACTATGTTGTTAAGACACAAGGGACAGTTTATATTAAAAATGGTACAGCTGTTGGGCGCCTGGGTGGCTCAGTGGGTTGAGCGTCGGACTTCTGCTCAGGTCATGATCTCATGGTTCGTGGGTTCGAGCCCCGCATCGGGCTCTGTGCTGACAGCTTAGAGCCTGGAGCCTGCTTCGGATTCTGTGTCTCCCTCTCTCTCTGTCCCTCCCATGCTCATTCTCTGTCTCTCAAAAATAAATAAACATAAAAAAAAATCGTACAGCTGTTTATTCTCTAGGATCCAGAGTTGAGTTATTCATTCCAATAGGAACTAGCTGCACTTCCTACTGTAGCCAAAAAGATTTGTTTGGATACAATAAAGCTAGCTTTGTAATTTATTTATTTATTTTTATTTATTTATTTATTTATTTTATTAAAAAAAAATTTTTTTCAACGTTTTTATTTATTTTTGGGACAGAGAGAGACAGAGCATGAACGGGGGAGGGGCAGAGAGAGAGGGAGACACAGAATCGGAAACAGGCTCCAGGCTCTGAGCCATCAGCCCAGAGCCTGACGCGGGGCTCGAACTCACGGACCGCAAGATCGTGACCTGGCTGAAGTCGGACGCTTAACCGACTGCGCCACCCAGGCGCCCCTAGCTTTGTAATTTATAACACACACACGCACACATACCTCATTACTTCTTTTGGTTTTCTGGCATATCCAAGTTTGTGGTAAGAGTTTCAGTATGAGTTTTCTCTCCAGGCAGCAACGGGGCAGACATGCTTGTGCATGTGCTTGTGCTTGTGCACAAGGCATGCTTGTGCAGCCTTAAGGAACCCATTCAAAGTCACGTGAACCAGACACTTATCCTAAGGAGACACAAATAATTGCTGCCACTCTCACAAGGAGTACTTCTGTGTTGAAGAGTTTAGAAGATGGGACCAGAGTCCCTGGAATTGTATTCTGAAGATCTGTTCAGGAAGGTGTGTTAGCAGGCTTCACCCTCTGGGGGACTCAATGGCAGGTAAGTAGAGCAGGAGTGGCACAACAGCTTCTTCTGGGGGAAGGAGACCCTAACGCAGACTGGTGTAGAATGTACCAGAAGCTCGTTTATGTCAACCTTGTTTTAGGATCCAGCTTTACAAATAAACCTAAACAAACAAAATAACAGAAGGTGACTGCCATTGGATGGGACTTCTCTGAGTAGAAATGTATACACAAGGAAAGGGATTTAGATTCATATTTGTACCTTCCGTCTCTGGGCCTACTCTCATTTCTTAGCCATATTAAGAGTCAACTTTTGACTATCACAATACCACAGCGCCTCTCTTCCTCTCCCAGTCCTCTCTCACTTTGTCATTTCACAGTTCATTACCACTTCCATTAGAGATAGTCAGGAAAGTGAAAGGAAGTGAAATTACAACTAAGCTATTTGGAACCTTTGATATTGAAAGGTTTAGGGAGATAGGACACCTAAACCACAGCCTGGAATGGAGTTTTTAAATTGACTGTGGATTCCAAGTGTTCAGGATCTTCCTCCTGCTTCTTTTATCCATCATTTCTGCAAATAGCTGATACTTGGGGGGTGGGGTAGGTGTGGAGGAATAGAAGACACAAAAAGCATTAACCATAAGGAAGAAAACTTAATAGATGCAACTATATTACCATGAAGAAAACCTTCTGTTCATAGAAAAAGATACATTAAAGCAAATAAAAGACAACTTACATACTGGAAAGTGAAATGTGCAGCTTACATATCAATGGAAACATTAGTTTAATACAAAATATAGAAAGAACTCCTATAAATCAGTTAAAAAACAAAGGAAAAAAGGAAAAAAAACAAAAAACCTGAACAAACAGGAATTTCACAGAATGGGAACAAATATGGTCAACAAATATATGAAGAAATGCTCATCTTCATAGGTGATCAGAAAAATAAAAAGATCACACAGAGATAACATTTTATAACCATTTGATTGGCAAAAATCCAGAAGTCTAACTTTACCAATTGCCAGAGAAGATAGGGATCTCATGTATTGCTGGTGGGAGTATAATTTGGTATAGCTTTAGAAAACAAGCTGGTGTTCCCCTGTGGAGCTGAACACTCCCCTACTCTACTCCTAACTATCTGCCAACCTCTTGCCCGTGTGCACCACAGAATGTTCACAGCAGCCCATTCATAGGAATCTGGGGCCCAACGTGATGAGAGGAAACAAATCCACTGTGGTTTAGTCACACAATGGAATATCATACAGCAGGAAAAATGAGGAAACTACAGGCCAACAACAGGGTGAACTTCAGCAACATGAAACTAAATGAAAAGAAAATCAACTCTCAGAAATGTACAAATAGTATGATCTCTTTTTCACAAAGTTCAAAACAAACAACTAAACTGTATATTCCTGAGGTATACACATATAATGTTGATAAAACTTAACAAAAAAATAATAAGGTGTGGACAAATATAATATTGTATGTTAATTATACTTTACTAAACCTCGGGGGGGGGGAAGCAGGAGGATGAGATGGGAAAGAAATTAGGTAGGGATATAATATTAAGATTCAGGTTCTTAGTTGGTGGTAGGCTTCAGGGTGTTTATTATTAAATTAAAAAATAAACACATTAGTGAATGAATAAATAAAAGATGAGTGTTTCACGTACCAATGAGCCTGTGTGTCCTAACTGAAAAATTCTGATGAACCCAAACCTGGGTATTTGAGGTCCAATAAGATAAAACAGAATAGAAGCAAGGAAAAATTAATGGATATCTACATGAACTTGTCTAAATCCGAAGCTACAGATGTAAGGCTTCAACGGCTCTTCCCTTGCGAAGGCCCTGTGAGAGCAGGGGCTGCGAGTGCTCAAGGACACAATCTGGAAGCTCTTCTGGTAAACTGCCTGTAGAGATCTCAGAGGGAAGGGGCGTACATTTCCCAGATAGCAGCAGCATGTTGGGGTTTCCTTCCCCATTTGAAATAAAAACTCAGGTTTGTACCCAATTTTACATCCTTTTGCTTAAATTTCTTAAATTGTGCAAGCTTTAGGTACCACAAAACCTAGCTCCTGTGCTGGTAATCCACTGACATAAGCACGTCACAAGGTACAAGGGCCTAAGGTGGTCTCTCCCTCCAACCTACTTGGCCTCCTTCCCAGAGGGAACCACTGTCTGTGTGGCATTCCTGAAGATTTATGCAGCACAGGTGTATACAGATCTTTTCCCCTCACTGCCATGTATTACTTTTTATTTTGAAATGGCAAGCTGACAGAAAAACTGTGAGACTAGTACAAAGAATGGTCTCCTCCGGAACCACTGGAGACTAACTTGTCAAAATGTGGGTAAAATGATGATATATGAAGTTATTCATATTATATCTAAGAGCAAAAGACTGGGAAAACATTCATGTTCAAGATTTCCAATTCCAACCCACAGAGCTCATTCTAGTTTTCTCTCCTTCCATATCTGGAAATGCCTTCTCTGACAGTGAGGAACCTAGCTCCCATCTCAGCTGCCAGCCTATATAGATGCCACCGTCCCCCGTGGGCTCTGACACCCCATGTGAAGCTGTGCCTTACCCTACTTGGGCTCTGACACCCTCCTCACTCCACTCAGGCTCTGACATGGTACTTGGGCCATCACAGCCATGGGTCGCTGCGGCCTCCAGGTCAATCCCAAGCCTACCATGCCTACTCTACCTAATTGGTTTTGAGGTAAATTATTCAGGAAGGAAGAAAGGAAAGGGCAAAAGGGAAAGAGGAAGAAAAGGGGAAGAGAATGAAAGGGTCTCTCTACATTTTTCATACTAACGATAACATACAACATTCACTGTCCTACATTTGTGGTTTTCATTCAACATGTTGAGATAGCTCCATAATTAAGGAATTTCCTTATTCTTATTTATTGCATCACGATATTCCACAGAATTTTTTATGGCATACTCAATATGGTTGTTTAACCAGTCTCATATTGATGGATATCTGTTTGGCCAATCTTGCTACTCCAAGTAACTTTACACGAGTAATGTAATTACTGTGACAGCACAGCAACTTCTACATTGTAATTTTGCACACTTTAGTGGCATAAAGTCCTGGAAATGGGTGAGAGAGTACATGACTTTGTAGTCTGGATACATTTTGATAAGTAGCTTTCTACCAGTAGTGTATAAGAATACCTTTAACTTATGTTTTGCATGATAGGGACTTGAGAATTTCTGAGCATTTGTGGATTATAAAACCAAAGCAAAGCAAAAATAAAAAACAGTCTCCAAAACCTCAAACATAAAACCCAAAATAGTCCAAACCAAACTGAACCAAACCCAAAAAAGAGATAATGATAGCTTCTTACTTGTTGCCTCTGAGTACACGGTCTTCTCATCCACACTTCGGATATTACAAGAAAGAAACAATTTCCTTCCTTCAACTTTATCAACTTGACTATTTATCACAACAACAGAACCAAGGGGGATAGGCCTGCAGAAGAAAAAAGGGAGACAAAATTAGTTTTTATCAGATTTATGTAACACTGAGATGACCAAGTGCTTGTGAAGGGTGGCAGTCTGTAATAACTGGTATCATGTGTGACCAACCACGTCAGATAAAACACCCCTTTACCTGGGATGACCCCAGCGGCTGTCCACAGCCCCTCCCTCCTGAGTGTCACTGACTTCAGGTGGCAACTGGGCACCTGGGCCTAAGCTGTTCTCGAGGTTAGGTTCAGAGAGGCCACCAGGGATTCAGGCTGTCACTTCTGAAGACCCAGAGCAAAGTCTGAAGGGAGCTGAAATCCTTTAAAGAAGTGAAAATGGGACCATGGGATGGTCCCATCAGCTTCTCTCATTTTCTGTCATAATAAAACATTTTCACCCAATTCCCTTTAGAGTGACTATCACTAGAAAGACATCCAATAAAAAATTGCCGGTAACAGCTTAATGTACTAAGCCAGCGCTGTACAAGAGAACTTTCTGTGGTGATAGACGTGTTCCACCTCTGAGCTGTTAATAGAGCAGCCACAGCTACTGCGATGAACCATGTTCATCATTTGCAATAGCCAAGTGGTGGAAAAAAAACAAATATCCACTAGTGGATGAATGGATAAACAAAATGTGGCATATACATACAATGGAATATTTAGCCTTAAGAAAGAAAAAAATCT
Source organism: Leopardus geoffroyi (assembly GCF_018350155.1). Lineage (NCBI taxonomy): Eukaryota > Metazoa > Chordata > Mammalia > Carnivora > Felidae > Leopardus > Leopardus geoffroyi. The sequence goes on from NC_059328.1 coordinate 106,553,709, forward strand.
GTCACATGCTACATCATGGACGAACCCTGAGGACATTTTGCTAAGTGAAACAAGCCAGTCATAAGAAGAGAAATACTGTATGATTCCACTTACATGAAGTAACTAAAGTAGTCAAATTTATAGAAACAGAAAGTAGAATGGTGGTTGCCAGGGGGTGTGGGGATGGGAAAATAGGGAGTTACTATTTAATGGGTATAGAGTCTCAGTTTTGTAAGACGGAAAAGTTCTTAAGATTTGTTTCACAACAATATGAATATACATACACTACTCAAAAATGTATTTTTTAAATTTTATTTTTAAATTTTATTTTTTTAAAATGTTTTATTTTTGAGAGAGAGAAAGGGAGAAAGAGAGAGAGAGGGAGAAAGAGAGAGAGAGGGAGAAAGAGAGAGAGAGAAACAGAGCATGAGCTGGAGAGCAGCAGAAAGAGAGGGAGACACAGAATCCTAAGCAGGCTCCAGGCTGATTTGTCAGCACAGAGCCCGACGTGGGGCTCGAACCCACAAACCACGAGATCATGACCTGAGCCGAAGTCGGACACTTAACTGACTAAGCCACCCAGGCACCCCTCAAAAAAGTATTTTAAAAATGTAAGGCACAAAACCTGTTCAATCTAAAATACCACTATGAACTCCTATCCTTTATTAAACATTAAATACTTTCCAGCTGTGACACAGAAATGGCCCAGCAGCAAGGTTATCCTGCCCACCATGAGAACACATCTAATATTTTCCTAGTCTTTAGCACTATTCTCCGTTAAAAAGAAATCAGGAATCTTTGTAGAGCAGCTATTCCATGTCTTGACACAGACACTCCTTGTTGTTGCAAAAGTAATGATAGTAACAACGTTAAAAATAAGAAGCAGCCAACATTTACTATTTGTTATGTCACCAGATACTGTCCTAGGTGCTTTACATGAATTAGTTTATGGCTCATAATGACCCTATATAGTATATTATCAACCTCTAAGTCACCTGTCCAAGGTCACACAGCTAGTAAGTGGCAAAATGGGCATTTGAACCTGCTCCAAAGTCGGTCCTCTTAACCAGTACATTATATGGTCTCTCTGGAGACAAAAGTACTTAAAAATATATCTGGATAGAAATGAAAGGACAGGAGTCCGTCTAAAGAGACTCCTAACAGGCCAAATGCAATTTAAGCACAGAAAAGAGGGTGATAATTATAACTAACTATGTTATGGAAAGCCAGGAGTCCCTAATGATTCTCAAAAGAGGGAAAAGTTAACAAAATAATTATAAAACTATAGCTATAATTCAAAAATAAGGATGGTTATGAGAGGATAAGTTTAACTTTTTAAGCATACAGAGAACAGTACTGACAAGTAAGTGTCTCTTTTACACAGTATATGTCTGTCTCACATGTATTTTACTCTATGAAAGGACATTGCAGACACAGAGTAAGGGGTGTATATAGGTCAGGTTTGGAGAAGCTGCATTCAAAGAATTATGTTTACACACTCACGGCATAAACAATCTGGTAGTTTTTCTGAGCTGTACGGGAAGATCTATAAAGGATTCCTACATTCAACAAGTGCCTTAGTTGAAGGTACTTACGAATCTGCATGAACTGAGGGCAGGCGAAGACTTGGACAGCCCTCATCATGCCCATCAGAGCTACTACGTCTTATGCTCCCTCAAAGTGTGTGACATGCAGGTGAGCTGACATGCGAAAACATCTATATACGTTCGGTAGATTTACATTCAGGGACAAATGCCATTTGAGACAATCTCCGTAAGAACCCTCACTAACCCTTTCCCCTACAGTCAGAGAACTGTCAGGAAGCCAAACAATTCAAGAAAATGCAGGAATTGTACCCTTAACAGAAAGGACTGATGACAGAAAATAACCAGCTAGAAGGAAGGCAAATGTCTTGCCCCGCTGGAAGAAAACTCATGTACTTGTCTCCTGGGAGATGGAGCCTGCCAATTAAATGAGATGCACTTAATTGTAGGTAAGCCATAAACCAAAGCAGAAAAAAATACAATGAAGATACAATGGACTTGGATACCAAAAAGGAGAAGTAGTAGGTTACAAGAAAAAGTGTAGGTCCGCAAAGTCCTCTGACATGGTAAGGAAATCTTGATGCCAACAGGGGCTTGGCTTCATGAACTCAGGCATGTACACCGATTGCCTTCAAAGGAAAAATCCTGACCCACCAAGAATGTCCAGGATGACGGCCCAGAACCTACAAGTTCAGTTAACTGAAATGGTTCTGCCAGGGTCTGACACCATTACTGGATGCCTAATGAGCTTAATAAGTATACTAACCTGAGGGAAATAGAAATGTTGACATCCTAAAGAAATTAATTAAGCTCACAATGAAAAATTTTTAATAAGTATAGGTGAAATAATAAGTTTTATGATCACTGAGATAATTGTGTTCATGGCAAAAAACCCACATTAAGGGAAAACCCCAATATTGGGCTTGTTATTTTATTTACTGAAGTATTTAGTACAATTTGTTCTTTCTTTCTTTCTTTCTTTTTCTTTCCTTCTTTCTTTCTTTCGAGGGTGGGAGAGGAGAAGAGAGGGAGAGAGAGAGAATCCCAAGCAGGCTCTGTGCTGTCAGCAGAGCCCGACGTGGAGCTCGAACTCACAAATCGTGAGATCATGACTGAGCTGAGATCAAGAGTCAGACACTTAACCAACTGAGCCACCCAGGTCCCCCTGATTATTTTATTATTATTTTTTTAATGTTTATTTATTTTTGAGAGATAGTGTGTATGTGCGAGCGGGGGAAGGGCAGAGAGAGAGGGAGACAGGATCCAAAGCGGTCTCCATGATGACAGCAGAGAGCCCAATGTGGGGCTCAAACTCAAAGAGCTGCAAGATCATGACCTCAGCCAAAGTTGGACACTTAACCAACTGAGCCACCCAGGTGCCCCCCCAAATTTTGTTTATTTATTTTGAGACAGAGAGAGAGAGTGAGCAAGCAGGGGAGGAAGGGACAGAGAGGGAAAAAGAATCCCAAGCAGGCTCTGAGCTGTCAGCATGGACATTCAACCCACTGAGCCACCCAGGCGCCCCACTACTGACTTTAAATGGAAGTGTTGTGTGGAACGTCCAGGGAGTCTCCTAAAAAAGGAGATGGCTCTTCTGCCCTCCCTCAATCCTGCTGTCAGGACATGTGATGACTCTTGGTGCCACTCTGTAATGTGAAAAGGTGAGCTGGAAGGAGACTGCGTCTCTGGGAACCAGGGAGATTGCCATACCAGCCCAGAAAGCCTTCCTCTGGACTCCTTTATGTGATACATTTCTACCTTGTTTAAGTCATTTTTATTTTGAAGTTACTATTATGGCAGCTGAGGAGGGAGAAATTAAAGCAGCTGGCCTCCAATTCTTTCACATCTGTGTATGTGTGAGCACATGCAGGCCTGTGTATGTGTATGTGTGAGGTGGGGAGCAGACAGAACCCTCCAGGGAAAAGGCGATAAATGACATTGTCTAGTTTTTTCAACTGGGCCTCCAGGAAACTGGCAAACTATAGCCCCACTAGCCAGCTGCCTGTTTTTGTAAATAAAGGGTTTTTTTTTTTTAATTTTTAAAAAAATGTTTTAGAGAGAGGGAGCGAGAGAGAGATCGCACACATTTTATTTTTTTAGATGTTTATTTATTTTGAGAGAGCATGCTTGTTGAGAGAGAGAGAGACAGAGAGACAGAGAGAATCCCAAGTAGGCTCCTGCTGTCAGCACAAAGAATGATGCAGGGCTCGATCTTACAAACTGTGAGATCATGACCTGAACTGAGATCAAGAATCGGACGCCTAACCGACTGAGCCACCCAGGCGCCCCTGTAAATAGTTTTACTGGAACACAGCTATATTCATTTATGTATTTATGTATTGTCTATGGCTGTTTTTGTTTTGCAATGGCACAGTTGAGAAGTTATGTTAGAGACAGTACGGACTGCAAAACAAAATATTTACAGAAAAACTTTTGCTGCCCCAGAAATTAAGTGAAAAAAGCACCTAGGAGGAAGTGCCCTTTTCTGTAGAATGCCTCACTAAGGATTACTTACATTAAATAAACCCATAGTCTACAAGGCATGGCTTCCTGATGATGGCCACACAAACCAGACAACTCTCTGGGGTAGAAAACGGAGATGTTCTGTATCTTAAATGCCCCCCACTGTGCAAAGCAATAACCCATAAAACCTCATTTGGAGACCTCATCTACTGAATTGTTCTTAAACTGTTTTGCCTTGTTGCTCTTTCGCTCTTCCTATGCAAGTTTCCACACTGTTTTGTTAACTGTAGGTGTGTCGCTGTAGGAACAAAGAATTAAGGAAGACCATGCTGGGCTTTATTTCTGATGGATACCAAACTCACCCTGTTGCCTGCCCTTTTATTTCTGTGTGAAGTTATACAGCTTGGATGTTCTGCTAGGCAGTGGATCCTGGTGCTCCACTCAGATCCCCTTCAATCCTTTTCTCACCTGTGTTTTTGTTGTTTGGTTATTTTTGCCTAGAAACTGCTTTGTTCAAACACAGAAAGCCCGAAGTGCTTGGAATTTTGGTCCCCAGGACAGCCCTCATCGTAGGACTGATGTGTGAGAGTTCCCTCGAGGTAGGAACAATTCAGAGGCACACAGTTCACTCCAGAGCCCCTTGGATGATCAGGCTGAAGCTGCCCTTTGCAGGACTTTGACGACAGCCCAGCCTGGTTGGCTTCTTCCTTTACCCTGTTTGTTCTGTTCCTCCCACTCCTGTGCTAGTCTCCCCTGGGACCACTTTTATCATTGCACACAAATCTTTGTCTCAGGGTCTACCACTGGGGAGCCTGACCCATGACATCTAAAAAGCAGAGAATATGCAGGAATTTACCTTTTAAAACTGATGTTGAGGCTGGCAGTCATGGCAACTCCTATGGCTACTATAGCACACATACCAAGAGTAGCATCAATCATGGTTGCAATGGCACCTCCGTGAAGGAATCTAGTTACAACAGAGAAAGAGAAAGTTCTCAAAAGGTCTAAAAACAGAGCCTCTCAGGAGAAATTATCCAAGAACATCTCCATATAATTTACTTATGAAAGGTCCACTTCGTCCATGTTCAATGAACTGAATGTCAAATAATATCCATGTCCCCAGCATTTTTGGTCATAACATAATAGCATAGTATTGGTAATACACCAGAACTTAATGGTAATCAGAGCACAATCAAGCAGAAAGCTAAATTATAATGTAAGAAATTTATGTTTTTATTTAACTGCACACATCACTGTTTAACAATGTAAGAAAAGTAGATAAACAGAAACAAAGAAAAATAAAAAATTGAAGGCCTATAATCCCACCATCTAGTGACAAACTGCTGTTAACATGTTAACAATACTCTCAAATTATACTCTATTGTTCTGTCCCATGAGTTTGTGATTTAATAATTATAAACACCTTTCCATGTCAATAAATATGTATCTACATTGCCACTGTAATGTCTTTAGTGTAGTCTATGGATATATGTGGATACTATAAGTTAATAATCTTTCAGATCGAGACCTCTACTGATCTATGGGATGTTATCTGTCATTCTTACCCAGGTGCTCCTTGCAGGTAGGGACCTCCTTGAAATATGCAAACTGTCCTGTCTTCAACACAATTATGGAACATTGCATATTCAAAGCCCAGGCCTTCCTCAAGGCTTCTGGGAAAGAGCTGGGCCTGTGACAGTTTTTCTTCCATTAGCTTTGCGTCTGTAGGGAAACGAAGTGGATGGGCATATGAGAAACAGGTAAGGAAGATGCCATGGCAGAGCTAAGCACCTGTACCTTGCAAGAACCACAGGTTAATGGAGGACTGATTACAATGTCAACCGGGTACAAAATTATAAGGGAATGGGAGTGTCCCATAGAAACAGAATATAGGATCTTTGCCCATGTGGAATTGACAGTCTAACTGGGGACATAGTAAACATAAATGAAATCAAAACCAAACACTTACACATGGCAATCAGGAAAAACAGTATATAAATGCTGAGGGATACTAAATGCTGAGGGATACTAGGAATAAATGATACTTATTCCTAGAATAAGTATGGCTTAAATGGGATTTAAAGAAATTGAATAGTGTAACAGTAGGGAGGTTTTCCTTGCAGATAGGAGTTCAGCTTCAGTAAAGGAAAGTTACCATACTGAATCAAACTCAGATCCAGTTCAGCCCAATATTCTGTGTGACTAGGACTCTAAGCCCCAAAATTCAGGGTTATAACCTTTAAAGTTCATGAAATCAAATTTGTGAGTTGTAATCAGACTTTGAGAAAACGAGCAGGGGAGGGGCAGAGAGAATCCCAAGCAGGCTCTGACACGGGGCTTGAACCCACGAACTGTGAGATCATGACCTGAGCTGAAATCAAGAGCCAGATACTTAACAGACTGAGCCACCCAGGTGCCCCTGAAAGCTGTTCTAAAGGTAGGGTGTGTTTATCCTTACACATCTATGTTAAGATTTAATTCCCCCAACTCTTAGCTTTCTTTCTTGGTTCATCATGATTTGCCACACATAACACTAAGTTTCTTTTATTGTTACTGAATTTACATTTACCAACTTGGAAAAAGATAGGAGATGTGAAGATTTAGGAGAAGTGGGGAGAATGGCTTTTATTTAGGCCATGAACATCCCAGGGGCAGGGAAGGTGCCTGGTCTTCTAGACTCTGTACACTCAACAAGAGGCATACACTGCATATGCGCACACTATATGCACTCTAGGGATTTCTGAGAAAATTAAGGGAGAAAGAGTTACAAGTGAGGACCAGTATCATAGGAGATGGGAGAATTTAGTTTTGGCCTTGAACTTGTTCCTTCCTCCACACTTTAACCATACAGTGAGGAGATAAACCTCAATGATCTCCGAGATCCTTCCAGCTCTGACATTCTGGAACTTCCAGATAAGCACCAAAACCTTCTAATTGTTTACACAGGCATTCAAAATTCCTGATCTAGATTACTAAACCTTGAGGTTATCTCATAAAAAATGAGAAAAATAAAGGTGGTGAAATAAGTTTGTTAGAAATGCAGAGTCTTAGACTCTACTCCTGAACTACTGAAGCAGTCTGCATTTTAACAAGACTCTCAGGTGCATCACATTCATGTTCAAATCTGAGGCACTGGCCGTTTACAACATGGGACAACAATGATGATAGCAGAGGAGTGGCATCCAGATCTCAGCTGTCAGCACAGAGGCTGCTTCAGATCCTCTGTCTCCCTCTCTCTGCCGTTCCTCCACTAAGGCTCTAAAAAATGAATAAACATTCATAAAAAAAAAAAAAAAAAAAAGAAAAAAAATACCGAAACATTAATTGCTAATAAGTCCAAGTTTACCTACTTGTGGCCTCTTATTATAGTTAGCCAAACATATTGGAGTCTGTTAGTAAACATGTCCTGTGTCACACTGAAAAACTGCACTATGAGGAAGCATATGCTTATAGAAATCATAAAATGTATTCATAAATTTGCCAATCTACACCATGCTGGCATCACACAGTTCACAATTGCTTACTTCTTCATTTTCACTAGAAATTAAGGTTTTAATAGGTTGAGAATTCTAACATAGCGGCGCCTATGGTGACTCAGTCAGTTAAGTGTCTGACTTTGGCTCAGGTCATGATCTCATGGTTCGTGAATTCAAGCCCCACGTTGGACTCTGTGCTGACAGCTCAGAGCCTGGAGCCTGCTTTGGATTCTGTTTCCTTCTCTCTCTGCCCTTCCCCCCTCACACTCTGTCTCTGTCTCTCTCAAAATAAATAAACATTAAAAAAAATTTTTTTTTTAATTTTAATGTCCTTAAAAATACTAGAAATAATAAGGGAAATAACTGTATGCAAAGAAAGCAGGATGTATTTTTGGTAAGAAAAGGTTATGATGTATGGAGATGGGTTTTTGTTAAGGAAACAAAAGAATAATTTTGTCTGCAAGCAGAATAACTAGTTCTTTCAGAATGATAAGAGGAGAATAAAGGGCAAACTAAGTAGATAAAGTTGGAGAGGAGAGAGGGAGAATCTTACCTGGTGTGATCAAGGTGGCTAACACTGAATGAATTTTTATAAAAGTTTTTTTAAATAAGTTTTACTTACTTACCTGGTTATTTATTTTTGAGAGAGAGAGAGAGAGACAGAGAGCGTGTGTGCACAGATGGGAGAGGAGCAGGGGAGGGGTCAGGGAGGGGAGGGTCTGAAGTGGGCTCTGCATGGACAGCAATGGGTAGCAGAGAGCCTGATGTGAGGCTTGAACTCACGAACTGAACTGTGAGGTCATGACCTGAGCTGAAGGCAGATGCTTAACCGACTGAGCTACCCGGGCGCCCCTAATATAAGTTTTAATAGAATATCAGCACAAAATTAAAATTTAACAATCTTTCATCTGTTAAAAGGATGTTTTTAAAATTTTTTTGAAGGTTTATTTATTTTTGAGAGAGAGAGAGACAGAGCATGAGCGGGGGAGGGTCAGAGACAGAGGGAGACAGAATCTGAAGCAGGCTCCAGGCTCTGAGCTGTCAGCACAGAGCCTGACTCCGGCCCAAACCCACGAGCCAAGCAGTAAGTTCATGTCCTGAGCCGAAGCCAGATGCTCAACTGACTGAGCCACTCAGGTGCCCCATTCCACTCTTGATAAGACATTGTGAGGCTCAGTCGGTTAAGCGGCCGACTTCGGCTCAGGTCATGATCTCGCGGTCTGTGAGTTCGAGCCCCACGACGGGCTCTGTGCTGACAGCTCAGAGCCTGGAGCCTGTTTCGGATTCTGTGTCTCCCTCTCTCTGACCCTCCCCTGTTCATGCTCTGTCTCTCTCTGTCTCAAAAATAAATAAACATTAAAAAAAAAAATTTAGAAAAAAAGACATTGTGAAAAGTTTTTCTTTACCTTTTAAGTAATCTGCCCAGAAAGTAAAAATTTTTTATCTTACCAAAATAATTTCCTGTGTTTTGTGTTGTCTTTTTCAGGTCTTTGATCACTTAAGATATGGAGTCGTCTTCTCTATTAAAAGATCTAAGTTTTTGTTTTGTTTTTACAACTATGTACTTTTCTGGTTTGCCTTTGACAACTTTTAATCATCACTCTGGCTAAATGAATAAGTATTGTTCCACATTGATCTATTTGATAAGATACTCTAAAACTTTTGATATTTGACCAAACCAAACCAAAGTTTAAATCAAGTCTTTGAACTCAGACGAACTCTGGGATTTCCCAGCAGGTCCCCAGAACACCTTCTAAAGAAGAGATGTTGAACTATTTCAAGTGTATGAAATATCTAATAATCTGGTATGTCCTGACATAATGGTATCAGTCATAATTCTAGTATCTTAAAATCTATGTCACAGAAATAACCACATTTCCTTGTCATTTGCATTAGAACGAACTCTCATTAGATCTTTAACCATGGCTATTTTTTAGTCTTTTCGTCATTTACAGACAGTTGTTTTATTCTGATGATTTTGTAAAAGTGCTTTGTCTTCTAAGAGATTCAAGAAAAAGACTCTGACAAGTACAGGTTTCTGATAACTTTAAGATCACACCACTGAACTGGGTAAGAATTTCCAGAACTCTAGTGGAAAATTCAATTCATAAAGCTGTCAAGATCAAGCAAAACAAGAATTACATGGGACTGAATGAGTTGATGAAGATATATAGAACTGAAATATTTATCTTTCTCCTATCTGATCCCACCAGAATTGGAAACTCTTATTGAGTGAGTGTTCTTATTTTCATAGTAATCTATTTATTTGGAGATAATCGGTTCCTTATAATAGACACAGATAAGACCAAACAGCTTCAAGGATTAAGGCTGACTTTATGGAGTCAATAAAACCTCCTTCAGAAAACTGCCTGGTATTTTGCTTACTGGGTTCCTAGCATTACAGGTGGGTAAAGATGGTCGCTTCCTGGCAGCCTGAGGAACTGCAGAATATTTGGGGGACCCTGAAAGAAGAAGAATCCACTCAAATTCATACGTATTATAGGCAAAGACAGTGAGTGGCTTTTAAAAGTCCAATCTGGGATTCCTTATTAAAAGTGAACACTCCAAAAAAACCTATGTGGCCAATCACAATTCTTACAGCACCTGTGTAAATAATCAGGTCATATTTAACGAGACTAGATTTATCTTGCAATCAAACTAGTCTTACTGTGATTATTTCTGATACAAATGGGTGACTGCAGGGGCATTAAGTGTCCGACTTCAGCTCAGGTCATGGTCTCGTGGTTCATGGGTTCTGCCCCCGCCCCCTGTCGGGCTCTGTGCTGACAGCTCAGAGCCTGGAGACTGCTTCGGATTCTGTGTCTCCCTCTCTCTCTGCCCCTCCCTAACTTGCACTCTGTCTCTTTCAAAAATAAATAAACTTTAAAACAAACAAACAAACAAAAACCAAATGGGTGATTGTAGAGAGAAAAAGTATATTTCCATACCACACTTTTGCGGATATCAGGTCCCAGTGCTATTAACTGTCTTTGCGGTTCTGTTATCTATCTGCAAATTTACTTGGATTCTAAATTCTTCTAGTTTCCTCAAATATCCAATTCCGACCCTCCAAACTAATGTTTCTAATTTTCTCCCACCCTTCTGACTTGGAATCACTAAGAACAAAACTACTTTTCCTGAAGCCCTGCAAACTGAAGCTGAACTGCTTTGATAGAAACTTCACAGAAATCACAATGGCTCACCTGTGGATAGTGTTTTGCCTGTTGCAGTTTGGCTACTCAGAGGGTTCACACCTGATGACATCACCAGAGATAGTCAAACTGCAAACCAGGAAAATGAGACTGCTGAAGACTTTCAACCACCTCAACCTTCCTAATTGATTAAGTTCTTCTTTCCAGCTTATCTTTGAACTCAGGCAAAAAGCCCTCTGGGCAAAGTATCCCATGAAGGGAACCAAAACTATCCCCTCAAGCAATAAGGACTGCCCTGAGGCAGCCAGAACCACCCCCCCCCCCCCCCAATCTGTGATTGACCCCAAGATAATGACATCTGACCTTTACTGCCCACAGGCATGTACCTGAAGGTTCAGAAGAGAAGTTGACCAACATAAAGCCATTTTGGGTTTTAGGTTGACTCTTAAAAGTTAGCAGGTCATAAAAAAAGTTATAGCCCATTGACAAGTACTTGAGACAGGCAGAGTGACCTTCCTCAAGAAGCTTAGCTGCCTTGATGTTAATTAATACTTTGCTAGAGGCAACAGGCAACCTTAGCTTGACATTAGTCTGACCTCCAGGGTCCTGTAAAAGTTCCTTAGGAAATTTCCTTTCTCTCTGCTTCCCCCCTGTCCCCCAAGATATATGTTAGCAATCATCCTCCAAGCATATGACCCCCTGATATACATCTGAAGGGTCTCATGACAGAGTTTTTATTAGACAGTAATAAATGACCTTCTCCTAACAGCAGCTAGCCCCTCAAGGTCTTGGAAACCTTGCTTCCAAATTCCTTAGAGATTTACTGCTATCCCTAACCCCTTCCTAACTTGAAAGTATACAATCAGCCATTCCTCGAAACACTAATGAAGCTCTTTCTGCCCATGGGTCCGGCCCTGTGCTTTAATAAAACCACCCTTTTTGGGGGCACCTGTGTGGCTCAATGAGTTAAGTGTCCAACTTTGGCTCAGGTCATGATCTCACTGGAGCCTGCTTTGGATTCTGTATCTCCCTCTGTCTCTCTGCCCCTCCCCAGCTTGTGCTCTCTCTCAAAAATAAATAAACTTTTTTTAAAAAATTAAAAATAAAATAAAATAAAACCACCCTTTTTGCACCAAAGATGCCTTAAGAATTCTTTCTTGACTGTTCACTCCTGAACCCCAACACTTTCACATCAGTAACCAGTGCCTTCTGTTCTGTTTTATACTGACACTTAAATATTCTTTATGAGAGAGTGGCTGTTCCTACCAGGAAAATAGATTTTGATGTCTTCAGTGCTTTGAGTAAATTTACTTTTATATGAAGGCAAATGTTTCCAAGAGCCGTCTTCACTTTTTTTCATGAACTGGTCAAAGAGAAGTCTCATGTCCTCATTCCAACTGGGGTTGGGGAGAGAAAGGTCCATATGAATGACCTCAGAAGAAAATGACCTCTAAAAAAGAGAGAGGAGAAAATGAAGAACAATGGGAGGTGCACTCTATTTCATAACATATTGTATTTTCCGAGACTATAACTTGCTGCTTCTCCTCTTCCCAGAAAACTGTCATTTTAGAGTGAAATCATATTTCAAGTATCACCTGGTCCAACCTCCTTGAGAGGAGGTGGCTGAGGGTGAATGATGTGCTCAATATCACCCAACTACCTACTAGCAGAGCAGCATTATTCCCAGGTCTGTGGATTCCTTTTTTAAAAAAACCTTAAGCACAAGTGAGGCAGGAACTGGAGATAAAGTGATGAAGGACACACATCCTCCATGTAAAAAGTGTCATCAGTAGGGTATGCGGGAAGCCAGAGCACAGGAAAAGCGTTTATCTCAGATGGTGGGGGGGGGGGGTATGGTTCAGGGACTTGAATCTTGATTAGACAAGCAGAAATTAGCAAACTAGAAAGGGTATTGTAGGCAAGGGAAAACTGTATGCAAAATCAAGGAGGCATGACATAGTTTTGAGAGGCCTTAGGACAACCATATGAAGTAGGTACTAATTATTATCCCCATTTTACAGATGATGAAACTAAGGCCTAAAAGAAGCCTGGCTTTGTTTCAGTGCAAGGGGAGGAGCATGGCTACAAAAACGTGTGGGGAATAAGCTTAGAAATTCCTTGGACTCATACCAATGCCTTAACAAGGCATAAAGAAGTACAAAGCCAAAGGATGCTTGGGTAAATAAGACTAGGACCCCAAGAGAGACAGGGGAGTGCAAAGGCACCCAGACTAGGCCCCCAATACAAAGGTATATGAGGTAAGCAAGATTAGGTGTTCAGGGCAAAAATGTCCCCCAATTTAGTACTATAGCAGAAAGCTGCTTTCACAGGAGGAAAGGACCAAGCTAGGTAAACAGGTAAATTGGGCTATAGACCGCTATGCTGTAGGTGAAGCTGCCCAGAGAGGAGATGATAAACAAAAGAAAGGTGCCTTGTTAACACTGAGGTCACTTGTCCTACCTGTCTCATCCCCTAGGCTAGCTAATGCTGGAAGCCGAGCTATCCTAGCCTGATGGCAAGGCCCTTGCTGTGGATGGATTGGGACTGTTAAGGCAGCCCACTGACAGTGAAGCTTCCTGTACTCCCGCTTTTAGGTAATTTGGCCTTAATAAAAGTACCTGGGGTATTGTCTGTGGGGGAATTGCCCTCGACAGGCCCCCTGGAAAAAGAACCATTAGAAAAGAAAAATAGGTTCCTCAAGGAAATTGTGCGGCCCCACATTTAGCCCTTGCTACTCCTTGTGAAGACTCCTCTACCTAAAGGAAGAATAGCCTCATACATTTGCCAGCACAGGGACATATGAATTTAAAAGCCCCATTCCAGCAACTAAGGAGTGTATCTACGGGCACAAGTTACTCTAACCCCTAGGCCCACTTGGCCCCCAGGAGGCATTTCAGATGATGATTGAACCTAGTTGGTTAAAGTACAGAATGGTTCATTAGTTCCTAGGTATACTGTCCCTCTGAGAATGTATAAGGCGTGGGTTCCTAAGGCCCTTTTGGCCCCCTCCTGGCACCTTGGACAAAGGCGAACACTTTTGTTCCTCAAACCACAAAAGGTTCAGGGAAACAACTAAGAGGTCATGTCCCTGTAACTCTTCCACTTGAGGTGTTGAGAGATAGATGACCTTTCATGAAGACAGCAAAGCAAATGCTTTACAGATTATAGATAAATATAGATACATAATGAAAATAATGTAAGAAATTAATCAATAAGCAAAGGGCAGGAGGGAACATTATGAGAAAATAACCATGTTATTTCTTAAAGGTTGATTAGACATAGGAACATTTTTAGAATTAGGTAATGTTAGAAAAACATAGATGACGTATGCTACAAGGAAATCACTAGCAAATATAATGCTATGTTTGCCACAATAAATCAGCCAGTTCAACACACTGCTGTTGTTTGTGTCCATTATTTTTGTTTTTTTATTTTAATTTTCACTTTTTCGCCGATGCCGTTCATCCTTCGGGAATCCCTGGACCTGCTGGAGCTGGACTCTGGCAAGCTAAGATAAACAGAGGTGGTGCCTCATGTCCACTGTAAACAACCTTCTGCCTGGCGTCAGGATTTTGTTTTGTATTAACCCAAACCCCTAACCCCGAATACCTTCAAGACCCCCTTTCCCTCACGTCCTCCAGTTAATGTTCAGTTTCATTGTTTCTTTGTGCACGTCCATCACCATGTTTGTAAGCCTTCTGATCCTAATAAAAATGGGGCAAGGACCCTTATTTGGGGCTCTTGTCTTTTCCCGGACATTAGCCATCTCTCGCATTTTAATCCTGTGTCCCGCTCACTTGCTAGACAAGAGAGAACTTTAGCCTTAGAGTCTACGACAGAAACAGGCTTGGCTGTGAGAAACTTCCACACTAAGCTAGTTGGCCTGAACTGATCTGTATCTGCAGTACTCCAAAATGACAAGATGTGATCTGGTCATCATATGAAAAAGATAGTGGGAAGGACCAAGACTGGATCTGAGGACCCTGCGTGGAGGATTTTAGAGGTAACCCAAGTGAAAAATTATGACTGCATGAAGCAGAACTTGGTGGTCATTTTGATAAGGAGAAAGGGAAGAGGAAAAACACAAGCACCCACCCCAGGTTTCTGAATTGTGCAACACAGTGAGTGACAGAACCAATTACCAAGAAAGAGATATAAAGAGGAGGAGGAGGTTGGGGGGATAGGTGCTTGGGTTCATAGTAACCACAGCTTCCACCCATGCTATTTCTCTGCAGCACTGAGCAACACTAACACTCCTGTGCCCAGGAAGCAAGTGGAATGGTGCAGAGGCCCTGGAAGGGGACAAAGTGTGACTTAACTAAGAGGAGCAGGACAAAGCAAAGGCACCAGAAAGGAAAATTGGTTCTTTTGACTTTGGCAGAAATCTTGGAACATTTAAGATCACAGAAGCTATCAGCTCTGTGGCATTAGACTTCCAGCCACCTATGTCAATTCAGATTGAATGGGTCTACAACACTAGGACAACACCCTGAAACCAAAACAGCAAGGCTGTGCTATGATAGGAGAAGCAGCTGACCAGACTTCTGCTGACACCTCGCTGGCTCTCATCCTGGCCAGATGGGGACACTATAGGTGGCCTGTCTCAAAAACTCTACAGAATTAAAAACGTCTTGGCTGAACAGAAAAAGCATCAACTTCACAGAGGAAATGTGAGCAGGATCAGACTGCTCCACTCCCTGGCCCAAGATTTGTACCTTTATTTTTTCCTTATGGCTTTGAATTCACTCATCTTTAGAACCCAGCTGAGAAAATTTGGGAAAGAAAAAACAATTTTAAAAAATCCACCCATTATCTATTATCTATCTTAAGAAAAACAATGTTAAAATTTTGATGTCTCTCTACCAACTTTTGTTAAATGTAATCTTTCTTAATAAACTTGTAATTTCGGGGCGCCTGGGTGGCGCAGTCGGTTAAGCGTCCGACTTCAGCCAGGTCACGATCTCGCGGTTCGTGAGTTCGAGCCCCGCGTCAGGCTCTGGGCTGATGGCTCGGAGCCTGGAGCCTGTTTCCGATTCTGTGTCTGCCTCTCTCTCTGCCCCTTCCCCGTTCATGCTCTGTCTCTCTCTGTCCCAAAAATAAATAAAAAACGTTGAAAAAAAAAATTAAAAAAAAAAAAAATAAACTTGTAATTTCAGTAAGAGATTTTTTTTTCTGCCTCACCACTTAAAAGTATTTAGTGCCCACTTTCTCATGTCCTTAATCTCAACTATCACCATTTTCAACAGCAGAAAATAGTCCTTTAAACTAATTAACTTAGCCATTTAAAGTGTTACCAGGGGCACCTGGGTGGCTCACTTGGTTAAGCATCTGACTTTGGTTCGGCTCAGGTCATGATCTCATTGGACTCTGTGCTGACAGCTTGGAGATTGCTTCAGATTCTGTGTGTGTGTCTCTCTCTGACCCTTCCCTGCTCACACTCTCTCTTTCTCTTTCTCAAAAATAAACAAACATTAAAAACATTTAAAAACAAACAAAAATAAAACTGTTTCCAATTTTTTGCTGCTTTAAATGAAAATGTTCATTAGAACATTATGAAAATAGCTTTTTCTCTATTTTGGATTATTTCCTTAGAATCCAGTCTCAATCACGTGGCTTTTAAAGTACATGAATTCTGGGGGCATCTGGGTGGCTCAATTGATTGGTTAAGCAACCAAGTGTTGATTTTGGCTCAGGACATGATCTCAAGGTTCATTAGTTCGAGCCCCATGTTGGGCTCTGTGCTGACAGGACAGGGCCTGCTTGAGATTCTCTTTCTCCTTTTTCTGTCCCTCCCCTGCTTGCAAGGGCACACACACACACACACACACACTCTCTCTCTCTCTCTCTCTCAAAAAAATTAAAGCACATGAATTCTGGAAATAACTAACAGATACAAGTAATCACAGATAAAATATGTACTGACCAACATATATCAGTTGAAAGGTAGAATAGAATGTGTAGGATTTGGCCCATCCCTAGGTCTCATCTTAAACAGGCAACTGTAGGATGGATCAGTCCCAGCATCCTTTTAAGGACCAGGGTGATAGAGATAACTCAAGAATGACTCCGTTGGCTGTGGGCTCTCCTACCTGATTTCAACTTTGAAAGTGTGGGATTCAACTAAATGCAGTGACTTTTTAAAATCTGCTATACACTTGGCTCTATGCCAGCAACTGGTTAAGACAAAGAGAGAAGACTTAGGCTCTGCCCTCAAGTGCTTGCAGCCTCGGATGTGAAAAATACCCTAACAGAAGTACATACAGACATAGGAGGGACACTCAGGGAAAACTTCAAAAAGATGAGGACTGATGGAGTGATTTCTAAAGGATACAAAGTTCACTAAGGAGAGAAGGGGAATGTTGCACCAAGCAAAGGTGTAGAGAGATGACACAACCGTGTGACACCTTGGGGGCACTGCCAAGATTTCAGTCTTCATGGATGTAAGGTGCAAGGAGAATAGCAGCCAGATGTGGACTGCAAGGTGGAAGATGAAACACACCACAGAGGCTCTCTGGCCTTAACACAGGGCTTAGATTTCACCTGCTAGGTCAATGTTTCCAAAGGCCAAAATGAAAGAGGATTTTAGGTGGCACAAGGACAACGACTTATGTATTTTTAAATGCATATTATCAAAGGACATAAATAACACATCACACTTGTGACTTCATAAGTTATTCCTCAGGATAAAGCTCATTAAAGAAAGGTAGTCTTTATGGGAATGCAAGCTGGTGCAGCCACTCTGAAAAACAGTATGGAGGTTCCTCAAAAAACTAAAAATAGAACTTCCCTACGACCCAGCAATTGCACTACTAGGCGTTTACCCATAGGATACAGGTGTGCTGTTTTGAAGGGACACATGCACCCCCATGTTTATAGCAGCACTATCAACAATAGCCAAAGCATGCAAAGAGCCCAAATGTCCATCGATAGATGAATGCATAAAGAAGATGTGGTATACATGTACAATGGAGTATTACCTGGCAATCAAAAAGAATGAAATCTTGCCATTTGCAACTACGTGGATGGAACTGGAGGATATTATGCTAGGTGAAATTAGTCAGAGAAAGACAAAAATCATATGACTTCACTCGTATGAGGACTTTAAGAGACAAAACAGATGAACATGAGGGAAGGGAAACAAAAATAATATAAAAACAGGGAGGGGGACAAAACATAAGAGACTCATAAATATGGAGAACAAACTGAGGGGCACTGGAGGGGTTGTGGGAGGGGGGATGGGCTAAATGGGTAAGGGCACTAAGGAACCTACTCCTGAAATCATTGTTGCACTACATGCTAATTTGGATGTAAAATAAAAAATAAATAAGAAAAAGAAAAGAAAGGTAGTCTTTAAAAAATCATGAAGGTGGCATTTGAATGATAAAACACTTTTTTCCACTATGGGGAGCCTTACAAAGTTTTAAGCAAAGCAGTAACATGAATTTAGGTTTCAAAAACCTCTCTCTGTTGTAAAGGATGGATTCCAAGGTGAGAAGAACGGCCCGGAAAGCAGTTAAAAGACTGACACCAAGATCCAGGTGAGATATGATTAGAAGTTGAACTAGGTGGAGAGAAATGAAAAAAAAAAAAAAAAAAAGTATTTAAAAGACATTTAAGATACTGGGAACATGGAACGTGGAGAGAGACTGATCATGGGGAAAGAGAAGTAGGAGAGCCTTGGATGATGCAATCTGCTTTGCAGATTAGGGTGGGAAGAAGAAAGGAGGTTTTTGTTAGTGTTTGTGTGTGTGTTAGGAGGGGGAAGTGTAGAAGTGGATCTATTAATTTTAGTTACAGGCATGTTGACTTTAGGTCCTCAGATGAACAGTGTGATGTGAGAAATAAAAACAATGAAAGCTTCAGTTCAAGGGGGTGAAAACTAAGAGATACCTGATGTAAAGTCACTTGTAAATTTTCAGCACAGACTGTATACATGAGGGATAAATGTTAGGGACAAACATTACCTTTTGTAGCCCTTGGAAGAGGAAAAGTCTTACTTGATCTTTGGTAATATATTTTTCAGGTGGGGCTCGTTAACTGAAGTTATGACTTTTTTTAAAAAGTAATCTCTACACCCAACATAGAGCTAGAGTTCACCACCCAAGATCAAGAGTTGCATGCTCTACTGATTGAGCCAGCCTGGTGCCCCAAGTTATGACTTCTTTTTAATATGTCTCCTTTTAAGATTCAGTTACTGAACAGAAAGAAAAGACTCACAAAGCCTATAAATACTACTATTAAATATTCTCAACACAGATTACAAGGCACCGACTAATTAAAGAAAGGAATTTATCTTTGTTGTTGTGAGAGGGGCACTGGACATTATCTTTTCCCAAGTGAAAGATGGTATTGGGTTAATAACCAATCTGCACATTATTCCTTTTTTTTGTTTGTTTGTTAATTTGAGAGAGAGTGAGAGAGTGCACATGAACAGGGGAGACAGGCAGAGGGAGAGACAGAGAATCCTAAGCAGACTTCATGCCCAGCATGGAGCCCTATGCAGAGCTTGATACCACACCCTGGGATCATTACCTGAGCAAAAATCAAGAGTCCCACACTCAACCACTGAGCCACCCAGGCACCTTCGCCCACGTTATTCTTTAAAAGGTACAAGAAAGAGCTCAATACAGAGCTGTTCCCTCCTCTATGTTCCTTTAGTACTTCATTTTAGCATACAGTACATTTTTAAAAAATGTTTTATTTATTTTTGGGAGAGAGCTCACAAAGAGAGCTGCGAGCAGCGGCGGGGCAGAGAGAGAGGGAGACAGAGGACCCCAAGCGGGCTCCCCGATGACAGCAGTGAGCCCCACTTGGGGCCTGAACTCACAAACCGTTAGATCATGACCTGAGCTGAACAGAGGCTCAACCTACTGAGCCACCCAGTTGCGCCAGTACATTTTTTTTTTTTTAAATTTTACAATCTCATCTTTTTCTCCCAAACTCAACTGAGAGAGTTTTCTTACTTGTCATAAAGACATCATCAGAGACTAATGCCTTGCATATTGTTGGGGCTTAATTAATATTAATTGACTATGTCAGTGAAGCAAAACATAGGAACACCAGAACAAGCAATATTACCTCATTTTAATTTTACAACAACCTCACCAAAAGTGACAAACTGGTTTGAGGATGCAATTTTCTGTCAAGCAGAGACGATTAGGATGAACCTCTAGGGAGAGACACTGCTCTTCTTGCGACCCTACAATGTGACGGTCAAGAGCCGGAGTGCTAAGTCAGACTCCAGCTCCGCCAGGCGCCTGCTGTGACCTTGCCCGAACCATGACCCCTTCTTTATTGGTCATAAATAAAGTAGCAGCGGGATTTCCCGACCTAATGACCAGAATCCAGCATCCAGCACGCTGCTTCATACCAGAGTCCCCTCCCTGTCCCTCTCCGTCTTTGAACCTCAGGACTTTAAGTAAGCGACCCCTGCTAAAAATAAAACCGACGCCTCTGGGGCTGACGTTAGCGTTTACTCTACGGTCAGCGGGCTGATCAACAGTCCGGCGCAGTCGTCCTCACCAGGTCACCCCTGACGCAGCCTGGCTTGGCCGCCCGCTCCCGCCGCCCGGCTCCGGGATTCACCCGCGGCGACCACGGGTCCTTCGCCGGCAGAGGCGCGCCTCCGGGCGGGCCGCGCAGAACCGCAAGCGTGCGCAGTCGTGAGACGCAGCTCCGCAGCATGGCTCCGACAGCGACCAAGGCTCGGGTCCGGATTAGTGCTGGGCCCCCTGCACGCCAGCTCCTCCCCATTCACCGAACGGGCACGTGACCCCGGCGCGCGCCATGAGGCGGGCTGGGCAGCGGCCTTTGATCTCGTTAGACTCTGCGCCCCTACGGGGGCAGCCAGCCTTAACCACTTCCCCCGCCCGCCAGAGCGCTGGGGCTCAGAGGAGTTAGGCCGGCCTCCCGCGCTAGGCCCGGGAGGCGGGGAGAACGGGCGGCCCCGCCCCACCCCGCCCCTCCTCCACCGCGGTTGCCGCCCATCCCGCTGCAGCTTCCGCGCTCTCCGGCTTCGCGCTTTGGCACTTTGCGCAATCGTGTTCCCAAGCAGCCTCTTCCTCTTAAGAAGGCTTAAGACTCTTGGCAGGTAGGAGCGCACACGAGAAGTTGTAGGAATAAGGGCTTGTAGGCCACAGACACGTACCTGGGATCGGATTGGTACTGATTTGTAGAGAGCCTTCCGGCTGCTAAAAGGGCATTTATACGTTTAAAATGCCCTTTTTCTGCCTCTTCCGCTGCCCCTCGTCCCGCGCCCCCTTAAATCCCGGGGCAGAACTAAAAGTTGAAGTCAGGCTGTTTTCAAATGGAGGAACTCGTAGGATGTGTTCGTCGCTAGCTTTGGGAACAGACCTGAGCTCAAACCCTTTCCCACCTGACACCATGTATGGACTCTTCAGTTGCACCTGGCCTCTGTTTCATCATCTGTTTGTTGCGCGTACTGAAAAAAGTGCACCGAAGAACTTTCTCTTTCATTGGGAGTCACGAAGTTAGAAGTTACCTGGAGTTACCTTGTACTTTCCTTAGGAAACTGCCCCGGGCCAGTGGTGTGCTGGCGCTGGCTCATGGGACCAGACTTAAAAATTCAGAGTTTGGCTAGACGATCCTTAAATACTGCCATTATCAAAACTTAAGTTATGTCGCCTTACAATTAAATAATTAAAAAAAAATTTTTTTTAATGTATATTTATTTTTGAGAGGGAGAGACACAGAGTGCAGGCAGGGGAGGGGCCAAGAGAGAGGGAGACCCAGAATCCAAAGCAGGCTCCGGGCTCTAAGCTGTCGGCACAGAGCCTGATTCGGGACTCAAACTCAGGAACTGCGAGATCATAACCTGAGCTGAAGTCAGATGCTCAACCAACTGAGCCACCCAGGCACTCCACTAAATAAATTATTTTTTAAACGAAGGTGTTCAGTACTGAAAACTGTAACTTCCTAATTATTTTACTACTATCTGCTCTTGGGGTTGTTCACCTCTATCCTATTTGTGTGGGGGGAATAGTAGGCACAAATCTTCCTAACATCCACTTTCAGTCACATCGCCTGGCGGCTTGAAATCCACTGCCTGGGAGTATTCACTCACTGCACATGAGGGCCTCTTCTCTCCCTTTTATTAAACATTTACCAATATACGACAGTCCTCCTACATCCTGAAGTCTTAAGACTCTAAAAGTTACTGGCATAATAGTTATTAAAATTGCTTAACAGCCAGCACATGCTCATTACATAGTGTTTTCCCACCAACACACTTCTGTCACTACTCACATAGTAAAGGTAGAACTCAAGGGACCATTACGGGGAAAGATTTATCAGAGATAAATAAACTTGGCTTTGAGCTTGGCGCTAAGTTGAGAGACCCCTCCCCCATTCTACATTTTTTTGGTGAGCGATTGGTATCTATGACACTAATTTCCCATTATTTCAGTACCCTTTGTTGAAAAGCTCTCCTCATTTAATTGTCTTTGCTCTTGGATAAAAAATTGATTATCATATACCTTTGGGTCTATTGCTGGACTCTGTATTCTGTGCCATTGAGCTAGTTAACTTTCTGTGTGTGTGTGTGTGTGTGTGTGTGTGTGTGTGTGTGTGTGTGTTTTAAGTTTATTTATTTATTTTGAGAGAGAGGAAGAGAGAGATTCCCAAGCAGTTTCCATGTTGTCAGCGCAGAGCCCAACGCGGGCTCCATCCCAGGAACCGTTGAGATCATGACCGGAACTGAAACCAAGCGTTGGATCATTAATGAACTGAGCCACCCAGGTGCCCCAAGCCAGTTCTTTCTCGATGCTAATACCATACTGTGTTTATTTCTGTGGCTTCATAATTAGTCTCAAAATTATTTTGAACTTTGTTCTTTTTCAAAGTTGTTTTGGCTATTCTAGAGATATTTTGCATTTCCATATGAATTTTAGAATCAGTTTGTCAATATCTACAAAAAAAAAAAAAAACCTGCTGTGATTTTGACTTGATGTCTCAGCAAATGAAGTCTTCTTATGAATAAGTTGTATTTCATCAGCAGGTGTTCTTATGAACAAAGTTATATCTTCCCATTTATTTAACTCATGTAATTTCTCTCAGCAATGTTTTGTAATGTGGGTCTTGTACATCTTTTGCCATACAGGCATACCTTGTTTTTTTGTGATTCTCTTTATTGGACTTTGCAGATGTGTTTTTACAGATTGAAGTTTTGTGGCCATCCTACATCGAGCAAGCCTATTGGTGCTTTTAAGATTTTCTTTTTATCACTGTTTTTTGTTTGTTTGTTTGTTTTAGCAAATCGGTTATGATTTGCCTTGATGTAATGTTTTCATATTTCTTGTGTTTGGGGTTCATTGAGATTCTTGGATCTGTGGATTTATAATTTTCATCAAGTTTGGAGAATCATAAGCTGTTACTTCTTCAAGTATATTTTCAGTTCTCCCCCCTCTTCCCTTCTTTTAAGGACTCCAAATACTTGTATATTAGGCCACTTTACATTGTCTCTCAGCTCATTGATGCTCTCTTATTCTTTCCAAATCTCATTATTAAAAATCCCTTTTCTTTGTTTTGTTTTCTATAGTTTTTATTGCTATGCCTTCAAGTTCACTAATCTTTTTCCTTCTGAAATATTTAATCTGCTGTTAAAATTTTTTAATTTTATTTATTTCTGAGAGAGAGTGAGAGAGCGTGCACAGGGGAGGGGCAGAGAGGGAGGGAGACACAGAATCTGAAGCAGGCTCCAGGCTCCGAGCTGTCAGCACAGAGCCCAACAGAGGGCTGGAAGTCACGAATCTCGAGATCTTGACCCGAGCCAAAGTCTGTCACTTACCCGACTGAGCCACCCAGGTGCCCCTACATGAGGCACCATTTCCTGGTTAGAAATTTAGGAGTCACCTTTGACCTCTCCTTGTTCCACAACCCCTCTCCCCATCCAGTTAGCATATACTCTTGAGTATATATAGCGTATACTCTTGAGTTTACCTTGTAATCCAGTTATCTTTATCTTTTATTTCTTTGTGTTGTCTGATTGCTGTGGCTAGGACTTCCAGTACTATGTTAACTAACAGTGGTAAGAGTGGACATCCTTGACTTGTTCCTGACCTTAGGGTAAAGAAAGGCTTTCAGTTTTTCCCCATTGTGTATGATGTTCACTGTGATTTTTTTATATAAGGTCTTTATTATGTTGAAATATATTCCATCTAGACCTGCTCTGTTGAGGGTTTATCATGAATGGGTATCATGGATGGTTGACTATGTTGTACTTAGTCAAATGCTTTTTTTGCATCTACTGAAATGATCATATGGTTTTTATCCTTTCTCTTGTTGATGAATCACATTGATTGATTTACAAATATTGAACCACACTTGCATCCTGGGAATAAATCCTACTTGATTGTTGTGAATGATTTTTTTTAACGTATTGTTGGATTTGATTTGCTAGTATTTTGTTGAGGATTTTTGCATCAGAGATATTTGGCCTGTACTTCTCTTTTTTGGTGATGTCTTTCTCTAGTTTTGTTATCAGGATAATGCTGGGCTCATAGAACAAATTTGGAATGTTTCCTTCCTCGTCTATTTTTTGGAATCGTTTGATAAGAATAGATATTAACTCTGGGGCGCCTGGGTGGCTTGGTGGGTTGAGCGTCCGACTTCGGCTCGGGTCATGATCTCACGGTCCGTGAGTTCGAGCCCCGCGTCGGGCTCTGTGCTGATAGCTCAGAGCCTGGGGCCTGTTTCGGATTCTGTGTCTCCCTCTCTCTCTGCCCCTCCCCTGTTCATGCTCTGTCTCTCTCTATCTCAAAAATAAATAAACGTTAAAGATTAAAAGAAAAAAAAATAGATATTAACTCTATTTTCTTTAATTTTTTTTACTATTTATTTATCTTGAGAAAGAACATGTATGCACACACGACCCAGGGGAGGGGCAGAGAGAGAGGAGAGAACATCCCTGGGCTGATAGCATGGAGCCTGGTTCTGGGCTTGATCCCATGTACTATGAGATCATGACCTGAGCCAAAATCAAGAGTCATACACTCAACTGACTGAGCCACCCAAGCACACTTTAACTCTTCTTTAAAGGTTTGCTAAAATTCTCCTGTGAAGCCATCTGGTCCTGGACTTTTGTTTCTTGGAAGTTTTTTTTTTTGATTTCTGATTTAATTTCTTTACTAGCTATTGGTCAGTTCAAGTTTTCTTTCTTCTTGATTCAATTGTGGTAGGTTGTGTAATTCTAGGAATTTATCCATTTCTTCTAGGTTGTCCAATTTGTTGGCGTATAATTTTTCATAATATTCTCTTAAAATAGTTTGTCTTTCTGTGGTGTTGGTTATTTCTCTTCTTTCATTAGTTGTCATAGACTCTGGGTCTAAATTTCTCTCTGGTCTAGTAAGAGAGCAGGACGCAGGATGAAAAGTGAGAATCTTGTCTGGGAAAAGACAACAGCCTGGAATATGTGTCCTTGCCCCATTTTTATTAGGATTGGAAGGCTTACAAACATGGTGATGGACATGCACAAAGAGACAATGAATCAGTGAAAATTAACTCATGGGCATGAGGGAAAAGGGGGTTTTGAAGATATTCAGGATTAGGGGTGTGGATTAATACAAAACAAAATCTTGGCACCGGGCAGCCGGGCATAGAGTTGTTTACAGTGGACATGAGGCACCACCTCAGTTTATCTTAGCTAGCCTAGGGGATGAGACAGATAGGACACATGACCTCAGGGTTAACAAGACACGTTTCTTTTGTTGTTTTTTTTTTTTTTTAATTTTTTTAATGTTTATTTATTTCTGAGACCGAGAGAGACAGAGCATGAGCAGGGGAGGGGCAGAGGGAGAGGGAGACACAAAATCAGAAGCAGGCTCCAGGCTCTGAGTTGTCAGCGCAGAGCCCGATGTGGGGCTCGAACTCACAGACTGCGAGATCATGACCTGAGCTGAAGTCGGTCGCTCAACCGACTGAGCCACCCAGGCGCCCCAAGACACCTTTCTTTTGTTAATCATCTCTACTCTGGGCAGCATCACCTGCAGCGCAGTGCAGTGGTCTATAGCCCTATTTAACTGTTTACCTAACTTGGTTCTTCCCTCCTGTGAAAGCGGCTTTCAGCTATAGTACTAAATTGGGGGTCATTTTCACCTGGAAGGGCTGATCTTGCTTACCTCATATAGCTTTGTATTGGGGGCCTTTGCCCCCCTCTCTCTTCTGGGTGCCTTTGCATCCCCTCTATATCCTGGATGCCTTTGCAACCCCCTGCTCTCTCTTGGGGTCTTGATCTTGTTTACCCAAACTCAGGTGTGAGCATCCTATGGCTTTGTACTTCTTTATGCCTTGTTAACCCATTGGTGTAAGCCCAGGGGATTCCTAAGCTTATTCCCCACAATTAGTGATTTTGTTTATTTGACTTCTCTCTTCTTTTTTTTTTTTTTTAATTGATGAGTCTGGCTAGAGGTTTATCAATTTTGTTGATCTTTTCATTTTTTTTTCTTTTTCTTTTTCTTTTTAAAAATTTTTTTTTAACCTTTATTTATTTTTGAGACAGAGAGAGACAGAGCATTAACGGGGGAGGGGCAGAGAGAGAGGGAGACACAGAATCGGAAACAGACTCCAGGCTCTGAGCCATCAGCCCAGAGCCCGACCCGGGGCTCGAACTCACGGACCGCGAGATCGTGACCTGAGCTGAAGTCGGACGCTCAACTGACTGAGCCACCCAGGCGCCCCTGTTGATCTTTTCAAAGACCCAGCTTGTGGTTTCATTGAACAGATCTATTTTTTTTTTCAGTTTCTATATCATTTATTTTTGCTCTAATTTTATTATTTCCTTCCTTCTGTTGGTTTTGAGTTTTGTTTCTTGTTTTTCTAGCTCCTTTAGGTATGATTGTGTTGTTTATTTGAGATTTTTCTTGCTTTCTGAAGTAGGTCTGTATTGCTATAAACTTCACTTTTGAAAAAATGTTCATTTACTTTTGAGAGAGAGAGCATGAGTGTGAGAGGGGGACAGAGGATCTGAAGCAGGCTCTGCACTGACAGCCACAAGCCTGATTCAGGGCTCAAACTCATGAACCATGAGATCATGACCTGAACTGAAGTTGGATGCTCAACTGACTGAGCCACCCAGGAGCCTCTAAACTTCCCTTTTAAAACTCCTTTTGCTGCATCCCAAAGATTTGGGACCATTTTTTTGTTTACATTTGTTTTCATGTAATTTTTTATTTCTTTAGTTAAAAAAAAACTTTTTTTAATTTATTTTTTAACCATGTCATTTTTTATTTCTTCTTTGATTTCTTGGTTGACCCATTCATTGTTTGCTTAGCATGTTATTTTACCTCCATGTATTTGTGCTCTTTCCAGGTTTTTTTTTTTTCCTGTGGTTCATTTCTAGTTTCATAATGTGGTCAGAAAAGATGGTATGGTATGACTTCAATATTTTTGAATATGTTGAAACTTGTTTTGTGGCCTGATATCTGTGACCTGTGATCTAGTCTGGAGACTGTTCCACGTGCACTCAAAAAGAATGTGTTTTCTGCTGTTTTAGGATGGAATGTTCTGAATATATCTGTTAGATCCATCTGGTCTAATGGGTCATTCAAAACCACTCTTTCCTTGTTGATTTTCTGTTTGCATGATCTGTCCACTGATGTAAGTAGCGTGTTAAAATCCCCTGCTATTATTATATTACTATTGATTAGTTCCTTTATTTTTGTTATTAACTGTTTTATGTATTTGGGTGGTTTCATGTTGGGGGCATAAATATTTACAGTTGTTGTATGTATAGTTTGTTGGATGGTCCCCTTTATTATTATATAGTATCCTTTGTCTCTTGTTACAGTTTTGTTTTAACTCTATTTTGTCCAATATAAATATTGCTATCCTGGCTTTCTTTTGACACATATTTGCGTGAGAAATGTTTTTCCATCCCCTCACTTTCCAGCTGCAGGTCTGAAATGAGTCTCTTCTGGCAACATATAGATGGGTCTTGTTTTTTTATCCACTCTGTCACCACATGCCTTTTGATTGGGGCATTTAATCCTTTTATATTCAAAGTAATTACTGATAATATGTATTTATTGCCATTTTGTTACTTCTTTTGTGGTTGTTTTTATAGGTTTTCTCTGATAATTTTCTTGCTCTCATGGTTTGCTGGCTTTTTTTAGTCAATTACTTGGATTCTTTTCTCCTTATTCTTTGCATATCACTGATTTTTGATTTTTGGTTAACCATTAGGTTTTTGATTTTTGGTTAACCATTTGGTTAACCATCTTCTGCATATAGTATGCTATATGAAGTTGATGGTTGCTTAAGTTTAAACCCATTCTTTACTCCTTTCCTTTACCTTTACTCCTTAGGTATATGGTGTCATTTACATCCTTTTATTTTGTGAATCCCTTGACTGATTTTTACAAATATATTTTTTACTGCTTTTGTGCTTCCTATTTTTCATCCTCTCACTTATGGTCTTCCTTTCCACTCGGGGATCCCCTTAATATTTCTTGTGGGTCTGGTTTAGTAGTCATGAATTCCTTAAGTTTTTGTTTGAGAAACTCTTTACCTCTCCTATTCTGAGTGACAGCGTTGCTGGATGAGTATTCTTTGCTGCACCTTTTTCCCTTTCAGCACTTTGAATATATCCTGCCTAGGAAGGATGCATTCTTGAATTGTTTTCCCCAGGGCAGGGCACCAAAGTGAGATTCTGGATGGCAAAGGGTGCACGTTGATGGGGGGGGGGGTGGGGAGACAGGGGTGAAGAAAGGGGTGGTTAGAAAGAGGACCACTTCAGGCAGATGCAATTCACGTTGCATTATTACTATGTTGATGTGGTATCTAGAGGTGTTGGGTGGTTTTCATAGTCATTTTAAACAAGTGGCAAGGGAGAGAGTTCTGTCCTCAGTGGCCAGGCCTCTGTCTTTGTATTGTATTTTTTTTTTTCATTGCCATTTTCTAACTGTCATATGCTCTGGTCATATTGGGCCCCCTTTCGGGGACTACCCTAGGTTCTTTCCTGCCTCAGGCCTTCTTGTATTTTGTTCCTCTGCTGGCAGTGCTCTTACTCCCAACTCTTCACCTTGCTAACTCCAGTTAATCCTCTGGTGTCAGCATAATTGTCACTTAGTGACACCTTCCTTGACCAAGTGTGTCAGAGGCAACGCTAGGTGCTTTGCAGTCAGTATTTAATCTGAATTAGGTCCTCATGACATTCTCCCACAGTAGCTCTGACTTTTCCTTTCAAGCACTTAGTATAGTTTGTAATTAAGTAGATATTCGTGTGCCCTCTGCCTCCCTCAGGAGGCCGTGCTTTCTCTCCGTCTCCAAGCTCAGCCCTGCATCTCCAGCGCCTGGCACAGTTACTGATAGATCATGGCACTCAGAAAATAGTTGTTGGATGAACAAATAAACAGGAAACATTTGGAAAGAGGCTGGGGACTCTTCCTCTCTCAACACACCTCTCTAGATTATCTCATCAATTCCCATGGATTTAAACACTGTCTATATATATGCTGATGCTTCCAACTTTTTATCCCTGATTCAAAGCTCTCTTCACTTAGTCATTAGGATAATTGTGTGGGATAACCATTATTACCCCTATTTTACAGATGAAACACGGAGAAAATTATATGTCCTGGTGCTATCATCAAAGAGAGGGTTTCTTAGATGTTAGGATGCACTCCTAAAAAGGTTCTGCCATGTCGTTCTTTTCACAGAGTGCTGGGTCAGTCTTTTTCAACATTGCTTTTGTCAATTTCAGAATTAAAGGCTCCCATAAGATTTGTTATGGTAAAGACACCTGGATTGATGGATCCACCCAAGCTTTTAGATGAAGATTCTGGTAGTGAGTGGGGTCAACTACTCTGGATAAACAGTGTTCTTCACAGAATTGTATTTTAAGAAAGCTTATTTTTGCTTGGTATGCCATGACTAATTAAAAGCACCATTTATAAATACTTATAAATACTCAATACAGATTGATTTTGAGGCACCAGCATGTGACTAAAGAAACAAATCTACTTCCGTAGTTGTAGGATTACTGTAGGCCATACTTTCTTTGCTACAGTATGAAACCATTTAGGATTAGACACTAGCCCAAATGCCTTAAGAGTCTTGAAAAGGGAAGCTGCAATAGGTTAATAATGAAACTGTCCCTGTGTAAGTCACTAAGTCCCTGAGCAGGTGAAGTCTGAGGTAAGTCTTGTGGGGCCAATGGGAGTTGGCCCAGTAGGTGAAGCAGGAGAGGGCAGGTGCAGGTGCAGGGTGTCCAGGAGCAGTTCCCAATGCCAGAGGACAGCATGGAGTCACTTGGCAAGTCCAGGGAACCATCAGTGGTTTCTGTGGGGGTTGGGCATCGGTTAGGAAGGGGATGTAGGAAGAGATGAGGGTGGGGCAGCAGGTGGGGCCTTCAGGATCCTAAAGAACCATCACCACCCACACTAATGTGGTGGTGCTTACCCTAGGCAGTGGGGAGCCACAAAAGGCCTGTTAGCAGAGGACTGACATTATCTGGCCTAGATTTAAAAAAGAAAATGATCACCATGGAGGCTATGTGGAAATTGCATTTGAATCAGGGATATGCTTGATATCCCAGCTGTCTGGGGGCTGGGTGTCAGTGAGGGGGGTTAGCGATGGATGAGACCCAGGGCCTGAAGAAAAGGAGAAGTCAGGATGCCATGTTTCTGGCTTGGGTGGGGTATGGTAGGAGGTACTCATTAGAGTGGGAAAAAGAGAAGTGTGTTTGGGGGCAAAGGGAAGAAGGAATATCTGTTGATTTGGGGATACCCATGGAGATGTCCAACTGGCAAATAGAAAAAGCTTGAGAGAAGACCTGAAAGTGTCTTTTGAATTATTCGCATAGACCACATGGGAGGCCCCTACTAGAGCTGCTGGGGTGAAGCGGGGCCAGCGGCTGGACTGGAGGGGTAGGTGGCAGGGGTGGGTGGCAGGGGTGGGAGCGAGTAGACAGGACGCTGTAGGAATGGGCTGACTGCCCCTTGGAAGCCTCCCTGTGAGGAGAATGGGGGGGCAACAGCTGTAGCACAAAAAAGGATTGTTTGTTCTCAAAAATGAGATTCATTTTTTTCTTTCTTCTTTTTTTTTTTTTTTAAATGCAGAGAAAATACCAACTCTACAAGCTAAGAACATTCAAACAACCCAAGTTATAAAAGTAAAACTAACAACTTGTCAGCCTGCTTTGTGACCAGACTTCTGAGCCGGGGGCCTGGCAGCTACCCTTTGGCACTTTCTACGTCTGGCCCCTTTTGGTTTAAACCTGCTCTTTCGGGCACCTGGGTGGCTCAGTCGGTTAAGTGCCCACTCTTGGTTTCAGCTCAGGTCACAATCTCATGGTCGTGAGATCCAGCCCCACCTCAGGCTCTGCGGAGCCTGCTTGGGATCTTCTCTCTCACTTTCTCTCTGCCCCTCCCCAACTCGTTTTCTCTCTGTCTCTACACACACACACACACACACACACACACACACACACGCACACACCCCACACCCCACCTGCTCGTTCACCCAAAATGAAATGCCATAATGCTGGCAGATGCCCTCACTCCCAGTGCTGCCTCCTCTCTTCCACCACAGCCACAATTCTGAAACCCCACATTTCTCAGCCTGTGTATTCTATCCCCAGGTAATACTGAATTGTCATTCACTGCTGGATTCAGTGGGGATCTGTCAGGCCTCATCCTACTCGGTGTCTTCTCAGCAGTTAAAAGTATTGATCTCTTTTCTTTAAAGTGCCTTGTCTCTGGTTCTCTTAACTTCATCTCATCCAGGTTTTAACTCCTGAATCTCTGCAAAGTTCCTTTTATGTGGAGTCATCAACTTTCTCATTACATCTTGGGACATGTATCCTGCTTTCTCTGTTTTTACAGAGTGCAATCTGGCAACCTTGGCTACTCTTCAACCATATTCTGCTAAAAAGCGTGGGTTCAAATCTGGCTGAGTGACTGTTCTTTTTCAGACACGGTGGATGAAGGCTCCATCCCACACGGCTGCCCCCACTTCAGATACCACCTTCAGATCTGGGCACTCAGGCTACCTTCACTTCTGCCAGCTGACTATAAATCCTGAGGTTCTTGTACCGCTCTCCCCACCCAGTTCAACAACTTGCAGAACTCAGCCCATAGTTACCATGGCAATTTTATTATAAAGGCAGGGGGTGGGTGGAGGGGGTGGTTCAGAGCTTCCCTGCCTCTCTGAGTGTGCTACCCACCCAGCACATCAGGCTCTCTGAGTGTGCTACCTGCCCAGCACATCAGGTTCACCAACCTGGAATCTCCCCTAGACCCTGTCTGAGTTTTTAAAATTGAGATTTCATTATGTAGGCACAATCGATTAAATCACTGGCCGCTGGTGTTTGAGCGGTCTCCAGCCCCTTTCCCTTCTCCAGAGCTCACGGGGTGCGACAGAAAGTTCTAGCCCTCCAATCACAAGGTAGGCTCTCCAGTCCTAAAGATATCTAGGGCTCTGCCTTGAGTTATTTCATTAGCTTAAACTATAAAATGTTTATTAAACATCTATAAAGTTCTCTTCTAAGTGCTGGAGAAATAGCAGTAAACAAAATATACAAAAAAAAGTTTTTGAAGTCCTTTATGAATGTTCTGATGCATTCCTCAGAAGTCTGTAGTGTATGGTTTTCATTAAAGAGTGTTTCTTTAACATTGGTCTTTCTCAACATTGCTTTTGTTGACTTTAGAGTTACAAGGTGATCAGAACTAAGGGGAAAAAAAAGGAAAAGCAGATAGGGAGTACTAGAAAGTCGGTAATCAGGGAAAGGACTCCCTGAAAACATGATACTTGAGCAAAGGCTTGGTGAAAATGAGGTTTTGGAGAAAATGACAAGTGCAAAGGCCCTGAGGTGGGAATTTGCCTGGTTTTTAAAGGAATAGCAAAGAGGCCACTATGGCCATATCACAGTGAATAAAGGAGAGAATAATATAGAGAGAGCTATTAGGGGTGCCTTGGGTGGTTCAGTTAAGCATCTGACTTCACTCAAGTCAAGAGCTCGTGGTCCATTGAGATTGGGCCCCAAGGAAGGCTCTGTGCTGACAGCTCAGAGCCTGGAGCCTGCTTTGGATTCTGTGCCTCCCTCTGTCTCTGCACCTCCCCTGCACATTCTCTCTCTCTCTCTGTCTCTTTCTCTCTCATAAACATTAAAAAAAAAAAAAAGGAAAGAGCTAATTAATGAAAGTCAAATTACATAGAGCTTTGTAGATCATTGTAAAGACTCTGACTCTTACTCCTACCATCACTGGAGTCTTTTCTGTGTAGCAGGGGCATGATGTAACTCGTGTGAGCTAATTTAAGTATTACCCTGGCCACTAGGTAGATAGTCAACAGAAGCAGGGGCCTTTCTTCCCTCTGCTCCCAAACCAGTTT
The DNA here is from genome assembly GCF_018350155.1 of Leopardus geoffroyi. Taxonomy (NCBI): domain Eukaryota; kingdom Metazoa; phylum Chordata; class Mammalia; order Carnivora; family Felidae; genus Leopardus; species Leopardus geoffroyi. Next base: position 106,586,667 of record NC_059328.1, read on the forward strand.
CTTCCCTAGGCCATTTTGAAAAGCAATTTCCAACGTTCATGGCAAAAGATCTAGATGGCATCCTGATTCCTCCTTCTTTCCCATGCCTCACATCCAGCCAGTTACTACTAGTCAAGGAGACCAGTGTGAAAGTTAATGTGGTCATCTAGATGAGAGAGGATGGTCTCTTGGACCAGGGTGGGAGTGATGGAGGTAGTGACTCTAGATATAGTTTGACGATAAAGGTAACAAGATTCACTGATGAATTGCATCAGGATGATACCAAGGGTTTGGGCCTGGGCAACTGGAAGTATGGAACTGCCAGCAACTGAGACGAGGCAGACAGTAAGACTTAGAGCAGGTTTTAAGGGGGAAAGATCAGGAATTCAGTTTTGGATGTATTAGGTTTGAGATAGACAAACAGATCCATAGAATAGTGTCACAGACTATGAGTCTGGAGCTCCCTCTTGTCCAGCAAGAGAGTGGATGCAGAATTGAATATGAGATAGGCTAGTGTCCAGGAGGAGACAAGAGACCCAAACAAGGGTTTTGTCTCTGTACTTATTGAGCTCTCAAGGTTTTACACACGTGATGAACGTGCAGAAGAAACCAATAAGGTAGTGACCATTAATTTGTGTATGTAAGAAGCAAAGGGTTTGGGGGGGCGAGTGGCAGTAGAAGTTGAGATTAAAGCACAATGGTATATTGGCGCCAGATGCCAGATGGACAGTGTTTCTCTGTGGGGGATACAGTCAAGTAGCTGTTATCTCCAAAGTGTCAAATTGCTGGAGCATGCTGCCTTAAGGCTAACAAGGCACCTTTTCATTAGCTAACCTTGGGTGTTTTGGCTCTTAATGGCCTCTAACTGTTGGGGGGTTCTATGCTTTGTCTTACTTAATGACTGGCCTTGGGCGCTTTCACCCTGTGGCGGCTTTCCGCCCAAAGCCTTGTTAACCCGTTGGAGCAAGCCTACAGGATTCTTAAACCTATTTCCCACAGAATAGGAAAGAGCATGCAGACACAGACTCCATATATATGGACGCCTGCTTTACAACCAAGGTGTCATTGCAGTAGAGCAGGTTAGATATGTTCTTTTTAACAAATGGTGCTGGATCCATTGGGTAGCTGATGAGAAAAAATGAGCCTTGACCCTCTTTCATACCATGCACAAAAATCAGTTCCATATGGATTATAGGCGTACACAGGAAAGGTAGAACAATAAAACTTCTAAAAGAGAACATGGAAGTAGAGGTCATAAAGATGACCTTAGAGGAGAAATAATATTGCTTAAGATACAAAAATCTCTAACCATTAATGAAATATATTGATAAGTTGAACTTCATTATAGTTAAGAACTTTTATTAATCCAAAGATAACCAATAAGAGTAAAAAGACAGGCCTCAGAGAAGAAGATACTTGCAAAATGCATCTGACAGAGGGCTTTGTGTATACGAAGAACACCTTTATGTAATAAGAAAAGGTCTAACAACACACCCACACCCCCTCCCCCACATGCCTGGATCAAGCACATCAGAAGAGAGGATATCCAAATGGTCAATAAGCAAATGAAAGGGTACCAGCTTTATTCATCACTAGGGAAATGCAGATTAACCAATATATGCCTATCAGAATGGCTACTAAAAAAACCCTGACAATACCAAGTTTTGTATTTGTACCAAGTTTTGGAGGAGCAACTGGAATTCTCATTCTCCACTAGTAAGAGTATAAATTGATAAAAATCACTTTGGCAAACTGTTGGGCAGGATCTACTAAGGCTGAACATACGCATTCTCTGTGACCCAGCGGTTCCCCTCCTAGGCTTATACCCAACAGAAGTGAGGGAAAGAATGTCCATAGTGGCTACTTTGGTAACAGTACCGAGATGGAAACCACTCGATAGCCATCAGCAGTAGAACAGGTAAGTTGTGGCAAACTCATACAGCTTCTTTAATGCCTTGATAAAGAATGGACTGTGCCTCACACAGCAGTCTGGTTATTTTGAGTTAAAAAGCAATCAAATTCAGCAAGACAATTCAGCAGACTCAGACTCAGGAAAAGCTCTTTACCTCTCTGACAATTGCCTAAAAAGAATTTGGATGGAGGACCTGCTCCAGGAAGAGAGCTGTCACCATAGATAACTACATGGTACCATGAACTAGGTACAGGGCGGAACCTGGCAAGGCCTGTTTGATCCAAGTCCTCTGTGTCCCATTGTTTCTGAGTGGCGTGGCAAACATTTACTCTTTTGTATCTTCCTGGGAATTGCATTCCTTCCCTTTGAAGTTCTAGACCCTACCTCTTGCCCCTTAGCTCAGGACCACATATACACCTCATGTTGCCTGACTGTTTTGGGGATTCCCTGTGCCTACAAAATTAAATTTGAATTTTTCCTGTTAATCTGTCTCATGTCAATTTGATTCTTAGTCTAGCCAGAAGGACCTTGAAGGGGACAGGAAATTCTTGCTCCCAACACTGTGAATGTCCATAAGGTGTTGGTTTTGCTATCTACTCACTTGTCTGGTTTTAGGTGAGATTCAGAGATTGAAAAATAGCTGCTGTCACCCCTGCCCCCATCCTTCCAGAATCCTCTATGCTGCAGATACATGCCCTTTGCTGTATAGATATTTTCGATAGACTTTCCATTTTAGAGCATTTTAGGTTCACAGAAAAGTTAAACAGGAAGTACAGAGAGTTCCATGTACCCCTTCTCCCCCAAACAGTTTCCCTTATTATTAATACCTTGCCTTTGTTACAGTTGATGAACCAGTAGTAATGCCATACCTGAAGTCCATAATTTACATTAGAGCTTGCTCTTTGTGTTGTATAGTTCCATGGTTTTTGACAAATGTATAATGTCATATATATTATATTTCTGTAAAAGTTCAAAAGAACCACTTTCTGCTTAGAAACAGTTCACCTGTTTCTGGTACTGAGACGTTAAGGCATGGATGTATACAGGGGTTCTCAGAGGGAATTCTATATAATGCAGTGAATAACACTCTCGATGACATCCTGACTGTATAGATAGGAGAAAGCCTCACAGGGCTCTACCATGTAATGTCCCTCAACATAAGCTGATGGTACCCTAGTCCAAGGAAAGAAATTCAAGGGTAACAGACCCAGTAGGGGAGGCAAAAAAATAAAATACAGGTATATAGCTTTCTGACAGTCTGGCCTATTTCAGAGAAAAATGTACTGCAACTTACATATACTTCAGATAATCCTCCAAAAAATTTTTGATAGAGGGGCGCCTGGGTGGCTCAGTTGGTTAAGCGTCTGACCTCGCCTCAGGTCATGATCTCACAGCTTGTGGGTTCAAGCCCTGCATCGGGCTCTGTGCTGACAGCTCAGAGCCCGGAGCCTGCTTCAGATTCTGTGTCTCCTTCTCTGTCTCTGCCCCTCCCCTGCTGGTGCTCTGTCTCTCTCAGTCCCTCAAAAATAAATAAACGTTAAAAAATTTTTTGATAGATACTGAGAAGTAACACCAACATTATGGCTCTGTTTGCTTCTTAGACATTCTTTGTCAGATGTATGCCACTTTCTTTCGTTTGAGAAATTAAAAATCTCAGTTTTTAGGCTACTGTACTGGATGAGGAGAGGCGGGCTTTAAGCATAGTTAATAGTCCACTGACATCTTACCAGCTTGTGAAGAAATGCATTAAGAATAAACACCAGATTTCTGTAGCTTATTACCCCTTTTTGTGCCTTTGTGTGGAACTATTTGCAGGTATAGGTTCCATAGTTTGTGGTTTTAATACGTCCAGTTAGGCTGTAGTAACTCTGCCTTCCATTTATGTACTAATTTTTTTTTCCTTTCATGTCTTCTGAAAATACCTTGTGATACATTGAATACACACAAAAGGAACATCATAGAATTTGTTGACAATTTTGTTGAGTATGTTCTTACCAAAACTGCACATTAACCTGAAATAGCCAAAATAACATGTATTAGTTTCCTATTGCTTCTGACAAATCACCACAAACTTAGTGGCTTAAAATAGTGCAAACATAGTTCTGGAGGTCAGAAGCTCAAAATGGATCTCACCGGGCTAAAATCTGAGGTGTCAGCAGGGTTGGAGGATTTAGGACAGAGTCGGGTTCCTTGCTTTTTCCAGCCTCTAGAGAGCACCCTCAGTTCTTGGTTCTAGGCCCCAGCCTGCAACCGCCTTGGATTCTTCCGCCTCCCTCTTCACATTTAAGGACCCTTGTGAGTACGTTGGGCCGACACAGACAATTGAGGATAATCTCATTTAAAGTTCCTTAATTTAATCACATCTGGCAAAATCCCTTTTGCCCCATGAGATAGCATTCATAGATTCTGGAGACTACAATGTGGACATTTTGGGGGGCCTTCTGTTCTGCCTACAAGTGTTTTTAGACAATTATCTGTACCTTCTATTGACTTTTATCCTAAATCTTCTCAATTTGTGGTCAGTAGGTAAAATTTTTGGTTATTTATAAACATCTTTTGAGTCATTAGGAAGATTTTATACATCTTTATTTCCCTATATACTTGTGACTAATTTTCCTCAATTAGCTGATCAGTATTGTTTGTCTCAGTGCCTAATAGTTTGTCCCTTTAACTGATGACTACTGTCTTATTAAGGGCTTAGCAAAACTTTAAAACTTAGTCTGCTGAGCCTTACACAGTGATAAATTGCTATTTAACCTTTTTGGTTTCCGAATTGGGTACAGAAGAGGTAACAGATCTATAAAATGAGATCTTGGGACTGTTTCTTCTTCTGTGAAAAGAGGGATAAGATACTCCCTTCCTCTTTCTCCAGTTCTTACATCCATAGCAGGACTAAATGTGCCTGGAGGGCAATGAAGTATGTTTAGTGATTCAGACTAGCTCGGAATTGACCGCTAGGAATACCCGTCCTAGATCTCCTGGAAACCTGGCCTGCAAAACTTGTCGCCATCAAATCGTACCGCATAGAAGAGCGGATGGATTGTTGCTGTTTGGTGCTCTGCCAAGTAGTACTGTACAGCAGACACGGTAAGAGCGGCAGCTAATGAACAGTGTCTGTGTCCTCCCCTGAGTGGGATTAAGGTCGGAGACAGCAGGTTTCTAGGCACAGACATTTGTTGTGGGAAAAGTCTGTAGGTGCACGCTCCTCCAGGTTTCTAGGGCTACGAGAATGAAGTACTGGGAGTTCTAAGGATCCTCCTGGGAAATGAGGTTCGAGTTACAGTGAGGATAGTCCTCACAGGGGAGCGGCAGCTCAGGAAACATGGGCTCCGCCTGTGGGATTTCTCACTCCGGATCAGAAACCACAGGAGCTGCAATGAGCTTCAGCGTGGAGGAATAGGGGAGAAAGGGAGAGAGAGAAAGAGGGAGAGAGAGAATATAAAGAACATGACGGCTATTTACGTTTCCTTGACTTCTGGTATCACCAGAGATCTAGAGCACTTAATGTATTTTTTCTCTTTGGAATGAGGTGATGAGAGCTACCAGGTACTAGACACTGAATGAGGCACTTTATACCCATAATGCCACATTTAATTCTTCACAGCAACCCTATGAGGTCTGCCTTGATATGTCCATTCTAAAGGTGAGGAGGCAGCTCTAAGAGATCAATTAGCTTTCCCAGGATTACAAAATTAATAAGTTATAGAGCAGGAATTCAAACCCAGTCTTTCTGACAAATTTCATGCATTTTAACTAAATCACAACTAACTACACTACCCGTCTTGGATAAATCCAGGTGAAATCTCTCATTTCATTAATATGAGGAATGCCACAGCATAATCTTTTTTTTTTTTTTAATATATGAAATTTATTGTCAAACTGGTTTCAATACAACACCCAGTGCTCATCCCAAAAGGTGCCCTCCTCAATACCCATCACCCACCCTCTCCTCCCTCCCACCCCCCATCAACCCTCAGTTTGTTCTCAGTTTTTTAACAGTCTCTTATGCTTTGGCTCTCTCCCACTCTAACCTCTTTTTTTTTTTTTTTCTTTTTTCCTCCCCCTCCCCCATGGGTTCCTGTTAAGTTTCTCAGGATCCACATAAGAGTGAAACCATATGGTATCTGTCTTTCTCTGTATGGCTTATTTCACTTAGCATCACACTCTCCAGTTCCATCCACTTTGCTACAAAAGGCCATATTTCATTTTTTCTCATTGCCACGTAGTATTCCATTGTGTATATAAACCACAATTTCTTTATCCATTCGTCAGTTGATGGACATTTAGGCTCTTTCCATAATTTGGCTATTGTTGAGAGTGCTGCTATGAACATTGGGGTACAAGTGCCCCTATGCATCAGTACTCCTGTATCCCTTGGATAAATTCCTAGCAGTGCTATTGCTGGGTCATAGGGTAGGTCTATTTTCAATTTTCTGAGGAACCTCCACACTGCTTTCCAGAGCGGCTGCACCAATTTGCATTCCCACCAACAGTGCAAGAGGGTTCCCGATTCTCCACATCCTCTCCAGCATCTATAGTCTCCTGATTTGTTCATTTTGGCCACTCTGACTGGCGTGAGGTGATACCTGAGTGTGGTTTTGATTTGTATTTCCCTGATAAGGAGCGACGCTGAACATCTTTTCATGTGCCTGTTGGCCATCCGGATGTCTTCTTTAGAGAAGTGTCTATTCATGTTTTCTGCCCATTTCTTCACTGGGTTATTTGTTTTTCGGGGCCACAGCATAATCTTGATGTCATCCGCAGAAATATACACTGTGGAAACTTGGCTTTGCTCTGTCTCCTTGTCGGACCCAGGTTTCTCTATACAGGTTAAATAACGGGCTGATCAGTCCTATTTTAAAAAAGGGAAAGCAAGTTGCTTTGAGGACCTGCAGGGGGCATCAGAGGCCCATTGACCCTGGTGCTCCTTTGCCTTTGGCACAGTTCAGAGAGAAGCCAAGGGGCACTGTATCAGCTGTTGGGGGCAAGAATAAAACAAAGAGGATGTTTCTCGCTCTCCTCCCTGCTGTTTTCCTACCACGTTGCTCTTCCTTTTCTTTAAAAATTGTTTTGTTTTTGTGTTGTCTTTTAACTTTCTTCCTGATCCTGTCCACCATAATTACATTGTGCTTCTTACCTAAGCTTCCATATTCTTTGTGACTTTCTCTCTTCCCTATGCTTCTATCCCTCCCTTAAGATTATTTCTCTTATTTTTAAAAACCTTAAATTTGCCTTAAAATATACTCATTTAAAATTGCCTCTGTACATGTAAAGATAACAGCAGCATCAGTATGATAAAATAAGTAATTACTGCTGAGAGAAGAGAGGGCCAGTAGGTGCTCACTGACTTTTTAGAGGGAGGGGACACTGAATTAAAATTAAATGGAATTGAAAGTGATAACAATACTTGTACCTTAGTTTGGGGGGGAAAAAGGAAAGTTTCACAGACATGCTTTGAATTGAGATAAATAAAGATTGTGATTTACTGTTTTGGGGAAACTTTTCAAATAACTGTTTCCTGCGATATAACAAAATTTGTGAGCTCAGGGAACCTCACTCATGTACCTAAAAGGTAGTAAACATTAAATTCTATTTAGATTCATATATTCGTAGACTGTTAAAGCTGAATGAGACCTCAGAGAGCATCTAGTCACCTCTCTTCTCTTTCAGAGTGACCGAGAATCTCCTTGAAACCAAGGACAATGTTCCATTCTTTGACCTGATAAAGCTCAGCCCACACTCTGGTTAGTAGCAGGTGTTCCATAAATATTTGTTATCTGAATGAGGACACTGGAGGCCCAGAAAGATTACTGATGCTTATAACTTCGTACAGCAAGTCTTTTGTGGAGTGAGGGGTCTCCTGACCCTTGATTATGGTCTAGTTATATAAATTAAAAAACCAATCTAATACCCAAACAGTCATATAAAGGGGAAATGACAAGGTAGTAATTTATAATAAAATATACCGATTCCAGCATCTGATTGCTCAGGCATAGCTACCTTGGAAGACATATGATGGAATAAGAATCTCGCAAGTACACGTAGAAATCACCGTGATGGCAATAGTACAGTTACTGGCTGATACAGGTATGTTATGTTGGTGACTCAAATTTATTGTTAGTTAACCTCATTTTACAAAATGTGAACAATTCTTGGAAAGGTTCTAAACAACTGAAGTTTACTTGATTTACATTCCAGTTGCATTCCTGTAAAATTCAGTAATGTTCAAGGTGTGGGAAAAATGCTTTGCATTTATACATAAAATGGAATTGGGCTCTAGGTTCTGATAGTCATAGACAAAATTTTGACCTACATGAAGGCTGGGAGGATACATAATGTTGTGTAGGACCTGAGGTGAACTCACCATTGCACCGACCTATGGGTTGTAGAACATCTAACCTTAACCCTGACCCCACCCATGGAGTGCTCCCTGTGCCTGCCAATCCTTGTGACAACCAAAACACACTTGTAAATTCCCCCACTTTTTAGAGGTGACTCATCCTTGTTGAGAATCACTGGTCAAAAGGGTTAGCATTTTTGAGTTACCTCTGATTTTCATTGGGAGAGATAATAAAGTTGACATTTGTTGAGTACTAATTATGTGCCACCCCCTGTCCTAAACATTCAATCTGTTTTAACTGATTTAATCCTTACAACAACTTTACAGTGTAGGGTCTATTATTATCCCCCATTTACAGATGGAGGAATTGAAACTTATCAAGGTTAGACAACTCATCCATGAAAACATAGCAAGGAAGTAAAGAAATTGGAATTCAAACTTAGGCAGTCTGGTGCCAGAGTCCGTGTGAGTAAACACTGCACCCACACTGCCTTATGGTTGAAGGTAGTCTTCAATCAGTTCCCTCAAAGTACATCATGATTCTCCTAAAATTTATCAGTGTCCTAAACTAAGCCTGCTGCTGGGGAAAGTGATGAAGATCATTTGACTCTCTTTCTTGCTGCCCTGCCCCGCCCCATTTCTCTCTCTCTCTGTCTCTCTGTCTCTCTCTCTCATGCGCGCGCGCGCACACACACACACACACACACACACACACATGCACACACGCACACATACACACACACTGCTTCTTTCCCTCTGGCTCACTGGAAGAAATGATGATATCATGGCTGCTGCAGATCTGTGAGCAATGATATTGAGGACTGGTGAAAATGAGTCAGGGGCCCTTTGTTGGAAAGATCATGAGTATGTGTGTGTGTCATATTTTCACCACTGATGTTGTAACTTGGTTACAGTTGCCTGGTAACTATGCACTGTTGTAAGCACTTTTTAAAAATTAAAACTGGCTTTGCTAAAAGTCCATGCAGATTTTTTCACCTCTTTTACAGTCTGCAGTTCTCACTACTATCACAGATAAACAAAAATCCAATAGTCCTCTGTGCTTTACCTTTCCCTCACTCTTCCCTTATGTTTGGCATCCACTCATAACATTCTTTTTGAAAAATTTTGCAAAATTTGCAATCATTTGAATCCATGGCATGAAATTGCTTCACAGTAGCTTTGAAATCGCTCCATGTATGTATATATGTATGTATGTATGTATGTTTATATCTTATTTTTGAGAGAGAGAGAGAGTGAGGGAGGGACACAGAGAGAGGGAGACCGAGGATCCAAAGCAGACTCTGCAAATGAGAGCCCGACGCGGGGCTCAAACTCATGAACCATGAGACCATGACCTGAGCTGAAGCTGGATGATCAACCGACTGAGCCATCCAGGTGCCCCAGACATTGCTCCTTTTAGATATTTATTGGCAAAATTCTATCACTGCTGTCCTACACTAAACGGTCAACATACAGTGTGACCACTCTGAATTGTATGTGTTAGAACCCGTAGTCTGAGACGTGGACTCGGTAGGATCCTAGTGTATTAGGTCTGAGGGGTCAGTGGAGTCCCACCCCTCAGCTGGAGTGCCTGGCTGCCCCAGGACAATTCCCTGCCATGTACTTGATCTTTGACCTTGGATAAGTTACTCGAAACTCTTCAGTTAGGTAAATAAGGCTTTTTTACATAGTAGCCTCCCAATTAGCAAGCAAACTGACTTCCCTGCATACCATATTTCAGCAGGCAGGCTGAGCTCATGTGGAAATACAGTGAGCTCAACTGAATGACAGATTTTTTTTAAGTTTATGTATTTACATAATCTCTACACCAGTGTGGGGCTTGAACTCACTACCCTGAGATCAAGAACTGCCGCTCTTATGACTGAGCCAGCCAGGCACCACAGGAATGGCCAAGGCTGAAATATGTGGCAGGATGTCCCAGGAACTGTTACAGGCATTTGTCATGAATTAGTTTCTTTGATCTTCGTAACAACCCTAAGAGGTAGGAGCTATTACTGTCCCCTTTTTATGAGTGGGCCTACTGAGGGACAGAGAAGGAAAGTAACTTGCCCAGTTCCACAGCTAGTCAACCGCAGAGGTGAGGGATAGTCCCAGGCAGCCTTCCTGCATGCTCCACACTCCTCTGAGGATGAGATGGGTTTCTGACAATCACATTTTGCTGACCTCTCCGAGGCAGGCCTAACACGTTGGCCATACTTGCAACACTGGCTTATTGTGGCACGAAATTTTTGTAGTGTTGGGAGCAAGAAATTCCTGTCCCCTTCTAGGTCCTTCTCAATGGACTAAGAATCAAATTGACATGATACAGATTAACAGAAAAAAAAAATCAAATTTAATCTTGTAGGTACAGGAAATCCACACAGACATGGAAATTCTAAAAACAGGCAAAAGGAGATACATACATTGTCCAGAGTTAAGGAGCTGGAGGTAGGGACTTGAACTTCAAAGGGAAGGAATGCAATTCCCAGGAAGGTAAAAAAGAGTAAACATTGGGGCGCCTGGGTGGCTCAGTTGGTTGAGCGTCTGACTTCGGCTCAGGTCATGATCTCATGGTTTGTGAGTTCGAGGCCCTTGTTGGGCTCTTTACTGACAGTTCAGAGCCTGGAGCTTGCTTCGGATTCTGTGTCTCCCTCTCTGTCTGTCCCTCCCCTGCTTGCACTCTGTCTCTCTCTCTCTCTCAAAAATAAATAAACATTAAAAAAAAAAGAAAGAAAAGAGTAGATGTTTGCCGGGCCACTCAGAAACAATGGGACACAGAAGACTTGGATCAGACAGGCCTTGCCAGGTTCCTCCCTGTACCTAGTTCGTGGTACGGTGTAGTTATCTATGGTGACAGCTCTCTTCCTGGAGCAGGTCCTCCATCCAAATTCTTTTCAGACAGTTGTGGGGGAGGTGAAGAGCTTTTCCTGAGCCTGCTGGGTTTTGATTGCTTTTTAACTCCAAATAACCTTTGTGCCAAAGTGGCTCATTTTGGGGCAGCCTGCCTTGGCCCCTACAGTATCACGACAGCATAATGCTATAAGCCCAGAGGAATTTCATATTACCTTTAATGACCTGAATTAGACCTAAGAAAACTGCTAGCCAGTATGATACTTAACTCACTTCAGTGCCCAAAAAAGTGGTTACTTGTAATTCTCAGTTTGCTTTTGAATTTATGTGCATCCAAACCTCCACTCTCAGCTTTGCATTAAATGACTGTAGTCATTGCCTCCATTTTCATCTTCCTCTCAAATAATGGCTCTGGACCCAGAGCTGATAGCCCTCTTTGAGTTCAGACAACTGAGAGGGTGTCCTGGAAAATGGGGACGCTTCTCCAGGGCATGAGGTTGCCCTGGGTGTCCCTGATGGCCCTCTGTCAGGGGGATAGGTTCTGTGAATTGTGTTTCCAGCAATGGCGGTACACTTGTGTTGACCCATCCCTGGCAGAACCCTCCCTACCCCCACCGGCCCCTTGTGGGGGGGGGGGTAGGATCTGTGAGTCCCCTGACCTAAGTGGGCAGAATGTGTGGCTGTGAAGGAGAGTAAAGCAGTCAGCTGTAAGGAGGAATTGGGGCTGATTGGCACCAAACACGGAACTTTCTCCATGTATCTGTGAGCGGGGCATCTCTATCCTAGTAGCTGGGTCTCTCCTATGGCACTTCGTCAGTTTTTTGCTTACTTAGCAGTTAGCTGTCAAATTAGAAATCCCTCCTATTTTAGTTTTTAAAGCCTTGATATGGTCTAACTTCAGTTGGCAAAAACAAACAAAACCCCCACGCAAACAATGTAGGAGGATCTTTCTGTCTTTAACCTGATGCAATCAGATACAGCAGTCGAGTGTGGGTCCCTGGAGTCAGATTGCCTGAGTGAATCCTGGCTCTCCTACTTACCAGTTGTGCAGTCTTCTTTACTTCATCTGTAAAATAGGAAAAATAATAAGTGATGTGTGAGCATTAAGAGTACCTCATTGTCAGACCTCAGTACCTACCATCATGATCCACAGGTAGTTCAGTATTGTGTGTAACTAAAGTGACATCAGAGACATATGATGAAGAGTGGCAGTTAAAAAGTTAATTGTGTCATTTTGGATCTCTCTTTTCCTCTTTGCTTTTTGCACTGCTGTGTGACAGCTCTCTTCTGGCATGTGTCAAATGGCCTTTTCCTTTGATTAATGTTTCAAATTTATAACTGGTCAAAGAGATACAAAAAAGAGGGGGAGGGCAGCGGTACTTAGTCTAACCACACCCACGTGAAAGCAGATACTGGGCTGTTCCCATGGCGATGTAGAGTATTTTGTCAAACACTTGGCCCAGGGAACCGGGGATGAGTCATACTCTTGGCTGGGTGGGGAGAGGGCAACTGCTTTCAATTGAACTGTCAGACCAATAGTTGGGTTGGGAGACTCCCCTGGTTCCTGCAATAAATCAGAGACATCTCGGGTCTGCGGTTTGGTTGTACTTGGTTCATTTGTCATGTGGACATTTTTTCTGATTTCCTTCCTCTGGATACAAGGAGCTATGGATACCCCTTTGCATATCTATCTATCTATCTATCTATCTATCTATCTATCTCTATATATCAAGAAACCGCAAACTTAGTTCTTGTAAAAATAAGGTCTGTCTTCCTGTATGTCTTGACACAACTAAAGCTAGCAAAAGGGTTTTTATGAGCTGCTTCTCCTGTTCCCTGTTTCCACATACTCATTGTCCATAAGTAAGGTTTGCTGAAGCATATTATGCAGCATTTTCTTTTTAGCAAGAGTTAAACACACAGGGGTATATTTTTCAGATAGAAGTGTTCGGATAACTATAGGCATCATAATTTCAGGATGGAAAATCTGAACCAGATATGACTTCTCTGGACTTTACTAGCTGGTTGAAGTCAGTAATTCTGCATCAAGCAAGCTGAGAAGCACAATTACATGCTGATAGAATGTGCTATAGCCTCAAGTGGTTAGCCTGGATTACTACTGCTCAGTCATCACTGACTACCCACAGCACACTGGGCAGGAGCAGAATTAGACACCTGGGAATCACATGCTAATGAAAGTCACCTACCCTTGCAATCATTTACTGAGTTGCTGTCATGCCCATGCTATCATGCCTATGCTAGGCTATAAACAGGGATACAAACCCTCTAAAACACAACTCTTGTCTTCTAAGAGTTTCTGATATAGATGAGGGAAAACAAAAAGCAGGAAAAACTAACAGGCAATAACATGAGGCAGCAGCAATGGGCAGTACATGTGTGGAGAAGAGAGAAATCCTGAGGAGCTGTGGTGAAGGAAGATGGGATTTGATTTGAGCCTTGAAGGATGGGTGGAGAAGGGGAGAGAACATTCAGGAAGGGGAGAAGACAAGAGCAACAGTGCAGAGGTCGGGTCTCAGCACTGGAATTTGGTCCATGTAGGGATGTTAGGACAGGCCAAGGAGGTCAGAAACTGGGGAAGAGATAAGGCATTGGTGTGGGGTGCTATTAGCATATGGTGGGGGGTCATTAGCACAGGGCCTGAAAACTGTGGAGCCAAAAAAACAAAAAACAAAAAAACAGGAGAACCATGTAAAATACAAAGGGTGCTATTTAAAAATGTGAGTTACGGCCCTGCCAAGGAAGGAAACAATGAGAGAGATACAGAATTCGGTCAACCCAAATCATGCAATAGTATAAAAGTTTACAGTGTGATTCCATATTGTGAGCAGGATCTGATGAATTGGCATCATGATACCATCAAGAATGTGACTTGAGACCCAAATGGAAGGTCTTAATCAGAAAAAGAATTAAAAAGAGAATTATAATATACTAAATCTTCAAAGTCAGTGTTTAAATATTTAATAGCATTAAATTAATTTGTGAAGGCACTTCGAAAAGTGATTGTTGAATTGCACTTGGTTAATAACTAGATTTACACTGGAAATACTGGATTTTTAAATTTAACTTAAAAAATTTTTTTTTAATGTTCATTTATTTTTGAGAGAGAGGTGGAGAGAGTGTGAGCCAGGGAGGGGCATAGAGAGGGAGACACAGAATCTGAAGCAGGCTCCAGGCTCCGAGCTGTCAGCACAGAGCCCGATGTGGGGCTTGAACCCATGAACTGTGAGATCATGACCTGAACCGAAGTCAGACACCTAACTGACTGAGCCACCCAGGTACCCCTTAAATTGAACTTTAATAAAAGAAGTATTAATCTTAAAAATCAAAGCATCTGCAAATAGCATTTTTTCCGTGCACGACTGCTGATTTGGAGGAACCAGCAACTTCCTGTTGGCCTGAGCACAGCATGGAGGCAAGGGGGCTGTCCACACGCCAGGCCCAAGGTGGTTCATGAAGGCATGTGGGGAGCACCATGGAGAGGTCTGTCGATTATTGGGATTGAGGTCTGGGGGGAGACTTCGGTTCCCAAGGCATGGAGAGGAAAAAGAAACACTGACAGCATAGGATCCAGGGAAGGAAATGGAGTCACATAAGGTTCTCTCTCAGAAGGTAAACAAGGACAGGGAAAATGAGAACTTTCAGGGAAGAACATGCAGAAATGTTTTTGCTTTGCATCGAATGAAAGCTTATAATGACCAGGAATAAAACAGGTATTGGTCTCTGTGATACTGGAAATTAATTATCGTTAGTCTGGACCTTTAAGTAGAATTCAGTATGTGTTGAGAGTAGGCCAAATTTCAAAGTCCCATGAGAAAGGAGGGCTTTGAAAAATAATGGACACTTAGGCCCTACCACAGAACAATCGAATCAGCATCTCTGGGGGCAGGGGCCGGGCATCAGTGTTTTTTTGTTTTCTCGGGAAGTCTTTTTAATTCTCTGGGCATCTGTTTCCTACTGTAAAATAAGACTGGAATAGATGATCTCAAGGCTCCAACTAGCTCCAACATTCTGTGATTCGTGGAGGAGAAACTGCCGGGCCATTCATTATTAGTTCAGATACTGACCTGCCCGCCGCAGCAGTTCAGTGGCCCACTCAGTCCGGAGGAATTTCACACAGGAAAGAAGATGCTAGCAGTCACTCCAGAGAGTCAGGCAGGGACTTTTATAGTTGGTCAGGGAAACAAATGAGAAAACAAATAGCAACAACAAAAGCAGGCTCACTTCCCTTGGGTTGTCTGTGTACTTGTTCCTAAAATGAACGTGAACAGGCAGAGAGTGACAACTCTCAAGTGGAGGCTTGGGTGTTGTAGATCTTACCGTTCTGGAGGTCAGAAGTCAGATGTAGTCTCACAAGTCTTCTCCAATGCCAGGGCAATTTCTCTGCTTTTAAGGACTAACGTGATAAGATTGGGCCCACCCAGACAATCCAGGATAATCTCCCCAATTTGAGGCCCTTAATCCCATCTGCAAAGTATCTTGCCACATAGGATTCACAGGTTCCAAGGATTAGGGTGAGAACCTGGGGGCACAGGAGAGAAAGGGATTACTCTACCTACCCTGTGCCTCCAGGTAGTTTTTGTTGTTGTTGTTGTTGTTGTTGTTGTTGTTGTTGTTGTTTTTTAAAGGTAAGAAGCTGAACTGGGTCATCTGGGTGGCTCTGGTCAGTTGAGTGTCAGTCAGACTGTTGATCTTGGCTCAGGTCATTATCTCATGGTTTGTGGGTTTGAGCCCCACATTGGGCTCTGTGCTCATAGCGTGGAGCCTGCTTGGGATTCTCTCTCCCTCTCTCTCTGCTCTCCCCCACTCTCTCACTCTGTCTTTTTCTGTCTCTTTCTCTGTCTCAAAAAAAAAGCTTAAAAAAAAAAGATAAGAAGCCGAAGTGGGAGCTTGTGGTGCAAAGTGGTGCTTTGTTTTCTCTTCAGAGTCACTAAATATTGATCCTGGACAGGATGAGAATATTTATCTAATATAAACTATTACCACCACCACCACTACCACCCCCCACAGTAGGTAGAGGGGAGGCCTGGAACTGAGGATGTAGGATCTTGCCTTTCTTTTATTTCAGGGATGAGAAAAGAGCATGTTTAATTCTATTAGTATCTGTTCTCTGAGAGCCCTCAGCAGTGGTGACAACACCCTCCCTTCTGGGCCAGAACTTTTCATCCCTGTCCCATGGAATTCTCTGCTTTTCTAGGGATACTTTAGAAAGTCTGGCTCTGTTGGTCATGTTTAATTTGCTCCCAGCTTGTCTTCAGCACTAACGAACATCAGGGAATGGAATTTGGGCAAAGAAATGAAGGAAGACAGAAAACAAAACAAAAAAAGCATTTGTTTTTCAGATCCTCTATGTCCTTAGGGTCTGAACTCCAAGTTAGATGGCTTTGAACTCTTAGTATAGGAATGACAAGATGAATTCATTTAGTAGGTGTTTATTGGGTGCCCACTCTGTGTCAGGCACCAGCTGCCCAGAGATCTCTGGGAGGAAGAGGCAGGCTGCTGTTTATTCAAAAACCATCATCAGGCCAACTCCAAGTTCTTGTGAAAGGGCCGGGCCTGTTGATTTGGAGCTGGTGCCCCGCCCACAATTGTTTAATTATAGACAGGAACCTGAGCCTCCCGGAGCTCTGTCCCTTTAGTCAATTAATTATTCAAAAGATTGTTTCCACTGTATAGCAGGAGGAAAAAGATGCTTTCCCTTGACTTTCTTTTAGCTTTCTTGGGGACTTTTCTGGCATGCTGTGGCAGAGAAAGGAAACAGATTTTGTTTTGAAGAAGGTGGAAGTGTTGCATTTCAATGCATTCCACTCTTGTGGTGGATTCTCATAAGCAGAATTTGGGAAACGTTTCTGGAAAAATATGATTTTTCCTAATGTCCCATTAAAATGTTGTGAATGACTCTTCTCCACATTAGTATAACAGCATCTCTGATTGGAGTGGTGTTCCTCCGCAGAGGGAAACATTCCAGTTCTGGGTACTGCTGTGTGCCAGAATGGAAAACAGATGAGAGACAGAATCCTGCCACTATTTGGATGTCTTGTTTTGTGGGTCACTGAACCTCTCGAAGTTTTGATTTCTATAATGCGATAACATCCACTTGTCTCAGCCAGAGTTCTTAGTGTCTAACAACAAACCAACTACACATTTACTTGTACACTTAAGCAGAAAAAGAATTTGCTAGAAAGGTATTGGAGAGCTAACCTCATCTCAAGAAAGGAAAATACATATGAACAAGGCAGGTCAGGCAGCTGCTGGGACCAAAGTGGAAGCACAGCCAGAGTCACACAGCTGGTCCCATGGACTGGGCGTAACAGTGTCTGGCGGTTGGGTGCTGGCTGCTAGTTGGCGCCACTAGCTGCTGGAACTCAGCGCTGCTCCTGCCTGCTGATACAGTGGATTCTCTACAGTCTGTTTCTGGTTTCTCATTCAGTGGGGTAAGGTGTGTCTGCTTACAGAACTTAGGTCATCTGCTGTTCCCTAGGGGTGAAGGAGTCGGGGAAGTCTGTGTAGTATTTCAGCTGCTATAGTGAGAGGTGGGTTCTTCCATCCACCAAAACTCTTTTTAAGACTGGGAAATGGGAAATTTCCAAACATGAGAAGGGGGCTCAGATGCCAGGTGGCCAAACAAAAGCAGCCGCTTGAGTCCATGCCTTCGGTGGTCCAACTTCCACCTAAGTCCTTTTTCCTGTATTTACCCTTTTGAAGGAATAAATTCCTCCCACACAACCTAATGCAACCATACTTTCTATAATTTTAAATGATCTCACTCCTACCCCAGGGAGGACTGGAAGTTACCCCAAGATCTCCGGGATCTAGCCGGCCTGTTCCCAGCCTCATTACGTGGCCGCATCCCTCTTTCCTGTCGATATTTGGGACCGATCATCACAAACAACACTGGACCAAGCACAAAGCCAGTTTCCCTGGCAGCGCAGGAGACTGGCCTTAGAATGGGCTCTTTTAGGGCATCTGAGATCTGCCCTCATTAGAGACTCAGAGACAAGGAGTGTTGTTTGTGGGTGGAGTGGGTGATGAACTGGCTTCCCTTGCTGTGCCTCCCTCCAGGTGCAGGTCGTCAGGGATGCTGAAAGCATTTCAAGGGACAAGGAGGGAGTGGCTGATAAGACTCAGTGAGGTTTTGAGTGTTCTGAGTCAGCCAAATGCTGGCGTGTTTCCCAGTTCCAGTACTCGGGGTTAAATTCTTTCTGCTCACTACCCTAAATTTCACACAAAAGATCCTGCGAGGGTGTGGATTTAACAGTTAATTTGGTGACCCACAGAATCAAACTTTTGAGGGTTTGTGTGTGTGTGTGTGTGTGTGTGTGTGTGTGTGAGAGAGAGAGAGAGAGAGAGAGAGAGAATATACATAAGAGAGCTTTATTTTTTTAAGTTATATAAAGTCTTGGATTTCAGTGCATGTTGTAGGGGTAAAAGGTAAGAATTTGTCTTTGTTCTGTGCAGGGACATTAGAAGAAACCACTGCATTCCACAGTCTTGAATTCCGTATACTGTTCCTATTGGTCTGTGGCTCTTTGTCCCTCAGATCTTCCCTTCAGGGGGTTCCCGATTCCATGTGACCATAGGTAAGAATTTAATTAGTGATTCTTTATCAGTCCCTGCCTCTCTGGGTCACTATCTTCTGACTCAAGTCTGGGTCAGTCTGTCTGATAGTCTGGCCCAGGGCCTCTTGCTAACTTCCAGTTGTAAGGGGCTCTTGGAAAGTCAGTACCTGGCTTTCCAGTCTTTGTAGAGGGAGACAGAGTGCCTACAGCGAGACTCACAGGACAGGGAATTCCTCAAATGTGTACAGGAGGCCAGATGTTGGGCAGGGTAAAACCCATCGAGGGTCCAGTGCACTTCCTTAGGAGGCTGTTAGGGACATTTTTTATTTATTTAAAAAATTTTTTTTAACATTGATTTATTTTTGAGAGAGAGAGAGAGACAGAGCATGAGCAGGGGAGGGGCAGACAGAGAGGGAGACACAGAATCCAAAGCAGGCTCCAGGCTCAGAGCTGTCAGCACAGAACCCAACACGGGGCTCAAACTCATGAACCGTGAGACCATGACCTGAGCCAGAGTCA
Source organism: Leopardus geoffroyi (assembly GCF_018350155.1). Lineage (NCBI taxonomy): Eukaryota > Metazoa > Chordata > Mammalia > Carnivora > Felidae > Leopardus > Leopardus geoffroyi. The sequence goes on from NC_059328.1 coordinate 106,605,844, forward strand.
GATGGTTAACCAACTGAGCCACTCAGGGATCTGGTTGTTAGGGACATTTAAAAAGATGATATGTATGTAAAGCATCTCACATAGTACCTGCTACATATTATTACATCCCATTCAATGGTATTTCCTACATCTTCCTGGTTAATAAAATTGCCAGGTCTGAGCCATGAAAGGACGAGACTGCAAATACATAGTTAAATGCAAGCATTGAAATTTGACATAGGATTTAGATAAAAGATTTAATAGGCAGGCTAGGAAAAGTTATATTAATTCATTATCTTCTGATACTTAGAAAATTTTTATTTTTGGTATAAGTATTAACCTTTTAATTGAGAAAAAGTGTTACTATTCAGCTTATTTCGTAAAAAGTTCTTTAATAAAACCAGCTTACTGTTTTTATCTGGTTCTTATTATAAAGAGGAAATTAAAAAAATTGGGGGTGCCTGTGTGGCTCAGTCAGTTAAGCATCTGACTTTGGCTCAGGTTATAATCTCATGGTTTCTGGGTTTGAGCCCCACGTTGGGCTCTGTGCTGACAGCTCAGAGCCTGGAGACTGCTTTGGATTCTGTGTCCCCCCCCCCCTTCTCTGACCCTCCCCCATTCATGCTCTGTCTCTCTTAAAAATAAGTAAACATTAAAATTTTTTTTTTAATTTGAATTCATCTTCATCCATAAAAAGTTGTTCAGCTTGGCATCTGTGCCCTACTGGGATGATTTCTCATTGGACAGGAGCTTGCTCCTGCTTGCTATCCCATTTGGGTGTCTGAGTCAGTTCCACATGCTTGGTTTTAAGTTTATGAACATGTAAAAAAGGATCAGCATAAATGAGAAAGTACTGTTTTGATTCCTAAGCCCAATCTGAAATCTGAATGAACTTGGTCATGAATTTTTCTTTTATTTATTTATTTATTTATTTATTTATTTATTTATTTATTTTTCAATGTTTATTTATTTTTGGGACAGAGAGAGACAGAGCATGAACGGGGGAGGGGCAGAGAGAGAGGGAGACACAGAATCGGAAACAGGCTCCAGGCTCTGAGCCATCAGCCCAGAGCCCGACGCGGGGCTCGAACTCACGGACCGCGAGATCGTGACCTGGCTGAAGTCGGACGCTTAACCGACTGCGCCACCCAGGCGCCCCGGTCATGAATTTTTCTAGTCACAAGCTGCATTGAAATTAGAGGCCCCAGAGGCATATTTCTTAGCTTGGAAATATTATCTTTATCTGTTGACTTCCATAAGCAACAAAAGAATGTTGCCTCTCAAGATTCACTCTACATGACTTGTGATTCCTTTGCATGTATCTGGTAATTCATTCATCAAACATATATTGAGTTCCTAGTACATGTTGGGTATCACGTCAGCCTCTGAAAATGGTGATGAAAAGAGTTGGTCCCTGAACTGAAGGAGTTCGTGGTCTCATAGAATAGGTAAGACAGACATAGAAGCAAGTTAGTGTAGTGTCATGTGACAAGTGTGATACTCTATGTATAAAGACAGGTGGTGGCTCAAAGGACAAAATGTCTAACTGTGGTTATGGGGGAGGTGGATTCAAAGAAGTCTTCACAGAGGAAGAGACACTTGAGCTGGATCTGGAAGGACAGCACAGGTGCTCCCCGGGAGAAGGGGAGAGGGTGTTGCAGGAAGGGTCATGGCCCAAGCATAGGCATGAAGGGGCCTGGTGCCTTGTGGGGCTGCAGGTAGTGTGGAGCATAGAGAAGGAGAAGGGAATGTAGGGAGATGAGTCTGGGGGGAGGTGGAAGCCAGAATCTAGTGGGCCTTTTATGCCCTGCTGAGGAGTCTACACTTCATCCTAAAGGCACTAGAGGCCACTAAGGTGCCTTAAAGGGGGCAGGTTTGAATTTAGAGCAGTTACTCAGTATGATCAATTGGAAGTGAAGGCTAAGGGTGGAGCAGGGTGAATTTGGAGAAAGGCAAACCAGCGAGGGCAGAGAATATTGTAGAGGTGCCTGTGAGAAGGGATAGCAATGTCCATCTTTGACTCTATCTCCATTTGACATGATGAAGGTACTGTAGCTGTACTGATAGGATCCCCAACGCTTGTCAGATCACTTCAGTTTCCTAAAACAAAATAACCCTTATGGCAGTGTGGCAGAGGCTGCTAGCTGACCCCCAAAGACCCGTGGGCCCCTTCCATGGTGTAGAGCAGGGTTGGGAAACAGATACCCAGCCGGGAGCTCCATTAGCAAGCCCCCTGCCCTGGAGCTCTGTGGGCCTCGTGTGACAAGACGAGTTATCAGCAGAGGGAGGGATGTGTTCACTTCAGGGCTGAGGTGGTTAAATATCGGGTGTGAGCTCCCGTATTCTCTCTGTCCTCCCTGCATACCTTCTCCCCCTGATGACTAGAAGTCCCTGAGTCACCACTTGAAGGAGAGCTGCCAGACCTGACTGGACTTTATTGTGCTGTTTGACTCTGCAGTTAACCTGTCCTGATACAGCCTGTCTGTACTGTAGCCAAATCGTAGAAATTTGTTACTAGACTTGGTGGGCTTGCTGCTAAATTATTCAGGATAACTCTAAGTCAGTTCGTGGATTATGAATTATTTTCACAGTGACACTACCCATATAGTAGTTTGTGTTCTTTTTATTGAAAGCTGTCTCCATGATTTCTGGAGTTTGGAGGTGGGTCCATTCTGTGTTCCACAGGGTGGCTCGGGCGGGAAGCTGAAGAATGTCAAACCTGGTCACTCGTTCCCTCTCTGGACTGTGTCCTGTCAGTTTAGACAAGTTACACTGCACCTTGTTTTGAGCACTATTTTGGTTCTTCTTTCCTTTTCATTTCCACAAATATTTTTTGGCACCTGTCATGTGCCAGACCTATTCAGAAAGTTTTACTCTGTGCCTGGGACTGTGCTAGATTTTTCTGGTGCAACAATGAACAAGGAAGACATGGTCTCTGCTCTCCTGAAACATAGAGTACGGGTGGCAGGAGAGAATTAAGGAAACTTTTCCAAATGATACGATAAGTGCTGTGTTTAGGGGGAGAATGGGATGTCTTGAAAACAGATGGAAGTAATACAAAACCTGAACTTGGAAATTCTGGAAGCCTTCCTGGAGGAAGTGACATTTAAGCAGATAAAGCAGGGTTGAATGGGAGTTAGATGAAGAGTGTTCTAAGAGGGGAAAGATAGTATGTGCCAAGGCCTAGAGGAGCTAAAAGAAGTTGTTTGCCTATTGACGACAGAGTACAGATTGGGAAGTGGCAAAGACTAATGTTGAAAAAGGAAGCAGGGACCTGATGATGAAGGGGTGATGAGCCATGTAAGGGGACTGTCTTCTGTTGGAGTACCCCAAAAGCAAAAACAGGCAAGTAGAAGTAGTTTATTTGCAGGTTGGTTCCAGGAAGCATGATGAAGGAATGGGAAAGTAAGCGGAAGAGAAGGAAGTCTGCAAAGGCTGTATTAACCAGCAGGGTACTGTCTGGGCAACTGAAGTCCAGCACCACCAGAGACACCTGAGAGCCTGTTGGACATGCCTCTGAATTGTCACATTGGTCCAGGAAGGCAGGCGTTTATCCAGCGCTCTCGTCCCTCATTGGTTGGAGGTTGCACCTGGGAACCTTAATGCCTTCCACTTCTGGCCAGTCCCAGGTTCCTCAGAGAATGACCTGCGGCAGGCGGAGAGACAGAGCTGCTGGAGGCCATTGTGTGTATGGGACAGTCTGTAGGTGATATCTAGGGTGGGTCATGGGGATGTGGGCACAGCTCCTACAGCATCTCCCAGAAGTCTAGACTTTGTCCTAAGAACACATGGGATCTGTTGCAGGGTTTTCAAGAATGAATTTTATAATCTTTTTGATGTTTAATTTATTTATTTTGAGAGAGAGACAGTGCAAGCAGGGGAAAGGGAGAGAGAGAATCCCAAGCAGGCTCCATACCGTTAGCGCAGAGCCCAGTGTGGGGCTTGAACTCAAGAACAGTGAGATCACGACCCAGGCCAAAATCAAGAGTTGGACACTTAACCAACTGAGCCACCCAGGTGCCCCTTCAAGAATGCATTTTAGAAAAGCTCATCTTGGCTGAATGGAGAGGGTGGATTAGATTGGGGGGAAACTGAAGTAGGCAGAGGAATTAAGACCTATTTTATTTTTAATTTTTAAATTTTATTTATTTATTTATATTTATTTATTTATTTATTTATTTATTTTTGACAGAGCACAAGCAGGGGAAAGGGACAGAGGTGGGGGAGAGAGAGAGAACCTCAAGCAGGCCCTGTGCTCAGTGCAGAGCCCGATGTGGGACTTGATACCATGACCCTGGAATCATGACCTGAGCCAAAATCAAGAGTCAGATGTTCAACCGACTGAGTCACCCAGGTGCCCCACTGTCTCTGTATTTTCTTTAGTGAGATACTTGTTAATATCGTTAGCTCATTTTTCAATGAGTTGTTTGTTTTCTTACTGTTGAGTTTTAAAAGTTCTTTGCATATTTTGGATAATAGTTCTTTATCAAATATGTCTTTTGGAGTTATTTTTTCCCCAATGTGTGTCTTGTCTTTTCCCTTTTTTTTTTTTAAATGTTTATTTATTTTTGAGAGACAGAGCATGAGCAGGGGAGGGGCAGAGAGAGAGGGAGACGAAGAATCCAAAGCAGACTCCAGGCTCTAGAGCTGTCATTATGGAGCCGGACACGGGGCTCGGACCCATGAATGTGAGATCATGACCTGAGCTGAAGTCAGACGTTTAACTGCCTGAGCCAGCCAGGTGCCCCCCTTTTCTTTCTTTCTTTTTTTTTCTAGAGTTTTATTTTTAAGTAATCTCTAACTCAACATGGGACTTGAACTCACAACCTCCAGATTAAGAGTCACACGCTCAGGGCACCTGGCTGGCTCAGTCAGTTGAGTGTCCAGCTTCAGCTCAGGTCATGATCTCATGGTTCATGAGTTCGAGCCCTGTGTCAGGCTCTGTGCTGACAGCTTGGAGCCTAGAGCCTGCTTCAGATTCTGTGTCTTCTTCTCTCTCTCTCTGCCCTTCCCCTGCTCAAAAATAAATAAGCATTTAAAAAAAAATTAAAAAAAAAAAGAGTCACATGCTCTACTGACTGAGCCAGCCAGGCTCCCCTGTCTTTTCCTTTCCTTGCCAGTGTTTCCATGCCAGGCAGAAGATTTTAATTTTAATAAAGTGTTGCCTATCAATTCTTTCCTTCATGGATCATGACTTTGGTGTTGTATCTGAAAAGTCTCTGCTGGCCGTGATCATATAGTGGTTAGTACTCTGCGTTGTGAAAAGTCACTGCTAGACTTAAGGTTTACCTAGATTTTCTTCTATGTTATCTTCTAGGAGTTTTATAGTTTTGCATTTTATATTTAGGTCTGTGATCCATCTTGAGTTGATTTTTGCAAAGGGCATAGGGTCTGTGTGTAGATTATTTTGTGCATTATACATGTATAGTTGTTGCAGCTGTGTTTGTTAAAAAGACAGTCTTCATTTGTTGCCTTTGCTCCTTTGTCAAGATCAATTGACTATATTATTTACATGGGTCTATTTCTGTCAGCACAGAGCCTGATGTGGGGCTTGAGCTCGCAAACCATGAGATCATGACCTGAGCCGAAGTTGGACACTCAACCAACTGAGTCACCCAGGTGCCCTGAAATTTTGATTACTTTTGATTACTGTAGCTTTATAGGAAAGTCTTGAAGTTGGGTAGTGTCAGTCCTCCAACTTTATTCTTCTCCTTCAATATTATGTTGATTATTCTGAGTCTGTCTCTCCATGTAAACGTCAGAATCAGTTTGTTGCTATCCACAAAACAACTTGTTGGGATTTTGACTGGGATTGCATTGAATCTATAGATCAAGTTGGGAGGAACTGCCATCTTGACAATAGCCAGTCTTCTTATTCACAAACATGGAACATCTCTCTATTTATTTAGTTCTTCTTTGATTTTTCAGCAGAGCTTTGTAGTTTTACTTGTATACAGCTTATACATATTTGGTAGATTTATAATTAAGTATTTCATTTTGGGGGGATGCTATTGTGGTATTATATATGTATTTTTAATTTTTATTTTTATTTTTTTATTAAAAAATTTTTTTTAATGTTTTTATTTATTTTTGAGACAGAGAGAGAGAGAACATGAGCAGGGGAGGGACAGAGATAGAGAGAGACAAGAATCCGAAGCAGGCTCCAGGCTCTGAACTGTCAGCACAGAGCCTGACGTGGAGCTCAAACCCACGGAGTGTGAGATCATGACCTGAGCTGAAGGCGAACGCTTAACTGACTGAGCCACCCCAGGCACCCCTAGGTATTATATTTTTAATTTCAAATTTCTCTTGTTTATTGCTGGTATATGAAAGCAGTTGACTTTTGTATATTAAACTTGTACCTGACAGTTGCTTGGGTGGCTCAGTCAGTTAAGCATCAGACTCTTGATTTCAGCCCAGGTCATGATCTCACAGTTCATGAGATGGAGCCCCATGTCAGCACAGAGCCTGTTTGGAATTCTCTCTCTCCCTTTCTCTTTACCTCTCCCCTGCTTGCACATGCGCTTCTCCCTCCCTCTCTCTCTCTCTTTCTCTCTCTCTCTCTCTCTCTCTAAATAGAAGCAAATAAAACAGTGTATCTGGCAACCTTACTATAATCACTTATTAGTTCTAGGTAGTTTTTGTCAATTCTTTAGAATTTTCTACATTTATGATCATGTCATCTGTGAATACAATTTTATTTCCCTTTCCAATCTGTATACTGTTTATTTCCTTTTTATTTTATTTTTTATTAAAATTTTTTTAAATATTTATTTATTTTTGAGAGAGAGAGACAGAGCGCGAGTGGGGGTGGGGCAGAGAGAGAGGGAGACACAGAATCCGAAGCAGGCTCCAGGCTCTGAGCTGTCAGCACAGAGCCCCACGTGAACCCATGAACCATGAGATCATGACTTGAGCTAACGTCTGGCGCTTAACTGGCTGAGCCACCCAGGCGTCCCTATTTTTTTATTTTTTAAAAGTTTATTTATTTTTTGAGAGAGAAAGAGAGCGTGCACACATGCACGAGTTGGGGAGGGACAGAGAGAGAATCCCAAGCAGGCTCTGCATTGCCTGCTCAGAGCCCATGTGGGGCTCAAATTCACCAACCGTGAGATCATGACCTGAGCTGAAATTAAGAGTTGGACGCTTAACTGACTGAGCCACCCAAGTGCCCCTGTTTATTTCCTTATCTTGTCTGATTGCATTAGCTATTCCAGTATGATGTTGAAAAGCAGTGGTGAGAGGGGACATCCTTCCCTTTTTCCTGATCTTAGTGGGAAAAGCTTTTAGTTTCTTACAATTAACTATGATATTAGCTATAGATTTTTGGTAGATATTCTTTATCAAGTTGAGGAAGTTCCCCTCTATTGCTAGTTCACTGAGAATTTTTATCATGAATGAATGTTGGACTTTGTCAAATGTTTTTTTATGCATTTATTGATATGGTCATGTGATTTTTCTTCATTAGCCTGATGATTTGATGGATGATATTAATTGATTTTGGAATGTTGAATCAGTCTTGCATATGTGGGATAAAATCACTTGGTCATGGTATACAATTCTTTTCATACATTGTTGGATTTGATTTGCTAACGTATTGTTGAGGATTTTTGCATCTATGTTCATGAGAGATCTTGAACTGTAGTTTTTTCTTTTTCTTGTAATGCCTTTGTCTGGTTTTGGTATTAGGGTAATGCTGGTCATAGAATGAGTTGAGAAGTATTTCTTCTGCTTCTATCTTCTGAAGGAGATTATATAGAACTTGGTATAATTTCTCCTTAAATTAATTTGGTAGAATTTACTAGTGAACCCATCTTGGCCTAGTGCTTTCTGTTTTGAAAGCCTATTAGTTATTGATTCAGTTTCATTCATAGATATAGGCCTACTCAGATTGTCTGTCTCTTTGCCTAGGTGAGTTTTGGCAGATTGTGTCTTTCAAGGAATTGGTCCATTTCATCTAAGTTATAAAATTTGTGGGCATAGAGTTCTTTGTAGTATTCTTACATTATCCTTTTGATGTTTAGGATCTATAGTGATGTCTCCCATTTCATTTCTGATATTAGTAATTTGTATTTTCCTTTTTATTTTATTGATATTTTCAAAGAACCAACTTTTGGTTTCATTGACTTTTTCTGTTGATATACTGTTTTCAGTTTTATTGCTTTCTACTCTAATTCTTATTATTTCTTTTCTCCTGCTTACCTTGGATTTAATTTGCTTCTCTTTTTTCTAGTTTCCTAAAGTGGAAGCTTAGATAATTGATTTGATTTGATTATATTTATTTATTTATTTTCTGTTTTATACCTTTATTTGACAATGAGCAGTTGGTTCTCATCCACATTAACTATAAATGTTTGAAAGTGGTGACATGTACATAGGTACTATATACATAGTGTATAGAGCTTGTTTAGTGAATCTTCATCCTTCTTAAGTTTTTCTGGACAACCGCACACAGATATGGTATGGAGCATTCCCTATTCCTTTGGCCCAGACAGCTTTGTTGAGCCTGGTGTTAGTCTGCACATCTGGAGCTCCCCTTTCTCTCATGGCAAATTTTCAGATCTCTGAGTGCCCGAGGGGCACGCTTCTTGGAACCCATGCCATGGATGTGCTTGTGACTGTTGATGGTGGTGTATTCTCTGGTCACTACCTTGTTGATGGCAGAACAGCCCTTCATTTGGCCACCCTTCTTTGTGGGAGCCATTCTGCCAGGCTCAGTTTGGAAAGCTTAGATGATTGATTTTAGATCTTCCTTCTTTTTAAATATATGCATTTAATGTTATGAATTTCCCTCAAAGCACTACTTTTGTTGCATCCCACAAATTTTAATAAACTGGGGTTTTATTTTCATTTAGTTGAAAATACTTCAAGATTTTGCTTCCGATTTCTTCTTTGATCCATGTGTTAGTTAAAAGTATGTTGTTTAATCTCCACGTATTTGGAGATTTTCCAGTTATCTTTCTGTTTTTGGTTTCTAGTTTAATTCCACTGTGGTCTGAGAGCAGACATTGTATGATTCCTATTCTTTTAAATTTGTTAAGGTGTTTTTTATATGGTCTGTCTTGGTGAATGCTTCCTGTGATCTTGAGTATAATATGTACTCTGCTGTTGTGGGATGAAATGGTCTGTAGATATCAATTATATCCAGTTGATTGTTGGTGCTGTTGAGTTCAACTATGTCCTTACTGATTTTCTTTCTGTTGCATAATTCAATACAATATTACTGTTATTATTCTGAGCAACTTATTATCTGTTAGATCAACCAAAAGTAAGAAAAATAAAAATTTTGGGGCACCTGGATGGCTCAGTTGGTTGAGCATTGGACTTCAGCTCAGGTCATGATCTTGCAGTTGGTGAATTTGAGTGCCACATCAGACTTGCTGCCGTCAGCATAGAGCCTGCTTCAGATCCTCTGTCCCCCACCCCCCTGCCTCCCCCGCTTGTGCTTTCGAAAATAAATACACATTTTTTAAAAAAAGCTTTAATTTTACCTTTACTTATTCCTTTTCAGAAACTCTTCCTTTCTTTATGTAGATCCACATTTCTGACCTATATAATTTTCCTTCTCTCTGAAGAATTTCTTATAACATTTCTTGCAAGACAGGTCTACTGGCAACAAATTTCCTCAGTTTTTGTTTGAGAACTCTTTCTCCTGCACTTTTTTTTAATGTTTATTTATTTCTTTTGAGAGAGAGAGAGCATGTGTGCATGAAGAGGAGAGAGAGAGAGAATCCCAAGCAGGCTTGTCTGTGCTGGTAGCAAAGAGCTCTACTCTGGGGCTCAGTCTCATGACTGTGAGATCATGACCTGAGCCAAAATCAAGAGTCAGATGTTTAACTGACTGAGTCACCCAGGTGTCCCTCTCCTACACTTTTGAAGAGTAATTTCACAGGGTACAGAATTTTAGGATGGGATTTTTTTTTCTCTGAACACTGAATATTTTGCTCTACTCTCTTCTTGGTTACCTGGTTTCTGAGGAGAATTTGAATGTAATTCTTATCCTCAAGCTCAGAGATTCTTTCTCAGCTGTGTCTAGTCTACTACTAAGCACGTCAGAGGTTTTTCCATTTCTGTTACTACCGTGTTTTTGATCTCTAGAATTTCTCTTGGGTTCTTTCTTAGAATTTCCGTCTCTCTGCTTACTTTGCCCATCTGTTCTTGCATGCTGTCTATTTTATCCATTAGAGCTCTTAGCATACTAATCACAGTTGTTTTACAGTCCCAGTCTGGTAATTCTGATGTCCCTGCCATGTCTGAATCTGGTTCTGATGCTTGCTCTGTTTCTTTAAACTGTGTTCTTTTGCCTTTTAGTATGTGTCTTAATTTCTTTTTGGCAGCCAGACATGATGTATCGGGTAAAAGGCACTGCTGTGAGTAGGCCTTTTAGTAACAGTGGTGAGGTATGAGGGGAGGAGGAGTGTTCTGTAGGCCTGTGATCAGTTTCAGTGAGCCTGTGCCTCTAGGCTCCTGAACTTGCTGCAGGCTGTCAACCCCCCCCTCCCCCCCCCCCCCCCCCCCACTTTACGTGGGACGGGATGCCTATAGTGGGCTACAATTGGGTATTTCCCTTCTCTCTTTGGTAGACAGGTCAGTAAGGCCCTGACAGAACCCCAGGCTCTGGTTAACAGCTTCTCCTGAGGGCAGACTTTGTTAAGAACAGAATGCTTGGAGTATTTCCACACGGTTCCCTCTCTCTTCCCATTGCTGGAAACACAGTGTTCACTGTGAGAACCTGGAAGAGCTCCGGAGGTAAAACTTGCAGAAGTGTGAGGGTTCCCAGTAACTGAATCTCCCTGGACTTTTTCTCTCAGACTTGTCCACCCTGAGCCTCCAACACTTGGTCAGTTACAGTTGAGGTTGCCCTGCTGTGGCACTCATGAGGGTTTTGCTCCAGTTGTGGTTCTCTGTATCCTCCTGGTGATTTTCTCCAGTTGTGGAGGCAGCAGTTTGACTTGTGGCCTCACTTTGCTGGTGGATATGGACATTAAGAAAGGTTGTTGGGGCACCTGGGTGGCTCATTCGGTTAAGTGTTTGATTGTTGGTTTTGGCTCAGGTCATGGTCTCATGGTTCATGAGTTCAAGCCCTGCATTGGGCTCTGCACTGATGGTGAGGAGCCAGCCTAGGGATTCTCTCTCCCCTCTCTCTCTGCTCTGTGCTTTACTTGCTTGTGCTCTCTCTCTCTCTCTCTGAAAACAAACAAACAACTTTAAAAAAAAAAAGAAGAAGGGTTGTTGGTTTTTAGTTTGTTCGGTTTTTTACTTGTTGTTGGGGTGAAGCAGTGACTTGCATGCTTCTTACTTGCTGGACCCAAACCCCATGACTGTGGTTTTTACGCTTAGTTCGAGAGGCTTGTGGAACATCCAAGTGCAGTTGTTACTCTATGAATGATGCCTGAATGGGGAAGGGGGTAAATGAGATTAGCCAGGGATATGGTTCATGTGGGAAGAGAAGAGGACCCAGGCCATGTCCTTGAGAATGACCAACATTTAAGGAAAGAAAAGAGATGCTAACAAGGCAGAATAAGAATGAACCTGAGATGGGGCACCTGGGTGGCTCAGTCAGTTAGTGTTCAACTCAAGTCTTGATCTCAGAGTTGTGAGTTCAAGCCCTGTGTTGGGCTTCACACTGGGCATGAAGCCTACTTAAAAATAAATAAATAAAATCTTTTTTATTTTATTTTATTTTTTATTTTTTAAAATTTACATTCAAATTAGTTAGCATATAGTGAAACAAGGATTTCAGGAGTAGGTTCCTTAATGCCCTTTACCCATTTAGCCCACCCCCCTCCCACAACCCCTCCAGTAACCCTCTGTTCTCCATATTTAAGAGTCTTTTATGTTTTGTCTCCCTCCCTGTTTTTATATTATTTTTGTTTCCCTTCCCTTATGTTCATCTGTTTTGTTCTTAAAGTCCTCATATGAGTGAAGTCATATGATTTTTTTGTCTTTCTCTGACTGACTAATTTCACTTAGCATAATACCCTCCAGTTCCATCCACGTAGTTGCAAATGGCAAGATTTCATTATTTTTGATTGCCGAGTAATACCCCATTGTATATATATACCACATCTTCTTTATCCATTCATCCATCGATGGACATTTGGGCTCTTTCCATACTTTGGCTATTGTTAATAGTGCTGCTATAAACATGGGGGTGCATATGTCCCTTCGAAACAGCACACCTGTATCCCGTGGATAAATACCTAGTAGTGCAATTGCTGGGTTGTAGGGTAGTTCTATTTTTAGTTTTTTGAGGAAACTCCATACTGTTTTCCAGAGTGGCTGTACCAGCCTTCATTCCCATAAATAAATAAAATCTTTAAAAAAAGGATGAACCTGAGAGGCAGGAGGAAAATCAGAAGAATGAGAGCTTATGGAACCTAGGGGAAGAATGTTTTAAAAGAGGGAATAGCCAACGAGAGTGAATGCTGCCGAAAGGTCAAATAAATCAAGGGCTAAAAACTGTCTCTTGGAGGGAGCTTTCTGGTAGTTTGGATGAAAGCATTTTGAGCGACATGGTATGGGTATAATACAGATCAGAAAGAATTGAGAAGGAAAAGGTGAGGCAATGGAGAGAGCAGGTGAGATTAATTTTTTCAAGAAATTTATGAGGTATGGATTTGAGGGAGTGCTTTTCCTCCTAGTAGAAATGTTGATGGGAATGAGTGGAGTGAGCTGGAAGAGGGAGTGATGGAAAGAAGAGACAGAGGAGGGTAGGTGGTGGAGGGAAGGAAATCTCAAAGAAGGCAGGGAGGTGGTGAGAACCAGAGCACAGGAGGAGGGATTAACCCTTCAGGAGAAGAGGGATGTCTAGTCCATTTTAACAGGAGGAAAGCGCATAAGATTGCTGTAGGTTATGTATTATGTCCTTTAATCTTTACAGAACTCTCTGGGGCTGGATGTTGTTTTCCCCAATTTTCAAATGATGTAATAAAGGCCTGGAAAAGTTAGGTAATCTGCCCAGAGTCTCACAGGAGAACCTAGGTCTTCTGACCCCAAGGTTGCTTTGAACCCGAACTATAATACTCATTTACCTGTGATAGTGTAAAAGCTTAAGTTCCCTATAAGGAAGTGCCCTGAAAATGAGTGAAATCTAGTCGGGTCCTTGTTTTATGATTTGATAAGCTAGGATGCAAAGAGCTTTTACTGCAACAAACATGCAATTCCGTTTGGTAGAGATCTAGCTAAAGAGGTTATGTTTGATTAATGTTTGACCAACTCCGTATCAAAGGTCTGACTTTTCTTTCTGAGCGAGACTGCTAGAATAAACAACCTTGCTTCTGCCTCTTTGTGTGGCTGAGCAACACCAACATGCATATCTTACATGGCTTATCTTCTTCATTCTTCCCAATGTTGAATTGCCACCATGTGGGTACAATGGGATCTGTGTTATAGATGAGAAAACTGAGGCTCAGAGAGGTCAAGTAGCTTGCCCGAGGCCACAGAGTAGGTGGCAAAGCAAGAGTTTGAACCCAAGTCTTTCTGACTCTGAATCTGTTGCTCTTTCAACAACGTATTGCTTCATGTAGTTTGAGAGGTAAGGAGGGACTCTCTAGTTGGAGGATGAATCATAAGACTTTGTAATATGCTGTGGCATAGAACATGTCTACCAGGATTTTGACTTTCTCCTTTCAGCTTGTTTAACTTAAACTGAGAAAGTGTTATAGGACTGATACTAGTCAATATTTATATAGTGCCGACTACATACTGAGCATTGTTCCAGGTGCTGTAGGTGTAGTAAGTTAATCCCAGAGCAAACTATGAGGTAGGCTCTATTATTGTCTCAATTTTATGTAGGAGATACTGAGGCACAAAGAGGCCCAAGCTTACTCAAGGTCACACAGCCTGTAAGTAGCAAAGCCAGGATTAGAACCCAGAGTCTGGGCTGTTGCCTCTCAGGGAGGCACTGTTGCTCTCTGACCAGGAGAATGACGACACTGGGTTCTCAAAGCCGATTCTGTTACTTCTTCCCTGTTCACTCAGTTTAGTGATTTGACTAGAGGCATAGACTTTGGAGTCAGACCTGGGTATGAATCCCAGCTCTATCACTTACCGTGGTATGACCTTGGACAAATTACTTCTCTTCTCTACCTGCTCAGTTTCTTCATCTGTAATATAGAGACACTGACAATACTCAACTCAGAGTCTTTGTGAGGGTTGAATGAGATAAAGCCTATTAAGAGCTCAGCAGGAATGCAAGGTATTGGATAATGGGCAGTAGTTGTTATCAATGTATGGTGAAGTTGTCAGTAACCAGCAGGATTAGAGCATGGGTCTGCTTAACTACCCCCCCCCCCCTGCCCCGTCCCCTACTGTATCAATTACCTCCTGAGCGTCCTCATCCTGGTGCTCAGCAGGCCCTGCTTGTAGACTTCCTGGATGCTGTCAGTGGACCTGTCAGTGTTCTGTCCACTCAGATGGCTCCATTGGCTCTCCCTCCTCCTGTCTGACTGTGATAGCATTCAATGCAGAGAAGGCAGCAGCAGGACCAGACTGGGAGTCGGAGACCAGAGGAGTAGGGATAAGGAGTCAAGACCTGGTCCATGGAGTATAAGTCAAGGCCACAGGCGTGGCCAGGGTCACACACCTAACCCACAGTGTTGCCGGCCCCTCCCTGCGGGAATGTGCAAAGTCTATGGGCTAACGTCAGGTCCACCTCGGGTCTGGTTTAGACAAATCCTTGTATATAATGATTCATCAAAGGCAGTCTTTTGGAAGTCTGCCATCCTAGCCCCCAGCCCTAGAGGCTAGATTTTGATGATTTTGCATAGATTTTGAAGGTGCATCTGATACTTCTATTTTTCATCCATTTTTAATCAGTTTGAGTCCTGTTACTTTTTTTTTTTCTTTTATAAGTTTACTTATTTAAGTAATCTCCACACCCAGCCTGGGGCTCTAACTCACAACCCTGAGATCAACAGTCTCATGTTCTACCGACTGAGCCAGCCAGGCGCCCCAAGTCCTGTTACATTTCTGTTTTTGTGTCCTGGCCCTTCTTTTTGTGACCTGAGAATGCCCGGTAGCAGTGCTGCTCCTCAGAAGGCTGCAGGAGTGTAGAAGGTTCTAGATTTCTCAGGGTGGTCTGAGAAATCATAGATTAGAGAGAATCTGTGTTAAGGAGAGAAGTCGGGATAAACTGTGTGTGTGCTTCAGGCCCTAAGGGGAAATAGGGCCATAAATTAAAGTGTGATTGCATGCTGGCTGAATGGGGGCAGCTCTGAGAGTGAGAGCCCAGAAGGTGTGGTAAATGGTGGGAGTCCAAGGGCAGAGCATGAGGACTCTGGGCACTTGCCACATGGGGTTGTTGGCATGGCATGGGGTGAGCCTCACTGCCTAATGCAGGCTTCTCAACCAGGTCCCCTAAAGAATGGCTCCCGGCAGAAGAAAGTGAACACGTATGTGTGTGTGTGTGCATGTGTGTACATGTGGGGGAGGGGGTGTCTGAAAAGTTCAGCCAAAACTAATACCCTGTAGGAGAGAATTTTTTTTGAGGTCTTATATTTTATACTGGAGATCTGTTTATTTTAACATAAAACTGTTTGAAAGGACAGCATCAAGTAAAGTGGGTGTTCCCTGCTTATGCTGTAACTTGAGTAGTCTGTCACTGCCCCTCACCCCAGCCCCCAAAGACACAGTGTGAGAAACACAACTCAGGGACCTGGAGTTGGGGTATTTTTTTCCATCCTATTCTTACCTTCCCATCTCTTGTACTCTGGTCCAGATCTCAGCTTCTCTCTCTCTTTTTTTTAATGTTTATTTATTTTTGACAGAGAGAGAGAGAGAGACAGAGCATGAGTGAGGGAGGGGCAGAGAGACAGGGAGACACAGAATCCGAAGCAGGCTCCAGGCTCCAAGCTGTCAGCACAGAGCCCGACGCGGGGCTCGAACTCACAGACTGCGAGATCATGATCTGAGCTGAAATCGGATGCTCAACCAACTGAGCCACCCAGGTGCCCCCAGATCTCAGCTTCTCTTACCTTGGGTTATTATGATGTGCACTTAAAATCCTTAAAAAAAAGCCCACAACATTGTGATGTAATTATTAAAACAATACATATTTACTAAAGACAGGATAGTTCTCAAGAACATTTAAAAAGCAATGAATTATTTTTTATAAAGGTATTTTTTCTTTATTTTGAGGGAGAGCGAGTGTGTACGTGTGTGCACGCACACACACACACACATGCAAGCGGGGGGAGGGGCAGAGACAGAGGGAGAATCCCAAGCAGGCTCTGTGTTGTCAGCACAGAGACCAATGTGGGGCTTAAATCCACGAACAGTGAGATCATGACCTGAGTTGAAATCAAGAGTCAGATGCTTAACTGACTGAGCCACCCTGGTGCCCCACAACCAATTAATTTTTAAAGTAAAATTTTATTAAATTTTTTGTATCATGGATTCAAATTCTAATGATATGGAAGGACACATAAATATTCTCCTTCCTACTTCCTGTTCCCCTGCTATCCTGTTTTTTCTTGGAAGCATCCCGTTTTATCAGTTTCTTGTTTAATTATGGACATGTATTCTCCACTATCATTTCCCCCCAAATGGTGGCTTTTTTTTTTTTAATTTTTTTAAATGTTTATTTATTTTTGAGACAGAGAGAGACAGAGCACGAACGGGGGAGGGGCAGAGAGAGAGGGAGACACAGATTCCGAAGCAGGCTCCAGGCTCTGAGCTGTCAGCACAGAGCCCGACGTGGGGCTCAAACTCACGGACTGTGAGATCATGACCCGAGCCGAAGTCGGATGCCCAACCGACTGAGCCACCCAGGCGCCCCCCAAATGGTGGCTTAATGGACATACAGACAGAGAGACACACACTGTCCTGAGCTTTATTTTTTGCTTTAACGTGTATCTTGTGAATTTTGCAGATCAGCATATTGAGGTGGGTTGTTTGTCACTATTGCCCAGGGAAGCAGCAGGCTCTTCATTGGTCGGCATCTCTCCAGTGTTTCCTGGGTCTGTCATAGTGTGTCAG
This sequence comes from Leopardus geoffroyi, assembly GCF_018350155.1. Classification (NCBI taxonomy): domain Eukaryota; kingdom Metazoa; phylum Chordata; class Mammalia; order Carnivora; family Felidae; genus Leopardus; species Leopardus geoffroyi. The sequence continues at coordinate 106,622,803 of NC_059328.1, forward strand.
ATTAATTGTGCTGAAATGTCCCTCCCTTGCTCAAACCTACCTGCTTCTCCCCCCTCCCCCACCCCTCCAGGAATGATAAGGTCCTTCTCTTCCTGCATCTGATAGCACGCCCATCCCAGCCGAGCCAGGCCTCTCTGCTCTTTCTTGCCTTTTCCATGTTTTCTGTTCCTCTCTGCTCTTCCCACCCTGCCGTGCCCAAAGTAGATCTTCCTGTCTGTTCTTTTCTCCTGGATCCTCTCTCCATGAAACCCCCAACTCAGTGCTAGTGGCAGCATTTACCACTCATCACTCAGGCTGTGTCTTTGCCTCACATTGTCACCCACGCACTGTTGATATGTGTAGCTCTTGTTCCACCTGACCGTAAACCCTGTACAGACCAGCGACCACATTTTCTAAGTTGTTTGCTACTTCCTTGGTGCTTTTAAATCACATCGTGGAAAGGAAATTTCATTACAGGAAATCACCTGTAAAGTGGGAACAGTAACAGTACCTACCTCATAAGTTGAAAAATTTGTAAGAAGGCCAAGAAACCTGGCTCTGAGTGCTGACTCACCCAGATTGGGGGTAGGACAGAACAGAGTCTTCCCTACAGAGACCCAAGCTGAATCCTGCTCCTTGCATAAAAACTGGCTTGAGGCTATATACTGTTAATGCCCTTCAGAGCCTTGATGGATGTGCCTAGAAGAGGTTGAAATGAATAGGTTGAACCTTTGCAGGAGGAAGCCTCAGTGCAGGGCTGATCATTGATTAGCTGCTCAGGAAACATGACAGATAAGATTTTTAGATTCAACAGTACAAGTTCTGTGGTCCAGAGAGCTAGCTGAAATGATTTTTCCTCCTTTGATCAATCTTATTTAAAGGAAGGATGCATAACGATATTAAAGAAAGTGTTAATGACATCACCATTTAAACATTTTTATTTGTTTATTTATTAGAGAGAGAGAGAGAGAGAGAGAGAGAGAGAGAGAGAAAGAATGAATCCCAAGCAGGCTCCAAGCTCAGCACAGAGCCCAATGCAGGGCTCGATCCCATGACCCTGGGATCATGACCTGAGCTGAAATCAAGAGTTGGATAGCCACCCAGGTGCCCCAGTGATATCACCATTTTTACTTTTACATAACTCCTTCCAGACTTTGCCCACTTTCATGCATAAAAAAATATATAGGGTAGCTATAGTCAGAGTGAACATATCGTTTTTCAGCTAAGTGGGAATCTTGATAGGAAACAAGAATTAGTGTTCCATGAAGGCATCTTCCTCACCCAGATCTTGTGGCCCTATCTTGATTTTCTCCCTCTCTTCATTTTGACCTGACTTGCCAGAGGTCTGTTTTGTTTTTTTTTTCCTTTCTAATTTGTTTTCATTGTTTCTTAGAAAGATAAATATAAGTCCCTACCCTTATTTATCTTTTGTAAGCTGGAATGTGATTGGAATGTGAGTGCTGGAGGAAAGTGGGAAGAACATTCACAAGAACATATTTATTGTCAATCACCCCCTATTAGACAAGGGGGTTATTTCTGTCTCCCAAAGGAATAGAGATAATCCAAACCTTAGATTTGTAGAGTTTTTAATCCAGTGACCTCACTCACCACATTTCACATATCATTTACTATTTCCCAGTTGTCATTCATTTATCACCTACCTTTTCTATCTCATCCACATGTAATTTCTCACATGAATATACTCCATTCTAACCTCCCGGGAACTCTGTGTCCTGGGCATTCCTTTATGCCATCATTACTATGTCCAGGGAGGCAGCAGGGAAGAGTGGCTAAAACTGTTGATGGTCTGGGTTCAGATTCTGCCTCCACCACTTATTAGCTCCATACCTTGGTCAAATCACCTGCAAGGTAGGAACAGTAACAGCACTGGTTGTTGGGAGGAACGAAGGAGTTAGTACTTGTATGGCACTAGAACATAGTAAGAGCTCAATGAATGTTAACTGTTATCTGATTTTTTTTCTAATCTTCAAAGACCAGACAGCATCCTACCTCTTACCTGTAATCTTCTCTGCCTAGTCTTGCCCCGCGCATGATGATCACTTACTCTTTTGATAGTATAACTTATTTGATACTTAATTTACGCAGACAGCATTCTGAGACAGTTGTACAATAGAAAGAAAAACAACATCTGAGCACATTTTGACATTGTCACTTTCTATGGTGCTTTGGGGTAGTTACTAGTGTCTTGGTTTTGCCCTTTGTAAAAAAAATGTATGTTATAAAACTTAACAAGTTTATTGTGAGAGCTAAGTAAGATAACGCTTAAGAAGTATCTCATACAGGGGCTCCTGGGTGGTTCAGTCGGTTAAGCAGAGCCAGACATGGGGCTCGAAGTCATGAACCTTGACATCATGACCTGAGCCAAAAACAAGAGTTGGATTTGGCTCAGGTCTTAATTTCAGGGTCATGAGTTTGAACCCTGCACTGGGTTCTTTGCTGGGCATGAAGCCTACTTTAAAAAAAAAAGGGGGGGGGAATTAAAATAATCTCATAAACTTCTTCCTGGAGACAAGTTTCCCCAACAATAACTCCTACCTTAGAAACTAAAATACAGCTGGGCATATTTCCTTTAGTCTTTGGCCTGTGGGTAGACACACATATTTTAAAAAGAAAGGAATCACATTATACACCAATTTTGCAACCTGCTTTACTTTACATAGACATTTCCCCATCTATTTAATATTTTTCAAAGTCGTGGTTTTCATGAGTTATATAGCATCCCAGATACATTTATACTTAACTTATTGGACCTTGAAGTTGTATTTAGGTTTTAGCTATTCTAAGGATTGCTGCATCAAATATCTTTGTGTATGAATCTTTGTAACGATCTTTTGCTACTTTGTTAAGATAAATTCTCCTGGGAATAGAGACATTGGGTCAAAGAAAACACATTAAAGGATGCTGGTACACATTGCCAAATTTTGCCTCCCACAAAGACTGTGTAAATTACATTCCTGTCAACAGTGACCATGGGTGCCTGTCACATCTCACTGTTGCTGATGATCTGTTGTGTTGTTACTTAATTTTTTGTCTGCTTTGTCATTATCTTTCAACAGATCGTAATCTTGAACAGGCACTGTGGGCGTCTGTGTATCAAACACAAAACTTTGCTCAGTGTCATTCACATAGATAGCCTTCGTAAATATCTGTCAAAAGAATGAATTTCTCTTCACAAGTATCCCTCTGGGGTTAAGAGCTGGGGAATATACTTGAACAGTCACTTTCAAGTTGGTCACGTTGAGAGAGAGGTTTATATACTTGCCCTTGGTCTCCCATGGAGATGGCTTGGCTGGAAAAGTATTAAATCACAGGTAATTGGCTCATGTTCAGGGGGCTTGGAGAGGGGCATGGGGTACAAGAAAGTGAGCTATGTTTCAGGGTCAGCTCTGCAGCATGCTGGAAACTGACTTTCCACACTGTCACCCATTCTTTCTTCATGACTAGGTGTGGAGAGGGGCAGGATCTGTTTTTACAACTCAGCTGTGTAGCAGAATGAGTGGAATTTTCCAGAGGTTCCTCTTGATGGCTGTTGGCATAATCGCAGCTTTGCCCTCTGGGAGTCATTAGGCTGCGGCTCTTGAAGCCTAGACGGCTGTTTCAGTAGGTCAGATTGTGGGATCCGTGTGTTTATGTTGGCATGGAGAGTCCTGTAGGGTTTTGAACCATAAATGTTTTTATTTTCCTTATACTAGCTCAAAACTATATGTTTTGAGCAATGGGGCTAACATAACGGAAGTGTGTTACTCTCCCCTTCCCCTACCAGCTCCAACATGTACACACGTATGCTGAACACAGTGGCCCAGATGATTCCCTGGCACTTGGTACTTTTCGAAATGCCAGAGAGTCTGGGGTCATCTCCTGGGAATAACACATTGCTTGAGAGTTTCTTTGGAATCTCCATACCCACTATGAACATGAGTGGATACTTCCTCTGCCCTATCCCCCAGAACCCTCTCTCCTGGGCTAAAGAGGTTTAGAGTGTGAAAGCTTGCTGTGGATTTGGGGACATCTGAGCCCACAGTAGTATCTCTGTGTTACAGTTTCACTTGCCCATTTGTGAATTGAACACCAATTTCTTTTATTCTTTATTTCACACATGTGCACTAGCAGGGGAGGAGCAGAGAGAAAGAGAGAGAATCCTAAGCAGGCTCCACACGGTCGGTGCAGAGCCCGACCTGGGGTTCCATCTCACGAGGTGAGATCATGAGATCATTTGGGTTGAGGTTATGACCTGAACCAAAATCAAGATTTGAACACTTAACTGACTGAGCCACCCAGGCTCCCTGAACTCCAATTTTATCATGCCCCAATAAACACATTTGCCCCAGGAGGCCGGTGGTGTACACTAACGGGTAAATCTGGGCTGATACACGTTCCTGTAGACAAAGAGATGGTTTGCTTGACTGTGATGGGTCAGTTTCTTCTCCGTTCCCTGTACCTGTCAGAGTTTATCTTTTAGAGCCTCCTTTCTGGAGAGCCATGGTTTCTTTAACCTACAGGTGGGAAGACTTCCCTTAGAATTAAGAATCACCAGTGTGGCAGACATAGATCGTCCAACTGCTAACGTTCAAGGCTCCCTTGAAGCTAGGGCTCTGATAGGGTTGCGGTTCTGCTAACCAGATGCTCTTCTTTGAGCCTTGGATGTGGAGCCAAGTGCTGTGTGGAAAGAGGCAGGGGAATGGGTGTCTGGGTTGTGTGGTTCTGGACCTGCCAGTTGTAGCCAGGGCATCCCAGTTCAGCAGCCCCCTTGGGGGCCGAGTTCTGTGACAGGATGACTTCCTGGGGTCAGTTTCTTCAATTGCCAACTCCCCTCCTCCATTTAATATCTTGTAATAAATCTCTCTTTGTAAACCAGATGGAATTCCATAGCTGCAAAGCTGCAAGTTGTCTAACCTTGTTCATGTGATGCCTGAGACAAAATAAAATGGTTGGAATTTTATCTTTGACCTTGATTTTATTACAGATTTCTTTTTCCCAAAGCTAGTTTTGGACTACCCTGTTCCCTTTTGCATGCTTTTCCTTCTACTGAACTTTTCCTGAGAATTATGCTGATATGTCCAATCATAAAAACAAAGGTTTCCATCTTCACTGACCTATTTAATTGGAACAATTTCATGTGCCAATTCCTACATCATCTCTCCATAAAACAGAATATTGTGTTATTATTAAGCATACAGCATGTACTGCACATATGCTGGACCTTGAAATAGGGACAGACAGGGCTGGGGGAAATATTTTGCTGGCTTTTAAGACATCAGTACTGGCACTTCATTTTCTTTTTTTCTTTTTCTTTTTTTTTAACATTTATTTATTTTTGAGACAGACAGAGAGAGAGAGAGCATGAACAGGGGAGGGTCAGAGAAAGAGGGAGACACAGAATCTGAAACAGGCTCCAGGCTCTGAGCTGTCAGCACAGAGCCCGACGCGGGGCTCGAACCCACAGATCGCAAGATCATGACCTGAGCCGAAGTCGGATGCTTAACCGACTGAGCCACCCAGGCGCCCCTGGCACTTCATTTTCAATAGGAAAGGACCGCCCCACTGTGTAAGTTTTGCTGGCCTGTTTCCTGCCATCTCAATATAATCATGACCTCTCATGACAACTCAGTGTATGTTAATGAGCTGTTACTGAAGCATCACACTCTGTGTCTTGATCTTGTCTTATGGACTTATTTCTACCTGAGAATTTGCTGAAACTTTGTCAGAAAACTGGACTCTGACATCTTCAGGTGTTCCAGGTACTTGTTGGGAAGGCTCTGACTTAACTAGACAAGACTGGGCTCCATAATTATGAAATCAGGGTATTTTCTGGAAGTGCTGGTAGGTCATAACTACAAGGGCAGATGGATCAGAGAAGTCAGACCCCAGGCCTCAGTGGAGAGGGCTTTCCTACCCTGCTGACTCTATGGTGTGCCCTCTGCCCGTGGGCATGCAGACTTCTTGTGAATAAAGTGGGGACCCAGCATTTCTGAAGGAGAAACAAACATTTGTCCCAACTGAGGAACTAAAAAAAGAATTTGTTTATTGAGGGCAAGAGGATGCAGGCAATATAAAAATCAAAAGCTTATCTGGCTTTCACTGACTTTACTTTCTCTGCTTCTCAAATGGGGGTTGCATTTTATGTATACATTTTCTGAGGGTCCCAATCTGCTCATGGAATCCTTTATACTGGGTGGAGGGGGGAAGCTGCAGGGCAGACTCCTTGAGAGGCCCTCAGGAGAACTCTCTGGGTGGGAGGGTGGCTCAGTGCTGCCTACTTCTTTCCTTTCTGCTTCATGTGAACTACAAAATAGTCATTGCATGCGATGGTGAGCCCAGCAATCAGCGAAAAGAAGCTCTGGAAACCCACTCTGCCGTCCCGGCACTGGTCTAGGTCCTTCATTATCTTGTCCACAGCCAGGGGGTCTTTTTGATTCTGCAAAGAAGAACAAAGGCAAGAACTATCAGTCAGTGGCTGCAGTGGCCAGCTTCTCTGGTTTGTCCCACTGACAACCAGTAATAGAGTCTTCCCATTACCTGAACTCTTGTTTTAGGTTGTAAGTGGTCTTTGGACATCCCCTACATGTGTTTTTCTGCCTTGAGAGAGCATTTCAGTAAATGCATATTTTAAGCTCAGAAAGAGGTTTTCCGTGGCATCCTTTCGTAGAACTACAGGGATCTTAGGAGCTGCCTATTTCTAGAAAGAGGAGATTCACGTCAGACAAGCTAAACCCAAGCCTTTTAATTCTCAGTCCACCGTGCTTGCCACCGTGACCCTGGCATGACCTTGTGAACTGCTCTGCTCCTAGTTCAGCTGTTTCCACAATTTTCAGTATCACAGGATTCTGCCTAAGAACCACCCTAAACTTCCCATTTTGTAGTGTGAGCCTACATTCTCTTAACACGTGTTTATTCCCGATGGCGTGGTCAAATCCTTGAAAAAGGAAACTCCTTAAGGAAAAATCTCTAAACATTAAAAAAGAAAAAATTAAAAAAAAAATTTTTTTTAATTACCAAAAGCGGGGGGGGCACTTGGGTGGCTCAGTCAGTTGAGTGTCCAACTTCAGCTTGGGTCATGATCTCGCAATTTGTAAGTTCGAGCCCCACGTCAGACTCTGTGCTGACAGCTCAGAGCCTGGAGCCTACTTTGGATTCTGTGTTTCCCTCTTTCTCTGTCCCTCACTCACTCATGTTCTGTCGCTTTCTCAAAAATAAATAAACATTTAAAAAATTAAAAAAACAAAAAGGTCTCAGAAGATAGTTTAGGAGTAAGTTTCAGATCACTCCTTGTCCTACCTAGTGAGGTGGGAAAGTGTGGCTGCTCCCACAGGGTCCAGACCATCAACCAGGGGGGGAAATATGGCCTCCTAGAGGTGTGCAAGTGTTCAGGGAAAGTCTATGTAATCCCATCGATCGCGTACATGAGTGAGGAATCGCACACTCAGTGTCTCAGGTATGCTGGATGTGTACATCCTACACTCAGAAATCCCTACAGTAAAGCAGCCATGTTTCCTACTCGTGGACGGTAGACTCCCTCCTAAGCCATCAACTACAACCCCCTCTGTGTGGCTGTCTTCACTTTGGGTGGGTTTCAGCTAATTCTGGCTTCACCCCCAGCTTCCTGGTTGTGGTCTGAAGGAGTGAAATTTGGATGACACAAGGGGTCAACTTTAGAAACAAAATACTCTTGTCAGTTCAGCGCGTGTGGGTGTGCCCAGAATTATGACCCGTGCCTGGAATAAATTACACTACCATGTTCAGTACTCAGTACTATACACACCCTTTATGTTTCTTCTGCTACAAAGCCTTTAGGGAGCAAGGGTCTGTGTCTCATGTGATATTCATCTTGGCTTCTAACATATGCAACAGCACAATTAAGAAGGGTTTAGGGGGGCATCTAGGTGGCTCAGTCGGTTGAGCATCTGACTTTGGCTCAAGTCATGATCTCTCGGTTTGGAGTTCAAGCCCTGTGTCGGGTTCTGTGCTGACAGCTCAGAGCCTGGAGCCTGCTTCAGATCCTGTGCCTCCCTCTCTCTCTGCCCCTCCCTGACTCATGCTCTGTCTCTCTCTCAAAAATAAATAAACATTAAAAAAAACCCAGAAAAACCAAAGAAAGCACAAGGGTTTAATACGTGGGGAATGCCTTTGTGTGGTGGGCAGGCTTATAATGAACACATGTCCTTGCATTTTATGCTTGCCTGGAAGGATCACAGAAAGTGGAAGCATGGAGGTAATCATGCTCAGCCCTCTCATTTTTCAGGGGCAGGAACTGAGGCCCAGAAAGCCAAAGTAGCCTGCCCAGTGTGAGGGCAGAGCCAGACTTCTGGTCTGGGGCTATATCAGAGGGTGTGCAAAAGCAGAGCAACAGCATATGCTAGCTCTTTCTGGGATGGCATTGTGGTAACTGCAGCTGTGAGACTGTCATTAGGCTTTATACCTGTTTACTTAACTGGTATTGACGACGTGTAAATCAGAATGTACCGTAAAACCCTGTTTACTGAGCCAGGAGTCGGGGCTTGACTAACGTGCTATCCACCAGGCACATGACAGGAGACAGGACCCAGCCTTTTACCATCATCTCCCTTCACCCTTTAGAGGCTGAAGTCATTTTCTGCACCAAGCACAGTAGTGCAAGGAAAGAGGGACTTGCATTTCATGCTCATATTTTGTCAAGTAATGTTTCACCTTCCGTTAAACGCAACAACCATGTCTTGAGGGTCTATGATGTAAAAGGACAAATGTGCCTTGCAGCCTAATGTCCTGAGTGAGGTGTCAGAGCTGATGGCAGAGTCCTCTTCCAGTCTTGATGGAGCCGTTGGTCTTTCAAACTCAAGTTGTGCTCCTGTGTTCTCATAGCTTTTTTTTTTTTTTTTTAAATCTCATAGCATTTTCAATGTGAAAAGCAGTTATTTCTGGAGTGACGCTTGGCTTTCATTCAGCAGATGCTTGACACTGTTCCTTTACAGAGTAGGAATAATATTTTTAAAAAGCCCTTATCTGAAGGGATTTAAGAGATGCAAAGTTGCTCAGAGTGGATATGACCAGAATGTGACAATGCCAGTGCCAGGTTTATGACCTGAGGTGGCCATTTCCTAGCTGATGACTCTCTGGTAAGAGGCTTTTCTTCGGTGACTCTGTCTCAGTGGATGCAGGTGACTCCACCTTGTCTTGTGGCGATTCATGTGCAGCTTTATTTCAGCTCCATATTGTAAGCCCCTTGACGGCAAGGACTGCGTCTTCTCTACCTTCCGTTTCCCCTACAGTACCTTACAAACAGGAGGCACTCAATAATGTTTAATAAATGAATGAACAAGGACACCTTTCTACTAGTGGCTTCCACAGGGAAGGGATGGGAAGAGGAAGGAAAAGCAACCAGGGGCTAGAAGCACTGGTTTTCGTGTCTGGTTCTTTCTGAGCCTTTCAGCACTTACTTCCAAAAATCCAGGGAACTCCTTTTCCATGAGTACTCTCAGGTCCTCCTTTGTTAGGTAGCCTTTGTCCCCAGCAAACTTGTGGAACGTGAACATCATCGTTTCCATGGCGTGTTCCATTTGAGACGGCATTTTGATGAGGTCTGTTGAAACCTTTTAAAAGATGTAAAGAAAGAGTTTACATTAACTTTTAAGCCACACGTACTGCCAGTCTTCTGTAGGTAACTAGAAGGAAGATGAGTAGTAGATCATCCATCAGACCCTTTTCGGCTCTAAAGTTCAATGACTCTGAGGCCCAGTTCACCCCAGGTGGGCCCCCCTGCTGATGGAAGCAGGTACCTCAGGTATTGGTGCTCTGAATGAGGAATTTGTCTAGTTGCCCACTAATTCTGCATAAATCACCTAATGAGGAATAAAAACTCTAATCATTTGGATCATTTGGAAAAGCAAGGTCCACGTCCCTCTGTTTAACAGACAAAGCATCTGCAGAAAGAGCAGGCGTTTCATCTTTTCTCCTGGCACTGGCAGATGGGACTCTTAGACGTGGCTGATACCAACCACCCACACAGTCAAGCCTGGTTAATATTGAAAACTTCAACCCTCCAAGGTTAAGTAGGTAACCTGGTTCGGTGTAAGTCTAGGTTCAGCAACCCGTTTACAAATGAATTTTGTCTGCTGGGCATGTATTTTTTACTAAAGGTGTGAACTTGTTATTGATTGCAGTACAGACATTTGCATCTCCGGCAGTAAAATGCTGTTACTCAAAGCTACCCAAAGCTCATTATCTAGTTTCTTGAAAAGGAACAGGTAACAGGAGTCAGGACTCCTTTGGGGACCTGGTGTTTGGCAGGAAGGACAGAGAGCAAGAGCTTTCCATCAGAAAGTATTTGAAAGGAGGGAAGGGACGCATATCAGATCACTATAGTCATGTATAATGATCTGGGGGCATACACCCGGCACGTAATAGGAACTCGGTGAGTTTTGGCTTAATTGGAAGGAATGTTATGGCCAGAACAGAGCACTGTTGGCTAACACTGCCTAAGATCACTAGTGGATAGATAACAGGTTAACTTGAATAGAGACTGTAGTATACCACTTACAATAAAACAAAACAACAAAAACACCTCACAAGAATAGGTTTTGAACACAGGCTGAAGGAGAGGCTCGTACCTTTCCCTGCTGATTTCAGTCTGGTTCCTGCTGCTGACAGATCTGTGTTTAACACAGATTCCTAAATGCTGCCTTTTACAGAGAAGGTGGAGTTAGTTGGTGACCCCAGGGATTGAGTAATTATACTTAGGGAATTGTAAATTCTACCCCCTTAATCCCCAGAAAAGTGCAGGAACCAGCATGCCAAAGAATGTGCTACTCTAGAGAATGCTATACGCCAGGATCTGGGATGATTCATCTGAAAGGCAGTTCTCTTGGAGAGATCAGCAAATTAATGCTTCAGCGTTTGCTGTGAGATGAATTCCAGGGGAGACACACCCTTTTCCCCTCTCTTCCTACACAGCCCTTGTGGTTTCAGAGGGCAGTCCACAGTGCTGAGATGGAGTTGCCCTTGCCTGGATTGTTCTGGAAGTCCAGCAGTGTAAGAGAACTGAACCAAATGAGCCACCTACGGGAGAAAGATGTGGGAACCCACCCTAGTTCTGAAGTAACTCAGGAAAGAAGTCGGAGACCAGAGGTGTAAAAATACCTGTGTCTAAGCTCAGAGCGGGAGGGTATTTCACAACCAGTTCCCAAAGATGCCAGAAACTGCACTGGCTGCCAGACACCCTGTTCACCTTCTTCACAGAACAGAGCAGAAGGAAAGTGCACCGCAAAGCCAGAGGACAAAGAAAGGGGACGCAGTAGTAGAGTAAGGACCGCTATAATAGGGGAACAGGCCCATTTAGGAACTTGTAAGAAACACAAGTTGTAAGCAGGAAGAAATCTTGGCCACCCTAGAGTATCTTCTTCAAGAAAATGAGGCCGGTCTTCCTTGAGTGAACGCTCAGGTCTCCGGTCCTTCCAGTCCTACCCCTCCTTGCCCACTTGCTGTTTTATTCAGCACATGGGCCGTGAGTATGTGAGTATGGCAGGCACCCAGCTGACTCCCTATTTGTCAGGTAGACCTTTTGAAATGAGAATGCAGAACAGTGACTAGCCAGGAATCTAAGTTCATGAAGGTGAAATAACTGACTTTGGACACCAGAGGAGATGCCCATGGTCTCATCGGGGACCAGTGCCCATAGAGCACTGAAAAGGGCAATGAGCAACTTATTGTTCTGAAGGAGGAGCCAGTGCACTGGTTTTAAAGTAAGACGAAGGAAAAGTGGGGACAGTGAGGATTAGAAGTGTTCTCTTGGCCAGTGGAGGAGTCACAGAGCTCTCCCACGGAGTTGGCAGCCCTCTGGTCTTGGGTGGGGCAGACTGTAGGGCTGACCATTGGCTGCTAAAGTCGCAAGCCCAGGGACCTGAATCTGGCACTTGGATCTTCCCAGCCGCCTGACATGCTCCACTCCTGGGCAAGAGCTTGATAAGCTCTCATGGGGGCCTGGGCCTGCAGCTGAGAGGATGGCAAGAGGATGGCAGTGTCCTCTCTGTGCCTGACAAGCTACTCCTGCATTTGAAACACCCTTTAATCGGTTTCCTGTTGGCCTCTCAGATTTAAGATCCTCTAGGTCAAGAACTGAATTTTTCTGTCTATGAACCACAAAGTAAGCATCTGCTAAATGAATAAGTCAGACAAACCCCTTGGCAGGGCCCAAAGTACCTGTGTGACCACTCAGGTCTGGACTGAAAACTGTGTAGCTCAGAGCCCAGCAGAAGGACGTGAGGCTGGGAAGAGCTGGGGAAGGGGCCCAGGGGCCCTGTGAATGCATCAGTAGAGTTCAGAGGGAAGCGCATTCCAGGAGTGCAGGGAAAAACTGTCCTGCTAAACAGGTCTGGCCAGACCCTGAACAGGACTTCTTTCTCTTCTGACTCCTGCTGTTTTCTTGTGTTTTGTTTCTCACTGTGAGCCCCACAGGCTATAACTACCTCATCATTTTCTCATTTTTTATTGAACCATTTTATTCTGATGTCTGTGTAACCTCCCTACCTGTTTGCCTTGGTAAGATGGGGGCTCAGAACTCTGTAGTCTTTCTCTGTGTAGTTTTCTCTCTCTTTTTTTTTTTTTTTTAATTTTTTTTAATGTTTATTTTTGAGAGAGACAGAGGGCAAGCAGGGGAGGGGCAGAGAGAGATGGAGATGCAGAATCCAAAGTTAGCTCCAGTCTCTGAGCTGTCAGCACACAGCCAGACGTGGGGGTGGAGCTCACTAACTGTGAGATATGATCTCACCTGAGGTGAAGTCGGAGGCTTAACCAACTGAGTTACCCAGGCGCCCCAAGTGTACTTTTCTTTATGGAAAAGAATTCTGGACTCCACAGATTTAGTCACAGTGATGGGAATTAAACTTTCCATTTCTTGTCCTCTTAAAGTGAGCACCTACTGTGCATGTCTGGTGTTAGGCTGGTGCGTTCCCACACTCTCTCTCTCTCTCTCTCTCTCTCTCTCCATGGTGCTTGCCTTTGGGGGAGTTCACCAGCTAATGGCATACTATTTAAAAAGTATAGTGGGGCACCTGGGTGGCGCAGTCGGTTAAGCGTCCGACTTCAGCCAGGTCACGATCTCGCGGTCCGGGAGTTCGAGCCCCACGTCGGGCTCTGGGCTGATGGCTCGGAGCCTGGAGCCTGTTTCCGATTCTGTGTCTCCCTCTCTCTCTGCCCCTCCCCCGTTCATGCTCTGTCTCTCTCTGTCCCAAAAATGAATAAACGTTGAAAAAAAATTAAAAAATAAATAAATAAATAAAAAGTATAGTTAATTGTGTTTCTGTTTCTTCTCCCACTAGATTGTGAGCTCCTTGATCAGGGTCCCAGTAGGTAGCAACCTGCCATCACAGCCTGCTTAATGAATTGGTAAGAATGAAATTGACAGCAATGTACATTTTGATTCTCCTGGGAGTAGCAGGGAGCCTCCTTAGAAACGTGTCTGCTCCTGAGCAATCCCAAATGTTTGCTCTGGATCCATGCCCAGATCCAGACCGTAATTTCAAAAAGGATACTTCTAAAGAGCAAGAGGCCTGATTTACTTTGCTCTTCTGTGTCTTGTCCATACCCTAGTTTTCTTGCAGCCCACCCAGAAAATAATTGGCAGGGTGTCAGTAAAAACAAACATCTGTTATTTAAAATGTGTTTAGGGATTCCTTTCTTTTGCTGTGGAGATTTTGAAAAGAAGAAATTTTTTTTAATTGAACACAGAAGGTGTTCCTAAATTTGATCCCTAAAGAGAATTCAGAAAAAATGAGTTGAGGCAATGGATCTGGATCCAGGCTGTCTCTCCCACCTTTCCCCAAGCATAAAACTTGCTCACTAAAAAAAGGAGGTAGCAGAGGGAAAATTCCAGATGTAATGCAATAGGAAGAAAGAACCCAGAAGCCTTCTCTACCCCAGTAGAGTACAATCATGTTTCTTTGAAGAATTGTCAGACAATCAGCATGAATTGCCAAACAATAGCCATTGTGACAACTGCTATCAAATCCATTGGTGGGTTGGGTGGTAGTTATTTAGTGAAAGGGTAGGAAGTGTTGAAAATTGTTTAAAAAAATAAGTGAGTTCATTCTTTTTACTTTTGATACGAGATTCCTAAATCGTTAAGTCCCCAGGAAAATGAGAAGCTTAAGAAAGATGCTAAAACTTCATTTCAGCTTTCCCTGCATTCAGAGTGCTAATTTATACATCACAACCTGAAAGGATTCCATTGTTTCCCTCAACTTTGAAAGACTGTACTGTGTCCAAGGGCATACCAAGTGGGTAGTGCTCTTAAAAAGCCACATTTTTGGAACTGTCATTGGAAAGCAGGAAGGCACCCAGTTTCAGCTCCACCCAGCCCAAGGCCTGACCTCACTGGGGTGGCTGCTTAAGAGACTAAGGTTAGAGGCCAAGCACGGGAGGAAGAGGGCCCATCTGACATTGTTTGCAAGAGAAACCAGGGAAAAACATTACCTAGAAATCAGTGTACTTTATTTATGTCCAGTGCACCTTTAAGAAAATTTGAAGACCTGAAATAAACTCCAAATAATAGGTCAGATGAAGAAAGTAGCTTCTGGCTGTCAAGGAAGGCATATACCATTTAGGAGAGACAACTAAATAGAAATGGGATAGGAATCTGTAGGGGCAGAATGCATGAAGACATTTCAAATGAGTTATATGAACTCATTTCTGCCCCAGCCTCTGGTATTATCTTTTGCAATCTGCCGAAACATGTTGGAGGCAAAGATCTCTGTCCGTCGGCGTGTTTCCGTGAGCCTGGCCTCACCTGAAGTTCAGGATGTAAAGATCCGCTACTGCAGGTTGAATCTCAAGCTGCAGGGGGAAAAAATCTGCAGCAATTACCGCAAACCTCTTGACGGGAAGAGCTACCTCACTAGTGAAGCTTAGGCCACCTGCCAGCAGGCACGCGGGCCAATCATCCGACAGTGCTGTGTCTTACCATGGCTCTGCCAGTCTAATTGCTGCCCTCACCCACGGATCAGTCAAGAAACCTCTCCTTCAGATTGCCAGCCAGTCCTGGTGTGACTCACTTCCTCTTGGAAAATGCCCTCTGAGATGGCACAGTTCCCCTTTTCCTTTAGGGAGTGTTCTGTCCGGCCATCTGCAGAGAGTATCTGGAACCATCTCGGACCACACCCACATGGTCTCACAGCTGAGTCACCGGCCTGCACTAAGGGGATCTGGGAGCCCTTTGTGCTAACCACGCCCTGTGCAATGCTCTCAGCTTCCCTGGGGAGGGAAGGGGGTGTAGGCTTAATGTGTTCCAGAGTCTGGGCTAAGGGCTCTGCCCAGCTTGTAGCCGCTCTACTTTCCTCCCCAGCCCCACCCGACACGCCAGAGTCCCTGTTTCAGTTAGCTGGAATCTAGATGGACAGTTAGCAGCGTCCAGGGCTGGAGGAAGCTGCATTCCTTTGGCCAAGCTCAAAGTGGTGACCAGGTACCAAGGGCAGGTCTCTCTGTCTCTTTGCACTGGGCCAGATTAATCTGGGTTGGGAGGTCCTTCATCAAACCTACTCTTCCCCCTCTTTATAGTTCCACTTGTGTAATTAAGATCGCAAGAAGGGAATCCTTTGAGTAGAGAAATCCCTTCATATATT
The DNA here is from genome assembly GCF_018350155.1 of Leopardus geoffroyi. NCBI lineage: Eukaryota > Metazoa > Chordata > Mammalia > Carnivora > Felidae > Leopardus > Leopardus geoffroyi. The sequence goes on from NC_059328.1 coordinate 106,638,387, forward strand.
CCCCTCCCCCCCAAATCTCGCTAGCCAGGCTTATAAAGAAAACAAATAGACCTCCTTCTCTCCTGTCTGGCAGACAAACAACAGGAATCCCAACCTGAAACATCAGGGCGAGGGACGGAGCAGTGCCCTTTAGGAAGGGATCTGCCGGCTGCCGGGCAGTCCAGCTCGGAGGAGGCCGCACACATCTGGACAGAGGTCAGCCTGCAGCCAGAGCGAGCGCATATGCCGGCTAGGACGGGGCGAATAGCTCGGGTGACGAGTGGAAAAGCAGGAAAGTGGGAGTGAGGAGAGATCGACGGAAAGGGAGGAGAGCGCAGAGGCCCCAGGCGTGGACACGGAGGTCCCGGTATGGAGGACGAGCGCCCCTCCTCCACACCGCGAGGATCGCGGCAGGGGCGCTGCCGGTCTCGCCGGGGTGTGGCCCAGGGCGCGGAGCTGCGGGCGCCCAGGGGACCCCGGCGCTGGGGCAGCCGATGGGGGGCTTCCCCGCGCGCGGGGTCGCGGCCGGGAGGGGGGGCGGGGGCGGCTCGGGAGCAGCGGGTTGAACTCACCTTGGCTGGAGGCGCGGCGGGGACGCTCGCTCGGCTGGGACGCGCGGGCCAGTGAGCAGAGCGTGGCGGGCTGGGAGCCTTAGTATGGGGGAGTGGGGGTGGGGAGGGGAGGCAGGAGGAGCCTGGGCCGGTGTCCCGGTCCCTGCTCACCCCACCCCTTCCCCGCCCTCCTCTTCCTGTCCCCCCGCGCCCCGCGCGGGCACACACCCTCCGAGGCGATGCCGTGGGCCTCACGCCCAGCCTCCGCCCGCTGTCACCTCGGCGGAGAGCGTTCTTGTGCACGTCCGTCCCCGCTCCAGGGCTCTCGGATGGTTCAGGACACCCCGCCCTGGGCCGTGCCCTTCCTCTCGGGTCTGGTTTTAGAGAGGGAAGGCGCAGTCCTCAATACAGCCGTTCTGCGGGTGGGGCGCGCTGCCCCACAACCGGTGTAACCTACAGGTCCAGGAATTAATTTCTAGACAACACTGCTGGGAGGGGCACGTGGAGTCCTAACCGCCGCAGGATGGTCGTAGTTCTCGTGTTAGGCCCAGGATTTCAGTCCCGAGGGTCTTCGTGGCCTGCGCCCCGCTCCACCTACTCCTGGTGCCCGTCTCTCTGGGTAGGGTATGAAGAGTGCCGCTCGGCTTGTTGGCGCCGTGGATACAAACTCTTTGTTCCACAAGGGATTTACCCCTCCTTGGGGATGGCTTTACGTGGTGGAAAACTCAGCTTGACATTGTTAAGACCAAAGTTTCTAAGCCTCCTTTTTGTCCTGTAATTGGCTTGTTTGGTTCTCAAAGCCCTTTAGGAGAAATTTCTGGAAGAAATTTAGAGAAAACCTAAGTGTCTCCTACTGGATGGATAGTGTTCCCCCGCCCCCATTTATTTTAATTGTGGTTAGGGTTAAATGCAAACTACTAGCAGCTATAAAAGTCCCAAGTCCTGGGTTTTCCTTTGTTCCCAGGGGAGGTCCTGGGAGGAGTGAGTGATCCCAAAGGAATGAGCAGACTCAGGGAATCCTTTAAATGCCACCATGTGACTGATCTTGGCTCTTGCTAGGAAACCCCAATTTGAATTTCAGCTCTTGCTCATGCTAGGTTCATGCAACCCTGGTGCTGACTGTTTAGGGAGGCTGTTCTTCAAAATCTTGCTGTATGCTTCCCAAGTTTTTCCCAGGCCCCACGGTACAGTAAAGAGTGAGAAAATCCTGGATCCGTTAGTCCCAGGGAAGATGCAACTGAATTTAGAATGAGAGCAACCTGTTTCTACACTCCCACTTACTTGAGTTCTTCATTTGATCCACAAACCTTTACAAATGCTTAGTTTCTGTGCTAGGTAGGCCCTGAGGACTCAGACATTAAAGACTCAGTTTCTTCCCTTAAAGAACTTCAAGTCTTGTCAGGAGATAGATAAGCAGTCAAAATCCAGTGTTCCCAGTGAATGGTAGAGGACACTAGGGGATACTTTGAGAATGTTGACCCTTGGAGTGGTCACAGAACAATTCCTGGAGGAGGCAACATTTGACAGCCATTTAAAAAATAACAATGATGGGGGTGCCTGGGTGGCTCAGTCAGTTGAGCATCCGACTTCAGCTCAGGTCATGATCTCGCGGTCTGTGAGTTCAAGCCCCGAGTCAGGCTCTGTGCTGACAGCTCAGAGCCTGGAGCCTGCTTCACAGAAGTGTCTCCCTCTCTCTCTGCCCCTCCTCCATGCATGCTCTGTCTCTATCGAAAAATGAATAAACGTTAAAAAAAAATTTAAAAAATAACAATGACTTGGGGCGCCTGGGTGGCTCAGTCGGTTAAGCGTCCAACTCTTGATTTTGGCTCAGGGCATGTGAAATTGAGTGCAGAGCCTGCTTGAGATTCTCGCCATCTCTCTCTGCCACTCTCCTTGCTTGCACATGTGTGTGCGCACTCTTTCTCTCAAAAGAAATAAACCTAAAAAAAAAAAAGACACTTATTGTGACTTTGAAATCTAATTGCAAAAAAGTTACATTCTTATAAAAGGTTTAGAAAATATAGCAATGTATGAAAAAGAAAATACAATTATTTGTAAACCTATTAACCAAAGATAAGTACTTTTTATGTCTTTTTTTCTAGTCTTTTTATACATCTATTATATATAAGTTGGGGATTTGCGGTGAGTGGGGTGGATTTTAAAACTTGAACCCAGGGTTATTCCTGAAGTTGATCCCTAAAGTGATTTCAGAAAGAATGAGTTGGATCCAGGCTGTCTCTCTCACCTTTCCCCAAACATAAAACTTGCTCACTAGAAAAGTGGGCAGCAAAGAAAAAGTTCCAGATGCAATGCAGTAGGAAGAATGAACTCAGAAGCCTTCTCTACCCCAATGGAATACATCCACTTTTCCTTGAAGAATTGTCACACATGAGCCTGAACTGGCAAACAGCCATGTGACAACTGCTATTTAGTCCTTTGGTGGGCTGGATAGTATTTATTTAGTGAAGGGGTAAGAAGTGCTGAAGACTGTAAAAAAAAAAAAAAAAAAAAAAAAAATTAAATATATATACTTTTGCTTTTGATGTGAGATTTCTAAATTGTGATCACTATGATTATAGAATTACATGTTCTATTTTTGTCCCATAATACTTTATCTTTACTCTTTTGTCATTAAATATTTATCAAGAACATGCTTATTTATTCACTCATTCTTTTTTTCCCCATTCAACAAGTAACTATTCAACTACACGGTAGCTTCTTTATTCTCTTCTTCTTCCAGCTGGTGCCAGACTCTGAGGGCTCCAGGTCCTAGTACCTGCAGCTCCAAAGACAGAAGAACCTGGGTTTCTGAAACACTGCTAAGTGCTGAGGATACAGTGGTGAAAATGGTCAGTAGGATGGCTGCTATCTCTGCCTTTGTGCAGTTTTTTATGACTTTGTACTGGTAGGTCCATAAAATCCTAAATATCTACCATGGCTATAAATCTCCTTCTAGAAGAAGTGGTCCCTGGCAGTTCTTTCTTGAGAACGTACTTGTGCCTTATAAACCACATGCATACAGTGGAGTCAACTCTGTGTCACTAGTGACAACCAATCAGATCAGGCAGCAGTGCCTGAGCTGGAGCTGCCCAGCAAGGATGGTGGGGCCGTAGGGGGAAGGGGAGTTGTGGGAAGAGAACAGATAGAATGGGCATGTGAAAATTAATAAAAGGATATCGTGTTGAAAACGGAGTAGGGAGGCCAGCAGGAGGAGTGTTCATGCCCTAGCACTCATCGATTGCAGATGGAACAGGGAGAGGGACCCACAGGTGGATACCACTTCACCATCCAGGCAGGAGAGAGGAAGGTTTTCTTCCTCCCCCAGCAACAGCCCAGCCAGTGAGAGACTGTCACAACTCAGCTAATGAAAAGCCACTACGCTTCAAACTCCAGTTTACTCCAAGGGACTTGATGTTTATAACAGCCCTTCTGAACTTCTAATTTCCTTTATAAAAGAGTGGTCCTCTCCTTTGTTCTCCTGACTTGCCTACTGTTTGCTTGTCCTGGTTTGTAATTCTCTGCTGTTCCCAAATAAACCCATTTTTGCTGGTAATAAAATTGGCCCTTTTATTTTTAGGTTAACAGCCAACCAAGGAATGGGAACCTGAGGCAGTGTGGTCCCTAGAGCAAAGTGAAGGCCATGTTTAAGCCACCAGGCCTCTGGTATGTTCTAGTGCACTAAATGCTAAGGACAGGGGGCATTGTTCCACTGCTCAGGCAGTAGTCCATCTTCTCCATGTGGAAACAAAACCTGGTACCCAGTGGTACTTAACTTCTGGGGTTTGTAGCTGTAGCGTGGAGGGCAGCCTGTCTGCCAGAAAGATGCTTTCTTCCCATCCGAGTGTAGAGGTTCAGCTGGGCTGTGGCCGATCAGCTGAGAATTATGTTCCTGGCAGCCCTTACACGTAGGTGGGACTCTGACTAGTCACCAACTGAATGGGACTGGCAGCGATGTGTGTCACTTGCAGACCAAATTGGTTAAGAGGCGACTTTACCACACTTTTTCTTTTTTTTTTTTAAAGTTTATTTATTTTGGGGACAGAGAGAGACAGAGCATGAACGGGGGAGGGACAGAGAGAGAGGGAGACACAGCATCGGAAACAGGCTCCAGGCTCTGAGCCATCAGCCCAGAGCCTGACGCGGGGCTCGAACTCACGGACCGTGAGATCGTGACCTGGCTGAAGTCGGACGCTTAACCGACTGCGCCACCCAGGCGCCCCTTTACCACACTTTTTCATTCCATCTGCTAGACTCTGAGGCTTTAGGGTTGGAAGAATCACAGCTGGAAGGGGTCCAAGTTCCTGAATCACTGAGTGGAGGAAAACCACCTGCTAACCGGGCACACCTTCACTGGAATACTTATGTGGGTGAGGAAAAAAAACTCTGAAATTTGGGGGTTATTTGTTACAGCATAATCCTAACAAATAGAATGGCGTTCTTTCGAGTGCTGGTAATTTGGCAGCAGACTCAGAAAGATGCGGTTGTGGATGTGAACCTCAGCCACCCGTGCTGCCTGCTGAAGCCGGCGCTGCTGTGCGGGGCCCTGGCCAAGCCCAGCCCGCCCCGCACCATGTGCGTGTCCCGAAACCACTGACTCTGTGCTCAGTCTCTGCAGGAGTTCTCAGACGAGGTCATCGGTGGGCACACGGTTCACCTGGGCAAGTACCAGGGCTTCCTGTGCATCGTCACCAGTGTGGCCTCGAGGTGAGGCAAAACAGACGTCAACTATACTCAGCTTGTCGACCTGCATGCCTGATATGCTTGCTGCACGCGGTTTACGGATCCTGGCCTTCCCTTGCAACCAGTTTGGAGGCAGCAGCCAGAGAGCAATTCGGAGATCAGGCAGCTCTCTGCTGGCCATAATGTCACACTCCATTAGTTCTGCAAGATCTGTGTGAATGGGACAATGCTCACCTGCTGTGGAAGTGGATGAAAGTCCAGCCCGAGGGGAGGGGCATCCTGGGAAATGCCATCAAATGGAACTTCACCAGGTTCCTCTCTGGCAAAAGGGCTGTGTGCTGGAGCGGTACGGTCCCTTGGAAGAGCCCCTGAAAGCAGAGAAAGGCTTGCCCTGCTACCTCTAGCACCACAAGTTCGCACCCCTCACAAGGAGTCGCGGCGGTCCTCCATGGCACTTCAGGTGGAGACCACAGATTTACAGTTGCCTGGTCAAGACTAGTGCTGGCGATCCAGAAAACAAAACAAAACAGCAAACCCCCAAGTGTGGCTCAACTAGTAACCCTAAGTTTAAGGGAAATATAGTTTATTAAACCTTTGCCATATTTTTTGAACATTGAGGTCGTTAGCAGTTTTTGTTACTGCCATACTTAATAATGATATACAGTAGGACTACTTTTGAATAAACATCTCTGCCCACATATTTATTTTCTTAGGATGGATTCCTATCAGGAATCTTATCTAATTCCTATCAGGAATCTAATCTAGGGATTAGATTGAGTGGGGGCAGAGAGGAAGGAAAAGCATGTGCCAGAGCGTGGAATTGTGAGGTAGCACCTCCATCCCAGGAATTGCCCTGGTCCCGAGAGAAGGTACCTTTCCTGGGGTGCCTGAGATACTCTACCGAGGAGTCTGGAGTGTATTTCTGAAAGTAACACAGAGCCACTGAAGAATTTTAAAGGAGAGTGAGTGGCTGTCCCACTTACTAGCTGCCAGGCTCTGGGCAGGTCATGACCGTGAAGGCACCCAGCCTTGCCCAGCAGGCAGCAGGTTCTACTCGGGAGAACCAGCTTCTGTGTGGTCCCTCCCTCTGTGGAGCAGAAGCTCTGGGGAGGCCAAGCAGGGCCCTTCCATGGCTCAAGGTCTGTGTGATTTGTGGTTAAATGCCTTTGAGCAGTGTTCCTTCTGGAGTGCTGGAGGGTTTCGTAGAGGCTATGCTCACTGTACTCATTTATCTCTTGGGGCAGCAAAAGCTGAAGGACTATAGCTTGCCTTCCTTCCTTTTACTTCTTTTGTTTTAAGTTTACTTATTTATTTTGAGAGAGACAGAGACAGTGTGTGTGGGGGAGGGGCAGAGAGAGGGATTGACAGAGAAGCCCAAGCAGGCTCCACGATGCCCGTGCAGAGCCCAACGCGGGGCTTGAACTCACGAACCCGTGAGATCATGAGCTGAGAGAAACCAAGAGTTGGATGCTTAACCAACTGAGCCACCCAGCGTCCCGCCCCCCCCCCCCCCCCACTTTCCTTCCTTTTAAATGCAGAACTCTTAGCTGTGGTTTGGAAACCATAGGTGAGCTGCAAATTCTAATGATTATAATCTAGCAAATATTTACTGAGTACCTTCTAATATCTGGCATGTTCTGGGTAATGGGGATATGTCAGTGACCAAGACAGATTTCCCAGGCCTTACATTCTAGGGGGAAGACAAATAAAATAGAAGGGGAAAACTAATATAAATTTTTGTAGATTGTACAATTTTTGTAGATTGTAATGAGTGCCATGATGGGAAGAATAAGGGTCTGAATGAGAGAATTGAAGGGGACACATTTTAGGTAAAAAGTCAGAGAAGAGTACACTGAAGGGACATTAAGAAATTTTTTTAATCTTTATTTATTTTTGAGAGAGAGAGACACAGAGTGCAAGCAGGGGAGGGGCAGAGAGAGAGGAAGACACAGAATCTGGAGCAGGCTCCAGGCTCTGAGCTGTCAGCACAGAGCCCGACACGGGGCTCGAACCCATAACCACAAGATCATGTCCTGAGCCGAAGTCGGACGCTTAACCCACTGAGCCACCAGGCGCTGAAGAGGGGACATTTAAACCCAAACTTAGAGGAAGAGAAGGAACTAAGCTTGTAAAGACAGCAGGGACTAGGGGGAAGCTTTCCTGGTGGAGGGAAAAGCAGGTGCAGAGGCTAGGAAGCAGGGAGGGGCTTGGGCTGGGGGGGGGGGTGGGATTGAAAAGCCATCAGTGTGCCTGCAGCAAGGTGCCTGCAGCCAAGCGGAGAGTGACAGGAGATGAGGTAGGAGACGCAGTCGGCTGTGTCTCAACATAGTGGTTAAGAGCACAAGGTTGGGGTGAATCCAATTTCCTTGCTTCTCATTAACCATGTGATGTGGCACATGTCACCCAGCTGTTTCAAATTTTAATTTTCTCATTTGGAAAAGGGACTTGAGCTTGATCGTCGTACCTGCCTCCTAGGGATGTTTGGAATATAAATGAGAAAAAGCATGTAAGTGCTTAGCAGGGTGTCTGGCACATAGTAAGTGCCACACTCATGTTAACTATAATTATTATTAAGTGGAGGGTGGGGTGGAGCCAGATGGACCCGTGTTGAATCCTGGCTCTGCTACAGCATTGCTTTGTGCCATGGGCAGGTAAGTCTCCATGCCTTCTGTCTCCTCATCTATAAAATTCCTCCAATCCCTATCCTGCAGGGTGATTATTATGGGAATTATATGAGGTGATTTATGTGCAGTCATCCTGAAGGGAGGAACCAAGCCCTTAAGGTCATAATTATTTAAAAATATTTTCCTGCATAGTCCCAAGGGGCGCCTGGGTGGCTCAGTCGGTTGAGCTTCTGACTTCAGCTCAGGTCATGATCTCACAGTTAGTGAGTTCGAGCCCCACGTCAGGCTCTGTGCTGACAGCTTGGAGCCTGGAGCCTGCTTCGGATTCTGTGTCTCCCTCTCTTTCTGCTCCTCCTCACTCATGCTATGTCTCTCTCTCTCTTTCTCTCTCTCAAAAATAAATAAACATTAAAAAAATATATTTGTCTGAATATTCCAGCCTCTTTGTAAATACCCCAAAAGAGACAATCAAAACCTGAATGAGCATCTGTTATAAGTTTGTGACTCTGCTTGTGTTATGGATTGAGGTGGCTGCCAGAGAAAAACCTGGGCATTTTAGCCTTCCTTTCCCTTTTTCTCATCATGAGGATCCCTGATTTCCCTGGTCTCTTGCAAGAAGGAAGAAAGAAAGACCTCATACTTTGAGTTAAGTAATAGAACACCAGCTTGTCTGAACCCCAAGAATGCTTGGTGTTGGGGGCAAGATAGGACCTGTTTCTCATGGGCTGTAACCTGCCTGTCAGACATGCTGTTCCTTTTCCTTTATTAATACTTGACAGCAAGTGGTACTTCAGGCAGCAATTCTGGGGGCTGTCTGAAAAATGCTGTTTAAGCCACAGATACTGTGTTCTTTGGTGATGCAAGAAGGAATGTGGCTGGGGAGGGCTCAGGCCCATGGAGCCCTGGGGACTCCGACTCTTTGTGAAGAGCTGGCTGCTTGGTAAGAGCTGAAGCCTCAACAGCGTCAGTCAGCCGGCAGCTAGCCCTGGGGTTTCCTGGCAATCCTGATTCCAGCCTAGAAGCAAGGGGAGGTTGCTGTGACGAGCCCTCCTGGATTTGCACAGGGAGAGGGTGTGTCCTTGCTTCCTAGCTAGTGCTGTGGGACCCTCTGGTGGCTGTGGAGTGAGTAGCTCTGCTGTGGTGTTGGCTTTTTCCTGTGTGGCTCTGGTAGAAAAGGGACAGGAAGCCGTGGAGTGAATATGGGGCTGGGAAGTTTTCCCCATTTGGCTTGACATGGAGGCTGTGATTTAGGTTGGCGCCCTCTCCTATTTGCTTATGCTTTTGGTAGCGTTTCTCAGGGCTTGGGCAGTGGGAACAGTAATCTTCCATGTACAAGGTGCAAGAAACCAGCAAAACAAAAAATGAAAATAGAGATTTAGGTTAAAGTAGTGCTTGGTGCCATATGGATCAGAACCCAATTAGGGCATAGAATTCAACCAGTTTTATTGGTTGGCTTTTATGTAAATTCATTTTTTTCCTTAGTATTTATTTATTTTGGGGAGAGCACAAGTTGGGGAGAGGCAGGGACAGGGGAACAGAGGATCTGAAGTGGCCTCCATGATGACAGGGACAGCAGAGAGCCCAATGTGGAGCTCGAACTCACAATCTGCAGAGATCATGACCTGAGTCGAAGTTGGACACTTAACAGACTGAGCCACCCAGGTGCCCCTGAGTAAATTCATTCTCATGGTTTTGAGCAAGACATTTTCAAGTCCAGAGTGCCTAGTTATTGGAGAATGTGCTTGCTGGTAATCAGTGGGGGCATCTTTGAGGTCTATATGGATCATATCGTAAGAACAGAAATGTAATCCAAGTTTTGCATATTAAAAATTAACATAATTTTATAGTCTACAATACTCTGACTTATTTGTTCTGTGTAGTCATCTCAAGAAGTATTTTAGACTGATTAATGTTGTGGTCATGGTAAGTCCTCGAGGTTTGCATAGATGATCTCTAGTGTCACAAGACACCCCGTATGATGTACTTACCTACAGGCATATTGTGGCCCCATCAGAACCCACACAAGACTAGTCTCAAAGCCTCTGTCTTGCCACCACCCCTCTCTGTGATCAACCACAGCTGCTTTGGGATGTAACCAGAATCTAGGTAGGAACATAAGCAGTGTTCACAAGTAGACCTGATGGAAGTCGTGTGTGTGGCCAGTGTTGCACAAGTGTAGACAGTAAGACCAGTGGGATTCAGAACAGTAGGCTCCCTTTTGGCTAGGACCCTTAGGAATAACTTCATGGGAGACACAGAGTTTGAAGTGAGCCTTGAGGGTTGGGTGCTGTCCCATCTGACAGGCATTGATGGGGCATGTGGAACGGGCATGGAGAGGAGGGTGATCCAGAGGGAGTAAGAGGAATAGAATCACAGGGTCAAACATCAGGATGCATTTGCAGAAACAGCAAGTTTCTCAAGATTGAACTCCAGGCTAAAGATTTAAATTGCAGACATAATTAAACCACAGAAGGTGGAGTCACCAACTGGAGGCGCAGGAGAACAGGAGCTAGGAGATGACGGCGGGGATGATGCAGGCCTGAATTGGAATGACAGCTGTGATAGTGGCCAGGGGGACACAGATTTGAGAAAAATCTTCAGGAACAATCTGTGGGGCTGCCACTACTGAGCTGGGGGCCCAAGGGAGAGGAAGGAGCCCAACCACTGGAATTTTCCAGCCCGGCACTTGTGTCATTGAGATGCCTGCCAAATGCAGGGAAGAGACACTGGTTTGGGAAGGAAGGTGCTGAACAAGCTGCTGGTGGGATTCCAGGTGGAAACGACCTGCTTTGTGATTAGTCCCAAATCATCAGATCCACTCCTGGTATGGTGACCTGGGAGAGTGTGTAGACGCAGGCTCTCCCAGTTGTCGCTGTACAGAGAACACTTCCCTGGACAAGGCCCCATGGCTTCCTGCACAGGCTCGTGGTCAGGCTGGGGTCGTGGCAGGATGCCCGGTGCCCACAGAGATTTTCCTGGCCAGGCTCAGGCATCTATTGATGGGAGCTTCAGACTGGGATTTGGAAAGCAGGACACAGCTGCTGGGCCAGGTGCTTCTGGGAATGCAGGGATGAAGGGGACATGTTCCTTGTGTGGAGGAATTAGTGCTGTGGGTGAGGACACAGGCGTGACGGAAAGAAGTGAGGAGCGATAAGAAGGTGGCCTTATTGGCTGATTACAGAACTGGGCACCCTCAAGGTTCTGGTCGGATGTCATTTCCACCATAAAGCCTCCCTGAATCCCCCCAGCCTAGGGTTGGGTGCTGGTCCTCAGGCCTTCCTTAGCACCTCATGGCCCTCATCCCAGGGTGTAGAAATTGCCTGTGCACCTGTCTCCCTCAGTGCCTGTAGGATCCTTGGGGACAGAGATTTGTCCTGATGTATTGTGTGTTCTTAGCAGAACACGGTGGATGTTGGCAGGGAGTGTAAATCGGGTCAGCACGGGCTGCCGAGGACAGGGGCCCTGGCTTGGAGCTTCGTGCCCTTTGCTTACGAACCCTGCCAGGGCATCTGAGAAGGGGTCGATGGGAAAGCCCCTGTAGCCCATCTCAGCTGAGCATGCCCAGTTCCTCTCTGTGAAAAATGTAATTTAAAATCTGTCACCTAGGGGGGCACCTGGGTGGCGCAGTCGGTTAAGTGTCCGACTTCAGCCAGGTCACGATCTCGCGGTTCGTGAGTTCGAGCCCCACGTCAGGCTCTGGGCTGATGGCTCAGAGGCTGGAGCCTGTTTCCCATTCTGTGTTTCCCTCTCTCTCTGCCCCTCCCCCGTTCATGCTCTGTCTCTCTCTGTCCCAAAAATAAATAAACGTTGAAAAAAAAAATTAAAAAAAAAAATAAAATCTGTCACCTAGGGGCTCCTGGGTCTTGGTTTCAGCTCAGGTCATGATCTCATGATTCGTGAGTTGGAGCCCTGCATTGGGCTCTGTGCTGACAGCATGGAGCCTGCTTGGGATTCTCTCTCTCACTCTCTCTCTCTGCTCCTCCCCTGCTTGCATGCACATGTTCTTTCTCTCTCTCAAATAAATACACAAACTTAAAAAAAAAATTCTGTCTCCTATTCTAGCACATAAAAGAGTTAAAGCCCTTCATGTTTTAAAACACATTCATGCTTCTCAGCTTCATCTGTTTTTTTTTAAATTTTTTAAAATGTTTATTTATTTTTCAGAGAGAGACAGAGCGGGAGAGGGACAGAAAAAGAGGGACACACAGAATCTGAAGCAGGCTCCAGGCTCTGAGCTGTCAGCACAGAGCCCAACACAGGGTTCGAACTCATGAACTGCAAGATCGTGACCTGACCCAAAGTCAGACCTTAATCGACAGAGCCCCCCCAGGTGCCCTGTCCATTTGTTCTTAAAAGTTAACAGTAGATGCATTAGCCACATGTGTCATCAAGGTCTATGAATGACAGAAAATCTTCCAGTGTGAGACAGCTGTCCATCAACTTGACCCAACTCATGATACCTGTTTTTCCTTGTTAGTATTTAATGGTGGCAGCTGTGGTGAAGTAGAAAGCAGATCAGAAAAATCAAGGTTTGAATTCAGGTTTTCCCATTTATTAGCTTTGAGACATATGGCAAGTCACTTAACCTCTCTGAAGCTGTTTCTTTATCTTTAAAGTGAGGATAACAATAACCGGTATTTGGGAAACCCATTTTATAGATCACTTGGTATATTCATTCAGATACTTACTGAACATCAATTTTATGCCCAACACTATCTAAATACTGTGGATCCAGTGTCTCTGCATTTGGGAATCCCGGTCTAGCAGGACAGGCAGACAAAACCACATGGAATGGTGAAAGACGTCATGGCCAGGTGCCCCTGGTCATTGCTGGAGTGCAGAGCAGAGAGCAGAGGTGGGGAGTTAGGGGAGGCTTCTTGCAGAGGGAGCCCCTTCAGGCTCATCTGAAGGACAAGTCCGAGCTGTCCAGGTGAGGAAGGTCGGGGAATGAGGGAGTAAGGAAGAGGCATCTATAATAGAAATAACAGATGATTTGGAAGGTTTGGTGGTTGTGTGTGGTATGTGTTTGGAGGTTGCTGGAGATCAGGATATGGAATCCTTGAAGAGCCAGATCACAAACAGCCTCCAGTGCTGAGAGAAGAAACTTGAACTTTACTTTGAATACTGTAAAGAATATTGAAAGTTTAACACTATGTTTTTTGGATTATAAAAGTGAACTGTAACCGTTGGTAGAAAAAAAAAGGAAAATACAGAAATATAAAGAAAAAGAGGATCGATCAGAGGTAACCATTAATCATATTTTGGTAAATATACTTGATTAAGGTATATGGACATGTCTACTAAATCCTGGCTACATAAAGTGCAGTCCATGGACCAGCAGCAGGGAGCTTGTTAGAAATGCAGAACCTCAGGCTGCACCCTGGGCCCAGGGAATCCAAATCCGCAGCTGGAGTGAAACAAAAATGTGTGGCAGAGTGTTGTAAAGTGCTTCTTTGTGGTGCAGGAGTTCAAAGAGAGGGAGAGCCATGCTGCTCAGAGCGGGTGCGGGGGCTTTTGGAAGACATGAGGCCTGAGGTAGAGTCTGTAGAATATGTGAGATTTGGCCAAACAGAGAGGTGAGAAATGATGGATGGTGTAGTGGTCAAGATCGGATTTGGGGTTCTCCTGAGAAACAGAATAGGTTTATTGTAGGAATCGGCTCACAAGGTAATGGAGGCGAGCAGTCCCACCAACTGCTGTCTGCTAGCTGGGGAACCAGGAACACCAGGGTATAATTCAGGCCAAACCCAAAGGCCTGAGAATCTGGAGGGCTGATGATATAAGCCCCGGTCTGAGTCCGAAAGCTCAAGAAGCAGACGTCGATGTCTGAGGGCGGGAGAAGATGGCGGTTTCAGCTCAGGATAGATTCACCCCTCCTCTGCCTTATTGTTCTATTCAGGATCTCGACAGACTGGATGATGCCCACTCCACATTGGGGAGGATCATTTGCTTTACTCGTTCAATCAATTCAAATGCTAATATCTTCTGGGAATATACTCACAGACACCCAGAAATCATGTATTACCAGCTCTCTGGGCATCCCTTTGCCCAGTTAAGTTGACACATAATATTAACCACCACCTTGAGTCAGGCCAACCTGGCCTTGTCACTCCCCTATTTGCTTTGAGACCTGGAAACAGTTCTGATTTTCTCTGTGCCTTAGTTTCTGTCTCTGTAAGATAGGTGTTAATAATTGAGCTTATATTACAGGATTATTAAAGGAATACAATAGATAATGTATGTGAAACTCTTAGGTGGTGTATGGCATGTAATAAGTACTCCATAAGTTATTAACTATTATCAGTGTTACTACCAATATCAACAGTAAGGGTACAACACCTAGGACATTAGAAGACACTCAATAAATTGAAGTTGAATTATGTCAAATTGAATTCCGTGTGAAGGGAGGAATATCAAAGGTACAGAGGCAGGGGAAGGCCTTCAAACCACGTTGAAGAGCTTATTCTTGCTGGGAGTGCAGAAATAGAGACCAGCATGGAGCTCTAGTTGAATCATGACTGGTTAGACTTCCGCTGATGGGAGAGATGATATGGACATAAGAGGAGGTGGTCAAAGACAGGCTGGCAATGACAATAGTTAAAGCACAGGGAGAAGAGCTGGTGAAGGAAACAAAGAATGAGAGCGGTTGCTGAAATGAAAAAAGGGTCCCTGAAGAAAGCTCTGGTGAAGGAAATGTACCAGGTGAGCCAGGAACATCTACCAGAAAGCATGGAAGTTACCGAAGACTGCCGGGGTCTTGTCAGAAGGGTTTAGGACTCAACTCAGCAGAGCTTCCATTGGCCAAACATGGGATGATATGAGCACCAAGAACATAACCGAAACACATTAAATATGCCCAAATCCACGAGTAACAATGAAACTAAACAAAGTGCTTTCATTGCTCGCTTTTAGAGAATGCTAGGTAGTGATTCTGACACCAACTAGTGTGTGGGTTTTTTCTCCCATACCACCGAGGAATTCTCTGATACCAGCTGAGTGTCCTACAATTTAATTGAATTCTAACCCTGCCTCCCTGGAGGTGGCATGGGACCCCACAGATTAATGGCTCAGTCCTACAAGACTGCCCAACCCCAACTTCAAAGCCAGTTGACAGTCCAGGGTGCGCCTGCACTTCTGACCAACCGGCTATAGATTGGAAGTTCCAACAGCCCCCTCCCCAGGTTTGATTAATTCTCTAGAGTGTAGAGTAGCTCACAAAACTCAGAGAAACATTTTATTCACTAGATTACTGGTTTATTATAAAAGGATATAAATCAGGAACAGCTAGATGGCAGGGATGTATTCAGTAAAGTATGTGGGAAGAGGCGTGGAGCTTCCACGCCCTCTGGGAGTGCCACTCTCCCCTAATCTGTACGTGTTCAGCAACCCAGAAGCTCTCTGAACCCTGTCTTTCTGGGGTTTTGTGGAGGCTTCATTACAGAGGCAGGACTGATTAAACTGTTGGCCTTTGGTGACTGAACATCTCTAGCCCCTGTCCCATCTATGGAGGTCAGGGATTTGGATGAAAAATTCCAATTGTCGATCACGTGGTTTGTTCCCCTGGTAACCAGCCCCAACCTCAAGGTCTTTCCAAAAGTCGCCTCATTAACATAACAAAGTTCTAGTCCCAAGAGTTTTAGGAACTCTGTGCCAGTAATGGAGACAAAGACCAAATATATATTTCTCATTATAAATCACAATATCACACTTGGGAACCTATGGTTACTTTGAAAACTAGTAAATAAAGGGAAAGAATCAAGATTTGCCCTACTTTTCCTGTGTAAACTGTTCTTTAGCATAACCAAAAAGTTTCTCTTTACAAAAGCATTATAACTAACAATGAAGACAATAGAATAAAATTATTTTGATTTTGCAACTAATGAAATAATGGATTGGGATAATGAGCATCAGTGAACACCAATGACCTCACAAAAGGAGAAGCAAACATGTTATGTGTATCCTGAAGAAAGACACATCAGCTCTAAAGTATTCTTACCAAAAAATTCAAACCCGAGTCTGATCAAGCTTCAGATCTGACTCCAATTCTTAGAAAGTATAGGAAAAGAGGAACACGTTAAATACGAACACAGCAAGGGATACCTGGGTGGCTCAGTTGGTTGAGCATCAGACTTCGACTCAGGTCATGATCTCGGGGTTTGTGAGTTCAAGCCCTGTGTCTGGCTCTGTGCTGACAGCTCAGAGCCTGGAGCCTGCCTCAGATTCTGTGTCTCCCTCTCTGCCCCTCCCCTGCTCATGCTCTGTCTCTCTCTCTCTCTCTCTCTCTCTCAAAAATAAGTAAACATTAAAAAAAAAAATATGATCACAGAAATATATTAGAAAAAGACTATGAGGATCCTACAAGACAAATGATCTTGCTTCTTCGATAAAAAAATAACAAGGGATAGGGAGGAAAAGGGAGAGAGAGAGAGACTACAGATTAAAAGAGCTGTAAGATACAGATCAATCAGTTGCACTAAGGGGACCTTATTTTATTCTAATTTGTGCAAACTAAAAAGATACCTTTATGAGATAATTGGGGGACATTTGAACATTGGATACTATGGAATTCTTACTAATTTTTTAGGTACATCTCAATTATATTTTAATAATAAAAGAGTCCTTGTCCTTTAGAGATCTATATTGAAATATTTATGGATAAAATACGTTGTCTGTGATTTACTTCAGAACAATCCAGCATTGGGATGGCAGCTTATAGGGCTATAAATTAAACAGGACAGCACCCAGGAGTCAGATTATACTGTTCTATTTTTGTGGATCTTTTCCATGATAAAGAGAAAAATGGGACAGGAGGTAAAAACAATCATTTGTGCCTAGCATTCCCTTTTAAACACACTTTCACGCTCATTACTTCCCTCCAGTTTTACAACCACCCTGTCGGGAGGTAGGGTAGGTGCTGTCATCTCTACTTTATTGCTAAAGAAGGAGAGACTTGGAGAACTTACTCAAGATCACACAACTGGTGTGTGGTGTCCAAGACCAGACTCCGCGCGTTCTGAGACCTGGGGAAGACTGTGTGGTGCAGTGAGGATCCAGGGAGGGTCTGGCTTCTGTTGACATGGGAGCAGTCGCCAGTGTCCCACAGTGCTGCGAGTTGAGGACTGCAGAGGTAGAACGCTGGCTACTGGATTTGCTAATACAGTAAGGACTTGACTGGCCCTGGGGGAAAGCAATTTGAGGCATGAGGAGGAGAGAGCAGATTGCAAGTGGCTTGAGGAGGTTTAGTGGTGAGAAAATGGGGAGCAGGGGAACTAGCATTGATGAAGCAGTCCCTGCTGCCTGGTTATTAATTTACACCCTCCCTGACTTGCATATTTGGTTTTCTTCCTCTTCCAGAAGTTAATCTCTTTATGGACTGGACTTGCAACGTTCCTGTGTCATTGTCTTTGTTTTGCGTTCCTTCCAGGAGCCGTGATGACTCCACAGATCATGGGTAACGACAGTGTTGACACTCAGTCGTTGTGGGCATAAAATACGAATCTGGTAACCGGAGCATTTCTCTTTGGGAAAGTTCTTAGCTGAGATAGGTAGGGCTTGGGTTCAGGATTACTGTTGTTTCTCTCTGCCCTCACAGCCTGTTCACCGGGGCCCGGGATCACTCAGAACCCAGTTCCCAGCCAGTGCAGACTTGTCTTTTCATCCAGGGTTTTCTTTCTTGGCTGCAGTCGTGCAGCAATGCTTTCTCCACGGTGACTTGGGGAGATTTAGTGGATTAGAGAGGGCAGAGAAACAAAGCATGAATTATCACTGTCCCAGCACAGGTGTGGTCCCTGCCCGCTGTCTTTCTGCCTGAATTCCCAGTATCTCTCTCACCGGTTCGCTTGGTGGACTAACAATAGGGTCGTTGTGAGGTGGGTGGGGCGGTGAGGCACTGAAGTCTTCCTGAGGTGCAGTGGGCGGGGAAAGAGCCTCTCCCCCAACACTGGAGCTGGGCCATGAATTGTTGGTGGGACTCCCAGCTTCACCATCTTTATATATTTGCATGACTATATATTTCATTTATAGAAGCTCTCTTTGGTTCCTTTTTTCTTCATGTGTTCTTGTTTTATGTGTGCAATTTTTTGCTTTATTTTTATAAACATTTTAAACATCCTCATGTTAAAGTCCTGTCCAGCTTGCTCACTCACTGTCTCTCTCATTTCTTGGGTGCAAAGTCTCTCCTCTGTTGGATAAACTGATGGTTGTCCCTCATGGGCAATATAATGTTTGTCTGTGAGCCCATTTGAGCAGGATTTGTCTTCTGTAGAAATCCTCCAAGTAGTTGGGTTGTCTTCATGCAGTGGTTTGCATTTGCCTTTTGTGTTTCTTACTGCCCCAGAGCATTTTTTAGATAATTTCTTAGCCTAGGGATTTGGTACTAGGGAGCAGTGTGTGTGAGAGCCCTATAGCTTCAGGAAGCACAGGTGTGGGACCTGATTTCTCTGATGACTTTGTTCCCCAGACCCTGGAGCTCATTCTGAGCTCTGTCTAGGATGGTAGGATGAGTTTTCCGGTCTCTATCAGGGACAGTGCAACTTTTTAGTAGTTGTCTCCTTCAGGTAAGGGCTCACTTCCTGTTTTCCACTGCAGCTCTGGGTCACATGGCCTCCACTCTGGGGTACTGTTACAGCTCTGAGTTCCCTTTTTGCTTTTGGCATCTGGATATTGCTCTTTCTGCCTTTTGGTTGACCAAATATTTGAACTTCTGTAGGGAATAGCTTCCATTTTATCTAGCATTGTCTGCAGTAGGTCTTGCATCCATCTTCAATCTTGACAGAAGTCCTAGCATCATGGTCCAGATCTTTATCAAAAGGAATGGCTTTGGGCTGAATTTTTTTTTTTCTTTTTTTCTTTTCATTAAAAAAAGAATCAACATTGGGGTGCCTGGGTGGCTCAGTCGGTTATGTGTCCGACTCTTGATTTCAGCTCAGGTCATGATCTTATGGTTTGTGATTTCGAGCCCCACATTGGTCTCCCTGCTGACAGCACAGAGTCTGCTTGGGATACTCTCTTTCCCTCTCTCTCTGTCCCTCCCTCACTCATTCTCTCTGTCTCTCAAAAATATATAAACTTTAAAATTAAAAAAGAAGAACATTGAATTTGGCAATGATTTCTTGGATATGACACCAAAATCACAGGCAATAAAAGAAAAAATAAAGAAACTGGACTTCATCAAAATTAAAAACTTTTGTACATCAAAGGACATTATTATCAATAGAGTGAAAAGGCAACCCACAAAATGTGAGCAATTTTGCAAATCATGAATTTGATAAGGGATTATTATTTACAAATTCAACTCAATAACAAAAGAAATTATCTGATTAAAAACTGGGCAAAGTCACCAAATTATATACATAAACCATATACAGTTTTTCTATATTAATTATACCTCAATAAAGCTGGAAAAAAATGGGTAAAGGACCCAAATAGATTTTTTCCAATGAAGATATATACATGGCCAAGAATTACATGAAAAGATGCTCAACATCAGTAACTATTGGGGAAATGCAGATCAAAATAATGAAATACCACTTCATGCCCAAAACAGAAAAATAACAAGTGTTGGTGAGCATGTAGAGAAATAGGAACCTTGGAGCATTGCTGGTGAGCATGTAAAATGGTGTAGCTGCTATGGAAAATAGTATGATGGTTCCAAAAAAAATACAGCAATTCTACTTCTGGATATGTATCCAAAGGAATTGAAAATGGGCTTGAGCAGATATTTGTACATCCATGTTCATAGCAGCACTATTTACAATAACCAAAAGGTGGAAACATTCCAAGTGTCCGTTGATGGATGAATGGATATACAAAATGAGGTATACACATACAATGGAATATTATTTAGCCTTAAAAAGGAAGGAACTTCTGACATATCCCACAATATGGATGAATCTTGAGGACATTATGCTAAGTAAAATAAGCCAGGTATGAAAAGGACAAATATTGTATGATTTTGCTTATATGAGGTACCTGCATTAGTCAGATTCATAGAAATAAAAAGTAGAATGTTGGTTTCCAGGAATGAGAGAAGCAGGGAATGAGGAGATAATATTTATTGTGTACAGAGTTTCAGTTGAGGAAGATGAAAATGTTTTGGAGATGGATGGTGAACTCACATTCAACAATGTGAAAAATGTACTTAATGCTTCTGAACTGTGTATTTAAAAATGGTTAAAATGTTAATTTCATGTTATATATATTTAAACACAATATAAAATAAAAAAGAATTCAATAAAT
This sequence comes from Leopardus geoffroyi, assembly GCF_018350155.1. Lineage (NCBI taxonomy): Eukaryota > Metazoa > Chordata > Mammalia > Carnivora > Felidae > Leopardus > Leopardus geoffroyi. The sequence continues at coordinate 106,658,458 of NC_059328.1, forward strand.
TAAGAAAATTTCCAAAAAAAATCTGTGTGCATCAGTGGTGGCACTTTATCCTCTGCCTCTTTCTGCGGCAGGAATGGCCATGTGGTAGGGAAATACTGATGTCCCCACTCTACAATGTATCGGATATCCTCCCTGTCCTTCCAGATTCACTTTCTATGCTTCTCTGTCCTGCTTAGTCTTCAGCCTGGGTTGTCCTATGGAAGACACTGGCAGGAGATCAGAAGGTGGGAAGAGAAAGAAATTGATGTTTATTTCCTTGGCTCCTTCCTGCTTCGTGTACTCTGACAGTGGATGCATTTCTGTACCTAAGGCCACAACATCTGGGAGGGACCCCTCTCACCTGTGGCTCTTGCTGGCTTCCAGTGACTGCTCCCTTGCCTTTCCCAGTCAGGCCTGGTGGTGGAAACAGCTTCTTAACTTTGCTAGTTCTGGTGCTTTGCTATGCATCGTTGCCTTTCTTACCCCTGCCCACACCTCTGTGATAGTTTCTTTATTAAACTTTCTTTAGTGACCCTTTGAGTGTGCCTGTGTTTTCTATGGGGACCCTGACTGACAAAGCATGCCAAATCTGATTTTATAGCGTTATCTATTTTTTTTTCCCGATCTACTACAGCAGTCCCCTCTTATCTGTGAGGGATGTGTTCCAAGACCCCAAGGGGTAGTACCAAACCCTATATATACTATGTTTTTTCCAAGCATACGTATCTTTGATAAGGCTAAACTTATAAATGAGGCACAGTAAGATATTAACAACAATAATAAAATAGGATGGTTGCAATAATATACAGTCATAAAAATTATGTGAATGTAATCTCTCACAATATCTTCTTATACTGTCCTTGCCTTTCATGTGATGATGTGAGATGATAAAATGCCTGCATGAGGAGATGCAGTGAGGTGAATGATGCAGGCCTTGTGACATAGTGTTGGGCTGCCATTGACCTTCTGGTGATGTGTCAGAAGGAGGATCATGTGCTTCTGGACCGCAGGTAACTGAAACCGTGGATAAAGAGGGCTACTGTAAATGCTGGGCACCACATTAAGTACTAGTGATGTCAGGGTGCATTTAACAAGGTTCTTGTTCTTGAGTTCGCAGGCAAGTCTGGGAAGACAGACAAGTAAAAGCACCATTGCAATAGAGTGGTAAGTGCTTATGAGAGAGGTAAACCAGAGTGCTGTGACAACATAGAATAAGAACATTGAAACCAGTCTTGGCTGCAGGTGGGTGTAGGGAAGACTTCTCAAGGCAGATGACACTTGTGCTGCTCTAGAGGATGAACAGGAAGAGGTGGAAAGGGGGCAGTGGGCCTGCAGGGCAGCAAGAAGAGGTTATGAAGGCATAGAGGCATAAAGCTTCGAGAGACTGGAGGGCAGGCAGTGACCAGACTGTGATGACTCTTGAGTGCCCCAGGACAAGTCTGGTTTCTATCCTGCATGTTGAGAGGAACCAATGCCGTTTTACCACGGGAGTGACCCCATCAAGTCTGCCTTTAAAACCTCTTTGATCACAGGGTGGAGAAAGGAGTGGAAGAGGTCAAACTGGGGACAGGGAGAAGAGTAAGAGAGCTTATTGCAAAATAGTAGAGGCTGTCTTTTCCAAAGGAGAGGGACCAGTAATTAGCTGATTAATTAAAAGAAATCAGTTCAGGGGCGCCTGGGTGGCTCAGTCAGTTAAGTGTCCGACTTCAGCTTAGGTCATGATCTCACAGTTCGTGAGTTCGAGCCCTGCATCGGGCTCTGTGCTGACAGCTCAGAGCCTGGAGCCTGCTTTGGATTCTGTGTCTCCCTTTCTCTCTGCCCCTCCCTACCTCTCTCTCTCAAAAATAAACAAAACAAAACAAAACAAAAAAAAAAAAATTAAGAAAAAGAAAAAAGAAATCAGTTCAAATGGGTATTTATAAAAGTAACAATATTTCAAACATTTACTTAAAACATGTATGGGGGCACCTGGTTGGCTCCGTCGGTTGAGTGTCCGATTTCAGCTCAGATCATGATCTCACAGCTTGTGAGTTCAAGCCCCACGTCGGCTCTGTGCTGACAGCTCGGAACCTGGAGCCTGCCTCCCTTCCTCTCTGCCTCAACCCACTCGCATTCTGTCTCTGTCTCTCTCAAAAATAAATAAACATTAAAAAAAAATGTACGTTTACCAGGATTTTGCTATATCTTTCTAGTGTAAATCATATTCATAATTATTTTTAGGTTTTTTTTAATGGAAAATTTAAAGATACTTATGGGGCAATCTGAGTGAAAGATGTTTCTAGATTTTTACCAGTTTCTTCCTCATTTGTTCATGGTTGTCTCAGATACAACTACATCAACTACAATGATCTTTAGTGAAATTCCCTAATCAAGTCTTTGAAAAGAATTCAATTTGACTTTCATAAAACAACTATCTATACCCATATTTTATTGGTTTATAGACTAATTAAATTTCAGGTTATAAAGAATAAGTACAACTGATATAAACAGGTTTAGGAACAACCACAATTACGTTCTTAGCGAACACATGATTTCACTGATGGGGGCTTCCCTAGAGTTATCCATTACCTTTGGACATTTGTGGTTCTTTGGTCATCAGTCAGCAGTTTTTTTAGAAAGAATGGGGAGATGGTTAAATGAATCAGTTACAAGAAAGTCTGAAAGAAGGCAACAAGGGTGGAGAGGAGGAGATGCATGTGCCAGAAGTAAAACCCAAGATGTGATGACTGGATGTGGTTGTGAGCATGTCTAGGATTATCTCCAGGTGCCTGGTTTGGACAGCTGGGTGATGGTGGTGTAATTCACTGAAACCAGGAATGAAACAAGAGCGGGTTCCGGGAGAAAGATGTAGCGTTGAGCCTTGAACAACACAGGTTTGAACTGGGAGGGTCCACTTACATGTGAATCTTTTTCAGTAAATATATTGGAAATTTTTTTTAGAGATTTGTAACAATTTGAAAAAACTCATGAACTGCATAGCCGAAATATCAAAAATGTTAAGAAAGAGGTATGTCATAAGTGCATAAAATATATGTAAATACTAGTCTATTTTATTACTTCCTGCATAAAGTATACAGAAATCTATTATAAAAGTTGAATTTTATCAAAACTTACACACACTTACAGACTGTATGTGGCACCACCAAGAGAAATGTAAAGTGTAAAATGTAAAGCGTAAAAATGCAGTATGAAACGTGCATAGAACTCACTGTAGTATATATGCTACTGTAATAATTTTGTAGCCACCCGTTGTCATTTCAGAGAGCCCAGATGCTTTGAGTGTCCCAGTATCTGCACAAAACACTGTGTGATTGATGCTAATACTGCCACCTGAACAGTTGCCTGGCTGGTAAATTGTGTATTGTAGTAAAAAGTAATTTCTTGTGGTTCTTGCTATTAGTAATTAAGTTTATGGGGAGTCAAAAATTATGTGGATTTTCAGAGGTGCCTGGGTGGCTCAGTCAGTTGAGCGTCTGACCCTTGATTTTGGCTCAGCTCATGATCTTGCAGTTCATGGGATCGAGCTCACATTGGGCTGGCTACACCAAGCCTGCCTGGGATTCTCTCTCCCTCTGTCTCTCTGCTCCTCCCCAGCTCACACACGTGCACTCTCTGTCTTTCTCTCAAAATAAATAAATATTGTTTTAAAAAGTTACATGTGGGTTTCTGATTGTGTGCGCATTGGTGCCCTGACTCCTGTGTTGTTCTGGAGTTGACCGTAGAGTCCGGTTTCAAACATGTTGTGTTTGAGATATGTGTTCCTTAGTGGGTGTGCGCCTTGTATTTGTAGCATCCATCTCCCCCACCTGACCCACTCTCCCCAACTCTTGGTTCTGTACTTTGGGTGGGACCCCACCCCAGTTCCAACTAAGGTCAGGTACACGGTCCAGGCTCCCACTGATCTGTGCATGGCAGGCCTGCAGACCCACTGGTTCACCTAGGGGTGGAAACAGCCCAGGAATTTAGAAAGACACCATCCCTTTGGCTGTGCTGAAGCTAAAGCTGTCCCTTGGCTGTTTAGTTATATGAGTCAATAAATTCCTGCTCTGCTTACAGTTTAAACTGAATTTCCTGTCAGCTGCAAAAAGAATCCTGGCTGTGGGACAGCCAGGTAGAGATGTTGGGTTCAACCAATGACTTGAGAATTCTAGAGATAGATTTGGGCTGGGGATATATAAATGTAAGTCATGAGCATATAGGTCAATGCCATGAGTTTGAAGGTCACCAGGAAAAACAGAGGCCAGTTAGAGTGCCATGACACGGGAAGGACACAGCATGATCCTACATGGAACGGCCCCCTCATCCCTACCTCGTGAGGTTTCCTGGAGGAAAAAAACATGTAGGCTGAGAAGCCAGGGTAAGTGGAACCATACCTGGGAATGGGTGTGGGGAGGGTGGGACAGAGCTCCAGGCAGAGAGCTCAGGCCAGGAAATGAGTGCAGCCCAGTGTGTTGAGAAAAGTAAGGGTCCTGATGGCTGGAATGTAGAGGGTGCCCCTGTGAGGGCAAAGCAGGGGAGGTCCAATGCGCAAGCTAAGTGGGGGCGCATTGTGTCCCTTACATGCCCAAGAGCCTCATGGAGTCTGCCAAAAGGCTTTAAGCTGGAGAGCAACGGCATCAGAGGCTTCAGGAAGGAGGGTCTGGAGAGGGGCAGGGCCGCAGAGGAAGGCGCTGCTGTATCCAGACAGAGGCTGTGGTGCCTGGGTCAGGGGGAGGCTGGAGCGGGTTTGAGAGCTATCTTGGTGCATTTGATGAGCTTGAGGGCTTGGGTGAATGTGAGGAGTGACTTCCATGTTTCTGGGCAGGGTGGCTAGGTGGACGGAGGTGCCATTTCCTGAGATGGGGGCAGTGGAGGAGGAGCCTGCTGGGGGCTTGGGAGCACAGTGAGTTCAGTTTGGAGTACAATGAACCAGAGTGCAAGTTTCTTGAAAACAAGAGTCTTCTCTGCCTTATTCACTCTGGGAATGAATACACAGATAGAACAGTCTTACACATTTTAAGTAAATCTTTAATACTTGAGTATGTGAAAGATACCTGTATTATTTTATTATAGGTGCCCCATGTATTATTCTTAAATGTTTATTTTTGAGAGAGTGCGAGCGGGGGAGGGGCAGATAGAGGGAAGGGGGGACAGAGGATCTGAAGTGGGCTCTGCACTGACAGCAGTGAGCCTGATGTGGGGTTCGAACTCATGAACCTTGAGATCATGACCTGAGCCAGAGTCGGGCACTCAACCGACTGAGCCACCCAGGCGCTCCCAAACCTGTATTATTTTATATGGAGAAATCTAGGAGGCAGCATTGGAGCTCAGGAACTAGAAGTGGGTTGAGGAAACAGATTCGCGTGGTCATTGGCCTCTACTAGTAAATAAGACCAGAGTAGGCGAGATGCACAGGCAGAGTGTGAGGCCTGGGAGGGAGGCTCTGCACACGGTGTGGAGAAGCAGCAGCTTTGAAGGACCGTGATTGTCTGATGTGGCTCCTAACCGTGATCTTGTCCTGCTCCTCTTCCCCAACCTCTCAGACTCTCCTCTGTTCTCCTTTGCTCAGTCTTCTTCCTCTTACTTCCTCCTACCCTTAACCGAGGGAACCAAGCCCTCCTGTTTCTCAAGCCAGGTTTTCTCCTCAGACTTCAAATGCAGATGCCAACTGGACCTACTAAGGGCAGTTTAAAAAAAATTTTTTTTTTTTAATGTTTATTTATTTTTGAGACAGAGAGAGACAGAGCATGAATGGGGGAGGGGCAGAGAGAGGGAGACACAGAATCGGAAGCAGGCTCCAGGCTCTGAGCCATCAACCCAGAGCCCGACGCGGGGCTCGAACTCACGGACCGCGAGATCGTGACCTGGGCTGAAGTCGGACGCTTAACCGACTGAGCCACCCAGGCACCCCCTAAGGGCAGTTTAAATACAGCAACCTTCACTGAGCTCATCACCACTTCCCCCAACCAATGCCTTCTGTCTCTCTCCATGATGTGGAGTGAGGTCTCTCTCCATCACTCACCTTCCAAACAGACACTTCAGATAGTTGTTTTCAATCTTGAATTAGAAGCTTGGTACAGATTGGGTCTGTCTTCTTTCAAAACTCAAAGGAGCCAAGCAAGTAAAGATTTCTCAGTTAGTTCCCTCAACCTGATGTCCTAAAGCCACGGCTAGTGATTTCTTGGTAGAACAGCAAATCAGCCAGTAAACTTAGGGTGCCTGGTGTTTTTCCATCTCTTCCCTGGCTCAGTGTTCTTTGGGATAATAACACTTTTTAATGAATTAAGGAACTTATCCAAGAAGTTGTTACAAATTCTACTCGAAAAATTTAGGGACTTGCCAGGCTAGGCACTGGTCTTCATTCTGGAATGTCAGAACCAAACAAGCAGTCCCAGAAATGGTCTGATTCATTCTATTAATTTATGAGGGAAGAAACTGCAATCCAGAGAGATTTTTACTAAGAAAACTCACACAGATGGATAAGGAATCTGAGGGCCTCTGGAAACAATTGCTTTCACCTGTGCTGCTTAGGGATGCAAAAACACACTTCTCTTGAGCGGGGGAGGGGTACAGAGAGAGGGGGACACCGCATCCAAAGCAAGTTCCAGGCTCTGAGCTGTCAATACAGAGCCCGATGCAGGGCTTGAACCTATGAACCACAAGATCATGACACTAGCTGAAGTTGGGCACTTAACCAACTGAGCTACCCAGGCGCCCCATATTATTTTTAACCCTGGGTCAGCCTTCTGGTCCCTTTTTCTAGGCTCTTTCCCTGCTGCTTTATCAGAGGGCTTAGAAAATGAAGACTAATGTTGACACTGGCCCAAGTCTGATGTAAATAAGGAAACCCACATCCCAATACAAAGACCTTGACCACATTGGCCTCCTTTCCATTCCTCCAGCGTCCTGCTCTTTCTCACCTCAGAACCTCACTGTTCCTTCTAGTGGAAGTCCCTCCTCCATCTTTCCAAATGTTTGCTCTGTCTCATCCTTCATATGTCAGCACACATGAGATCTCAGAAGAATGCCCTCTCCAGCCCCTGTAACTACCACCTTGTAGTCTTTCCTCCATAGGATTTATCTAGTTGTCTTGTTTGCTTATTCATTGCCTCTCCCCTCTCCCCCTTGCCCCAGAAAGTCAGCTCGGTGAATGAGGGACCTTGTCTGTCTTGCTGACTGTATCCTCAGAGCCTGTGGTAGTGCCTGTAGGAGGGGTGAATAGACACTTATTGAGTAACAAGTGACATCTCTCCATCAGTCTGAGTGATCTGGAATGATTCTGTTGGTACCGTGAGTCATACTTACAAATACACCCAAGGTGTATTTTCACTATTTACTGTGCAGTTCTGGGAACTGCTTCCATCAGGCTAATCCCTCCCATGCTGCTTCCTCCCTGGCACAAATGTACTGACTCTCTAGCGTAAATTTTAAAAAAACGCCATTTCTTTATTTACCACCAGCAGGACTGGCCTGCACGGGGCAGTGGATGCTCTGGGCTCAAGGACGTGTAGGATGTGATGAGGAGATGATGACTGGGAGGCTGTTTTGAAGGAAAGGGGGTGGTCTGCAGGCCAGGCCCAAGAGCCCCCCTCAGATTTACTTCTGGAAATGGGTAGACCTTAAAAAGGAGTCGTGGCAAGCTATGGCCAAGCCGCCAATAAGATTAAGAAATTCTTGGAAGTCCAGTTGCCCATCGGAGTTGGTGTCAAGTTTCTTCATCATGCGGTCAAGGACACCAGGGTCCTTCTGGTTCTGCAAAGGTAATAATAACCATAATAATGATACTATTAATGGTATCTGACCTTGTACTTTCTAAGATACTTTCAGTTATGTTGCCACATCTCATTCTCACAAGAGTGTGAGGTACAGGCTAGGGGTTAGTAACACTCCCACTTCCCAGACACAGTGACAGACTCAAACAGGGAAGTGACTCGCCTAAGGGGAAGACCTGTGCCTGGAACCCAAGTTTTCTGGCTCCCATTCCCGGGTTCCTCTGTGACAGGGGTTATTCAGTGGTATAAAAGTAGTGGCACACTTTTTCAAATGTCACCTGCTTACTCCAGTGTACAAACTGCACAGAAGTGAAGTGATTTGAAGTGGAAAGAAGACGCAGGCCCTGATCTGCCTCATCTTCTACTCCTCTGAGCTCCCCACACATATACACACTTACAGCCACTAGTTACACTGGCTGTTTAAATTAGGGACTTAGAAATCTGTCCTTGAGTGGCACCTGTGTCTGGTGGCTACCACACTGGACTGTGCTGATAGATACAAAACATTATTTCCAACATCACAGAAAGTTCTATGGGACAGGGCTTCCCTAGAAGCTTTGGGATGGAGAAATCAAATTTGAAAACTATCCTTTTACACCACTTACCGTTGCATATGCTCCTTCCCTAAATGAAAGAAACAAATCAACATTCCCTGGGTCATGTAGTTTGAGAACTTTGATCTTTAAAACACACCGTGTTCAAGCTTTGCGCAGTGGCAGTATCGTAGCCAATGACGTTTATCCGAGGCGCGATTATTGCTAATTAAAACACACCGTGTTCAAAGAAAAGAAGGAAAGGTCCTTGAATGGTTACTCAGAGCTCACTTGAGGCCTGGGGGCTCCACCTCTGCCGTGCAGGTCCCTGGCTTGGAGTGAATGAAGAGGAGGCAGGGGTAGGGGAGTCAGGTGCTGGGCCCTCACTCCCAGCCATTTTGTCAGGGTCTTGTTTTGAGCTATGGGTAGTCTGGGGGGAGGGGCTGGGAGCAGTACCTTTGTGAAGGCAGCCAGCTCTGTATTCATGAAGGTTAGGAACTCTGTCTTGGAGAGTTTGCAGCTATTACCATCCTTTCCAGCATACCTCTGGAAAACAGCAATCAGAGACTCGATGCACCGCTCAGTCTCAGTAGGGCTGGACATTTTTGCCTTGAGAGAAGAAAAGTCAGGGTTCAGACAAGGGCTGGATGCTGGAGAACACTCCAGAGAATCTCATACCTTCATTTTGTGCCAAAGGAGTTTCCTAAAAGACTAGGCCGTTTTTTAGGGGGCAGAAGAGCCCAAGACAAACACTGAAGGTCACATTCCATGAGCTTCCCTCCCATATCACATGTTTATTCTGGGTGAAATATAGTGAGGGTACACATGGAGCACGTGGGTGTGTCTAAAAGTAGTAGACTGGGCGCCTGGGTGGCTCAGTCGGTCAAGCACCTAACTTCGGCTCAGGTCATGATCTCACAGTTTGTGGGTTCGAGCCCCACAATGGGTTCTGTGCTGACAGCTCAGAGCCTGGAGCCTGCTTCCGATTCTGTGTCTCCCTCTCTCTCTGTCCCTCCTCTGCTCATGCTCTGTCTCTGTCTCTCAAAAATAAATAAACATTAAAAAAAAATTTTTTTTTAAAGCAGTAGACTGTCTGGATGAGTGTGACTGTGGCAGGGTTTACTGATGTTTCTAGAATCTGTGGGTAAACATGTATAACTATACACCCACAAATCCATATGTGCACCAAGCACTGTTTGGAGATTAAATAATTTCCTATTTTCTTTTTTTTATATTTTTAAATTTTTTAACATTTATTCATTTTTGAGAGACAGAGAGAGACAGAGCATGATTTGGGGAGGGGCAGAGAGAGAGGGAGACACAGAATCTGAAACAGGCTCAGGTTCTGAGCTCTCAGCACAGAGCCTCATGCGGGGCTCAAACACGTGAACCTTGAGATCATGACCTGGGCCGAAGTTGGATGCTCAACCAACTGAACCACCCAGGTGCCCCAACAATTTCCTATTTTCTAAGCAAATATAGAGGCTACTGTGATAAATGAAATTCAGTTCTTTTTAAAGCAATACCGAATTCCTGGGACTCCTGCATTTTCTAGAAGAAAACTAAATGCATAGTTATTGTGTGTGGGGTGGGAGATTTGGGGGCTTTCTGGATGTTCAAAAGCAGCTTTCATATCGAAGGTTAAGAACCATTAATTTTACATGGGAGGAAACAAGAGCCACGAGAAGGGAATTGACACAGTAGAGCCACCCCTAGAATTTCAGCCTCCAGGTCCCTATCTGCAATCCTTGGTCTTTGTTCCTTCTTCCAGATGCCACTAATTCTTACAGGAATGGCCAGAGGAACTTCTCTGGTCACTTCAAACCACAAAGGTTGATCTCAGGAAGGGAGCTCTCAGGTTGCCACTCATGCAGCTCCCCTGGCATCTACAGAGCCGGACCTCATCAGTGGTTGCACCAGAAGGAGCTGGAGGGTCAAATTCTGTGCTGGCCTCTGCCTTCTTTACAACAGAATTCTTGAGGGAAATTTTCTATTTTGCAGAGTCTTCAGGTCATTTCTGCCTTCACCTAGGGCCCCCTGGTGGTTCAGACATCAACTACAGGCTTTCTGGAAAAGTTGCCAGCCACACCCTTCCTCTCAGGCTTTACTAAACTTCAGGTATTAATAATGATCTTTGCTTGGATGGTGACATTTACAATTAGCTTTTACCCCTTAATTTGGTCTTTGCATGGACTTCCTGGAGCTCAGAGATGGGACCCATAATTAACATGCTTCGAATTGATCCGAGCCCTTAGGGGCACAGCTTTGGGCTCCTTCCTTCCTCCCTGCTGCCCCGGCCGCCCCAGGCTTTTCATCTGCAGTGTCTCCACGATGTGTTTTACCAGCCTAGCTGAGCTCACTGCTGCCCTTTGCAGGTGGGAGCATCTGTAAAGCCCTGTCCAGAGGTTCTAGTGAACTCTTCTGGAGATGGATTCTTTCCCAACAGTCATGTTGTTGGAATGCTTTCTTTTTTCTCAGAGAGAACTTTTTTTTTTTTTTTTTTTTTTTTTTTAAGGAAAGAAAAATGTCCAGGGTTTGGGAGTGAAACAGAATACCATAATCTAGAAACAGAGTTTTTGCACAACAGTCTTCCTTATCAGGACTAAAATTTCACTGTCTTAATATGTCAGATGACAGGAAGAAGGTCAGCTGGAAGGACATGCCATATAGGGTAGAAGATTCCAGGCTGAGGATTAAGGGCTTTGTGACCTTTTTCTAGGCCTACAGATGCTCCTCTGCCCCTTTACCTTGGGGAATTCTGATTGCTTTGCTTCTCTAGTTTCAAAGTGGCTTTCTGCTTTATTTGTTTTTTCCTCCTTAACACCAGGACTATAATTCAGACCATTTTTTTCCCCTTCTTGAAAACTGTTGCTATCAGCCACACATGGAAAAAATTAAAACCTCTGTATTTCTTCTCAGAAGTAATTTTCCAGAGCGAAAGAAAGAAACACAATTACCGAATTACTAAAATGGAATTGTAAAATTTGTAAAGCTGGAGGGAGTTTGGGAGATGGTTCCAGAGAAGGGAGGCCCAGAGACAGGAAAGTTTTGCTCAAGGTGAAGCAGAGAGGCTGAAGAGAGGAGAACAAGATCTCCTGCCTGGAGGCCAGCACTCCCCACAGCTCACTGCACCCTCACAGTTGTATTTGGCACCATGATAGGAAGGAGAAAATGGTGTGAGGTAAATGGATACAGTGAAAGAATTTTAAAAATGCATTCCGAATACTCAACATTTGAGGAAAGGGGGAAGAAAAAGGAATGTGAAAAAGAAGTAACACTTGAAAGATTCCAGCATTGCTGTTGTCATTCTTAACCAAAGTGCTTCCCCCAGCCCCACCCCAGCGAGGATCCATGGAGGCATCCACCTTCCTTTAGGGCAGTCGTTCCCAGTCTTCACCACCTATTGGTGCTGGGTCTGCCTTTTCAAGGTTCCTTGGGACATTGTTACTCCCTTCTTGCATGGAAAGGAAGGAGGGAAGAGTGGGCAGGGATAAAGGCTGGCAAATGTGTTGTGTAAAGGGTCAGATGGTAGATATCTTAGGCCACTGTGGTCCATGTTGTCTCTGTCACTCTTTTGTAGCGGGACAGCAACTACACAGACAACTCATAAGTGAACGGGCGTGGCCGTGTGCCAATAAAATTTTATTTATGGTCAATTAAGTTTGATTTTCGTGTCACTTCAGGTGTCACAAAGTATTATTCTTCTTTTGGTTTTCTTTCAACCACTTAAAACGTCAAATCCATTTGTAGCTTGTGCAGGGGTCAGAAACCCTATTTGGCCCGCGGGCAGAAGTTTGCTGACTCCCTTCACGAAAGCGGTCAAGCAGGAGGTAGATTTTGGAGGTGGCCTAATGGAAACGCTAGAGAGAGAATTCAAAGCAGGTTGGCAGGAGCTGAGAAGAGAAAAACAGATGTTGGCGTGAGTGCCTGAAAAGGTGGTGGGTTCAAAGGAGAAGGGAAGGAAGAGGGGCTTGGCGGGGACCGGGCTCCTCCCACCGTCTGGGCTGCGTCCGGCTGGCTGGCAGCGGCTTCGGTTACAGGCTTTGGGGTCTTGGCCGGTAGCCGACAGCTTACTGAAACCAATTTTCCCCGGGGCTCTGACGACTCAGTTCTGAGAAGTGCCCTTCCTGGTCTACAAAAACAACCAGTGCTGACGGATTCCCCCACTCGCCGCGTCCCGCCCTTTAACTTTTCTGGTCTCCCAGGCTTCCCGGAGCCCGGGGGCGGGCCAGGGGCCCAGCGCGACCCCGCGCCTCGCCCCCTTCCCGGCCGAGGGGGATCGGGTAAGGGGCGCAGCCCCTCTTCCCCCGGCTCGCACCGCATCCGCGCGGCGGAACCAGAGACCCTCTGGTGGCCGCCCCTCGTCTGCTAACACAGGCGGAACCTACGGTTGCTTTCTTTGCAGCCTCTACCCCAGTTCCCTCCCACGACTGACTTTCGCGGCTCGGCTTCCCGCTACGTCCCACAGGAATGAAGGATCAGCGTGGCGGCAAGCACACCGAGCCTTTTTTCCTGTCTTTGCGGAGGCAGACACGACAACGGCCGGGCTTACCATGTCTGCGCGGAGCGGTCGCGGGCGCTGTGGCTGGGCGGCGGCGGCAGCGGCGGGCTGTGAGCTTCGGAAGGCGGGCGCGGGCTCGGGGTCCGGCTCCCACCTCTCCGGGCCCGCCTCCGCCTCCGCCCCTCGGGCGCAGATCCGGACTTGTCCGTCCCGCCCAGCGCGGCGCCGCCCGACTCCCGAGCCCGGCTCCCGGCCGGCCGGTCTCCACCCCCAACCCCTTCCCCACACCCCCTCCCCGGCGCAGATCCAGACCTGTCTGTCCCGCCCGCGTGGCCCAGCGCGCCGCTCACCCGAGACCCGCCGTCTCTCCCTGTTCCTGAAAGATTCTGGACTTTTCCGAATTAAAACTTCTGCATGGCGGTCTTGGGTGTGGTGTGCCTGATGTCTGTGGCTCTCTTCCGCGAATGAGCTCATTCCGGTTAGAGAGGCAGAAAGATCCGTTTAAAAACGTGCAGCACGGAGTGTGGGCCGTAATTGTAGAGTGGAAGTTCCCTAGAAGCCAGGGCTATCTATCCCTTCACATTAAAGGGGGCTAATACACGGTGGTGATTTGTGCCAAGCGGAGTACCATTGTCTCAAACGTCTCCCTAACCGAAGACAGTTAAGCCCACAAAACCTCAAACCACTGCAATTAAAAACGGAGCGGTGTGAGTAGGGATTTATCTGTGTGCACTGGGCAGTGGAGCTGGAAGTCATGTTGAGAATCAGAAGCTCTGGGTTCTACTCGTGGGCCTGTTAACTTGATTGCAGTACTTTTGACAAACCTCCTCTCTCCTCAGAGTTCCATCTCCTTATCTGTTAAAAGTAGTGACGTTGCCTTTCCTGTTTCATAACATTGTTATAACTGTCCAGTGAAATGAGAGCTTTGTGAGGGCTTCAAAAACTGGAGTGGATGGTGTAAATTGCTTCCTGACATCTGCTGTCACTTCTGAGCAAATCTGCCTCTCAGCTACTGCAGACTCACATTCTTTTTTCTTTAAAAAAAAAGTTTAAGTATGTATGTATGTATTTAGAGATAGGGTGAGCAGGGGAGGGACAGAGAGAGAGAGGGAGAGAGAGAATCCCAAGCAGGCTCTGCCCAGTCAGCATGGAGCCCAAGCGGGCTTGAACCAACTAATCCTGAGATCATGACCTGAGCCGAAGTCCCGCGCTTAACCAACTGAGCCACCCAGGTGCCCCATCAGACACACATTTTCTTGAATCCACTTGAAAGCCCCACCTGAGCCCCACACTCAATAATTCAAGAAGTAACCTGCTTCTTTCCCATCTATCCCTTCTCTGCTAGTGGTACTGCCATTCTGCCATTCTTCTCCAACTTGAGAACTTTGGATCCAGGTTTTGACTCTAAATCCCTTTCTTATCCCCAAATCTTATCAAGTACCAACTCCTATTAATTTTATTTTTTTACTCTTTTGGATCTCCCCCCATATTTTCTATTTCGACCTCCAGTGCTCTAATTTTGATTTTCAATCCCTCATTCCTCCAGTTTCTTAACTGGTCTCTTGCCCCACTAATCTGTTCTTTTGACTGTTAAAAACACATTTTCCTGACAAACAGCTCTGATCAATTGCCTACTTAGGAAGCAAACCATGCCAAAAGAATGAAACAAAATGGCGCCCTATTGCTTTTTATATAAAATATGAACTTCTCAGCCTCTATCTGGACGGGAAAAACTTCTTTTACCAAATGAATGAATGAATTCTTCACTTTATTCATTTAACAAACATTTTTGGAAACCTATGTGCTAAGCCCAGTATAGGCACAAGACATACAAATATGAATATGATATAGTGTCTGCCTTTGAGGTGGTCTGTGGATAGACTTTAAACCCTTGGTAGTTTGGGGAGTGTTCCATGGATGGCTACTGAGGTCCACAAATACCCTTAAGTTATATATGAAATTTTCTGCATAAGAGATTTTCCTTTGGGGAAGGATCTATAGCTTTCATTTGATTCTTAGAAAAATCTAGGATTAAAAAATATTAAAGAATCATTAGTCTAAATGATTCTATATGTGAATCATGGGGCCTTTTATACCACAATCCTCTTTAAAGGAAAGCACCTCACTTATAGCCTCTGCTGAAGGGTCAGCCCCATTGGTGACTTTTTGCATGATTTGACCCTGTGCTCACTGTCACAGCTGATTGGATTGAGGCTACCTCTGGACTCAAGGAATGACAAACCATAGAATGGACAGTAGTGGATGTTTCATGACATGACATGGAAAGATGAGCTGAGGCAACTCAGCTTCTTGCCCTTGGGAAATTGAAATTAGATGGGGCGCCTGGGTGGCGCAGTCGGTTAGGCGTCCGACTTCAGCCAGGTCACGGTCTCGCGGTCTGTGAGTTCGAGCCCCGCGTCAGGCTCTGGGCTGATGGCTCAGAGCCTGGAGCCTGTTTCCGATTCTGTGTCTCCCTCTCTCTGACCCTCCCCCGTTCATGCTCTGTCTCTCTCTGTACCCAAAATAAATAAACGTTGAAAAAAAAATTTAAAAAAAAAAAAAAAAAAAAAAAAAAAAAAAAAAGGAAATTGAAATTAGAAACACATAGAGAATTAGACGTTTAGAAGAGCTGAAGCTGAACATTTGCGTAGAGAGACTCATGAGGTCATGGCAAATCAAAATTACAAAGAGATGGACACTATGAATAAGTAGAAGCTATGAAGTTCAGAAAGAGTGTACAGAATAGAGGGGAAAATAAATGAATTGCTAACTAGAAATAAAAGAAGTAGCTACTTGGATATTGGCTGAGTTGCATAAATGGTGAGGCACTAAGAACCAGAGCCTATAGTCCAACTTTACTAGTGTTCTTGTCCTTCCTGAACCTGGTTGTTCCATTTTCCTGATTTTCTGTAAGATAGTTATTCTTTCAGTAACTCTTCTGCCCCATGAAGTAGCTTGAGTGAAACCAAAGAAAAGAGCTGAACCAAATATGTATGAATTGTCTGGAACCAGGCTGGGGCATCAGCTCCTTCGGGTCAGGGCTGCCAGGGCTGGGCAGCTGCCCAGGGTCATGCTGAGCTGGGTTCATTACCAGGTTTTCATCAAAGGAGAGTTCAGGATAGATGGCAGACAAAGGTAGATTTGGCAAAGTAGGTAAATAGTGCATCAAGCTAAAGGGCTAAAGCAGGTGAGGAGCTGAGGACAAGTGCGGGCTGGTAAACTGATGCCAAGACACTAAAATGAGGTACAGATGAGCAAAAGGGCTATTCAGAAAATAAACGTGGGGAGTTTTTTTATGTGCAACCTGAGCTCTGTGCAGCATTGGGTAGATTCTAAAATGGACACAATAGAGTGTGACAGACATAATAGTTGGGTGTGACCGAGGTACAGTGACAACGCTGGGGAGGAAATGAGTGGTTAATGTTGTGGGAGCAGGGAAAGCATCATGGAGAAAGTGCTGCTTGAGCTGCTGTTTAAGGATGCCTGAGAATCCACCAGGCGGATGGCCCAGTGGTGAGGCTGAGTGAAGTCAGGCAGTATGGCAGTGTTTCCAATGACAGACTTGAGCTACAGTGTGGGGTTCAAACCCACTATCTCTATGAGCTCCAGCGAGACATTTATCTGCTCTGTGCCTCAGTTTCCTCATTTCCGAGTGGAGAGGATGGTAGCGCTTGCTTCATGTGGTTGTCTTGAAGATTAAGACGTAATTCATGTAAAATGCTTAGAACTCAGAGCACTGCCTTCAGAGGAAGCCTCACATGATGGCTCGTGCAGAAGTAAAGAGGGATGAAGCCCACGTGTGTTCTCAGGACTTGTGGGTGGTTCCGCAGTCCTACACTCTGGGTGTGGGGTGATGGTCAGTGTGAGGCAGAGGCTGAAGGGTATGAGCCTGGAGAGATAGGTCAGAACATTAAGGGCTCTGCCCCAAAATTTGGATTGCATCCTGAGAGCTATCAAGAACCACTGATGAGTCTTAAGGAAGAAAGTGACATGATGCACTTCACCTTTTGGTGTACTAGAAAATGTACCAGAAAGGAAAGAGACTGGAGGCTTGGAACATAATTGAATATTGTTGCAATGACCAAGGGGAGATGGCCATGAAGTGGGGAGGAAGGGATTGCTCAGTGCTGAGAAGGCAGAAGCAATCAAACCCATGCCCTGTGGAGGGTTTGGAAGAGAGATGCAATCACTTTAGGAGAGAATAGGACTGACAACAGTGACATTTGGGTATAGCTCTTCAAATCCCTCTCGCCTCAGGACTTCTGCTGCTCTGTCTGATGTGTCTCCGGTTGTCTTCCTCGCTCTCCTCATCTGCTTTCATCTGCTTGGGCTGCCATAACAGACACCACACACTGGGTGGAGGGAAGAACAGAAATCTATTTTCTCACAGTTCCAGAGGCTGAAAGTCCAGGATGAAAAGTACTAGCCAGTTTAGTTCTCAGTGAGTTCTCTTCCTGGCTGGCAGACAGCCACTTTCTTGCTGTGTCTTCACGTGGTGGTGAGAGAGGGAGACATCTTGCTCTTCTTTTAAGGCCACGGTCCTATTGAATTAGGGCTCTGCTCTTATGACCTTTAATCACTTAATTATTTAACCGTATTACTTCCTCAAGACCCTATTTCCAGGTTGAGTCACATTAGGGTTTAGGGCTTCAACATTTGACTTTTGTAGGGGAGGGGAGAACATAGTTAAGTCCATAGCATGGTCCTTTTTTTTTTTTTAAAGTAGTCTCCACACTTAGCACGGAGCTCATTGTGGGGCTTGAACTCACAACCTTGAGATCAAGACTTGAGCTGAGGTCAAGAGTCAGATGCTTCACCCACTGAGCCACCCAGGCACCCCCTTAGCATCATTTTTCCTTAAACAGAGAAATCATCTTCTTCAAGCATTCTTCATTTCTTGAGACTAGGCTAGACACATATCTGGCACAAGACCACTGTCCTTAGAAAGGCCTTCTTGCAAGGTTGGTGGCTGGCCTCTGGGAACTTGGATTCTGGGAGGTTTCCTACCATTCCCTTATTGTGCCTAACAGTGGCTCACTGTGCCTACACTGTTTGTACAAACTGTGGTTTATGCCAAACACCCGCTTTCCTTCTGGGAATCTGGCATTTTGGTACATGCCAGAGAGACAGGGTGTGCCTCTGTGACCAGCCTCCAGTAAAAACCTTGGGCACTGTGTCTTTCATGAGGCTCCCTGGGAGACAGAATTGTGTTAAGCATGTGGTGTATCCATTGAATGTTCTCCCACAGTTCCTTGTTATGTGACTTTTATTGCACTCTACTGCCCTTTCCTGTTTACTTACCTGTCTTGCTCACCAGACTGCAACCTCCTTAAGGGCAGAACCAGTGCCCTGCTCACCACAATGTGCCCAACAGTCAGTACATGTGCTTAGCAGTTGTGTAGAAAGGGTCTTCCCTGTGTGTGAAGCTGACCTAAGCACTGGGGTGACAGTGGCTAACAAGGAAAATGAAGTCCTTTTCTGATCAGGCTCAACCAGCTTTTGTGGATAAATCAATCTTTAAAGAATGAGGAGGAAGGAAAGAGAGACATGATCAGGGAAGCAGGAGGACACCCATAGCCTTCTCTGGTGTCATGAAGTCCACGAAAGAGAGACCTCTAAGATGGAGGGAGGGGTGGACAAGGTGAAGGTCTTTAGAGAGACTGAGTGTGATGAAGGCTGACATGTGTTCCCTGGATTTGGCATTTGTATCTGAGGAGACCTTTGCCAGAGCAGTTTTAGTGTAGTGGTAGGGAGAAAGGCAAATGAGGAGTGAATGGGAGGCCAGGAGTGGGGGACAGGGGTGTGGATTACTCACTTGAGAAAATTGACTATGAAAGAGGAGAGGGGGAGTGGCAGCCAGAAGGGGTCTAGGCCAAGGGAGGATTTAAAAACATCCTTCCAAGGGAGGAAGGCATGAGTAGGCTCCCAGGCCACAGAGAAGGAGTTCTCAGAATGGAAAGACAAATGTTGAAAGGATACAAATGATAGAGCAAGGTACTACAGGAGCTGTGGGTGGAAGAAGAAAATCAGGAATGAAGCTGTAGATAGTCCGTAGGTTTGAGAGGGCTGTGGAGGAGCACCTCCCTGATGCCACTGTCAATGCCAAGAAGCAGGGGGCAAGGCCACCTGTGGCAGTGGCCAGAGGACTTGAGGAGGTTCTCAGTGATGTCAGAGGGACATGGAGAGGGGAACTGACCCAGAATGACTGACAGCTAAAAAAGCTTAGGAAGCTACAACTTACAGTGACTCTAATCGATATGGTTGTGTGATTGTGTGGCTATATTTCTTCAGGTGTGCTTAGAAATTTAGCCATTGGATCCAAGAAAGAGGTGTGGAGAGTAGATTTAGGGTTAGGGTTTCACAGAATGGATATAGCAGAAGGATAAGACAGTGAAAGAGTTGAGGGTATGGGTAGGAAAGTAGTCCACTTCACTGGACATTGAGTACAGGACAGAAAATGAAGGGGCAAAGACATGGAAGGTGGGTGGCACCAAGTCTCTATGAAATCAAAGAACAAGTGGAAAAGAGGGAAGGAGAGAGCTGGGGAGGTGAGAAGTTATTGGTATAACATTATCTTCCAGTGAGTTTAATGTTTGTAGGTAGAGCCCTTATGAATGATGGAAAATCCAAGCATGAGCGTGGACATTAAGCTGGTACCAATTTACATGGAGTGGGCATGAAGGAGGTCAAGATGCTGTGAGGGTGGGGGTGGCTGGCTGATTTCCATCAATGCTGAGCTCATTGAGGATGATGAATGGGTAGGGGTGGAGGGCAGAGTGTGAAGCAGGTTATAATGGCTCAAGTGAAACTGGTATATGGCACTGATAGGTTGGGGCAGAGGGTGCCATTTTCCTTACTAGAGGCTATGCTTTGGCTAAGTGGAATCATTGGTTATCATCAAAAAAATCCTCTGTTCTTACATATCTCTTTGCCATTGCTCAAGCTTTCTCTGTTTGTGGAATATCCTTTTTTTTTTTTTGCAAGTTTATTTTTTAGTTTATTTTTATATTTTAAAGATCAACTTAACGTGTGGCTTGAAGTTACAACCCCAAGATCAAGAGGTTTGATCTTGATCAAGGTGCCCTTGTTTGTGGAATATCTTTAATTTCAGTTCCCTCTGATGAAATTCTATGGCTCCTTCAGTGAAGCTTCTCCTCATGAAGCTCTCCTGATCTCCAACACCCCTCCTAGGCCCTCCTGCCGTATTTCATATATTCTGTTTTGGAAGGGAGGGTTTGAGATATATATACACATATATATGTGTGTATATATATGTGTATATATGTGTATATATGTGTATATATATGTGTGTATATATGGTTTATGTTAATAGATGTTTTATATTTTCTTTAAAAATTTTTTTAATGTTTATTTATTTTTGACAGAGAGAGAGAGAGAGAGCACGAGTGGGGCAGGGGCAGAGAGAGAGGGAGACACAGAATCCGAAGCAGGCTCCAGGCTCCCAGCTGTCAGAACAGAGCCCAACACGGGGCTTGAACTCACAGACTGCGAGATCATGACCTGAGCCGAAGTTGGACACTCAACTGACTGAGCCACCCAGGTGCCCCAATGTTTCATATTTTCTGATGGCATGTGAGTTCCTGGAAATGAGAGCTCTCTTATATTCATCTTTGTCATTAAAACCAATTTGCACAGTAAGACCCAATGCATGTTTGTGGGACTGAACGAGTGATACAGTTTCAGAGTAGGGGCCGTTCTGTTTCAATTCTGTGTAATTTAACATTCATGACTTAATGTTAAATAACTTGCTGCTCCAAGAATCATTTGACTCTTTGTGTTGTTTTTCTTTTCTGTGGGGGAGAATCTCAATATATTTATGTTATGGGTCTTAAATTTATATTCAGTAAGTTATTCAGTGAGTATTTGTTGAGGACCAGACCCTGTGCTATGTGCTAGGGTCTGAGGATACAAAGATAAAAAAGTCATGGTTCTTGCCTTTGAGGATTCCCAAATCTAATTGGGTTAATAAAATAGGACTGGGATCTTTCTAGAAACTATAGCATATGCAGAGGAGGGTATTCTCTCAGTCTCTGGGATAAGGCTCCTTCCATTTAAGTCCTGGGCTAGAAGGTTTACCTCTCAAAGATAAGAACTGTAAGGAGAGGTCTTGCCCCTGCACTGAAGGCACATTTGCAATACTGAGGAATGAGCCACAACCTGTGAGGCTACTGTGGTATAAATGGAAATGCCAGACAGGGAATGTGAATGCCTGAGTTTGAGTTTCAGCCCCCTCCCTTACTAGATAAGCTGTTTTTTTTTTATTTGAGTTCTGGTTTTCTTAGGTGTGAAATGGGGATAGTAATTAAGGAGATAATAAATATAAAAGAGCTCTTTAAATGGTGAGGTGTTATACCAGTGTTAATTGCTACCAGCAGTAACGCTGTGTGGGTTAAATCAAAGTGCATTTTGTAAACTGTACTTTGTATATGATGGGTGTCATTCTGGAAGCCTTTCCCTCCTCACTTCCGTTGCCTCTGTCCCAGTGGCTGGCCCTCATTAATTCCCTGGAGCAGCCCTGGGGGCCCTGTGCAAGCTGGAGGCGTTAGCTGTTTGCTTTCCCCCATTGTCTGCACACAGCTACATTTTCTTCCTGTTCTTCTAGACATCTTTCATGCTGCTGGGTGCAAACCATTGAAGTTCTCTGCCTCATTGTTTTTAGGTCTTCAATTGTTGTAAGGCAGAGTTGAGAAATTTTCTCTTTCACAATGACCCACAAGAAAACCGTCACATGCACATTAAAATTTCTGCTCTGAGGAGGTTGCAACATTTCAGAGCCACATCCAATCTGTTGGATCTAAATATGTCCTCAAAATATTCTCAGTGAGTCTGTATTGCTTTTTTAAAAATTTGGTCTAAATTCTTCATTGTGGAATTCAAGGTCCTTTGTGGTCTAATCCCAGCTGTTTTTTGTTTTTGTTTTTGTTTTTTCCATTATTTCCCTTCATTCACTGCAAACTCCAGTCAAAGGGCACTTTTCACTGTTGCCTGCAGGCAGAGTTGATCTTCCAGCTGGTTCTCACTGGTAAGGCCACACTGGTTATTCAAATCTTGAAAATTTCCTCTCCCTTCTTTCTTGTCTGAACCCTTATTTAGTGGCCTCTCTTCTTGTCTGAACCCCTGAGTGTTGTCCATTTGAAGCCCAGCCACCCTCGTCCCTCTGCTGGGCCATGCAGTTCCTGTAATCAGGTAGCTTTTGGGTTAGTGTATGATGTGGTGAGGGTCTCCAGGACTTGCTCCAGTATGGCCACCTGGCCACTATTCTCACTGGTCTGTGTTAAGTCACATTTGAAATACCTTCCGGCCCCTTTAGGGGGTTTTCATTCTTGTGATATTTTCCTTTCATCTACAATGTTTTCCCCATCTCCTCAAGTCCAAATTCTACCTATATGAAGACCCAGCTAAAAAAGAACCTTATCTATGAAGCTTTCACTTCATCTCTTCCAACTAAAAAGGATCTGTCTCCTCACTGATCTACTATAGCCCTTTATCTGCACTTTTCTTGTGGCTTGTGTTCCAGGTGATCTTGAATTCTGGCTATTTAAGTATGTGCCAGTTTTTCCCTGGGGGGCAGGATCTAGTACAATACCTTTTGTTGGTGGCACTATCCCACTTTCTAGAGGGCTTTCACAGTCCTTCTTACTCATACTCTGGGTCTAGGACAAGAAAGTGATGGGTTCATAGGTGTAAGGACTTCTCTGTGACAGGGGAAGAATTTAAAGGTTCTTGTGGTCTGTCTTTTCTCATGGTTTAACACTTTTATGCAGTGGGACTTCCTCTGTCTCAACTCTGCCTGGCTCCCATGCTGCCAACCTCCAGCTCTTGGAAGGCCTAGGAATGAGCTGGTTAGCTAGCTTTGTTCCCAGACTTTACAAAGAGATTGGTGAAAGCAATAGGAGGTTGATTCAAGCCAGTTTAAGTAATCATGAAATTATTGTTCACGATCTCTAAAACGTGAGGTCCCACGACAGGAGAGCTTACGGGCCTGATTGATTCAGGAGCCTGGTGACATTGTCAGGGACAAGGTTCTTCTTATCTCATGGTCCAAACTACCCTATAATCACAGGACAGCCACCAGCAGCAGGTTGCACATCCTGAGCGTGTATTTCCTTGTTTGCATCCAGCAGGAGAGACTTGCTCCTCTTTTCTGGAAACCCTGAGCAAACTTCTGTTAACTCTTATAGCCCAATTAATTTAGGCCTGCCTACCCAGAGCCAATCACTGACTGAAGGGATAGAACCACTCTCATTAGCTGAGACAAGTTGGGGTGGAACAGAAGTTGAGGTAAGATTGTATTTTCCAGAAATGGCTGTCACAGTGTTGCCCTCCCACGTGCTCTTCTTATAATGTGACCTTCACACTCCTTCCAACAAGACACGGGATCTGTGTTTCCTCCCCTTGAATCTGTGTGGGCTTGTGCCTACTTTGCAAGTGATACTCTATGATTTCTGATACTTGATGTTAAGTTAAATGGTGATATGGGGTCTGCCTGGTTCTCTCTTGGGACCCTTGCTCTAGGAATGCAGCCACCATGCTATGAGGAAGCTCAAGCCACTTGGTGGGCAGACCCCTGTCAGGGGAACCAGTGGCCAGCACCAAATGGCCAGCACGTGAGTGAACTGCCTTGGAAGTGGAGCCTCCGGCTTCTGTCACGTTGTCACACTGCCCAGCTGACACTGTGTGAGGCTGGAGTGCTGTTTTATAAACTGCTGAGTTTTGGGCTGTTATTATTATTATTATTTTAATGTTTATTTTATTGTGAGAGAGAGAGAGAGAGAAAGAGAGAGAGCGAGCACGTGTGGGACAGAAAGAGAGGGAAAGAGAGAATTCCAAGATTTGGGCTCCATCTCATGAACCGTGAGATCCTGACCTAAGCCAAAATCAAAAGTCGGAAGCTTAACTGACTGGGCCACCCAGGCGCCCCTTGGAGTGATTTTTGATGCAGCAATGGATAACTGAAACAGGGGCCCACTACAAAAATTATTGTGTTTCCTCACTGCTTTCTGTAGTACCTTACTGTTTCTGTCACTGGATAGGGTATCTATCAAGGGCAAGGCCTAAGGTGAGGGCCTGGAGAAAAGATTTGATGCCTAGAAGGCATTTTGTTGTTTCCTTTAACTTACTAAGTCTGGGAATCCTGTATGAGATTTTATGGTTCAGGTTTTATAATAATAACAGTGATTTTGCACACCTCCCTCAAGAAATTGCAGTGGAAGATGGCTGGTTGTAATGTGGATGTTCAAGATCCAAGGGAAGTAGTCATGACTAATATCTACTTTCTTTTTACTGAAAGTGTGACCCACCCAGGAAGGAGCAAGCATTGTCAAGGCATCATTCTCTCAGGGATGCTTCTTTCTTGTTTTTACCTATTCCAGGAGCCAGGCTCTTGACTGGTTGCCAGAGGGTCCACTCAACTAAAGTAAATATTCCCCCAAGGAATTCATTTATTTAACTAAACAAGAGAAAGATTGAACTCATGCTCTAGAGAAATCTACATATCGTTTTTAAAGGGTTAACACCATGGTCAATCTATAAGGAAGTAGTGATGTGGTTTTGATGCTAACAAATTCTGTCTCTCTTAGAGATCTGACTAAACTCTTCAGGTGTGGTTGCAGGAATTACTGCTGTCTTGGTCCTCTACTTTGTCATCTTGGGTTTGCTTATTTCCCCAAACTTTTATGTGCCCCTGCTTCACCTTGCTGGCCTCCTGTCATATGATCCAGACTGGTTGCTTCCTGGTATTCAAAACTCTTCAAATTGTTTTGCAGAGAAGTCTCAAAGTCTGTCTCCAGTTTCTTGAAGTCCAGACTTCACACACTGTCTTCACCCATTAATTTGCAGTTGCAGATTTGAGTACTGCTGAAACACAGAAGGTTTATCCTGTTGACTGAATTTTTTTTTTAATTTTTAATTTTTGCAAAGTACCTGCTGTGGTGACTGGTTCTAGGAATTGATTTTCCTCTCTCTGCACATCCTTTGCCCTGCAACCTGGCAACAGTTGGGCTTCTGTGAAACATCCATGCCTCTGGCAGGAAGAGAACAGGTATAGATTTGGAGGATAGCCGCCCCCCACCCCTGCCCCCACCATCCTCTCTCCTCAGCTGATCCAGTGTGGAGGTGACTTTGGTTGCTTCCTGAATTATAAGACCAGACATTGCCGTGGCTTAGTTCACTCTGGGTTTTTATTATTTCAAGCGTTCTATTTTTCTGACCACTGAGATACTCAATAATTATTTGTTGGGTGAATGAACAATTTTATTTGGACTCGATTTGGTTAGAGATAAAGAAACGGAAGCCCAGAGGGGTTGCAGGACTTGGTGAGATGCAGAGGCAGACTTACAACTGGGTCTCTTTGCTTTATTGCAAATACTTGCTCATTTTAAAGACTCAAGAGAGCTGCCTTTCTTTCTGAAAGCTTTCCAGCCTCCCCTGGCCTTGCCCCCTCCAGGGGCACTGACCGCTGTCTCCACAGGACCCCGCACGGACGTCCTGTACTGTTTCAGACAGTTATTTATCTACGCGTACATCTCTTCCTGCAGAGACAGCAAGCTCCTTGAAGGCAGAGGCCGTGTCATAGTTTTTTTAAAATCCGCCACGCATAGCACAGGCTTGGCCTTCAATGTGTGAATTAATGGATGTTGGAGTGAAAGTCAGTTGGAGTGAAACCGTACATCTTAGATTTTTCTCCCTTGACAGTGAATTTCAGCCTTTCCCTATTTGTCCGTGGTCGTACCTGTGAGGTCACGTGCTTCGTTACTTTATAATAAAGCGTCTCCTTCAGACATTGTGTATATATGCCTGTACATGTGCATTTTAATTTTGTCTCTTTAAACTAACCACTAGTATTAAAAAAGAAATACAGGATTATCATGAAAAAAATTCAAACAGTACAGAAGGGTTTACAGTGAAAAGCTGAAGGCTTCTCATTCCTCCTAGACCCACTACCCTCTGTAATCAGTATTTTTGAGGTGTTCTCAGTAGTTGTTTTATTAGACTTACATGTATAGAGTCACACTGGATGCACTGATTTACCACTTGCTTTGTTTTCACTTAATGATCTATTTCGGACATCTTTTCATATCAGTGCATATATTTCCACCATATTCTTCTTTTTTAAAAAAATTTTAATGTTTGTTTATTTTTGAGAGAGAGAAAAACAGAGCACGAGTGGGGGAGGGGCAGAGAGAGGAGGAGACACAGAATCCAAAGGGGCTCGAACCCACAAACTGTGAGATCATGACCTGAACCGAAGTCTGATGTTCAACCTACTGAGCCACCCAGGCGCCCTCCACCATATTCTTCTTAATGACTTCATAGTATTCTATGATACAGATACAGTATGAAAAGCCTAATAGTGAGCTTTTATTGAAAGACAATTAGATAGTTTCATTTTTTTCCCTAAGAAGTGTTCAGAAATCCTGTATGCATATAGGCGTACCTGAGGAGAAACTCTTGATAAATAAAACAAGTCACTTCTTAGGTCCGTGAATTAGCAAGTCCTCTCAGACGTTTACCACCAAGTGGACACAAAAGAGTTAAGTGTTGTGGTACGTTCCTGTGCTTCAGCCCAGAGGTGAGGCATTTCTGGAGCCCATGGCCTCCTTATGTTGCTTTGGTTCTGCCGGCCTCTCCAGCTGCCCTCTCCTCATCCCCAGCCCAGCCCTGACTCCACTTTGGGTCTCTCTGTACCTGGCCAAATCTCCCTCTGTTGCTTAGTCACCCTTGATTGGGAGCCAAAGCAAACCAGCCAGCCCATGAACAGGAATTACCTGTTTCTCAGTCAACACTGCCCCCCACCCCCAACCCCTAACGTCTGTGATCTCCCACTTATTGTGCAGATTGTGGCCTCTCCTTGTGGTTTGGTGTGTGCTGTTTAGAGGGAGAAAGAAAAGCAAAGCTCTTCCAAAGCAAGGCAGTTTGAGTTTTAAGTGGCAAAGTTAAAACAGAAGAAAGCAAGTTAAAGAGGCTCACAGTGTGGGGATAGGGAGATATGGATTCAGTAAATGTTTATTTAGCACCTATCCTCTGCCAATTTAAGGCACAAAGCAGGTGTGTGTGGGCTGAGGGGCGCTGCCTGTGCCTCCTGTTCTGGTCTCACATATCAAGAATAGAAAGGAACTCCTGTCTGTGTCTGTCTCTCGCTGCTCTGTCCCTCCCCTCCAAGCAGGGCTGGTCAGGAATAGATCTAGCTGTGGACAGGAAACTAGTGGTTTTGGTGGTCTGGGTGGAAACGATGACGTTTGCTCTTGCCAGGCTTAGAGTGTGGAATGGGGTAGGGCCTGGGAGCCTCCCCAGGAAGTGACTCAGGGACCTGAGATGTCTGAGCTGTGGCTTTCTCTTGCTGGAGGGCTGTGGGTGGGTCTGTGAGTGCCAGGCAGTACTTGATTTCCTGACTTGGACACCTGAGCAGCCAGAACTCAGAGATGTGAGCACCGCCTATTGTCACAGGTGTCTGGGGGCTCTACACGTTATTGTCATAGGTATTTGGGGGCTCTAAACATTCCAGGAAGCCCTGCCTCAGAAGCTGCCAGAGATGCCTTTCCTCCAGCTACCTACATTGCCCACAGTTTCAGTAGGTGACAGTCCGGTGACTTCAACTGTGGGGTGCAGCAGCCTGGTTCCCAGAGCTAGTGATGGGAGGGTGGGGCAGACACACCTCATTCATTTCAGGTTTCTCAACTAACAAAAAACTTGTCAGATTACAGGAATTGCATGAAGCTTTTAAACTCTCAGTATGCCAGGAAAATAATCATCACCGTTTACTACCTGCTCCAATGCACCCTTTTATCTATCTATCTGATGAAGTTTTGGGGTGATGGGGGGTTCGTGGGATCTGGAGCCGATGGCCAATAAAGAATTCTTTTTTTTTTTTTTTTTTTTTTTTTTTAATTTTTTTTTTTTAATGTTTATTTATTTTTGAGACAGAGAGAGACAGAGCATGAACGGGGGGAGGGTCAGAGAGAGAGGGAGACACAGAATCTGAAACGGGCTCCAGGCTCTGAGCGGTCAGCACAGAGCCCGACGTGGGGCTCGAACTCACGGACCGCGAGATCATGACCTGAGCCGAAGTCGGACGCTTAACCGACTGAGCCACCCAGGCGCCCCAAGAATTCTTTTTTTTAAAAATTTTATTTATTTATTTATTTTGAGAGAGAGAGAGAGAGAGAGAGAACAAGCAGGGGAAGGGGCACAGAGAGAGAGGAGAGAGAATATTCTGAGCAGACTCCAAACGGTCAGCAGAGAACTGGATGTGGGGCTCGATCTCCCAAACTGTGAGATCATGCTTGAGCCGAAATCAAGAGGTGGATGCTTAACCAACTGAGCCACCCAGGCGCCCCCAAGAAGGAATTCTTGAAGACGTCTTTGGTGCAAAAAGGTGATTTTGATGAGGGAGCATAAGGCAAACTGACAGACTGCAAACACCACCCTCCCACCCCAGGTGGGACATGTGTGATATTCCTCAGGCACTCCTGGTGGCCCAAAACAAATGGTTAACTGACAGAGATCATGGTTCTGCAGGACCTAAGGCTCCATCACCCCTCCACAGAGATTCTGGGAAACAGGCAGAAGGAAGTGGCAAATGGAACTAAATTTCCTTATACCCTGCAGCCCATTGACAGATACTTGAGGTCGGCAGAGTAAGTTTCTCCAAGAACTCCTTATAGTCTTAATGCTAATGCTTTGCTAAAGGGAAAACAACCCTAGCTTGACAATAGCTAGGCCTCCACTATCCTGGGAGTCTTCTTCAGCACGTGAAAATCTCACTGGATGGCTCAGTTGGTGAAGCATACAACTTCGGCTCAGGTCATGAACCCATGGATGTTGGGCTCTGCTTCAGATTCTGTGTCTCCCTCTCTCTCTGCCCCTCCCCCACTCACCATCTGTCTTTCTCTGTCTCAAAAATAAAATAAAAACATTAAAAAAATTTAAAAAAATTTTCACTGGAAACTTCCCCTGCACTTTACTTCCTCCAACCCCAGAGTATATTACCAGTCTCTCCTTATGGTCCTGGGGCAGCTCTTCCTGCCCAAGGGTCCTGTCCCATGCTTCAATAAAATCACCTTTTTGTACCAGAGACGTCTTCAAGAATTCGTTCTTGATCGTCAGCTCTGGACCCCACGAACCCCACTATCACACCCCAAACCTCATCAGTTTTATTAAAGCACAGGGACAGGACCCATGGGCAAGAAGGGCTGCACTGGGGTCATGATGGGTAACATCATTATACACCCTCAGGTTGGCAGGGGGTCGGGGATAGAGTAAGTCTCTAAGGAATTTTGGAAGCAAGGTTTCCAGGACCTTGAGGGGCTAGCTGTTGCTAGGGAAACACCATTAATCACAGTTTAATAAAACCTGAGTCATGAGATCCCCTCAGATACATAGTTGGGGGGGTGGGGCATAAGCTTGGCCAGCATATATCCTGGGGCAGTTGAGATAAAGGAAGTAGATTTACAGAATCCTCCAGGTTGGGACAATGTTAAGCCAAGGTTCTCTTTTGTCCCCAAAGTGTCATCAACCAGGCAGCTGAGCTCCTAGAGGGAGGTCACTCTGCTGGTTTCCAGGACTTGTCAATGGGCTGCAGGCAGTAAGGGAATTTAGTTTTTAATTTGCCTTAGTTTCGTACAGGACCATGGCAAGGATTTAAGCCTCTTTCCTTTGTTCTTGGGTAGTGGGAGTGTCCCAGGAATATCACACATAATCCACTGGGGTGGGCGTCAGGTGCTAACTTGTGCTTTGTCCCTCAGCCTGCCTCATGCTCCCTCATTGAATCTACTGCTCTACCTCCATATCTTTTGAGTCATTTTATAATTTACAGAAGAAAAAAGAAATAGTAAAAATGACTTTATTAGAAATTATAATAAGAATTTAAATATGGCAAACTCAAATTTTTGTTCCATATTTTCCTGGATTTGAAAATATACCCATGTATGTTTGCTTATTTTTTTGTGTGTAGGTACATATCTGTATATATGACATGTGTGTCCTCTTATTTGTTCCATAATTGCAAAATATTTCCATTTTTAGATTTATAAATACCAAAGGATCAATCTAATGAATGTTTTATTTTTACATCATCTCTTTCTGCCCATTTGCCTTGTTACACTCACCTGTCTTTAGCATTTTTCCACTTATAAACTGTATCAAGTAGAATTTAGTGCATAAACATTATAAGAGATGAAAGAATGTCACGTTTTTTCTGCAAAGTGGGTGCTTCAGGTTCGGGCAAAGTACTGTGCGAGGTAGCTTTTCCTGTGGAATAACTAACTGCATGAGACTACCCTGTCTCTTTTTTGTCCTTAGAAATATATACCATCCCCTCACTGATTCTTGTAAGCTTGTTGGAGGGCTGCACAGCTACTTGTATGTCCTGTAAGAAGTAACAGTCTTCTCCCTCAGGGGATGCCACCTCCCTTCTCCCTCAGGGGATACCACCTCCCTTGATGAGCCTGTGGCTTTGGGATAGACACACACGGAGGTGTGGGGAAGGCTAGCTAGCCAGAGCAGCAGAATGGTCCCTGGTAGTCAGCGAGATGACTCCACCTCACTGAGAACATGCCTGGCTCTCCACAGGGGTGATATAGTCATCCAAAGACTCTAGCATGAGACCTCCCTGAGACGATCTGTTTCACCGCTGTCAGTAGAGGGCTTGCTGTCCCTTTGCATGCATTTATCTTTTGATTCATTTGATAATTGTGAAATGTGTTCTTTTGTCAATTTTCTCCTCTTTGCTATTATGTGAAGAAAATGAAAAATTCTCAATTCTCAACTGTGTCCAAGGAAAGCGAAAACAAACAAAAACCCACACCACACATAAATAAGGTATCTTGAAACTTTTAAAAGTAACTTTTGGAAAGATGATGGAATACTTTGGCACCATCATAAGAAAACCGAAGGATGACACAGATGACATTATGGTGATGATTCATTCCACTTGTGAGGTGTCCTCCAAGCATTCCTGTCCCTCCTATTTTCTTATATCTTGAAATGTTTCAAGATACAGAAAAATGTGGGGTGGCCGGGTGGCTCAGTCGGCTAAGCATCCAACTTCGGCTCAGGGCATGATTTCATGGTTCCTGAGTTCAAGCCCCATGTCCAGCTCTGTGCTGACAGCTCGGAGCCTGGAGCCGATTCTGTGTCTCCCTCTCTCTCTGACCCTCCCCCACTTGTGCTCTGTCGCTCTCTCTCAGAAATAAATAAACATTAAAAAAATTAAAAAAGATACAGAAAAATGTGATTGCTAAGACCTCAAAATATAGCTTCCTTTTGTAAAAGGGTCCAGTGGACCCAAAAGGTAATTAAAGACAGAATATCCTGAGTTTTATTATTACTTTTTAAGTGAGTCTTCCCTTTTTTTCTCCAGAAGAACTCTCAGTAAGAACAAAAGTTCTGAAATATAAATCCTTGCAAATAGATAGAACTACCTAAGAGGGAAACCCAACATGTAAAATGGGTTTCTTTTAAAGCTTACAATCAACACCAGTGTTTGTCAAACATCATTACTTCCTTTTTTCCTCCCAGCTTTTGGAGGCTTTGTTAGGGAAGCACTCAACCGTGCATGAGAAGGTAAAGTGACACTGCGCTGTGGCGGGTGGCATGGGCTCAGAACACGCGTGCGTTCTTCTCTTATGGTCATGGATCCCTGAGTGCTGACATGTACCTCACCTCCTTATCTCTGTTTTCAGCCTCTCGCAGCTCCTAGTCCTCAGGTTTCTCCATCTGTCAGCCGCCTTTGTGCCACTATTCCCGACCTCCCAGCCGGCACTCCACTGACCACCTGAGCAATCAGACATTATCATTTCTCTTCAGTCCTTGTGTGTCCCACCAGGCGCTCCCCCTACCCTCACCCGCACCCTACCCTTCAGCCGTGGGCCCCCGGGAAGGGCTGCGGTCTTTGTTGCTCCACTTCACTCTTGGGCACTACTCATCTACTCATCCACCCCTTGTCCTTGGTAAATTGGTTTCCTCACGCCCCGCCCCCCTGGAGCTCCTCCCTTCGGTCCTCCTCCCACCGCTGCAGAGGACCTTTCCATCTCCTGGGGGAGGCATGCACCGCAGCCCTCAGCCTCTGCCACCCACAAGCAGATCTTCCTCCACACCCGCCTGAGTGGGAGGAGCCTGGGCGTCCCTCCTGCCCGTGATCCTGCCTGTTTCCTATTCTCTCTGACTTTGGCCTCCGTTTTCTCTTCTCTCTCCTGTTTGCTTGATCCCTCTCTCTCAGGACTCCCTTTTTCTCCCATGTATCTGGCAGGGGACAAGAACACCCCAACCTGGGGCTGGATCCCATGACCCTGAGTTGATGACCTGAACTGAAATCAAGGGTCCAACGCTCAACCAACTGAGCCACCCAGGCGTCCCTGTTTCATGGTTTTAATCAGCACCTCTATATATACAAGTTGACCTTCAAATCTTTGCCATAGACCACACTCCACTAGCCTGTTGGCCATCTCTACTGGATGTCCTACAACCACTTCAAATTAAATAGGGCCATCTTCCCCTTACTATGGTTCTCCATTTTCGCTCTCTCTTTGAAGATTTTATTAGGCCAATGAGAAAAATGTCCATTCTCTGTGCTAAGGTATTTTAATACTTTGGTAATTTGAACATAGGAATATGCAGAACTTAATGGAAAACTTCCTTGACAAAATTTTATGATTTTATAGGAATATGTAATTTATAAACGTTGCTGACAAGAGCATATAGCATAATGCATACATATATCTGTAGTGCCTCAGGGAGTCTTTTAAGCATAACATGGAACTAATTCTTTCTTGTGAACTTTTAAACATCTGCCTTCCTGAATTTTAGTTTTTATGTTATACCACATCCAGTCTCTCACTTCTTCACTTTCGTAAAACCCAGGATGATATTGCCGCTTTCCTTCCAAGTTTCCATCACTTTCACAGCATCAATGACTTCTTCTGTATTCCATCCTGTTTCCATCCATTTTCTTCATGGTGAGAGATTGGAAGAACAGGGGAAGTCAAGACCTTCACACATTCTGTGCTATTAGCAGGCTGCCCCCGCAGATGTCACACAGCCATGGGATTTATGGCCTTCGAGCATGTGGTTCGAATCCCTCTGGACTCTCCCCCTACCCCTGCCACCATGGTATTAGCTGCTATTTATTCTGTATTTACTGTGTGCTGGAAAAAAACAACAACAACTTAAAAACTCACAAATCAAAAAGGGGCAGAAGTGGAGGTGGCCCCGAAGCCTTCCCATGCTGTTGTGCTGCCTCTTGTCCCAGCCTGGGGATGCTCTCCTGTGACACATGTGCAGTCTGCCTCGGGAATGCTCATGGATACTCTCTAACACACCTCATCTTGTCCCTCCTCTGTCTTGCCCCGGTGCACCCGAGCCGGCTTCATCCATGATTGTAGAGATGTTCATGCAGCTCTGTCTTGTCACCCAGCCCTGCACTTCCTTCTCCCTCACAACCTTGCTTAGTTTATTTCTGATGAGGGTGTGCCCATCCCTATTCCATCCATGAGTCTTGTCTCACTAAGTCTAGGAAATTCAACATACATTTACTGAACCCTGCTATGTGCTTTTCATTGTGCTAGGTGCTAGGAATAAGGCACCCTCCTTCCCTCTTTGGGTCAATATCATGGCCACTCTGTTCATTGCTGTGTTGGCATCTGGAGTCATCAGGGTGACAGTTGGCTCTCTTCAGGTTATGTTCTCTTGTCAGTAACTGGCTGCCTCCCACCTGTCATGTTGATGTCCTTTAGAGTAACTACTCTCATAGTTTCCTGTAGTAAGAGGCTTTGCAGATGTTGGATGAAATGATAAATGTTAAATACTTTTCATGTTCCTGTATAAATTGAAAACATGTTAATTTAAAGACAACTATAAATAGATAAGCACCATCACTGTTTAAGGCTGACTTTGTGAACTCACCCAGCACACAGCAAACACCTTCCGCCAAAGCCATATACTTATACCAACAGTAAACTGGTGTTATGAATCATATCTGTGTTCAAGGAAGGTTAAGTTAGGTCATATAAGGAGTATATTTTATTATTTTATTTTATTTTTTAAAAATGTTTATTTATTTTGAAAGAGAGAGAGTGGGAGAGAGGGAGAGAGAGAATCCCAAGCAGGCTCTGCACTGTCAGCATGAAGCCCTAGGTGGGTCTCAATCCCACGATCATGACCTGAGGTGGAATCAAGAGCTGGACGCTTAACCAACTGAGCCACCCAGGTGCCCCATGACTCTGCGTTTTAATGAATCTCACCGATAAGGGGATTATAAGGTAGGTGGTCCTAGAGACCACTGTGAGACTCTTTGGTGTGACTTATAGGGGTAGTATTTTATAGCATCACAACTCCCTTTTTTACTTCATGGGGTCATGGGAATTGGGTTTCCCTCAAGGTAAGGTGGTTAAGCTAGACTAGATATTTAAGAGAATAAATCAGAGGGTTGAATTTGAGTCGACATAGGGACTGTTGGAGCCAGAGCTAGGGAAAATACCACTTCGGGTCTAAGGGACAGGGAAGGTTTGAAACTAGGGACCACAGACTTCAAGCTGTATTACAAAGCTGTAATCATCAAGACAGTATGGTACTGGCACAAAAACAGACACTCAGATCAATGGAACAGAATAGGGAACCCAAAAATGGACCCACAAATGTATGGCCAACTAATCTTCGAAGCAGGAAAGAATGTCCAATGGAATAAAGACAGTCTCTTCAGCAAGTGGTGCTGAGAAAACTGGACAGCGACATGCAGAAGAATGAACCTGGACCACTTTCTTACACCATACACAAAAATAAACTCAAAATGGATGAAAGACCTCAATGTAAGACAGGAAACCATCAAAATCCTTGAGGAGAAAGCAGGCAAAAACCTCTTTGACCTTGGCCGCAGCAATTTCTTAATCAAACGTCTCTGGAGGCAAGGGAAACAAAAGCAAAAGTGAGCTATTGGGACCTCATCAAAATAAAAAGCTTCTGCACAGCAAAGGAAACAATAAGCAAAACTAAAAGACAACCGATGGAATGGAAGAAGATATTTGCAAACGACATATCAGATACAGAGTTAGTATCCAAAATCTATAAAGAACTTATCAAACTCAACACCCAAAAGACAAATAATCCAGTGAAGAAATGGGCAAAAGACATGAAGAGACACTTCTCCAAAGAAGACATCCAGATGGCCAATCAACACATGAAAAAATGCTCCACATCACTCATCATCAGGGAAATACGAGTCAAAATCACATTGAGATACCATCTCACACCTGTCAGAATGGCTAACATTAACAACTCAGGCAACAACAGATGTTGGCGAGGATGCGGAGAAAGAGGATCTCTTTTGCACTGCTGGTGGGAATGCAAACTGGTGCAGCCAGTCTGGAAAACAGTATGGAGGTGCCTCAAAAAATTAAAAATAGAACTACCCTACGACCCAGCAATTGCACTACTAGGAATTTATCCAAGGGATACAGGTATGCTGTTTTGAAGGGGCACATGCACCCCAATGTTTATAGCAGCACTATCAACAATAGCTAAAGTATGGACAGAGCCCAAATATCCATTGGTGGATGAATGGATAAAGAAGAGGTGGTATATATATACAATGGAGTATTACTCAGCAATCAAAAAGAATGAAATCTTGTCATTTGCAACTATGTGGATGGTACTAGAGGGTATTATGCTAAACGAAATTAGTCAGAGAAAGACAAATATCATATGACTTCACTCATAGGAGAACTTTAAGACAGAACAGATGAACACAAGGGACGGGAAGCAAAAACAGTATAAAAACAGGGAGGGGGACAAAACATAAGAGACCCTTGAATATGGAGAACAAACAGAGGGTTACTAGAGGGGTTATGGGAGGGGAAATGGGCTAAATGGGTAAAGGGCATTAAGGAACCTACTCCTGAAATCATTGTTGCACTATATGCTAACTAACTTGGATGTAACTTAAAAAAAAAAAAAGAAAGAAATTAGGGATCAAACGGAAGGTCAGCAGACAGGAGGACCTGGAAAAGAATGGAAACAGTGAGGAGGGTCCCAGACATATCTATCAAGTAATGTCTGTGGTGCTGTTTTGTGTTTTCTTGGTGCTGGTGGGTGTTTGGTCAATGGACAGGTCAGCCTGGCTTAAAGTGTAGAGTCAAGGGCAATGATAGTTTGTAAAAAGCCCATGACATGTATTGTCCATAGGTGAGACAGATTCTTCAACTCTCAAGACTGAATAAAATTAACTTGAACCATCCCCACACTAAATCTTGGCCAACAGAAATCCCAAATCTGGGTGATCTTGGTACATCTCAGGGACTCACATTTCTTTTCTTTTCTTTTCTTTTCTTTTCTTTTCTTTTCTTTTCTTTTCTTTTCTTTCTTTTCTTTTCTTTTCTTTTCTTTTCTTTTCTTTTTTCTTTCTTTTCTCTTCTTTTCTTTTTTCTTTTCCTTTCTTTCTCCTTCCTTCCTTCCTTCCTTCCTTCCTTCCTTCCTTCCTTCCTTTTCTGAGGGATAGAATCGTCAGCAGGTTCCATGTCCAGTGAGAAGCCTGACTTGGGGCTCCATCTCACAACTGAGATCATGACCTGAGAGGAGATCAAGTGTCAGACACTTAACCAACTGAGCTACCAGGCACCCCCGAGGGGTTCACATTCTTATGGCTGCCTCCCACCTACATTGGCTTTCTGCCTTCTAGACAGGGATAATTCAGCCTCTTCTCAGATTCCCACCAAAAACCACTCACACAGCATCTAGTTTTTTTTTTTTTTTTTTTTTAAGATTTGAGGGTCCTGGGCAGCGTTATATCACATCCCACACAGCCATCTGCCATTTATGGACCTCTCCCTGTTCTCTCTCTTCCCTGATGGAACAACTCAGATTCCTCGTTTCATGACTAACAGCTTGTCAGTCATTTTTAAAAATTTTACTTGTGTGCACCCTCTGAGTCTTGCCTTCCACCCTGACCTAATTTCAAGACATTTTTCTCAACAGTTTCAGTAGAGAAATCCCCTCCATTTTTTATGCACATCCCTGAGCCTGTACTTGTAGCATGGGGTGGGCTGGAGGAGTACTTATGTCTAGCTTCTTGGTTAGCACTTAGCAAGCTGCAGACAGGAGTTAGAAGTCAGTCCTTAGTCTACAGCCATGATCATTAGCAAATGAATAGCCATCTGTTAGCACTGCACAACTCTATTAATGGAAGGTCAGGTTATTCTTAATTTCTGTCATGTTCTTTCCTTCCATATACCTTTCTTTGTTTTCCTGCAGGGTGACTGGCAAGATGCTCCTCTGGGTAGTGACATTTAAAATACAGTTGGCCCTTGAATAACATCGGGATTCAGGGAGCTGACCCCTCTCCTGTACACAGTTGAAAAATCCCCTTGTATTTTTGACTCCCCCCAAAATTAAGTGCTAATAGGCTACTATTGACCAAAAGCCTTACCAATAATGTAACTAGTAGGTTAATGCATATTTTGTATGTTGTATGTATTCTTACAATCATACCTTTCTCTTAAAATTTTTTGGTATTTTGAGGCTATGCAGTTGGTCTGTGATTTTTTCATATTGTCACAAATCCCCCCAAAATTTTCCAAAAATATTTATTAAAAAAAATCCATGTGTAAGTTGACCCATGTAGTTCAAACCTACGTTGTTCAAGGTCAATTGTACCTGTCCTACAGAGTTGGCTGTGATCATGTCCGGAATCACAGGAGCTGAAATGAGCTCCAGAGTCGGCTGTGATCGCATCTAGAATCACAGGTGCTGAAATGAATATGTAGTTCATTTCATGTGTAGTGGGCTAACTACCCTTCCTATCCAGGTGATTTTACAGATAAAAGCCACATTCTAAGACCTATTTATTGATGTCACAACAATTTTGAAGTTCAGATATGTCTTAAAGTTGAAATGCACACTTAATATAGTGTTCCTTCTGGCCCCCCAACAAAAATGCTGCCTTTTAATCATTGGTTCCTCTTACAATGCCCAGTGTCTTTGAATAGTGGAACAGCAACACCAGTTATCCAGAAATCATCTGGATTTAACCATTGTGTAACTCTACAACCCCAGTTGCTGATGAACATAAGAAGGGGAGAATTTCCTGTCCCTTTGAAATTCCAAGAAAGAATAAAAGATGTTAACTACTCACTGTCAGTCCTGGGCCAAGGCAGCAAAGTGAGGTTTTCCCATTTCCTTTTGCCTACTGATGGGTCTACCGGGGACATTGCAGGAAGTCACCACAAGGTGGTGCACAAACACCAGGCATGAAGTCCTGAGGGCCATCCACAAGGATGTGGACCTTTGTGGATGGCCATTCAGGAGCATCTATGCTGGAGTGTCTCCGCTGAGCCCATTGAGCCAGGTATAGACACAGACTCCATGGAGCAGCTAGAGGAGGGTTTGGGCAGGAAGCATGAATAGGGAAAGAAGTTAGGAGTCATTCATTAGAGTCAAAATATCTATTGAATAAATGCCTACATTTGGCTAGATGTAGGGGATACAGGGAGAGATTAAGATGGTAGTAAATAACAAAATTCAACGATTATATTTTAAAGATTTAATTGACTTTATTAATCGATGTATGAATTGGACAGCATCTTGTCTAGCAAGTAGAAGGGAGCACCAAAGGACTATAGAATAGGAAAGGCTTGATTGATTGATTGACTGATTGACTGATTTCAGTAATCTCCACACTCAGTGTGGGGCTTTAACTCACAACCCCAAGATCAAGAGTCACATGTTTTATTGACTGAGCCAGCCAGACACCCTCAGGGAAGGTTTTTAAGGTAGAATGGGAGAGAAAAGAGAAAATTATTAGTAAAGAATCTATTGTTTTACGCAAGGTTGCCCCCTAAGGAGAATGGAAGGGGTCTATCAATACATTTTCTAGTGCTGACTGATGAGGGATAGAAGCAGAAAAATGTCCCCTTTTAGCCCAGAAGGCTGACCTACAAGACTGCCTCGTTTCTATAAGGATGAAATACCTGCTTGTTGCTATATTCTTAAAGGGTCTCATGACTGCCTGTACATGTCACTGATAGTTAATATTGAGATGAATGATAAACAACAGAGAAATCCTGCAAAAGTAGTTTTATGAGTAGAAATTTGAAGAAAACATTTATGATCTAATACTTCCTGAAGTCCCCTCCCCCACAAGCACTAAGAATATAACCACCAGCGTCATACATCAAAAGTGTGCCTCTTTCTGCCCATGGGTCCTGTTCCTATGCTACTGAAATAAACTTACTGAGTCAAACCATAAAATGCCTCAAAAATTCTTTCCTGACATCCTGCTAAGCGATCCAACAACACTTTTGGTGTAGGGATTATGGAGCGAATCCGAGTGTTAGTTTGATTTGATAAGTCTTTTTTACCCCCAGTCTTTGTTTCTTACCTGTTCTTTTTCTTTTTTCAGAGATGTCCTGAATACTATGACCCCTCAGAAGGTGCCTTGTCTGAGTGCTTAGGAGAGAACATCTTGCCTGTGGCTACACTACGGGGAGGGACAAACTCCTGCCTCCTGGCTGGATACCAGTACCTTGGCCAAAATGGTGTTGGACTCTGAAATCGGGCTCTCCCTCTTTTACCTGTTCTTTTAATACTTGTATTCTTGGCGGGCATGGGATGGCCATACATGTCGTTAGGATGGCTGCTGATCTTAAGATTCCCGTGTAAGGTTTCCTCCTAAATAACGCGGTTATAATAATCGATCCTTCAATGAGCATAAAATCAAAGTTCCCGAAAGGGACTAGTCAGAGCTGTTACCCAGTTGGGGCGCTCACTCAACACTCAAGGGCACCACTTCCTTTGGACTGGATCATGGATAAAACTCACAAGAAAGTTGCCCAGATTAGATAGGAGTCCCTTACTTTCTTTTTTTCATATTTTTCATTTTGTCCTTATCCATGGGCTGTTTGGCATGCTCCGTCCTGCTCTCAGATTGAAAGTACTTCTAGTTTAGATATATGACAAATAATATGATATAAAATAGCTTCCCTTCTTAACAAGGGCCAGGATCTCTACCCCATCGATTAATACTAGATCTAGAGTTTTACAAAGGGTACTATTTGGTCGCCAAATATATTGGCTTCCCCAAAATGGAAAGAGGCAGTCCCAATCTCTGTGGCATTTCAGTCCAATTACCAGCACCAGTAGTCTAGAATGCAATGGGGAAGGGAAGGAAGGTTGACATCCCTTCTCAGGTAGGACAAAGCTGTCAGTTTGGTCAAGAAAAAGGGATGGCTCCCCCCGCTCTGAACCCCGGGAAACTTTCGCAGTATTCCTGATGGGACGCCATTTGGAAACTGAGGGGGATTTTGGTAAAGGACTCATAAGTACTCTCCTTGTTTCGTAGGACCCTCTTAGGCTGTCTCCTAACACATTGGAGTCAATTTGGATTTAAATAAACAGTGCCAAATCCAACCCCCAGGGTGTGTAGCTCTCTCTTGAGCTAGCCTGCTTTCAGATATCCAGAGTGTACTTTTCGCTTTAATAAACTTTCCTGCTGTGCTGCATGTATGTCCTTGAATTCTTTCTTGTGACATGACCAAGAGCCTTTGGTGACTTCTTTGGGTCTGGCTGGGTCAAGCCCCAGGGCCCGGGGTCTCCCCAGTTCACCTGGCAACATCTTTTTGGCAACGATGAAGAGACAAGGTGACAGCAGGTTGAGGGGCCCTCTCCATCCATATCTCCAATCCTTGTCTGCCTTGTGCTGGAGAGCTGCTCAGTCACTTTCTCCTGCTCTCTCTTTCAGTCGACATGGGGAAAGGCTTAAAAAGGACACCTTGTATGCTTCCTTCCAAGGTTGGCCTCTTTTGTTAATACTGTTGGCCTCAACACAAACTAGCGGATGGGAAAGTCTGACCGGAAAAATGGACCGAAATCCCATATGGTCAGGACTTTATGGCCCTGTACTAAAATCCTGTTCTGTCCATACTCATTTAGCAGGGCCAAGGACATCCCTCTCCCCACCCTGCACCCCTCAATCCACCATCGGCTCAGCTGCCTCAGGCCCTTCTACTTCTGTTTATCCATCACTTGCCTGTGTTCTGTCGTGTTCTCTATGTGCTCCCCTTGGTTCTCTTGAAAACAGGTTGTTGCCAAGGTCACACACATGCCTTCTTCTTTTTCCTGAGTTACTCGTCTCCTCTCTGTTTGCTTCTTCTTTTGTGGGTCAGATCTGGAATATATGTTGAGAGAACTAGATGAATGTTGTTGTATGGGGGAGGCGGTTCATTCCTGGGTTAATGGCTATGGTAATTGGAGCCAGTCATCTGTGGTCAGTCTACCTCCAGACCTTAAGGAATAGTCCCAAGGAGATGCCGAAATTCATTTTGTTTCAGGGAAGTTCCCTGACTTCTCTGGCCTGACATGCACTGCCTACTTTCACTCTGTATTGGTGGGAAGAAAACATGTGTCTGTTCATCTGTCCAAGCTGGAGAGCTTTAGTACCGGGAGGACTTTTTCTTCTGTCTGGGCTTTCATCCACCTCCAGTCTTGCTGGCAGCATCTCATCTCCTCTGCCTCTGTCTCCACCTCCTTGTGTTTCTGCACCACCTTGGGCATGGCGTGCATAACCGGCTCCTACAGCATCCTTGTGTCTCTGTCACTACCGACCCTGCTCCTCTCACCCTCCCAATTGGGGGTGAAGAGCACCCCTCCCTGTACTTAAACCACCGACTTCAGATTTCCCCACAGGAGCTCTGGGTAAAAATTGACAGTGGGGAACAAATTGACTTTTGTTGACCT
The DNA here is from genome assembly GCF_018350155.1 of Leopardus geoffroyi. Classification (NCBI taxonomy): domain Eukaryota; kingdom Metazoa; phylum Chordata; class Mammalia; order Carnivora; family Felidae; genus Leopardus; species Leopardus geoffroyi. Next base: position 106,699,959 of record NC_059328.1, read on the forward strand.
AGGTGCAACATATTCAGTATTTAAGCTAATTTAAATTTGTTACTTTAATTAAGGTAGACATGTCTTTAGAGTTATCAGCATTAAATATAATACTTTTATTCTACCAAGGTTTACTAAAGGTCAAATAAGCTCATGTTGTCTCTGTTGCAATTTGTCAGCAAAAAGATGGGTTAAAATGATGGTTTGGGGCGCCTGGGTGGCTCATTTGGTTGAATGTCCGACTTTGATTCAGGTCATGATCTCACAGTTTGTGAGTTCGAGTCCCACATCAGGCTCTCTGCTGACAGCTCAGAGCCTGGAGCCTGCTTAGAAATCTGTATGTGTGTGTGTGTGTGTGTGTGTGTGTGTGTGTGTGTGTGTCTGCCTCTCTCCTGTGCATGCTATGCCTCTCTGTCTCTCAAAAATAAATAAACATTAAAGAAAAGATGGTTAATTTTGTCTGTCTCATAAAGTTCTCATGGGTAATTGTTAAGATAGCTTTCTACATATATATATATATATATATATATATATATATATATGAAAGATTTTCTGTTTATTTTGAAAGAGAGAGAGAGAGCACATGGAAGGGGCAGAGAGAGAGAGGAAGAGAGAGAGGATCCCAAGCAGACTCTGTGCCATCAGCGTCAGTGCAGTGGCTGCTGCAGGGTTCGATCCCGCGAATTTGTTGTAAGCCAATCTGTAGGTTGGCATATTCAGTTAAAATTTTGATAGTTATAAGAGAAAGGCCTTTTATGGCCTGGAGAGTCCATTGTAACATTTACTATATGCCAGCAAGAAACCTTCTTTTTAGTAACTGAAATATCCCTGTATATGCTGGTATTGGGGTGATGTATCATATCAGCTATGTATTGATACAAATAATGCCAATCTATACCTTGTGATAGAGAAACCCACCAAGGGAGGCCTGAGTTGCTTGATATGGGTGGTCAGCCACAAATTAATCATAGAGATGGTTTTGTAGCTCAATGTAATGTGCCCATTGTAAAAAAAAAAAGTTAGCATTTAAATCTGGTGTGCCTATCTGCTAAAACTTTGGATATATTAGCAGAATCATCTGGGATATATTCATAACATTTAGTCTCAATATTAGCATAGTATCTTTGACTTGCAGTCAAGATTTCAAGAGCCATTAAGTTCTGGGGGGCTATTTTTCAAATTTGTGGGTGACTTCATGTTCGGTTTGTTTAAAGGTGGCCACTGTATGCTTGGCTAAGGCCTCTACTTGTAATTTTACGTCAATAGAGGTGGCTCCCAGAACAAATATGGCTAAGGGATAAAAACATTAAGAACCCCCCTTTGCCTGAGGGCTTAGCCTTAACAATATCCTAATTACAAGGAATCACAGGCAAGTGGGTGATGACTTGGTTTACTGACTTTGGACCTTAACCTAAGTGATGCCATTTTGGACCTGGGGTTCTCTTTTTAACAATAAACACAGTGCTACCCCCCACCCCAAGTTTGTGGTCTTGTGGTACTAGCATAGCTAACCTAACTGTATAACATAACTAACTGTGGTTCATTGGAAAGAGCAAGGTCATTGGGAGTTGTTTGGGGCTGAATTCATATGTTGAAGCCCCAACCCCCAGTACCTCAGAACGTGACTTTTTTTGGAGATGAGGCCTTTAAAAAGCTGTGACATTGTGATGCAAAAAAGAAGGGTCTTGTCCCTGTTTTTAGTACAGACTTCCTAAAACATGTGGAATTTTCTAAGTGCACAGAGTGATCAAGATGTCCTTTGTTGGGGCGCCTGGGTGGCTCAGTCAGTTAAGGGCCTGACTTCGGCTCAGGTCATGATCTTGCAGTGCGTGGGTTCGAGCCCTGCATCGGGCTCTGTGCTGACAGCTTGGACCCTGGAGGCTGCTTCGGATTCTGTGTCTCCCTCTCTCTCTGGCCCTTCCCCTCTTGAGCTCTGTCTCTGTCTCTCTCAAAAATAAATAAACATTAAAAAAAATTAAAAAAAGTCCTTTGTTACATTAATGAGGTGACTTTTGGAAAATACCTGAGATTGGGCCAGCTGATGACAGGACTGGAATTTCTAGTCCCACCCCCAGACCTGTGGGGAGGCAGAAGGAGCCGAATCAATCACAGATGTCAATGATTTAATCAATCGTGCCTATGTAATGAAGCCCCCAAAAGGGTGGGGTTCAGAGAGCTTTTGTTGGGGAACATCTGGAGTTTTGGGGACAGTGGCTCATCCAGACAACACAGGAGCTGCTCGCCCTTTCTGCACGCCTTACCCCATGCATCTCCATCTGGCCGTTCCTGAGTTAAACAGGTAATCTAGGAGTAAGCACGTTTTCTGGGTTCCATGAGCCACTCTAGCAAATGAAATTAACCCAAAGAAGAGGTTGTGGAAACCTCTGATTTTTAGCTGGTCAGTCAGAGGCACGGGTGACACCCTGCGTTTGTGGTTGACATTTGAAGCAGGCAGTGGGAGGGTGAGGGCAGTCTTTTAGCACTGAACCTTTAACTCGTATATCTGATGCTATCTCTGGGTAGATAGAATTGAGTTGAATTGTAGGACACCCCGATGGGGTCACAGAGAATCGCTTGTTGTCTGGTAAACCCCCACACATTTGGTGGCCAGAGTATCACAAGTGTTCTGTGTAAAAGTACAGGAGAGAAACACAGGAGGAGGAAAAACTGCGTGGTAATTAGGTTAAAATGGGCCATTAGAATGGGTCCTAATCCAGTGACTGGTGTCCTTATAAGAAGGCATCAGGACATTTTGGTATGGCAGCTGTAGCAAATGAATACAGGAGACTTGGCTTCAAATCCTGGATCAAGTACCTATGTGTGACTTTCAAGTTTTCTCAGTTTTTCTCCTCTATTGTTGGAGAAGTGGATAAAGTACACCAAAGATGGCTGATTGGACTAAAACAGACTCTGGTCTCTAGCTTAGAGACCCCTCCTCAGGTTTCTTCTTCCTTTGTTTGCTGTGCGCACGAAAACTGCCACAGATATGGAGGCTGTCGGCTATAAGTTACCCTCCCCACTTGCATTCCAGGCTCAGACCTTTGGAGAAAGTCTCCTTTGAGCCCGCCGGTGTAAAACAAATCTCCAATCCACCAAGATCTCCGAGTGCTGCTTGGTTTTTCCGCCAGTGTTCCAGCCTGGTTCCATAACATACTTGGTTCCCTGACTGGGGAAACCCAACTGCGCTGGCCCATTGTTGCCACCGGTTTGGGAGAACAGCGAGGCGGTGACGGAATGAGGGGTCACAAGGGAGAGCGTGTACCCTACCTAAATTTTGGCAGTCTCCTTCTCTGTCCCCTTCAGGTCAGCCCCTCTCCGCTGTTCCCGCCGGACTCGAGGAGACTTGGCAGGTGAGGATCTGGACCCGAAGTTGGAACCAGTAAGGCTGGGGCCCAATCTAGTTAGGCCCACTTGCAAGAGTGGAAGGGAGACTGGTTACTCCCTGAGACTTCAGAAGTCTCACAGGTAGGGATTCTATGGTAGGGAATATAATAATCTCTGGTGTATATCTGAATGTGAATGTGTGACTCGGTCTAGCTTGCCTGCCAAGTTAGATTCTGTGGCTCCACAGGCAGGTGCCCTTGGGGTCACTAGGGGGCCATGGAGTCTGAGTGGGCCCGTCTGCAATTCCATGATGGATGGAGCTTGGTCTGTGGTGATATCAGAATGTTTCTGATCATGGGTTGCAGGGCTGGGATCTGTGGGGCTGAGCGTCACCTGGGTTCCTTCAGGACACTGCCAGGCGGGCATCTGGCTGGTCTCCTCATTGGAGGGGGCGTCCCTGTCCCTCTTTGTGACTCTGCCTCACATGAGCATTGTGGGGTCAGGATGGAGCCAGGAGAGCCAGGCAAAGGTTTTAGCCGCTTTATCCAGAGACTCACCCAGGGAGCCAAAGAAGCAACCCACTGCTCACCTTATGTTCCCCTCTTCTTGACTCTTTAGGCTCCTTCCCCTCTCCCATGAGCTTGAAACTCCTCCCCTGGCAGACTTGCTGCTGGTCTCGAAGCCAGGACACTGCCACCGCAGCCACCCATTTCTCCTCCCCTTCCAGGCCAGAAAACCCTCCCCACAAGTCCTGGTGGCCATATTGAGCCCTCAGCCAGGCGCAGGCACTCTCCAGATGCCGGTCCACATCCGCGGATATCAAGAGGCCCTCAGGGGGATCAGAGCAGGGGGCTGAGAAGGCCATAAATATGCCCAGCTGCAAGGGGAAAGGACATTAAAAAGAATAAATGTCCCAACCAGGGAAAGTCCCCAAAACCCAGTGGAGATCAGGAGGAACCTCGAGAAGGGCACCTTATTGGTCTAGCCAAGATAGAACCAGACTAAAAGGGGACACTGACTCTCTCTCCCTGTTCCTCTGCTTAATAGGTGTGAGGGATTCTCCCTCATTTCCCAGGTTAACAGCCATAATTGGAGCCAACTGTGGTTAGTCTACCTCGGGACAGGGACTTTAAGGAATATTCCCAAGCAGTTGCTGCTTCTGCCTTCCCCTCCCCCTCATGTTTCTGCACCAACTTGGGTGTAGCCCTATACCATCCTCAGTGTCTCAAGCACCATTGGTTCCTCTTCCCACCCTCCAAGTCAAAGAGCAAAGTGCACCCCCCTTGGACCACCTATTTCAGATATCTCCGGTGCCCCAAATGAAGATTGACAATGGGGGAATATTGACTTTTAGGAGGACGCAGGTGAAACACATTCGATGTTTAAACTAATTTAAGTTTATTGGACCTGTCTTTAAAGTTATCCACAAAGGTCAAATAAACTCATGTTATCTCTGTTGCAATTTGTTAATGATAATTTTGTCTATCTCAAAGTTTTCATGGGTAATTGTTAAGATAACTTTCAAGGTCCTTGGTAACCTGAAACTTTCCAAATAGGATGGAATACTAAAGCTTTGATTATTGAACATAGGTTTGTGTTTTTAACTTCTTATTGCTGAGAAATTAAGGCTATTCAAACCTATTGGAAAACATGCTTTGTACTTAATTGGTTCATGAATTTACCATCTAAAAAAATTCTGATGGAAACACCTCCCAATTGGTTACTAAGTCCTCAGTTGGAGACTAAGGTTTCCTAAGAGTTAAAATTCTGCTAAATGTTTACTTAAGACTGATGAAAACAAAGAAAGGAACTCTGTATGTAGGAAAATAGGAGGTATATAAGAAAGATATAAGGAATGGAAATACAGTTTCGTTGAGGGTAGAAGAAAGTAATTTTGTCCTAAATGAGACTGGTTATTTAGAAAGAAATGGCTTTGGGACAAAATTTAGAAGCAAAAGAAAGTTATAAAAGGTTGAGATGAATGGAATTAAAAAATTTTTTTTTCAATGTTTATTTATTTTTGGGACAGAGAGAGACAGAGCATGAACGGGGTAGGGGCAGAGAGAGAGGGAGACACAGAATCGGAAACAGGCTCCAGGCTCTGAGCCATCAGCCCAGAGCCTGACGCGGGGCTCGAACTCCCGGACCGCGAGATCGTGACCTGGCTGAAGTCGGACGCTTAACCGACTGCACCACCCAGGCGCCCCGAGATGAATGGAATTTTAAAAGTACACTAGTATGAGGTTGAAATCCTGCTTTTCTCTCTGCTCAAATAACAAAGTTTTCTTGACCTGTTAATCTGCTCTTCATAAGACAATGCAAACAAAGGTTTATCCTCCGGGAAAATCAAAGTTTTAGATCTCATCTCTATCAGGTCTTTGATTACTTAGTTAAAACTTCTGAATGTTAAAGGAGCTAGGTTTTGATAACAACTGTATAATGCTATACATTCACCTTTGGGATCTTTCATTGCCACTTTGGTTGAATATATAAAATTGTAAGATTGGTAATGATCTGTAATCTTATTTAGGATGTACTTATGACTTCTGGGGTTTTAACAAACTTTTCAGGATTTAAATGGTAAATGAAGTCTTCTTGACCAATTAGGTCCTTTTATTTGGGATGTTAAGTTATTTGGAAAAGTTCTGTCATACAATGGTAAACCTTAGATTGTATTGCACAAGTAAATACTGTAACTGCCCTAATATATGCAATTCCTAAAATTTTAATGTTTTGTTATAAGGTCATCACTTAATATTCTGATGACTTGAGATGATATGTGTCACAGAAATAACCGAATTTCTTTGTCAATTGCATCATAATGAACTCTCTTCAGATCTTTAACGATGTCTATTTCTGAGATTTTGTCATTTATAATTGTTCTTATTCTCTTACAAAATGTGTTTCTTCTTCAAGGAGATTTATAAAAAGAACTTTGGGGATAAATACAGGTATTCGACATCCTTAAGATTAATACTAAAATGGGTAAAAATTTCCAGAACTAAAAAGCTGCATTCAAATTGAACAAGAATTAGGAACGTGGGATTAAATTAACTGAGGAAGATTATAGTTTTGTGATTCTTGTTGAAAATATTGCTGGGTCTGTAATGTTTCATCTTCCAGATTAAGGAAACTTTCTCTTAAGATATCTATGATATACAAAAATGCCATAAAGTATGCATTTGTAAACAAGCATTTATCTTTTCTCTCTACAAAACTCCCCTGAAATTCAAAACTCTCAATGAGTATTTTTTCTTTCATGGCAATTACAATTGTTTGCATAAGTTCAATAAGAATCTGTTCATCTTATAACAGGTCACCATTTGGAAATACTGGTTATTTTACCAAAGCTTTAACTGGAATGTCATATTTGAGGATGACGTTTGTAGACTCAGATATGACCAGACAACTTTAAGGAATTAGGGTTGGCTATATAGAATATGGAGCCATAAAGCCCCTTGGAAATGTTGGCCTGGTGCCTTGCTTACAGAGTTCCCAGCAGCCTCACCAGGTAAGTAAAGAAGGTCACTTCCTGGCAGGTGCAGGAACCTCAGGATATCTTGGGGACCTCATGAAGAGGAAGTCACTCAATTCTACAGGTATTACAGGCCGGTCTGATGGCAAGTATTTGGCTTGGCTTCTGGCCTGGAGAGGCTACTAAAAGTTCAACCCAGAGATTCCTTATAAAAGGTTCCAACAAAGCAAACTTTAAAAGATCCTCATGATCAATCGCTATTCTTGCTGAGCTTATGTAAATAATTAGGCCAGATTTGTTAAGACTGGATTTGTTCTACAAATGCATTGGTCTCAATTTGGCTATCTCTGGAAAGGGGGGGTTTTAGAGAGAACAACTATGTTTCAACAATGCACTGTTATGGATGTTAAATTCTACTTATGATTGTCTTTAAATGTTTGTTGTTTGCCTAAACTAGACAACTTGAGGTAAACTTCAGAAAATTGTCACAGTATTTCATGTATAGGCAATCTTCTATGCTTGTTATTCTATGGGGATAATAATAAGACCCCATGGGCATATGATTATTTAAACAACTGGAAAACAGGATGGATCTCTAAATATGCAAACCATATCTTCCCTAAACCTGATCTGACAGTTACCAGAAACCTGCCCCTTTCCAAGACTTGGAGGTGGACTTTATAGATATACAACCAAATAGAGGATTCAGTTTCAGGTATCACCCCATGGGTCCATCACTCCAGAGCTAAGAAGACCAATTCAGAGGAACCTTCAATCTGGCGAAGTGATCCAGATCCAGTCAACCCACTTAAACTGACCCTCAAAAAGGCACTAGCCCCTCAGATCTCCAGCCCTGCTCCAGCCACACCCCAGAATTTGGCTGGCCTGCACACGGCAGAAGCTTGAGGAATCAACATATGGACGGAGACGAGGAGTTTGGATGCAACTCTGCTAGCCCTTGTCCCTTACTGGTGTCATAGACCTGATCTTACTTCTTGCTATTGGGCTGATAGAGATTGCACCAACAAGCTGGGCATGGGACAAAAGATGTACACCGGGTCTCACATACCTCCTCTGGATGGGAAGATTATTAAGTATTGCCTGTATATTATGATAACCTCTCTCATCCTCACAACTGCTGCTTACCCACTTTGCCCCCAGGATTGTTATATGACAATAAGGGGGTCAAGAGCATTCAGCACCTTCACCTCTCTCCACAAAGAGTGCTACAAGAGAAAAACACCCACTCTCTGTCAGTCACCTGGTGCCCCAAGGACTAAGTATTGGACTGTAGAGATAACCCCAAAAGTCAGGAACCCATGTTACAACAAGGGCCTCCAGAGAGGGAAGCTTGCTGCACTTACCTTCCTCAATGGGGGATCTTGGACGGGGGAGGGGTGCAAGACAGGGCCCTTCAAAAAGTTATAAAGGATACCCAGGATAGGGTAATACAAGCCATAAAGGCGACCACTCCCCTGGCAGCCTACCAAGGTTTGAACCTTTCAGCCCTCAATCAGATGCTTACCAATTTCCCACTCCAGCATTGGACTAACACTACTCTACAAGTCCTCCATAAAATAGATAATCACACCCAAACCTGCTGGATGTGCTTGCCCCTCAGTCAGAGGGCTCATTTAGCCACTCCCATCCCTTTGACCTGGGAAGCTCCTGAAAATCTCAAAACCAACACCTCTGTCTTAATTGGACCCCTGGCCACTGGGGTCCGTCTCACAAATGCCAACAATCTAATCTGTACAGTCCCTGAAGGTATGAATGGTACCTCTCTATACAGAAGAAATATAACCTTAAAGAAGAATACAACCCTATGTTCAACCCCTGGGGTGTTCTACCTATGTTCTAATTCAGCCTACCCATGCTTAGAGGCCAACTGGACTCAGATATGTTATTCCGTCTTCCTAACCCCAGAGATATCTGTATACACTGAAGATCAACTCCTAACAACCTTTAGCCCCACCTCCTGGGATAAATGGGCAATCCTGCTACCCATTCTGATAGGAGCAGGAATTGAAACAGGAATAGGAACTGGAAGAAGGGGCATAGGTTCATCTGTAGGACTATACCATAGACTATCTCAAGAGCTAAATGAAGGCATGGAACAGGTGGCAGATTCTCTGGTAACCTTACAAAGCCAAATAAACTCTCTGGCGGAAGTGACCCTCCAAAATAGGTGAACCCTCGACCTCCTCACTTCAGAAAAAGGAGGGACCTGCATCTTTCTGGGGGAGGAATGTTGCTATTTCATAAACCAGTCAGGAATAGTTACAACTAAGGTTAAGGAATTCAAGGAAAGACTTCAACATTGACAACAGGAAAATATCAATCAATGGAAAGGATGGGATCTCACAGATTGGGCATCCTGGCTTCCTGCCCTGGTGGGGCCCCTCCTCTCCATAATTTGTATCCATCTGCCCCTGTATACTGAATGCCATGGTACGTTTTATTGAAAACACTGTTGTTTGACAAACTACTGCACATATCTTAGCCTTCCTAGAGTACCAACCTGTAAAACTGAAAGGTGATGCCTACTAAAAGTTTTTTTTAAAAGGCATCAAAGGTGGGGGATGTTGGAGAAGTGGATAAAGTACACCAAAGATGGCTGATTGGACTAGAACAAACTCTGGTCTCTAGCTTAAAGACCCCTCCTCCGGTTTCTTCTTCCTTTGTTTGCTGTGCACGAAAACCGCTACAGATATGGAGGCTGTCGGCTATAAATTACCCTCCCCACTTGCATTCCAGGTTCAGACCTTTGGAGAAACAGTCTCCTCTGAGCCCGCCGGTGTAAAATAAATCTTCATCAAGATCTCTGAGGGCCACTTGGCTTTTCCGCCAGCGTTCCAGCCTGGTTCCGTAACACTGTTACCTGCCTCAGAGTCATTGACCTGATCAAAGCAGACAGTTTATGTGAAGCTGGTGCCTGGCACATTCTAAGCACGTAGTAATGAATAGCAGTGAGAATTGGTTCTGATGTTTTCCTTGCTCTTGGAATAAATCGTCTGTGGGATGCTGGTCTTCTGGCCCTTTATCAGAGACTGTTACCTTGAATTGCCTGTCATTCATCACCTATACAGGCCCAGCAGAGAAAAATGATGTTTAGGGAAGGTTATCTTTTTTTTTTTAATATTTATTTATTTTTGAGAGCACAAGTGGGGCAGGGACAGAGAGAAAGGGACAGAGGATCCAAAGTGGGCTCTGTGCTGACAGAGCACAGTTCTGGCTTTGAATAGCTAGACTCCTGGGAGGGTGTTTGGGGTATGTCAGGATCACCTTCACTGAGTCAAGACTTAATGTCATACTTTCAGCTTCTGTGGAATATTATTGCAAATATACACCTTTGTGTAGAATAGGTTCTTATTCTTGGGTTCGGTTCAATGCACTTTGATCTTTTTTTATGGCACAGTTACACATGTAACTTGGAGGGACCTCAGAAAGTTTGAGACTGGGTCCCCTCCTCAGGTGATAGCCTGACAGGGCTGGGTGAGTTGGGAATGAAGCTCCACCCGGTGGTTGTGGGTCTCAAGCTGACTCCCCGGTTTTCCTCAGGATTCAGTGCTCAGTCTCTGAGCTGGTGGCTTGTTTCCATCACCACAGAGAAAGCAGAGCTGTTAGGCACAGTCTCCTTTGACTCTTCCCTGCCCTCACACCCTTGTCTCACCTCACGTGCACGTTCCCATCAGCCCACCTCTGACCAAAAGCTGCTTTGACCCTGTGCTCCTGGGCCCCAAACTCAGCCTTCTCCCCTGGGTCTTCATTTCATGTTGTTCCCTCTCTTCCTACCTTTCTGACTTTCTACTCTTGCCTTCTCCTCACCAACTAATCTAAACCAACCACCGTCGGGCCTCGTCTGACCCTCTCCTCTGTTTAGCTATACCACCTTTCTTGTTTCTTTTCAACCAAGCTTCTGGAAAAAATCCAGATTTGAAAATCTCTTCTTCATTAGAATACTACATTCTCAATAATTATACTTGGATATGGACTTTTTATTGTGTTCCATTGGCCATGCTTTCATTTTTATTGATGAGGGAGCATAAGGCAGGTTGAAGGCAAAGTACAAGCTAGCACCTTCCCAACCTCCTCTCCCCTCCCCCCCTTGCAGATGGAGTGTGTGTGACATTCCTCAGGCACTCCTGGCTGCCCAAGGATGAAGGAAAGAAAACAAATGGCCAACTGATAGAGATCACAGTTATATAGGACATGAGTCTCCATCTGTTTACAAATGTCTTAGTAAATTACAAGAAAAAGGCAATCTTATCAATAGCCTAATCTCCAGTAACCTGTAGACTCAGTTTCCTGGAGCCCCAACATCACTCCTCCATATAAATTTCCTTATAACCTGCAGCCCATTGACCTATACTTGAGGCAAATACAGAGTATAACATTTCTCCAGGAACCTCCTACTGTCCTAATGTGAATGCCTTACTAGAGGGAAAACAACCTTATTGTGACAATAGCAAGGCCTCAGGTATCCTAGGAGTCCTCTTTAGCATATCAAAGTACCTTTGGAGGCCTCCCTTTTGTATTTACTTCCCCAACTCCATCATAGTATAAAACCAGTCTTTCTTCACAACCCTGGTACAGCTCTTCCTGCCCACAGGTCCTGTCCCCATGCTTTAATAAAATCACCTTTTTGCACCACAGACATCTTCAAGAATTCTTTCTTGGCCATCAGCTCCGAACCCTGTGAACCCCACCATCACCCCCAGGCCTCATCATTATTACCACTACTATCACAGTATTTTAATCACTTTAGCTTGTGATGCTTTTAATATATGATAATGTAATATAGTATAATAATGTATTTATATATACTATTACTATATATATGCTACATATTATATGTACTCTCTATATACTATATTACTCTACATATTATATATTATATATGTAAATATGTAAGTACTATATACTATATTACTATATATATTATATATTACTATATGTATTATATATTATTATATATTACATAGATACCATATATAATATAGCATGTTATATATAGTATATATTATATACTATAATATATAATAGCATAGTGTAGCATAATAACATACAGTAAGCCCTCTTATTAACATCTTTTCCCAAATTTTCCTGCCTACTCTTGCCTATATATTTCCTGATAAATATTCAATCACTTTTATGCAGTTTTAAAACTACATTGCTTGGGGTGCCTGGGTGGCTCAGTCAGTTAAGCGTCTGACTTTGGCTTAGGTCATGATCTCCCAGTTTGTGAGTTCGAGCCCAGTGTTGGGCTCTGTGCTGACAGCTCAGAGCCTGGAACCTGTTTCAGATTCTGTGTCTCCCTCTCTTTCTGCCCTGGCCCCTCTCACACTCTGTCTCTCTCTCTCTCTCAAAAAAAAAAATATATATATAGAAAAATATTTAAAACTGTATTCTTGTTCAAGGTATAGACCAATAAGGGGAAAATTGACATCTTTATAATAGTGAGCCCTCCCATCCAAGAACAAGACTTGCCTTTATGCATTGGGGTTTCTGTTATGTCCTTTAGGTGGTTTTATTATTAAAAAAATTAATATATATTTATTTTTGAGAGAGAGAGAGAGAGAGAGAACAGGGGAGGGGGAGAGAGAGACACACACAGAATCTGAAGCAGGCTCCAGGCTTTGAGCTGTCAGCACAGAGCCCAATGTGATGTGGGGACTGAAGTCACAAACCCCCAGATCATGACCTCAGCCCAAGTCTGATGCCTAACCAACTGAGCCATGCAGGCACTCCTTCGGCCAGTTTTATATCACATACACATTTCATATTAATTACTCCTATGTACCTCATGTTGTTGTGATGAAGTTGGGGTGTTTTGTATACACACGTGTTCCCACCCCCACCCCATTTATTATGTATATATATTATCTTACGGTATCTTAAATAATGATCATTTCTCTTCTTTTCTAGTTCATGTGCTTTATTTCTTTCATTTCTGATCTCCCTGTTTTGGTGCAAACCCCTTGGTCTTTCTTATTGTCCCTTCCTCAGACAGGCTTTCTTGTACCCTCTCCCCAATCTGAATTTTGTTCTCCTTATTTTTCTATTTTGTGGCATCTGCTCTTTCCTGCAAAGCTCTTCTGGCGCCTCGTGTTGCAGTCCTCACTCAGGATCCTCACTAAGCTCTGAGCTGCAAGCTGTTTTCTCCCATCACCGTGTAGCCTGGGCCTTGACACTGCCTGTCACATGGTAGGTGCTCTGTAACTACTTGTGGAACCAAGGGCCTTTCCTGACATTGATGGCCTGCTATGTTTCACCGTTAAGCATGCCAGGTGTTGATTTTAGATAAATTTTCCTTTCACTATTTTAAATTACAAAAAAACCAAACATGGATTAAAAAAAAAATCTACATCTCCTTGGAGATGATCACACTGGCTTTCTCTGCCAAATTCCAGGAAGATCAGTGTGAATGGGTTTCTCTTAGTGAGCTGTGACCTCCCTGAAGTTACCATCCCATCTGACATCCGGCATCCAAGTGGAAGGAAAAACTACTCTTGCCGAGTATTTTGTTTAGAGGTTTTCATCTGTATTTATACATGGGGTTGGGCTGTAGTTTTGGGGCACTTTGAGATTTTGATATTGGAATTAATCTACCTTTGCAGGCAATGATAAAGATTTCGTTATATTTGTATTCTCTGATATGTTTTAAATAGCGTAGGAATTATATGTTTTATGAATGTTTGAAAATAATCACCTGTGAAACAATCTTGCCTGAAGCTTTTGAGAGGGTAGTTATTTGACAACCTTCTCAATTTTTTCTATGGTTATGATTATACCTTTTTTGGAGTCAGTTTTACTAGAAAAACCATACATTCCCCCTCCCCCCGACTTTCTTTTCTTTCTTTCTTTTTTCTCTAAGAATAAAGTTGTTAAAATAAATAAAATAAAAAGAAAGTTTATTCTGTATCTGTAGCTAAATATTTTTGGTTTCAGGATAATTATATTGTCTTTTTTTTCTTTCTGAATCATTAAAAAAATTTTTTTTTGTTAATGTTTATTTATTTTTGACAGAGAGACAGAGAGAGAGAGAGAGAGAGGGAGAGAGACAGAGCATGAGCGGGGGAGGGGCAGAGAGCTAGGGGGACACAAAATCTGAAGCAGGCTCCAGGCTCTGAACTGTCAGCACAGAGCCCAATGCAGGGCTCGAACTCACAGACCGTGAGATCATGACCTGAGCTGAAGTCAGCCGCTCAACCGACTGAGCCACCCAGGTGCCCCTCTTTCTGAATCATTTTAATGATTTTCCAAATATCTTGAGTTCCTTCATTTATTAGTTACATGGCTATTCTGTTTTCTAGTCATGAATTTCTACTTGTATCTTTATTTTTCCTTCTGCTTTTCTTAAGTCTGTTTTGTGATTTAATTTTCTAAGCTATTGAATTGAATACTTAGTTTATCCCTTTTCTATTTTTCATTGTTAATCAAATAAAGTGCTTAAGGTTGCAACTCTAGATTTTAATATTTTGTGACTTTTAAAACATTTTGTGAACTTTTTATTGTTTTTTAAAAGTTATCTTAATTGCAATTTTGCTTTCTTTCTCAACCTGAGTTATTGAGAGGAGTGTTTTTAAAATTCCAAATACTTTCATATATTCCTTTATGATCAATTTCTAGTTTTATAGCTTTATCATAAAAAATGTGACGTGCATTTGTGCTTAAAAATATGTGCATTTTCTGAAGTGTGTAGATTCAGATATACCTATTTAGTCAAAAATATTAAAAAAAGGGTTAACTAGGTACTGTATGAAGCATTTTATTATGTTTAATACTGTATATGAGTAGATAATCTTATTTTTATCATTTTTGTTTTACAGATGAAGAAATTAATATTTAAAGAGGCTTTTTAAAAAATAATTTATTTATTTTTTTAATTTACATCCAAGTTAGTTAGCATATAGTGCAACAATGATTTCAGGAGTAGATTCCTTAACCCTTACCCATTTAGCCCATCCCCCCTTAAAGAGGCTTAGTATCCAACATCTTAAAGGTAGTTAGTATGATGGAGCCAGAAGTTCAACCCAGATTTGTTTGCCTCTAGAGTCCATTGTCTTTACCACTACTTCAAACAAATTTCTTATGAACTTGCTTATTTTCTATTTTTCACCTTCATCTCAGTTTTCAATCTGAGAGTGATGAATTTAAAAAGAAAGTAGAAGAGGGGCGCCTGAGTGGCACAGTTGGTTAAGCGTCCGACTTCTACTCAGGTCATGATCTCTTAGTTCATGGGTTTGAACCCTGCGTGGGGCTCTGTGCTCACAGCTCGGAGCCTGGAGTCTGCTTTGGGTTCTATGTCTATGTCTATGTCTCCCTCTCTCTCTGCCCCTTCCCTGCTTGCACTCTGTATCTCTCTTTCTCAAAATAAATAAACATTAAAAAAAAAGAAAGTAGAAGAAAATCAAGGAGAAATCAATGCTTGTTAATTATTTGTTATTTATACAAGATTTATAATTTGAATACGTAAGCTCTTCAGATAAGCCTTGAGAGTTATGATTCATTAAAGTTAAAATAATATGGTTATTGGAGGGTATTATATAACATTTAATTCTTCCTTCCACTCTAAGCCATTTCTAAAAAATGTTAGAGTCCCAGAACCCAAAACTTGTGGTATTCTACTCATTATACATAAAAATTAGATGTCTGAGATTTATAGAGACAGAAAAAGCCAAGAATGCCTAATCAACCAGTTTACCCAACTGGGGAGGTGGAATTTCTTGGAGTATCTGGAAGGGATTTCAGAATTCATCCTCAGTGGAGCCAGGCTCATCTGGGACTCCAGGGCTCTTATCATACTTGTGGTCACTAGATTTCCAAACATGGTAGGGTTTGCCCTGCTGGTCATAAACACAATGTTCCCATCTTTCTTCTGTGTCTTGGTACAAGCATTCTTCATCTGGATCCCTTGTTGGGGAGCAGCCACAGCTTCCTCCTTTCCTATGATCCTTAAGCATACCCAAACCTGTATAAGTGAGCCAGTTTCTTCCATTTCCTTTTTCAGATGGGTCATGTAGGCAATAACAACCAGTTACCTTTCTGTTTGGGAAAAAAGTATACCTCACAGCTGATTGGCCCAATTTTTCTGGTACGTGCTGATCCCTGAGGATCTAGGTCTTCAAGCTCAGCTTTTTCTTGTCTGGGAAAAGACCTTTGATCTTGTTCTTTCCCAAGCTGCATTTTTGTTTCAGAATCCAGTTCCCTTAGAGACATGCTTTTTCTAAGCTTCCTCTCATTGTTGCCCCCAAGATGACTCTCATCCTTTCTTGAAGGAGGCCTTTGCTCTCTAGCCTCTAGTTTCTTCACACTCCTTGATTATGGGCTCAGGTCTCTTACTTGAGGTCCCCCATTATCGTTGGGTTCTGAGATCAGGCCTGTCTTTTGGTGTCTTCCATCATCTCTTGGTACTGGGGTGTGGTCTCTATGTTGGAATGTTTCATATTTTGGAGCTGGTCTCTGCTCCCTAATTTGGCTTCTTCCTATCCTGGTTTCTAGTCTCTGCTCCCTAACTTGGGGTCCTCTATTTTTATTGGGCTCTGGGCTCAGGTCTCTCACTGGGCTTTTCTCATCATCCCTTAGTGTGAGGATCTGGTCTCTGTGTTGAAATCTTGGAGGTGGTCTCTGCTTTCTAACTTGACTTCTACCATTCCTCAGTTATGGTCTCATGTCTCTCTCTTGGTGTCTCCCATCATCCCTTGGGACTGGGATTTGGTTTCTCACTATATATCTGTCATTTTCTGTTGGAGTTGGTCTTTGCTCCCTAACTTGCTGTCTCCCTTCAGTCTTGCATTCTGGGTTCTGATCTCTAGCCCAGTGTTTCCTATCATTCCTGGGATCAGGGCTCAGGTCTCTCACTTGGCTTCTCTCACCATCTCTTGGTAGAGAGATCTGGTATCTATGCTGGATTCTTTCATATTGTCTTGGAGCTGGTCTCTGCTCTGTAATGTGGTATCTCCCATTATCCCTTGATGCTGGGGTTTGGTCTCTCACTTGGCATCTCTCATATTCTGTTAGAGTTGGTGTCTGTTCCCTGATGGGGTATCTCCTATCATTCCTGGGCTCCGGGCTCATGTCTCTCACTTGAGTTTTCTCATCATCCGTTAGTGCAGGGATCTTGTCTCTATGTTGAAATCTTTCACATTGCCTTGGAGCTGTTCTCTGCTCCCTAACTTGGCTTCTCCCATCATTCTTGAGTTTTGGCCTCACATCTCTCACTTGGTGTCTCCCATCATCCTGTGGTGCTGGAGTTTGGTCTTCCACTTGGTGTCTCTCATCTTCTGTTGGAGTTGGTCTCTGCTCCCTAACTTGGTATCCCTCATCATTTCTGGGCTCAGGGCTCAGGGTTCTCACTTGGCTTTTCTCACTATCTCTTGAGGCAGGAATCTGGTCTTTATGTTGGAATCTTTCATACTGTCTTGGAACTGGTCTCTGATCCCCAGCTTGGCTTCTCTTATCATCCCTTGATGCTGGGGTTTGGTCTCTCATTTGGTGTCTCCCGTTTTCTGTTGGAGCTAATTTCTGTTCCTTGACTTGGTGTCTCCCATCATTTCTGGGTTTTGGGCTCAAGTCTCTTACTTGGTGCCTCCCATCATCACTTGGTGCTACAGTTTGGTCACTATAATGGATTCTTTCATAGTTTCTTAAAGCTGTTCTCTGATCTCTAATGTGGCTTCTCCCATTATTCATGTTTTCTGGACCTACATCTCTTACTTGTTGTTCGCCATCATTTCTAGGCTCTAAGCTCTGCTCCTCAACTTTGTGTCTCCCATAAATCCTGGGCTCTGGGCTCAGGTCTCTCACTTGGTGTTTTCCACCATTCTTTGTTACTGAGGTATGACTCCTCACCCTGTATTTTCCATTTTCTTGTGGTAGTGGAGTCTGATCACTAACTCCCAGTCTCTCCTCCTCTCTTGAAAATGGTCTTTCCTCTCTAGTTTGCTGTTTTGCACTATTTTGAATATCTGAGCTCAGCCCTCTCACTGGATGTTTCTCTTCATCCATTGGTGCTGAGGTCTGAGCATTCACCTGTTGTCTTTCATCATCTTTCACTTCTGGTCTTCGTTCTCTGGTTTGTTGTGCTTCATCGCCTCTGGATTGTGGACTTTGTTCTCTCACTGGGTGTCTTCTTTCATCATTTCTTGGTATTTCAGTCTGATCATTAACTTCCTGTATCTCATTCCTTCTTGGAGAAGGTTTTTGCTTTCTAGTCTGCAGTCACTGTTACTTAATCCTAGGCTCTGGTTTTTTGCCTGGTGTTACTCAGCAGCTTTTGATGTTGGAGTCTGCTTTCTACCTTGTTGCCTTGCAATACACTGGAATTCTGGGCTGTGGTCTTTCATTTGATACCTTCCAACATCCTTTGGTTTTGGAACCTGGTATCTCACTTGATGGCTCCCCTCATTTATTGGTTTTGGGTTCTGGTCTCCCACATGGCTATTCTCATCAACTCTTGATGCTAGTGTCTGAATACCACTTTGTTCCTTTGACTGATCCTGTGGTTCTGGTCTGTACTCCTGCATTTGATATCTCCCACCATTGCTTGGAGCTGGAACCTGGTTTCTCACTTGTTGGCTTGCAGCATCCCAAGTTACTAGAGTATTGTCTTCCTTCATTTGAAGCTTCCCAATGTCCCCTGGTGTTGGACTCTGTATACTTAGGTGGTGACATTCATCAACTGTTGGTTCTAGGATCTGCTCCTTACCAGGCTGTCTTGAATAATCTTGGTATGCCAACCTCTGGTCTCTCACTTGAAGACACGTGTAATCATTTTGTGTGGGGTCCTGGTCTTTCTCATGGCATCTTTGAGAATCCTGGGATTCTAGGCTTGGGTCCTTTAATTGTTGCCCATCATCATTTGCTGTTGAGATTTGGTTTCTCACTTGGTGTTTCTGAACATCCTGGGAATCTTGCCTTTGATGTCTCGCTTGATCACTCTCATTATCTCTTGGTATTGGGATCTGGTCTCGTGTAATATCTGTGAACAACTTGGGATTCTGGGTTCCAGTCTCTCATTTGATGCTCTCCATCATGCGTTGGTGTTGGCATTGGGTCTCTCACTTGGTGTCTCCCAACATCCTGGTATTTTAAGCTTTGGTTTCTTCCTTGGTATTTCCTATCATCCTTTTGTGTTTGGGTTTGACCTCTCACCTGGTGTTTCCAAATATCTTGTGGTTCAGGGCTCAGGTCTCTCACATGCTGTGATTGTAGGCTTTGGTCTTTCACTCCATGATTCTCATTATCACTGGGTATTGTCATCTGGTCTCTCATTTCATGTCCTTGACTATCCTGGGACTCTTGGAATTCCCTCCCTTGGAATTTTTCTTTCTGCAATTGCCTGTCTTCTAGCTCTGTGGCTTGTTGTCCCTGACTTTCAGATCTTCTTTCCTTCTCCTTTAATTCAGGACAGAAAAAGGTTTTATGCATGCATAATAGGCTTTTGTCAGTCCAAACATGAGCAAAATGAATTCACTGAAATCAACTGTTTTGTCATCATCTTGATCCAGCTGTTGGAAGATTTTTTCTGTTGTTTCAGAATGATTTGTTTTCTATGAGAAAAGAAATCAAGAAAAGAAG
This sequence comes from Leopardus geoffroyi, assembly GCF_018350155.1. Taxonomy (NCBI): domain Eukaryota; kingdom Metazoa; phylum Chordata; class Mammalia; order Carnivora; family Felidae; genus Leopardus; species Leopardus geoffroyi. The sequence goes on from NC_059328.1 coordinate 106,719,319, forward strand.
TAGTGTATTTGTCATTGTTTTCTTATGTCTTTTTTGTTACCTAGAATATTTCTTAGGAGACATGTAACTGTTTTGTTTTATATTTCTTTTTTGTTCATTTTGTTAGTTACCTCATTGGGGAATATATTTTTCCCATTGGATAACATTTTTCATGGCACTATTACATATAATTTTATATTTTGAAATCACAGTGAATGAAATATTTATTCCTAACAAGTATTACTAAGATGTAACATTATTTTATGAAATATTTATTAATCGTTAATACCTTCTCTCTTTTACCAGCTGTCATTGATGACCCTGATTCATATTTCAAAAATAAAACTCAAGTCACTAAAATAGAACTGTCTCATCTATCTAAGCAAAAGATCTAATCTTCTTTGTTGTGTATTCCTTTTTCTAGACAATAGAGGAAGTTCACCTATTTTAATCAAAGGTAAACTCATCTATTTGTGCTATGTTGTCCATTCCATTTACTTTCTAACGACACAATTCCTCCTGATAGTCTATGGTCATACCACCCTGAACGCGCCTGATCTCGTCTGATCTCGGAAGCTAAGCAGGGTCGGGCCTGGTTAGTACTTGGATGGGAGACATTTCCTCCTGATAATCTCTCTTTCTCTTGACTTTTCAATATTTTAGTCTTCACTGGCCATCATACTGAAACAATATGCTTTATTAGCTATTGTATTTAAAAATATTTCTGTGTACCACCTTACCACATTTCTTTTTTCTGCCTACCACCCATTATCTCTTCTTACCATTTATCTCCAGGTTTCTTGGAAGAGTTATTACTTACAAATATCTCCACTTCTTCACTCTTCATTCATCCTTTAGTCCATGTCGCCCTGGAATCTATATTTACCACTGTATTAAATGGCTTTCTTTTTTTTTTTTATTTTTTTTTAAAAATTTTTTTTTTCAACGTTTATTTATTTTTGGGACAGAGTGAGACAGAGCATGAACGGGGGAGGGGCAGAGAGAGAGGGAGACACAGAATCGGAAACAGGCTCCAGGCTCTGAGCCATCAGCCCAGAGCCCGACGCGGGGCTCGAACTCATGGACCGCGAGATCGTGACCTGGCTGAAGTCGGACGCTTAACCGACTGCGCCACCCAGGCGCCCCTAAATGGCTTTCTTAATGTCAAATACAATGGACACTTTTCAGTCATCATTTTATTTGACCTCTCAGCTTCGATTCACACAACTAACTAATCCTTCCTTTGGAAACATTCTCTTCTCTTGGATTCCATGACCATCCCACTCTCCTGATTTTCCTCCTGCATCTCTGGACTTTTCCTTTTTTATTCTCATTTCTCCTCTTCTACCTGACTTCTAATTATTGGAGTTGTTCAGGATTTAATCTTGTTACCTTATCACCCATTCTTATAGCTTTTCACCATCAATTAGAAGATGATAATCAGATTTTTGTCTTTGGATCATATCTCTCTTCTGAATTCCATACCACTGCTGAATTCCATACTCAACTGCTTTGGTGACATCTTCTCTGTGATATATCACAGAGAGAAGAAATTCAGCTTCCAGCTTCAGGGTCCAATGTCCAACTGAGAATTCTTGACTTCCCATGTCTACTTCTCATCAAATCCTCCCATCTCAGTAGATGGCACCACCATCCTTCCAGTTTTTCAAGTCATAAGCTTGGTAGCTGTCTTTGATTCTTTCCTCTCATTTACTTTCCAATCCAGTTGACCACAAAACCTTCAGTTTCCAAATGTAATTATCAGTTCATCTATTTATTTTCTTTCTCGTTGCTTCCATCCCAACCTAACCTACCATCATCTTTGCCTGTATTGTTATAGTAGCTTCCTTGTAGCTCTGTTTCCTTCTTCTTTTGCCCACTTACAATCTGTTCTCCACTCAGAGGTCAAATGATGTATAAAAACCTATAAATTAGATCTTGTTATTCCTCCACTCAGAATTTTTTAACAGCTTTCTGTTACATTTAGGGAAAAAATTTCAATTCCTTAACATGATCTACAAAACTCTTTATGATTCAGTCTCATTTCCTTTCACAAACGTCATCTCCTGCCATTTTTCTGTCCAGCCAGATTTGCCTTCTTTCAGTTCCTTGAACACATGAAGCTATTTCCTGCCTCAGGGACTTTTTATATTCTTTTTGTTTTCCAGAACTCTCTTATTCCCATTCTTTTCCCTGTCAACTTGTACACATCCTTCAAGTCTTAACTTAAATGTCACTTTCTCAAAGAACCTTCCCTGAGTCCCCAGTAGAACGTAACATTTTTCATTGTTTTTAACCAATAGTTTTATGATTATTTGTTTGTTGTCTGTAAGCTTTTTGAAGGCAAGAAGCATATCTATTTTGCTCACTAATCTTCCTCAGAGTCTAGAAAGATACTTGGCATAGAACCGATGCTGAATAAATATTGGTTGAATGAGTGAATGAATAAATACGTACCAGAATGATTCCAGGTGCTATGGAAGGTAGATGGCAGACATGGTTGCTCCCTTTACAGACAAGTAAACAGGCAATTACTACACACTGTGTTCCACAGGGGGAAATGGGAGCTGGTGAGACAAATACCTAAACCATATCACTTTGGCTGCAGTTAGGTAATGGATCATAGTTAGTGGAGATTAAGAGAGGCAAGACTAGAGGTGGGGAAACCAATTAGAATGCTTTTGCAGTAATCCAGGGAGAGACACTAGTGGCATGAACCAGTGCAGGGGCAGCAGTTAAGGAGAAAAGTGGCCAGGTCTGGGAGAGATTTATTGAGAAGTCAGAATAAGTAGGTCTTGGTGATTGAATTTGATATGATAGGATAAGTCAGAGAGGGAGCTCTCAAGGCCAGTGTCCAGATTATTGGATTAGACAAATGAATATGTGCCACTGCTGTTTTTGCTGACATACGGAATGTAAAAGGAGAAGAGATTTGATGATGGAGCTTTGCAAAATTTGAGTTTGGGATAGTTGATGCTTAGGAGAGAGAGACCCTGACTGGTGAGTTGACTGAAAGGTGCAGCATCCAGAGAATGGTTGAAGCAGAGAGAGTTAGAAGAATTACCAGGGGGAAGCACACAGAGTGAAAAGAAACTCCCAGGGAACATCAGCCCTTAAGTGACAGGCAGAGAAAGAGGAACTTGAAATAACCCTGAGAAGAAATAGCTGGGAAGGTAGGAGGACAAGCAGGAGAGGGTAGTGCCACCAGAGCCAAGAAGACCGTCCCAAGTGCCAGAGTATGTGGGCAAGGAGAGTGACTGTTCTTACCTTCAGAGCATTTCCAAACTCTTGCTGGAGAAGTTTCTTAAATTCTGTCTTGGTCAGCCTCTGACAGTGTCCATTGCTCTTTGCATGCTTGTGGAAAACATCAGTGATACTGATGATGCTCCTCAGAAGACAGTGAGGCATCTGTTTTTGCCAACTGATGTACACCTGGGATGTGACAAAGAATACCCAACCTGTTTCATATTCCTGAATTGCTACAATCTCTTTCTTCATTTCTTACAGGCAGATAACACTGCAAAAATCCAACCTATTTGTAATGCCAGATGTCTGGCTAGCTTGAGTAATTTGTGGCATTTGGTATTTTTACTTCATCGTTCATTTACAATGATAATGCTCTTACTATAATCCCCCAAAAGAAGAGGGCAGAATAGACAGGCCCCCTTGGCCTTGTAACTCTGAATGCACCACACAGAAGTCATCTGGAATAAAGATAGTATGGCCTCTCCTTCCACATCTGAAGTGTCCTCTGTGGACAGTGTTGATGGGAATTTCCCAGAGTGCTGTCTGTACCAGACTACCTGGCCCAAGAGCAGTTTTAGAGAATCATCTTCATGAGACTTTCTTTTTCTTTGTACTTACCCCTGTTATGCTTCATGTCACATTGTATATGAACTGTTTCTTATCTTACTCCTTTAGAGAGGTTGCTGGGGCTTTGTGAGGGCCAAGACTGTGTCTTACCTATTTTTATATTTTCTTCTTTTTTATATATATTTTTCCTAGAACCTAGAATATAGAAGTTCAGAAAATGTTTGATGGATGGATGCATGAACAAATGAATAATTCCTAATTTGAGTGGTATGTTGGATTAGGTCTGTGGTTCCCAAGCCTTGCTATACTTTAGAATCACCAGGGGTTCTTTAGAGAAACAGACTCTAGGTCCCATCTTCTAGAGATAGTGGTCAAGTAGGTCTGTGATGGGACCCTGGATGCTGCATTTAAAAGTCTCCTGACTGATGCTGATGTAGCTTCAAGAACTACTGGCCACCTGACCTCTTTGTAGCTACAAGATGCTATGACGACAGAAGTAATACATTAAGTGATTCAACAAGCATTTGTTTTTGTGCCAGTGCAGTAGCATATTCTGGGAATGTGAGATGAAAAAGAAAGTGTTCCTATCCTCAAAGAACTCAAAGCGTGGAGGAGGCGATGTTACAGAGTTAACCAATACAGTCTAGCAATGGACACCCAGTGGCTGGAGACTAAGACAGGAAACTTTCTTCAGATATTCTCCTTCTTGAAGATGATAGAGGATCCTGAAATATTAGATTTTGAGCGAAGTCCACTAGGATTTTGCTTCTCTCATTCGAATAAGAATATGTCATGGTTAGGAATCTCATAGAATCCTCCAGAAAGGCAAAATTATACAATCTGCACAACCTAATTGTCTATGTAAGAGCACTAAGAAAGAAGAACAGGTATAAAAATGGAAATAGAATTTTTTCTTGAAGGACTTACCCAGGTTTTCAAGAGAAATGGAGGACGTAGGCTGAGAGTTTGTGGAATCCTGGTTTGGGGATCCTGGTACTTATATAGGAGTTTTAATTGCACCCTTTAGCCAGACATCTTTTGCAGACAATGCCCTTGGCGTCTAATGGACTGATTCATTGCCAACCAAACCCCATTCTACCTGTTTCTTCTCCAGTGGGCCTTTAATTTCTATATTTCCTTGGATGCCATTCCTACTGCCTTCTCTCTCTGTCCACATCTTGGCCCCAGAGGGACAGGTGCACCTCACACCCACTGTAAGGCCATAGCACCACCAGAGTGTACTGACAGTGTGCTGAAGTGCTCTCATGAAAAACCTGGTGAACCAAGAGTGGCCATACCTCCTCAAAGTAAAATACATTGATTCTTGAGCTGAGCTGTTTTAGTCCTCGATAAAGTCTTTCTCACCATTTATGATAGCACATCTGATTTGGGTATGTTAGCCTAAACATCTAGTTACATGACATGCTTGCCTTCATGTGATGGTGAATAAAACCACAGGTCTGCCTTGCTGCCATTTGGCCTGTTCCCCAACCTGGCAGCAGTCCTCTCATGACCCCCCTCTCTCTGTCCATGAGCTGTACTAGCATAAGATGCTAGTCCTGCGGTAGAGTTCATGCTTTTCTAGCAGCGAAATCCTGGACCCAGGAGAGGATCTGTGGGCTGCAGAGTTGGTGGTCTTTTGAAATTTCACTGTTTTTTATAGAATTTCACTAGCCTGCTACCCTTTCTATTTGCTTCTATTTACTTTCATTCACTGTCGTGAGGCTGGAAGTTTTTTTTTTTTTTTTCATTATTAAAGACCATTTTCAATTTCACCAGCTTTGTGAAACATATTGTTCCTTAGTTTCAAAGGAATTATGTATAGTTGGAGGTGCTCATAGAATCTTTTATGGCAATAAAAACAATTTCCACTCATCTTTGTTGCTGAAATTTGTAGTCTTCTCTTAGAGGTCGTTAGTCCTATAATCTTGTTGATGGCTATAAAGTAAACTGTATCGGAGAAACCTATAGTAGCCTTGTGGAAATGACAAGCTGATAAGAACTATAAAATCAGTTAAAGAGAATATGGGTGAATTTATTTTCTGGGGAGCATGATAGTTCCTTTTCTGCTAGTTACACTGACTTTAAGAATAATTCCATGAGGGGCGCCTAGATGGCTCAGTCAGTTAAGCGTCCGACTTTGGCTCAGGTCATGATCTCATGGTCCATGAATTTGAGCCCCACGTTGTGCTCAGAGCCTAGAGCCTGCTTCAGATTCTGTGTCTCCCTCTCTCTCTGTCCCTCCTCCGCTCACACTCTTTCTCTCTCTCTCTCTCTCTCTCAAAAATAAATAGACATTAAAAAAATTAAAAAAAAAGAATGGCCTCATGAGTAGACACTTTCATATCCATGTAATAGAAGGAAACACTGAGGCCATAAGAGGTGATTGTTTTCCCAAAGAAACATAGTGAATCACAGGCCTGCGTCCCAAATCTTTTCACGTCTTATTTGGTTTGTTTGTTTGTTTTTAAGTCTCTTATGTGATTTCTAGGACTGTGTGTAATAAAGACACCTTGAGTTTTCTTCCCCCAAAGTCTGTAACAAAAACATGAAATGTCAATTCTACCCAGTTTTTCCCCCTGAACACCTCCATGGTTGTGGGCAATTAATTTCAGGGAACAGCTTAAGTATGTTATTTATTAAACAAATGAATACAAAAATAGCTTATGAAAAGAGGTATTCTGGATATGTAACTCAATAATATTCCACTATTTTTGAATTTGTGTAAGAAACTATCATGCCCATATTCAGAGGGTCCTCAGACATGGGCTGGAATGTTTTAAAGCTACTGAAGGAGCAAGAGGAAGGCTGATACTCCCCCACCCCCTAAGCTACTCACTCCCTGTGACCTGGGAGGAGCCAGTTACCCTGTGTGCCTAAGGGGCAGGGGCCTGATGAATGGGCTCCCTACTGTAGTTGCCGTGGTTGGGTGATTCATTAGCAGTAATACAAATAATTATAATTCTCCCTTTGAAAAACTTCTTTGGAGAGGAATTGTCTTTGTGTAAATGTCTTTCCACCCTCTTGGTAAACCAGTCTTTGGCAGCCAGACCAGCTGTCTCTGGGATTTGCGTGTGCTCATGGGGCTGATGCATAAGGTCTACTGACCTTCTCTTCAGAGCTTGGCTTATCTAGTTCCTGGGGTCAGACTCTTTCTCTCTTTCTCATTTTCTTTTCTTTTTTTTTTTCAACGTTTATTTATTTTTGGGACAAAGAGAGACAGAGCATGAATGGGGGAGGGGCAGAGAGAGAGGGAGACACAGAATCGGAAACAGGCTCCAGGCTCTGAGCCATCAGCCCAGAGCCCGACGCAGGGCTCGAACTCACAGGCCGCGAGATCGTGACCTGGCCGAAGTCGGACGCTTAACCGACTGCGCCACCCAGGCGCCCCTCTTTCTCATTTTCTGATTATCTCTTTTCTTTTGTCTCCTTTTATCTTCCTTTTGTCTCCATTCAACATTTCAATCTCTATTTCTTGTCCTTTTCTTTCTGTGCATTTTCTTACCTTCTGTGTCTTCCAACCCTTCCCTCCATTGCCACCCCATTTCTTCCAGAATATCTGAAATCTCAATTTTGGTCTTCTCTTTTATCATCTTGATCAAAGCTTTATTATTTTCCATTAGGGAATATAAAAGCAGAGCACCCTGAAAACTGATATGACGTGTTCTTGCTAGCAGAAGGGAAAGCGACATTTACTGATCATCAGCTCTGTCACCTCAGGATATGGAGAGCCTGCCATAGTCACATAGCAGGGATGCTGGGCTTCAACCCTGGTCTGTTCTGTGCCAGGGCCTATGCTTTTCCCACTATACTTGCCCATGCTTCCTTCATAAAGAGGACAGTTTCTGATCCAGAGTTCATGGCCAACTGATGTTAGAATAACTTCTGTGACAGCCTTCCGGTGGTGTGGCCATGGCCCCTAAGCATCAAGGGAGGAACTCCTAGGAGTGTCCACAGTCATGGTTCAGATGAGAGGTGGCTACCAGGTCATTTTAAGGCATCAAGTCCTCTGTAGGAGGCTGGGGGTGCCTAACCCACTCTGCCTGCTGTGCAACCTCAGACAGCTTATGAAATCTCAGCAACCAGGTAGGGTGGTCATCATGTCCTGGGAGTGTTCCTAGGATATTGTGTGCCTCAAGGAAATGCTGTATTTTAAACTCATCTGGGGGAAAAGCTGTTTACAAATCCCAGTTATTATCCTTAATATAATGGGGTTCAGCATGATTAAATGTGAAGCATTTTTTACATCTGAATGAGGCTCCTTTAAATACACTTGGGTCAGTAATTACAGAGATTTAAGACTTCCTCCAAACTTGTTCACAATTAGGAAGGAGTGTAGCTAAATGAACTGGGGCACGAGGTGGACTCCGAGGGTTCTGACATGTTCTTGCAGAGCCTGGATGAGCTTTTCTTGACCAGATAATGGAAAAGAAACATAAAACTCCTGTCCTTTGCATCTTCATGGAAGAAGATCATGAGCTCATTGACCAAAGAATGGTGACATTTCATTGACTTTCCTTATCTATGAGGACCTGTTTCAGAAATATATTTGTTAAGGATTTTAAGTAAGACCCAAATCAGTAGAGGATACGTTTTTCTTTCTTGCGATTCAATTGTATTAACATAATTGTAGATCTCAAGGTCATTTTTTTAATGTTTATTTTTGAGAGAGAGAGAGAGAGAGAAAGTGCAAGCCGGGGTGGGGCAGAGAGAGAGAGACAGAGCATCCAAAGCAGGCTCTGCACTGACAGCAGAGAGCCTGATATGGGGCTTGAACTAATGAACCTCGAGATCAGGACCTGAGTGGAAATTGGATGCTTAACCGAGTGAGCCACCCAGATGCCCCAAAGTCATTTTTATTTACATACAAATAATGTATAAATTCTTGATTCTTGAAAAAATTAAAACCTTACAGATAAAAATCTAAGATTTCTTTGATAAGTACCATGACTCCTGGTCCCTTTTAGCTCTTCTCAGAGGTAACAACCAGTATCAGGTTGCTGTTTTGCTTTCAGATCTTTTCTTTGACTTTTCATTTTTATAGAGGAAATCAAGAAGATGTGTGTACCAGTCTCCACATATTTCCCCCATGGTTTAGTTTTGTCTGCTTAACCAGACTGAACTACATCTTCTACTTGGTCTGACTCCACGCCTTTTCACTCCACTCCCAAGCCTGGCCAAGGGGTGTGTGTGTTGGTGGGGTGGGGGCAGGGAATGATGAGGAAGAGTAAACTAAAACCTTGGTGTTTGAGAGAAACAATAGTACAACATTTTATTCCAGTCGAGTTAGTAAAATGATGAAGAAGGCTTCCAGATTCTGTGTTTCAAAACCACCCCACCTCACCTGAAGGAAACCACAATGTTCTCTTATGGCTTTTTGACAATACCTGGAGCTTTCAGCTTGACACAAAGGGATTAACATTTATTCATACTCTCTTCAAAGAATTGAAACATTGCTGATGAAAGAGTCTTTCTGTTGTCTCTTCATCTGCCTCATGCCTCTTGGATGTTCTCATCATGGTCTGTTTCCCAGAAGCAGACATGAAGGAATACTCTCATCCTTCATTTTCATGGAGACCCCTTCAGGAGTAGTTGCATCTAGTCAGCCAACCTCAGCATTGGCTCTGAAACCTTCCTAGTTTCTCATTCAGTGGTTTATAAAGAGCAGGAAAACGTGTTTATGATATTTCCTGGAGGATTTTAGTTTTGCATTAAATCATCTCGTTTCTAATTTTTTTGCTAATGGTTCCTGGGCAGGGCCCATATTGGGTCTCTGTGGAAAGGACAATGCTGGGGTTGTTATTCCTCCCTGAGTGCTTCCTGAAAAGTTCCCCAGAAATTTTTATCACAGCCCTCTCTTCACCATTCAAGCTTCACTCGTGTTTGCTTACATCTGAAATCAGGTTGACTTCATACTCTAGGCTCTCTGGGCACCATGGGTTTTCTGTGTGCTTCCTTGCTTCCAAGCCTTTGTTCATGGTGTTCCCTTTGGCTTGAAAGGAGCCAGCTGAGTTCCCTGCTAGCTGAATCTATGTTCTTCTAGGAGCCTTTTTTGGGGATTTGATTGAGTCTGAACTGCCTCTGACTTCATTTTCTTCTACCGTGCCCATCATTGCTCACTCTTCTTGGCATACAGCCCTCCTTATTCCTTGAACATGCAAAGCTTGCCTGTCTCACGGCCTTAGCATGTGCTGTTCCCTCTAGTGGAATGCTCATCCTCTAGTAACTGTTGCATGGCTCCCTTCCTCACCTCCCTACCTCAAAATCATCTGATCTCCCTGTCTTAAAGGGCAATGTTCTCATTTCCCTGGCCTCTCCCCCTCTTCCCCTCACTCTGCTTTTTACTCTCCTTAACATGGATTCCATCTGACATATTATATAGGTGCTTATTTATTTTCTATTTTCCCCACTAGAATGTAGGCTCCATGAGGGCAGAGACTTTGTTTTGTTCACTGCTGTATTCCTAACACAGTGAAACCTTGGATTGTGAGTAACTTGTTCTGCGAGTGTTCTGCAAGATGAGTGGGATTGTGGGCGATCATCTCCCATGCTCAGATGCTCAGTCTCAGGCCATGGTATTTGAAACAGTGATGTTTCAGAATGTTGGACATTATTGTATTTTTTGTCACTTCATAGCACCTACGGACTGTCCTTTGCTCTTCCATACAAGAGTGAGCTTAAGAATGCTTTGCTTCATTCTAGGTCAGGCTGCCTGCAGACAGAGACCCTTTTCTCTCCTGCCTTATTGCCAGTTACATTAAATACAGTATGCAACAAAAGTTTATTAATATTGTACTGTAGTCAATATCTATGTAAGTGTATACTATTGCCCCTGTGCAGAAAAAGGTTGAAAAGAAAGGTGGTAAGAAGGAGATAATGACAGTGGAAGTTGAGAAAGAAATCATTGGGAAGTACAAACGAGGTATGCGAGTGGCTGAAATTGCAAGATTTTATAAGGAGTCTATGTCTGCATCTGGTTTGCAGAGAAGGAGAAAAAGGTGGAGGAATCCCGCACTGCAAAGGAGATTAGGGAGATGTGTAAAACGTGGGAAACAGTGCAAAATTTTTTAGAAAAGCACCCCCTGAGTTTAATGACAATGCAATGTCACATTTCTGTGAAGTCCTCAAAAGGAGGCAAAAGCAAATGTCATTGCCTAGGTTCCTTATTAAAGTTGCACAAAATTCCATTGAGCCAATAGATAGCAGTGATTCTGTTAGTGATCACGAAAGTTGTCCTACACAATAATCCTCCTCTCTCTTGTCTCTCTCACACCAGCCACAAAACGAAGGTTTTCAGAGGTAAGTGCAGGTTAATTTATTTAGTTTTCCTTATATTTTGTATTTTCTTTATTATTTTGTATTATATTACAGTATTGTAATCATTTTTATACGAATATTTTTAGATTGTGGAATGAATCATCTGAGTTTTCCCTATTTTTTATGGGGAAATTTGCTTTGATATGTAAAATGCTTTGGATTACAAACATGTTTCCGGAACGAATTGACCTCACAAACCAAGGTTTGTACCTAGAAAATATCTACCAGGTAGTAGGTGTGCAGCAACTATTTGTTGAATGAATAAACCTTGACTCTATGGTAGTGACTCTAACTACCATAATTTTGTCCTTTTTAATAGTTTCTACACCGATTGCCTGTTCCATGTCTGGTAGGCCCATATGAGGCACTTGTAAGAGCTGAATGATGATGCCTTATTTAGGCCTTTATCACTTAACTGCATGTTCTCCAATTGTTTCCTAAGAATGTCTTATTTACTCATTTATATTGTAAATTATTTGGGTATAGAGATCAAATTTTATTATTTTTATTTTTTTAATGACATAACAGTTGAAATGGTGTTGGATTCCATTAGTGATTGTTTATCCATACCCATAAAAAGACTGAAGGTTGGTAATAGTGGAGCACAGTGTGGCCAACAACTGCCACTGACTGGCTGACCAGTGATGGCAGCCCCTGGTGGAGTGAAACCGACCATAAGGACACAGTGGATTTGGTCACTGGAAGCTGCATTTTGGGTCTCTTGTTTTTAAAGTTTATTTTAATTGAGAGCACGCAAGGAAGGGGCAGAGAGAAAGGGAGAGAGAGAATCCCAAGCAGGCTCCACACAGTCATCTTGGAGCCTGATGTGGGGCTGGAACTCACAAACTGTGACACTCTGACCTGAGTCAAAATCAAGAGTTGGATTCTCAACTGACTGAGCCACCCAGGCGCCCCTCAACATTTTTGACAGTTACAAAAACAGAAGCACTAAGAGGTTAAGTAACTTGCCCAAGGACACACTATAAGTGAGTGGCAGACCTTGATTGTAATCTGGGTATGGGTGGACTCCTGAGCCCATGTTCTTAACCACTATTTCCTCACTTCTTAAATACTTCTCTCCTAGCATATTGAGGAAGAAGTGTGAATTTGTATTCAGCCTTGCCATAATAACTCGTGGGAGTGATGCTTCTTGAATGGTATCGACACACCTTCAAGTGCTTTGTGGGGCATTAACTTCAAAGGGTTGCTCTTCCCATCCTTGCTGTCCAAGGATTCAGAAATCAATCATGAAGACATGCCACTTTCTCAGAGAGGTCTTCTGTGACTCTTCAATTTATTTATTTTTATTTTTATTTTTTAATGTTTATTATTTTTGAGAGAGACAGAGCACAAACAAGGTAGGGGCAGAGAGGGAGATACAGAATCTGAAGCAGGCTCCAGGATCTGAGCTGTCAGCACAGAGCCCGATGTGGGGCTTGAACCCATGAACTGTGAGATCATGACCTGAGTGGAAGTCGGACGCTTAACTGACTGAGCCACCCAGGCGCCCCTGTAACTTTTCAATTTAAATTAGGACTCCCTGGAGGAGCCAAGATGGCAGAACAGCATGGAAGCTTTTTGTGTGTCTCATGTCCATAAAATACAGCCAGACCAACACTGAACCATCCTACACACCTAGAAAACTGATTGGAGGATTAACACAACAATCTGCACAACCTGAACCACAGAATTCAGCAGGTACATGGCATGGACAGCTGAACTTGGGGAGCAAGAAGCCCTGAAAGGAATTCATCCCAAAACAAAGAGCACAAAGAAATGACAGCCAGAGATTTAACCAACACAGATACAAGCAAGATGTCTGAACCAGAATTTAGAATCACGATAATGAGAATACTAGCTGGAGTTGAAAATAGATTAGAATCCTTTTCTGCAGAGATAAAAGAAGTAAAAAATAGCCAGAATGAAATAAAAAATGCTATAACTGAGCTGCAATCATGGATGGATGCAGCGGCGCCAAGGATGGATGAAGTAGAACAGAGAATCAGCGATATAGAGGACAAACTTATGAAGAATAATGAAGCAGAAAAGAAGAGGGAGATTAATGCAAAAGAGCATGATTTAAGAATTAGAGAAATCAGTGACTCATTAAAAAGGAACATCAGAATCATAGGGGTCCCAGAAGAGGAAGAGAGAGAAATAAGGGTAGAGGGTTATGTGAGCAAATCATAGCGGAAAACTTTCCTAACCTGGGGAAAGACACAGACATCAAAATTCAGGAAGCACAGAGGACCCCCATTAGATTCAACAAAAACTGACCATCAACAAGGCATATCATAGTCAAATTCACAAAATATTCAGGCAAGGAGAGAATCATGAAAGCAGCAAGGGAAAAAAAGTCCCTAACATACAAGGGAATACAGATCAGGTTTGCAGCAGACCTATCCACAGAAACTTGGCAGGCCAGAAGGGAGTGGCGGGATGTATTCAGTGTGCTGAATCAGAAAAATATGCAGCCAAGAATTCTTTATCCAGCAAGGCTGTCATTCAAAATAGAAGGAGAGATAAAAAGTTTCCCAGACAAACACAAATTAAAGGAGTTTGTGACCACTAAACCAGCTCTGCAAGAAATTTTAAGGGGGACTTTCTGAGGGGAGAAAAGATGAAAAAAGAAATATATATATATATATACATATATATACACACACACGCATATATATATATATATATATATATATACCAAAAACAACAAAAGATTAGAAAGGACCAGAGAACATCACCGAAATTCCAACTCTACAAGCATCATAATGGCAATAAATTCATATTTTTCAGTACTCACTCTAAACGTCAATGGACTCAGTGCTCCAATCAAAAGACATAGGGTAACAGAATGGATAAGAAAACAAGACCCATCTATATACTGTTTACAAGAGACCCACTTTAGACCTAAAAACACCTTCAGATTGAAAATAAGGGGATGGAGAACCATCTATCATGCTAATGGTCAACAAAAGAAAGCCAGAGTAGGCATACTTATATCAAACAATCTAGACTTTAAAATAAAGACTGTATCAAGGGATGCAGAATGGAATTACATCATAATTAAGGGGTCTATAGAGCAAGAAGACCTATCAATTGTAAACATTCATGCACCAAATGTGGAGCACCCAAATATATAAATCAATTAATCACAAACATAAAGAAACTCATCGATAGTAATACCTTAATAATAGGAGACTTCAACACCCCACTCACAGCAATGGACAGATCATCTAATCAAAAAATCAACAAGGAAACAATGGCTTTGAATGACACACTGGACCAGATGGACTTAACAGATATATTCAGAACATTTCATCCTAAAGCAGCAAAATATACATTCTTCTCCAATGCACATGGAACGTTCTCCAGACTAGACCATATATTGGGACACAAATCATCCCTAAATACAAAAAGATCGAGATCATACCGTGCATATTTTCAGACCACAATGCTATGAAACTTGAAATCAAACACAAGAAAAAATTTGGAAATGTAACAAATACTTGGAGACTGAAGAACATCCTACTAAAGAATGAATGGGCTAACAAAGCAGTTAAAGAGGAAATTAAAAAGTATATGGAAGTCAATGAAAATGATAACACCACAACCCAAAACCTCTGGGACGCAGCAAAGGTGGTCATAAGAAGAAAGTATATAACAATCCAGGCCTTCCTAAAGAAGGAAGAAAGATCTCAGATACACAACCTAACCTTACACCTTAAGGAGCTGGAAAAAGAACAGCAAATAAAACCCAAAACCAGCAGAAGACAGGAAATAATAAAGATTAGAGCAGAAATTAATGCTATCGAAACCAAAAAAAAAAAAAAAAAAAAACCCCAGTAGAACAGATCAATGAAACCAGAAGATGGTTCTTTGAAAGAATTAACAAAATTGATAAACCACGTGCCAGTTTGATCAAGAAGAAAAAGGAAAGGACCCAAATAAATAAAATCAAGAATGAAAGAGGAGAGATCACAACCAACACAACAGAAATAAAAATGATAATGAGAGAATATTATGAGCAATTATATGCCAATAAAATGGGTAACCTGGAAGAAATGGACAAATTCCTAGAAACATACCCTACCAATACTGAAACAGGAAGATATAGAAAATTTGAACAGACGCATAACCAGTAAGGAAATCGAATTAGTAATAAAAAATCTGCCAAAAAACAAGAGTCCAGCGCCAGATGGCTTTCCAAGGGGAATTCTACTAAATATTTAAGGAAGAGTTAACACCTATTCTCTTGAAACTGTTTCAAAAATTAGGAATGGAAGGAAAACTTCCAAAGTCTTTCTATGAAGCCAGCATTACCTTGATTCCAAAACCAGACAGAGACCCCATGAAAAAGGAGAACTATAGACCAATTTCCCTGATGAATGTGGATGCAAAAATCCTCAACAAGATATTAGCCAGCTGGATCCAACAATACATTAAAAAATTATTCACCACGACCAAGTGGGATTTATACCTGGGATGCAAGACTGGTTCATCACATCAATAAAAGAAAGGACAAGAAGCATATGATTCTTTCAATAGATGCAGAGAAAGTATTTGACAAAATACAGCATCCTTTTTTTGATAAAAACGCTCAAGAAAGTAGGGATAGAAGGATCATACCTCAAGATTATAAAAGCCATATATGAACGACCCAATGCTGATATCATCCTCAATGGAGAAAAAATGAGAGCTTTCCCCCTAAGGTGAGGAACAAGACAGGGATGTCCACTCTCGCCACTGTTACTCAACATAGCATTGGAAGTCTTAGCCTCTGCAATCAGACAACACAAAGAAATAAAAGGCATCCAAATCAGCCAGGAGGAGGTCAAACTTTCACTCTTCGCAGATGACACGATACTCTATATGGAAAACCCAAAACATGCCACCAAAAACTGCTAGAACTGATTCATGAATTCAGCAAAGTTGCAGGATATAAAATCAATGCACAGAAATTGGTTGCATTCCTATACACCAACAATGAAGTGACAGAAAGAGAAATCAAGGAATTGATCCTATTTACAGTTGCACCAAAAACCATAAAATACCTAGGAATAAATCTAACCAAAGAGGTGAAAAATCTATACACTGAAAACTATAGAAAGCTTATGAAAGAAATTGAAGAAGACACAAAAAAATGGAAAAAGATTCCATGCTCCTGGATAGGAAGAAAAAATATTGTTAAAACGTTGATACTACCCAAAGCAATCTACATATTCAATGCAATCCCTATCAAAGTAACACCAGCATTCTTCACAGAGCTAGAACAAACAATCCTAAAATTTGTATGGAACCAGAAAAGACCCGGAATAGCCAAAGCAATCTTGAAAAAGAAAACCAAAGCAGGCATCACAATCCCAGACTTCAAGCTATACTACAAAGCTGTAATCATCAAGGCAGTATGGTACTGGCACAAGAACAGACATTCAGATCAATGGAACAGAATAGAGAACCCAGAAATGTACCCACAAATGTATGGCCAACTAATCTTTGACAAAGAAGGAAAGAATATCCAATGGAATAAAGACAGTCTCTTCAGCAAGTGGTGCTGAGAAAACTGGACAGCGACATGCAGAAGAATAAACCTGGACCACTTTCTTACACCATACACAAAAATAAACTCAAAATGGATGAAAGACCTCAATGTAAGACAGGAAGCCATCAAAATCCTCAGGAGAAAGCAGGCAAAAGCTCTTTGATCTTGGCCACAGCAACTTCTTACTCAATACGTCTCCGGAGGCAAGGAAAACAAAAGCAAAAATGAACTACTGGGACCTCATCAAAATAAAATGTTTCTGCACAGTGAAGGAAATAATCAGCAAAACTAAAATGCAACTGATAGAATAGGAGAAGATATTTGCAAATGACATATCAGATAAAGGGTTAGTATCCAAAATCTATAAAGAACTTATCAAACTCAACACCCAAACGACAAATAATCCAGTGAAGAAATGGGCAAAAGACATGAAGACACACTTCTCCAAAGAAGACATCCAGATGGCCAATCAACACATGAAAAAATGCTCCACATCACTCATCATCAGGGAAATACAAATCAAAATCACAATGAGATACACCTGTCAGAATGGCTAACATTAACAACTCAGGCAACAAAATAGAAGTTGGTAAGGATAAGGAAAAAGAGGATCTCTTTTGCATTGTTGGTGGCAATGCGAGCTGGTGCAGCCAGTCTGGAAAACAGTATGGAGGTTCCTCAAAAAACTAAAAATAGAACTGCCCTACGACCCAGCAATTGCACTACTAGGCATGTATCCACGGGATACAGGTGTGCTGTTTCAAAGGGACACATGCACCCCCATGTTTATAGCAGCACTATCAACAATAGCCAAAGTATGGAAAGAGCCCAAATGTCCATCGGTGGATGAATGGATAAAGAAGAGGTGGTATATATATACAATGGAATATTACTCAGCAATCAAAAAGAATGAAATCCTGCCATTTGCAGCTATGTGGATGGAACCGGAAGGTATTATGCTAAGTGAAATTAGTCAGAGAAAGACAAAAATCATATGACTTCACTCATATGAGGACTTTAAGAGAAAAAACAGATGAACATAAGGGAAGGGAAGCAAAAATAATATAAAAACAGGGAGGGGGACAAAACAGAAGAGACTCATAAATATGGAGAACAAACTGAGGGTTGCTGGAGGGGTTGTGGGAGGGGGGATGGGCTAAATGGGTAAGGGGCATTAAAGAATCTAGTCCTGAAATCATTGTTTCACTATATGCTAACTAATTTGGATGTAAATTTTAAAAAATAAAAAATAAAATTAAACAAATAAATTAGTACTCCCTGTTTTTTGTTTTCATAGCGCTTAGTGCAGTTTGTAATTATGCATTGTTTTTTTGTTAATTTTTTAAATGACTCTCTTCCTCCATCAGACTCTATATTCTATGAGGTCAAGAATTATGTCCGTTTTGTTCATCACTATATACCCTGTAAACATAGTTTAGTAGATGGTCAGTTGTTGAATTAAGCAAAGATGAGCAAAGTGCCTCCCATGGATTTGGTACTACTCTAGGTCCACTGGGAAATAGTAAGTACATATGTATTGAATACTTACTAATGCCAAGCAGTTTGCTGGGCACTTTTATGTATATTATCTTGATTTTTTTTTTTTTGCGTTATAATCTAATACTACTTTCTTTTTCAATATGAAATTTATTGTCAAATTGGTTTCCATACAACACCCAGTGCTCATCCTAAAAGGTGCCCTCCTCAATACCCATCACCCACCCTCCTCTCCCTCCCACCCCCCATCAACCCTCAGTTTGTTCTCAGTTTTTAAGAGTCTCTTATGCTTTGGCTCTCTCCCACTCTAACCTCTTTTTTTTTCCTTCCCCTCCCCAATGGGTTTCTGTTAAGTTTCTCAGGATCCACATAAGAGTGAAAACATATGGTATCTGTCTTTCTCTGTATGGCTTATTTCACTTAGCATCACACTCTCCAGTTCCATCCACTTTGCTACAAAAGGCCATATTTCATTCTTTCTCATTGCCATGTAGTATTCCATTGTGTATATAAACCACAATTTCTTTATCCATTCATCTGTTGATGGACATTTAGGCTCTTTCCATAATTTGGCTATTGTTGAGAGTGTTGCTATAAACATTGGGGTATAAGTGCCCCTATGCATCAGTACTCCTGTATCCCTTGAGTAAATTCCTAGCAGTGCTACTGCTGGGTCATAGGGTAGGTCTATTTTTAATTTTCTGAGGAACCTCCACACTGTTTTCCAGAGTGGCTGCACCAATTTGCATTCCCACCAACAGTGCAAGAGGGTTCCCGTTTCTCCACATCCTCTCCAGCATCTATAGTCTCCTGATTTGTTCAATTTAACCACTCTGACTGGCATGAGGTGATATCTGAGTGTGGTTTTGATTTGTATTTCCCTGATAAGGAGCGACGTTGAGCATCTTTTCATGTGCCTGTTGGCCATCCGGATGTCTTCTTTAGAGAAGTGTCTATTCATCTTTTCTGCTCTTGATTATTTTTTAAAACAAACTTTCTTATTGAAGTATAATATGCAAATCATAAGTGCACACTTGATGAATTATCATGAAGTGGCCACTCTCATGTACCACCACCCAAATCAAGAAACAGAACATTAACTAGTGCCCCAGAAGTCCCTCTCTTGCCCTTACTCTGTCATCCTCCTCCTCACCAGTGGTACAATTATCCCGATGTAAACGCAGTCACTTGGTATGAATTCTTTTGTGTCTGGCTTTATTTTCCTCAACATCGTACTTATCAAGTTCTTTTATGCTGTTTTTTTGTGTCGCTATAATTTATTTTGAGATATAATTGACATATAATATTTTAGTTTCAAGTGTACAACATACTAATTCAATACCTGTATATGCTGTGAAAAGATTACCACAGTAAGTCTAGTTAATATGCATCATCACACATAGTTAACAATTCTTTTTCCCCGTGATGAGACCTTTTTTCTTTTTTTTTAAATTTGTTTATAAACAAATAAATATTTAGAGAGAGAGAGAGAGAGAGAGAGAGAGAGTGTGTGTGAGAGCAGGGAAGGGGCAGAGAGAAAGGGAGAGAGAGAATCCCAAGCAGGCTCTGCATCATCCATGCAGAGCCGGACATAGACCTCAAACTCATGAACTGTGAGATCTTGACCTGAGCCAAAGTCAAAAGTTGGATGCTCACCCAACTGAGTCATGCAGGCACCCCCGTGATGAGAACTTTTAAGATCTACTCCCTTAGCAACTTTCAAATATACAATACAGTGTTGGTAACCACAGTCACCATGCTGTACATTACTGATTGTAATTCTTTCAGTCTCCTTGCTGTATCCTTTAAATGTGGTCCTTTATATGAATGTGGAACAAATTATTGCCTCACTCTCAGTTGATGGACATTTAGGTTATCTTTTCTTTGGGGCTGTTACAAGCAGTACTGCTATGAATATTTTTGAACATGTCTTTTGGTGCATTTCTGTTGGGTTATATACCTGGGGTGGAATTACTTGTTGATAGGCTTGTATATATTCATCTTTCATAGATATTGCCCTATAGTTATCTCAATGACTAGTGTATCAACTTATGCTCCTGCTACCAGGGTGAAAGTTTTAGTTGTTCTACCTCTTTGCATACACTTGATATTATCACTTTTTAATTTCAGACATTTGGTAGATATAAATTGTTCTCAGTGTGGCTTAACTGGCTCTTACCTGATATCCGATAAGGTTGAGTGCCTTTTCATTGGCTCTTTTTGATATACTGTTTTCTGAAGTGCCTGTTCATATCTTTTACTTTTGTTTGTTTTTTTTTTTATTTGTTTAGAAAGTTGTCTTTTTCTCATTGACTTATAAGCATTCTTTGTATATTCTGTATTCTGGATATTAGCTCTGGATTTTTTTTTTAATTCTTTACAATAGCCCTGTGAATTATTAAAATGACAGGTACTGAGGTCAGAGGGGTTAAGTCACTTGCTGAGAGACATGTTGGGTATTAGAATATAAGAATTATTCTTTCTCTCTAGTGATTTATAATCTATTTAGTTGGGGAAATAACACTCAGAGAAAAATTAGTGAGTAATATTAGTCAGTAAGTATTAAAGTATTAGTGTGGGTGGTATAGGCTATGAATGACATAGTAATTAAAGGATCAGTGTGAGCTTCCTGGTAGAGGTAGGATTTAGTCTAGTACATCAAGGACTGGTATAATTGAGGAAGTAGAGGAAATGAAAACACATTTCAGGGAAGGTGAACCACAGAAGCAGAGGCAGGCATGGAAATGGATGAAATAATGTGACTAACACCTTGCTTTTGGATAGTTCTTTGCAGGACTTTACAGTTGTCTTATGCAGGACTACATCCTTCATGAGGGCAGGGATCATGCCTGTTCCATTGACCAGGGCATGTTCAGTGCCCACCATAGTGCCCAGCACATAGTACGTGTTCAATAAATACATATAAATGAAATGAAAGAATGCATTCAATCCCAACAATGTTCCTTTGAATTTAGTAAAATAGGATTTAAATGATCAAGGTGAAGATTTAAATTAGATGACCAATCTGATGTCCTCAGCAGGGTTTCTAAAGAAACTAGTGATAAATTATAATTGGAGTGAAAGATTATAGAGTCTGATCAGTTTAGACTTGATGTGGCACAGAGGAAAGTGTGAGGCATCACTGACAGGTCTTGAACAGAGAGAGAGGAGATGAAAACAATGTTTTGCAAAATTCATGAGTGATTAAATGAGGGATGGACTGGGAGCGGGGGGCCCAGCAAAGAGGCTGTTGCAGTGATTATCTGGATTTATTTACTTATTCAACAAACACTTATTTTTAAAGTTTATTTATTTGAGAGACAGAGCAAGCGAACACATGAACTGGGGGTGGTGGAAGCAGAGAGAGAGGAGAGAGAGAATCCCAAGCAGTCTCTGTGCTGTTGTTAGCATGAGTCTGATGATGCGGGGCTTCATCTCATGATGATCTCATGAGCTGTGAGACCATGACCCAGGCTGAAATCAAGAGTTGGGCACTTAACGTGATTGAGCCACCCAGCGCCCCTTAACAGTTGTTGAAGTCATACTACACATTTGGTGCTAAACTCCATGCTAATGAAGGATAGCAAGATGTGTAAATCGTGAACCTTGCCATCATGGAGCTTATAGTCTGAGAGGAGAGCTAAGAGAAGTTCACCCATGATTGTGAGTCATAGAAGGAAATCTGAAAAAGAGGCACAAGACTATGGAGTTGTAAGAAGACAGCGTCCGTTTGGCTGGGCGTCAGGAAAGGTTCAAGTAGTCTTCTCTAGCAGCACTTCTACCTGCCTCTGCCTTCCTGCGCCCTTGTCCCTCTCTATCATGCTACCTTGCTTTATTGTCTGGGATTATCTTGTTTATTTATGGTTGTCCTTATCTGCTGTTTGTCTCTCCCCTCCATCAGTAGAATGTAAGCTCCAAGGTAGAGAGTACCTACTTGTCTTGTCATTTATGTATTTCAAATTCTTCACCCAGTATTTGGTACTAACATAAATCTTTTTTTTTGTTTTTTTTTTTTTGTTTTTTTTTTTTTTTTTGTTAACGTCTATTTATTTTTGAGACAGAGAGAGACAGAACATGAACGGGGGAGGGTCAGAGAGAGGGAGACACAGAATCTGAAACAGGCTCCAGGCTCTGAGCTGTCAGCACAGAGCCCCATGCGGGGCTCGAACTCACGGACCTCGAGATCATGACCTGAGCCGAAGTTGGCAGTTTAACCAACTGAGCCACCCAGGCGCCCCTAATGTAAATCTTTTAATAACAATTTTGGAATGAATGAATGAAGTGACATTGAAGTTGGATCCCATGGGATGGGTAGGATTTGGGCATTCAGTAAAAGGGGAGGGAGAGACATTATTTTAGGTGGAGGGTATTTGAAGTCCCAAAGGGAGCAGAGAATGGAAGATGGATCTGGAAAATTGGTTTAAGGACGACTATGGAAATATTGTAGTGGATTAGATATGGAGAATAAGAGAAATAAGGTAAATGATGATTCCAAAGTTTGTGCCTTTGAAGCCTGATAGAATGGGGATGGAGAGGACAGAATGAGGGAAATTGAGAAGACAAGCCAGTTTAATGGGGAGTGGTTGGCAGTCTCAGGGGTCATATCTTGTGAGCAATTGCATAAACTGGATTGAATTGCACAGTCAAATCTGAACAAGGTGAGTTGAAACACCACTGTGGAAGAGACACTAGTAACTGGGCCAGGGAGAGGTTCTCAGAGAGAGAAAGTCCAGAAAAAAAAAACAACCTTGGAAATAACCCACAGTCTTGTGAATTGGTTGAGAAGAACCCACAGGAGGTGGGGAAGGACTGGGGAAGTGAGAGGCAGTTATCAGCCACAAGAGGTCTGAAAACATGGAGGTTAGAGGTCGCTAGGCTTGTCAGATGGAGGGCAATGCCCTCTTCAGAGGAATAATTTTTATTGGATGATGGAAAAAAGCATTGCTTTGTACTAAGGATAGAACAGAGGGCAGAGAGAGGGAGAGAAAAATTGAATGGTTGCTAGAATGTGAAGAGAATGTTTAAAAAACTATTATTTATTTTTCAATTTTTTTATTATAAAATAAATCAGATATACTCAACACAGAAAATAAAGAAATTTAGAAAGAAGGGGAAAAAGTCACTTGTAATTCTATCACCAAGAGATGAATATTGTAGATACTTAGGTATATTTTCTCTTCATCATATATATTGTCGATATCCTGCTGTAAGCACAGATGGTATCATGCTTTTCCACATAACGGATTTTCCATATGATGCAGATGCTTCATAAATGCACATTTTAGAGAGTATATATAAACATCAGGGGTGCCTGGGTGGCTCAGTCAGTTAAGCGTCTGCCTTTAGCTCGGGTCATGATCTTGCGTTCTGTGAGTTTGAGCCCCACGTTGGGTTCTGTGCTGACAGCTCAGAGCCTGGAGCCCGCTTCAGATTCTGTGTCTCCCTCTCTCTCTGCCCCTCGCCTACTCACACTCTGTTTCTCAAAAATGAATAAATGTTATAAAAGGGATTTTTTAACACCAAAGGGATATTTTTTTTAACATCAAAGGGATATTTGATGCTATTTATAAGCTATTAAAAATTTGATTTTATGTACTTTTTATTACAAAAATAACGATGTCATGAACATCTTGAAGAACATTTTTTTCTGTTTTACATTATTTCTTGAGACTAGATTTAAAGGTTATAATTAGTTATTAAAATAGCATTTTATTTTTGGGACTGCAAATGTATTGCGTTTTCATTACAGAAAATTTGGAAAATGAAGAAAATCTTAAATCAGGAAATAAATGTCATTACAGTTGCCCTACTTAGAGATAACTACTATTAAGATTTTGGTCTCATAGTCTGCCTATTTATTTATTTGTTAATCTTTAAGAGAATCATACTCCATATATAATTTTATAATCCTTCAAAGCTTAGTATTTTATGAATCATTTCTCAATTAAAGAAAATCTTACCTCATAATTTCTAATGCTGCCACTGGGCAGCATGTGCTTTGTTTTCTTGTTGCTCCCGTAACCAATGTTGGGCATCAAGATCTGGCCCTTGAATCTTCTGCACACCCTATTGTCAATGCCTCTAGGTTTCTGCCAGTTGCGCTTTTTGGCATTCCACAGTATCCCGTAACCATAATTTAGTTAACCATTCCTATAATGATGGACATTTAGGTTATTTCTGTTTTTTCTGTCTGTAACACACTATGACTAATATCTTTGTAGATGAATTTTTATACATATCCCTGGTTATTTCCTTATAATGCCATCTGAGAAATATTTAATAATATTTTTGTGCATATTATTTTTTATTTTTTTAACATTTATTCATTTTTTGAGAGTGAGAGAGACAGAGCATGAGCAGAGGAGGGGCAGAGAGAGAGAGAGAGAGAGAGAGAGAGACAGAATTAGAAGCAGGCTCCAGGCTCTAAGCTGTCAGCACAGAACCCAACATGGGGCTCGAACTCACAGACTGCAAGATCATGACCTGAGCTGAAGTCAGATGCTGAACCAACTGAGCCACCCAGGAGCCCCTATTTGTGCATATTATTGAATTGCCATCTTGAAAGTTTTACTCATTTATACATCTACCATTTGTATTTCAAAGTTCCTGTTTCTCTAATCACTGTGTGGTTATTAAAAAGAAACAAATAACGTTTAATAACTTGACAAGTGAAAAAACTACTTAAAAAATTTTTTCTAATATTTATTTATTTTTGAGAGAGAGAGAGAGAGAGAGAGAGAGAGAGAGAGAGAGATCAGGGAAGGGGCAGAGAGAGAGGGAGACACAGAATCTGAAGCAGGCTCCAGGCTCTGAGCTGTCAGCACGACACGGGGCTCGAACTCACAGACCGCGAGATCATAACCTGAGCCGAAGTCGGGCGCTCAACTGACTGAGCCACCCAGGCACCCCATGAATATCCTTACTAAAAAAATATATATGCACTCTAATGACCAAGAGACATAAGCCAACTCACAAAAAAGAAAGATATATACTAGAGCTTAAACTAACCAGTCTTTTTCACAAGCAACGGGCAATATGTATCAGGAACCACAAAAATGGCAAAGGGTATAAATAATAGATTTGCAAAAGAAGCTATACATATGGCCAATGAATGCATGAAATCCTCACTAGACTTTAAGGAAATGCAAATTAAAAATATTTTTTTCAAGAGGCACCTGGGTGGCTCAGTCAGTTAAGTGTCTGACTTCAGCTAAGGTCATGATCTCATGGTTCGTGAATTCGAGCCCCACATCAGGCTCCGTGCTGACAGCTCAGAGCCTGGAGCCTGCTTCAGATTCTATGTCTCCCTCCCTCTCTGCCCCTCCCCTGCTCATGCTCTGTCTCTCTCTCTGTCAAAAGTAAATAAACATTAAAAAAATTTTAGATAGGGATATTCATTCATGTTCAAAGGTAGAGTGAAGAGAGCTGAAGATGTTGGAGGCGGAAGAAATATAGGAGAATTTTAAATTATGGAAGAGGTGTGAGATGAAGTGGAAGAAACTCAAAAGCAGGATGCAATGGGAGATGGGGCATTTTGGATTCAGGAAACATAATATGGTATCTATTTTATTCCTTTCCTGGGCCTCATCCTCTGAGACATCATCCTTTAATTACAGTGTTTTCTAATGTTTTTTTTTTTTAATTTATTCTTGAGAGAGAGAGAGAGACAGAGAGACAGAGGGAGGGGCAGAGTGAGAGAAGGACACAGAATCTGAAGCAGGCTCCAGGCTCTGAGCTGTCAGCCCAGAAGCCCATGTGGGGATCAAACTCACAAACCGTGAGATCATGACCTGAGCCGAAGTGGGACACCCAACCGACTGAGCCACTCAGGCGCCGCAATTACAGTCTTTTAAAATAATCTAAGATTGTTTTTGTTTCTGATCAGTGTCTTCAGGGCTAGATGGAGAATAAAGGGGGAAAAAAAAGAATGAACAAAAGATATTGATTATAAGGTCATTTATTTGCTAATTTTGATACAATGCTGTCAGCAAACCATATGGGTAAACATTTTATAGACTTAGTGGATCATAGGTTCTAAGAGCTTCTTATGGAATCAAGCATATGTTAGATTTGTATACTCTCTCTCCTTGATAATTATTCTGATTGCTTATTTGAGCCAGACACTCTGAAAACTCTGTGTAAGGAGTGGGATTTAATAGAAGTTTGCTGAATCAATGAATGAATGAATCTATGGCATAGATTTAGTTGCACTCAGACATTAGCAAAGAGTCATGAATCTACTCTGATTGGGTGCTAGAAAAATTATTTTAAGTTATGGCAATATCTGAGATTATCTTGAAGGATACAGTTTTAGGATAAGTTTGAAATCTGTTAGGAAATATGAAGCAGAATAATCTGCATCTATGAATTAGTGATATTTTATGATTATAAGGTGGTATTGAGGAGTCTCGTACTCATTGTTGTCACATTATAAAAAGCCAATGAATCAACTGAGGAAATCATCATCTGTTAAAAATATGAAAGGAATTTTTCTATTTTTAGTGACAGGTAAATTGTGATAAATTGTGTCATGAGAAAATCCATTTTGTTACTTGGAAGTAGCATCATATGGTAGCATGTTTGGTGTGATATTTCTTTGGTGGCAGCTCCCACTGCTGAATACTTTCTTATTTGCATTTGTGGAAACCCAGGAAGGGAATTTAAAAGATTATTATTAATCTGCATCTGCATGTGTGTATGTGAATACTAGGGTGGTTGGGAGGGAAGAAGCCTGGGACATGTTAAGATGCATGAAGTTCCTTGGAACTTCACCTGCAATCGTGATAACGATTCATTGCTTTTTGGTGCTTGCCTCCCTTTGCAGTACTGGGGTCTCTCCCTGAAGGTGGTCCTGCTTATCTTCTGAGGCCTGGGGGGCTAATGTTTGCTGTGCATGGGCAGGATCTGTACCAGGCAGATGTTCCCTGGTGGAATGTAATACTTGGCTGTCATCGAAGGAGATAGGATGATCTGGGTTTGATGCTCTGGCTGATCGAGCTTGATTTTGCTGCTCTGCTTGGGTCATGTCCATTTGCTGCAGTATCTTTTCTTGCAGGTACTGGTACAGAGGACTAGCATAGACTGCACCCCTCTCCACAAAACGGGGCTCTTTGTCCATCTGTGTCTTCTCTTCAAGGCCTGACTGGGGGACTGAAGCATCATATCCTTTCTTGGCTGGATTTTGTTGGTCATTGACTTCTCCTGCCAACTCTTGGGGGATTTCATCCTCCTTCAATGTTGTAGGTTCCTCTCTTTCAAGTTGTGTCTTGGGAGAGGCTGAATTGTCCTCATCCAGACTTTTTACTCGAGCCTCCTGGGTCTCTGGTGCTCCACCTTCCTTTCCTTTTGTACTTGGGCTCTGGGCCTTTAGCATTTTACTGCTGTCTTCCTTTGCAGGGAGCTGCCTTACGGAAAGCTGGTCAGTGAAGCCTACATCCAGGGTACCTGGGATTTCTGTCTCCAGCGACTTTCTGTTTTCACCACTTGCTGTGGACTCCTGTGCCTCTGGATGTCCATCAGGGTGCACAGCTGGACCTGGGCCCTTGGTCCCTGAGCCCTGACTCCTGTGATCTTCTCTGGCAGCCCATTCTGGTTCCTCGGGGAGCCGCTTATCCCCTCCCACTGCCGGCACCATGACCTCCTGAGTTCTTTCCTCACCCAGTGCTACTTGTTTCTCAGGGTCTGGGTTATTATTGTGACTTCTTTCCACAGGCTCTCTGAGAGGGTCTATTTGACTCTGGGCATCCTCTTTCACAGGCAAGTCAGTAGTCTCTGAGCTGCTGTCACCATCTTCTGGAGCCAGGCTATTGGGAGTTTCGGGAGAACTGTCATTATTCTGTGTGAGTGTGGGCTCAGGATCCTTTCCCTGGTAACCATTGTCCTCCTTGACTGGCTTGTCATGAGTCTTGGTGACCCTCTTATTTTCTTCTCCAGACTGGTTCTTGAGTGGTTCCAATTCTTGTGTTCTTTCTCTTGCTCCTGGTGTCCCTTCTGCTACAGTGGCATTTTTGATGCCCTTAAGTGCTTCTGCTATGCATTTCTCAGCATGTCTTGCCTCTTCTGGAGTGACTCTTCCTTCAATCTCAGGATGGTTTTGATTTCCTCTTTGTGAGCTTAACCCTTTGATCTTAGAACCTTCTAACCTTCCTTTTGATGACACCTGGAGTTCCTGATACTTTCCATCCTGTGGTTGGTCTTCCAGAGTTGGTAGCTGAATTTTTCTCTCATTTTCTTTTTCCCCTGCTGTTCCATGGGCTTTGGAGCCTCTCCTCTCTTTCCTTACAGCTCTAACATCAGGTGTTTCTGAAACATTTATGCTATCACCTTGGTCAGGCAGGTTCTTTGGTTCATGTTCTTTTTCTTGCACTGGTGGCTCTTGGGTCTCAGATGTTCTGCCATCATCCCCGGGTTCAACTGTATTCTTTGTCTCAGGTGGTGTCCTACCAGCATCCTTTCCTGGTTCTTGGTTCTCAGATGTTCTATCATCATCCTCAGGCTCAACTGGTTTCTCTGTCTGCAAGGATTTCTGGTCAGCTTCTTGTTCTGGCAGGTCAGTGTGCTCTGAACTGGGATCATCTTTTCCTGGCAGTGATAGTTCTTGTGTTTTAGAATGTTCCTTAATACCCTTTTCTGCTGCAACTTCCTGGTCTTTGGCAGGCCTCTGTGTTTTTTCTGGTAGATCACTTTGGGTTCTCAGGTTCCCTTCCTGTTCTCCAAATTGATCTCTTGTCTTAGTGCTACTTTGCTCCCTGACTGGTTTATCTCCCTCCCTGGGACTGTCCTTATCCTGTCCCTTCCCCTTTGTGGGACCGCCGATCTGTTCTGATTCTGCTCTTGACTTGCTCTCAAGTTGAGCCCCACCGTCTCCTGTAGCTGGTGTACCTTGGGCTGTTTTCTGGCTCTGTTGATCTTTCTCCAGGTGTTGGTTCTTAGAGTCATTGTGCTCAGATGCTTCTACTAGCAGCTTGTAAGTCTTGGTGTTTCCCTGTGGGTCAACTCCATTGTGTCCCCTTTCCTTAGGGCTGAGTTGAGCTGATAATGCCATTCCTGAAGGAGGTGCCACCCTGTCTTGAGTTGCTGCAGTTTGCTCTGTCCACTGGTCAGTGCCACTGGTGACCTGAAGATCCATATCGCTTGGCTTCTTCTCTGGTTCAGACACTTGTCTGAGTTCTGATTTTAGTAACGATTGTATATCAAGGTAACAGAGGTTCAACAAGTTGAAGATTGCAAGAACAAATTCATCAAAACTGATGGTGCCATTGCTGTGGATATCCAGAAGGTTCAAGTTTCTCTCCACAGCAAGAATGGCATGTGGCTGCATGAAAACACAATGAGGAATCAGCCTGTTTATATGTGGTCAAGTGCCCTGAGCATCTACATAGCTCCCAAGAATCCACCCCCCCCTTTTTTAAACTTCTTCCTTAAGAATTAGTGAAATTTCCCCAAACAGTAAGAACTTGTTGATTCTGGATCCCATTTTTCATTAGAGAGCTATGCTAAGAAAGAGCTTTTTTTTTTTTTTAAATGTTTATTCATTTTGGTGGGAGGAGGGGCACAGAGAGGGGAACAGAGGATCTGAAGTGGGCTCTGAGCTGGCAGCAGAGAGCCTGATGCAGAGCCAAACTCATGCAACTGTGAGATTATGAACTGAGCTGAGGTCAGGAGCTTAACTGCCTGAGCCACTCAGGCACCCTAAGAAGGAGCTTTTACATCACTGTGAGTTGCATGTATAATGGTTCGTGACACCTCTCAGAACCTACTCTCCTGAAGCATAGTCCCAGAGGAAAGCCTCATTTTTCTCTGTAAGATTGATTAGGCAATTACACAGAATAGGGAGTTAAGACTGGAAAAAGTTATTCAAAATCAGTGAGTACCGAGAGCTTGTAGCCAAACGTAAAACAAGCAGGGATTACTTAAGCCCATCTTGCATAGATTATGGAGACAGAGTAAGTGGGGGAGAATTTCCACAGCTCTGTGAACACCTCACCTGAAGAACGTCCCCAAACTCGCCCTGGATGAGTCGTTTCAGCTCTGTGCAGGTCAGTGTTGCCTCATCACCAGCCTCCCGGGCATACTTGTGGAATGTCTCAATTACACAGAGGACATCTCTCAGGAGCCGAGACATCTTTCCCAACTCAGGAGACTGTGAGAAAGAACAAACAAAGCTCATTTCCTAGGATGGGTCTTTCAGGACCGAGATGCCGAGGTTGTTCTCTTTCCTGTCTCTCCCTCTGCTCCACTGGTATCATCTGCTCTATTCTGTATCTCAAGATACAGTATCTAAACTTCAGTGATTTAGTTTTGCACTGGATAATGTAGTGAGATCAGATCTGACACAAGTAGGTATTAGAAGTGACACTTCACCCCACGTTGTGGAGGACAGCGACACTCATGTGTTCAGAGAAAGTTTTATTGCAAAAGGAAGTGGAAAAAGAACACAAACGTAAGTACTGAAATGCACAAATAAAGCCAACAGAGTGGGACCAATCCTTCCAGCCTTATCTGAGAGTGTCCACCTGTTTTTTTCCTACCTTGGTTCAGTCTAACTCCTCTGCTTAGGAAAGCATAACTTTATTTGTTTTTATTTTTATTTTTGAGAGACAGAGCATGAACACGGGACCGACTGAGAGGGAGACAGAGGGAGACACAGAATCTGAAACAAGCTTCAGGGTCTGAGCTGTCAGCACAGAGCCCGACACAGGGCTCAAACTCACAAACTGTGAGATCATGACCTGAGCCGAAGTTGGACGCTTAACCAACTGAGCCACCCAGGTACCTTGGGAAAGCATAACTTTTAAAGTTAGAAAAGCTTATAGATGAAAGAGAAGTAATGCCAAGAAAATCAACCCCTGTATCTGCAGGCTGAAGGAACGTATTTTTACCAAGAAGACATGGCTCAGTGAACTCACTGGTAAAACAAATAGAATCCTGACCCCTTGGTCTTTACCCACCATTTAAATGACTATGTATTTTCATTTTAGTATAGCTCTGAGTCCCATGTCTTGTTAAAAAATGTTCATGCCTATGTCATACAGTTTATATTTTTTAAAAAAGACAATGATCAGAGAAGTTTCATAAGCAAAGATTCATGTGGGGGGCTGGAGATCCCAGTTTAGTGGGATTAATAGTGGTCAAATTAGACTTGGGGTATATCTCCTCTGGAATCCTTACACAATCTCCCAGATAAGCAGAGCAGCAGCTGAGATCCAAGCTCAAGCATATGGTCTATGAGACTTACCTTGTTCACGAATGAGAGCAAGTAGAATAAAATGAACAGCAGGCTGTGAGCTGACAGCAAGCACTGAAACCTTTTATGGAGTCCCTAATTGCACAGTTAGGAAGGAGACACCCTCTGGGTCTGATGCCCTGATTCATCACCATCAAACCCAGTCTTCCTTCCTTGTCTACTCTCAGCATCTCTTATTTTTATTTCCTTCTTTAAGAAGCTTCAGTTAAGTCTTAGCTTCAGACTCATCTGAAGGAAGGAGAGAGGATATCTTGTTTCATTTACTCACTTTTGCAGGTTATAGTTTTGAAGAATCTTGAGGGTGGTGCTGGCTTTTTTTCTTTTTTAACCTAAGGACACAATTATATTTCTGTTTGTCAAATCATAGGGCTGGCAGGGACACCAGAAGTCATCTGATTCCTCCCTCTGCCCACAGAATGGACTGTATTTGACCCAGTCAAATGGGTATCAATCATATGTTTAAAAATAGAGGCCCCATTGAACAATGTGACCAGAGTGGAGACACCAGTTGATTGAGGTGTTTCAATGTTCTGCTCTCCTTGCCCAGAGGCAGAGTCAGGAAAAAAAAAAAAAAAATCTTGCTGGGTGTGCAGAACTTTGCTTACCTAGGATGTGCTAGTTTTAAAAAGTGATTGATATCTGCTCTTTAAAGGTGCTTTTTATATCCAAGGAGCTTAGAAATGGGCATCTATATTCCTGTATTCTTTCTTGTAGAAGGGAAAGGGAGACCTAGAAACCACCAATCTGAGGACAGGTGGGAGAGACCTGAGATGCTAAACTGGCAAATATTTTTATTACCTTTTAGATCTGGGTCCCTCTTCACAGAGAATATTTAATAGCAGAATTATATTTGGTTATTTTATTATATATTTAAAAAGAGAACCGAGTATGTTTTAAAACATTCTTGCCTGTTTGTAAAGGGATGTAAGAAACAGACCCATGAAGACAAGCATAAAAGGCGAAGACCAAGAGAATGGAGGGGTGGAGATGGGGGTAATTTTACAAGAAGACTGGCTAAGGAAAGCATCAATATTGAGCAAAACCTTGTTCTGATCTTTCTGACAATCAAAGCAAGTACAAGGGAACTGAGTGTTGGGGGTGGGGGGAGGGGAAATCCATGTTGACAGTCCTGGCCTGTAAAACAAGTTTCTCAGAATTCCCTTATAAGACAGAGGCCTCTTCCTGAGAATTGGGGTTGGCATGTGAAGGTCATCTTAATTCTGATTAGTCAACATCTCCTGACGACTGGCTATTTCTCAGCCACTGTGCCAGGCAATGGGGTGTTTAAAGTTGAGTAAGTTCTTAGAGGGTGTTATGCTAGGTGAAATTAGTCAGAGCAAGACAAATATCATATGACTTCACTCATATGTGAAATTTAAGATATAAAACAAATGAACATAAGGAAGGGAAGCAAAAATAATATAAAACAGGGAGGGGGACAAAACATAAGAGACTCTTAAATACAGAGAACAAACTGAGGGTTGCTGGAGGGGTTTGGGTGGGGGGATGGGCTAAACGGGCAAGGGGATTAAGGAGGACACTTATTGGGATGAGCACTGGGTGTTACATATGTAGGTGATGAATCACTGGATTCTTACTCCTGAAATCTTCATTGAGTTAACACTCTATGTTAACTAACTTGGATGTAAATTTAAAAAAAAAAACAACAACAACAAATTAAAAAAGAAAAGAAAATGTAAATATGAGAATCTAGCTAACTTAAAGCCAAACATTAAAGAAATTTGCAAGTATAAAGCAATGCCATTCTTTTTGAGATTTTTATTTTGAGAAATACAGTTATTTTTCCTTAAAAATACAGACATTAAAGCAACAATAAAGTATTAAATATAGAAAATATTTCAGTTTAATAAAGTATATTGCCTTTTATTTTGACTCATCAAAAATTGGGTATTCAGGTAAATCAAACAATCTGTATAGTGGGCAATTGCAAAAATTATCTTTTATCATTCTAGAATGCCCAAAGAAATAAAATATGAAAAATCACTGTTAAAAAAAAAAAAAGTTGAGTAAGTTCTGTCTTCCTGCCCTGGAGGTCATATAGGCTAGTCTCATGAGAAATGGTTGAAGGAAATGGAGTATCTTCAAGGCTGGATTGGAAAGAAAGACTTAGAGGAAACCTAATGACTGTTTTCAAATATTTGAAGGGTTTTCATGGGGATGAGGAATGAGGTGATAAGAGAAAGGAACTTATATTCATTGAATACTTGTGATATGTCAGGTACTCTATTTGGCTGTCTGACTTAAGTTCTTATATACCTTTTAGGTAGTTATCCTCTTTAAGCAGATAAGGAAGTTAAGGCTCTTAGCTGGTAAGTAACTTGCCTATGGCCATGTGCCCAGTAAATGGCAAGCCCAGATTTAGAATGGAAATGCCTCAAGAATATATCTTTGAGTTCATGGTATCTCCACTATCTTGAGTTCCTTATTCTGTGTAATGCCAGAGAATAGAGCTAGAATCAATGATTGACATTTTCTAAAAAGAAGTCTTTAGTTTTATTAAGATATCTACGAGGAGCAGTATTGTCTGGCAATGATACACACTGCTCCTAAAGTAATGAGATCCCTGTCACTGGAACTGTCAGAGGCTGAATCACAGTCCATTGGCTAGGTCATGGTAGAGTCCTACCACAGCAGGAGGAAAAGCTAGAGTGGCTTACGGTGAAGGGCACAGGATTCTTCCAACCCTAAATGTCTATGTTTTTAGGTTATAGTTTCTCTTTAGAAGGTCAGGTTTGGATCTTGAACAATGTAAGGCCTGGCTTCCTAGCCCTTTTATAGGCATTCCTATTTTTTCAGTGCTTACTTAAGACCATTTAATTACTATCCCTACTTCTGGGTGGGTAGTGACTCAAGAGACGGCAGAAGCAAGAGAGAGATGGGAGGAGAAGGGTAAGAATAATGTTTTGTTAAAAAAAATTATTTAGACTGCTATACAATAGACCACAAACAACTCTACTATTACCGAAGAAAAGACCCGAACTGCCTTTCTTTTTCTAAAAAGATGTCTCTCGTGGTCCCTCTGTGATGTTCTCTCCCTTCTAATTTTGTGTAGGGATAGTGAAGAAAGGGAGAAAGAGAAACAAGGGTGAAAAGAAATTGACTAATAAAGAACTATGTTTCAGACTCTCTTACTTTTTGGGGTGCCTGGGTGGCTTAGTCAGTTGAGCATTTGACTCTTGGTTTTGGCTCAGGTAGTGACCTTGTGATTCATGAGTTTGAGCCTGGCATCTGGCTCTGCACTGACAGCGTGGAGCCTGCTTGGGATTCTCTCTCTCCCTCTCTCGCTGCCCCTCCCTACCTTTCTCTCTCTCTTTCTCGCTCAAAGTAAATAAACTTAAAAAAAAAAAAAGAACCACTTACTTTAAAAAAATGTTTTTAATTTATTTAAAAGAGAGACCAGAGACAGAGACAGAGTACAAGCAGGGGAGGAGCAGAGAGAGAGAGGAGACACAGGATCTGAAGCAAGCTCTAGGCTCTGAGCTGTCAGCACAGACCCTAACATGGGGCACAAACTCAAGAACTCGGGGTCATGACCTGAGCCGAAGTCAGATGCTTAACTGGTTGAGCCACCCAGGTGCCCCTAGCCACTTACTTTTCAAGGTCACAACTAAGGTCTTCAATGAAAGCTCCAAATAAAAGTTCTATGATTGCTACTTTGGCAAAGATGGCAAAGAAAGCAATTTTTAATGATTCTCTGTAATATGGAAAATGCAGCAAGCGAAAAAGAAGACTTCAGCTTATAGATATGGTTTCATTATCTTTTTTACTTATTATAAAAGTGTTCAAGATGATGATGGACTGAACAACCATATATTCTTATGTCTCTCTTGGAATCCTCTAAAATAAAAATACACAAGAATTAAAAAAATGAACCAGTATTATAAACAGAGCTGGAGAATTACAGCTTAGATTTAGGAAATTTGTGGAAGCTGAAAAGTGGATGATTCAATGTTCATAATAGAAACAAATGGAGAATGGCACAGCCCAGAATGTGTTATGAAGGAGGATCAGAGGTGAAGGCGGTTCTGGCATCAGAATCTGGAGAAGGTCTGGACTTAGAATTAGCAGATATGATGGAGGTGGGAGTGGGAAGTGGAGCTTTACATAGGGAAAGTAATTGAGAGTTTATATGAGGAACTTCTATATCAGTGGCCATTCCCATCTCCCTCTTCTATTTAGAGCACAGAACATAGACCTCTGAGCATATACTACCTAACCTTCCTAGCAAAACCCCAAATGGCTCTTCCCTAAAGAAATTGAACAAAATTATTAGAAATGTTAAATGTAAACTCCTTGAGGGCAGGACTCTGTATCTTACTTTCTATATTATCCTTAGAAGCTGAATGAGGATCTGGACTATAGTAGGTGCTCTGACATATTTGTTGATTAATAGATGGACTGAGAGCTAAGGTATCTAGTGTCAGTGTTGCTCTGGGAAAACCCGCTCACATTAGATGGGGATGCAGGGGGAGGGGCAGGTCTGAAGCCTGACAGCCTCTGCAAATTCACAGGTTTCTCCTCCAGCCTGCCATAAGTCCCCATTCATATAAGAGAGTTGGTGTGAAAACAGACCTATGTATACCAATCAGAAGAAACTCAGATGTTTTAACTGATATAAAGAATATACTAAATAATCAGGCATATTAATAAATCAACAGCATGAAAAAAAAAGAACATGATAAATGGATTCCAGATAAAAACTGATTCCAGAGGAAATAGAATAGATATAATTCAGAAAGAAGATAAATTAAAAAAAACCCTCTAATTAATATACTTCAAAGAGATTAATTGAGGCAAGACCAAGATACTCTAAAAGAACAGAGAAGAAAAATCAGAGAATAAGTGGTATTTTTAGGTTAAATTAAATGAAATTAAAAAAATAACTGAAATTTAAAAAGAACAATAGAATGAAAACAAACCTTCCAATGTTGACAAAATCTTTTAGCATGGCATTATCCAATAGAATCTTAGATATTTGCACTATCCAATGTGATAGTCACTAGCTATATGTGGCTTGAAATGTGGCTAGTGTGACTGAGAAACTACATTTTTACTTTTATTTAATATTTATTAATTTAAAAAGGTTTTTAAATGTTTTTATTTTTGAGAGAGAGACAGAGCGAGTGGGGGGAAGGGCAGGGAGAGAGACGGAGACACAGAATATGAAGCAGCCTCCTGGCTTTGAGCTGTCAGCACAGAGCCAGATGTGGGGCTGGAACTCATGAGCCACGAGATCATGACCTGAGCTGAATTCGGACGCTCAACCGATTGAACCACCCAGGCGCCCCTATTTGATATTTATTAATTTAAACTTAAATGCAAATAACCACATTCATCTGTGGCTACCTCCTTGGATAATACAGTTTTAGAATATGGAGCAAAAAGAGAAAGAAATTTAAGTGGTAGGAAAAAAGATAAGAAACATAATCAACTCAGGAGATCCTACTTCCAACTAATAGGAACATTAGAAAGATAAAACAGGGAGATAAAAGATTAATTTATCAAAAAATTAAATGAAGATTTCCTAGAAACTTCAGATTTTAAAAGGCCCACAAAATGTTCATCTAGAACCCCAAGGATGAGGAAAAGAAAGGTCAAGTGTCTTGCCCAAGGCTACAAAGCGATTAAGTGGTAAGCCCAGTTTTTGCTCTTAGGCAATCTTACTTCTGTGCTTAATACACAATGTAGACATTTACTGGTTTCCAAGTGTTAGAGTGTGTGTATGTACAATGCCTGATATATTTGGTTGTGGTTGGAAATGTAAAAGTGGAAGTGATATTGTTAGAAGTTGATGGAAAAAGAAAAATAAGTGTATTATTTGGAGTTAGAAAGGCAAAAGAAGATCAGAATAATGAAATAATAAACACTGAGAATGGGGGAGGAGAAGAGAGGCAGTATAAATGATTTAAATCCTCCCTTTTTATAGTGAATATATCATTTTAAATGGATAAATTTTACTATCAGAGATTACTACCAGAAGAACAACAAATTTTTTTTTTTTTTAAAAAACGTCTTTCTCTGAGGAATGGGACTGAGATTCAAAAGATTACTAGATCTTAGGAGAGTTCTATTTTTAACTTTTTGAGAACCCTCCATACAGTTTTCCAAAGTGCCAGCACCAGTTTGCATTCCTATCAGTAGTGTATGAGTGTTCCTTTTCTCCATATCCTCACCAATACTTACTGTTTCCTGTGTTGTTGATTTTAGCCATTCTGACAGGTGTGAGATGATATCTCATTGTAGTTTTGATTTGTGTTTCCCTGATGATGAGTGGTGTTAAGCATATTTTCATGTCTCTGTTGGCCATTGGCCCAGTTTTTAATTGGATTATTTGTTTTGGGGTGTTGAGTTTTATAAGTTCTTTATATATTTTTGATACTAGCCTTTTATTGGATATGTCATTTGCAAAGATCTTCTCCCCTTCTGTACATTGCCTTTTAGTTTTGTTGATTGTCTCCTCCAGCATGCAGAAGCTTTTTATTTTGATGTAGTCCTAATAGTTTATTTTTGCTTTTGTTTCCCTTGCTTCAAGAAACATATCTAGAAAGAAGTTGCCATGACTAATGTCAAAGAAGTTACTGCCTTTGTTCTCTTCTAGGATTTTTATGGTTTTAGATCTCACATTTAGGTGTCTCATCCATTTTGAATTTATTTTTGTGTATGATGTAAGAAAGTGGTCCAGTTTCATTCTTTCACATGTTGCTGTCCAGTTTTCCGGACAAAATGTGTCTATTTTGTGCCAGTCCTACAGTATTTTGATCACTACAGCTTTGTAATACACCAGTTATATATATACATTTTAATTTTGTTTATTTATTTTTGAAAGAGAGAGAGAGAGAGAGAGAGAGATAGAGAGAGAGCAGGGAAGGGCAGGGAGAGAGAGGGAGACACAGAATCTAAAGCAGGCTCCAGGCTCTGAGCTGTCAGCACAGAGCCCGATGCGGGGCTCGAACCCACGAACTGTGAGATCATGACCTGAGTCAAAGTCGGACACTCAACCGACTGAGCCACCCAGGCACCCCAATACAAGTTATTTTAAACCATCTCCATGCCCTTTGGTTATCTGACATCTCCCCAGTCACCCCACCTTCCTTACTCTTGGAAGATGGTCCTGCCTGTTTACTTCGTAAAGAAAGTAAAAGTAATCAGATGAGAATTCTTAACTTCCTTCCACCAAACTACAAATTTACTGGCACCTATTTATATGGATGGTTTCTTTCTGTTATATCAGAAAAGGTATCCATCTAAGCCTAATCTCTTTTTCTCTCTGGGTCCTCTTTTTTCCTGCCTTCTCAGGAAATTTTCTATTTTGATATTTCCCCTCTCTTTTCTATACTGCAATTTCTCTTTATGGATTCCTTCCCATCAGCATTTACACCTGCTCAAGTCTCCTACTTTATAAAATCCTGCCTTGTGTCCTTAACCCCACCCAACCTTTCTCTCCCCTTCATGAACATTCAGTAATGCCCAAGATTGAGAAATTTTCAAAATACAAGAAAGGACTTAGGACTTTGGTATTCAGGAGGAAGAAATGAATGATAGGTTAGATGGGTAGTAGGAACCTTGGACTAAAAGAACTATAAGGGTTATAGTGATTCATGTGACAAATATTTATTGAATTCTTACATTATGCATCTAATTCTCACAATTCCTTGGGCCAGGTTTCTTAGCATAAAGTTAAGAAGGCTTCATAGGGACTAAGAACTTTTGAAATCCTAGGTGAAATTTTTGAGTATGTATACTTTTCTAGTGAGACAGTCCATATATTTCATTAGAATTTCATAGAGCTCTATTAATTATTGTTTATCATGGAAAGGCTATAAAAAATCAAGAATTCCAAATTGTAGTCTCTGTTTTCATTGTCTTTACAATCTAGTTGGAGATGAAGCAAGGATAAAGCCAACTAAGGCAGATGTTGTAAACA
Source organism: Leopardus geoffroyi (assembly GCF_018350155.1). Classification (NCBI taxonomy): domain Eukaryota; kingdom Metazoa; phylum Chordata; class Mammalia; order Carnivora; family Felidae; genus Leopardus; species Leopardus geoffroyi. The sequence continues at coordinate 106,758,652 of NC_059328.1, forward strand.
ATTAATGAATAGTAAAGATAATAGATATTTTAGAACCTCAGTGAATACATATCAGAGTGCTTAGGAAAGATTTTAGGGAAGAGGTGGGACTCAGCCTGGGTCTTCTAAACTGAGTAGAAATGGTCCAGGTAGACAGGGAGTTAGGTATTCCAAACAGATAAAATTATGCCAATAAGGTTTTGAACGAAGAACAATCATAAGATATCCTGATGACAACTTAGTTTTTTTTTTTTTTAAGATTTATTTTTTTTGGGAGAGAGAGTGTAGAGTGGGGAAGGGGCATAGAGAGAGGGGGGCAGAAGATCCAAAGCAGGCTCTGTGCTGACAGCAGCCAGCTCTATGTGAGACTTGAACTCCTGAGCTGTGAGGCCATGACCTGAGCCCAAGTTGGATGCTCAACGACTGAGCCACCCAGGTGCCCCTAGGCTAGTCTGCTTTTAACAACATAGTAGGTTCAAGGGATATTGAGGGGGCCAGAGTTAAAAGGTATATTATCTCTAGAATGTGGAGGGCCTTACATTCCAAACTGAAGATCTTAAACTTTATCTTGCAGAAAATGCCACACCCATTTTTAGCGGAGTGATGACAAATAGAAATCAAAGTTTTAAAAGTTTTTGTAATTTGAATATTTGCCATAGATGTCCTGAGGGTTCAGAAAATAACCTACTCAGAAATCTATGTTTTGCATTAATTTCAGGTTATTGCATGTGACTGTCAGCCCTTTAACAAGGGAAACGTGCTTATTACATATTACATAGATCATAATCTTCAGTGGCTTATATTACCAGTATGCTTGCTCAACAGACTAATTACTATGACTGAATGAAAATAGTAGCAATGTGTAATTAGTGCAGAAGATCAAGCAGTGATGGGTTCATACTTAAATAATGGCCACTGACTTTTACTTTGAGTGAAACCAAGTTTCAGGACTTCGTTTTCTCCTCTGAAACATATGGGAGTAATGAAATGTATATGTGCGGTTCTAGGATCATAGAAAGTGAGGTAGGCTTAGGGTCTTCTCCCTCAGTGAATAAACCTGGGATGAAAGGAAAGCACTTTTGAGAGGAACAGGGATGATAGAGGGAAGGAAGTTCAGATTGATTGTCTAGAAAGGAAAGATCTTTGAAGCTGAAACTAGGCTCTGATGATCACCATCAGTTCTTTTTCCTGCTTTCTCTTAGCTCAAAGTAGAGGCTGGGGTGAGACATTATTTGCGTTGCTTTTAGACTTTTAGTCGAACAAAGTGAACGTTAGAATTAAAGTAATTTTTTTTCAGTCCTAGGAATAACCTTGGAGATGGATATTTCAACCTAATAGTTTGAAACATGAAATAAGGCCCAGAAAGCTTAAGTGGCTTGCACAAGGACACATACAGTTAAATGAAGGAACAGGTGAGAAGGAATATTTCACTACTGTATGCACATTGCCTTAGAAAGCCTTGCACATAGCAAGAACTCAATATTTGCTGAATGAACGAATGAACCTGATTCCTTGTAGCATTGTTTCCACTGCACCATAGCAACTATGGCAGATTTAATAAAATAGTGCCTTTGAGGGGTGCGTAGGTGGCTCAGTTGGTTGAGTGTTCAACTCTTGGTTTTGGCTCAGGTCATGATCCCAGGGTCACGGGATTCAGCCCTGTATTGGGCTCTGTGTTGGGCATGCAACTTGATTGAGATTCTCTCTCTCCCTCTCTCTCTGCTTCTCCCCCACTTGCACTCTCTCTAAAATAAAATTAAAAAACAAAACAAAACGAACCACAGTAGTGTCTTTAAGGAAACAGGATCTGCTTGTACAATGTCAAAGGATAAAGATCATTATAATTACAATACAGATATGTTACCCTAGCAATATAACCTCACCTTACATTGTGTTAGTTTGCTAGTGCTATCATAACAAAATGCCCAGACTGGGTGGTTTAACCAACATAAATTTGTTTTCTTACAGTTCCGGACATTAGAAGTATAAGATGAAGGTGTTGGGAGGGTTCATTTCCTCTGAGGGCCGTGAGGGAAGGATCTGTTCCAAGGATCTCTATCCTTGGCTTGTAGACAGCCATTTTCTTCCTGTGTTCTCAGATTATCTTCCCTCTGTGTTTGTGTCCAAATTTCCTCTTATAAGGACATCATTCATATCAGATTAGGGCCCACCTAATGACCTCATTTCAATTTAATTGCCTATTCAAATACTGTATATCCAAATACGATTACATTCTAACATGTTGAGGGTTAGGACTTCAACAAATAAACCCATAGAGGGGACATAATTCAGCACATAACATGGAAATTAGCTTTTTCATCACAGAGCATATGTATTAAACTGTCAACCCCATTCCCCAGCAGCAGCTAAGGTAATGTTTTTGTTGTTGTTGTTGTTCTTTTAAATGTTTTTATTTATCTTTGAGGGAGAGACAGAGCCTCAGCTGGGGAGGGGCAGAGAGAGAGAGGGACAAAGAATACAGAGCAGGTTCCAGGCTCTGAGCTGTCAGCACAGAGCCCAAGATGGGGCTTGAACTCATGAACTATGAGATCATGACCTAAGCTGAAGTCGGATGCCCAACTGACTTGAGCCACCCAGGCACCCCATCAGCCAAGGTAATGTTAATAGAGCTCCCAGTTTACAGTTAAGCAGCCAGTTGCCCAACAGCCTCAAGGTTCTGTCTATACATGTGCATTATCCAGGTGGAGTAGGAAGACTGGCTTGCCCGCAACTAAAAAAGGAGCCATAGGGCATGAACTGGCTGGGTTTTTTTTTTTTTTTTTTTTTAACTACATGTTATTATAACTGATGAAACAGTACTTTCTTCTTTGGAACCTCTTTCCTCATCTTGTAAAGTGCTACAAGAAGTCTGAAGGGATTTGATTGTTTTTATTATAGTTGAACTCTTGCTTAGATGATGAGTGTATATTTCAGGAGAATCCTGGGGCTGACATTTATAAGGAGGCTCTGAGATGAGTGCCCATTGAGAGGATCCTGGGGAAAACCAGTAAGACTTTTCCAGGGTTTCTGTGAAGATCCTTAAAAAAAATTTTTTTTTAATGTTTATTTTTGAGAGAGAGAGGGAGAGAGAGAGAGAACAGGGAAGGGGCAGAGAGAGAGGGAGACACAAAATCCAAAGCAGACTCTAGTCTCTGAGCTGTTAGCATAGAGTCTGATGTGGGGCTTGAACCCATGAACTGTGAGATCATGACCAGAGCCAAAGTCTGACACCCAACTGATTGAGCCACCCAGGCACCCCTGTGAAGATCCTTAAATAAAGAAAAGCTTATACTTACCTTAAGGGGAAAACAGTTTTGCAGTTAGAAATCATTTGAAAGAGATGAAGTTTCAAGGTAGTGTCAGGGGATTCCCAGGTTCTATCCTTGGTGGGCATCTGCTATTTGTGTTAAAGTGAGAGAAAGGCTGGTGTTCCTTGCAGAAAATGTTACTTTACCAGAACAATTCTCAGGAGCTGCAGGCTTAGCTTTATTGTTTGTACCATTGATCAAAAATGTTAAGTGTCTATAACTTAGAACATCTTCTCATCCATGACCCTCACAATTAGAAATGGTTCTATCCTGGATCAGGGCCTTCTTGGACTTATTCCTAGTTACTAAGGTATGGATACTAAATATAGACTTCAGCAGGTGATACAGAGGTATTTGGATTATTAGATAACAATTTGATACTTTGGCCTGATTGGTATAAGCATCTTCTAAGTCACCTCATGGATTATGTTGCTTAAATCAACAGGTCATCTACAATTTCTATAATACTGAGCTGGACTTTCAGGCCATTTGTTACTATTGGCTTATCAGACATCAGAAACCAAGAAGCTGCTGTAGCCTTAGAAGGAAATATTAACAAACACTAGTCCATGACATTATACAAATAATAATGTCATGACCAGTGAGTCACTGCAAGAAAGGACACAGAGAGCTGTGGGGTCAAGAATAAAAGCCTTTGGAAAGAGAATTGCATAGCTTGGGGATGGAAATTACATAGGGTTCAACCCAATAGGGAAAAATGGTTGGGGAAAATAGTTTTTCTCTTCCCTTTTTCCTATTTAGACATGGATAATAGTAGCCAAATACTTCTTAGTGGGAACTTATATCAGTTACAGACCAATAGATGTCATGATTTGATGCATAATCAAAACAGACGAAAATAATTGTTTGCCAAACATTTATTTTTTACACAGTCCAATCATTTCAACAAGAATGTCTCCAAGGTAGTATCAATAGGTCTTAAAGGATTGTGAGCTGATGGGTCTCATCTAAGGGCTTCTGGGAACTTGCCCTTCTGTTCACAAATTTTTCCCTTTCCTTCCCCGAAAATGCTTTGATCTCCTTTTGACTCTAGAGTGAAATAGATGTTTATAGGATCTTGAGCAGGTTCTCTCTCAGTTAAAATGAACAAAGGTAGGAGTATTCTCAAATTCATCAAAGATTGGGGGAAAAGAACTGAACATTACAGACTACAGTAGACAGTTTTAAATTTTGAGCTCTGGAGTTTTTTGGGAAATACCTTGCTTTTGGCTCAGGAGATTTTAAGTGCTTATCAAGTATGAAAAAAATCAAATTCAAATTCTAGGTTTTGAAGCTAAATCTTCAGATTTCTTCCAGTTAGGGGCTGATTTCACAGGGAATTTTTCTGTAGAAGTCACTCCCTCCTCCTCCCCTGCCCTTCGGTATTCAAGGCTTGTAAAAATTCAGCCCCCTTGCAGAATCTGTGTTAATTATGCCAAAAAATGAGAGTCTATTTGGAGGTAAATATTAGTGTAATTTAGGCTCAAGAAAAAAAATGCCAACTGGAACATAAAAAATATCTAAACTCTCCATAAGATGAATCAACCATTGAAAAAAACAGACCCAATTCTTTTGAATCTTAAATCATTGTTATTCTTGTTATTCGAAAGCAATAAACGTTCCCGAAACAAAACTCCTTAAACGAATTAAATGATTTAGATTTTTAAAAATTGCACACCACATCTGCACCAAAGAGCAAAGACACCCTGCAGTAAAGAACTACTTGAGGAAGAATAAAAGGCAAGAGTACAAGGTACATTAAATGAGTGTAGTTTAAGATTTTGGAAAAAAAAGATTTTGGAACATCAGAGAGTTCTCCCACAACCAGAAATATTTGAGTCATTTGGTATCCAGTGTTTCTTTTTCCTTTGCTGGAAGCTTTGGCAGGTGTCAGGATATTGGCAGCATCTCTTAAGGGCGGTACTGAGATCTCTGCTCTTGGATATATTCATAGAGAGGGCTGGAGCGCACCGGGACACTGGCAAACTGACTCTTGCCTGGCTCCAGAGTCTGCCGACGGCCCCTGTCTCCGTCTTCCCAGACTTGCCCGCGGTGCCTTCGTTCCTCCTCCCGCTGGCGGCGTCTTTGCTCTTCTTGCCGCAGTTCTTGTTCCTGACGGCGCCTCTTCTCCCTGGCAAACTGCTCCTCCACGCGGTACTGCTGGCCTCGCTCCTGCCGGCGCCTCAGCTCTTCCTGCTCTTCGCGTGGCAGTTGCTCTTCTTCCTCGAGGAACTGCCTGTCCTGCTCCTGTCGGTGTCGCTTTTCTTCTCTCTCCTGCTGGACGCTCTGCTCTTGCTCTTGTTCAGCACCCTTCAGTTGCTCCTCCTGAGAGAGGGTACCATCTAGTCCTCGGCGGCGGCGCAGCCTCTGTTCCCCCTCCCGGAACTTTCTGTCGCGTTCCTGGCGGCGCAACTCTTCCTCCTCGAGGAACTTTCTGTCGCGCTCCTGGAGGCGCAGCTGTTCTTCCCTTTCCTGCAGGAGCTGTTCCTCCTCACGGAACTTTCTGTCGCGCTCCTGGCGACGCAGCTGTTCCCTTTCCTGTGGGAACGGTTCCTCTTCACGGAACTTTCTGTCGCGCTCCTGGCGACGCAGCTCTTCCTCCTCGCGGAACTTTCTGTCGCGCTCTTGGCGGCGCAGCTGTTCTTCCCTTTCCTGCAGGAGCTGTTCTTCCTCACGGAACTTTCTGTCGCGCTCCTGGCGGCGCAGCTCTTCCTCCTCGCGGAACTTTCTGTCGCGCTCTTGGCGGCGCAGCTGTTCTTCCCTTTCCTGCAGGAGCTGTTCTTCCTCACGGAACTTTCTGTCGCTCTCCTGGCGGCGCAGCTCTTCCTCCTCGCGGAACTTTCTGTCGCGCTCCTGGCGACGCAGCTGTTCCCTTTCCTGCAGGAGCTGTTCCTCCTCACGGAAGTTTCTGTCGCGCTCCTGGCGGCGCATCAATTCCTCCTCGCGGAACTTTCTGTCGCGCTCCTGGCGGCGCAGCAACTCCTCCTCGCGGAACTTTCTGTCGCGCTCCTGGCGGCGCAGCTGTTCTTCCCTTTCCTGCAGGAGCTGTTCCTCCTCGCGGAACTTTCTGTCGCGCTCCTGGCGGCGCAGCTGTTCTTCCCTTTCCTGCAGGAGCTGTTCCTCCTCGCGGAACTTTCTGTCGCGCTCCTGGCGGCGCAGCTGTTCTTCCCTTTCCTGCAGGAGCTGTTCTTCCTCACGGAACTTTCTGTCGCGCTCCTGGCGGCGCAGCTCTTCCTCCTCGCGGAACTTTCTGTCGCGCTCCTGGCGGCGCAGCAACTCCTCCTCGCGGAACTTTCTGTCGCGCTCCTGGCGGCGCAGCTGTTCTTCCCTTTCCTGCAGGAGCTGTTCCTCCTCGCGGAACTTTCTGTCGCGCTCCTGGCGGCGCAGCTCTTCCTCCTCACGGAACTTTCTGTCGCGCTCCTGGCGGCGCAGCTGTTCTTCCCTTTCCTGCAGGAGCTGTTCCTCCTCACGGAACCTTCTGTCGCGCTCCTGGCGAAGCTGTTGCTCACGTTCCCGGCGGCGCTGCTGCTGTTCCTCCTCGCCGAACTTCCTGTCTCGCCTTTTGGCTTCCTTTTGCTCTTCTCGCTCCAGCAGTTCCTCAGCTGGGAATTGCATGTCGCGCTGCTGCCGGGTCCTCTCTTTCTCTCGCTCTCTCTCCTCATCCCGTTCATCCTGCAGGAGCCACCGATTCTGCCGGAATGGTCTGTCTCGAACCTGGGAATCTTCGAATTGCCGGATCCTTTCTTCGTTCACTTTGCGTTTGGAGTAAACCCTGTGATTACGAACTTCATTTTCTTTTTCTGGTTGCCACTGCCATTTCAGATCGCGGCTCTGATCCTCATCTAGGAATTGCCTCTTTCTGTCCAGGCGCTGCAGCTCTTCCTCTTCCAGATACTGCCTGCCGCGCTGCTGGTGCCTCCGATCTCTTAGCAGCTGCTCTTCCTCCCTCAGCGGCTCTTCCTCCCGATATTGTCTCTCCAGCTCCTGGCGCCTCCTCGTCTTGAGTTCCTCTCGCTGCAGCTGCTCTTCCTCCCTCAGCGGCTCTCGTTGAGTTGGCTTGGCGTAGACTGTGTGGCGGCGTCTCTGGCTTTCCTCTTCTGGTTGCCACCTCCATTTTTGGTCACGGCGCTGCTCCTCCCGGCGTAGCTTCCTCTCCTGATCCTCTTGGAGGCTCTGCTCCAACCGGAGCTGCTTCTCCTCGAGGATCTGCTGCTCCCGCTCCTTCTCGAGTCGTTGGCGGCGCTGCTCTTCCTCCTCACGCAGCAGTTCCCCATCCTGCAGTTCCTCCGCCCTCAGCTGCCTCTCCTGCTGCTCCCGCAACTGGGGCCGGGCGGAGAACCTCTGGCGGCGCCTCTCGCTCTCTTCCTCCGCCTGCCACTGCCATTTGAAGTCTCGGCGCTGCTCTTCCTCCTCCTGCAGGCGTGCCTGCTCCTCTCGGAGCAGCCGCTGCTCGCGCTCCTCCCGGAGGGACCCGGACCGGCTTGGCCACTCGGCGTCCTCCTCCCGCAGTTGCCGCTCGAGCTCCAGGCGCTGCCTCTTCTCTTCGCGTTCCTGGCGTTGCCTCTGCTGCTCCTGCCTGTGGGGCCTGGAGTAGACCTTGCTCTGACGGGCGTCGGCCTCGCTTTCTAGCTGCCACTGCCACCTTGAGGTGCGGCTCTTGCCCCGCTCACGGGCCTCCACCTCCTCCTCAGCAGGCTGCTGCTCGTGCCTCAGCTCCTGCTGGAGCCTCTCCTCCTGCTCCCGCCTCAGCTCCTGCTCGCGTCTGTCCTGCTGCTCGCGCCTCAGCTCCTGCTCGCGCCTCTCCTCCTGCTCGCGCCTGAGCTCCTGCTCCAAGCGCGTCTCCTCTCGCCTCAGCCGCTGCTCGCGCCTCAGCTCCTGCTCCAAGCGCGGCTCCTCGAGCCTCTCCTCCTGCTCGCGCCTCAGCTCCTGCTCGCGCCTCTCCTGTTCGCGCCTGAGCTCTTGCTCGCGCCTGAGCTCTCGCTCGCGACTGAGCTCCTGCTCCAAGCGCGTCTCCTCTCGCCTCAGCCGCTGCTCGCGCCTCAGCTCCTGCTCCAAGCGCGGCTCCTCGCGCCTCAGCTCCTGCTCAAGCCTCTCTTCCTGCTCGCGCCTCAGCTCCTGCTCGCGCCTCTCCTCCTGTTCGCGCCTGAGCTCTTGCTCGCGCCTGAGCCCCTGCTCCACGCGGGGCTCCTCGCGCCTCAGCTCCTGCTCGCGCCTCTCCTGCTCGCGCCTGAGCTCCTGCTCCACGCGGGGCTCCTCGCGCCTCAGCTCCTGCTCGCGCCTCAGCTCCTGCTCGCGTCTTTCCTCCTGCTCACGCCTCTCCTCCTGCTCGCGCCTGAGTTCCTGCTTCAAGCGCGTCTCTTCGCGCCTGAGCTCCTGCTCCAAGCGCGGCTCCTCGCGCCTCAGCTCCTGCTCAAGCCTCTCTTCCTGCTCGCGCCTCAGCTCCTGCTCGCGCCTCTCCTCCTGTTCGCGCCTGAGCTCTTGCTCGCGCCTGAGCCCCTGCTCCACGCGGGGCTCCTCGCGCCTCAGCTCCTGCTCGCGTCTTTCCTCCTGCTCACGCCTCTCCTCCTGCTCGCGCCTGAGTTCCTGCTTCAAGCGCGTCTCTTCGCGCCTGAGCTCCTGCTCCAAGCGCGGCTCCTCGCGCCTGAGCTCCTGCTCGCGCCTGAGCTCCTGCTCCAAGCGCGGCTCCTCGCGCCTGAGCTCCTGCTCGCGCCTGAGTTCCTGCTCCAAGCGCGGCTCCTCGCGCCTCAGCCGCTGCTCGCGTCTCAGCTCCTGCTCGCGCCTCTCCTGCTCGCGCCTCAGCTCCTGTTCAAAGAGCAACTCCTCGCGCCTCAGCTGTTGCTCGCGTCTCTCCTGCTCGCGCCTCAGCTCCTGCTCTAAGCGCGTCTCCTCACGCCTCAGCCTCTGCTCGCGTCTCAGCTCCTGCTCACGCCTCTTCTGTTCGCGCCTCAGCTCCTGTTCAAAGAGCAACTCCTCGCGCCTCAGCTCCTGCTCGCGTCTCTCCTGCTGCTCGCGCCTCTCTTGCTCGCGCCTTAGCTCCTGCTCTAAGCGCGGCTCCCCGCGCCTAAGCTGCTGCTCGCGCCTCTCTATCTGCTCGCGTCTCTCCTGCTCCTCGCGCCTCAGCCTCTGCTCGCGCCTCAGTTCCTGCTCGCGTCTCTCCTGCTGCTCGCGCCTCAGCTCCTGCTCTAAGCGCGGCTCCCCGCGCCTCAGCTGCTGCTCGCGCCTTTCTGTCTGCTCGCGTCTGTCCTGCTTCTCGCGCCTCAGCTCCTGCTGCAAACGCGGCTCCTCCTGCTCCCGCTTCTGCCTTTGCAACTGCTCCTCTTCTTCCCGGAGCTCGCGCTGCTCCCGCCTCTCTTGCCTTTGCTTTCGGTCAGGAAATTCCTCAGGCTCCCAACCCTTGCGCCTCTTCAGCTGCTCTTCCTCCTCCAGGCGCTCTTCCGGTTGTCGCCTCTGCAGCCGCTGCTTGTCTTCCTCTGCGAGCTCCCTCTCCAGTTCCTGCCTTTTCTGCCTGTGTTCTTCCAGTTGTCTGTCCCGGGGCTCAAATCTCTGGTCTTCTTGCCTGGGATCTTGTAACGGGTTCTCTTTTCCCTCACACCTGACCCCCTTCTCATCCAGCCCGGAAACCTGGCTGAGAGCGTAATAACAAGCTTGAGCCACCTTGAAAACGAACAGGAGGAATTCATTGAAATCGACGAGCCCGTTACAGTCGCGATCCAGAAGTTCCAGGATCAGATCTACTGTCTCAGGGTCATGTGGCCTCTATGAAAAAATGAAAACAAAAATTTTACAATGTACTATTTACAAATAGTAAACTTTAAGTCATACACACAATGAATATTTTGTGATATGCTGACACTCAGAAGACGTTGAAAGCAATTGGAAAAACATCCAGTGTGTTTCAAGTCTTGTCGCTACGTAAAATGTGAACACTTCATTTTAAAGCATACATTTGTTGGAAATTTTTGTAACTTGTAATTTAATGCTGATCAAAAGAACTCAAGTTCTTTTTAGCTGGGTGAATATGAACCCATCCTCAAGAGAGAAATAACAACGAAAAATTTTGAAGTTTTACAGCAGCCATTTATGTCTGAAATAGTACCCTTGATAGATTTTTATCCCATGTTTGTAAACAGAACAAAACGTTTATGTTAACACCATTTTACTAGAGAAGACACTGATTTTAATTATTAAACTTTGGAAGTAAATTTAAATTCCTTTCAAATTTAGTTTGATCTGACATCTTTGGTGATAATTTCCAATGTTCATTCACATTGACGTTGCCATCAAGTACATGAAATAAATACTTGTTAGCAACTTCTTTAAGTACTCAGAATACAATGCCTGTTAAGTGCCTTCAGACTCAGAGATGAAGACTGTAGTGTAGAGCTGTGATGGTATAAAATGAATACAAAGTCACCATTCTTTGCTATGATCTCTCCTGAGAAGAAATTTTATAACTAAATCAATAGATTTCCTTTTCTTGTTATTTCTTACCCGAAGGACATCTCCAAATTCCCTTTCAAGGAGGTTCTTCAGGTCTTTCTTGCTTAGTGCTGCCCCATCACAATCATGTAAGGCATATTGATTGAAAATTTCAGTGATATCCAAGATGCTTTTCAGAAGTGGAGACATTTTTTTCCCCTTCCTTCAAGTTCAAGTAAATCTAGAAGAATAAAGTAGGATTCAGAATTAAAACTCTGTTTCCCATCTTGGGGAGGTTTCATCCATGCTGTTTCAGTCAGAGCCCTAAATTTACAACAGTAATTTATTTTCTTTTCTTTTATTTCTTTCTTTTGATTTTGAGAGAGAGAGAGAGAGAACCGTAAGTGAGGGAGGGGCACAGAGAGAGGGAGAGAGAGAACCCCAAACAGGTTCCACACTGTCAGCACAGAGCCCTACATGGGACTCGATCTCACCAACCTGAGATTATGACCAAAGCCAAAATCAAGAGTCAGATGCTTAACTGACTGAACCACCCAGGTGTCCTAACAGTAGTTATTTTCAACCTGGGCTTTCAAAGCATTTTATTTTTCAGTATTGTACTTAGAAAGGGGAAGACAGATCCTGAGAAATTTGAAGCTAGGGAATTATCTTCAGACTATTCTGTAGTCAGCTTTTGATCGTCTAGTCAATCTAGATTATCCATATCCTTTTCTTCTGTTTCTTCCTGCTCCCTAGCACATTTCAGATCAAATAGTGATCTGAGTGTAGAATTTTAAATTTGATATGTTGCTATTCATAAGTATCTTCCTCTAAAGTTGAATAAAGAGAAAAAATGAAAGCCAAAAGGTGAAGGAAGATTTGAGAGTATCTTAAGGTGGACATAAGCCATGTAGATCTAATTGTGGCAGCAAAACATTAGGCGGTAACCAGAAAAATAAAAAGGGAATGTGGATTATTTTCCAACATATGTAGTACATATGAGATCTATGAGGATAATTCATAAGTCACTATTTCTAAGATTAAGCACCACTTCTTCCTAGGCAAAAGTGACATTATAATATTCAGGTATAACAATGCAGAAAACAGAGTACATGTTATTTGTATTAACTCAGATATGTTGCAAATACTCAGTTATTGGCTAGCTTCTTTAATTATTTCTCAACTCCAATACTTCAGATGTCATAACTACATGAAGATGGCCCATATTGAGAAGAACCATAAAAAAGGAGTACTGAGGATTGGTGACACTTCTTGAGATGGCAGTTTTTAGGAAGATGAACCCCATAAGAGTCACACATGAACCACTCTCCACCCCCTAATATGCAAACAAACTTATAGAATTCAGAGACTTGGGGGGGAGGGCACCTGGGTGGCTCAGTCGGTTGGGCATCTGACCTTGGCTCAGGTCATGATCTCGTGGTTCACGGGTTCAAGCCCTGTGTCAGGCTCTGTGCTGACAGCTTCTGTCTCCCTCTCTCTCTGCCCCTGCCCAGCTCATACTCTGTCTCTCTCTCTCTCTCTCTCTCTCTCAAAAATAAATAAAACATTAAAAAAAAAAAAAGAATTCAGAGACTTGGGAGAAGAGCCATGTTTCCATTCAAGTAATGGCTCCAGCTATAAAATGGCATGGAGTTAGCGGGAGTTTGATATCCCTGTAAGATACTGATCCTTTCTGGTACATAGATCCTCCTGACCCCCACCCAGCATCTACTACAGCTGGAAAATGAATTGTACGGAAGAATATGACCCCATTGGCTGGGACTTACCCACTTCACCAAAGGAAGTTGAGTGCTCGCTGACACTGCTGGCAAGTGTACTGGGCAGCTGGGAGCTGGACCTTTTATAAGGGATTTAATTGTGCCCTGAAGAGCAACTTGCAAAGGAGACACCTACTCTGTGGGATGGCCTGATTCATTCCTAACCAAGCCCAGCTCCACCTCTGTCTCAACGAATGACTTGTTTATCTCACTATTTGCTCACGTAGCTATTTGACATGAGGTTCACAGACCGTGCCTCCTGACAGTTGAGGTGCTACTGATTCCACCTAACATGAATGGATAGAATATTTGACAGAATCTGTAATTTTTTAAAGTGCTAAAATTTAAATAAAACAGTGAAATGAAGAAATTAATGTTTAGAATATTAGTTAATTATGACTTCATAAAAAAGTAGTAACCTCTAGGCATTTACTTTATAAAAGATATAAATTCTAGAATGGGGTTAAACAGAAACTTTAACATAAACTGGTGAGAACCAAATAATATAATTCTGCCTGAAGCAATTCTAGGATGATGAGACCGTGTAAAGAATTGGTTTTAGTTTTTTCTCTAAAAATGCAGGTGGGAAAAAGTTTGCATTTGTATTTTTGGGTTTTATGATGATTTCTGTACAGATTGGGATTGCCTCTTTGGTAAGCAATTTTGGCACGTTACAAATATGATTTCATTAATTGTTCATAAGAACATGAAATCTGTGGGGCGCTTGGGTGGCTCAGTCGGGTAAGTATCCATCATGATCTCGCGGTTCATGGGTTCGAGCCCCAGTCAGCACAGAACCTGGAGTCTGCTTTGGATTCTGTGTCTCCTTCTCTCTCTACCCTTCCCCACTCGCACTCTGTCTCTCTCTCTCTCTCAAAAACATTAAAAAAAAAAAAGAGAATATGAAATCTGTGAAATTTCATTCTTAGGATATTACATCTAAATGAAGTTTGCTCATTTCTTTTCTCATTAGCATATCGAAGCCCTTGGAGAAAAAGAGCTGGTGTAATGCATTATTGTAGATATAATCATCCTACTCAGCCTAAGTTACTAATGATTATGACACTTAAGCACTTGAGTCTGCTTCTCCTGGAAACACATTAAGGTAATCGGTCATTCTAGCCCATTATATCTGTCAGGCCTTTCTCAACCCTGGCGATCACTCGCAAATCTCAGCTCTGTTTTATTGTAAGGAACTGGATTTTTCCCTGCTTGTCAGTGACTTCCACCCTTACATTTCACACTTTATGAAACTTTGCTTCACAATAGGTTTATGGAGACTATTAAATGATTCAATGGCTTTCAGCATTTCTATTTTCTCCTTTGTCCAACACATCCAACTGTTGGTTTTCTGAATTTTGCAGAGACTCTATAGGGCCCTTTAAAGTGAAGATTTAAAACCTAAATCTTGATGGCTAGTACATTATGTGCAGATTGGTGCAAATGACAGTAGAGTTGAATTTTATTTCTCTTCTCACTTGCTGCCATCCCAGAGGTGGGTGAAGAGGAAAGTAGAAGTGAGAGGTGGTGAGAAGACAATTGCATCCTTTGTATCTTAACTTTGCATCCTTAAGGACTTTAACACCGAAGCCTACGACCTAGGGAATTTTCCTGGAACTGTCACTAATTCTTGGGATCAGATGGCAAACTTAATGTTTTCTTTTTTCCCTTCTATTTAGGGGTGTATACAGTTCTCTTAATCTTTGGATTCTAGGGTAGAACCACCATGAGCACTGTATACAATGTAACCACAGATAATCTCAGAACCTCTATTTCTCACAGAAGGATAGCCTTTTTTTTATGGGTGTCCTTCAAGGAATTCCCTGGACAAACCCTGATTTGTGTCTGATTCTGCTGTTATCTGTGAGTATGTGATCCGTTGGGGAACCTCAACCCAGGTGTTGGGATTCATTTGTGTTTCCATTACCTTCCTGTAGTCAATATACTCAAAAGGACACTGGACAGTAATTAGGTTCTATGAGAATAAAGGGAAAATGTTAATCATTCTAAAATCATGGTTGAACAAGCAAAACAATAGAGAGGCAAACCCAAAAGGAAAGTGCTTCTGAATAGCCATGAGAAAATGGCTGAAATTGCTTTCAGAAAAGCTTTCAGAAAAGCCCCTCCCCCATTCTGAATGAAGCTAGATCTTTAATCTAGTGATGGCTCTCTTACCCACTCTTGTTTGAAGTCAGTACACCATGAGGCAAAATATTTAAAAACCTGAAAAACCTAAGAGAGTTAGCCTGTTTTTCTTGCTGCTCTTTGTCGGTCATCAGAAAATTTTTAAGTAAATTCAGATGCTAAGTTGTAAAATCACATTTATATTCTCTAATGAAGTGGCCCTCATTACTATATAATGTTCTTTTAGTTAACACAATATCATTATTTTAAAATTCCATTTGAAAAGAAGCTTCTGATATGATATTTGGACAGGGAAATAATTTTCATTGTTTTCTAGTTCCTTAAAAGGTTGGTAAATGCCAAAGAATGTAGAAAATTATCAAGTCCTAACCTATTGGTTCAGTCTGGTGGTTTTTTTTTTTTTTAAAGACCAAGTGGGAATCCTTGAGATGTAGCAGTATTCTCTCATTATGGTTCATCAAAAAAGAATGGTGTTTTTCATTATCTGAGGATCTCCATTCTTTTTATAGACAGAAAAAATTTCATTATCTTTCTTTTATAAGATTGGAGACTAAGGCACTGAGAGGTGAGAAAATACTATTGACTGGCCTGGGAAGACCCAAGTGCTCCTGCTCCATTTTGCAAGAATGTCCTTCTTTATTAAGGGTTAATGCTGTTGGGTCCAAAGCACAGTTACAGTATTGTACTGTTACTTGGTTTTGAGACTTGTGCTCTTCATTACAGAAGAATTAAAGAGAAAATAAATTTCATCACTCAGATACTTAAAAAAAATTTTTTTAAGTTTATTTATTTATTTGGAGAGAATGAGCATGTGCACATGTGGAAGGGTGGGGCAGAGAGAGAGGGAGAGAGAGAATCCCAAGCAGGCTCTGTACTGTCAGCATGGAGCCGGGAGTAGGGCTCAATCCCATGACCATGAGATCATGGCCTGAGCTGAAACCTAGAGCCAGTTGCTCAACTGACTGAGCCACCCAGGAGCCCCATCAGATGCTTTAATATTATGTCAATCATGCTCAAATCTTTCAGGGTGGAGCTCTGCTGGATTAACAGAATGAAGGAAGTATTAGGTTTCCTTTGTCTATATCCTAGTCAAAGGCTCACATCTCATTTTCTCTTGTCAGAACTCAGAAAAAGTAGATAATAGATTTGACATTCTGTGGCATTCTACCAGGACCAGGCCCTGTCTTGGCTTTACTGGGAAACCACCAAAGTGAAAATTAAAAAAAAATTTTTTTTTTTATGTTTATTAAACTTTGGGAGAGAGAGAGAGACAGACAGACAGACAGACAGACAAAGCATGAGTGGGGGAGGGGCAGAAAGAGAGGGAGACAGAATCTGAAGCAGGCTCCAGGATCTGAGTTGTCAGCACAGAGCCTGATGTGGGGCCCGAACCCACAAACTGTGAGATCATCACCTGAGCTGAAGCCAGACACTTAACCGACTGAGCCACCCAGCACCTCCAAGGTGAAAATTTAGGTAAAGCAGAGAAAGTGTCATCCTAAGCCTAACGGCTTCTACAGAACACTGTATGAGCCATAATGTGGAACTCCGGGAAAATGTCCAAGTAGGATGATTTTAGACGCCTTAAAAAAAAAGATTGTTTGCTAAACTCTCTAAAAACCTCTCCAATGAAGAATTTTTTTCTTAAAATTATGTGTTAAACCTTTCAAGTTTTCCTACTGTTTTTTTCTTTTTCATTGATCTATCCGCTGTGATCCCACCTTTGCCAGTCTAAGACCTAATGTATTTTCTCTGGGGTCCTGTACAAGTTCCATCTCTTCCCAAAACCTTCTTTGACCTTTACATATAATGATCTTCCAATTAAAAAAAAATTACACAGCATGCATAATCAGCGTCATACAACCTAGCACTAGTTAATGTGTAATTTGCAGATTTTTTTCTCTATTTTATTGGGGGCTCCTTTTGTCTTCTCAATTAGGTTTTAAGTTCCTTGAAGGCAATGCCGTATCTTTTATTTTGACTAGGTGTTTAGTAAAGTCCTTACTGATATGATATAATTTTATTGCATTGCAGCAGTTTAAATGGCCAGCAGGTCAGAATGAGATGATTGCTTGATCTGGTACAGAGTTCTCTGGGTCTGGGGATGAAAGCATACACCATAATGGGAGTCAGCCCTCTTGGGGCCTCTTTCTAGTTTCACCACGTGTGGGACAGATGATAGGAGGCATTACTCCACCCCTCTCTGCCTTCCCCCATGGCCATCACTTCACCCCTCTGTTAAGTGAGGAGCTGCAAGATATGAATCTCTTCCTCAGAGCGGAGCTGTGATAATTACAGCTTGTAAAGCATTTGTGATTCTTAGATATAAGAGGACTAATTATTATGATCATTAATAATTCTTAATTTCTATCTTCTTTAAGGTAAATTATTCTTACTTTAATTATACCCCCACCCTGGTGGTAATTACACCTCTGAGAGTCAGGAGATGCTTTCATCTTACATCATGCCAGGAAGGGTGACTGGGCATGGGTGCCCAGGGAGGGCACTTCCACCTTCTGTTTACTCCCACTCTCACCCAGAATAGCAGAGGGCTCCTAGCTTTCTTTGTCATTAAAATGGTCACAGATTTCAAGTGATTTTTTTCTCTGTCCTGTAACTATGTATCCTAACCAGAAGCTCCTCAATTTCACAGTGTTGGGATCCAACAAAGGACACACTGAATGGGAAAAATGAATTTAATTTTAATAATTTGATGAACACTGAGGGAAAGAAGCAGGCATCTTTGGTTGGGCAGTGGAGACTTGATGATGTCTATTATAAAAAGGCTCACAGCTGGCATATGAAAGAAGGGCCATAGCTCTTCAGGGGTCAAGTGCTGTGTGACATTCCCTCTTGGACTTAGATCTGTACCTAATACAATGGTAAGTCACTCTTTGGGATGAGATAGAGGATTTATGTCTAAAGAACTAAAAAAAAAAATTTTTTTTTTTTGAGAAACGTTTTGCTTCTGATAGTAAGGCATAACATAAAACAGATTGGGAGCTGAGGCTTTACACTTAGTAGAAGATTTGGGTTGTGGGAGTAAGAGTCGCAGCCTCCCAACGTGGAAAAGGGCAGTGTCAGCACAGACGGCCCGCTCCCATCTGCCTTAGATTATTTTCTCCAGCTCCAGACATTCAATGGTCACCTGTGTCATGATAGAGCTATTGTGTCCGAATCTTAGGTGTTTCAGCCCCCTGAATCCCACCTTATGCCTGACGGAAGGATGGAAGTGGAACAAGTAGGAGAACAATGTTCAGAATTTTTGGTGGCTTTCATTCTGCCGTCCCTGCCCGCTTCGGAGGAGCGCAGGTTTCCTTGCGGTTGGCCTCACCCTCCGCCCCAGCAGCCTTCCTTCCGATGCCTTTCTTCCGGGGCCTTTCTTTGCTCCTTTCTCTTCTCTGCTTTCGAAAAAAGTTTTCACTGCTCCACCACATCCTCAACACTCAAGTAACTAGGAAAGGGTTGAAGGGACTTTGGGGGGGACCGGTCAAGGTCCTTGTCCCTTTGGCTCGAATGATGATCCGAGTGAGCTCCTAGCATTTGTGGTGACGCAGAAGATTGGCTGTGTGGTTGTTTCTCCCTCTTTCCCTCCTGTGGTTGTCTCTGAGGCCCACAAGCATTCTGTGCCTGTTCTGCACCAGGCATGGTGCCAGGCACCGCCATTCTCACCAAAAGACACTCCACTCTGTCCTCTGATGATTTGGCGCAGGACATGTTTAATTCCCAAAATAAGGCTATGTATTAGTATTTCCTTGGATGTGCAAAATATGTTCTGCTAAGAACACACAGGGGCGCCCAGGTGGCTCAGTCGGTTAAGCATCCGACTTTGGTTCAGGTCATGATCTCAGGGCTTGTGGGTTCAAGCCCCGCGCGTCCAGCTCTGTGCTGACAGCTCAGAGCCTGGAGCCTGCTTCGGATTCCACCTCTCCTTGTCTCTCCGTCCCTCCCCCGCTCACGTTCTGTCTCTCTCAAAAATAAATAAACATTAAAAATATTAAAAAAAAAAAAAGAACACACAAAAACCTAGTAACAGCAACTACCTATAGGGAGAGAGATGGGGAAGTGTCTTTTTTTTACAGTATACTTTCTTATACTTTTTGATATTTGAACCATGTAAATGTGTTATCTGTGCAAAAATTAAATACATTGAGCCCTAAGAACAAAAGTTTAATTCCAAGAGAAAAGATATGAAACAAA
Source organism: Leopardus geoffroyi (assembly GCF_018350155.1). Classification (NCBI taxonomy): domain Eukaryota; kingdom Metazoa; phylum Chordata; class Mammalia; order Carnivora; family Felidae; genus Leopardus; species Leopardus geoffroyi. The sequence continues at coordinate 106,777,481 of NC_059328.1, forward strand.
GAGAAAGTAACTGGCAGAATGAGATAGAGGGAATCAAACATTTTATTCTAAGATGTAAAAGAGCAGAAACAGGAGAGTTTCTAGGTGTCAGTGCTTCTAGAAGACAAGAATGCATCTCATTTACTCACTTGGTATTGCATCTGGCAGGGTACTTGGGGATTTATATATACATACATACATACGTATACATATATATGTATATTTTTGTATATGTACATACATATATAAATAAATGTATGTATATATATACATATATTTGTATATGTACATACATATATAAATAAATGTATGTATATATACATATATTTGTATATGTACATACATATATAAATAAATGTATGTATATATATACATATATATGTATATATATTAATTACAATGCCATGAAATAGCCCTGAAATTGTTTGAGCCTTAAGATTCACTACAGTGGTTGCACACTAAGCATTCATTTTAGCCTTTTAACTCTTCTGCCAGATGTATAATTGGAACTTTTCAGATAGTTTTCTTTGAGGCTTTTCCTTATCTCCAGATGAAGAGTGCTGTGGATGCTGGTTGTCTAACTAGCCCCACTGGCTCTGGGCTCTCAGCTGGCTGGCCGTCAGCTCTGATCAGAGAGTGTACCATGAGTGGCTCATCTATAACTGCATTGTTTGAAAGCATTTCCCAAATTACAAGAAAAATTGCTTTCAGCAGCATAGAGTCTTTGAAGTGAACCACAACCTGCATAGGTATTGCAAATGGGGAATGATTGCAAGTTCTCATAGGGCAAAAAGTAAGTTTTTCTGGCATTAATGTAATCCCTCCTTTTGGTGCCAGTAGATTTCAAAATCAGATCTGGGGGTCCCTTTTGTCATGCTTTCAAGGTGCAAAACTCTTTGAAAGTCTCTGAATGCAAACTCTAAAATAGTACTTGTATGACCTTACCTGTCCCATGAATGTTCACAGCACCTTGCTCCTCAGCTAATCAAAAGCTTTCATTGAAAACCTACGTAGGGGCATCTGGGTGGCTAAGTCGGTTGAGCATCTGACTTTGGCTCAGGTCATGATTTTGTGGTCTGTGAGTTCAAGCCCTGCATCTGCCTCTGTGCTGACAACTCAGAGCCTGGAGCCTGCTTCAGATTCTGTGTCTCCCTCTCTCTCTCTGTACCTCCCCGCCTCACACTCTGTCTGTCAAAAATAAATAAATGTTACAAAAAAAAAAAAAAAAAAAAGAAAACCTATATAAAATGGAAGGCACTGAACTAGATGAAAAGAAGACCCCACCCTGGGCATTCAGAGAGTTTGACAGAATTGTGAAGTCTGGTTATAACCCACACATGGTCTATGGGTTAAAGAAGGAAGGTACCGCTGCTGGCTAACATAGTTTGGGAAGGCTTCTGGGAGGAGATGGTTCTCCTTCTGGATAAGATGAATGGATTTCAGGCAGGCCAAGGATTTCATGCATGCTAGGCAGTGTGTGGAAAGCTGGGCAGTAGGAACAAGCAAATTCTATTTTGAGAAAAATGTTGACCAGTTGGACTATTTTGGGGAGTTTATCACTCTTTGATAAAGGGCTGTGTCTCCTTGGTCCTTTCATGGTCTGGCCTTACAGAAGAGATGTTAGTATCAACCGTCTATCCATTCATTAAGGAAGGAATTGAATATAGTATGATGTAGGTTCCGTGAAAGCAGATTGTCTATCTGTTTTGTTTTCTGCTGAATCCCCAGTGCCTGTTATAGAGCACGCACTCAGGAAGTATCTGTTGATTGAAAGAATGAACAAATTGCATTTATGCATCATGTACAAGACCATCTATAAGTGCCATGATCAGAAAGTAGCCCTAAAATAGTTCGGAAGAAGTTACTTTTCAATGGGAGATTAGGAGCATCGAGAGATTAAGAGCATGTGAGAGAAGTTATAATGAACCATGAAATAGGAGGGAGGGCATAATTTTATTTTATTTTTTAAGTCTTGCTGGGAGTGTGGAATGGGTGGTTGGGACTGTACTGGTGGCAAGGGAATGAGGATGGGGAGGGCAAGAATAGTGACAATGAAACTAATATCCTAGTTCTTTCTACACTGCCCTGGTCAGTGGTTTCTTTTGGAGATTTGAAACAAAGTTTTGGAGAAAGAAATTATTTTCACCAAGGGGCTAGTTTCATATCTGTAATTTAAAAGCAGTTCCAAGAGTATCACCTGAGCCAGTCTGAACTTCTCCTGCTATTATTATTCAGATGAGGACTTGACTAAGCAGAATTTGCAGCAGTGAGGAAAAGTGCCTGGGGCCCCAGCCTAGGCAAGGCTGAGTTAGTGGACTGGCTTTGCCCATACTTAGACAATGGCTCATGAGGAGGCCTCATCTTTCTAATCCAAGCATCTGAAATATTTTAGCCTGATCTTCTGTACTCAGCATCATATAATCAGTTAGTCTAATCAAATTTACTGCGTCCAGGTACTGAGAGTGAAAAGATGGATGAGAAATACCTCTGTCCTCCGTCTCCAGTTTGGTGAAGGGAGTTTGGCCTATGTGGCATGGTGGCGAGGAGTCTTTTTGTGTTTCTGTGACCATCACCACCACTACCACCACTCTCATCATCATCACTGTGAGCCAGACATGATGGTAGCTGTTGTTTCTTGTTCTTAACTGGTCTTGTGTGGTAAGCACGCCTATTCTCATTTTGTAGGTGGGGAGATGGAGAATTTGAGATGGGAAGTGACTTCTCTAGGGTTGAAGAGTTGGCAAGTGGCAAAGCTGGAATTTGAATCCAGATTTCTCTAACTCTAAAACCCATGCTCTTTTACCATCTTCAGTACTACTCCTTTAATTCTTTGCTGCCTGTGTGGAGGTAGCAATACTTTGTTATGCAAAGTACCATATCAAGATAAAAGATCTTCCCTCTACCTCTTCTCCTCATGGTCAGCTAATGCTCTTGTGTCCTCCATGTAACTAGAAGAAACACGTGCTGTATGTGGGACAGCCCTCTGCAACAGGTGTCAGTTTCATGAGGGCCGGTGCCTCAGCCACAAATACACAGAAGTTCATGGTCTTTGTTGGAAGGAGGGAAGGATCTTGTCTCCCACGAGACATGGTGGCTCTTAGACCAAGACACCTGGACTTCTGTGATATTTTTCCCCTGAAAACTTTGTGTGAAGAAACCAGAGTCAGCCTAGACCAGTTTGTGCAGCTGATGCACTGAGGCCGAGAGCGTCCTGTTATCAGATACCAGGACAGTGACTGCTGAATGTCATGTGCGGACCTTGCAGTCTTCTAGCCACAGCTTGATTATAATCATTAAGATTTTATAGGACACTGAGTGCATTGCCAAGTGTTTTACGATTTCCTTTTTATTAGTTGTTCTCTATCCAGGCTAGCCTGACAGAAGGGCTGCCGCCTCTGCTTTCCTGATGTGGAAACAGGGCCACGGTGAGGTTAAGTTTTCTGTGAGAGGTCACCCATAGCTGAACTGGGTTTGCAGCTGAGATGGGTTTCTGACTTGCTGGGTTGGCCAGATGTGCTCTGCTTCTTTGATGTGGGAATCAGGAAATTTAGAGCTAATGAAATAATATCTTGGGGGTCTGGAAGGTAGTAGGATGTGTTGTTTGAAACTTGTGTTTTGTTTTCCAGTGTGAATTTTGATTTTGGTGTCCATAAGTCAAAAGTAGAAGAGCTCAGTCATTCCTATTGGCCTTCTGTGATTCTCCCTTTTTTATGTGCCAGCTTTTCCTCTATGCTCCAGGAGAAGAGGTTGGTCTTGAATGAGTGATTTCAAGTTCCAGGCATTTAGAGAGGGAACCAGGTGGTGTGTGGTTATCATTGTGCTGATTACAGGCCATGTGAGCGTTGCGAGAGAGCTCTCTTTTGCTTGGAAGCAACATTGTGATATTCTCTCATTCTCCACAGAGGGTCTCTAGTTAAAGTACTGGTTTCATGGGATCTTCCTAGGGGTGCAGGTGCTTCAGGCTCTAATGTTAACAAAATGTAGGAAATCAGGGTTAAGCAAATTGAAACACATTATTTATTTATTATTTTTTTTTAAAAGTATTTTTTAATTTTAATTTTATTTTTAAATATTTTTTAAGTTTGTTTATTTATTTTGAGAGAGAGAGAGAGACAGAGAGAGAGAGAAGAGAGAGAGAGAGAGAACACAAGCAGGGGAGAGGCAGAGAAAGAGGGAGAGGGAATCCCAAGCAAGGTCTGCGCTGTCAGTGCAGAGCCCAACGTGGGGCTCAAACTCACAAACTGTGAGACCGTAATCTGAACTGAAATCAAGAGTTGGATGCTTAACTGACTGAGCCACCCAGTAGCCCCTGTTTATTATTCTTGTACAGTAGGACTTCTCAAAGCTTTCTGTGTGTTGTGAGTTTCCAAGGGGCGACTCTAGTGTACACCAAATCTGAAACTCAACCAATTCTGTTTTTTCCTTCACTCTGTCTTCTGACAGTGACAGTCCTTGGAACATCCCTGAGGAAATTCAAGCTGAGGTTCTCAAGCATGTCCCACTCAGACAGGCAGCACACAGTCTCCTTCCTTCTCTGTGGCTCCTAATGGAACTTCATTGTGAATGGGAGGGGAGGAAATGCTCTCTTTGTATTTCTCATGGGAGGTGAAATGTCATCCTTACTGCACGTACCTTCTAGGCATGAGCTTGTACTCAAGGCCAGGAGATGAACCACGTGTCTTCTGAACTGAACTTTTCATTTTTGCCCTGGTTCATTATGCCGTTGTAATGTAATACATGAATATTGATTACGGGGTATGTGTTTGGACATAACTTCTTACACAGGTTTTAGGAGTATAGATCATGCAGATTGTACTATATTATGAGCAACATTTTGGAGTCATTTGTATCAATAATGTTTTAACATAGTAAGAATGACCTTGTGTTATCCCCACCAAATTTCCTCCCAGAATTGTGCACTTGGATATTTTTGGCACATAGTAGTGTTAGGGGGGTAAGAATGTGTCTTTTTCAGGAACAGTTAATTTTTAGGTAGCCTCTGGCTGCCCATGTGGTACATTGGGAGCTGGTGGGCTGGGGGCAGAGTTCCTGCTGTGGGTCCAGTTTGGAGATTGGTATTATCTTCGATCTTAGGTGAGTCACTGAAATTCACCAGGCCCTGGGTGTCTGTGTGTGAAATTAAGATAATGTCTCTTGCTTCCTCCCTCCCTCTTAGGGATGGGGGTGCTAGAAGAAATGAGGTCATATAAGTTTTGAGCCTAGAGGAAAAAAGCAAGAAGAGAATTTTTAAGGATCGCCATGTTCTTTTCCTTCTCTTGGTGTCTAAATGCAGAATGCTGGGAATAGATCCCAGGAGATCAGATCCCAAGAGAGAGCAATGAGGCCAGGAAGAGATGCCTGCTCGTGGAGCTGCTCATGGGCCTTCACAGACTCTTGCTTTCACTAAGCGTTGCCTGGAACATTACCCTCCTTGAAAGCACAGAGACTTGGGAGATTTGCCTCTCTGTCCTTTATCCATCAGTTGATAATCAACTTCTGTAATTATGGGGTGTTCAGCCTGATTATTTTATGTTTCTGCATAAAATCTTTTTCTTACTATGTGTCAGGATTCAGGTAAAGTCTCTTCATGAAAACTACCAAACACCCACTTGCTGAAACTGGGACATGTTTGCTGGACATTTGTTCTGTCACTGGCCTTTTCTTACCATGTGTCCAGGACATCTAGGACTGGTGTCTTAGGCTATTCTTTACCCGCAGTCATCAGGATCTGGCATCTCAGAAACTTTTTGCTCTCAGGAGCCCAGACCATTTCAGTGTTCTGCTATGTGGATGTCATTATGACACCCATTTTCCTGAGGATGAGATGGAGGCAGAGGTGGGACGGACTTGCCTGAGGCTGCAGGGTGACTCAGGAGCACAAGGGAGAAGGAGGATATAAGTGATGGATTCTTCTCCCCTGACCTCACTCCCAGACCCCACTCTGTCTAGCCCATTCCCTCCCATAATCTTGCTTGCTCAGAAACCCGGTTCCAGAGCTATTTTGTTGCCTCATCCCATCCATCATTAATCTTTGATGTAATTCATTTATCTAAGGCATCATTTAGCTCATTATCTCCTTGTGGTTCTCACTTGGTTGCAAAGAGTTTTCTATCTCTTGTTTTACGTAAGTACTACTACCAGTCTCAGTAAGTGCAGCTCTCCACCTACCCTCCTTTTCTCTGGGCTCTGGTTCCTGTGTCAGAGGCTTGGGATCATATCTCACAGAGTTAAGTGCAGAGTGGTTGCTCAGGAGGGAAGGGAAACTATAATTTATTGAATACCTTCCATTTGTCATGCTGTATACTAGGTACAAAAATAACATAATAAACCTATGAGTGTGGTATTCATATTTGGCAGATGAGGAAAATGAGGCATAGACCGGCCAGGTGACCTGCCCAAGGTCACATGACATTCAGCCCACATTCTTTTTTAAAATTTTAATTCAGGTGTAATTGACATACAATATTATATTAGTTTCAGGTGTATAACATCGTGATTTGACATTTGTATACATTGTAAAATGATTACCACAGTAAGTGCAGTTACCATCTGTCACCTTACCAAGTTAATAGAATATTATTGACTGTATTCCCCAAGCAGTACATTACATCCCCATGACTTATTTTATTTTATAACTGAAAGTTTGTACCTCTTGATCTCCTTCACCCATTCTACTCCCTACCCCCCACCGCTTTGACAACCACCAATCTGTTCCCTGTATCTGTGAGGGTCAGTTTTGTTTTGTTTTGTCTTTTAGATTACACATGTAAGTAAAACAATGAAGTATTTGTCTTTCTCTGACTTCTCTCACTTAGCGTAATACTCTCTAGGTCCATCCACGTCATCTCAAATGGCAGGATCTCATGTTTTTTTTATGGCTGAGTACTATTCTGTTCAACAGATTTATATATATATATAAGATAAAAAAACCAAACATAAATAAAAAACACATATATATAACACATATGCATATATACCATATCTTCTTTATCCATCCAGCCATTGATGGACACTAGGTTGTTTCTGTGTTTTGGCTATTGTAAATAATGCTGCAGTGAATATGGGGGTGCAGATATCTTTTCAAATTAATGTTTCTGCTTTCTTTGGGTAGATAACCAGTAGTGGGATTGATGGATCATATGGTAACTCTATTTTTAATTTTTTGAGGAATGTTTATACTGTTTTCCATGGTGGCTGTCCCAATTTGCACTCCCACAAATAATTCATGAGGGTTCTCCGTTCTCTGCATCTTCATCAACACTTATTTCTTGTCTTTTTGATACTAGCCATTCGAACAGGTGTGTGGTGATACCTCACTGTGATTTTGATCTCCTTTTCCCTCCTCATGAGTGATGTTGAGCATCTTGTTGTTTGTCCGTTGGCCGAGTGTATATCTTTTTTGAAATAATGTTATGCCTTTGCCCATTTTTTTTAATTGGATTTTTTTGTTATTGAGTTGTATGTTGTTCTTTATGTATTTTGGATATTAACCCCTTACTGGATGTATGATTGGCAAATACCTTCTCCCATCTAGTAGGTTGCCTTTGCATTTTGTTGATTTCTTTCCCTTTGCTGTGCAAAAGCTTTTTAGTTTGATGTTGTCCCATTCAGTCCATTGTCTTTGCCACTATGCCCTGCTGATTTGAGTTTTACCAAAAATTCTATGGTGGCTGCACTTCTTGTTATTCACATAATTTTAATTTCTTACATTTGTATAGTGATTTATGGCTTCAGAAAGTTACTGTTGCAAATCTGATTTCATTTTATGTTTGCAACAGCCTTATAAAACGGGTACCGCAGGTAATAATACTCCAGTTTTTTTGGATGAAGAAGCTGATACTCATAAAAATTTAGTGATTTGCCCAACATCCATTGTTTAGTGTCCAGTCTATAATATAATATAATATAATATAATATAATATAATATAATCTATTATCAAAATATTCTTCCTCAAGTACTATTTTTATTATGCTACTCTTCTGATTAAGAAGCTTACAGTGACTGCCTGCTGCATAATTACCAGTCAGTTGTTCAACTCTTTGCCAGTTGACCTTCCTCATCCATCCATCATTCATTCATTCATTTATTCAGCACACCTTAATTAAACACCTGTGATGTGTGAAGAACCAGGGATATAGAGAGGAATTATACCTGGTCCCAACCCTTGAGGAGATTACAGTGTGGTCAGGGAGTCATGCAGGTTAACCCATTATTTTAATCCAGGATAATAAAAGCTATGGAAGAGGGTATCATGGGAGCACATTGAAGGGGCGCATCACCCAGACAGTGGGCTTGAAGAGGGCAGCTTAGAGAAGGCTGGGCTTGCGCTGAATCCTATGGACCAGGTTGGGTGTAGGGTGTGATAGAGAGGGATAAGAGGTGAGGGTGGGAAAGCTAAGCAGGGAAGATCATGAAGGATTTTGTGGGCAAAGAGAAGGGATTTAGACTCATCTTGTAGACTATGGAGAGCCATTATAGGATTTAAGACAGGAGAGGATATGATGACATACTCATATTTGCATTTTGGAGAGGTCACTATGGCAGAAACACTGAGAAGGTACTGAGGGTGGGCTAGATAGAAGACAGCAAAGTCACTTAGGTATTCATTGCAGAGAAATAGTTGAGAAATGGAGGTTTAAACTAAGATATTTACAGTTGGGCTGGAGAAAATAATTTGAATCATGTTTTAAGAAGTAGAAACCCATAAATCCTGCTGAAATATTGGATATAGAAGACAAGGAGGAAGAAAGAATGAGGAGGAGATTTCGGTTTGTCTGGAGCTTTTGGGCAGATATAAGGCAAGGAGAGGGACATGAGAGGAAATCTTTGAGTGTGTGAGTTTGAGCTGCCTGTGAGATACCAAGTGAGGAGGGCTACAAGGCAATAGGACACTTGGTCTGGAAGGCAGGAGTGAAGTCTGGGCTGAAGATATGAATTTGGAAGCCATCAGCAGGAACGACATGGTTGTAGCCTCAAGAGGAGCTGAGATTGAGTACGGGGTGGTATGTGGCATGGTGGTTCTCATCTGGCTATGCATTAGAACCATGGGGTGGTGGAGAGATTCTAACAATGCAGATAGCTTGGATCACATCACAGGAACATTAGGATTTCTGGGAATGGGATCCAAGTGTCCATTTTTGGCTTTGTTTTTGTTTTTTAGAACTCACCAGATGATAAAGTGGCAGCCAAAGTAGAGAAGCACTTGGCATACATAAAGAGGAGCAGGAAAAGCCTCACTGGAGGAGACAGAAGGGGAGGGAGAGAATGGGTCATGGGTGCTAAGAAGGTGAGCAGTCTGAAAGAAAGGAGTGAGCACCCTCTTTTACAGAGTCTTCAGTCACTTCCTGAAATGACCCTTTCCCACAAGCTCCCAATCTGTTGGTTATTTCTTGCATTTAACTTGGGAGATGTCCCTCTGTATCTCTGCTCAAACTATTGTAGATACCCAGATTCCTGCCTTTTGCTAGGATGCCAATCCACTTCTGTTTCATGTATAAAGACTTGGCTTAAAACTCCTCCTCCAAAGATCTGGCTAATTTTGTCAGATTCAGAGAATCCTCCTTAGGTAGTCCCTCATACATTTAGTGGTTTGTCAGAGATGGCCCAGCTCTGGGACAATGCCTGGAGCCCTGAGCATGGACTCTGAAGATCTGAGTTCAAATATGGGCTCTACTACAAATTAGTTAGCTGAACCTGTTGGGGGAAGTCATTAAAGCTCACTAGTTTTTTGTTTGTTTGTTTTTTGTTTGTTTTTGTTTTGTTTTGTTTTTAATCTGTAAGGTATTCATAGCTATTACTACTTTGAAGGATTGATGTAAGCTTTGTATGTGAAATTGTAAGAAAGCTATACATATGGTATAGGGTGGTATTAAATTTTACACAGATGAATAGGTTGCTTTGCAAGCAAAGCCTGTGTGTGTGTGTGTGTGTGTGTGTGTGTGTGTGTGTATTCATTTGATTTTCTAACTAGATTATAAACTCCTTAGAGACAGACTGTTTTGTTTCTTTTCTACCTCTCTAAAAGGGGGTTTAGTGGGCTGTTGTGATTCTTAGGCAGCCAACACCATTTGTGGGATCATGCTGGTTAACCTCAGCATCCCTGAGGGTGTTGCTCCCAGGTGACAGGACATCTGGACCTCTGTGCAGGGACCAAGAGTCAGATCATAGCCTGTATAGGCATGGGATGTTATTTGGGTCAGTGTCATCTAGACTGGATCTGTGGGCTCCAAACATATAAGGGACAAATCCTACGTGTGTGCAAGAAGTAGGAAAAGTTTAAGGCAAAACCATCTGATGGCTCTCCAGCTTGCTCTGAGGAAAATCCAAAATCCTTAAGCCTATCAGATTAGTGGGTGTGCAGACTGACCTCTTGGACCTCATTTCCTGTGACTCACCCTTGATCATACTTGTGTCTCTGCTGTTCCTGAACTCACCTGGCCTGCTGTGGCCTTAGAGTGTTCACAGCAGCCATTCCCTTGGCTTGGATGCTCTTCTCCAGGTGTTCATTTGCTTTGTTCCCTTCCTCTTTAGGTCTTTGCTCTGATGTTACTTTCTCAGGAGACCCTCCCTGATCACTTTATTTAAATTGTGACCCTCAAATTCCTTGTCTTCCTCCATTGCTTCCCCCCCCCATAACACTTGTCATTTTCTGATGTAATATGTATTTTATTTATATCCTAGTATTTCTCCATTAGGATGTAAACTCTGTGAGGACCATGGATTTTTTTTTGTCCAGTTTTAAAAACTGCTGTATCCCTAGTGCCTAGATTGTTCTTGGATGTAGTAGGCACTCACTATTTATTGATGAATGAATAAAAGAATCAAAGAATGAATAAATAAAATTTACTTATCAATGGGCAAGATATTTTGAACTGGCAGAAACAGTATGTCAAGGAATCTGACTCCTTTCCTTACTCTGGTTTTTTGTTTGTTTATTTATCAGCTTTTATTTAATCAATTATAGTGAAAACTCTTATTAAACTTTTTTTAATGTTTATTAATTTTTGAGAGAGAGAGAGAGACAGAGAGAGACAGAGAGAGACAGAGCACATGGAGGAGAGGGGCAGAGAGGGGGAGACACAGAATCTGAAGCAGGCTCCAGGTTCTGAGGTGTCAGCACAGAGCCCAATGTGGGGCTCGAACTCATGAACAGTGAGATCATGACCTGAGCCAATGTTAGACACTTAACCGACTAAGCCACCCAGGCACCCCTAATGAAAACTCTTATTAATTCCTATGGAGAAAAGTCTCTTTAGCTTCCTGGCCTTTTTTATTTTCCCTCAAAGGGAATAAATCCTAAAGAGGAGAGGGCTTTGGTAGTTTACTGAATCTTACTTCAAGCTCTTTCCTCTTATATCTCCTGAATGTGGCTCCCTTGTCTGGAAATTCCTACCTTTTTTTGGGAGGGGATTTTCTAAAGAACAGTGTTCCACTCTTTGAACTTCAAAGTCAAATGAAGAGAGAAGAATTAGGACATTATGGTTTGTAAATATGTGGGATTAACTCTGTGATGTGGTTGATAGGGTTGAGAGTGCAGGTTTTTTCCAGAAGAGCCTGGACAAATTTGCAGAAGCTAAAGCCTAATGAGCTGCTTGTGAACTGGCATCCTAATGTGTGTGGACACTGTTTCCTCTGCCTGTCTTTTCCATAGTTAGCATATAAGCAGTGACTGTATGGACCACTGGTCTTACCCAAGAGAGCCTCTGTGGTTTGGTTCACAAGCCCCTGGGTGCTCTGCTCAGACACATGGAGGGACTGAATGTGAAGAGTGGCTTCTGTATTTTTCATCTGACTCACCTCTATCTCATCCAGCTACACCATACATAGAAGTAAGGCAGAGGAGTGAAAATATCTCAGAGCTTTACTGATTTTTAAATGAGATTCTGACAAAGTTTGAGAAACCATTTGGCAAGGATGCCAAGGCAGAGATTTCTGGCTTATGTGGGAGGTTGCACTAGGTGACCCCCTTATGTCACAGCATCTGAGAGTTGGGTCATCTAGTTCAACCTAGAAATCATCCAACTCCAGTCCCATGTACTGCAGGAATGCTTCTCTGGAAGAAGGGAGAAGGGTCATGGGAAGAAGGGTCATGGTCAAGGGAAGAGGGTCACAATTTGAGGGTCATGCAGCTTCTTCTTAGACAGGGCTGCTGATGAGAAGATCACTACCTCCTAAAGCAGTGGACTCTGTTATAAATATAAGGATATTTCTCTTTGAATTGGGTAAAATTGCTTTCCTTTTAACTTGTACCTATTGGCTCTAGTCCTACTCTCAAGCAATGTACAATCCCTCCTTACTCTATGTCACCATCTTCAGATACTTGCAAATGTCTTAGCGTCTTTCAAGTCTTCCTGGGAGATGGGTCCTCATCCCATTGCCTTGCTTCTCTCGTGTCTGGACTGAGCAGTGCAGGGCAGGGAGTTCTTTTCCTTCCTAGCTGGACACTAATTCTGTTAATTCAATCTAAGATTGCTTTAGGCGTTTTTTAAAGTTTTTTTTTTCTTTAAGTTTATTTATATGAGAAAGAGAGAGAGAGAGAAAGAGAGAGAGACAGCATACGCAGGGGAGGGGCAGAGAGAGAGGAAGAGCTGGACACAGGGCTTGATCTCACCAACCGTGAGACCATGATCTGAGCTGAAATCAAGAGTCACACGTTTAACTGACTGAGCCACCCAGGTGCCCTGCTGTAAGTGTTTTCTAATTAAAAGAATTAAAAAAAATTAATTGTGGTAAAATACATACAACATGAAAATTACCATCTTAATTATTTTTAAGTGTGTATTTCAATAGTGTTAAGTATATTAACATTGTGGTGCAACCAATCTCTGGTACTCTTCATCATGTAAAACTGAAACTCTGTACTCATTAAACAATAATTCCCCCATTACCCTCTATCCCTAACCTCTGGCAATCACTATTCTATTTTGTGTATCTATGACTTTGACTACTCTGGGTCCTCCTCACATGAATGCAATCATACAATATTTGTCTTTCTGTGACTGGCTTATTTCACCTAGCTTAGTGTCCTTGAAGTTCAACCATGTTGTATCTGTCAGAATTTCCTTCCTTCTTAAGGCTGGATAACATTCCATTGTGTGTATATCACATTTTGTTTATGCATTCATCCATCAGTGGACACTCTGGTTATTTTCATCTTTTGGCTGTTGTGAATGGTGATGATATGAGTGTACAACTATCTCTTCAAGATTCTGTTTTTTTCTTTTTTTTAATGTTTACTTATTTATTTATTTAGAGAGAGTGTGTGTGTGCACGCGCGCACGCACTTGAGTGGGGGAGGGGCAGAAAGAGGGAGAAAGAGAATCTCATACAGGCTCCATGCTGTCAGTACAGAGCCCAATTTAGGGATCGATCCCTGAACCATGAGATTAGGACCTGAGTCAAAATCAGGAGTCAGATGCTTAACTGACTGAGCCACCCAGGTGTCCCAAGATTCTGTTTTCAGTTCTTTTGGATATGAACCCAGAAGTATAATTGCCGAACCATATAATAATTCTATGCTTAATTTTTTGAGGAACTGCCATACGTGTTTTCCATAATGCCTGCACAATTTTATATAAACACTAGCGGTGCACAGGTTTCCAGTTTCTCCACATCCTTGCCAACACTTGTTATTTTCTGTTTTTAAAAAAAATTTTAATTTTTTAATAGTAGCCATCCTAATGGCTGTGAGGTGGTATCTCGTGCTTTTGATTTGCATTTCCTTGATGACTGGTGATGTTAAGCATCTTTTCATGTGCTTGTTGGCTGTTTATATACCTTATTCAGGGAAACATCTTCAAATCTCTCATACACTTTTTAGTTGGATTGTTTGGAGTTTTTTTGCTGTTGAGTTTTTGGTATTCTTTTTATACATTTTGGATATTAATCCTTTGTCAGATATATATGGCAAATATTTTTTTCCCACTCTATCGGTTGTCTTCTCACCCTATTGATTGTGTTCTTTGATGCACAGAAGTTTTTAATTTTGATGTAGTCCAATTTATCAATTTTTACTTTTGTTGCCTTTTCTTTTGGTGTGATGCTTTAGGCTGTTTTATTTTTTCTTAAAGCAATTACAGTTTGCTACTTTTCTGTTATGAGGACAATCAAAAGCCCTGGTCACACATCTGTCATGCCTAATGCTGTTAAGCCCAGTGACCTTCATTCTACCTCTTCACCTACATTTCTCTAAAGATACTCATCCTTAAAGGCAAATTCTTCCTTCAGCATGAATCCCACTAGTATTCCCAGTCAGATGTAATTGTCTTCCTCTGGCCCTTGTGCTTGATTATAAGACTGTCATACTATTCTTTGGGTTAAATGTATTGGTTTCTATGTATTACATTCTTCAGTAGACTGTGAGCTCCTTGAGGGCAGGGGCAGCTTGGTTTATGTTTGTACCTGTCACAGTCCTAGCATCATGTCTTATGTGTAGCTGTTTAAGCAAAGACTGGTTGACTTGGCAGTTATGTGCGGGATTCAGCTCCATGAATTAAAGTGCTTATCAGGTAGGCTCTTTACATTGGCTTCGGAGGCAAAAAGTTATTTAAAAACATGGATACCAGAAGTCAGACAAGGATTTGAATTCTATCCTTTTTACTTACAAGATATATGACTTTGGGGAAGTTATTTAATCTCTTTGTGCTTTGGCTTTCTCATCTGTAAAGTGGAGATGATAAAAAGCACTTAACTTATGAGGGTTCATGAAAGGATTCCATGCTTTGGAATCAGTATTGTGCCTAGTGCACAGGAAGGCTCTGTGAAAGTTAAGGGCTATTTTTCAGTTGTGTTTGCAAACAATTGTTTGTTCTTTTGGACCCATCACATGGAATTGAGGTTGTCTTCCTGCCCCATATATGAATTCTTGATGGTGGACCCTTATCTCTGTAAACCTCCAGTGCCAGCACAGTGCCCAACAGATTATGATCATCATTGTTTGTTGGATGAATGAATGAATGAATCTGAGACTTTTGAACTGTAGCCCTAATATTCCATATGTAAATGCTGCTGTTATTAGACATTGCACTGTGGGGTCTTATAAATGAATACTAGCAATAATTTCCTTCAGTGTGTGGAAGACAGCATGAAAGACACTTACAAATTATGAACTTTAAATTAAGTAGAAAAATTAGAATGTCACAATAGAGGAATGAGAATAGTAGGTACAGACACGTGATGTGGAAAAAGTATGACTAAGGTAAGTGTACGGCATAACTATGGAGATCAGATTTGAAGTGAAATTTTAAGGATGAGCCCATCTGCTTATTTAAATCCTAACCATTCATTGAAGTCCATTGAAGATGCTGCCTTGACTATGAAGACATTTATCTTGCCCCACCAGCATGTGATCTGCACCTCCTTTGAGTTTCCATGGTGCTTTCTTTCTTATCACGGTACCACCTTCTGTTATAGCCCTTGGTATGCATGAGGTGAACAAAAGTGTTGTACATTGAATCATCATTACTTATATGCTCAGCTTAGTACCTGACGGATTGCAAGCTCTTTTAGAGCATGAGTTGTGTTACCATAGTTCTGTAGTGCCTAGAATGTGCTGGGCACTATGGCAATCACTCCACAAGTCCTTACAGTCACTCTATAAAGAAGGTATTTTTTTTTTCACTTTTTATTTTATTATTTATTTATTTATTTATTTATTTTTTAATATATGAAATTTATTGTCAAATTGGTTTCCATACAACACTCAGTGCTCATCCCAAAAGATGCCCTCTTCGATACCCATCACCTACCCTCCCCTCGTTCCCACCCCCCATCAGCCCTCAGTCTGTTCTCAGTTTTTTCCCCCGTTTAATTTTTTTAATTTTTTTAAATTTTTTATTTTTTTAAATATATGAAATTTATTGTCAAATTGGTTTCCATACAACACCCAGTGCTCATCCCAAAAGGTGCCCTCCTCAATACCCATCACCCACCCTCTCCTCCCTCCCACCCCCCCATTAACCCTCAGTTTGTTCTCAGTTTTTAAGAGTCTCTTATGCTTTGGCTCTCTCCCACTCTAACCTCTTTTTTTTTATCCTTCCCCTCCCTCATGGGTTTCTGTTAAGTTTCTCAGGATCCACATAAGAGTGAAACCATATGGTATCTGTCTTTCTCTGTATGGCTTATTTCACTTAGCATCACACTCTCCAGTTCCATCCACGTTGCTACAAAGGGCCATATTTCATTCTTTCTCATTGCCACATAGTACTCCATTGTGTAAAGAAGGTATTATTATCAGAATTTTAAAATGAGGAAACTGAGGCTCAAGTCACACAAGAACTTAAGTTGTTGGGACAAGATTGGAATTCACTTCTATTGGACTCACAAACTGCTGCTGTATATACACTGTGCAGTGAAGGGACAGTAGCTACTGTAGTAGAAACTGATGATGAGTCCATTTGACAAAAATCTTACTTGTTTACTGGGCAGACAGCGCCATACTCTGACCTGTTCCCTTCTCAACAGCTTTTGTCATTTTTCTAGACATTTCAGGACACAGGGAATCCAGTGACCAGTAGGTGGCACTAGAATCCCATATGATATTTTTCCTTCAGTTTGCTGCCAAAGTGTTTTTCAGTCTCTGGAATATTTACTGTCCTTAATCAAGCTGGCTGATTCACCTAGACACTTAGTTATGAAACCAGAGCAGTATAACTTGAGGGAAATCTACATTGTAAGTTGTACTATGCCAGCTTCTTATTTTAAGGATGAGAATACTGGAGCACAGTATGGGGACAAAATTATCCAGTCACACGTGGCATTAGCAGCAATCTCAGGACAAGAACTTAAGTTTTCTGACTCCCAGTTTAGTTCTCTCTCTCTTAGGCTGTTGCTGTCTATTTAACTATCTATCTCCAACTCAAGAATGCAAGTTGCTTGTATGCAAAATGTGTTCTGACAGTGGGTACTCAATAAATGTTCAATTCACATTAAGCTCCAGGTCTTGAGTGAGCCTCTCAGTCAGTTAGCCAACACAAGTGGTTGCAAATCCATCGTGTGGGGTTCTAAAAGGAATAGGACATTCATCAGCTTAAAAAAAAATAACTTACTTAAATTCAAATTAGTTAAAATACAGTGTAGTATTTGTTTCAGGAGTAGAACCCAGTGATTCATCACTTACATATAACACCCAGTGCTCATCCCAACATGTGCCCTCCTTAATGCCCATCAGCCATCTAGCTCATCCCCTCACCCAACTCCAGCAACCCTCAGTTTATTCTCCATAGTAAAGAGTCTCTTATGGTTTGCCTCCTCTCTGTTTTTATCTTATTTTTCTTTCCTGTCCCCTATGTTCATCTGTTTTGGTTCTTAAATTCTACGTATGAGTGAAATCATAGATTTGTCTTTCTCTGACTGACTTATTTTGCTTAGCATAATACAGTCTGGTTCTATCTACATTGTTGCAAATGGCAAGATTTCATTTTTTTTATCATTGAGTAATATTCCATTGTGTGTGTCTTCTTTATTCATTCATCAGTGAATGGACACTTAGGCTCTTTCCATGTTTGGCTATTGTTGATAACACTGCTATAAACAGCGGGGTGCGTGTACCCCTTTGAATCAACATTTTTGTATCCTTTGGATAAAGACCTAGAAGTACAATTGTTGGGTCGTAGGGCAGTTATATTTTTAATTTTTAATTTTTAATTTTTCGAGGCACCTCCATACTGTTTTCCAGACTGGCTGCACCAGTTTGCATTCCCACCAGCAGTGCAAAAGAGATCCTCTTTCTCCGCATCCTCGCCAACATCTGTTGTTGCCTGAGTTGTTAATGTTAGCCATTCTGACAGGTGTGAGATGGTATCTCAATGTGATTTTGACTCGTATTTCCCTGATGATGAGTGATGTGGAGCATTTTTTCATGTGTCAATTGGCCATCTGGATGTCTTCTTTGGAGAAGTGTCTCTTCATGTCTTTTGCCCATTTCTTCACTGGATTATTTGTCTTTTGGGTGTTGAGTTTGATAAATTCTTTATAGATTTTGGATACTAACTCTGTATCTGATATGTCGTTTGCAAATATCAACATCTGTTGTTGCCTGAGTTGTTAATTTTAGCCACTCTGACTGGTGTGAGGTGATATCTCATTGTGGTTTTGATTTGTATTTCGCTGATGATGAGTGATGTTGAGCATATTTTCGTGTGTCTGCCATCTAGATGTCTTTTTTGGAAAAGTGTCTATTCATGTCTTCTGCCAATTTCTTCACTGGATTATTTGTTTTCTGGGTGTTGAGTTTGATAAGTTCTTTATAAATTTTGGATACTAACCCTTTATCCAATATATCATTTGAAAATATCTTCTCCCATTCCATTGGTTGCTTTTTAGTTTTGTTGATTGTTTCCTTCATTGTGCAGAAGCTTTTTATCTTGATGAGGTCCCAATAGTTCATTTTTCTTTTGTTTCCCTTGCCTCTGGAGACTTGTCTAGTGAGAAGTTGTTATGGCTGAGGTCAAAGAGATTACTGCCTGTTTTCTTCTGTAGGGTTTTGATTGTTTCCTGTCTCACATTTAGGGATTTTCTCCATTTTGAATTTGTTTTTGTGTATGGTGTAAGAAAGTGGTACTTTCATTCTTCTGCATGTTGCTGTCCAGTTCTCCCAGCACCATTTGCTGAAGAGACTTTTTTCAATTGGATATTCTTTTCCTGCTTTGTCAAAGATTAGTTGGCCATACATTTGTGGGTCCATTTCTGGGTTCTCTATTCTGTTCCATTGACCTGAGTGTCTGTTTTTGTGCCAATACCACATTGTCTTGATGATTACAGCTTTATAATACAGCATGAAGTCCGGAATTGTGATGTCTTCAGCTTTGGGTTTCTTTTTCAACATTACTTTGGTCATTCAGGGTCTTTTCTGATTCCTACAAGTTTTATGATTGCTTGTTGTAGCTCTGTGAAGAATGCTGGTATTGTTTTGAAAGGGATTTCATTGAATGTGTAGATTGCTTTGGGTAGTATAGACATTTTAACAATATTTGTTCTTCCAATGGAATGTTTTCCATTTCTTTGTGTCATCTTCAATTTCTTTCATAAACTTTCTATAGTTTTCAGCTTACAGATATTTTACCTTTTTGGTTAGGTTTATTCTTAGGTATATTATGGTTTTTGTTGCAATTGTAAATGGGGTTGATTCCTTGGTTTCTTTTTCTACTGCTTCATTATTAAACCTAAAAGAGGTGTAGCAGGAAAGAAAGCCTAAATCCAGCAGAAGAAGGGAAATAATAAAGATTAGAGCCGAAATAAATGATTAGAAATAAAAAAAACAACAACAGTAGAACAGATCAAAACTAAAAGCTGGTGTTTTGAAATAACAAACAGAATTTATAAACTTCCAGCTGGACTTATCAAGAAGAAATGATAGAGCACCTAAATAGATAAAATCACGAATGAAAGAGAAGAGATCACAACCAACACCACAGAAATACAAACAATTATAAGATAATACTATGAAAAATTATATGCCAGGGGCTCCTGGGTGGCTCAGTCGGTTAAGCACCTGACTTCGGCTTAGGTCATAATCTCGGGGTTTGTGAGTTCCAGCCCTGTGTTGAGCTCTGTGCTGATAGCTCAGAGCCTGGAACCTGCTTCAGATTCTGTGTCTTCCTCTCTCTCTGCCACTCCCATTCTCCCACTCTGTCTCTCTCTGTCTCTCAATAATAAATAAATGTTAAAAAATAAAAAATATGTGCCAACAAACTGGGTAATTTGGAAGAAATGGACAAATTTCTAGCAACTCACATACACTGAAACTTAGCAGGAAGAAATAGAAAATTTGAACAGGCTTGTAACCAGCAAAGAAATTGAATCAGTTATCAAAAACCTCCCAACAAACAAGAGTCCTGGGCCAGATGGCTTCCCAGAGAAATTCTACCAATTTCTTCAACATTTAAAGAAGAGTTAATACCTATTCTTATCAAACTGTTCCAAAAAATAGAAATGGAAGGAGAGCTTCCAAACTCATTCTTGAAGCTAGCATTACCTTGATTTCATCAGCTTCTTTTTTTTTTAATTTTTAAAAATGTTTATTATTTTTGTGAGAGAAAGACAGAGGTAAGAACATGAGCAGGGACGGGGCAGAGAGAGAGGGAGACACAAAATGCGAAGCAGGCTCCAGGCTCTGAACTGTCAGCATAGAGCCCGATGTGGAGCTTGAATGGAATGCAAGATCATGACCTGAGCTGAAGTTGGATGCTTAACCAACTGAACCACTCAGGCGCCCCAATTTCATTAGCTTCTTAATGGCTTGTAGCTTCAGTGGAAAGGATGAATAGCATAACGGAAGCAACGAAAGAACATTTGTGTGTGTCTGTGTCAGAAAGCAGAGCACTCACAGGGAAGTCTGAGCATATGAAAGTCAACAGGGCATGGAGGATTAGATGAGGGACTTTGGAACTGGTCTTTTCAGTAGTTGGGGGATAGAGATCGTTGGGTTTGGACTGCAAGGGAGAAGAAGGGGGAGAGTAGAGTGAGTAGTAAGAAAATAGAATGGCTACAGTCTGGGATCCTACAAATTGTGGAAAGTGTTGGTGCTGAGGGGAGATTACCACCCTCAGGAGTTCTGTTTCAATGGGGCTGTGTCAGGGGGAGGATGAGTGAACTAGGCAGAAGGGGATGGAGAGGCACAAACTTCCAGTTATAAAATAAGTAAGTCATGGGGCTGAAAAGTACAGCCTAGGGAATATTGTCAGTAATATTTTAACAATGTATGTTGACAGATGGTGACTACACTTACCATGTGGTGAGTGTTGTGTAGTGGATACAATTGTCCAATCACTATGTTGTTCACCTGAAATGAACATAACATTGCATGCCAATACAATATACTTCAATAAAAATATAAGAAAATAATAAATGGGGATTAAGTAGGGATGCACAAGAAGTCTGAGAGAGAGAGAAAGGCTGGGTCCTGGGTTGAAGGGGAATGTGGGGGATGAAAGCACAGAACAGGACAAAGGGGGCAGAGTAGTGGTGCCAGGCATGGAGGGGCAGAGCCACAATGTAATGGAGAGTCCATTCAGTTGAATTTGATTCAACAAACATCTACCAAATACTCATTCTGAGTGTTCTGGGTGCTAATAATGATGTAAAGAATAAAGTGTGGACTTTTTCTGAAGGAGTTTCTAATACATTCCGGGAGAGAAAATATTCACTGATACCTACAATAACATAGACTGTGATGATGATCACAGAAGCTTTCCAAAGACATTGCTTGAAGACAAAGAAGTGGTTGCTATTGCCTGGGAAGAATGGGGATCAAGGAAAGCTTCTTGGAGGAGCTGACACGTAAGCTGGGCTTTTCAATAATACAGTAAACATTTATTAAGCTTCTATTAAAAATAATGCCAAAGGGGAAAAGATGATAAATACCAACTAAATAAGTAAGAAGATATCAGATTACTAACTACTTTGTGCATGTCATCTCAATTTATTTTTAAGCAACTATTGGAATTTTTAACCCCATTTTATAGATGAAAGAACTGAGATTTAAAGAGACAAAGAATTTTTCTAAGTTTTCTAATATCACAAAATCAGTAAGTGGTAGAGTTAGGTCTCAAATACATGTCTTTTTATTCCAAAGCTCAGTCTCTTTGCATAGAGTTGGTCAGTCACTGTGCTTGGTGCCCAAGATACAATTGAATAAGATGCAGTTTCTGCCTGGAGAACCTTGCAGCTTGGTGTGGGAAACAGATGGGTGTAGAGTTGATTCAGTGCAATGTGACAAATTTTGCACTGGTGATAGGTCCAGGAGGTGCTGCTAATTAATAGGATAGATAGAATTTTTCCAGGTGAAGGTTAGGATAGTGCTTCAGTGGAGGCAATGGTATAAGCAGAGGTGTGGAGGCTGGGCAGTTGTCTGGTTAGGCTGGAGTCTAGGTGGCATGTGGGGGCATAGTGGGGAAGCAAGCTGTAAGTGTAGACTGAATCAAGATCACAGAGGACTTCTGTGTGCATTCAGTGGACACATATACCCATTGAACATGCACCATGAGTGCACAATCAAAATCTGTGTTCTTATGGACCTTAAGTTCCAGTAGGGGGAAAAGGACAATAAACAGGTATCACAAAACCAAGATAACAGATATGAAAAATGCTGAGAACAGCAACAGAAAGAGGAGGATGTGATCGGGAGTGACTGGGGACTACTCTTTTAGACTCAGTGTCAGAGAATGCTTCTCCCAGGAGGTGATTCTTTAGCTGAGACTTGAATGAAATAAGGAGCCAGCCACACAAAGCTGGAGAGAGGACTCTTCCAGGCCAAAGAAATAGCTTGTTCAAAGGCCTCGAGGTGGGGACCAGCTTGCCCTTCTGGAATCATAGGTGGAAGGCCAGCATGGTTGGAAAACAGGATGGAGGGGAGTGGTACACAATGAAGTGTGGCAGGGCCCCATCCTAGGAAGGCCCTGGGAGAATGCTGGATTTTCTTCTTAGTGTGGTGAGAAGCCATTGGGCCTTTTACATAGGGGAGTGACCTGATGTGGTTTTCATTTCGCAGAGGAGTAGGGAGCCCCATCAGGAAGCTGTTGCGGGGTTCCAGGAGAGAGACGGTGGCCAGATGGTTGATGGCAGGGGAGATGACAAGAATGGTGGGATCTGGGCTACACTGTATTTTGAGACAGAAACAAAGGGACTTGCTGATGAGTTTGATTTGGGAGAGGGAATGATTATAATAAAGACTGTCTCTCCTAGGCGTTTGCTTGAGCAATGTGGTAGTCCTCCCAACTTACTGAACTGGGGAAAATTGAAGGAGAAACAGGTTAATTCAAGACTCTTGTTTGGGAATGCTAAGATTGAGATGCTGTTTGATGTCCCAGTGGAAATGTAAGGAGATATTCGGACACACAAGTCTGGGGTTTAGGAAAGAGGTAGGGCTGGAGATGAAGACTTGAGAGGCTTAGAAATAGTGATGACATTTGGAGCTGTAGGACTGGATATGATAACCATAGTTAGAAAAGAGAAGGCAGCTGAGGAGTGAACCCCAAGGAGAAGATGTCTTTTACAAGGAAATGGTATCTTTCTGGTGCAGGTAGATTTGGAGGACGCTCTGTGAATTAGCTTCACAGTGTGCATGATTCTCTCAGAGTTTGAGAGTAGAGATCATGCTTAAAAGGGATGGTCTCTATTTGGTTGCTCCAGTTGAAGAAATTCAGAAAGTTGCTCTCTGGTTTAGATCCAGAGAGCTGCTTTATTGCCTGCTGCAGAGTCCACCCCTGGTTAGTGCAGCAGGATGTCTTTCCTCTCTGCTTTTGTACCCTCTTAGGGTGAACCCCCTTTCTTGTCTTTTGGCTTTAGAGCCAGGATACCCCCTCCCCCAACCTGTATTTATGTTGTACCTGTGATGGGGAGTTACCCAGACCAAAATTATCTAACTCCACCCTTATAGTAGCCATTTCTCGTCATTCCAAACATCTCTCCTGCTCTTTCCTCTTTTCCCTTCATTTTCTGCTCAGAAAACTTTTGTGGCTCCTACTACTAACAGAAGAAATTCCAAACTCTTCATGGTAGATTTTGAAGTCCTCCGTTATCTGGCTTTATTTGTCCCTCCAGCTTGGACTCTTTGCTTTCTCTCTTTAGTGTTCAGCTTATGTGCCTTTTGCTTCACTGAACACCCCTGGACCTTCCTTCACCATGTGGCACTCATACTTCCCCCTGCCTAGAATGCCTAAATCTCTCCCTCCCTTCACTACCTGGCTGACCCACTGAGAGTCTCCAGGAACCCTTAGTAGCTTCCCGATTTTGAGACCTCTCACTTTGGGTTTATTTTCCACCCTCTAGTTTAGCTTTCTGGGGAGGGTCTCAGTTATAGAGAACATTTGTAGGGAAAACCCATCTTACCCCTGAACAATTATGCCATGTAAATAGCAGCCAACATACGGGCATCCCCATTGACCTTAAGGGCCAGGATGAGCTGTGACCCTTTTCATTTCCACTCCCCCAGGATCATGGCCTTAGCTTAGATGCTGTCCTCCATGCAAGCATCTCTCAGTCCTTCCACACAGTTAATTACTCCATTTTTGGAGTTAGGGAAGCAAATTTTTTTCTTTTTTTTTTTTAACTTTATTTTTTATTTTTAAAATTTACGTCCAAATTAGTTAGCATATAGTGAAACAATGATTTCAAGAGTAGATTCCTTAATGCCCTTTAACCATTTAGCCCATCCCCCTCCCACAACCCCTCCAGCAACCCTCAGTTTGTTCTCTATATTTATGAGTCTCTTCTGTTTTGTCCCCCTCCCTGTTTTTATATTATTTTTGTTTCCCTTCCCTTATGTTCATCTGTTTTGTCTCTTAAAGTCCTCATATGAGTGAAGTCATATGATTTTTGTCTTTCTCTGACTGACTAATTTCACTTAGCATAATACCCTCCAGTTCCATCCACGTAGTTGCAAATGGCAAGATTTCATCCTTTTTGATTGCCGAGTAATACTCCATTATTTATATATACCACATTTTCTTTATCCATTCATCCATCGATGGACATTTGGGCTCTTTCCATACTTTGGTTATTGTTGATAGTGCTCCTATAAACATGGCGGTGCATGTGTCCCTTCAAAACAGCACACCTGTATCCCTTGGATAAATGCCTAGTAGTGCAATTGCTGGGTCATAGGGTAGTTCTATTTTCAGTTTTTTGAGGAACCTCCATACTGTTTTCCAGACTGGCTGCACCAGCTTGCATTCCTAGGGACAGCAATTTTCCTGTACTTATGACATCTTGCCTTATTTAACGGTTGTTTGCTGTACACATGTTTCTTACTAGATTGTAATCTTCTTTAGAAAAGGGGCTGTTGTTATGAATCTATATGTCTTTCCTGTGGTGAATCTGATGGCCCTCAATATCCATTCTTATCTCCTATATTTCCTAGACTCCCTTGTAGCTAGGGTTCTCGATATGAATTATGTTTTTCCAATTAGATGTGTTTCCATGATATTTGCAAGGTACAGTGATTTTTGCTATTTCTTTTGGTAAATAGGGTTATGGAACATGGATGTTGACAGGCAGTTTTGGCATCAGTGCCAGCAGCTCTGGATCCCAACTTTCTGATTCCTGGATTACAGCTCTATTGATGTCTTGAACTCAGTAGTTCTGGGGTTCACTTGCTGATTTCTAATAATTCAAATCTCATAATTTTAGGCATTTAATGTGCCATTGCTTAAAATATAGAAAAATGTTGCTCTTTCATTAATTGAGTCTTGATTAAATAAGGGTAAAAATTAGCCTCTTTTGTCTGTTACTATGTAAATGTTTAGCTTATTTTTTCCTGAAGTCTAAATTAGTCCTGAAGACTAATTTCCTCCTTCTATTTCCACACTAATTTCCTCACCTATTCAACAAATAATTAATGAGTGTCCCTGGACATTGGTGGCTGCACTAAGTGCTGAGCAGTGCATAGTTGAGTAAGATACGGTCTTATTCCCAGGTTGGTAGGAGAGATAATCACAGAAAAGTGTGTGACAAAGCCTATAAGAGAAATGAGTGGAAATTTAGAGGAAGGAATGCTTGGAGTGTCCAGAAAGGCTTCCCAGAAGCTGTGATGTTTTAGTTGAGACACAGAAGATGCCCAGGTTTTTACCTGGCAGAAGAGGGAAGGGAGGTACTCCAGGCTATGGAATGGTATATTCAAAGATATTAATTAATGAAAGACCATGATATCCTAAGAAAAGACAAATCCTTGGCATGGCTGGAGCATTGGGTACTCCTGGGAGGGACCCTTCATGAGACTAAACTGGGTAGGTCATCTGGGTCAGATGGTGAAGGGCCTATGTGTCATGCTAAGGAGTATGAACTTTATTCTAAAGTCACTGGGAGCCACTGAACAAGAGGGAGATAAAGGAAGTGGAAATGGAGAAGCGGGAAGAGATCCAAGAGGTATGAAGGATATAGAGTTGGCAAGATTTAATGACTATTTGAATGTGGAGGTGAGTGAGGGTAAGGGTCAACTTTGACTCCTCTGTGGTGGAAGGAGCTGAAGATATTTAGATAAATTCCTTTTGACTTTTTGTTATTTGTTTCATATTGACTCCTTTTCTTCTTCTTCCTCCTCCTCTTCCTTCTCTTCTTCTTCTCCTTCTCCTCTCCCCGCCCCTGCCCCAACTTCCTCCTCTTTCTCCTTCTTCAGTGCTCAGGAACTCAAAGAACAAAGTCATCTTAGAAGTCAAGAAATGAGATCTTGTCCTTGGAAAACAGCACCCCAGTGAAGATAGGACAGCATATCTCCACCATGAAGAAGGAAAAAAGTCATCAAGGTCATTGTTCACCAATCATTTACTGGATATTTTAATACATTTCCATAGATTTTCTTTGAAGGGTTTTCCAGAGCAATGGAGGGACAGTTTTGGTTTGTTGGAATCTGTTAGCAGATGACATATGCTTTCTCTCTGTTTTATGTGGTCAGAAACTGGAATGCTATGGAGCTGGAACCAGTCAAGTCAGCTGTAGCAGCTCAGGGAAATGTCCCTCTGGTGAGGGTTGGGAGCCTAGGTGTGGGAGGTGTTGTGGACTTCAGAGTTGACTCTCCTAGCAGCGTCTCACCGTGTTTCATTTTAGGCTATGAGGTTTGCAATTCCTGGTGTTTTGTCCATTGGAGCCAAGGTCACAAAAGACCAGGTGTCCTGTCCTCGGGCTGTAATATGTATTTTTGGAATACCTTTCCTGTTTCTGAACTTTTGGAAGAAGTTTCTACCATTCAGTGACCCAGCCATGTCCCCACCTACACAGAGGGAAAACCAGGAAATGATTTAAATCACCAAACTAATCAAAATTGGGATCTGATTATGTCACCCAATTTGCCACTCAGACTTAACCCAACTGGAACACCCTAGAATTGCTGCTTAAAGAACGGAAATGCCCTAAAAGTGAATACTAGTCCTCAAAGCATCTTTACAAGTAGATAGAAGAGAGAAGGAAGACATACATTTTCAATCTCTTAAACAGAAGTAAGGATAAACTTGACATGTAGATTTCTTTGGCTTCAGGCTGCTTTAGCTCTGGTGTGTGCACAACCTAGCGCTGATTCCTTTTCTGCTCTTGTACATAGTTATAGAGGGCATTGGGAGCAGAAGCTACCTTGTTAGGGTGACTTCCACCCTGTTCTCCCCTTGAGGGCCTCCCACTGCTCTGGGTGGGATGGAGGGTCAGGTTACTGCATCCTCCCTGGGAATTTTGCCTCTGGCTATTTTCATTCCTGTGGAATTTTTCTCTATTAGCACGGCCTTGCTGGATCCCATAAGGTTGTTGATCCTGGGACCCTTGATACCTTTCTTCCTCCTCAAGGGTTTGCCTATCCCATTTTTGCTGATAGTTTTGATTCTCTTCATGTGTTTGCCTGTCTTGTCTCTGATGGGTCTGCTTATCTTCGTGGGTTTGCTTCTCTCGTCTCTGATGGGTCTGCTCATCTTCGTGGGTTTGCCTGTCCTGTCTCTGATGGGTCTGCTCATCTTCGTGGGTTTGCCTGTCCCGTCTCTGATGGCCTTGTTCCTCTTCATGGTTTTGCCTGGCCTGCATCTTGCATGGAGTTTCCTGACCCTCACAACTGTGTCTGCCCCAGCTTTGGCAGGCCTGCTCTCCTTCTGCCTGGTGGCTCTGCCTCTCTTCATGCCTGGCCTGTGTCTGTCTGTGGCCCTGCTCACCACTACATGATTGCCATTCACCTTCTTTATAACCGTGTGGCACTTCTTGCTTGATTTGCGCTATGAGTTTGTGTTGGTGGTGTTGGTTATCCTCCTCGGGCTCCCATGCCTGGTGGCTGTTCTGCTGCCCTTCCCTAGACTGAAATCTCTGTCCCTGATTTCGAGCCACTTCTTGTCCTTGAGTCTGTTGACTTAGTCTCCCTGACCTTCCTGGTTGCTCAACATACGAGTCTCTGCTTATTTCTTCCCTCCCTTGAAGGTAACTATTTTGCCCTATCTTCCCAGTCTCTGACTGACCATGGTGAGAACTCAGGCCTTCTCTGTCTGTCTGACCATAACAATTACTGTGGCCTTCTCTGTCTGTCTGGCCAGAACAATAGCCCTGGCCTTCTCTATTTGTCTGGCCATAATGAGAGCTCATGCCTTGTCTGTCTGTCTGGCCATAATGATAACTCTGGCCTGCTCTGTCTGTCTGGCCATAGTGAAAACTCTGGCCTTGTCTGTCTTTCTGACCATAGCGGGAATTCTGGCCTTGTCTGTCTGTCTGGTCATAGTGGGAATTCTGGCCTTGTCTGTCTGTCTGGCCATAGTGGGAACTCTGTCCTTGTCTGTCTGACTGGTCATAGTGGGAACTCTGGCCTGCTCTGTCTGTCTGGCCATAGTGAGAACTCTGGCCTTGTCTGTCTGTCTGACCATAGCGGGAATTCTGGCCTTGTCTGTCTGTCTGGCCATAGCGGGAACTCTGGCCTTGTCTGTCTGACTGGTCATAGTGGGAACTCTGGCCTGCTCTGTCTGTCTGGCCATAGTGGGAATTCTGGCCTTGTCTGTCTGTCTGGCCATAATGATAACTCTGGTTTTGTCTGTCTGTCTGGCCATAGCGGGAATTCTGGCCTTGTCTGTCTGTCTGACCATAGTGGGAATTCTGGCCTTGTCTGTCTGTCTGGTCATAGTGGGAATTCTGGCCTTGTCTGTCTGTCTGGCCATAGTGGGAACTCTGTCCTTGTCTGTCTGTCTGGTCATAGTGGGAACTCTGGCCTGCTCTGTCTGTCTGGCCATAGTGAGAACTCTGGCCTTGTCTGTCTGTCTGACCATAGCGGGAATTCTGGCCTTGTCTGTCTGTCTGGCCATAGCGGGAACTCTGGCCTTGTCTGTCTATCTGGCCATAGCAGGAATTCTGGCCTTGTCTGTCTGTCTGACCATAGTGAGAATTCTGGCCTTGTCTGTCTGTTTGGCCATAGCGGGAATTCTGGCCTTGTCTGTCTGTCTGACCATAGTGGGAATTCTGGCCTTGTCTGTCTGTCTGGTCATAGTGGGAATTCTGGCCTTGTCTGTCTGTCTGGCCATAGTGGGAACTCTGTCCTTGTCTGTCTGTCTGGTCATAGTGGGAACTCTGGCCTGCTCTGTCTGTCTGGCCATAGTGAGAACTCTGGCCTTGTCTGTCTGTCTGACCATAGCGGGAATTCTGGCCTTGTCTGTCTGTCTGGCCATAGCGGGAACTCTGGCCTTGTCTATCTATCTGGCCATAGCAGGAATTCTGGCCTTGTCTGTCTGTCTGACCATAGTGGGAATTCTGGCCTTGTCTGTCTGTTTGGCCATAGCGGGAGCTCTGGCCTTGTCTGTCTGTGTGACCATAGTGGGAATTCTGGCCTTGTCTGACTGTCTGGCCATAGTGGGAACTCTGGCCTTGTCTGTCTGTCTGGCTAGAGTGGGAACTCTGGTCTTGTCTGTCTGTCTGGCTATATTGAGAGTCCAATTCTTGCCTATCTCTCTGACCATAACCTGATTTCTGATCCAGCCTCCCAGACGGTCCATAATAAAAGCCTGATTCCTGTTGGTTTGTCTGGCCATAACAAGAATTGTGAATTTGTCTCTCACATTGATTTAAGGCAAAGATATATCCTTGTTTTTTAGGCTGGCTACTGCTAGATTTATGACTCCATCTTTGACCATAGTGGGAGTCTGTATCCTGTCTCTCAGACTGACCATAGTGGGAGTCCCTATCCTGTCTCTCAGACTGACCATAGTGGGGGTCCCTAACATGTCTCTCAGACTGACCATAGTGGGAGTCCCTATCCTGTCTCTCAGACTGACCATAGTGGGGGTCCCTAACATGTCTCTCAGACTGACCATAGTGGGAGTCCCTATCCTGTCTCTCAGACTGACCACAATGGGAGTCCATATCCTGTCTCTCAGCCTGACCATAGCAGGAGTCCCTACCCTGTCTCTCAGACTGATCCTGGTGTACATCCTGGTTTTGTCTCTCGGACTGAGTGCAATGGGAGTCCTGCCTTTCTTCCTCATGCCTCTGCCTGTGTTGTCTGCCTGTATTTTCTGGGAACTTATGGTCTTGTGTTCCCTCCTGCTCCCCTTCTTGCTGAGAGATTCTATCTCCACATGATCTATTATTTAGTTTATGATAGCAGGCTTGGGCCAATTGAAACACCAACAAGAGATATTCATGAAAATCAACATGTCCATTTCTGTCTTTATCCAAGAGGCTCAGGATGGTTTCCACAGTCTCTGGGTCATTTGGTCTCTGTGAGAAGATAAAACAAAGAGCAAAATCAGTTGTTCTGTGGATACAAAGATGTATGCTGGTATCCACACCCCTACCCTTTTAGTCCTGTATGAGCCTTCCTCAGTTGGTCACCATTCATCTTGAAATGGCTTGGGCTTGGTTTAGTCTTTTTGATAAACTGGTCCTCTGAACCTCATCCCTTGCTAGACCAATGGGGGCATGATTATTCCATTATATGCTATATTGTAATTATTTACCTACTTCTTTCTAACCACACCATGAGATCCTAGAGGGAAGAGAAGCTGGTTTTGTTCATGTTTGCATCCGCAGTGCCTAGGATGGTGCTGGCATGGAATAGGTATTCCACAACTCTTTGTTGAATGAATGAATACATGAATGAGAAGATGTGTGTACAGCACTCAAGTATATAAATCAAGCTATGAATCTAGAATTTCTTCTGAGAAATGATTTCTGGTTTGAACTTGTACCCTCTCCTGTCAAGCTCAGCTATAAGAAGGTGTGTGTGTGTATGCCTGTAAACGTGTGTGTTCTGGGAGAGAAGTACTAAGGAGCTGCCTGAAAATCTTTAGCTATGGGTGGAACATGACCAGATCAAACAAAAAACATCAAGCCCTGGATGCAGGTGTCAGAATCACTCACACTTGACTCCATGGGGTCAGAGTCTATGCATCTTACCCGGAGGATGTCTCCAAACTCAACCAAGAGCAGCTGTTTCAACTCCTTCTTGCACAGTGAGGTACAGTTCCCATTCTCTTTAGCATGTTTCTGGAACACCTCAATCACAGTGAGAATGCTGTTCAGCAGTTGAGCCATTTTAGCAAAGATGGGTGAACCTAAAAGAAGAAACAAGATTTCATGTTTAAGATGAAGACCAGGAGACAGATTTCTAGAGGGCAAGTGGCCCTTTTTGGTCAGGGAAAGAAGCTTAAGAAATGACAAAGCCCCTATGCTGACACCATGGAGCCTGCTTGGGATTCTCTCCCTCTTTCTCTGCCCCTCTCCCACTCACACTTGTTCTCCCTCTCTCTCAAAATAAATAAACATTAAAAAAAAAAAAAAAAAGAAATGACAGAGCCCCTTCGTAGCCTTACCTCACACTCCCTCTGATCTACAATCAGGCTCCAAATACTATGTGCTATAGTGGGTGATGGGTGCCAGCTATGGGTTCCCTGCTAGGAAAAGTGGCAATTTCCTAAAAAGCAAAAAACATATGGTAGGTGGTTTGTCCCATCCCCTACTCCAGGTGGGACTTGCTTGGTTGAAACTCTCTTAGAACAAAAAGGAAGAGATATCAGGAGGCCCACAGAGGCAGGGCCAGAAGCCAGTACAGTAAGACACAATTCTCCATCAACTAAATAGACCCTTCCAAACAGGTCTTCTAAGGAGCCTTGCTCAAGTGTGGAAGGCCAGAGGTCTCTTGCCATAGGCCAAGCAAACTTTTTGAGAGGCTAAATCCCAGCAAGTGCTTCTGGCCTGGATGATCACTTGGGATATGCTTATAAAGTAGAATCAATGAATATAAAAATGATTACAGATAAAGATAGCAAGCCAAATTAACTGCACAGATGATAGGAAGTATATATAATCAGCTAGATTCACTCTGGCTACATTGGGAGATTCAGGTCTTTGGGGATCTGGATCTCAATGGTATTTTGCCTGTGGTATACAAATTCTAGTTACTGAGTTTATAAGCCTCCAAGAAGCCCTAACTGCAAAGCACATTGGACTTCCAAAAGCATGCAGTGACGTCTGTAATGATGCATGGCAAACAGTGAATTGCATGGGACAGGCTGAGTCCCTTATAGCAGTTCACTGCACTGAGACTTGAATGCTACTGTGGTCTAGGGCCTTGTCCCTGATGAGCTCTAAACTTTTGGGTCTTGCCTTACTTGCATTACTTGCATTACTTGTCAATGCTCCAGTATGGGAGACTAAGCTATTCACCAGTAGTTCTAGCCCTCAGGTTTGGGATGCCCAGGACATGCTAAAACAAAGGCATGTATATTTTACAGGCTTGGAAGTGGGCCACCCCAGTTATCATCATATTCTCAGACAGAACCAAGAAAAGGAAGCAGGATTCTACCCAGGCCTGTCATGCACAGGGAGCAGTCTCAGACCCCCCTAGCCCAGCACATTATAGCTGCTATCAAGAGCCTTATAGAGACTGCCATTACTTATCTCCCTCCTCCCTCTCCTCCCCCTCCTCCCCATGCATGCCTTACCTGCTTAAGGAGGAATGAGCAGAAGATTCAGAAGCCACAGAGGATACTAGAGAGTTGAAAACCCATCGTATTTATAGGGGTTTTAATTGTCCTGCTAGGCCATCCCAGGAGACACCCATTCTGTGGTGGAACCTGAATCACTCTGGGCCCAGCCCGGCTCAGCCCAGCTTGACCTCTCCCTCTGCAGACCGTTTGGTTTATTTACTTCCCCCACTTACTCATGCACCTGTTTGTCATTAGGTAGGTGATACTGTTCAAGTCCCAGCCCCATTTAATTAGGGGAGTGTGTGTGCATGTGCATGCTGCGGGGGTCCCAAAAGACAGATATGTAGGTTGAGTTCATCCTTCATATATGTTGCCTACCACGGCTAATGGAGGACCACAGTTAAGTCATACCAAAGAAGGGTATTGATATGGTCACTTTGTAAAAATCTGTCAGAGTAGAGACTAGCGGCTGTAGGTAAATAGCCAGGATATAGTTCCTAGAAGAGATTTGCTTTATGCTGTTTTGCTTGTGTTGGTAGATATGTATATTTTAATCTATCGACCTGTTTTAATTTTAATGTTTTTTTTTTTTTCACTTAATGGCTCGTCCTGCTAGAGAGAGAAGTAAATACACGACTAATTTTGAGAGGGAAGGGTGCGATGATGGTGGAGTTGCTGCCACGAGAGCCTGTTAAGGTCTTCCAAAAAAGCCACAAGGTGAAGGAAAATGTGGATGCTATGATATCTGTGAGTAGAGCTGCTATTGGGAATAAGTCACGACTTATTCCCCACTTCTGCGCCTGTGATGTGCCAGCAATATCTTATGCATAGGAAAGTCTCAGTAACTTTTTGTGGAGTAAGTCAATTACTGATTTATAGAAGCATTTCAGAATCTAGTTCAAGAGCAAAAAATTCTAAATTTGCCTCTACTTTCTACTTTTGTTCACATCTACATCCTTGCTTGGACTTTTTCTTGTGCGTCCATACACCAGTCAGTTATTAATGATGATGCTTGCTATTATTGACTGTGTGTTCAGCATTCTGCAAGGCAATCACAAAAGTGCAGAGATTTTAGTCCATTTGGAATAAAGAAGCTTGATATAGAAAGGAGTTTGAGCAGCAGAAGCAGGACATGAGAAGTGCTGAGAGTTAGAAAACCTAGGTGCATGAGGAGTCTTCGTGGGCTATGCCCAGGCTCCCTTCATTAGGTAGGTTTTGTGTTGTTCCTAGTGGGATTCAGGTGGGAGGAAGAAAGCAGAGAAATCCTGGTGGGGAGAAGGGAAAGGACAAAGGTATGAGGCGAGAATTTGTAAGACATGTTTGGATTGCGGTGAGCTGGTAAGTCTGGCTGGAGTAGCGGATGTACAGAAGAATCGAATCGGAAAATTTTGGAATGGCAAAGGAAATCTAGTTTTAGCCTCTTAATTTTACAGATGAGGAAAATGAGGTCCAGGTAGACTGAGTAACTTGCTAAGGGTTCCACAGGGCTATGATGACAGCCAGGCCTAGAATTCTTTTTTTTTCTCACCTCTGGTTCTTATACATTCTCTGAGGCAGATTTGGGGCCTGCTTTAGGGTTAGTTTTAATGAGAAATGGGAGATGGGGAACATTTTGGTGAGGAAAATGACATGAGTAAAGCATTGTCTGGGGGAAGATCTTAATCTGACTGCAGTAAGGTGGCCACCTGTCTCAGTTTGTCTGGGACTAAGGGGTTTCCCAGGACATGAGATTTCAGCACTAAAATTGGGGAGAGTTCTGGGCAACCTAGGATAAGTTGGTCATCAGATACTGCAGGATACAGGATGAACTGGAAAGAGGAGTTTCTGAGTAGGGAGACTAGCAGTCTATTGTGTGGCCCATGTGAGAAATGACTTAGACAAGGCAGTTCTGAACTACATGATAGGAGCTGGATGATAGAGGGAAAGAAAGGTTAGGGACCAGATTAGGTGAGGGGCAGGGAAGGTGGAGAAGCCAGGAGGCACTCTAGGCTCTAGGTCTGGATAGCTCAGAGAACTGTGGTGTGCTGAGGAAATTTGACATCTGAAAGGGGTTCACTGGGGTCTCAGATTCGGCACCCCTCCCAGCATCCCACAGGCTTTCCGCCTCTGGGAGCCTGCCATCTGCCTTCCTGCTTGCATCCTCTGCTCTTTGGGCTCTCCCAGTACCAGTCAGGACTTGCTTCAGTCTGTTTATAAATCCTGAGAGTGGGGTCATACCAAGATTCTCTTTCTGCTTTTGAATCTTGACTTGGTTTTCTTCAATGTTCTATTTATTTTTTGAGAGAGAGCAGGGGAGGGGCGGAGAGAGAGAGGGACAGAGGATCTGAAGCAGGCTC
This sequence comes from Leopardus geoffroyi, assembly GCF_018350155.1. NCBI lineage: Eukaryota > Metazoa > Chordata > Mammalia > Carnivora > Felidae > Leopardus > Leopardus geoffroyi. The sequence continues at coordinate 106,812,163 of NC_059328.1, forward strand.
TGTGCTGTCAGGCTGACAGCAGAGAACCCTATGTGGGGCTCGAACTCACAAATCATGAGAACATGACCCGAGCTGAAGTCAGACGCTCAACTGACTGAACCACCCAGGCACCCTTGAATCTTGACTTGTAAGCACTATTCAGTTATGTCTCTTCTTACCCATTTGAAGCAAAAACCAAGAGAAATTTTGGTGACCCCAGAGGCAAATAAGGGGAATGTCAGTGGAGTGGGTAGAGGGTAAAGACAACAGCTATTGCAATAGAGTGGCAAAGCTGTGGCCCCCAAGATGTTGGTATTTTCCAGGGCTCCTTAGAAACTCTTTCATTGGTTAGATGGGCAGTTCTCTGCCTGAATCTGCAGTGGAGAGAAAAATGTTTGTTTGTTTGTTTATTTATTTACTTCCTTATTTATTTTAATCTCTACACCCAACTTGGGGCTCAAACTCACAACCCTGAGATCGATAGTCACATGCTCTATTGACTGAGCCAGCCAGGTTCCCCCTGAGAAAGATGATGTTCTTAAAGTAGGGTCTGCTATGTACCCATTCATTCGATGCTTGGTAAGTTCCTACAGGATGAGCAGAGAACTGTGTGTTGCTCAGTCAGTCAGTGGGTCTGTGTGAGCATGTGGAGGGCTCTTTGGTAGGCCCTGAGACAAAGGCACAGTCTTTGTTTTAAGGAACTTTTCAATTTCACTGAGACACGAGATACACGGGCTTCTCCTTTGCAGTAAACATTGTACTGTCATTGATAGGGCGTTGGGAGAGTTTGGCTAGAGGGAAGAGAGGGGGAGGATGCAGAGGCTTAATATAACACATATTTGAAGAAATCATGGAATATAGTGGGCAATTTCGGGCAAATTACTTAACCTCTCGGTCTCGGATTTCTTCATCTGTAAAAGGAGAGGGTTGGACTGATTTCTAAGCGATCTTTTGGCATTAATATTTTTAAGATTTTGTGATTCTAATCTTAGGGTTAGCAGGGGCTTAGAGGTTGTAAAAATACAACTTTGCTGTATTTGTAAATGTGTTAAAAGCCTCAGAACTTTGTGCTTCTCAGTCTTACTCAGTGGAAAATGGGGAGGGGGAGTGGGATTGTGGGCGTCCTGTCATTTAGCTAGCATTTGTAACTTGCATGAGGATCTTCACTGCTTTTGTTCATTGTTTTTCAGTGTGTTTTCCTTTTATTTGCATTCATGTTGGTCTGTGGCCTTGTGGCCTCAAAGACAAATGTTTTTTAAGCTACAATTTATTGAGGTCTTATCATATGCTAGGCTCTATGTTGAGCTATATGTTATATATGTTGTCTTGCTTAATTCCCCCAACTCTATGAGGCAGGGAATATTATTGTCAGTTTTCAAACAGGGAAACTGAGAGTTAGAGAAAGATAAATAACTTGCCCAGGGTCATGCAGCCTGCAACGGATGAGCTGGGGATTGAAGCTGCACCTTCCTGGCTCCCAAGCCCTTGTTTGCAACCCCTATGTTCATACCATCTTTTGGAACAGGACTGGTGATTGCCCACTCCACAGTGAGAGAAATTGTTTTCCACAAAAGCTGACTTAAGAACAGAGTAATTTCCTAATGACATGCTCTGAAGGAATCTAACTTTGAAATGAGAACCTTTTGATGCTTAGCCAGTCAAATATTTATTATTTTCCCATGCTTCTCGCCTACCTAAATGATTCCAACACTGAAGCAACCTACAATCTATTTGGAGAGATAAGACAGATGCTTATACTTATTATTATTTTTTTTAAAGCTGCTCTTCTGTCTTTACAGTGGAGAGAATGGGATGGAAGAAGTTCCACGTGTTGCCCACTGTTTTCAGGTCTTGACCTTATTAAAGCCTTTGCTATTCATTTTCTGTGGGGTGCAGATGTGCCTATTGGGTGTGACAGGTACTATTTTGAGCTAATGGAGTTTTCAGGGAGTCTCCTCGCATATTTTGACCAAATCATTAGGGATAATTATCACAGAGCTCTTTAGACTTCCTTTTTCCTGCTGTTGAGAAGTTGGGTGTCTATTCAATGAGATGAAATCCCAAGGACCCAGAGAACGGCTGTTTGTCTGACAAAGGAAGGCCCCTGTGTAAGCTTGGGGCAAGCCCTCCATTCCTGTTTAGCTTTTGGAATTAAGCAGGTAGATAAACTGCAGATGGGGAAAATGACCACCTTCCTCTGGAAAAGAGTGGGACTAATTAATAGGCATAAAAGTCTTTGAGATTTCTTGATATTGAAAGGTCATTTATTATCATCTACACAAATAAGTTCTCATTTTAAAATCTTTTCTTGCAGATGATATACCCTCCTGCTAATTATAGGCCATCTCCCTATTAATGACATCTGTGAGAGTTAGTAGGTTTTGAAGTTTAACACTGGCCTCAGCGATATTTTAACCTTGTCAGAAAATGTGTTTTGAGCCAAAAGGGAAAGAGAGGTTGAGTTCCTGGGGGTTTAGTGCACAGGTTTTGTCTGATAGCTTGTAGCCCAGGCTTTTCTTCTGTAGTTTTTGTTTTTGGATACATCATCCCTTATCTCCCCAATGTCTCAGGCCATGTCCCCCCATGAAATGAGCTAGAAAGTGTCAGAAGTTATTGCCAAGCACAGCCCCTGGAATTTTAGATAACCCTAGAACATAGTTAACACTGCTCCAGACCAAAACAGATGCCCCTAAAGTTGGCCATGTGTGACAGAAATTGGATCATTCAGGTCAGGTTTTTGAGTTCTTCTTTTTGTTAAAGAGCTTTATCGAGATGTAATTCATGTGCCATACAATACACCCATTTAAAGTGTGACATTCAATGCTTTTATTATTATTATTTTTATTTTAGAGAGAGAGAGACTCAGTGGGGGAGAGGGACATAGGGAGAGAAAGAGAAAGAGAGAGAGAGAGAGAGAGAGAGAGAGAGAGAGAGAGAGAGAGAGAGAATCTTAACCAGGCTCTGTGCTGTGCATGGAGCTCCCTGATGGGGGGCTCCATCCCATAGCCCTGGGATCCTGACCTGAGCTGAAATCAAGAGTCAGACCTTCACCGACTGAGCCACCCAGGCGCCCCTCTGTGCTTTTTAGTATTGTGCAACCATCATTAAAACCTCATTTTTAGAACATTTTCATCCCCCCTGTGCCCATTAGCACTCATTCCCTATTCTGCCCTCTTCTATCCCATGGCAACCACTGACCTACTTTCTGACTCTATAGCTTTGCTTATTCTGGAAATTTCTTGTAAGTGGAATCATACAAAATGTGGCCTTTTTGGACTGGCTTCTTGCACCTGGCATAATATTTTCAAGGTAGCACTGCGGTTCTGTGCCTTCTGGGGGGCTTGCGCAACGCTTGGAAGCCAGCAGCCACCAAGAACCCACAATGGTAGGCACCCTCTGAAGGTTTGTGGACCTAAAGAATGAATGTGGCCTGAGGTAGAGTGGGAGTGGAGGAAATGGGGCAAGGAAGGTAGATAAATATGCTTTGTAGTCTCTGAAGTTTCAATTGTATTTTAGGTATTATTAGCAAGCCGCTTGGGGTTACATCGGTGTTTTCCGTTCCCCAGCTCCCATACTTCCATCCCCCAGTCAGCTCCTTCAGGATGGGAAAAGGTGAATGTGGGGTGGCTGGGTGTGTGGAAATCAGGCATCTGCCTGTTCCCCTGCAAAAGCGGTCGGCTCCCCCCTTTTCCCTGCAGCTTCTCCTGCTCCTCACTTCGGTGCCCCCAAGAACCCTTGGGCAGAGAAGTGGAGGCCCTGGCTTCTCATCAAGGGCCCCGCTTTCACTGTGAACTTGGAAACGATGTTTCTACTTTGTGACCTTTTCTTAATCTTTAAATGAGGGAGGGGTTTGAAGCCATGACTGGTTGAACCGGATGTCTTCCCACCTCTGCCCGTGTGTGCTCCCTGAGGTCTGCTGGTACTGAGACTCTGTCCTAACTCGTTTTTTGTCTCTCCCTGCCTCACCTTTGCTCTGGCCACTGCTCAGGAGTGGGCCTCGTTTCTGTTTGCCAGGACTGCTGGGACTGCTGTGCAGCTACCAAAACACCTCCCTGCCTCCAGTCTTCCTTTCTAATTCATTCTTCACATTATCCCTAGAGTGATTGTCTCTTCTCAAGGGGTGGTTACAGTTTCCCATTAGAATAAAAGGTTAGGGAGGCGCTTGGGTGGCTCAGTCGGTTAAGTGTCCATCTCCTGATTTCAGTTCAGGTCATGATCTCACGGTTCATGGGTTCAAACCCTGTGTTGGGCTCTGTGCTGACAGCAAGAGCCTCCATGGGATTCTGTCTCCCTCTCTCTCTGCCCCTCCCCCACTTGCTCGCTCTCAAAAGTAATAAACATTAAAAAAAAGAATAAAGGGTTATCACTTTTCCATAAAAATCAAGTTCAAAATTCTTTTTTAAATTTATTTATTTATTTTTATTTTTGAGAGACAGCATGAGTGGGGGAGGGGCAGAGAGAGGGGGACAGAGGCTCTGAAGTGGGCTCTGTGCTGACAGCAGTGAGCCGATGTGGGGCTCACTCACAAACCTCGAGATCATGACCTGAGCCAAAGTTGGATGTTCAACCGACTGAGCCACCCAGGTGCCCCTCAAGTTCAAAATTCTTTTTTTTTAAACAATTTTTTTTCAACGTTTATTTATTTTTGGGACAGAGAGAGACAGAGCATGAACGGGGGAGGCGCAGAGAGAGAGGGAGACACAGAATCGGAAACAGGCTGCAGGCTCTGAGCCATCAGCCCAGAGCCTGACGCGGGGCTCAAACTCACAGACTGCGAGATCGTGACCTGGCTGAAGTCGGACGCTTAACCGACTGCGCCACCCAGGCACCCCTCAAGTTCAAAATTCTTAACATGCTCTTCAAGACCCTCTATGGCAAGCAGATCTGTGGTTTCATGTAGTTTTATTTCTTCTTGACCACTGTGGACTTCTTGAGGTTCTCTTACTAAATCTGCAGTGTTCTTTCTATTTGTATTCACACTGCTTCTTCCCCCTGGACCCGCTTCTCTCTATTTCTGTTGACCAAAATTCTACTCATTTTATTATTTTTTATTAAAAAATTCTTTTACATAAGTTCTATGCCCAGTGTGGGGTTTGAACTCATGAGTCTCATGCTCTACCAACTGAGCCAGCCAGGCACCCCAAAATTCTATTCATTTTAAACACATTTAAATAGTTACCTTTTCTAGAAAGATATCTCCAAGTCTTCCTCGCCAGAACTGTCCCCTCTCTTCTCTGCCCCTCCCCATACTCTGTAGCCCTTGCTTTGTGTTTGCAACCTTCTCTTTGGTGTTCTGTAGATGGCTGTGTCTGTGTTTGCCTATCTCAGTAGATTTTGAGCTCTATGAGGGAAAAGACAGCCTCTTAATACCTCTGCCTGTATCCTACAAGCTCTGCTTTGCCATTCCTAGTTTTTTAAATTGATGTTGGGTGGCTTTCTGTAGCTCCTGTGGCCCCTGTAGAGTGGGATTTCGAAACATACAGCTAAGCTCTCATTTCATGTGGTGTCTTAGCCCTGTGTGCTGTTTCCTGTGTCTACTTCTTACCTCTGAATTAGATGATGAGTTCTCTGGGGGCAGGGACCTTGACTTGCCTTCTTCTGTGCCCCCCATGTGCCCTGCCACAGTGCTAGGCCCCCAGTGGGTGGCTGAACCTGGTGACTGCCCACCTCTGCAAGTCTTTGCTCCAGGAGGAGTTCTGGGTGGGATTTAGAGCTTGTTTGTAGTTGGACTCTAGGGAATAAAGAGCATATTCTGTGAAAATTATGGCTCCATACAGAGTGTGGGGCAGAAAGATGGGTTTGTAAGCTGGACCGGTGGTGGGCTATGATGATTTAAGGAGGCCTGGGGAATGGCTGCTAGTATCTGAAAGGATTTGTACAGACAAAGAACAAAGGAACAGTTTTAGTTTCCCTGGAAATAGCTTGGTGCTGTGGTTCCCAGTCCAGCCGATGGGGTGGGATCTGGGCATAGCCTGGGAGCTGCACCTCTCACTGGCAGCTGAATGTGTGTGTGACACATGTCAGCATGTGCACAATGGGTTCTGGAACAGGCAGGCCAAAAGCAGTGTTGGGTGAGCATCAGACTCATCAGGCCTCTGTCTTGCCTTGCCTTGACCTCAGATGGTCAGTGCCCTGGCCATCCCTGGCAGGTATCCATCCTGAGGCTCCCCAGAGAAGCAGATTGCCTACTGTCCCTGAGAAGCTCCTGCCTGTTTCTCATTCCCTCAGCTATTGGGCACAATAGGATGCTGGGTCCAGGGTTCTGAGAGAGCATGGAGAGAAAAGCAGGCAGTCTCGGGGAGTTACTACAAAGCCTTCAGTAAGGGGAGTGATTCTTCAGAGGCTTTGGCCAGCAGTGCACAGAAGGAGTATTAGAGGTCACTAGTGGATGGCCTGGGGGCTTTGGTGGAGATGCTCTGGGAGTGGGGAGGGATGCTATCCCCAATCCTTTGTGATTTGTTGCCTGGTTCTGAAAATGAGGGCAGTTGATGCTTGAGTGATACATCTACTTGTCACGTCCATCTAGCAAATTCTTGGCATAGTCAGGAAACAAAGAAGAAAGGTTGTGGGGTTGGAGGCCACACCAGAGTTTTCATCCTCAATTGGCTGGCTCATTCATTCATTCATTCATTCATCCTCTTGACGAAATGGTAGGTGAGGAAGACAGACCCATTAATAATGAGAAGGATCCGAGGAGAGGTTGCAGTGGAGCTGGGGGCTAAGGTTGGGGGAAGAACAAAGTTTTGCCATCTTTAGCTCTCCCCCCACAGTGGGACCCACCCAGACAGCAACCCCTGTCCCTTGGCTCCCTCTTGCAATGCCTCATACCCGGCTGTGCGACCCAACCAGACTCAGCTGTGTTACCACACCCCTTTGCCATGGGTGTTCTGCCTACTCATCCCCTTTAATCCCTAACCTCTTTATTGTGGTCACAAATGCTGCACGTGGCCCCAGAACCCTGCAGGGAAGAAATCATTAGTTTCTTGCAGCATCCAGAAACAGTAGCATTGCACTATTTGTCGAAAGGAGCAGAGGGGAGGGATTAGGGAGGAAAAGTGGCAGCAGAGGGATAGGCCCAGGCAGGATTTTGTCGTGACATGTTGCCCAGGCTGATCAGAGTCGGGAGGAGCCTGGCTTCCTATCTGAGCCTCTCACCTCCAAGCATCTGTGCAGAGTGCCAGCCTTCTCTTGCTAGTCTGTAAGAGAAGAGGCTAGCAGTCCCCTCTGCAGGGTGTCCAGAGCCTGCCTCTGTCATGGGAGGTGGGCTGGTGAAGGTGAGTGCAGGGCATCTTCTGCTCTCTGGAAGGACCAAAGCCCCTGTACTGTGGGTGTCTCAGGTTCCATAGAACAGGGAGTTTCAAGTGCCCAGAGCCTTCCCGCTTTTGAAAAGGGAAAAATCAAGGTCCCTGGAGAGAGGATGTGCATTTTACAAGGTCACACAAGAAGTCAATAATTAGCTGTAGTTAGAACCCAAATAGTCAAACACAGGTGTATGGCACAGGGTCTTTCTTGTCTTGACACTACATTCCATTCTTCTCTCTGCTCACATTTACTAGTCCCACACCAGGCAGGAAGAACCAGGGTCCAAGGGTCAGGCAGGTCTGTGTGGGAATCCCAGCTCTGCTCAGGCTTGCTCTCTCCCCCAGGACCTGGCACAGGGGAGGGTGAGGTCAGCACACTCTGCTTCCCTACCTAGGGGCCCAGCCATCATTTCCTCTCTGGAAACTTGCTGCGCAGCAGAGGTCCTGACCTCCTTGAGCATGGTGCTCAGTATATGTAGGCCTCTGTTTACAGAATGTGTCAGGAGCTCAAGTACTTTATGGGTAGAGATTAATTACTGTCACAATTTATTCTACTGGCCACCCACAGTGGTGAGATGCTGGTCTGAACCATCTTATCTGAGAAGCAGTGGAGGGACTTTCTGAAACTAATAAGGTCTGTGCTATCAACTTAGTCTTGAGGATGTGGACTGTGGGAAGTAGACCAGTTAAAAATTTTTTTTATTGTTTATAATTTTTGAAAGAGAGAGAGACAGAGAGCGAGCAGGGAAGGGGCAGAGAGAGAGAGGGAGACACAGAATTGGAAGCAGGCTCCACGCTCTGAGCTATCAGCACAGAACCTGATGTGGGGCTGGACCTCACGAACCATGAGATCATGACCTGAGCTGTAGTCAGCCACCCAACTGACTGAACCACCCAGGCACCCCTGAAGTAGACTGTTTAGAGACTCTGTTCCATGCTATACTGTCACCTTTGCCACAACTTGGTTCTCCGCAGTGCATTCCCACAGCCACCTAGCATCCCCTGTCAGGCTCTCATCAGATGCAGCCTAGAGGGCCACACATCCTTTTTTTATATTATATTTTACTTTATTTTATTTATTTTTAATATTTGTTTATTTTTGAGCAAGAGAGAGACAGTGTGAGTGGGGGAGGGGCAGAGAGAGAGGGAGACACAGAATCTGAAACAGGCTCCAGGCTCCGGGCTGTCAGCACAGAGCCTGATATGGGGTTTGAACTCACGAGCCATGAGATCATAACATGAGCCAAAAGTTGGATGCCCAACTGACTGAGTCACCCGGGTACCCTGAGCCACATGTCCTGAAGAAGAGGAGGTGGTTGTTTTCCATGTGGAAGGATCACGAATGATGGATGGGGGAACAGAGGGAAGTGAGGGCAGATCATTGTCCATTCGTTCAGTGATGATTATGATTTTGAGAACCATCTCTTCAGTCCAGAAAGCAGGTAGGAAAGGTACATGGAGTTCACTTACAGGCACATGCAAAGTAATACATTTAGAGAAAAGTACTTAGAGTGGGAAGTGCATGAACTGCACTGTAGGGGACGAAGGTGGACTTGGAGTCAGAGGAACTGACCCACATTCCTTGGTCTGTGAACAACCAGTTGTCTGGCACCAGTAAACTGGAAGGATTCCTTCTGAGAAGGGACAGATGCATGTGCTGGAGCCACGGTGTGCTGAGTGTGCTCTGACTCTGAGGGCTGCATGTACTGATTCAGATGTGACCTCGCCATGAGCTGTCTCTGCTTGGGTGCCCAGACCCAGACACTGGATGAAGGGAGCTTTATGCCATTGGCAGCCTCTGCTTCATGTGGGGTCTTTTCTTAGAAAAGTAAGCTTTTGCTTGATTTTGCTATCAAACCCTGGCCCATGTCAATGTTCCTCTGCCTCAGTCTTCCCAGAATCCATGGAGTCTTGTCCAAAATGGCAGCCAGGATTTTTGTTCCAGGCTTATCTCAAGTCAACACCATTTCTTTGCCTATCACTCAAGCAGATGCCCATCTTTAGATTACGAACGTCCAGATGCTAGACTTTGTAATGTTACTTATTCCTTCCCATCAGAGTGTGGGATTGTAGTGAAGACAAAGTGCTTAGGACTCTGCTGGCGGGTGGTCGGCCCTCAAGAAACATTAGCTACTTTCGATACGATTTTTCTATCTGTAAAAAGCTCAGCATGATACTTGGCACATGATTAATTTAACACCAGCCCAAACTGTCCACAGGGAGTGATGGGCTCTGAGCTGTCCACATGATGCAGGAAGGGGGTCCCGGGTTCCTGCGCTGTGTCTTGAGAACTTACCGCAGTGTGCATGTATTCCGCAGCCTGTCACAACCTTCTGTGCTGAGCCGGACTCTGCACCCAGCTGTGCTAGGCTTGCCTCCCCTCCATCTGTGGCTTACTTGTCTCCGTGTCCCTTGCTTGTGGCACAGTGCCTGGCACAGGGCACTTCCTCAGGATGAATAAATTTAAAAGGAGACCTGAAGTACAGACACCACTGAAATGTGTGCTACAAACAAGCCAGGAACACTCACTCTCAGCCTCCCTGGCTCCAGAGCCAGACGGCCTGGGGTTGTATGCTGGCTCTGGTGCTTACGAGCTTGGCAGTTCACTGGCATGTAGTAGGCACTTAGTAAATGTAAGCTGCAATTATGTTTATCCTCATTATTATTAAGAGTTTAATGGACCAGTGCCTGAAACAGCAAGTACAATTTTGGTTTCCACACTGTGAGAAACAATTGGAAAATTTCAAAAAAAGGTAACCAAGAGATGACGATAAAGAACCTCCTACCTCAAGGCCTCTGTCCTTGCTGTTCCACTGCTGTTCCCACTTCCTGGAATGCTCTTCCCTCAGATAGCCATGTGGCTTAATTCCTCATTGTTTTAAGGACTCTGCTCAAATGTCCACTTACAGGAGAAGCCTTCCCAGACACCCTGTAGAAAATAGCAAGTGGTCACCTAACTTTCTGTTCCCTTACTCTGCTTTATTTTTCTTCTTAGCACTTATGACTACCACCTGCTTTGGTGCATATTTGCTCATTTCTTTTTTCTCTCCTCCCCTAGAAAGTAAGTACTTTATAGCCCCTGTGCCTACAACAGTGCCAGGCACATGGTGTGTGCTGTAAATGCCTGTTGATGTGATTGAATGGCAAAATTAAGTCTCTTCATTTACGGAGGATGACAGCAGCGAAGACATTAAATGGAAGATTGTAAGATCAAGAAGGGTATATATTATATGCATATGGCCATGTCTACAAACACCTAACATAAAATAAGGGGGTCCTCCTTCCTTTAAGGCTTGAGAAAGGCTTGTCTTTAAGGCAAAGAGAAGAAGTCTTACTCCATATAATTGGCCAGCACTTGGGGGAACTCCTTGCTCCAAGAAATGGTGCTACCTGAAAAATGAGAATCTATTCACAGCTTTCCAGAAGCACTAGGCACCGTCTCTGGCCATCTGGCACTGGGTTTCCACAGCTTTTTTGCGTAAGACTCAGATGCCTTTGTTAGGGGCAGGCTCTTGGACAAATACACACAGGGCTGCTTCCCAGCTGGCCATTTCAGATGATTCTGTGTACCGGGGTAACAAGAGAGAGAAGTAACAGGGCAAAGGATAAGTGCTGTTGAGAGCAAAGAGGAGGGAAGAGAGAGTGGGGAATGACAGATTGCATTTCCCCTGGGTCTTCGTGAGTGGGAGACATAGGGAAGGAACCCTGGAGGCAGTCACGTTGAGAAGTTTGGGAGACTACCATAAACCTTGTTCATTTATCGAACAGATGCTTACTAACAACCTGCTATACACCAGTCACTGTTCTAGACACGAGGGTTACAGAAGTGACACCCTGGCCTTCTACAGCTTTACATTCTAAGATGGGGAGACTCATGATAAACTAGTAAATAACTTCACAGCGTGTCAGTTGTTGCCAAGCGCTATGGAGAGGAAGAGGCAGGGGAGGTGACAGGGTGTTTTGGGACTGTGGAACAGAGGCAGTGACTGGTGGGGATTTGTGATCTGCTGGCTGGGGGAGCTGCTCTGATAAAGTGGTGTTTGATAATGGCCTGAAGGAGGTGAAGCTTTCTGTCTGGTCCCAACCAGAGGCCCAGACAGCTCTCAGTGGCCTATTTACATTTGACTGTCTGCTTCTGAGTCATTTCCTCCCTCCGTGTTCCTGTGTTTCTTTCCCTGTCCCGGAGAATCTAGTTTACTCAGTAAACACTAAGCACTGGGGACATACTGTGAACAAGACAGACAGGATCCATGGAACTTTCAGGCTGAAAAAGGAAACAAGTAAATAGTCACTCAACAGTGTGAGGGCTGCTGCCTTGGGCATTTTCAGGATGTGGGGGCAGCGTGGAGAAGGGTGCCATCCTTCCTAGAGGGTCTCACACTAGGCCTCCCGGCTGAGATGGGAGTCTGAGCCCAAGTTTGTCTTTTCTTCACTTCCAGCCCTCCCTCTCTCCTTGCCTCCTTCCATTCCTTCCCTTCTCGAATGTCTCCTGAATTTCGAGTTCTTTCCCATCTCACATTTCTTGTTGTCTTAGGCATCATGACTGATTCTTCCTTGGCTTTTACTTCCCAGTTAAGTGAACATAATAGCTGTTGCCACCCATATGCTCACAAGAATGCAGGAGTGTTACAGGGGATTAATGGTATTTTAGGATTAAGGACACGATGGTAATTTAAATCTTTTAGCTCCTCCTAAATTAGGGGAGCTGGCTGACACAATGCATTGCTAAGCCTCACAGATTTCCCTATGGCAATGCTTCTGTTTCTCTGTGGGCCCCACACTGACTACTGTTTGGGAAATCTGGGCACGACTGCTTTGAGTATCATGTATGTGTCTCTTGGACCCCACCCCTGACCCCCTTTTAGGGCCTGTGACCACAGAGCTCAGGTATATGGTGCCTGATGAACTTGCAAGGGATGTGGCAGGCGTGAGGGAGGGTTGGTGAAGGTCACCCACAGCTGCAGTGCGACATGGTGTAGACCGCTCTGTAGTTCCTGTCCTCTGCAAAGCAGACCTCACTGATCAGGGATGGGGGCACGGGCACCAGGGGCCTTCCATCAGGGTCTCTGTCAGGGTCTCCATAATCTGACCTGACTCCTGTTTTCCAACTTCATCTCCCTTCCAGAACCTCTGCTCTAGTTAACATGTCATCTTTACTGAGCCCCAGACCCACCTCCACACCTTTGTCCAGGTGCTAAGTCCTCTGAAATGTTTTATTTACCTCTCACTTTCTTGAAAATCTGCCTCCCTCCATGAAACACCCCTTGATCCCCCTTTGATCTCTCCCTGAACTGAGCTTCTTGGCACACCTTATCTAGCACAGCACTTTGGTTCAGAGCAACATCTACCACCATAGAGGATCCTCAAAGTAGCATCAAGAGGCACTTCATGGCTCTAACCCAGTGGCTTTCAAACTGTGTTCCTTAGAACCTGTCAGGGGCTGAGGTGAGGGGCCGGGAGGAAGGACTCAGCTGCTTATGCCCATTCAACTAACTGCTTTTGTCTTTCAAACATCCTACGCTTTGCTTTAAGGAAGGGATTCTGGACTCAGACAGCTTGAAAACTACAGCAGCAGATTTGATTTGTTTATAACGTGGACGTGGAGGTCCACAGTGTACAGAACGGCACACAGCTAGGCAGTGCTGGGATCAGACGTCACCTCCCTGTTACCAGAAGGCATTACTGGAGTTGTGGCATGCCCTGCCATATGGTCTAAAGTGAATTATAACTTCTCTGAAATCATCAAAGTCTTATATCTCCTTGCTCCCTGGCACAACGCCCTGCTCATAGATGCTCAACTAACATTGGCCACCATCTCCAAAGGTGGTGATAACAGTGACATAGTGGACACATCCAGTGAGCCCCTGAGAGGCCCCTGGCTAGCTTCCCTGGCTCTGCCTGACCGGTGGTGTGCCTGTGGCAGTGGTTAGGCCTTAAGTCCAGGCAAGGCATCTCAGAGGGATCCCAGTTGCTCCCCAAACTGTGTTTTTGGTTATCAGTAAGGTTAACATGAACCAACTCTGCCTTCCTCATCATTCAGTGTTGGCCTTAAAGCTGTCTCACCAAGAAACATGGAGGCTCCCAAACACTGTTGGCAAACCCAGCTCTCAGGCTGTGTCTTTGCTTTCCTGCACGCACTCACCTCACCTCCGCCTCTGCTTCACTCATGTCCTGTAACACCCACCTCTGCACAGAGCCTGTTCTGGTTCCCAGGCTCCCAGTAGTCTTCCTTTCTCTGATAACAGTGCTTTTAGCTTTATTATCTTGTTTGCTCAGTTTTATTGAAGTGTAATTCACAAATAAAATTGTAGTGTATGAGGGCGCCTGAGTGGCTCAGTCGGTTAAGTATCCAACTTCAACTCAGGTCATGATCTCACAGTTTGTGGGTTCGAGCCCCACGTCCAACTCTGTGCTGACAGCTCAGAGCCTGGAGCCTGCTTCGAATTCTGTGTCTCCCTCTCTCTCTGCCCCTCCCCGCTTGCACTGTCTCTGTCTCTCAAAAATAAATAAACATTAAAAAAATATCAAAAATTGTAGTGTATGGTGTACATTGTGAAGATTTGATATACGTACCCATTGCGAGAAGATTCCTCATATCTAGTTCATTAACATACCCATCACCTCACGTAAGTACCTTTTTTTTCCTAAAGAAAATTTTGGGGGGGGGGGATCAACTTATAATTTATATATATCTACATATTTAAGTTTTTATTTTAATTCCAGTTAGTTAACATACAGTGTAATATTAGTTTCAGGTGTACAATATAGTAACTCAATACTTCTGTACAACACTCAGTGTTCATCACAAGTGCACTCCTTAATTCCCATCGCTTATTTTACTCATCCTCCACCGTGTCCTCTCGGGTAACCATCAGTTTGTTCTCTATAGTTTGTTTCTTGGTTTGTCTCTTTCTCTCTTTTATCTCCCTTTGCTCCTTTATTTTGTTTCTTAAATTATACATGAGTGAGGTCATATGGTATTTGTCTTTCTTTGACTGACTTATTTCACTTAGCATTATACTCTCTAGCTCCATCCATGTTGTTGCAGATGGCAAGATCTCATTCTTTTTTATGGCTAAATATGTATCCCATATTGTTAATAATGGTGCTACAAACAGAGGGGTGTGTGTATCCCTTTGAATTAGTGTTTTTGTATCCTTTGGGTAAATACCCAATAGTGCAATTACTAGATCATAGGTTAGTTTTATTTTTAACTTTTTGAGGAACCTCCACGCCATCTTCTACAGTGACTATAACAGTTTGCATTCCCACCAACAGTACAAAAGTGTTCCCCTTCCTCCGTATCCTTGCCAACACCTGTTGTTTCTTGTGTTGTTGATTTTAGCCATTCTGATAGATGTGAGGTGATATCTCATTGTAGTTTGATTTGAATTTCCTTGATCATAAGTGATGATGAACATATTTTCATGTGTCTGTTGGGCATCTGTATGTCTTTGAAGAAATGTCTGTTCATGTCTTCTCCCCATTTTTAAATTGGATTATTTGGTTTTTAGATGTTGAGTTGTATCAGTTCTTTATATTTTGAATATTAACCCTTTTATCAGATATATCATTTGCAAATATCTCCTCTCATTCTGCCTTTAGTAAGTTGCCTTTAGTATTGTTGATTGTTTCATTCTCTCTGCAGCTTTTTATTTTGATGTAGTCCCAATAGTTCATTTTTGCTTTTGTTTCCGCTGCCTCAGGAGACATATCTAGAAAAAAGTTGCTATGGCCAATGTCAGAGAAATTACTCCCTGTGCTCTTTTATAGGATTTTTATGGTTTCTGGTCTCACATTTAGGTCTTTAATCCATTTTACATTCTTACCTTTTTTGTGTGTGTGAGAACATTTAAGTTCTAGCCTCTAGCAAACCTTGATTATACAACACAATGTTATCAACTAGTACTTCCTATTTATTGAGCTCTTTGAGCTCTGTGCCAAGTGCTTTACAACCATTATCTCATTTGATGCTCACAACAAGCTTGTGAAATAGATAATATTATTACTCTTACTTTATAGATAGGAAAGTAAAGCTAAAAGAGGTCAAATAATTTGTCTGAGGTCCTGGAAGTAGTAAATAGCAGTGGCAAGAACTGAACCCAGGCATTCAGACTTCAGAAACTAGGGGCTTAATGTTGCAACCATGCTGAGCTTCTATTAGGTTTAGAGACAGTCATATTATGTATCATTTACTGGCTGATTCCTTCACCAAATACTTATTAGGCACCAACTCTATTCAAGAGACCTTACTTAACGCCGTTAAAAGTATGTATTAAAATTGTCTCATTCTAGGAGCTCCTGGGTGGCTCAGTTGGTTAAGCGTCCAACTCTTGATCTCAGCTCAGGTCTTAATCTCAGGGTCATGAGTTCAAGCCTCGTGTTAGGGCACCCAGCACGGGTGGAGCCTACTTAAAAACAAAACAAAACAAACAACTGGACTGCAGGACACTTGAGGGAAGCTCCTATGGTTTCCTATCTCTCTTTTGTCCCCTGCTTTTCTTGCCCACTCACTTAAATGGCTAACAGACTGCTGGGCACAGATGCTCACCCAGCTGGTTAACGTGATTACATGACGACATCCATAGCCTGTGACGCATGCCACAGATTCCCATATTGGAGGGGAGGTTAGAAGTGACCTGGTCCATTTTCCTGACTCCAAGCAGCCCTAACTACAACTATACCATTCAAGAAAATACAGTCATCAAATTTAGGGGTTGACAAACTATGGCTGTGGGCCAAATCATGCCTGCCAACTGTTTTTGTAAGGCCCACAAGTCAAGGATGATTTTTATGTTTTTAACTGAATGAAAAGAATGGAAAAAAGCACACCATTTTGTGATGCATAAAAATCATATGAAATTCAAATTTTAGTACCCATAAATTGTTTTATTGGAACACAGCCATGCTTATTTGTTGCATATTGTCTCTGGCACCTTCACATTGCTGCTGACTGTGCTGTTAATTGCAGGTGCAGTCGTGACTTGACAGTGTTTCAAGGGCAAGCTGATCATTGTACTGTAACATCTCCTTTCATTTTCTATTACCAGTCACACCCATCATGTCAAACAAAAAAAAAAAAAAAAAAAAAGAAGAGAAAAGTAGACTTCATATGTCCTTCTTTTAAGGCACAGTGGAACATTGTCTGTTGTCCTTCTCATCGTGGAATTAGAGGACAAAGCATTACGTTTATTATGCAGTGATGCTGCTGCTGTGTTGAGATCATACAATCTATGTTGATGTCATCAGACTAAGCACTCATCAAAGGTTTCCAAGTTGGGCGCCTGGGTGGCTCAGTTGGTTAAGCGTCTGTCTGACTTCAGCTCAGGTCATGATCTCATGGTTCGTGAGTTTGGGCCCTGCATCCAGCTCTGCTCTAGCAGCTCAGAGCCTGGAGCCTGCTTGGGATTCTGTGTCTCCCTCTGTCTCTGCCCCTCCTCTGCTCATGCTCTGTCTGTCTCTCTCTCAAAAATAAAAAAAAAAAACATTAAAAAAAAGTTTAAAAAAACAAAGTGCCCAACTCACAGGAAACAATGGTCAGAAATATCAGCAAACTGAAATTGAGACATATCACAGCAGAATTTCTTTACAAAAAAATGTAAGCAAAACCACAACTAAGTAAGTTTCCAAGCAGCTCTTTTGTTAGCTAAGCAAGGAAAGCTTTTCTAGTTGGTGAGTCAATTAAATCATATTTGATTGCAGTGGCTGAAGAAATGTATCCAGAGAACACAAACTTGGTTAAGGTCACTAGCCTTTTGGTAAAGAGTGAGGACATTGGAAACATCAACCGTCAATAAAAAACAAGGCAAATAAATGGTTTTGAGTGATTTTCTTTGGTTTTTGATGAGTTGGCAGATGTTTCTGATACTGCTCAGTTGTTTATTTGGATAGTTAATACTGAGTTTGAAGTACCTCACAAATCTGAAGTACCTCTGCGATAGTCTGTGCAATACCTGCCTGCAAGCATGTTCTCAAAGTGCAGAAAATACTGATTTCCTGAAGTGGAATCTGCTACTATATGTTACAACTGATGGTAAAAACACAGTTGGAAAAGAGCTTAATTGGAAACATTTTCAAAGCTCATGAAACCGTAGTGTTTAAAGCCTATGATTAATGTTATGTTATTCGTCAGCAGATACTTTGGACAAAATGTTGGAGTCTTTCATGTTTTTGAACCAATGGTGTCAATGGTGAACTTCACTTCCTCTTGTGCACTTAATCATCCTCAGTTCTGTGATTTTTTGGGTCAGAAATAGAGGTTAAGTAGTCTCACTTGCTCTATTCCACAACAGTTTGAAGGTTTAGCAGTGGTCACGTTTTTCTGTGATTTTTTGAGTTCAAGGCTAAGCTTGAAATTTTTATTGAATGAGAATTATCTTCATCCACTATTTTTTAATAGAGATGGCTTTGGAAGTTAGCTTTTGTGGCAGACTTGATAATGTTTCTTAATGAATTTAATTTAAATTTACAAGGCAAATGAGCTCTTAAATGTGGAACTCCTACCATGCTAAAGTTGTTTCCGAGATGACTAACACTGTCTAGATCACCAGTAATGTCGAAGTGTGCCTTCCTGTGTGTCAAAAGTTAGAATAAAAAGTGAAGCTGTACTGCCACACAAATTTGTAGCAGATGTATTTTCTGAGCTCAAATCTGTACTGGCAGCAGTTTTTTGTTTTTGTTTGTTTTTGTTTTTTTTTGTTTTTTTTGGACCTTGATGCAGGTACAAAGGAAATTTCCGTTTCCATTTAACTATGCAATGGAAGATCTTTCCCCTTAACCTTCAATTGGAAGGACTTACACTCTTTAATGTAATGCCATGTTAAAAGGCAAATATCAAGAGATGAATTTAGTAGAATTCTATAAATATCTCCCAAGTGATGAAAATGCTGAATTAAAATCCTATCTATGGATTGGCATCAGTATTTGGCAATATCTATGTGTGAAAACACATTTTTAAATATGGAATATCTAAGATCTTTTTACACATTAGCATCGGCAGATGAACATTTGCAGTCGATTTTGATGATAAGGAACAGCTCTGAACCTCAATTAGATGAACTGTTACTCCTTAAAAAGAGAATTACATTTTTTTTCTCATTGTAGACCCGTATTACAAAAAAATGTATTCAATTATTAATATCATATTTTGAATTTTGTCAATAAAAATTGTGGAAGTTTGTTTTCTCTCTCGTTAAATATAAGTATCAATGTAATATCCTTAGCCACAAATGCCAAAAATATTTATTACCTGACCCTTTACAGAGAGAGTTTGCCTACCCCTGATTTACCTATACTGGAAATGTCCAAGGGACAACCCAAACGAGCAGGCAGACAGACAATCACCAAAGGATCCCATTTCTTTTATGCTTTGTTTCTTGTCAGAAAATACATTCTCAAATTTCATTCTTGGCCCTGAAGTTGAGCTGATTTCTTCTGGTATCTGGCATCTCATCAGTGAAGAGCAAGGTCAGCAGGTCATTGTGGAAATCTGTTTAATTTGCTCTGAGTCAGTTCTATGCAACAGAATAATGAAGCCCTTTACCTGCAGTAAAGAAACTTACGGGTCTAGCCGCCTGTATTTGCTAAGCTGGTTTTCATTTATGGAACTCTCTCCCTCTGAAGCCAGTAAATGCTGCTTGGGGTAGGAAGGGTGAAGTTGAGGACACCGTCTGGAGTACCTGAAGTTGTTGTGGAGGGGGATGAGTTCAAGGGCCTTTGGGCATGCCTGGGCTGGTGGAGAGAGAACTGAGGAATCTTCTATGCCAGTAGGGAAGACTGGGCTCTCAGTGGGGATTAGGCGTGGCTCAGTCCTCTCCCTGGGCCTGAGCTGCGTGTTTCTCCTTCTGTGTCCCCATCTCCTTTCTCTGTCATTTTGTGTGTTTGTTCTCAA
The DNA here is from genome assembly GCF_018350155.1 of Leopardus geoffroyi. Lineage (NCBI taxonomy): Eukaryota > Metazoa > Chordata > Mammalia > Carnivora > Felidae > Leopardus > Leopardus geoffroyi. The sequence continues at coordinate 106,831,333 of NC_059328.1, forward strand.
GAAGAGGGGGTAGTACCCTATTTTATAGATGAGGGAATCGAAGTCCCGAGAAGCTAAGTAATTGACCTAGACAACATAGTCAGTGTGAGGTGGGACTGGGACTTAACCTCAGGACTTCTACCTCTCAGTCCTCTGCCCACACCCCTACGTAACACTGCGCCCACACCCCTCCGTAGCACTGCGCTGGCCATAGTAGAGATTTTGAGCCCTTGTTGGTTGACTAACTGAAAAGTATCTGAGAAGACTTTCCCATTCAAATGCTACTGAGCTGCCAACCCACCATTAGACTTGCTCACACTTTACCAAGGCACTTGCTTTTTTTTTTTTAAGTTTTTATTTAAATTTCATTTGGTTAACATACAGTGTGATATTAGTTTCAGGTGTACACTGGGGTGATTCGGCAGTTCCATACAACATCTGGTGCTCATTACAAGTCCAGGCATCCTCTTTCAAAATGTGGACTGACATAGTAAGGCATTAACACTTGTAAGTAAGTTCTTTTTTCCCATTACTCATACCCAAGCCAGGAAAGTTAGTGTTAGGAGTTTGGGGAGTAGAGTCAATAAAGGTTGTGAAAAGGTGAGTGAAGGATGTTGAGGTCAGATTTTTCCTCTCTTCCATTGCTTTGCTCAGGGCCCCTCAGGACTCGTATCACACGGACACTTGTCCTTCTATTCTGGGGCATGAGAGACACAAATCGAAATCTTCCAGGTAATGTCAGTGGTTCCAGGTAACCTTTCAAAAGGTACACCCCATGGTGGTGACCAGCCTGTGCTTGGCCGTGCCCTCTAACGGAGGCGGCCCTCCCCAGGGGGCAGCCTGTGCCATTCCGGATAGTGCTAGTCTTGGGGAACATACATCACTGGGAGATGCAATCTATGTCGGACCTCTGCTCCTTGGTTCCCATTCTACCTTCTGGAACAGTGTAAATCAAGGCTTATTGAATTCTTCCTCCACGTGGCATCACCAAACAATTGGCCAGGCCCCCTCTGACACCTCCTCTTCTCTGTCCCTATCGATTCTGTTCTTGTCACCTTTCTCATGTGATGAGGTCTCCAGAACATTCACAACCCTGGCCGTGCCGTCTCCCGATATGCTATAGTTTGTCAGCTCCTCTCATAAAATGCGGCACCCTGGACTGGCTGGTGCCCATTCAGTTTTGTTTATGTAACAAATATTTATGTGAGCTTGCTCTGTGCCAAACCCTGGGCAAGTGTCTGAGGGCTCCTAATTTTGTGGAACTTGGTTAATACTCAAATAGCCATGTCCTAAAACAACAACAAACTGCAGTACATGATGTGAAGGAGTGTACCATATCTGGAGAGATTCCTGACTGCTGAAGTCAGCATTCAGGTGGTCCTCCTGCTACTGGCCTGTGTGGACAGACCCCGGACATGACTCAAGATGGTAAGTCCTGGGCTTTCATAGAGGGCTTGGGGCACACTTTGACTACCCCCTTCCACAGAGGGAGGAGCCACTTAGGCACCTTCAGACCTGATGTTCTGTAGCCTCCAGTTTCTCTGCCTCACCCCCTTTTCTTCTATTTTGGGGAGGACACAGGCAGAGATACCAAAGTTGCATAAAAGAGTCTTGGGAAAGGCTCTGGTGGAGTTTTGAGATGTGGCTCCCAGGGCTCAGCTCAGCCAGCTTGCAAAAATGCTTTGTCTGTGTGGCTTTCATTAAAAAAAATTTTTTTTAGATGTTTATTTATTTTTGAGAGAGAGAGAGAGGGAGAGAGCACGAGTGGGGGAGGGGCAGAGAGAGAGGGAGACACAGATTCTGAAGCAGGCTCCAGGCTCCAAGCTGTCAGTACAGGGCCTGATGCGGGGCTCAAACCCACGAACCGTGAGATCATGACCTGAGCCGAAGTCGGATGCTTAACCCACTGAGCCACCCAGGCGCCCCGCATTTTTCTTTTATTTTTTTAAAATTTATTTATTTTTGAAGGAGAGAGAGAGAGATAGAGCATGAGTGGGGGAGGGGCAGAGAGAGAGAGGGAGACACAGAATTTGAAGTAGGCTCCAGGCCCTGAGCTGTCAGCACAGAGCCCAATGCAGGGCTCGAACTCACAAACTCTGAGATCATGACCTGAGCCAAGTCGGCTGCTTAACCGACTGAGCCACCCAGGCACCCCTGGGCACCCTGCATTTTTAATAGACTTAAAGGGCTGCCCCTCAGCATGATGTGATGTTCAGTCATGAAAGAATTCTTGAGATATCTTCGGTGCCAAAGGTGCTTTTATTAGAGCACAGGGACGGGAACCATGGGCAAGAAGAGATGCACTGGGGTTGTGATGAGTGATTGGTTACATACTTTTAAGTTGGAGGGAGGGGTAGAGATAAAGGAAGTTTCCAAAAGGATCTTTGTACGTTAGAGAAGACTTACAGGATCCTTGAGGTCTGGCTATTGTCACTCTAAGGTTGCTTTTTTCTCTAGCAAAGCATTAATGTTGATGCTGTTGTGAATTCCTCAAAGAATGTCCTACTCTGTCCATCTCAGGGATTTATTAGTGGGCTGAAAATTATAAGGAAATTTAATTGTATCTACATTTATTTTGCCTTTGTTCTCCTCATTAAGCAGAGGGAGAGCTTTTGTTTCCTCCCTGGTCTTACCCGGCTCAAAATGCCAGTTTAGGCCGAGGTTGGAGCAATTGTCCCAGGATGGGCCGCTGGCTGAGTCTGTGCACACTGTGGCTGGAAAAGTGTGGAGGTCAGTGTGGCACCTCCCATGAGGGCACAGACTGCATGGCACACAGTTATGAAGCGAGGTCCTGCTCTGCAGAAAGCTGGGCTCTTCACCTTGACTCACAAATGACAAGAAAACATCCAGTGACTTCTAATATCATCACTCTTGTTGCCCACGTTATCATTATTATCGCTGTTACTATGCAATGACCGTGGCAAAATCTAAAAAAGAGTTTTATCTCACCCTGGGGTCTCATAGCTCCCTGGGGTCAGAAATAGCCAGAAGGCATAACTGGAAGGGCCTACCATGAAGAATAAGGCCTTCCTCAGATGACAGCACTGGAGCTGGCCCCTGTGGCCGGGTTCTGACCATGCAGAGGGTGAGGCCCATGGGGGATGAGAGAGCTGAATGGTTTCAGGCATAGGCTAGGCTTGAAAGGAGTTTAATCTCAGCACATGTAGTGGGTCAGAAGGCAAGGGGCCCACTCTCAATATTCTGTCTTGCCCTAAGTACTGAAGACCTGGATTTGGGGTGGGACCTAGTTATTAGAAGGGAAGAGGGTTATAAAGTCCAAAGAGCTGAAGACAAAACAGAGGCAGAAGGTCTGGAAGAGAACATGAAGGCCACGTCAGGCCTCTTTGGGGTTAACCTGAAGTCACAAGTTACGGGGCGAGGTCAGCTGCTTGTTCCACCAAAAGCTTTCCTGGAAGGAATTTATTCAGCTCTGCTGTGGGGACAGTTGAGCAAGTTTGCAGTGCCTCTGTAAGGAAGCACCTGGAAACAACCACCCTGAAGTGAAATCAATGCATATTATTCTGTGGGCTTGGGAATTATCTCATAAGTTGTGAGCTTAGTGCTGAGGGATGTTGGAGTAACAAAGGCCAACAAAGAGGTTACTATGCTGTTTAAACAACAACAAAAAAGCAGAGTGGAAGAAGTTTGAATTATTAGATTTCCTTTACCAGTATACTGGGAAAAAGCATTCTGTTTTTTAATTTAAAATTCCTCTCGGGGTGCCTGGGTGGCTCAGTCGGTTAAGCATCTGACTCAGTTTCAGCTCAGATCATGATCTCACAGTTTGTGAGTTCGAGCCCCTCATCAGGCTCTGCACTGACAGTACAGAGCCTGCTTGGGATTCTCTCTGTCCCTTTCTGTCTGCCCCTCCCCTGCTCTCTCTCTCTCTCTCAAAAATAAATAAATAAAAACTTAAAATCCCTCTCAAGGTGAAAATATTTTCTGTCCTGACTCCCTGTCTCCTGTAAACTTGTGATATGTGGTATCAGACTCCTTAGTGGTCTTGTACACGTGATAAGCATGTCCCGGTGCCTGGCCTGAGGATAAGGCCTGGTGTCTCATCAATATACATGACTATTGTCATTTGGCTCCTCAGTCAGGTAATCTGCATGTGGTCCATGTGGATCAGACTCCTGGCACCTTGAGACTCCAGGGTGCACCCATGAGCTGGCTCCTTAGCCATCGGCCTCCCAGTGGAGTGCACTTCAGATGATTCCCCAGGGGTGGCTGCTACTTTGCATGTTAGCTTTGCAGCTTTCTGGCTGGCCTGAACCCAGCTGAGAGCTGCCACAAGTTCACCATTAGATTTGAATTTGTAGTTTCTTGTTATGGAAACAGGCTTTTAATAAGAGTCAGAAAAACTGGGCTCACATCCTGACTCTTTCATCAGTGAGCTGTGGGGCTTTGGCTAGTCACTTTGAGTATGTGTTTCTTAGTTATTTCATGTGCAAAACAGCTGAGAGTGGGAAGGAATAAGCAGTGCATTGGTCCTGTTTGACTGTCAGTCCTGGCTCTAAGATGTGACCGACATGGTCTTGGCAGTGCATCCGGAGTCTGGGAGGGGTACCCATTCCTCCACACTAATCAGCAGCTTGAACTCATGGAGTTGCTCTGGAATCTGGCATTTCCAACATGCCTCCCTCTGGACCACAACCCTGTGGTCTTCCTTTTCTGCCAGTTTTCATCGCCTACAATTATGACCAGAAATGAAACAAAATCAATGAAAGCTCAGTTTCTCACCAGGTCCCAAGAGACCATTTGTAGGGAGTGCATGGGATGAGAGTAGATCTCAGATCAAGGTCCAAGCTATGAGGGGGTGGAGGGGATAGAGCTCCTGGGTAGGGGTGAGGTGGCACTGAGCTGGCACAGTTGGCACTAGGTTAATTGGATCCCTAGTCGGGATAGGATGTGTGTCAGTTCTCCTAGCATAGAGCATGGTCCAGCACCTTGCTCAGGGCTTAGTGGAAAAGTGTTGAGTTGGGATCAGGACAGCAGAACCGCAAGACTGAGTGCTCCTGGGTGTGAGCCTGCCTTGGGCTTGGATGCTTGCTTCTTCTTGACTGGTGGTGAAGCAGCCATACTGCCACTGATCCCTGGGTGTGGAGTAGGCATGTCCTGAGCTCCTATAGTGGGGTTGATGGTCCTCTGAGTGCTCTCTATAGGAATTGGGGGACCCCAGCTAGTGGACTGGCCTGCACGTGGCAGGGTGGGCTCTCATAGATCAGCTCTATTTGGAGGGTTTAGTGAAAGAAAGCCAGCACCTGGGCAGGGGCAGGGGGGCGGCAAGTGACTGATTGAACAACAAATACAGGGAATGCTAGATGGGGGTATAGGAAGTAGTAAAGTGTTTTCTATTGGAGTACTCCCTGGTGCAGAACACTTTAGGACAGGTGACTCCAAATGCCCCTGCATTTGAGCTGTACTTGAGCTGCCATTGAGCTGGTCATTGGAGGCCCTCTAGTCAGGGCTCTGAGTCTTAGGAATGGAGCTCTGATGTTGTTTCTGCAATGCAGGGAGGTGGAAAAGGAGAGGAAATGAAAAAGGATGGCAAGAATGGAGAGATGAGGAGACAGAAGGAGAGGAGAGAAGAAGTGAGAAAGGCAGCTCGTCATCCCTGGGGCAGCTGTAGAGAGTCAGGGGCACCTAGGCCATGGAGGGTCTGTGTGCCTGTGACCACTGGCCTACTCAGATTTGCCCAGCCGGCGCCTCATCCCATGTCATGCTGCCATATCAGACATCATACCACCCATATGGGTCTCCAAACAGAACCACTGTTGCTGTTGGGGAGATGTCTGCCATTTTCCAGAGAAGCCATTCCTTAGGGTAGAGAGGCAACCATCCCACATGGACATAAAATCCCACATCTAGAATTCACACAAATCAAGTTTGTCAGCATTTGGGACCAATTCAACAAACATTCACTGAACATCATCACTACATGTAAGTTACCTTGCGTGGTGCTGGGAATAATAGAAAGCCAAGGGACTTAGGATCTGGTGGTGGTGGTGGTGTATTTGTATAAACAGGACAAACACATAAAATAGATGTGGTAAAGCCGGAACATGCTAGATGGCTACAATGGCCCCTGAGCTACAGATATGAAGGGTTTACAGAGGAAAACAGTACATATCTACCTCTAGGTTTGTCAACAGCTAGAACTGACAGGGGAAAGAGAGATAGAAGTTTGTAGTGGGGGATCCCTGCTCCACGCTGAACAATGCTAATGTGCTCCTGGGCTCACAGGAGACAGACAAACGCAAGCTGGACATTTCAGTGCTGACATGAAGGTATCTGAAGGCACAGCCAAGAATAGCTTCTCAGCTGTGAGAAGTGTCAGAGCCTGGGCTAGAGGCTCAGGAAAACAGGGGCCTTTATTTATTTATTTATTTATTTATTTATTTATTTATTTATAATATGAAATTTATTGTCAAATTGGTTTCCATACAACACCTAGTGCTCATCCCAACAGGTGCCCTCTTCAATGCCCATCACCGACTTTCCCCTCCTTCCCACCCCCCATCAACCCTCAGTTTATTCTCAGTTTTTAAGAGTCTCTCATGGTTTGCCTCCTTCCCTCTCTGTAACTTTTTTTTCCCCTTCCCCTCCCCCATGGTCTTCTGTTAAGTTTCTCAGGATCCACCTAATAGTGAAAACATATGGTATCTGTCTTTCTCTGTATGACTTCTTTCACTTAGCATAACACTCTACAGTTCTATCCACGTTGCTACAAAAGGCCATATTTCATTCTTTCTCATTGCCAAGTAGTATTCCATTGTGTATATAAACCACAACTTCTTTATTCATCAGTTGATGGACATTTAGGCTCTTTCTATAATTTGGGTATTGTTGAAAGTGCTGCTATAAACAGAGGGGTGATTTAAATCTCTTTTCTGGTAGACTAGAGGATTCTTCTTTGGTTGCAATGACTTAAGTATTATTCTGTGAAGAGATAGAAGGATATGTGATTTGATTGAATCATATGATTCTTTGCAATCTGTTTCTCCTTCCTAGCCCTGGAACACTTTGGAACTGGGGCCAAAGCACTACCCAGCCACCCAAACCTAGGCTCTAAGGCAGAGTCCACAATGGACAAACCTTGTGTCCTTGGGTTAGTTACTTGCTCTCTGTTCCTACATCCACATTTGTTGACCCTGGAGCCAAACAGGGAAAGTGTGAGTGTCTGTAGACACCTGGTGGCAGTTTGAAGGCATTAAGGTCAGTATTATCAGAGCAAAGCCCTGTAGGTTGCTCAGGTGTGTCTCAGGTGCCCCCAAACACTTCCTGGGTTTGAAGGCTAAGTTATTCAATTTGAGGGGTTCATCCTGGGAAGATGGGACTATTTTCTAAGTCAAGTTTGTCTAGAAATCCATCCTTGTTACAAGCACAAATGTTCAGATTTGGTTTAATTTTTACTATTCCTACAATCTGATTGCAATGATTTCCTTTCTTAGTTCCATAGATTTTATTACAGAGATAAAATGCTTGTGGATCTAGGACTAACAAAGAGTGTAAAAGGTAGCTGAAGTTTTATCATGCTTACCAAGTGTCTTTCACAGTCCCACTATTATCCCCTCTTATAGATGAAAAAACTGAGGCAGAGAGAAGTGATATAACTTACCCAACCAAGGTCACAGAGCTAGGGAAAGAGACAGGGTTTGAACCCAGACTGTTTTAACTTCACAATCTCTACTTAAAAATTTTTTTTGGAGTTTATTTATTTTTGAGAGAGAGAGAGATTGAGAGAGCATGAGCTGGGGAGGGGCAGAAAGAGAGAGAGGGAGACACAGAATCTGAAGCAGGCTCCAGACTCTGAGCTGTCAGCACAGATCCTGACATGGCTCAAACCCACGAACCATGAGATCATGACCTGAGCCAAAGTCATACATTCAACCAACTGAGCCACCCAGGTGCCCCCATAATCTCTACTTTTAACTTTTAATAAACAATTGTTGACTGAATGATATATATGTTTATTACTTGAAGAACTCTGGGGGTAGAGTTGTATATTTACTATCAAGTACTGCCCTTTGTCAGGGTTTCTTATAGTGATTTTTTGGAATGTTTTAAAATTATTAAATTTTTTTTAACGTTTTATTTATATTTGAGGGAGACAGAGCATGAGCGGAGAAGGGACAGAGAGAGATTGAGATACAATCCGAAGCAGGCTCCAGACTCCGGGCTGTCAGCACAGAACCCAACGCGGGGCTCAAACTCGCAAACTGTGAGATCATGACCTGAGCTGAAGTCGGATGCTTAACCGACTGAGCCACCCAGGTGCCCCTAAAATCACCTTTTTTATTCAAGTGTAATTAACAGTGTTATATTACTCTCAGGTGAACAGTATATATTTTTCAACAATTCTGTACATTACTCAGCGCTCATCACAGAAAGTGTACTCTTAATCCCCTTTATCAATGTTACCCATTCCCCACCGACCTCCCCTCTGGCAACCATGTGTTTGTTTTCTGTATATGAGTCTGTTTTTTTGTTTGTCTCTTTTTTTTCTTTGTTCATTTGTTTCTCAAATTCCACATGTAAGTGAAATCATGATATTTGTCTTCCGCTGACTGACTTATGTCACTTAGCATTGTACTCTCTAGCTCTATCCATGTTGTTGCGAAAAGCATGATCTCGTTCTAAGGTTGAATAATATTCCATTGTAGATATACACCACATATTCTTTTTTTTTTAAATAAAGAAAGCATCTTGTGTATAGAATAAGTAGAATAACAAACATTCTCTTATGCTCAAAAAGAATTAGCTTGCATATCTTGGAAAGTTCAAAGAATATCCGTAGCCACTCTTCCTGGAATTACAAAATAAGTTGCTTTCAGTTAAAGGAATTTAAGGGGTGAGGGATAGGAGAGGAGGCATTTCATTTGCTAATAGGAGCACATGAGATATGCAAGCCACCTGATATAATAAGGACTCTGGAGGTTGGAAGGCACAGAGCACCTCCCATTATGAGTTATGCCTCAACTTCCCCTTGGGCAAAATGATCTAATTGCCTTGAAAAGCTGACATTTGATGATTCTCTATTCCCCTTCCTTTCAAAGATTCTTTTCTGCCAACAAGATTTTATAGAATTCTGGACCTCCACAGTGGCATATGTTCTCTGTATTGCTGTCGATGTTTGCTTTTCTACCAAGAGAAACAAGTAGAATCATTGGAATATTCCATCCTTCTCCACTTTCTCCAATGAGCACGCCCATATTCTGAGGGGGCACAGGTGGCCGTCTTTGTTGTAAGGACTAAGCATTTTTTACCATGTTTTCCTGCCTCCCGCAAGGACAAAGATTTCAGTTTCTTCTGAAGCATTAGGTGGGACTCATAAGGTCTGTGGTTCCATGCCAAAGGGTTGATTCTTCATCATCATTTAAAATAGAGCATCAAAAAATGTCAAGTCTTGACCATTCAAGGAAAATATATATTTTCCTATCCAAGCGAAACCTTTGGGAGACCATTACACTTTGAACAACGTATCTCTTTTTTTAATAGATGTCTTTATTATTACTGGAATAATTAGCTTTAGGTTATTGTTTAGTTTTTTTTTAATATATGAAATTTATTGTCAAATTGGTTTCCATACAACACCCAGTGCTCATCCTAAAAGGTGCCCTCCTCAATACCCATCACCCACCCTCTCCTCCCTCCCACCCCCCATCAACCCTCAGTTTGTTCTCAGTTTTTAACAGTCTCTTATGTTTTGGCTCTCTCCCACTCTAACCTCTTTTTTTTTTTTTTTTCCTTCCCTTCCCCCATGGGTCTCTGCCAAGCCTCTCAGGATCCACATAAGAGTGAAACCATATGGTATCTGTCTTTCTCTGTATGGCTATTTCACTTAGCATCACACTCTCCAGTTCCATCCATGTTGCTACAAAAGGCCATATTTCATTCTTTCTCATTGCCACGTAGTATTCCATTGTGTATATAAACCACAATTTCTTTATCCATTCATCAGTTGATGGACATTTAGGCTCTTTCCATAATTTGGCTATTTTTGAGAGTGCTGCTATAAACATTGGGGTACAAGTGCCCCTATGCATCAGTACTCCTGTATCCCTTGGATAAATTCCTAGCAGTGCTATTGCTGGGTCATAGGGTAGGTCTATTTTTAATTTTCTGAGGAACCTCCACACTGCTTTCCAGAGTACACCACATATTCTTTATCCATTCATCTATGGATGGATACTTAGGTTTGTTCCATATTTTGGCTATTGTAAATAATGCTACAATAAATATTGGGGTGCATATATCTTTGCAAATTAGTGTCTTCATTTTCTTTAACTTTTTGAGGAACCTCCATACTGTTTTCTAAGTGGCTGCACCAGCTTGCATTCTCACCAACAATGCACATTGTTGTGATTCCTTCACATCCTTGCCAACATTTGTTATTTCTTGCGCTTTTGACTGTATCCATTCTGACAGGTATAAAGTGATATCTCATTGTGGTTTTGCATTTCTCTGATGTGGAACATCTTTTCATGTTATCTGTTGGCCATCTGTATGTCTTCGTTGGAAAAAAGCCTATTCAGGTCCTCTGTCCGTTTTTTACTTGGATTTTCTTTTTTTTTGGTGTAGAGTTGCTTAAGTCCTTTATATATTTTGGATATTAACCTCTTATCAGATATATCATTTGCAAACATCTTCTTCCATTTAGTAGCTTGCCTTCTTGGTTTTTTGTTGGTTTCCTTCACTGTGCAAAAGCTTTTTATTTTGGTGTAGTCCCAGTAGTTTAATTTTGCTTTTGTTTCCCTTGCCTTAGGAGACATATGTAGAAAAATATTTCTATGGTCGATGTCAAAGAAACTACTGCCTATGTTTCCTTCTGGGATTTTTATGGTTTCAGGTCTCACATTTAGGTCAATAACCCATTTGAGTCTAGTTTTGTGTATGGTGTAAGAAAGTGGTCCAGTTTCATTCTTTTGCATGTTGCTGTCCAGTTTTCCCAATGCCATTTGTTGAAGAGACTGTCTTTTCTGCATTGTATATTGTTTTTGTAGTTCTTTTAAAGGTGTAGACAACCTATGAAGGGTTACAGTAACTCACTGATGTGAATTTATTCATTAGATGTTTTCACTGCTTAGTGAATGGAAGTTCTAGAAGGGGCTAAGAGGAATTGTTTGGTTCTTCAAAGGCATTTCAATAAAGAGTGTTCCCCTCACCCCCGCTCTTGTTCTGAACAGGATTAAAAATTAAACCTTAAACCAAAAATACAGTAGTGAAAATGCCACCTTTTTTTCTGATAGTGATTAGATTATAGGCAGTGGCTCTAGGTCTGCTAGCTAGGGCTCGCTCATACTAGACCTCAGAATTAGTCATATTTGCCCACCCAGTGGCAACCTTGGGGTGGGGCACACATCCCTGCACAAGTATAGGTCCTGTTATGGCCTACAGCACCTGTAGTTCCCAAACAGAAGCAGGGCAGACATGAGCCAATTGTTCTTACAAAAATTTTCCAACCAGTCCCTCTACCGTTTCAGGGGTAAAGAGAAAAAAAGGGTGGAAAGAGACCAGGAGTGGGGAAAAGGTGCTCATATCCAGAAGAAACCTTAAATATCAGATTGCACAGATACATTGCATCATTGTACAGGTGCCACAGAATTCCAGGGAGGGGAAAGGATTTTGATAAGTGACTGTTGCAAGCTTGTGAGGGAGATGAGCCAGGACACCAGACATCCTGACTTGGGTCCAGAGCTCCATCTACATCTCACTGTGCTGTTCTCCTCCAGAAAGAGGGAGCAGTAGGAGTAGGAAGGGGAAGGAGGACAGTAGCAGTGAAGCCAGAGTAGGTGGGCCCAGTAAACAGAGCATAGGGTGACCCCTTTAGCACTTTGGAGCATCAGTTGTTGGAGTCAAGCCCTCTCTGTCCTGCTGATCTCCTTACATCCTTATAGCTTCACCAAGAGTCAGAGCAAGAAGGACTATTTGAGATCACCTACTTTAATACTAGGGTTCTCCAGAGAAACAACAGAAATACACTATATATAGTGTATATATTTATTATATGGGACTGGCTCATATGATTATGGCAAGTTCAAAATCTGCATTGTGAACCAGCAGGCAGGAGACCCATGGGAGCCAATAGTGGAGATGGAGTCTAAAGGCAATCTGCTGGAGAATTCCCTCTTGTTCAGGGCAGTGGGTCTTTTTCTTCTGTTCAGACCTTCAACTGATTGGATGAGATGCACCTCACTCAGTTCATTCATTTAAATATTAATTTCATCCAGGGAGCCTGGGTGGCTCTTAAGTCTCTGACTTTGGCTCAGGTCACGATCTCACTGCTTGTGAGTTCAAGCCCAGTGTCCTGATCTGTGCCATCAGCTCAGAGCCTGGAGCCTGCTTCAGATTCTGTGTCTCTGTCTCTCTGCTCCTCTCCCACTCCCACTCTGCCTCTCTCTCTCAAAAATAAACATTAAAAATTTTAAAAAATATTAATTTCATCCAAAAACACCCTGTAAGTTGACACATAACAGTAATTATTACACGTATTCCCTTGATTGTCCTTGTTGGGCTGGTCATTTTCCCTGATATTAGTTATTTGAGTATCCCTTTCATGATTTTTTGCAATATCTCTGTATCATTTATTTAATATTTTCTTTAAAACAATGTTTACTCCCTTTTTATAACATGGATGGAGCTAGAGAACATAATGCTAAGTGAAATATGTCAGTCAGAGAAAGACAAATACTATATTATTTCACTCATGTGGAATTTAAGAAACAAACAAACAAGTAAGGGGAAAAAAAATAAGAGACAAATCAAGAAACAGACTTAATAGAGAACAAAGTGATGGTTACCAGAGGGGATGGGGAGGGGGTGGAGGGATGGGGGAACTGGGTGATGAGGATTAAGGAGTGCACTTGTGATGAGCACTGGGTGATGTATGCAAATGTGGAATCACTAATTTACACCTGAAGCTAATATAACATTGTTAACTAATGAATTAAAAAAAACACTTAAAAAAAATAAAGCTACTAAGCAGGACCATTCCATTGCCAGAGGTAGCACGTACCCCTTTATTTATGCCTGGATTATTTCATCTCTAAGATCATAAAAATAAAATCAGATTTTGTAAACACACACATACACATACACATATCTTAGCCTTATACTAAAATTCTATTTGAGACAAATGGTGTTAGTTGCACTAGTTGCAGTTTTTTCTAGCACGGGTAAGAATAACTCAAACACTATTAAAAGTGCACGTAGCACCTACAAGCCCCCCATTTTGCACACGTCTTTTGGGAAGGAGCATACCAGCCAGGGCTGCAGGGAAGGCGCCGAGGCTCCCACCGGCCACCAGGAGGCGCCAGCGCCCGCCGTCCCAGAGGCACCTGGTGCTCGACCGCAAGCGGAGGCGCGCGGCAGGGCTGGGAAAGGCGGGGGCGTCACCCGCGGTGGCGGGAGGGGGGCGGGGGGTGCTGCCGGGGCCCGAGCCGAGTCCCTGCACGCAGAGGTAAGGGCGGGGCTGCACGAGGGCCCTCCGGGAGGCGCGTGGGGGTGGCGCCCGGAGCCGGCCGGGCGCGGGTCCTGGCCGGGGCGCGCGGGGGGTCGAGGGCTGCGCTTCCGGGCAAGAGCGGTCTGTCTTCCGCCCCCTCAGTCGGGAAGGGCGGTGGGAGCGCAGGAGCCCGGGAGGCGGTCCCGGGGCAGCGGCCTCGGGTTCTTAGCTGCTCAGAACCCAGTGGAGACCCCCGGCCGGCTTGGGGAGTACCATCAGGTTGCTGCGGACCCTCACATTTCGTGGGTGCTCCGTGGTGCTGTCACGCTGTCCAGCGCGTGTGCGCGAACACTCCCAAAGCCTCCTGGGCGCACCTTGTCCTGATGTCACCTATTAATATTCTAATGTGAATGGCTTCGCTGATCTACTTAGTTGGAAGTATTTGTTTATTTTTAAAAAATGACTTTATTTTTATTTATATTCTTTTTCTAGACAGAATGAGCCAGTGTGCCAGAAGGGCAGGGGCAGATGAAGAGAGAGAGAGAAGCCCAAGCAGGCTCCACAGACTCTTGGCTCGATCCTATGACCCTGGGACCATGACGAGCAGAAATCAAGAGTCAGGTGCCCCTATTTGTTTATTTTTATTTTTTTAGTTGTTTATTTTTGAGAGAGCGTGCAAGCAGAGAGGGGCAGAGGGGGAGAGAGAGGAAGACACAGGATCAAAGCAGTCTCCAGGCTCTGTATATGGGGCTAGAACCCACAAACTGTGAGATCATGACCTGGGTGGAGGTTATATGCCTAACTGACTGTACCACCCAGGCGCTCCTGTTTATGTTTATTTTTATTTTTAAATTTATTTGTTTTAAATAGGTTCCACATCCAGTGTGGGGCTTGAGCTCACAACCCTGAGGTCAAGAGTCCCAGGCTCTATGTGTGGACTGAGGCAGCTGGGCGCCTCTTGAAAACATTTATTTTGAAAGGAAACTTTCTTTATGTATAGAATGGTGACAACCATGCCAGCATCAAAAGATTGATTAATGAAATAATGCCAGAAGTGCATGGTGTTACTGTTATTACTGTAGGTGGAAAAGGAGTTCTAGGAAACACTGTTACATGTTCAGAGACGATTTTAATTCTCTTCCAGGAGTTTTGGGAAACTCCTTGACTTCCACTCTATTCTCCTTCCTCCCGTTTATGTGTAGTGTGGCAGTCCTCACTACTGAGGGGAGAGATTCCCGGCAATTCCATTTAACAATAAATAGAGTTGCCAGCAGGTGGCCCCAGAGCACCATGGGTGTATTTGCACTTTTAGGTCCTAACATCTGCCTCACACTCTGGTACAGGATGTGGGGGTGGGGGTATAGGGTTGAATGAAGGTATGGGTAGGAGCCCCTGGCTTCAGGGAGAATATAAATGATTTATTATTCTGGTCTTTTTCTTTCACAAGGTTTTGGCCTTTATTAGATTCATTCATATAGTCATTCAACAGATATTTATTGAATGCCTACTCTGTTCCAAATGCTATTCAGAGACTTGATGTGCATCAGTGAATTAGAACAAAGGTCCTTGCCCTCACAGAGCTTACATTCTAGCCAGCAGCAATAAGGATAGTGAGTAAATAAATTATATAGTTTGTTAGAAGCATTGTGAAAAAGAAAAGTATAAACCTGAGTGTGTGGGGATATGGGGGTTGGGGTGGGCAGTTCAGAGGATGGCTAATAGGCCTCATTAGGAAAGCAAAATTTGAGCAAAGTTTCAAAAGAAATGAAATTAGCCAAGCAAGAGCTGGGGAAAGAGTGTTCTAGAGACTATGAAAAATTTGCAGCAGTTACATTAGGTACCCTTTTATAGATGACGTAACTGAGGCTCAGAGAAGTGAAATGACTTGTTTAAGGTCTTATGGGAGGTTACCGGCAAAGTTGGCATAGCTTTACCACCTCATTCCTAGCCCCATGTTCATGTACTGGATCATGTTACCACTCTGTGTTTGCCAGGTGATGGCACCTTCTTGTAAAGCTGCCACTACACAGCCTGCTTAAGAGTGACTCAGGTGAGCTGGCGTATTTCCCCCGTTGGGTAATACTAACACTGCCCGTGGTCTTTTTTTTTTTTTTTTTTTTTTTTTTAACGTAACGAGTAAATATTTCTTTTGCTGAGTGCTGTGGAGGCAAGAAATGAGCGTAGCCCCTGCACCTAAGGGACCAATAATCTATCCGTAAACATTTGGGTCTTCGTTTCTTTGATCTACTTTCCCTACTTCCCCTAAACAAGTCCACTGATGATCTCTACCTACAGCTTGGTGTTGAATCAGTCCTCAAACTTGGTCACCCATCGTTAGTTTCTAGGTTCCTGGACTCTCCCTAGATTCGTTTTGCTGCCAGTTGGTACATGGTGCCCCTGTGTATCCCCAGGTCACTCCTTATACTGTGTGTCGGACCCATCTATGAGACAAGGCTTATGCTTTGTCTCCTAGGCTTTGGTTAGATGCCCCACCTGGATCCATTCTTCGTTCCCCTTAGAACCGTCTCTGTCACCTATATTCACAATTGTTGAGATCTCTCCACTTGATTGGACACTCTGTGTCTTCCTCTTTGGAAACTGTGCTCCTTGGGCATTCTGCTTGGTCTCCTTTAGCTGCCTTTTTGTGCCAGTCACCTCTCTCAGCCTCTGGCCCTGAGAACTCAGGACATGTACTGAGTCGCCTTCCTGGCCACATTTGCTGAGAGGAGATTGTGGTACCTGGTGTTAAAGTCCTGGATTATGGTGCCTGTGAAGCAGCAGAGAAGGACAGAAAGCTGTATTTAGGTAGTTGACAGCTAGTAGTTTAGAGGGGAGACGGGCTTGGTAAGCTTGCAGTGGATAAGAATGAGGAAGCCTGGTGTTGAAGGATGGGTAGAATTAATAGGTGTAGGGGAGAGAACAGTGTGGGGGTGAACGTGGGGTGTTGTGGGATAATGCGAGATTAGCCTGAGTAGAACAGAGAGGGTGTGTTTGGGAGTGCTGTGGGAAGCTTGTAGATAGGCAGGGCGGGGTTGGAGCAGGGCCTGGAACACCAGGTCAAGAAGTTTGCATTACAGAATCTTAAACTGTTCTTAAATAAAGCTCCTGGGAAGCTGGCGGAAAGACATTAAGGACAACATGTCATTAGGACCTGTATATCCACCTGCCTATCTTTGAGCATCTCAAATTTACTACATTCCTGAATGCTCCATATAAAAGAGATTCCCTTGGTTATTTTGTCATAGTGTCCTGTTTCTTTTTTTTTTTTTTTATTAAAAAAATTTTTTTAACGTTTATTTATTTTTGAGAGGGGCAGGAAGAGAGAGACAGAGGATCTGAAGCAGGCTCTGCACTGTGAGCACAAAGCCCGATACGGGGCTCAAACTTACAAACCATGAGATCATGATTTGAGCTGAAATCAAGAGTCAGCAGCTTAACTGACTGAGCCACCCAGGTGCCCCCATGGTATCCTTTTTGTTTCTGTTTGCTTGTTTATTCTCAGTTTCCTCTAGAGTGTCCTAAAATTGCTGCCAAATGGCAAGGACTCCGTCTGGTTCTCTGTTGTATCTAGAATGCAACACAGTAGCTACTAAAGGCTCTTGAAATATTCGTTGAATGAACAGTGTAAACTAAATATCTGTTTCTCTGACTGTGCTTTACCTTCTGGCTACTTGACTTCTGTTAGTGCTAACACCATCTGTCTGGCCTGCACAGTAGAGATCTTGGAGTCAACCTTGATGTGGACATGAACACAGAAACTGCTCCTGAAGTTTACATGGGCTGTACTCCCGCTGAGGCCTTGTTTTATAGTCTGTTATGACAAGATAACACAACGTACCCTGTTGGGTTTTAGATGTGAAGGCTGAAAACATCGAATGTAAACATTGAGGGGAAAGGAGTTAGAAATCATTGGGAAGCGGGGCTGCTGGCAAATTGCAAATTACGTATTTCTAACTATGATATTAACTATGCTGATCTTTTCCAAGGGGCAGAATTACATAGTGGTTAATAATAGTATTAATAATAGTATTAGTTGTTAATAATCATGTTAGATTGCCGGGCTCAGATCTTGGTTCTGCTGCTTACTAGCTGTGTGTCTTTGGGAAAGGGGCTTAAGCTCTCTCTGGCTCTGTTTTCTGATCTGCAAAATACAGGTAAGAATAATATCTCACAGAATTATTGTGACAAATTTCTTAGAGCAGTGCTAGCGTGTAGTAAATGATCAACAAGATATAGGTACTATGAGCTATTATTATTCAATGGGCCATTGAGATAACTTATGTTCTATTGCTCTTTTGAACTGTTGATCTGAAACAGGCAGCCACATTTCCTCAGGAATGACCTTTGCAAAATGTGACCAAGGATGTAGTGAAGGGAGGTTGGGATTTGTTGAGGATGGAGTTTCTGCAGGAGAGGTGGTGGCCATAGAGAGAGGTACCAGGTCTGGATGCAATTGTTTCAGATAGAATGTGCACATGAACTCCCTGACACAATGAAGGATGTGCCACCACTCAGCTCTCTATGTGCGGAGCTGCACAGAAATCTAAAAGAACTCTGCTTCTCCGCTGGTTTTGCTTTGTAGGGGGAGAAGGCAGCCGTGTCTGAAGCCAGGCCGATGATGACCGTGGTGGTTGGTGCTTGCCCAAGCCCTCCTTTACACTCTTATCCCCTCCTTCCTCACTGTGACTCTGTCTCTGCTCAGTCAACACAACCGGAAGTTTCATTCCAGGAGCCCTGGTGGTGTAGAGGTAGGACCAGAGGGTTTTGAGATTTTACCAAACTTTTTTTTTTTGGAAATACAAAATTTTATTTTATATTATTATTTTTTTAATATGAAATTTATTGTCAAATTGGTTTCCATACAACACCCAGTACTCATCCCAACAGGTGCCCTCCTCAATGCCCATCACCGACTTTCCCCTCCCTCCCACCCCCCATCAACCCTCAGTTTATTCTCAGTTTTTATGAGTCTCTTAGGTTTGGTTCCCTCCCTCTCTAACTTTTTTTTCCCTTCCCCTCCCCCATGGTCTTCTGTTAAGTTTCTCAGGATCCACATAAGAGTGAAAACATATGGTATCTGTTTTTCTCTGTGTGACTTATTTCACTTAGCATAACACTTTCCAGTTCCATCCATGTTGCTACAAAAGGCCATATTTCATTCTTTCTCCTTGCCAAGTAGTATTCCATTGTGTATATAAACCAGAATTTACCAAACTTTTTTTACCCATAAAAAGTGCCTTTCTCCCCCTGTGCCCCACCATTTCAGGCACTTAGTATTCTCACCACCTCCCTCTGACAAACAGAGCAACAGTGGGTTTGATAATCAATTATTTTATACTTTAGAGTGATTTTTCTTTTACTGAATTTTGAGATACTGGGAAGTGAAACATTTTAGAGCTACAGAGGCAATGGTGGCAGATCTGTGCGGTATTGACGAAGTCTTTCCTGGACCTTCTGGGCTTCCCACAGGTGTCCCCTGGGGCCTGTCAGTCCAAACCAAGGGGCCAGCGGGTGCAGAAGTTCATTCTTCCCTTCTAAATGCCAAAGGCAGCTAGCAGGTGTGAGACGATGGTATGGGACAGAACCTGTGTTTTTTTCTATCTCGCTTCTGTCTAGAATAGAAAAAAGATCACCTGAACACAAATGGAGGGGAGTTTGGAGAAGAAATAAAGAGTAGGATATAGTGTGTGAGACTTAGCTCTTCCTTTGCCCAGACTGAGTGTGAGGAATGGTGATTTTTTGTGTGTCAGAGAGGGATTGATGTATTTTCTGAATAAGGCCTTGATCAGCATGGCTGGCCGTCTTTATAGCACATTCTCTGTAAGTGAATGTTTCCAATATCAATGAACAGTCCACTTTGCAGGTGTGGGCACGCCAGAGCTGAGAGGACATGGGCCTCCCTGTCTTAGTGTCTCCACGGGAACTTTGTGCCCTATAGGGAGGTGCTCTGGTGCTATGAAGTCATGTCTTGGCATAAGTATTGGAGAAACTCAGCCTCCCAAGTTTGCCTTAGCCTAAAAGTGGCCTGAGAGGGCATTTGTGGAAGTCTAGCGACCCCTGTCCCCTTCCTGGGTTCTTGCCTGTCTTCCTTTTCACCACCCTGGTCCAGTCACTTTTCCAATTCTATCTCCAGGAGGATTTAAGTCTTGCATATTGATTTTCCGCTGTTGTATGGGTCCATTCTGGACTCTAAATCACACGTTTCTTCTTAGGTGGCCTGTCTCCATTCGTTCCTTGACACTTCCCCAGAGCGGTTTTCAGGGTCATGGTCGTTTCCCAGTCTGTCAGCTCTTTACCTGCAGTGTTCTGGGATCGCTCTGCCTGCTCCCTCAGGTCCTTTCAGTCACTCAGCATTGACCCCGTTTCCTGACTGAGCGTCTGGGCTTCGACTTTGTGATGATTTCCTTCAGTGTCCCCTCCTCCTTGGTGTGCTCGGCAGCTTCATGTCTAACACACCACGTCTCCAGTTCTCTGCTTATTGGTTGCTGGTAGGACCCACCACTCCTCTTTAATTGAAGCTAGAGTTTTGGATCATGGAATTATACCCTTAGAATTTCAGTGGGATTTGTGAGGTAACTATCTCCTCACCTGACTGAAACCGGGCTTTTCCTGAATGACCCTGCTGTCCAGGTGTTCCCGTGGGTGTACCCCTCTCTCTCCACTGTGCGTGGCCTGGGCTTTCTGCTCCTTGTGTGGCTTCTTTCAACAGCCACACCTCCACTAATACACATATACTCCGCCCTCTTACCATCCTCATTTTTGGCTCAAGTAATCTTCTTGCCCTATAACCATATTCAATGAGAATGTTGGCACCTCTCTCTTGCCTCCCTGGCTTTTGTCATCATTCTGGAAAACTTCCACATTGGTGACACATCTGAATCCTTTGTTTCTTATACCCCATCGATTCCCACCTCCACTCAGCTTCAGCCACCCATTGAAATGGCCACACCTCAGACCTTGTCACCACCCATAATCGTTCCATCTCTGAAGCCATGAGCCATGAAGTTCCAATTATTGATCTCAAAGCACAGCTTTCTTTTTTAAAAACATTTATTTATTTGTTGTGAGAGAGAGCATGCATATGCACACACACACACACACACACACACACACACACACACACACAGATAGGGGAGGAGCAGAGAGAAACAATCCCAAGCAGGCCCTGCGCTGTCAGCACAGAGCCCAATGTGGGGCTCAATTCTCACAAACTGTGAGATCGTGACCTGAGCTGAAATTGAGTCCGAGGCTTAACTGACTGCGCCACCCAGGTGCCTCTCACAGCACAGCTTTCTAGCTGTGACTCCCAGGTTCCCACTAAGCCTGTTCTTAAAAAGTGGTCTGTATTTTTATTTTGAGCAATTGCATGCTTGCCTCCTAGAATTGATACTAATAAGCATTATGTCATATTTGCTTCAAGTCTTATTCGAATGAATAAAACAATAAAGGTATATTTAAGTCTTTCCTGGGGATCTCCTCCCAGCTTTTTTTTTTTTTTTTTTAACATTTATTTATTTTTGAGACAGAGAGAGCACATGAACAGGGGAGGGTCAGAGAAAGAGGGAGACACAGAATCCGAAACAGGCTCCAGGCTCCGAGCTGTCGGCACAGAGCCCGATGCGGGGCTCGAACCCACGGACCGCGAGATCATGACCTGAGCCGAAGTCGGACGCCCAACCGACTGAGCCACCCAGGCACCCCTCCTCCCAGCTTCTAATCTGCCCTTCTCCTCAGAAACAACCATCTCATGAATTGAGTGAATGTGTGTGTATATGTATAAAATGTAATATTGGTTTTTGTTCCTGTACATAAGTTGCAACTTGACTTTCACTCAATGTTGTGTTTTTGAAAAATCTACAGATACATAACAAATAGTCCATTCCTTCTGAGTGTTCCATAGCATCCCAGTGTAAGAATAGAGTGCGATTTATTTGTCCATTTTCCAACTTCATCAGCACAAAGAGTGCTGCATTAACACCTTTGTAAATAGCTTCCTGCACAGGACAGTCAGTGCGGCGCTGTGGCTGTACGGGACCTCTGTGTGCATCTGAAAGGCTTCCTTTTTGCATGGACCTAGTCCTCTGAGCATACAGCTTGGCAAACGGAAGGGCCTGAGTGAAGAGAAGAGTTCCTGGGTGGATGTAGCTTTGTGTTCAGGATGCATGGATTGTTAAGGGTGTATGGATTGAGTTTCTTGGACTTGCTCCTTCTGGGCACCTCTGGACAGGGGACAGATCACATAGCCATCTTTGGTGCCATGAGTTAAGAACAAAAACTTTAGAGAGGTGCCTGGGTGGCTCAGTTAAGCATATGACTCTTGATTTTGGCTCAGGTCATGATCTCACAGTTCGTGGGTTTGAGCCCCATGTTGGGCTCTGCACTGACAGCATGGAGCCTGCTTGGGATTCTCCCTCTCTCTCTCTCTCTCTCTCTCTCAAAATAAATAAATAAACATTAAAGAAAAAGAACAAAAACTTTATAGAGTCGCACTGTTGTGGTTTAGATGTTAGCTTTTGTAGATTCTCAGCGCCTGGATCCTCAGCTGGTTAAGTGTACGACTCTTGTTTTTGGCTCAGGTCGTGATCTTGAGGTTCAGGAGTTCAAGCCCCACATTGGGCTCTGCGCTGACAGCACAGAGTCTGCTTGGGATTCTCTCTCTTTTTTCCTGTCTTCTGCCTCTCCTGCACTCATGCACTCTCTCTCTCTCTTTCTCTCTCAAGATAAAGAAATAAAAATGTGCTAGCTATTGTGACTGTAGCAAACTACTTAATCTCTGTGCTCATCAGTAAATTGGGAAATGGAATTCTTTCTCTCGTGGGTTATATAGTAAGGGTTATCAAGAGGATTATATATAGTGGCTTTTAGCATATAGTAAGTTTTACGTAAATGTTGGATATTCCTTTAAGGTATAACAGCAGGAGTACAGCTGTTGGTTGGGAGGGTATGCACTTTTTAAATACACCTGTTCTTTATCCCATCTCTATTTTTTAAGTCTTTATTTTATATCTAGCCTGGATCCCTAATCACACTTTTGAGACTGTGGGCCTCTGTCATGTTATAGTGTATTGGGATTGTTCTTGGCAATGGGAAAACATCCCAAAGAGGAGCAGACAAGTCACCCAGGCCACTCCCCAAAGTGGGCAGAAGGAAAGGATTGGATTAAGGGTGCAGTAAGAGTGGCCTCCTGCCAGGCATGACGACCCTCCTTATCTAGACAGGGCCCTTTGAGAGATGTCTCAGATAACAGTAGTGAGTGGGCTGAGCTCATTTTCTTCCTCTAAATTCCTTCCACCCCCACCTCCTCATGCACACACTCCTTCAGTCAGCAGTCTGATACACATTTGTTATTAACAGCTATCAATTTGTTATTACCAGCTGCTTATTGCCTGTTACTTTATTCTTGCTGCTAATTTTCCCACATTATGCTTCTCTCATTTTCTTTAGTCTTGTTGCCAAAAAATACCCCTATATTCTTAATTCTTTCTTAGAATACTCCCTGCAACCCCTTGTTCTACCAGAACTCTGGTTTCCCTTTGATGATCCTGATTCCCTTCACTCTACAAAGTGGAGCCTCTCTAGTCCTGGTGAGGTCAGTGTGGGCTAGCGGATGGATTGAGAGTGAGTTTTGCGGTCAGTCACACTTGAATTCAGACCTGAACTCCATCACAGGCAGACTGTGTGTCCTTGGCCTCATGATAATTTATAAAAATCTCAGTTTGCAAACCTTGATTTAAGGATCTCTGCTCCAAAGAGTTGTGAGGTAAAAAAAGGGGTACGTGACCTCACACTGATACATGGCTTCTAGTATATTCCATATTGTTATTTACTTTTACCCAAAAAAGTTGGGGCTACTAGCAAGCCCATCTTTACTACAGTAATTGGAATGTAGAGGAAAATTTGGCTGTAACTTTATCCCTCTCGTCACACACATGCAGTTTGGGCTGAGGAGAGGTCCTGTACAGCTCTTTCCTTTCCTCCCATACCTGTAACCCTCACTAGGGATCATGAAGTGTCCGTGGTCAGAGCCTTCACTTTCCCTTGCATCTGCCCTGCCAGTTCCAAGCCCAGCGATTAATTTTATGACTATTATTCTAAATTTACTTTCTGTTATATTGTTTAAATCATTTTTGATCCGTTCGTTAGCTGTTGTTATTTCCTGGACGTTTTTCTGAGGGGAATTCTTCCGTTTCGTCATTTTGATAGTCCCTGGAGTGGTGTGGGACTGCGGGGCACTTCCCCTGTGCTGTCTTGAATAACTTCCGTTGGTGGGCCGGGCGGCAGTCAGACCCGATGTCTGCCCCCAGCCCACCACTGGGGCCACAGTCAGACTGGTGTGTGCCTTCTCTTCCCCTCTCCTAGGGGCGGGATTCACTGTGGGGTGGCGTGGCCCATCTGGGCTACTTGCACACTGCCGGGCTTGTGGTGCTGGGGATCTGGCATATTAGCTGGGGTGGATCGGCAAGGTGCATGGGGGTGGGAGGGGCAGGCTCAGCTTGCTTTTCCTCCGGAGATCCTCTTTGGGAGGGGCCCCTCTTCCGTGGGCCTCTCGTCTGCGCTTGGCTCCGGAGACTCTGTTCTGCTAGAACCGTCTTCTGGCGGTTTTCTGGGTTATTTAGGCAGGTGTAGGAGGAATCTAAGTGATCAGCAGGAGGCGCGGTGAGCCCAGTGTCCTCCTACGCCACCATCTTCCCAGGATCTCTCTGCCCTGCCAGTTCCAAACCTGCAGTTAACCTAACTCCATTTTCTCTGCTGCTCCTGCCAGGCTGTTGAGTGTCAGCAGGTATCATATACTATGGTGTGTTAGCTGCTCCTGCACATTTGTGATGTGCAGCCTTATCTAAGCTCTGAAAACTGCCCAGCAGTCTGTTTTCTGGTTCCTGGTTGGTGCCCTTTGTCAGACCCTCAACAGGTATTTCACACTGTTTCTGCTTTTTTCAAGTCTCCCTCCCTCCCCCATCTTCCTTTTAGATCACTTCACTTCTTCCTATGTTAAGGTGGTGGAGTAATTGAGTAAACATTAGGAGTCCAGTCTGGAGAAGACTGTTTCCTTGAATAAATGACACTGCAGACACTGAAAGGAAAAAAAATCACAAATCACCAAGGCTACATTTAGTGTGTTTATGTGGAAAAAGAGTGGTTTCCCCACAGGATTTTCATGCTTGTAGATGTTAGCATTGCAGACATCAAGAAATTTTTTTATGTTAGGGAGTTAGAAGTTTACAGGAAAGGGCTCCAGGCTTCATTGATTTTGAGAGACTAATTCTAGGTAGAATATTCTTCCTTATTTTTAGCTTATCTCAGGGTGTAAAGACCTTTTTTCCTCTCCATCTGAGGGACCTGGTCGGCTTAGTCATAATTGTGGCTGGTTAAGGAGTTGGTTTTCTTTCTCCATAGGGGCCAATGGATATGAATTCTAAATTCCACTCTTCTGAAAGGAAAGCAGTAGATCACAGACCATTCAAATGCAGTTTGCTGGGCCTCATCGCCTAGAAGTTTTGACTCCCTGGGTGTGGGGTGGAGTCCAAGAATTTGCCTCAGCCAATTCTGATGCAGCTCATCCTAGGACCCCTTTTTAGAACATTGACATAGTTATGTCTTCACTTATTTTTTATCTCCTTTTTGCCTCAGAAGTGTGAGGTGCCCTGTTCCTTTTCAAGACTGATTTCTCTGTATGTGCTTTTGATTCCATTTGGTCACTTCTTCTCAGTCCTTGGGCCAGCAGTGAATCCCTCTCTCTGGTACTGACTGTCTCACAGTCTCCTTCCCCTTGGCTTATAGATATTATTCATCTGGTAAATTTTTATTTAGTTTCCAGCATACGGTTTAATTGCCTTCTTTGCTGCTTCTCTCCTCCTGTCTATTCTTCTCTTTACCACCCTACGTCTTGAAGGGATCTTTCTTTTCCACACTGATTTTTAATAATAATTACAACCACCATAACAACAAGTGGTAAATAAGAATAGCCACTAACATATGCTCATTGATTACTATGTACTGGACACTTTTCTCTTGTGTTTCTTTTTTTTAAGTTTATTTATTTATTTTGAGAGAGAGCACACACCTGCACGTGCACGTGTGTGGGTGAGAAGGAGAGAGAGAGAGAGAGAGAGAGAATGAATCACAAGCAGGCTCTGCGCTGCCAAGCATGGAGCCTGATACTGGGCTTGAACTCATGAACCATGAGATTGTGACCTGAGCTGACACCAAGAGTCAGATGCTTAACTGACTGAGCCACCCAGGTGCCACTGGACCAGACACTCTTCTAATTGCTTTACATATATTGACTTTGTAGCTGATATTCCACATTTCAGTTAAAAAATATTAGGACCTGATTCTGGACTGTTTATTCAGTTATATTGATCTGCATTATGTACTCTTCTACCAATACCCTACCATTTTATTTACTATAACTTTATTAACTACATTTTATGTTCATGCCCATTACTTACTGGAATTCTTTTTGGTTCTGGAACACCACTTTCTTCTGCTTCTCTCCCTGCTTTGATTCATCTTTATCAATGTGCTTCACTGGGTTTTCTTTTCTGCTTACTTCAACTCCATTTATGCCCATTAGAGCTTGCCTCCAGCTTGCTTTTCCTGCTACAGTTCCCAATACTCTCTTTTTGCCCTACATGCGTGAGCCAGAGACACCTGCTCTTTGGTCCCCAGCATACTATTTCCTTGATAACTTTGCATGGAGTTCCCCTTCTCTGCTGTAAAGTCTGGCAGTATTGCAACAGTGGATTTGTCCCAGCTCTGTGCCTCAGAGTACCTGCTGATTTAAGACCTTCAAGACTTGGAATGCTCAAGCTTTGTAGATAAGGACCAAGCAGCAGCCGGGAAAGCTGCTCTGGGATAGTTCATCCACGGGGTAGAACACACAGGGCGAAGGAATCAGAGAGCATAGGAGTAGGTAGTGGGACAGGGAATTCTGGGTGTTGGGGGCAGTGGCTATAAGATCTTTGTCTTTTAAAGAGTGTAACACTGTGGGTGGTTGTTTCTAATTAGTCCACAGTGAACTTCAAATGAGGCATACACTAAGGAGGACAAGGTCAGAAATGCCACCCCCTGGAATGGAACTTAATGAGGACCATTAAATGTGATGAGATAAATAAATGTGAGGACATGAGTTATCTGCAGCAGGGAACCTCCCTTGGAAATTGTTTCTAAGTGTGTTGCTGATGAGTGAGGGTATTTCTCAAGTGTCCCTCAAGGACATTAAGTATCCTTGTATTGAGGGCAAGAAAAGGGGAGTCAGGGTTATTATTAGTTGGTGTGTCTTCCACAGTGCCCAGAAGAGGGAGCTGTTCTGGTTTGAGGTATCTGTATAGTTGGCCCTTGAACAACACAGGTTTGAACTGCACTGCTCCACTTATGTGTGCATTTTTTGGGATAAATATAGTACAATACTATTAAATATATTTTCTCTTTTTATTTTATTTTTTTTAATTTTTTTTTAAATTTTTTTTTTTTTCAGCGTTTATTTATTTTTGGGACAGAGAGAGACAGAGCATGAACGGGGGAGGGGCAGAGAGAGAGGGAGACACAGAATCGGAAACAGGCTCCAGGCTCCGAGCCATCAGCCCAGAGCCTGACGCGGGGCTCGAACTCACGGACCGCGAGATCGTGACCTGGCTGAAGTCGGACGCTTAACCGACTGCGCCACCCAGGCGCCCCTATATTTTCTCTTTTTAATGATTTTGTTAACATTTTCTCTAGCTTTATTGTAAGAATGTTGTTATATAATACATATACAAAATATGTGTTATTTGAATGTTTATGTTATTGGTAAGGCTTCCGGTCAACAGTAGGCTGTTAGTAATTAAATTTTTGGATGAGCCAGAAGTTATATGCATATTTTCAGCTGTGCTTATTGGGGGGAGGTCAGCGTGCCTAACCTGCTTGTGGTTCAGGGGTTAACTGTAGTTGTTTAAAGAGAAATATTACTAGCGTGGAAGATGTGTTTGTCAGACAGATCTGGGTCTCAAACCTGGCTCTACTAATGTAAGGAACTCACTTCACCTTTCCTTTTTAATAAAATGAATATAAAAAACCTCTAGTCATAAGGTTGTAATGAGAATGAAACTAAGCAATAAATAATATATTTAATAATACATATAAAACACATACTTTAATATTCCCAGCTCACATGGTACTCAATAAAGATGTTAATTTCGTACTCTTTTCCCTTTTAGGGAAAATTGTTAAAATCACCAGGTTACCATAACATGATAGGGCAACCTTTTGAGAATAAAACTCTTTTGCTCTTGAGCTCATTTAACAACCTCTGATAATCTCTTAAATGAATCTATCCAGTGGGAGGGGATATCCTGTGGTGGACAACTGTTTCTTGTTCGCAATGCATGTGTATTTTGTAGTTAGTGAATTAGATCCTTAAGGCTTTGTTTAGTATGAATCTGTCTCTCAGAGCTTGGTTACATCTGAGTGTACAGAAAAAAAAAAATCAACTTTCTTCATCTTCAGAAGTGAGGTCCAGACTCTGGACAAGGTATTGAGACCCTATTAGATACTGCCTGAAACAATTACCTCACCCTTTTCTACCCTTTAGGTTCTGTGGTTCTAACAGAAGAGAGACACATGAAAAATGGGCTTAGCTATACAACTAGGCATTTGCGTGAAATTTGTTTTCTCTTACTAGAATAATGTTTTTGCTCCTGAACTCTTGAAATTTGGAAGAGGCAAAGAATAAAGTTGGGCTGTTGCCTGGAAAAGGGGTCTGGGTTTGGCCATCATTCTTGTAGGCTCAGGTAGAATGCGCTCATGTTGCAGAGTTGATTAGACTCAGGAAAGCTGTTTCTTTGTAACTAAACTCACCAGGGACTGAAGTATGAAAACCAGAATGTCAAGAGGGAACCAGAAAGTCAGAAATGCACTGCCAGAAACACTAGTTGTCTATATTAGTGAATGGTTAGTGAATGCTTTCTCTTTTTGGGAAAATTACAGGAAACCAAAATTTTCAGACAGCTCCCTGCTGAGTTTCAAGTTGAGCCAGAAAGTTGGTTGTATGATTCAGATGATGAATATCATCAGGCACTGATGTACCGATACATGTATTTCAACAGCTGGGACATGCTGGAGCAGATACGTCTGTGGGCTAGCTTGTCAGAGTACTTTCTCTCTTGAGCAGACCTTGATGGGCATTCTAACGCTGATCTTTGGGCCCTCCTTTTTCTTGTGAAATAATTTGAGGTTTACAAGTTAAGTGTAGGGAGGGAATAATATAATCAACATTGTCTTGCTGAAGAAAACTTTTGGCTTTGTTATTCTTTTTTTTTAATTGAAAAGCAGTTAGGTTTTTTAAGTTGGAAGCAAGTTTTATTCTTTTTTTTCTTTTTCTCTTTCTTTCTTTCAAGTTTCTATTTATTTATTTATTTGTTTAATATAACTTACTGTCAAATTGTCTTACATACACCCAGTGCTCATCCCAACAAGTGCCCTCCTTAATGCCCATCACCCACTTTACCTTCTCCCCCACCCCCTATCAACCCTCAGTTTGTTCTCAAGTTTCTACTTAAATTCTAGTTAGTTGTCATATAGTGTAATATTGGTTTCAGGAGTAGAATTCAGTGATTCATCACTTACATACAACACCCAGTGCTCATCAGGAATGCCTTCCTCAACACCCATCACCCCTCTCTCCAGAGATAACCACTATCCTGAATTTGGTGTTTCACATTCCCAAAAGAATTTTTATATTTACCAATTATGTACTAACCACAAACAATATATGGGATTGTTATATATGTTGTAAAACTAAGTAAATGGTATACTATACACATATGTTTTACAACTATTTCACTCAATATTCTACTTTGGGGACTTGTCCATGTTGATACATGTATCAAGTAGAAGCAGAAAACTTTTCCCTTCTTCCGTTCTAGGTTCCTTGGCTGCCCTACTAACTAAATTGACAGAAGACAGAGTAAGGTGAGAAAGATTTAATTTCATATGTATGGGAGCCCCATAAAAATATGAGACTCAAAAGCAGTCAGGCAGTTGAGGCTTATATACCTACCATCCTGAGCTAAGGAGCCGCAGGTCTGGGGCTTCAGCGGGGAGGAAGGCAATTCACAGGAAGATGAGAAGAACAAATATGCCGTGCAGATCAAGTCTTTTTGGTATAAGAAGTTATCTCTGGTAATAGCTGTCTCCTGGGACAGATTTCAGTTGGTAGTATGTAAGTATCTAGGAATTTGTCCATTCTGTCCAGATTGTTCAGTGTTGGCATATAATTTTTCAGTATTCTCTTATAATTGTTTGTATTTCTGGGGTGTTGGTTGTTATCTCTCCTCTTTCATTCATACTTTTATCTGCTTGTTTCCTCTCTTTTCTTTTTGAGAGGTTTGGCTAGGGGTTTATCAATTTTGTTTATTCTTTCAAAAAACCAGCTTTTAGTTTCATTGGTCTGTTCTATGTTTTTTTGTTTGTTTCTGTATTATTTATTTCTGCTCTAATTTTTATAATTTCCTTTCTTCTGCTTTGGGTTTTATTTGCTGCTCCTTTTCTAGCTCCTTTAGGTTGGAAAGTTCGGCTGTGTATTTAGAACCTTTCTTGCTTCTTGAGATAAGCCTGAATTGCAATGTGTTTTCCTCTTAGGATTGCCTTTGCTGCATCCCAAAGGGTTTGGATTGTTTTCATTTTCATTTCCTTCCATGTATTTTTTAATTTGTTATTTAATTTCCTGGTTGACACATTCATTCTTTAGTAGGATGTTCTTTAACCTCCATGTTTTTGAGGGCTTTCCAAATTGTTTTCTTGCGGTTGATTTCAAATTTCATAGGGTCGCGATCTGAAAATATGCATGGTATGATCTTGGTCTTTTTATAACTGTCGAGGGCTGATTTGTGACACAGTATGTGATCTGTTCTGGAGAGTGTTCCATGTGCACTGGAGAAAATGTTTATTCTGCTGCTTTAGATTGAAATTTTCTGAATATATCTGTTAAGTACATTTGGACCAGTGTGTCATTCAAAGCCATTGTTTTCTTGTTGATCTTCTGCTTAGATGATGATCTGTCCATTGTTGTAAGTGGGATATTAAAGTCTTCTATTATTATCAATTAATTTATTTGTGGTTAATTGATTTACATATTTGGGTGTTTTTCATGTTGGGGGCATAAATATTTACAAGTGTTAGGTCTTGATGTATAGACCCCTTAATTATGATATAATGCCCTTCTTTGTTGTTACAGATTTTGTTTTAAAATCTAGTTTGTCTGATGTAAGTATGGCTACTCCAGCTTTCTTTTGACTTTGGTCTCCATTAGCATGATCGATGGTTCTCCATTCCCTTACTTTCAATATCAGTTATAGAATTTTTAAAATTCATCCTGACTGTAGGTCTATGATCTCTGCAGCTAGGGTTTCTCTGGTGTCTTCTATGCTTTTTTTCAAACCCAGCTAGTAGTCTCATGACTGCTGTTCTAAATTCTTGTTCAGATATATTATATACCTGTTTGAGCAAGTCCCTGGCTGTGATTTCTTCTTGACCTCTCCTTTGGGGAGAATTCCTCTGTCTTGTCATTTGGCTATGTTTTTTTTTTTTTTTTTTTTTTTTTTTTTTTTTTTTGTCTTTGAATGTTTTAAAAGCTTGTTATGTGTCCTTCACCTGGGAGTACTACTATGTTAGAAAGGTGTCATACACTGTCTAGGGCCAGCACTCCAGGAAGTGTTTCTGGTGTATGCTGTGTGTGCTCTGCTGTTATGTTCTGGCTGCTCTTTCCCACTGGTCAGTCCTCTGCAGAGCTCCTCCTTATTTGCAGTGGTGAAATGTTTGGGACTTTAAGTAGGTGTGCTTTGATTTGTTTGTCGAAGTAATCCTGGGAAAAGAAAGAGGGAGTAGCTTGATTCCATTAGGAACAGGAACAGAAAAAAATCAAACAGGGAATCAAAAAACCATAAGGCTGATTCCAAGGAAAAATAAAGAAAAAAAAAAAAAAAGAGAAAAAAAAAGCAGAAGGAAAAAAGAAAAGGATAAAAAAGCCTGATTCAAAAAGAAAAAAAAAAAAAAAGGAAGGAAATGACAAAAACCTAATTAGAGACTATGAACCTGATTCCAAAAGAAAAAAAAAAAATGGTAAAAATGACAAAAAGAAAAAAAAGAAAAAAAAGAAAAAAGTTTTCTGTTGGTGCCTGGGGGTGGTGGTGGCTGTGCTGGCTCAGTGTCAGTCTTGCCCCAATAAATAAACAGTTGCCAGGCATGGTGGGGCAGGGTTTGGTGTAAGTGGGTCCTACTTTACTGGGGGCTGCTGTGTTGATCCCACCGTGTTGGTGTTGGGGAGAAATGGCTCCACCCCAATCTCTAGTCATCAGCTGGGGACCTCAACCCCTGCTGTTCAGGCAGCCCTCGAGGATTAGTGGAGGAAGTCACCTCGCCCTGTGCCAAAACTGTCTTGCATTTCTCTTACATTTTTTCTTTGGTGCGTGTGTGGGATTCAAAACCTAAAATCTTAAGGACCCGGCACTTGGTGCGCAGCTGGGATTCAAAATCCAAAGTGATCATGGCATGGCATGGCATGAATCCACTCCCCTCCTCTGGAGTAGAGTCTCTCTGTCCTGCTGATGAAAGGCCTTTGGCTGGTACCTGCAGGGTCTTTTGTCCTTGGGGAGGCAATAAATCCTCTTCTAAGAGGAAGGGGACTGTTCTCTCCCTGTGCATCCCAGAGATTGCTACACTACACTATGCACTCTGGGGCTAGCTCCCTCTTCCCCAGGAGTGCACGCCATGGCTCCACTCCAGAGAAAATTGCACACTTCCAAAGCTTCCAGGTTGGAGCTCTAAAATCTGTTTGCAAAAAAGAATTGGGACACTCAGTATTTCCAGCTCCCCAGTCCATGGTCCAGAGAGGTTTTCCTCTTGTGCTAACTTGATGCTGCACTTTCTCAACCCCTCTCTTCTCTCCCTTTTGTGTCTCCACAGAAAGTGTTTCCTCCCCTCCACAGCTCCGGCATTTTCTCTTCCCCAATTCATGTCTATGTACTTTGCATCTGCCAAGCTGTCTCCCTCCAACTGTGGAGATCCTTCTGCTGCTCTGCAAATCTATTTTCTGTGTGTTCCAAGTAATCTGACCTCAATACAGCTGTGTTTGAGGAATGAGAAAAACCCAAGGTCCCCTTACTTCTCCTTCATCTTAACTCTTCCTCCTGTGTTTCTTGTTTAAGACTTCAGTCTACTTTGAAGTCATAAAAATACTGTCCTGTATTTTCTTTATTGTTTAAAAATTTTTGGCTTATCACACTTTAGGTCTTTATTTGGAACTGATTTTGTATATGGCATATGAAATGGAGATATAATTTTTTTTCACATGGAAAACCAATGATCTTGGCACTATTTGTTGAATGGTTTGTCTTTTCCCACCGAAATGCAGAGTCATTACTAATATAAGTCAAGTAAGCATGGGTCTGTTTCTGGATCTTCCACTGTTCTATGTGTCTGTTCTTATAATAGTTCCACACTGTCCTGAATAATGTAACTTTGTAATATTTTGATATCTGATAAGATGACATTCCTTCTCCTTATTTAAAAATTGTCCTGGACATTTTTAATTCTTTGCTCTTCTATATAAATTTTAGAATTAGTCAAGTTTCACAAAAAGCCTTGTGGAGACTTTAAACAAAATCAACTTTATTGAGCTGTAGTTTTCATATGATAAAGTGCATATGTAATTTATGCACTGTGTAGAATAATTCCCATTACTTTTGGCTCCCTTGTGTTCCTCTTTCTAGCCAGTTATTAAGTTCATAAGTTCTCTCATTCTGAGTTAACCACTGACCTACGTTCTGTTTTTCTATTTGTTTTTAGTAACTTTCATATAAATGGAATCATATTGTATGTACTCTTTTGTGTTTAGCTTTTCTTTTTAAAGTTTTTATTTATTTTGAGAGAGTGCAAGCAGGGGAGGGGCAGAGAGAGAGAGGGAGAGAGGGAATCCTAAGCAGGCTCATTGCTGTGAGTGTGAAGCCCGTCGTGGGGCTCAATCCCACAAACCATGATATCGTGACCTGAGCCAAAACCAAGATTTGGACGCTTAACTGACTGAGCCACCCAGGTGCCCCTGTGTCTAGCTTTTTTTGATCAATATAATGTTTTTGAGGTTAATCCATATCATGTTTGTTAATTCTTTTTTCCTTCCTAAATAATGTTTAATTGTATGACAATACCACAATTTGTGTATCTATTCATTTGTTGGTGGACATTTGGGTTGTTTCAGGTTTTGTGCTGTTATTAAAGCTTTTATGAACATTCATGTAAAAATCTTCATGTGGACATACGTTTTAATTCCACCTAAGATCAGATTTGATGGGTGACATAGTCAGGTATATTTTACCTTGTAAGAAATTGCCACACTATTTTCCAAAGTGACTGTGTCATTTTATTTTTTCACTTGTTACATCTACACTTGGTGTTGCCAGTATTTTTAATTTTGGCCATTCTAATGGGTGTACAATAGCATCTCATCATTCATTCGTTCATTCATTTTGAGAGAATGTGAGCAGGGGAAAGACAGAGAGAGAAGGAGAGAGAGGATCCCAAGAAGGCTCTGTGTTGTCAGGGAGCCTGACTCAGGGCTCAATCTCATGAACTGTGAGATCATGACCTGAGCGGAAATCAAGAGTTGGATTCTTGACCAGCTTAACAGGTATCCCTCGTGATGTTTTAAAATGTTGTTGACTAATAACATTGAACATATTTTTATGTGCTTATTGGCTATTTGTACATCTTTTTTTTTTTTGGTGAAATGTCCATTCAGATCTTTTGCTCATTCTTAAATCGAGTTGTTTATCATTAAATTTTAAAATTCTTTGTCTATTCTGGGTTGTTTGTGAAGGACAAGACCTTGGAAAATAGCTATTTGAGTTAGTTTCTAGTTTGACTACCTGTGTGTGAGAAGTAAAACGAAGCAGATATGAGACAGACTTTAGTATATGATCATCATAATTTGCTGTCAATTTTAATGATATCCAGTTATTTGAATCCAAAGACTTGAAACAAATATATTATAGTCAAATCAAGGAGCAATATAGCAGTGGTAGATAGTCTTCCTTTCCATCTGGGCATAAATGATATTTTCCTACACAGAAAGACCAATGAACTACAAAAGTAGGTTGGAGACAGTATATTTCCATGCTATTGCTCTTCCTTTTTTAACCTGGAGCAAATCCTTAGGAGGAGGGGGCAAGAGCTTTATTGCTGAAACCAAGTTAGAGTCCACATTTGTATCCTTTAATCATGAAAATATCCATCCCTGCTCTTTAAGAAAGAATGCTTTTATTCACTGGTGAGGGAGAAGCTCCTAGTGCCACTTTTTAATGCCATTTGTTAGCTTATTGATTAAAGATTTACCCAAAAATAGGGTCTTGGTGGTTTTGATGGGCACAGAAACTACCAACGCCGTGCTTTTCCTTTTAGGATCTTCTCCATTCCATCACCATCCAATGTGGGGAGCACCAAAAATTATGATCCATGTTTCTGTAAGAGAGGCTTTGGCCCCAGAACTGGTAATGCATTTCTAATACTTTGTTCTTTAGGGGTGAAAGTTTGGCTTTGGCATCTTAAAATGACTAATGAGCTCTTGAAATGATATCTCAACTAAACCCCGTGCTCCTCATATGCTTTGTATTATTCTTTCAAATGTGGTCCCACACATAATTTGTTCAACTAAGTATTTCCTAACAAAGTGCTCACATATTCTACATTCTCTGAGGGAACCTTAGTAACAAGGAATAGAGTACAGTTACGTGTTTAGAAGAAGAAACAGATACACCCACTTTTAAAAGAAGTTTTATAATGAATTGCTTATCTGTAACAGTGCTATATTTCTTAAATGGCTACTTGAATGAATTTCACTTCTATTTATTATTTATCCTTAGAATTGGCACACTGCTCTTGGATATATTCATAGAGTGGTGTGCTGCTGTGGAAATTATGGGAACTTGGGCCGGTACTTCCCCCTGCACAGTTATCTCCTCCTCTTTTATAACAGTAGTCACCTTGTCTGTTATCCTCCTTGCAAATTAACAATGTATTGGTAGTGTTGGATCTAGACTGTCCAAAAGAGGGTATCAATTGTCCAGAGCTACCATTCAAGGAGCTTTCTACTTGTCTGCAACTGCTTCCTGATTGCTCATTACAGTTTGATTCGATGAAGCCAGATTCCCATGGACCTTGGCTCCATCCTTGGCTTTGTTGCATACATGTTTTTGATTGTCCATGAATACTCTCATATACATCAGGCCCACTACCTGATAGGCTGTAACACCTACTTCTTTCTTTTTGGCCGCACCCTGACCATTCCTGGCTATTTCTTCTTGATTGATTAGGGGTTGGGCCCATATGGGGTCTGTTGTATTCATTATGAGTTCCACTTGAACTTGACCTATATCTCCCTTGTTGCTCATAGCTAGAACACTGACCAGATCTAGAACCACATTGTCCAGAGGTAGATGAGTGACATGAGCCATACCTATATTGCTCAGAGCTAGAACACTGACCAGATCTAGAACCACACTGCTCAGAGCTAGATGAGTGACATGGGCTAGACCCATATTGTTCAGAACTAGAACATTGACCTGAGCTAGATCTGTGTCGTCTACAGCTAGAAGATTGACCTGATCCAGACCAATGTTGTCCAGAGCCAAAAGACTGACCTGATCCGGACCCATTCTGGCCATAGCTAGACGACTGACTAGATCCAGACCCATATTGCCCAAAGCCAGAAGACTGCCCTGACCCAGACTCATGGTAACCATATCGAGAGGACTGACCTGAGCCAGATCTATGTTGGCCATGGCTAGAAGACTGTCCTGATCCAGATGCATGTTGCCCACAGCTTGATGACTGTCCTGAAGCAGAACCATATTGTCCATAGCTAGAGGATTGACTTGAGCCAGAACCATGTTGACCATGGCCATAAAGCTGTCCTGATCCAGACCTGTGTTGACCATAGCTAGAAGATTGACCTGATTCATAGCCATGTTGCCCAAAGCCAGAAGACTGACCTGATCCAGACCCATGCTGGCCATAGCTAGAAAACTGACCAGTTCTGGACCCATGTTGCCCAAAGCCAGAAGACTGACCTGATCCAGATGCGTGTTGACCACAGCTTGATGACTGTCCAGAAGCAAAACCATGTTGTCCATAGCTAGAGGATTGACCATATCCAGATTCATGCTGTCCAGAGCTTGATGACTGACCTAAGCCAGATCCATGCTCAGTGCCAGAAGACTCTCCTGAGCTATATTCATGTTGCCCAAAGCTAGAAGACTGACCTGATCTAGACCCATAATGCCCCAAACCAGAAGATTGGCCTGATCCAGACCCATGATAGCCATATCTAGAGGACTCACTTGAGCTAGATCTGTGTTGACCATAGCCAGAAGACTGTCCTGTTCCAGATGCATGTTGACCACATCTTGATGACTGTTCAGAAGCAGAACCATATTGTCCATAGCTAGAGGATTGACCTGATCCAGAACCATACTGACCATAGCCAGAAGACTGTCCTGATCCAGACTCATGATGACCAAGGCTAGAAGATTGACCTGATCCAGACCTGTGTTGCCCAAAGCCAGAAGACTGGCCTGATCCAAACCCATGTTGGCTGTGGCTAGAAGACTGACCTGATCCGGACCCATGGTGCTCAAAGCCAGAAGACTGACCTGATCTGGACTCATGATGACCATATCTAGAGGACTGACTTGAGCCAGATCTGTGTTGACCATGGCTAGAAGACTGTCCTGATCCAGATGCATGTTGCCCACAGCTTGATGACTGTCCTGAAGCAGAACCATATTGTCCATAGCTAGAAGATTGACTTGAGCCAGAACCATGTTGACCATGGCCATAAAACTGTCCTGATCCAGACCTGTGTTGACCATAGCTAGAAGATTGACCTGATTCATAGCCATGTTGCCCAAAGCCAGAAGACTGACCTGATCCAGATGCAGGTTGACCACAGCTTGATGACTGTCCAGAAGTAGAACCATGTTGTCCATAGCTAGAGGATTGACCATATCCAGATTCATGCTGTCCAGAGCTTGATGACTGACCTAAGCCAGATCCATGCTCAGTGCCAAAAGATCCTCCTGAGCTAGACTCATGTTGCCCAAAGCCAGAAGATTGACCTGATCCAGACCCTTGATGGCCATACCTAGAGGACTGACTTGAGCCAGATCTGTGTTGGCCATAGCCAGAAGACTGGCCTGATCTGTGTTGGCTGTGGCTAGAAGATCGACTTGAGCCAGACCTATGTCGTCCATAGCTAGAAGACTCTCTTGACCCAGACCCATGTCTACTGTGGCTAGAAGATCGACTTTGGCGAGACCTATGTCGTTCATAGCTAGAAGACTCTCCTGAACCAGACCTATGTCGGCTATGGCTAGACGACTCACCTGAGCCATATCCATGGTGTCCACAGCTTGATAACTGTCCTGAAGTAGAACTATTTTGTCCATAACTAGAGGTTTGACCTAAGCCAGACCCATGTTGCCCAAAGCCAGAAGACTGACCTGAGCCAGATCTATGTTGTTCATAGCCAGAGGACTGACCTGATCCAGATCCATGTTGTCCACAGCTTGATGACTCACCTAAACTGGATCCTGAGCTAGACTCATGGTATTTCTGACTAGAAGATTGATTAGAACCAGATCCATATTTTCCATAATTAGAGGAATGGCCTGACCAAGACCCTTGATTTTGTCTTCCACAACTCCCTGGATAACCACCTGAGTTGGATTCATGGTATTTTTGCCTAGAAGGATAACTGGAGCCAGAACCATATTGTCCATAGCTAGAAGACTGCCCAGATCCATGTTCTTCGTGACTGTGGTTAGAAGACTGTCCTGAGCCAGACCCATGGTGACCAGAGGCAGAAGACTGAACTGAGCCAGACCCATGCTTTTGTCTTCCATACCCTCCTGACTGATAACTAGAGCTGCTGCTATGTTTTCCCTGAGTAGAGGACTCATAGGAGCTTGAATGAGTTTTGCCATTGCTTATGGACTGGCCTGATTCAGACCCATATCCCTCATAACTTGAAGACTTTCTTGATTCAGAACCCTGTTTTTGTTGTCTACCAAGTCCCAATTGACCACTTGAATTGGATCTGTGTTGCCTCTGACCAGAAGAATGACTCTCAAATCTCTCTTGCTGATGAGAACCATGCTTGTTTTTCTTACTATCCTTGAAGTGGCCTGAACTTGACTCTCTCCTTTCCCCAGAGCTTTGCCTGTGCTCTGAACTAGATAAGCCTCCTTGATGACCCGTACTTCTGGAGCTGGACCCAGGCCTGTGTTTAATCCTTCTTCTGGAGCCCCCAGAATAGGAATTATTCTCTTCTGTACTTGACCCTGAATGACCTTGCCTTCTGTCTTCCTCTTCTGTTTCATTCTGTTCCTCTTGGTACTGGTGACTGTGGTCTGTCTGCTTTGACCCTGAAGCTTGGCAGTAATCTTTGCCAATGATTTTATTACAAGCCTGAGCCAATTTGAATATCATCAGAAGATACTCAGTAAAATCCACTTTCTTGTCATGATCTTGATCCAGATTTTGCATGATGATATCTACAGTGTCTGGATCATCTGGATTCTGTATAGGAACAAGGTACAAGGGACAGCTATGTCACTATGGACAACACACACCCAGCAATCCATTTGAAAGAAGACTGTAGAAATGTGAATGCTTGGCTTACTTAGGTGGAGCTCAACCACCTAGTCCTTTAGGCTGGAGTGTTCTATCCTGAGCTGGAAGAAAGAAAGAAAGAAAGAAAGAAAGAAAGAAAGAAAGAAAGAAAGAAAGACATAATAAGCAATGAAGTGAGAATTTGCTAGAAGAGGATGCAACTGAAAGATGTTAGTGAACAAGGAAATTGATTCTATTTTGTGAGCAATAGGTTAAATATGAATGATTAACATAATTATATATGACTTTTCTTTATTTGCCCAGTTATTCATTAACTCATTCAAAACAAAGATTTTTTTGCACCTACTATCTGCTTAGCATTGCGTTAGCTGCAGGGGATGAAGCAGTGAATAATTTGTTTTCTGCCAAAATGGAAATTAAAGTTTAGTGGCTCAGACACACAAACTTAAAATTACAGTGTATTGTGATGTTTTAGAGAGTACACCAGAGTGGAACCAGTGGGGGTTTAAGGAAGGTTAATGAGAGGAAGTAATGTCTTTTGAAGTATTAGTTGGACTTGGCCAAAGGAAGGGGTAGGAAAGAAAGGAGAGGGGACACGAGTTTTCCAGGCAGAGGGAACAACAGAGCTGGAGGTTAGAGGACACATGGCTCATACAAGGAAGAGATTATGGATTGTTAGATTTTTAGTCTCAATAGTCAAGAGATACTGCTAGAGAAACAAATAGGGATAAGATCATGCCTTTTAAGTTATGTGAAGGAACTTTAGACTTTATTTATTTTAAAAGCTGAAGGATTTTGAATTGTGCCGTAAAATGATTAGATTTGCACTTAAGGTTGAGATTGGGAGTAGAAGGTGGCCTGAGCGAAAGGACTAGCAATAGTGATGGAGAGAAATGGGCAGTTTTGAGAGACTGTTGATGAATTATATGGAGGGTGGAGGTGCTTGCTGAGAGAATGAGTTATGAATGGAACCAGATTTCTGCCTTGGGCAGAAGAGGAGAAAGTTTAGAGGGAAAATGATGAGTTTCATATCTGACATACTGAATTTAAGACACCCATAGGAATCCAAATAAGAAATATTTAGTAGGCAGTTGGGTATAATGAATTGATGATCAGGAGCTAGATCTAAGCTCCCAAATATTTATTTTCAGAGCTGACATTTTAAGATGTTGGTCACCATGTTTTATGATTTAGGAGCAAGATGCTAACTTTCTGAACTCTGAGGCCTTATAGTGTCAGAATCTCAAAAATAGGCAGTCAGGTCAGTCAGGATGTTCTGGGATAAAGAAAGACAAAGGGAAGAAGATGCATTTCATCTACTTTTTCTGAGAACTATCTAATTTTTTTTATTCCATAAGAATCACATAGATAGGATATTATATAACCTATGGATTTTATCTGTTCAGTAGGATCACTTCCCTTGGTCCTGTTAATGGAAACAATTGTGGGTCAACTTTTGATCATATTTCAAGCCTTTACCAAACCCTAATCTCTATCACCAAGTAGAGAGTCCTGTAGGAGTCTGACAGATGTGACAAAAAGGGGGGAAGGAGTGAGGAAGAGAATTGTAGCTGTTTTCAGTCCTGAGCTGGGTTCTTACCTTCAGAATTTGTTGAAACTCATTTTCCAAAAGTTCTTTCAGTTCTGCCTTATTCAATGTGTCACATTCCCCATCCTGGGTGGCATATTGGTAGAAAAGATCAATGACAGTGACAATGCCATGTAGGAGTTTAGGCATCTTTTCGTAAATTTAACCTAAAGGGAAAAAAAAAGGAGAGAGACCCACCTCTTTTTACTCCTTTTTCTTGGTTAAATACATAAATAGTTACAATCATTTGTAGTATTTGTTCAGAATTAATTGGGCATGATTAATTTTATCCTGTTGAAATCAAGAACCAATCCAGAGTTGACAGACTTGTTCAAGCCATGTGGCAAGAGAGTGATGAAATTAGGAACAGAATCTGTATCTCTTATTTTCATTCCTGAATGAATGTAGGAGTAATGGCTTTCTGTTTTGAGCTTCCTGCTTCTACCAAGGATAATTTTATGAACATTGCTCTGGAGCTATAGAAATCCTGGGCGTGCCGATCCACCTACTTCCTCAATTCCTCTCTAGGTGCCAGCCACCACTATGGAGGGACAGGTCCTTCATCCACATGGCATGCCTGATTCCACCCAAGGGACACCAGTGACTAAGATAGACCCTCAAGACTTGTAGGTCAGAGGAAGTAGACAAGGTGAGCAACCACAGGCCTAGGTGGTAAAGAGCTGGGGGCAGCTGCTATTGGGCCCACTTCTGTTTTCATTCTCCAAACAGGGACCGACCCTCAGGCTTTGCTGATTATATAGCAGAGAGAAAAATCTCAGTAGTCCAGGAGCAACCTGTCTAGTGGATAATTAAGCCCCATGATCTTTAAGGAAATGACCCTGAAGAAAGAAGGTGCTATAATTCCCAGTCTTCTCTTCATTTTCCTTCTCAGTAAAGTTAAAATTATATCAAAGTCCCCAATGTACATTAGAAAGAAGGCTGGTGTCCAGTGCCTCTTAGAGCACATACTGGATTTATGGCCCAAAGTACTCCTGTTCACTTACCTAGTTCACCAGAGGAACAAGTCGGATGGAGACTGGAATGGCTTACAGGGTGCTGCTAATTGGGGATAGTGGCCTTTTTATAGAGGGGATAATGGTCCATCTTAGGGAGGAGCTGTCCTGAGATGTCCTGATTCACCACAAATAAGCCCAGCTCCACCTCCGCCTCCATCTCCACCTTCCTGGTGATTGCCCTCTTACTTCCTTACATGCTCACCTGTGATTGCACTAGCAGTTCCCAAATCTGGGCTAGTATCAGCCCCACCTGCCAGAGTCTCTGGGCGATGCAGAAAGACCTTTGTGTATTCAACAAAGTATCTAGCATAATGCATCGATAGCCAATTATGTGGACTTTAATTGGAGTGAATGGAATGTGTGCAGGGACATCACGGACTGAATGTCCAACAATCATGGGACCCGATGTTTCAAAGGAACCTTAAGGATCATCCAGTCAAACTCCCATTTTGAGCTGAATTTTCTTATATGGATTTCCAACCAGAGTATCATCCAGGATATTATTACCCATGATATAACCATTCCTCTTGAATCAATAATGACTGCACAGGCCTTCTTGTCTCTTTACCTAACCCTATTTACCAGACCTTAGTGGCCATTCTCAATATAGCTTTCGTTTTAACTACTGTTAACCTTAGGAAGAAATCCATGCTCTTTAGCAAGGTATCCCAGAAATAGCTACTGTTAATTATTTGGTGTATATTCTTTCTGATGTATGCATGTGTGTGTACACACACAGACACATACCCTGATGTATGTGTTTATATCACTTCTAGACTATGAGCTCCTTGAGATCAGGGGATGGGCATTATTATCACCTGTGTCACCTGGAGACTCAGCACATTTCTTGGCACAAAGTCCCCAATAAATGTTTGTCGAATTGAATTGAAAGAGGAGTGAGGGTCATGACTGTAGTGCTCTGCATTGATCAACTTCCACTTTTTCACAGGATTGGGAGCTGCCCTCTCTCTTGCTATCTTCACCTCAGAGGACATGATTTCACCTAAATATAAACTGAGTCCTAGGGCGCCTGAGTGGCTCAGTCGGTTGGGCGTCTGACTTCGGCGCAGGTCATGATCTCACGGTTCATGAGTTCGAGCCCCTCATCCAGCTCTGGGCTGACAGCTCAGAGCCTGGACCCTGCTTCAGATTCTATGTCTCCCTCTGTCTGCCCCTCCGCTGTTTGCACTCTGTCTCTCATATTGTCTCAAAAATAAATAAACATTAAAAAAATTTAAACTGAGTCCTAGGATTGGGAATCAACACATGCCTTCTGCTTATCCCTGTGACCTTGCTCTGCATTTCATCCTTTCTGAACTATGCATATAACATGGATGTCACTGAAGCT
Organism: Leopardus geoffroyi; assembly: GCF_018350155.1. Taxonomy (NCBI): domain Eukaryota; kingdom Metazoa; phylum Chordata; class Mammalia; order Carnivora; family Felidae; genus Leopardus; species Leopardus geoffroyi. Next base: position 106,874,364 of record NC_059328.1, read on the forward strand.
GGGTGAAGTCACATGGACTTAAAACTTGTACAATACAATCATCAGGATTTGGGAAGGAGTGGTAGCAACTGTTGGTAAATGATAAATTATGTGATTCCAAATTCAACCATTATGATGCTCTGTGTTTTCTTCTAGGAGCTACCCAGAGGGCT